>NC_137969.1:150219811-151640924 GCF_963924665.1 Micromys minutus | reverse complement strand
CAGTTACCTGGCAACAGCCAGGTGTGCCTGACTCACTGTTAAAGGGGCTGCTTGACCCCACCCTTCTCTCTTGCTCTGTTCTCTCATCCCTTCCCCCCTCACCATTCTCCTCCCCTTCTTCTCAGCACCTGCTCATGACCTGCCTCTACCCTCTACTTCTCTACTTCTCTTCTCTCTCTTTCTTTCTCTCTCTTCCTTTCTCTGTCTCTACTACCCTCTCAACTCCCCTCCCCATGCTCTAAATAAACTATTCTGTTGTGTGTCATGTGGCCGGTCCCTCAAAAGCATAACATAAACAAAAACAAAACCTAAAACAATGTTCATACCTTCAGGATCCAGCTTACTGCTATTACTAGGGCATGAAAATTGGGTTGTGAAGGCTGAGTGCATACCATTCCCTTACCCTTCCCGGACCCCAGAGTCTTTCCTCCAAGCCCAGTTATTCCCTCCATGAGTCCTGAACAATTTTATGTAGTTTAATTGTCAATATGCATCACCATTTCATTTTTAAATTGCCTCTGCAATTTGCTGTTTTCTATCCTTCAGTAAAACCTCATCTATCTGTAAATCAAAGGATCCTAATATGGCTTCACATTAAGTGCACAGCCAGAAGTATTTCCTTAAAGAAAGAGAAAACCAGTGCTTGCAAGGAAAGTAAGACATAAAAGACTAAAAAACTTTGTCCCCAAGTCACTTAGATAAGTGACTCATTTAAGAATTCTATTTCCACATTCTTTGTTAAAGGATTTGCTTTTCTGCCAACATGAATAGATAAATAAATAGAATTTACCTCACAGACTTGTCCTGAAGCTCAGGACAGCATCTGCTTTCTGAAATCTTTACTACTACCTGTTTCTTTGCATACAAGGTGAAAATAAGTTGACATATTATGCTACTTCATTTATTAACATATTATTCACGTGTTAATCATATAATACATTTATTAACATAAATCAATAAAGCTTGTGTATATAACACATTGTATCAGTGATACAATAAGTACCATAGTAGCCCTTATGTTCTTTTGTAAATAAAATGAATAATTTAAGGAATATAACATATTTACATCAAGCAATAACTTGTCAAGCAGAAACTTGGTCCATTCCCCACTCATTGTAAATGCACTGAAACAATTTCATCGAAGACATATGGCATTTTAGGTACAGATGTCTGATCACTATTTATAGCTTTGTTTCTGTGGGAAAAATGGAAAGTGAATTCAGAGGGCCAAGAAAATCCCTCAGCTTTTGGAGCTCTCCCAATGCATGAACCATGAAGCAGACCACCATTACTTGCATTTTAGATGTCTCTAGCTTTTATTCTGAGTCTGGAATTTGTCTGACTTCTCTAAATGTACCTTCCTCATCAAGCCCTTGTGTAACTAGAAATGAACCCCAAATAGCACCTCTGCAGTTGGCGGTGGATCTTTGACAGGGCTCCAGGGACCTGGATTTTCAGGTCTTTGCCTTTGGCAGAGCCATTGGAACCTGCAGGGTCCTCTGGTTTTATATCCTTGTCCACAGGTTTATTTTTGCATCTCCTTTTTTAGCTCATAGAGCTATCTTTATCACCCGGCTGACTAGCATGGGAGTCCCCAGGGCAGAGAGCTACACAAGACTATTGAAGCATGTTTCCTACCCTTAATGTGAGACATCATCAAGTAGTCACAATGCTAGAACTCTCTCTCTCTCTCTCTCTCTCTCTCTCTCTCTCTCTGTGTGTGTGTGTGTGTGTGTGTGTGTGTGTGCGCGCGCACACGTGTTCGCGTGCATGTGCTAAAGATGTCTTCCTTTTTGTATAGAATTAGAAACACAAATATCACAAATGCTTTCTATAACTTAAGTTTCAGTCTATGTAGAAGAATCTATTCTAGGCCTTGATCCACATGAGACATGGTGATAAGATAAAGTCTTTTACAATTATGCAATCCAGACTTGTTTTGAATCTGCACTGTTTTCATGTGTGTGTGCAGGGATGCTAGCCCTGCATGGAGGCCAGGAACCAACCATAGGTGTCTATTGAGCTCCAACCTATTTGTGTGAGACAGACTCATACTGAACATGGAGCTTTCCATTTAGGGCAGACTGGCAGACCCGTGAGGCCCCGGCATCTGTCTGTCTCCCAAGTTCTGGTGACAGAGGCAGGCCACCACTTCCATCTTTTATGTGGGAGTTAAAGATGCAAACTCAGGTCCTCAGATCTGCTCAGAAAGCAATGCACCCAGTATGTCCTCTCACTAGCCCCATTCACTTGCATTTCCAATTGAGAAATCAACAGTTACTCAGACTCAGTGAGCTTTGAGTTGTTCTGATAACTGGATGGCAACAGCCACCAATTCTTTGCCTGCTTTCAACTATTACATTTTAGTTGAATCATCGAAGGGTTGACAGCTCTCTGGACAGGATGGAGGAGACTGTGGGTCCTGAACACTGCATCACTACCCACATGTTACATGCACAGCAGCCACTAGACACCCAAAGTTACTGAGCACTTGAAATCAAGCCAGTCTGAATGCAGAAGTGCAGTAAGAAAAACCGGAAACCTTGAAGATGGTAGAAAAATGGGATGATGTAAAATACCTCAATAACAGTTTTTATATCTATCATACATTGAATTAACAATGACCTATATCTAGGCTGTTAAATTAAGTAAAAGTTATTTAATCTATTTGATTTTATCATTTGCTTTAATACAGTCACTTGGCTGTAAAATGAATCCTGTACCTACTTGTGGCTCACATTATATTCCTGTTGGATGACACTGGTCTTAAGGCCTCCCTAATAAAAAGCAGGAATCGGAGCAACTGCAGAACCTTACTCCAAACTGAATTAATGGGAAACAAATAAAACTGAAACAAAGATTATAACAGCCTAAGCTTGCTCAGCTCCCTCATGCACAGAATTTTAATACTCCCCAACACAGCAATTATAGACACTAGACATCAAAAGATGAATTCTGCCTTTCCTAGATGATAACACACTCTTTCTTTTCCTCTAATGAGTCACTAATTTTTGCCCACCACCCCCACACCCGCCCCCAAGTGCTGTCTACAGCCACTAGACAAAGAAAGAGATCATCTTGCAGAAATAGAAACATGACTGTGAGTCTTTCAAGTTCAAGTTAAGTGGAACATAAAAATTTTTAACAGTTCATGTCTGGACTGCAGGCAGCTAGTCCAATGAGGGAAAATTCCAGTGATATTGCTGAGCGGCGTTTCTGGATTTGTATGCAGGGAGGGGCCCACTTTGGCCCCAAATAGCAATCAGCATAAATAATCCAACACCAATCCCCAAGATGGGCTACCATATTACAGAGTCCAACACACGCTGGTCTGTGGGTGCTGCCAGCAAAGAATCGTGTAAAACACAACAGCGAAGTCAGCAGAAGACTGAGAACAGAACAATGACATCGCTGTGGGGCTCTGAAGGGAGGAATAAAGCGAGCCGGGTCCACTGAAATTCCCAGCCGGATGTGCTGACATCTTGTCTGCATGTAATTGTTTTCTGCCATTCACTTCCTCCAATTGTCAATTATTACTAAAACAATTACGGAGAAAAAAGTGTGGTGTGGTGTGTGTGTGTGTGTGTGTGTGTGTGTGTGTGGTCTGTTTCCTGTTGCCAAATGAATACACTGAAGTCATAGAGTTGGTCAGTGTATCGCAAGCTTTTCCATTACCATAAATTAAGTTGTCACAAACAGGATACTGGTCTTCACTAGACAAGGAGGCCATAAATGGCGCTGAATTAACACAAACATATTGTCTACTCTGACAGTAGGACACAGGACCTGGCTCTCTACCTTATAGATAGTAGTGGGGTTTGAAACTGACTATAAAGTAGTGTGTGTTTGTTTATTCTGAGACAGAGTAGAAAACAAAAGTCTCTGCGACTTCACTGACAAGAGATCTCTGCTATTAACATGTTGGCTTATGAATTCTCAGTGAATTCTCTTAGTTCCTTCTTATATGCATATGAATATATAAATTCATATGTACATGTGACTATATACATGAAATATGTGTATATTTCATTTATTAAAAGTGTGCATGAAAAGTTTGACCATATTACAAATAATCTAGCCTTTTCTTTCTCATGTAACACTAAGTATTACTATTTTCCAATCCATTTAAATATGCTAATGGAAACTAGAGCTCTGAAAAATTCCAAAGTGTAGAGCAGTATCAAACAGCTCTCTAATTTTCGTGTTTTCTGCTTGGTAATAAAGTGTGTCTGTTGCAAATAATGATTCTTTTTACAGGGACTGGAGACCACTCACCGGTTAAGGGCACTTGCCACTCTCACAGAGAGGGGAATGGGATTCCGTTCCCAGCATTCACAGAGCAGCTTATCACCATCCCCCCAACTTCAATTCCAGAGGACCCACCATGCTCCTTTGGCCTGAGAGTGCTCTTACAGGTGCTTCACAGTATATACATACAGGCAAAATGCAAACATAAAGTCAAAATAACTACTTTGTAAAAAGAAAATTTCTGCATGTAATTTTGTCTGAATCTGATTAGTTCCATGGAAGTATTTCTAAGTCAGACTTTTCATTTTTTACTTTAAAAGATATATTGTGATGTTTAAGAAGTTGGGTTGATAAAGTCTCACATGTGCACTTTAAATGTTTAATCATTTTCAATAACCAAGCATCATAAAATAATATATTTTTCATCTTTTTTTGGTGTTAGTCCTGCAATGTAGGGCCTGTGCACACCAGACAAGTGTTCTAACACTGAAAGGTATGTATAATTTCATAAAGTGCTTTCTGCAGGCATACTAATACAAACAGCCCCTAAATCAACACGGCATCACAGCCTAGTGGGTAGCCATCCTGTGAACGTGGGCCACCCTCTGAAGATTCCTGAGGTCTGCTCCAAGCTAGCCTCTGATGTTTCTTGTCTGGTCTGAGGGGTTTTTGCAGATAACCCCACTTAGAGGGTATCCAGGAACAGAGACAGGAGGTGAACACCCTTGTTTTGTTCTTCAGCACAGCCTTTGTTTCAGAAATTCAAGAAGAAATTTTTTAAAAATGAGATAGTAAAAGAAAAGTAACACAGGTAATAAATATATTATAAAACTAGAGATAATACACATTCCTATAATTGCAGTACTCAGGAAGCTAAGACAGAATTGCCAATTTGGGCTATAAAGTGAGACCCTGTCTTTAAAAAACAAAAACAAAAAAAGATGATAAGCATATTAAGTGAAACCAAAGGTGAAGAATTATATTATGTCTACTCAAATTGAAAACAAGAAAGGACCAGGATGTAGGTTACAGTGTGAACGAAGGCTTTGTTGCATTTGTCACTGAGTGGCTGCAGTCCTGAGCTGTGGGTAGCTGGGAACACCCTCTGCATGTCACTCTTCCACCCTTCCCAGGTGACTTCTCAGAACTCTTTGTGAGCGCCTAATAAGGCAACCGACACACAGCAACCCTCAGTAGATGCAGGCTACTGTTCCCACCCTAACTTGCTTCCGCCAGTTCACGTTTCCAGTGCTTAGCTGCTCTTCTGCCTGACTATTCCACCACCACTCAACCGCAAGACATCTCTGATCAAATCCAGGAGCCACTCCCTGACTCAGAGCTACTTTTAATGGCCTTTCATTGGACCATAAGTCACATGACTCACAGTCTGTCTGTCCTCTGCTCCCATAGCCATGCCTAATTAGTATTCAAAGTGAGTCAGTTTGTCCACAATGGATTCTTCCTTTGCTTCAGAACCCAGGCCTCGGGATCCATGCTCGCTATCCTAGCAAGTCCTCTGTCAAATCGTTTCCATGTCACTTCCCTGTCCAACCTTCCTCAGCACCCCATGACATCTTTGAGGTGTCACATCCCTCCGTCTAGCATCAGTCACATGGTGGTGTGGCCTCACCTCCTTTCAGACATGTCTTACCAGCCCCACATTCTCCTTTCTCTGCTCTTCTCAAGACGGGTGACTCAGGTCCCTGATTGGATTGCCAGAATGAAACGTTAAAAGGAGAGGACACGTAATTAAATGTGACTTCAGGTGAAAGGTAAGGGTTCTATAGATATGACTGAGACAATCATCTGGTTTTTGTTGTTGATGTTGCTTTGATTCTGTTTGTAGAAGTGCACATTTCAGTGAGCATCCCTCATTTCATTGAATTACCCCATTCCCTAAGCGCCTAAACCTCCATCTCTGTCCCGCTCATAGCCCCTTGCCTGCAGTGGCTCTTCTCACCTCTTCTGCACTTTTCTTATCTTTTGCTCTCCAGGGACCAACTCAACCTTACATCTCCCTCAAGCCTCCCTGATAGAGGTCTCTCTTGTCTAGGCCTTGTTGTCTGTCCTATTTGATTCCCTCTCTCTAACTTAGTGTTGAGTGTGCCAAAATCTGACAAGCATTTACACCAAGAAGAACTTGATGTGTTTTGGTGAGATGGTGCTGCTTGCTAGCTTGGATTGCACAATTTGAGGAAGGAGAATGGGAATCTGCCAAGACCCATAATCTGAAACTTAGGGCTCCTGTAGAAATGCAAAACCCAATGCACAGCATACCCTGCTCTCTGCCCAAGTTTAGGCCAGATGGGAGATGGGTGTAGCTTCCTGACCTTGGCCTGACTCACCCCACACCCTTTTTTACACATCCCACGAGTTGAAAATTATACTTGCTGACATCTGCACAACTGTGGTTTCACATGATCTTTTGACCCTGCTTTCATTCCTAGGGGGGCCCAGGAAGGTTGTTCTATATAACCTGTAAATGCATAGTAACTGTGGGAGGTAGTCTAGAGATGACTCACCTCTAGTTAGCTAATAGGAAAGTGAAAAAATATTGACAATCATTTTTCTAAATTGCCTAACTTGAAAGTCTCGAGAGCCTGAAAGTCACTCAAGTAACCTATGGCACTATTAAGCAGTTAATAACGGGCATCTCATGAATACATTTATTAAGCCAGCCCCCAGAAATCAGACCAAGCAGTAAGACTTTGACAAATGAAAAACATGCATTACTAAAATAAACCCTCAAACTCATCATTTTCTTTCTTTCCTTTTTTAAAAAAGATGTATTCATTTATTTTTGTAAGTACACTCTAGCTGTCATCAGACACACCAGAAGATGGCATCAGATCTCATTATAGATGGTTGTGAGCTACCATTTGGTTGCCAGGACTTGAACTTTGGAAGAACAGTCAGTGCTCTTAACCACTGAGCCATCTCTCCAGCTCCCAAACTCATCACTTTTATCTACTGCTTATAGTTCCTATTAACTGATTTATATTAAAACATAATGCTTAGAAGGTGAGCATATGAATGTCCTCATTGTAAAAGTGTCTTTTTCTTTTTCACACATGTGTGGTGTAATTGTGTGTATAGGTACACACACACACACACACACACACACGAGAGAGAGAGAGAGAGAGAGAGAGAGAGAGAGAGAGAGAGAGAGTGAGTGAGGGAGAGAGAGAGGAGGGAGAGAGAGAGGGAGAGGGGGGGGAGGAGAGATTGACAAGGGAGTCTTCCTCTAATGTTTTCACTGAGCAGAGATTTGCCAACCTGACTGGCTATCCCACCAAGCATTTGTGTGAGCACTGAGGATTGAAACTTCAGTCTTCCTTTGCATAGGAAGGAAGCACTTTAATCAAAGCATCTGCTTGGCTGGCAAAAGTTGTTTAGCAATTTGGGGAGGGACAAGTTCAGCGACAGGAGAATCAGGGGTATTGAGAACGAGATCACCATCCTAGAGTCACATGTGTGATAGTTCAATAGGACAAGATGGATTCAGAACTGACGTTGGAAGTATCATGGTCCCTGAAAAATCAATGTAGAACAGTTTGCTTAGATTTCTCATACATATCTGGAGTCATTGTGTCTCTCTTTGTCTTTTCAAAGTGTTTTCAAAACAGTACAACCAAAAATTTCACACTTTTTCTGTTTTTTTTTAATCTCTGTGAATTATTTCTATAGGGTGACTTAAAAACTTCTAGTTAGAAAAGCAAAACAAAATACCACCACCACCACCATCACACACCACAACAACAAAATACTTAAATTCTTTCAGCAGAGAAAATGGCCAAAGAGAGCCTCCTTGACTTGGAAAAAAGCCCTGAGTTCCTCACTAGCTCTGGCCAGCTCATGGTGGTTCTGCTTTTAACTTTGCTATCTTCTTGCTGCAGATTCTAAACACACCAATCTCAAGCAAGGAGAGGTAGAAAGAACAGCAATCTGTTTTCTTCTCAACAACTGGCAGAGTCTACTTCTTGATCAGTCACCATGCTGACATCAAATGTGCGTCATTACTAAACAAAGGTGGATGTTATCTGCCCTGCAGGCACACAGACTCATCATTTAAACAAAGGCATTTACTTAGTGGCAAGGAATGTCCTTTAGAAAGTCCGCAGAAGCCTTCCAAATTTTTGTGAGCATCATCAACTCTTTTGGAGTTTATTTAATTTCCCTTCCACTTTTCCATTCCTAAACACAAGGCCATTTTTCAAGACCCTCAAAATATATGCATCAGGAAAGTTTGGGGAAAAAATGCAAATATGAATACTTGTTATGAATAGTTTCTATCACTGGAAAAGTTCAGGGCTGGGTGATTGCTTTTATATTTTGGAAAGTTCATCATTGTTTAAGAATGACTGATTAAAAAAACTTGGTACCAGACTAATTTTCATCTTCACAACTGTACACAAAGCTTAAATTTCAGCAAAAATAACTTCAGTAATGTATTTTTTTATGTTTGAAGACATGGTTATTAATAACTAGACATTTTTCAAATATGACTGTCAATTATGGATGATGCTGAGATTTGAGGAAGTTACCACAAGAAAACAACTACCTCAAAATACACATTTTCTACTAGAAGCTCAGGATGCCATCGCTGCAGCTGATGGCTGTCTACCCTTCAGAGACACAAGCAAAGCATGCGTTACAGTTATAGTAGGACCTACCTTCAGATCACAAATAGGCAAAGCCAAGGAAACTGGTTAAGACACACCAAGAGGCAAGTTAAAAAATACACGTACCTAATCCGCAGTCACGTAGTCAACAGAAGTTCACAACAGGGGTGAATCTTCCTTCTTTCACCAGGTCCTTGAAAGTCTCAGTGTGCCTGCACCCCTAGAGATGCTGTGCTCTCCCAGAAAGAGCTGCCATCCCTCCACTGCTCAAGGACAGTTCAAAAGTGAAGAGTAAGCATTTCTTAAAAAGAAGAACGAAACAAACAAAGGAAAAGAAAGATTCGCAAGCCAATGTATGCCCAGCAACCACTACCTTGAAGGCTTTGAGCTCAATGAAGTAGAGGTTGTTTGGCTAATGGCAGGCCCACTTCCTCCCATTCTTTCCCTACTTAGTTTTCCGGCCTCCAGCCAAGCACTGTTTTTTTTTTCCCCTTTCCTGTGCTATAAATAAGCTGCTGGTGTGAGTGCTGAGGAAAGAAGAGACAGGAAATGTATTTGATTTCAAAAGGCAGTCAGAGGGGTGTGTGGTGTGTGGTGTGGTGGTGGTGGTGGTGGTGGTGGTGGTGGTGGTGGTGGTGTGTGTGTGTGTGTGTGTGTGTGTGTGTGTGTAGAGCACACCCATGAGTTCTAATGCCATTGGATATTAGAGATGCTAGTTCCAATGGCACTAGAGTTATTGGCTGTTGTGAGTTGTCTGACATAGGTTCTGGGAGCTAAATTCAGGTCCCCACAACAGCAGTATGAGCTCTTATCCATTGAGCCATCCCTCCAACTTCGATATGCATTCTTCTGTGAGCAATGCTCACCTTCAGGTTCAGTCCACAGACTCCACAAAAGTAATGAGATCTAGTTGATTCTGCGGATTGGGCACCAACTTAGGGATGGGAAAACAATTTAGTTCTTAGCTTAGACACACTTCGCTTTTAAATCCTCATAGCTGCAAATGTCATGCTTCAAATTTGCATTCGGTGTCAAGAATGTAACCGAATGGTGGAGTCCTTGCTTAGCATGGTGACATCTCAGGTTCAATCCCCACACTGTAAAAACCTAAAAGTAAAACTTTATTTAGTAAAAAGAGAATTTGAAAAACTGTACTTGTTGTTAAAAGATGACATCCCGGGCTTTGTCACCAATGTTAGGAAAAGGATGGAGAGAGTCGGGGTGGGGATACGGCCCATGGAGGTGCGGTGAGGCTTGAAGGTGAGGCAAATGCCTCTGAGGATCCATTCCCCTGAGCAACCAGCCACACAATGGTGTAGTACGGAATAGAGTTTATTCAGGTCATGGGGGAGTTAAGAGGGTAGTAGAGGCAGAGAGAAAGAGAGAGAGGAGAGAGGAATAGAGTAGAGGTCAGCAATGAGCATGTGGAAAGAGAGGGGAAGGGAAGGGTAAGAGAAGGAGTAAGGGTGGGAGAACAAGAGAAAGAGCAAGAGAGCAAGAGGGAGAGGAGGAGGCAAGCAGCATCTTTTATAGTGTCAGGTCACTGGGGCCCAGAGCATACCTGGCTATTGCCAGGTAACTTAGGGGTGGGGTATACCTGGATGTTGCTAGGTAACTGAGGGGTGGGGTTTACGGAATCCCAACAGTACTACTCAAAGAGATTCACAAGAGTATATGAAATACCCATAGATTACCATCCTATCATCTCTACCAGTCTATCTCTGGACCTTTCTACACTTAACTGCCTAAAAAGCTGCTCTTTCCACAGAAGTGACATGGAGACAGTACAGTGCTCCCTCTTCTGTTGGAGGAGCCACTCAAAGACCAGTGAAGGACCAGTCATCACAGTGGCACGTCCGTTAGAAGTCCTGGGCACACAGGATTACTATTAAGTGATTCTCTAGGAAATTATTTTTGGTTTGTTTATGTATATCTTACCTTCTAAAGGGAATTCTAGATTTTAAGTGTATGGATAAAAATTAAATGTTGGTTTGATGGGCCACTCTTACTCAGAAGATAAGCTTTCGCATCTAATGTTAAAACACTCTGAGTTGCTTCAGAAAAGTTATCTGAGCGCCAGATGCCTGTCTGGAAAACTAAGGAGCAACCTTCTTCGGTTGTCTTGGTTCTGTTAAGTGAATGGAACAGCATACATCTTATTGTAGTTGCCTAAAAAAAACTTCAGTACCTGCATTACAGAAAAAATCCAAACCCATGTCCTCAAAGGAAATAAACGAAAAGGTCTGGATGTCATTTCTCAGGGGAGCAGCTTACATCTGAGCCTTAATTAAGTGTTTTTGGTAACAGCCCCTTGTTGTCTACATGGAACAGAAGCCTCAGGTCACTGTTGAATTATGTCTTCCAACTCAAATGTTATATCATGTTAATAAGACACAAAGGGACTTCTATAATGAAGACTCAGAAGGATACAGGCTTTACCTGGCTCTTTAACAGGAGTAGCAAGAAGGCAACTAAAGGTCAGGAATTCTACATTCTAACACAAAATATAAAAGTTACTATTTGATAGATCCAGAAACTCAGTGAGCTAGGAAAAAGCTTCCATGTTACTGTGATGAAAATAAATTTATGTTGCTTAGCAGCTCTTTTTCACTTGGCCCAGTTCTCAGCACATATAACATAAAAGTTAACTTGCAAGATTACAAAGAGCCTGGCTCGATACCAGAAGTCATACTATCTCCAAGGAGAGGCCCAGCCTTGGTTAAGTTTAGTGGGAAAGTCCAAGCCAGCCAGTTTTCATTGTTTTACTTTGGCCTCTATTGTTGTCTTCTGACTTTGCCTCAGACCTAAAATACAACAGGTTTCTGTGTAACAATCTGAGCAACAGAAGGAAATGAGGCTCTCTGATGGGGAGTGGCTAGAGCAGGCCAAGCTTCTGTAACACTAAAATCTGATGCTGTGAAGAAAATAAATGCTCACTGCTTTTGCAGTTTAATTCTGACACATAAACATTGATTCAAATGTTTCTGCTAGTTAATGTCCCATTGAGGAAAGCCTCCTGACTCATCCATAAAGTTGTGTGTGGAGCTATTCGCTGGCATGAAGAAGAGAGGCCATCTCTGGAGTAAACTGTGCAGTACAGACCCTCGACTGTGTGTGACACACAACTGAAGGCAAACGGAAGCTATTATGGGATCCAAGAGAATCAGTGCCCTGTATTACCTTGTTTTGTGCAATATTTGAGAGGAAGTAGAAATGTGGGAGAAATCCTCTTCGTAATCAAAATTCATTGTTTTGGGGTCTCTTTAGTATGATAGAAAGCGATGTGGTAAGGTTGATTACTGATTTAATTGTTTGTACAGTTTCCTTGTTTGAGGATCACATTTTTTTAATCCACAATAGTCATAAGTCTCTTAATGTCCAAATTATATAATCAATGTAAAAAGCTTAAACTGAATTTGTATTAACAGTAGCAAGTAAGAACAGTTGGCCTCTAGCATAACTTGTGGGGTACAAACTCCACTTAATGAGACACAGCAAGTTAAAACTAAAGTAGATACAAAAAGCCTTTGAGTCCTCTGACTGTGTACAGTGTGACAAAGAGGAACTGCCATCTCCCTTACTGCTGGGAGAGACAAATCACCTTGCTGAGAGCTACTCATGCACAGAGCAACATGTTGTTTCCCTCAAGCCACCATCAAGACACTGGACCATTTCATTTGACTGCAAGAACTTGACTTACCAATAAGCAAAGAGAGTTAATCCCAATCCATCTTAAGATAAGATCATAGTCCCAGCCTGTACTGTGTCCACAGACTTTTAAAATATTTATTTATGTATATAAATATATACATATTATATACATATATACATATACAACATACATATATACATGTATGCAATACACACACACACACATATATATGCCAAGCCTAGTAACCAGTACCTTTCATCACAGCACTTGGGAGGCAGAAGGTGGATCTCTGTGAGTTCAAGTACAGACTGATCTACAAAGTGAGTTCCAAGACAGTCAAAACTACATAAAGAGACCATGTCTCAGAAAAAAGGGGTGTGTGTGTGTGTGTGTACATGTGTGTGTCACATGATCACGTGGTGCAGAAGTCTGGAGAAGTCAGAGGTCATTAGATCCCATGGCATTAGGGTTGCAGACTTGTAAGCAGTCATAAAGTGCAGGGATTCAAACCTAGGTTCTCTGTGAAAGCAACAAATGCTGCTTAAGAAGAACCTTTTATCCACACCCTGGTCAAAGATATTTGAAGATGTGAAACAGATGACCAAGATCATCCACATCTGGCCAAGCAGACTTGGGAGAAAATCTTACATAAAGACCATTTCTAGTCTTGCAAGTGACAATCACATACATGTGACCATATATACCTCATCCACGTTGCTGAAGAGTATGGGCTAGAAGCAAGGTGTAGGTTCTTTCCCCACTCCACAGGAGGGAGACCATGGGGCCCACCCTAGAGCCTGAATAACCAATCTAGAAGAAACAAAAGTTCTTATTACCTTGTGGGTCTCTAAAGGACAGTTGGGAGTGCTACACAAAGGCATATTAGACAAATATCCCAATGTTTCCTCCTTCCAATCAGTGGGGGTTGTATCACCCTGATGGGGAGTCAGTCAGTCAGCCCTTTACCTTCATGCACTCTAGAACAACTCAGTAATGTGCTGATCCTCATGCCCCATTTCTGAGATTCTTCAGTCCTAAATGTCTGTGATGTTGGACTGTCCTTCTAAGCTTCTTAAGACATTCTGGAATGCCAAGAATCCTGGCTGTGTTTTGAATGTAATTTTGAATTTGTGTTATCACTCATATCTTAAAAAAGCAATACAGAATAGAAAGGAAATATAGCATAGCCCAGACCCTTTACAAGTTGAATGCCAAATCTATGCAAGTTTTATTGGATACAATTTTTTATTTTTCCCTTTGAAACATTTATAGTCTTCAAGCATGAAGTCATTTTTAAATACATAGAGATAAAATTGTTAAGAAGGTAATTTTGCACATGTAAATTTTGAGCTAAAAACTATGTTATTGTGTAAAATAAATTTAAGCAGCGTTGAGTGCATCAAGAATCCACTTGAGCAATAGAAGCTTGATCTCAGAGTGAGCAACACTTTTCCCACTAGTCTCTTTAGTCAATCATCTGAAGGACAAATATCCTATATTACATGAAGAACATATTATCTCATTAATTTCTAGGGAAAATTTGATGAACTGTCATTGTACATCCTGGTGACATCATAAATATCAAATTTATTAAAATTTTTTATTTTAAAATAATTTAAAATGAACTATTAAAAATTTAAGTGAATCCAATCTAGATGGAGCAACTGTGAGTTGCTTGCCAGCTAGATAAATAATTTTTTTCTTCAGGCAAAAAAAATAAAATTCTCAAGTCTATCAAGTGTGAAAAATATCTACTGTCATTCTTGTATGGATGGATTAGACCCAGGTATATCTTAGAAATTTTCTTTAATCCTGAATTAAAAACACAGCTTGAAAAAGGAAAACAAGACTAAAATTAGAAATTTTTCATATCCACTTAGATGCTATTGAGTGATTTCAAAAAGTCCAAGAAAGAAATGTGCAGTAATAGATTGTTTTCCTCATTATTGTGACAAAATATATGAACAAAGAAACTGAAAAAAAAAACAAGGATTCCTTTGGTTCATGGTTTGAGGGAGCACAGTCATCATGGCAGGATGTGTGGTACTGGGAATGGGAGGAGGCAAGTCAAGCTGCAGACAGAACTGTGTTTTCCAGGTGGTTCTAACTCCCAACAAATTAACAAGCAAGACCAACCATTACACAGGGCTACATGAGATCAGGGTCCAGAATTCAAGAGTTTAACAAATTAAACACATGGAGTTTTGGCATCATCTCCCAGCTCCTTATTGCTCCAGAGCCAATGCACAACTAATTATGAAGAAGCTCATGTTACAATGTCCATCTTATTTGAGTAAATTCAGCAAAATAACATAAAAATGTTTTACCTATGTGTAAACACAATGCTTTGGGCTTGAGCTGTATAAGAAAAACAAATCAAAACAAAACACCCACTGAACATTTAGTCTTTTCTATTGAAGCTGCATTCCTTCTAAAAACCAAATTTCAAAGACCATGCTCCAATGAGTCAGTATCAGAATAACTTAGACAGCTTATAGATCACATTTCTGGGACTCAGTCCTAGCAGATTTATAACATAGTAGATGTAGGGTAAGCCTTGGAATGTGCATTCATAATCAGCTTGGGTGGTTTCTGCACAATGGAATTTGAGTCCCAGTGTTCTGGTAACATTGAGTGATCCTGGGTGCAAAACATCCATTCTTAACTAGACTGAGGGAGTGGCCCAAGAGACGCTGTTATGTGAGTACTGAGAACTCTGCTGCTAGCCAGAGACAAGATCAAGGTATTATTCTGGAACACGTGGCCATATAAACCTCCTCTACAGCCAGTTCTAATTTTTATGGAATGGTGACAAATTCAGTTTGAGTCTCTTCAAAAAAATTTTTTCCCTAAATGTAAAAAACTAATTTTTTCAGTTATTTTAAATGATAGTGAAGAGTATTTACTATGTAATTTATCTGCTCTCTTGACCTACATATATGTTAGTAATGTTAGCATTTTCATGTTCTTGAGAAGCAATGCTTTCATCCTGCATGTCTGCAACCCTGTTCGAATAATTATCCTGTTCTTTCCCCCAAAGGTCCTGAAAGCTGCCGTTCTATTTTCTCTTTCAATGATGAAGTGGCCAGTTTTTAAGCTAATAGATGACACCATTTATATGCAAGATAAAAATGACAAAGTGAGATCAAACATCAAAATGAGGCTTTGATTTAAAAAATCAGATGTTAAACAGAAAGCAGGGAGAAGGTGAAGTCATAAGCAGAGGAAGGGCTCAAAGCTGAGGCTGGGGATGGTGGTGCCTGGCTCCTATGTTCCCTACAAAGAGGACTCTTGTCCTCATCTTTGTGGAGCAAATAATATGACCAAAGTAGGCCATAGGATAAACATTAGGAATTGCAAACAAGGCAACAACAATAAAAAAAATCCATCACAATGTTTTGAGCAAGTTATACATGCCCACAGCCATGAAAAACTCAACTTTTCTTATTAATATTTCCAATTAATGATGTTGAGTCAAGGGTAGTTATGTTTAATTTCTAACTCAACAGTGGTTATAGATACTAATATCTGGGCAATTTGCCTTCCTGTTCTTATCAGAACAGCTTGCAAGGTGGTCTCTGTAATTCCCATCTGTTTTGGCTGTGTGTGTATCGCTAAGGTAGCTGGAGAGAGAAAAGTGAAAAGGGTGAAGGAGAAGACAGCAGGGAGGGCAAAGGCAAGCCTCTGCTTCATCTTAATTGATCAGAGTTTTAAAGCCATAGTCAATTCCTGTAGGTGATATATTCACACCCTGCACATGGTTTTAAATATTTTGCTTTTATTAAATCCTTTACACAACCACTTTATATGTTCTTAAATATTAAAACAACTGGAGCTGGAGAGATGGCTTAGTGGTGAAGAGAACTGACTGCTCTTCCAGAGGTCCTGAGTTCAAATCCCAGCAACCACATGGTGGCTCACAACCATCTGTAATGGGATCTGATGCCTTCTTCTGGTGGTGTCTGAAGACAGCTACAGTGTACTCATATATATCAAATAAGTAACTCTTAAAAAAAAAGAAAAGAAAACGACCAATCTTACACATGGCATGAGACACGGGGTCCAACGCTGTAGATTTGATCCTTGTCTCACGGTCTTCAGGATCTACTTCCTGTGAGTTGATCCAATCCTTGGGCAGTCTCTGTTCAGTGACAAGAGATCATCCACACCCAGAGTTTCCTCATCTCATATTTAACCCTCATGTTGCAAAGAAAACCCACTCTGAGAAATTCCAACAGGTCACAGGTTTTGACTAAATTCTACGTATATATCACCGAGCCAGCACTGATGACATGTAGAATACTGATGGTTAGCTTACTGAGTCATGTGCTTCACTTTTAAGTCTCAAAAACTTAGAAAGAACTCTAGCAGGTATGCAGAGCGGGGGGGGGGGGGGATACATTCTGATGATAAAGATTAAATTCTTCAGACAGCTGTAAGTACCAGCTATCCAGTTCCTTGTGACTTCTGCTATTAAGGCTTTCATAGGTGGAAAATGCTAAATGACTTTGCTTATGGAATAGATGTTATTGTCTCCTATACCCTAAACTTCATTGTTGATTCCCAAAAAAAAAGGGTTTACTACAAAAGATAAGAAACTTTTGCTCTTAGAAATCTAAACTTTCAGAGCCCCTCACAACCCATAACAAATCATATCAGAGTTCCTAAGGCAATCAAAGATGGCTGACATGATCAGAGACCAGACTACTTTAGAATTCAGAGGAGGTCTGCTTTTTTTAGACTCATATCTGTAGTCTTCACAGTGACCAGAAAGGAAAAGGGCTCCTGTTAAAAAACTTCACACTTAAGCCCACCTTCAGTACTCTAGGGACAGCAGGCCACATCCTTATCTGTAATCAAGATGCAGCACATTTCCACTGTCAGCACGAGTTGTGTATTTTCCCTATGTGTGTGTGTTATGCATCCTTATTAAAAAGCCAGTGCCGTCTCTTCCTGCTCTCTTTCACTTCCATCCTCACTCAGAGGATCCATTGCATGGTGTGGTTTTGTGTCATCCCATGGTCCTAATCTGCCAAGTACTTCTATTATGTAAATACTAACAGTATTTTCTACCTTTGATGGGAAAAGAAAGTCCCTGGTAGGACTCTGTCATGGGTTACTTACCTGCCTCTTGTAACAATCACTGTGACCACAAATTGGGTGATAAAGCTGAGACAGCCTAAGCCTCATGAAAATCACCAAGGCCAAATAGGCTGATTCTGCTGGAGGTGAAGACAAGAGAGGTCTAAACAGACAGAATGATAGAGATCCAGAAAATGCCTCCTGTTCCCGCATAGATACCAAAGATCAGGGGAGAGGCCACAATTAACACGAAGCATATATAAGTTTTCAGAATTCCATGAAGGCAATGCTTCTAACAGACAGACATTGTGGCACACACTTGTAACTCCAACATTTGGGAGGCAAAAGCAGGACCATCAGGATTTTGGGCTACACAGCAAGACTTTGTTGGGGATAGGGGTACAAATGGCACTTCTTGTTTTGGTTGAAAAGACTGAAATTTGGGGATTAGTAAGAAAGGGTCACATTAGAAACCAGTTGCTGTTCAGGCCACAATAGCAAGAGCTACCTCAGCAGTCCCCCTCACAGATGCCACAGGCACCTCACAGAAACTAGTTGTGTGTCTCCCTTCTAACAGACTTGCCCCATTCTCTTACCTGAGGAAATGCATTGACATCAAAGAGGGTGGCCCCACATCCTGTTTCCTACCCTCTTCTCTTGCCTCCTGCCTGGGAACCAGAGAGCCTGGCTTCCAGGAGGAGAGGGAGGCAGAACAGAGAAAATAGGCTAAAGGTAAATATGGGAAGGTTTTTGTTTAAATGTCTCTCTTAAGAGGCACTCTGGAGGATGCCAGAAAGTGGGCTGGAGCTGCCAATAAGCCTGAGAAGAGAATTCTGAAGCTCTCTAGAGCTAGCTGCAAGGGAGTATACAGATAGAATCTCTAAGAATTGCTTGGCTCATGCTGCCTGATCCTAAATCTAAAAGATGCTGATGAATAGGCACCGAGGATGGTACAGATTATGGCTGCCATGGTTTCAGGAGAGCCCAAAACATCATCAGAGGAAGGAGTTGATTTGAATTACTGATGCCATCTGATTTAAGAAAACACCATCTCAATGTATCCATGCTATGAGTAAAGTTGCAGAGGGGACGTAAACGTGGAGGACATAGAAATAATATCATCTTAGATTACAGAATAAGATCTTGCTCAGTTTTGACAGGCTGAATATAGGAAACATGCTTAAAATAATAGCATCCAGTAAGCTGAATCAGGAGGACCATGAGTTCAAGGCCAGCCTGGACTATGTCGTAAGTTCCATACATTGAGATAGTGTTTTGATCCATCTATGTGTGTTGGGGCCAGGGTGGGGAAGAGTGAGGTGAAAATATTTCTTTGACAGGCCCAAACAAGAAAAAAGAGCAACAGCAGCAAAGTCTGCACTAAGCTCCAAAAACTTCTTGTAGAATTTCAGAACAGGAAGGCCTGGCTGACAGGGATCTATGAAACATTCCAAATTCTGCCTTGATTTCTCAACAACCTCCCTACAGTAGCAGCTCTAATTACTACTCCAACGCTGGGTGGGGAGAGGAGCCTGGTGGGGCCAGCAGTGCTGGCTTCATTGGCTGCGCTCACAAGCCAAGCCATTCAGCCCAGTAAGAAAACTTTTACATGGCATCCTCTCATTTTACTGAGTTTACCTTCATACTGAAAAATGGCTTTCAAATAGTTCTCCTTCTATTTTTTTTTTTCATTTAAAATACAAATGAACAGGCTACAGATATTGTTTGTTAGAGGGCTTGTGTAACCCCTACAGAACCCAGGGATGAATCCCAGCACTGTACTAACTGCCATGGTGACATATGATTGTAGTGGCAGCATTGGGGAGTTGTAGGCAGGACGATATGAAATTTAGGGTCACCCCTGACAAAGCCAGCCTAGACTACATGAGACTCCCTCTCAAAAAGAAGTATGACAAAGACACAGATAAAGGGAAGACAATATAGGATATAGCCCAGTGATAGAGTGTTTGCTTAAATATGTGAGGCCCTGGGTTTAGTTTTCAGTACTGTTTTAGGGTTTGACTGCTGTGAACAGACACCATAACTAAGGCAACTCTTATAAGGACATTTAATTGAGGATGGCTTACAGGTTTAGAGGTTCAGTTCCTTATCATCAAGGTGGAAACATGGCAGGATTCAGGCAGGCATGGCACAGCAGGAGCTGAGAGTTCTACATCTTCATCCAAAGGAAGCCAGAAGCAAACTAACTCCCATGTGATTAGGAGGAGGGTCTCATTACCCACACCTACCATGACATACTTTCTTCAACAAGGCCACACCTCCTGATAGTACTACTTTCTGGGCCAAGCATATTCAAATCACCACAAGTATCAACTTCCAAAAAAGAAAGAAGCCAGATTGGTGGCACACACCTTTAATACCAGCACTTGGGAAGCAGAGGCAGGAGTGTATATGAGTTTGAGGATAGCATGGTATATACCTAGTGAGCTGCAGGACAGCTAGTGCTACACAGAGAAACCATGTTCAAAAAACTAAAATAAAACAGCAACAAAACCAAAATAAATTTGAATAAAACTCAACCCAAAATCTTCCTTACTCAAGATGTAAACTCTTCAATAGCCAAGTAAGGTTACAAAAAGTGAATGAAAAGAGAAAGGAGTATGTGTGCATAGGTGGTGTGTGTGTGTGTGTGTGTGTGTGTGTGTGTGTGTGTGTCTGTGTGCTTCTCTGTGTGTGTGTCTGTGTAAATTATTAGATTAGATCACAATGGCGTAGTCTAAGCCGATCTGTCAAACTGAACTGACCATAAGGAAAGCTGGTATGATGACGCACACAAGCATTTTCAGCACGTATGCAGCTGAGGCAGTAGGATCAGGGGCTAGATTCCATGCCAAGCTGAAGTACAGAGAAAGTCCCTGCCAACATGCTAGGTCTTTTGAAATACAAACTTAATGTCCAACTTCTTTCTAGGCAGAAGATATACTACATCTAGAAACTTATGTCATCTTAATTAGGAGGACATATAAAAGTCAAAAACCCAGAATGGGATGACAGGCTTAAGGAATTTTTCCAGAGATTTTTTTCAAAAGTTATAGAGAACAAACTGGGATTTTAACATGATGCAGAAAATCTGATAATTATTACTCCCTTTGAGGCTTTGTATCTTATAACTAAGCAACAAAAAACAACAGCCACTGTGCGTTTTTTTTCTTCTGCTACAAACCTAAAGAAAAAACCATTGCTGTAATTATAAAGCAGAAGATTGATGAACTAAAATACTCCTCAGTGATTTTTTTGGGAGAAGACATGTAGAAAACACTGAAAAGCTGAAGAAACAGATATCAGTACAGATTCATATTGGCCATGCATTTAGGTCAAAGAACAAATGTTCCTCATGTCTTGGCTTCTGGTATTTGCTAGATTCTATTTCAGTACTTAACTTTCTTGAAGAATTGTTCTGTTTCTGTGACTATTAATAAACAAATAAATGCTTAGTTGAATTGCACTTGCCCAGTATACCTGTGGCACTAGGTTCAAACAAATCTGAAAGAAACAAACAAAAATCTGTTTCAAAGAATTAAGTAAAACTAGCATCTGTAAGAAAACTGTTGAAATGCAGTCACTGAATTTAGAAGAATAAAACACATTCCTACAGATGAATAAGAGGAAGAAGATCAGCGAGCCTTTGCAAGACTCTTTGTCAACAGTATTCAACTGGTGTTTCCTTTTTGGATGAGTCAACTTGTCAAGGTTCATTCCAATATACCGAGAAGGTTGACAAACAAGTGAACCTAGATGCCATTACTGTTATTTGTTTTGGCATTCATCTTGAGCTCTCAGTGAGGATGACGATGCTGTTTCTTCATCCGTCTTCTTGTTCTACTTGCATTGATTACTTTCCCTTAACTTCCAGGAAAATTATTCCCAATAACATTCCCCCAATTCAGCTCAATTTCCATGTACTTATCTCCATGCCAGAGCCACTCTCCAAGAACCCTAACTTGCAGCAGTGGCAGGAGCCATCCAAGAAAGGTGATGTGATGAGGGTACCAAAGACTGTCACATCTCAGGCAGGTGGCCATGATGATGCAGCACACTGAAAGAGGACTGTGGCTGCATGAGGGAACAGGAAAGAGCACGGTTGGCATCCTGGGGATACACTGTATCACCACTGCCATTCGCTTGCTCCTGTGGAACAAATCAATGGACACCACATCCTGTTTGGGGGTGGTGAGGATCAGGACCTCTGGTGCCTTGATGAGGAAATGGTTAACACGCCAGGCACACCCAGAGCCAGGAAGACCAGTTAAGACTGGTTCAGAGTGGAAAAGATATGATATGGATGTGGTGCCTACTATTGACTGGATGTGGGAGACGGAGTGGCAGGAAGTGACTGTCAGATCTAGGGAAGGCAATGGATCTGAGCTCCATGGCTGCGATGGCCTTGGGTCCTGAGTTCTGTTATAGTATTAATACCCAGCTGTAGTCTGAATGTTTCAATTAAGTTTTGGGAGTTGAATATATTTAGTGCCAGACAGAAGTAATCAATACGATAGAGCACCTCTGCCCTTATTTTTAGAACCTTATTCTGCCCAGGTTTAAAGGTTTATGTCTCTAGGAGAATTTGTGTAATCTATACCTCAGTGCTTTTCACCTCACTGGATGTTTGAAGGTTATAATGGCCACTCATTTTCACTAGTGGGAAAACTTCCTAATGTTAACTGTTATCTACATTTCTTAATCTTGTTTTGAGCACAATTTATTCATCTGTTTTCCCCATCATTTAAAATTTTTTAACTCAAATCTTATATGTTAAGTACATTTTACACAAGGACGTTGTAGTAAAAGTTAACTCGAAATGCATGACATTTTTAGCTAGACAAATGGGCAAGTTAACTTGAAAAGAGAATAGAGAGAAATCTGAGGATTCTTACTGCCATCCAGTGGTGATGCTGTCAAGCAAAAGTGACAAAGAGTCCATCTCATTCCTGGTCCTTCCCAGAAGAGCCCAGATGCCTTTCATTCAAGGGATGAACATGGGATTCTAACTTGCGTGAGTACTTTGGTTACATTTTCCTGGTCCCAAAAGGAAAGGCTTCATTTATTTCTCTTGTAGTCCTAAATGTCATATACAGCCTTCTGAAGGCAAATGTTTTAATTAAGAGTGTAATTCATCTCTAGGCAGAGTCTGGATCATTGGTGAGTCTATTCAGGTCATCTGCCCATTGGAAACTGGAGTATTTATTTTCTTGGTAAGGATTTCAAGTTTCTTAATTGTTCTGTCAGAGGAATAGTTGGTAAACATCTCTTCCTGTGTCAGGCTGGCTTCTTTCTATTAGGTGTTTCTCTACAGTGTTCACATTCCTATATTTCTGCTTATTTCTGATGCTCTGGGGTTCATATTCATAATAAGCATTGCCTTGGCCAATTTCTTAAAATATTTTCAGCACATTTTCTTCTACTAGTTTTGGGTCTTAAATTGGGAACTTTTATATATTTTGAATCAGTTTTCTTACAGAGTAAGGGGGAGAAGTTGGGCCTTTACTTTTGCACCTGGATATCTCTTCATATCACATTTACTGAAAAGGCTTTCTCCAGTACATGCTGCCCGCGCCTCTGAGGCAAATCAGTTGGCTCCGAGTGTGTGGACTTATTTCTGTGTTCCCTCTTCTGTTTCATGCTCCGGGAGTCTATTGCTATGCTGATACCATGTGGTGTTGGTTACTGGATTGTGATGCCTTCAGCTCTTTTTACACAGCGTTCGTTATGTGAGTTGAATCTCTTGTGCCTCTGTTTTAATGTTTTCTTATTTTATTATTCTGATAGCTTCATAGATGTAAAGAAAGAATGTTAGTCATTCGCATGCTCCATTACCCTCCATCATCCCTGCGCCTCCTGCTGAAACCATTCTTCTCCCCAAAGGACATACACTCCCCTCTCCTCTGCTTCATGCCCTTGTGTGTGTGTGTTTAGCTAGAGTTGCTTGCATGAACATAAGTGGAAGGTTACTAGAGCCTGGGCTATCCCATTGCAGACAGTAACATCTCTTCTCCCAGCTACCATTAACTGTTAATAGTCTCTCAGTGATGGATGGTACCTCATGAGCTCTCCCCAATCCCATGATGAAATGTTGAGCTCAGTCTTCTGCAGGTTTTATACAGGTGACCTGTATGAAATATATAGCTACAGTGAGTTCATGAGTGCGGTGGCCACAGATGATGACTCCGATTGGAATAGACTAAAATGGAACTCAGTGCTAGGCTGTAACATCACAGCCTGATTCTGAATTCTACCTATGGATGGACCCTCTGGAACACAAGAAACACCAGTCTCTCAGACTTCTATTTCAACTAGCATTGTTTATGGCTTGTTTCAGTGGTTCTAGGCATGAGTTTACCAGAGCAACAGAAAGCCATGTTGGCGTAGGTCTTTGTCCTAGATAAGAACTATGCCGATCTTAGGTTGAATGTGGGCTCAGGATATGAAACAATTTGGTGGCTTTGGTAACAACAATTATGACAGAAGAACTTGGAGATGGTTCACCCATGATAAGTATGGCCAAAGCTAGTTAGAGACCCACAAGCCATAGATAAGGCACACAGGGTTTATGCAACTTTAAGAAACAGCCTTGAGGGGACAGGCTACTGCCTATAGACATTATCCTGGCTTTTGTTGTTGTTGGTTGTTGGTTTGTTTGTTCTCAGAACAGGACACTAACAGTGAAGTTGGAACAAGCTTTGGCTTGATTTTCCTCTAGCACTGAAATACTGACAATATACCAGCAGTAGACTCTCAGTAAATCTGGACCTGGACACAACACAGGGTTGAAATAGCATGACTATGGGCTTGGAGAAGAGCAGCGTTTGGCTTAGGGTTTTGGTCAAGGAGGAAACAAACAAAGCCAGATTAAGCAATCTGGACCAGATGATGCTGCCCAGCAACAAGCATCAAGAACTTTCAGGAAACCATGACCTCACCTCAGAAACTGCCAGAAACTGACCCAAGGGTGATCAGTATGTGAAAGTTCTCAGAGACTTTAAAACAGCAATTTTGAGGGAGCTCATTAAGTTTAAAGCACATAGAAACATTTCAATAGATGGAAGCAATTTTTAAAAATTCAAATTCTTTAACAGAAAATGACACTCATCAAAGACATAATGAAAGGCAGCTATAGTTGGACAGATCAAATAGAAGAAAAAAAATTCAATGACCATGAAGATGGGTTCTTTAAAATATACAGTTAGAGGAGAAAGAAAGATAAAATTGGGAGAGTATTAAATGAACATAACTGGTTATGGGGCTCAAGAAAACTTAAGAATGACAGAGGGTTGCTAGGTTTATTCAACAAGATAATAGTGCTTAGGGATGTAATTCAGTGGTGGACCACTTATCTAGTGTGCGGGAGACCCTGGGTTCAATCTTCAGGACTAGGTTGGATGGGTAGCAGGGATAGCAGAAAATCTCAGAGAGTAGTATGCCCATATCCAGGTTCAGCTCACCAGCAAAGTTTAGCTCAACAAAATGTAACCCTAGACATTTTATAATTGAACTCTCAAAGGGGAATGATAAATAAATGATTCTCAAGGCTAAAAGAGAAAACAAACAAATAAATAAATAACATAACATAACATAACATAACATAACATAACATAACATAACAGCTGTCCCAATTCAAGTGGAAACTTTACAGCATGGGAGAAAGGGACAAGGGATGGTCACAGTTATGAATGAAAAGACTCTTAGGCAAGAAAATTTTACCTGAAGAGCTACCCTTTATAAATGATAGAAAGCCAGTCAGTAGTGGCATGCACCTTTAATTCCAGCACTTGGGAGGTGAGGCAGGCAGATCTATGTGAGTTCCAGGCCAGCCTGGGCTAACAGTGATGTTTTGGTAAAGATTAAAAAGTTGAAACCTTGTATCCCGCCCTAGTGCCGGCTCCTGTGGGGCCACACGGCACTGTGGGGATCTCTAGCTTAGTGCTCCATGCCGCCTCTAAGAACTCAGAGGAGGAGCGGAGCCTGGCCCAACTGCCAGCCGGAAAGGCGGCTCGTACAGGCTGAGAAACTGCGACCTGGAACAGATCTTAGGAACTTCTGTTCCCACCCGGAGACGACTTCAGGACGCAGAGCGGAGCCTGGCCCAACTGCCAGCCGGAAAGGCGGCTCCTACAGGCTGAGCAACTGGTGAGTGGGAGACCTAGGCTGCGGGGGAGCAGAGGGATCTCTGCGGAGTGCACACAGAAAGGGCACCCCCTGCCCTGACCTGCCCTGTCCTCCCCGATCCAGTGACCGGGAACAGATCTTAGGAATTTCTGTTCCCACCCTGAGATGACTTCAGGACACAGAGCAGAGCCTGGCCCACCTGCCAGCCGGAAAGATGGCTCAGAGAGGCTGAGCATCTGTGACCAGGAACAGATCTTAGGAATGTCTGTTCCCACCCGGAGGCAACTTCAGTACGCAGAGCGGAGCCTGGCCCAGCTGCCACCCAGAACCTGGGCTGCCGGGGAGTAGAGAGATCTCTGCGGAGTGCACACGGAAAGTGTACCAGGGACACAGACCAGATACAAGGGAAAGGCAAGAACATATCACTGACAACAAAATGGCAAGAGGAAAGAGAAAGAGTATATCCCAAGGAAACCAAGACAATCTAGCAACACCAGAACCCAGCTCTCCGATAGTAGCAAACATCGGAATTCCAAACACTCCAGAGAAAGAAGACACAGACCTGAAATCATGCCTCAAGATGCTGATAGAGTTACTTAAACAAGAAAGGGAGGAAAAGCAAAAAGATTCAGAAGCTTTTAAAGAAGAAACAAGAAAAACACTCAAAGAACTCAAAGAACGAGACGAAAACAGAACCAAAGAAATAAAGGAATGGAAGAGGGAAATTAAAAAGAAATTGACACAATAAAGAAAGCGCTAAAAGAGATAACCCTAGAGTCAGAACACCAAAAAAAGAAATCAGGAGTCACAGAAGCAAGCATTTCCAACAGATTACAAGAGATCGAGGAGAGAATCTCGGGGGCAGAAGACAACATTGCAAACATAGACAAAACAGCCAGAGGAGATGTAAAAAACAAAAAGCTCCTAACCCAAAATGTCCAGGAAATACAAGACACAATGAGAAGACCGAACCTAAGAATAATAGGAATAGAAGAGGGAGAAGAGTATCAACTAAGAGGCACAGTAAATATCTTCAACAAAATCATAGAAGAAAACTTCCCTACCCTCAAGAATGAGATGACCACGAGCATAAAAGAAGCCTTCAGAACTCCAAATAGGTTGGACCAGAAAAGAAATACCTCCAGACACATAATAGTAAAAACATCAAGTGCCCAAAGTAAAGAAAGAATACTAAAAGCAGGAAGGGAAAAAGGTCAGGTAACATATAAAGGCAGACCAATCAGACTCACACCCGATTTCTCAACAGAGACTATGAAAGCTAGAAGAGCCTGGACAGACATCATGCACTCCTTAAGAGAGCACAAGTGCCAGCCCAAGCTGCTATACCCAGCAAAACTATCAATCACCATCGATAGAGAGACAAAGATATCTCAAGACAAATCAAAATTCACACAATATCTGACCACAAACCCAGCACTACAATGAATTATAGGTGGAAAACCCAATACAAGGAGGGAAAATACAGCCTAGTAAAAACAAGAAAACTCCTAAACAAGAAAACTAAAAGAAGAAAAAAACACAGACACAACTCAACCCAAAAAAGCAAAAATGGCAGGAAACAGAAACAATTATTCCTTGATATCTATTAACATAAATGGTCTCAACTCCCCAATAAAGAGACATAGACTATCAGACTGGATAGATAAACAAAATCCAGCCTTTTGCTGCATACAGGAATCTCATCTCAGAGACAGAGACAGACACTATCTCAGAGTAAAAGGGTGGGAACAAAACTTCCAAGCAAACAGCTCCAAGAAGCAAGCTGGAGTGGCTATTCTAATATCGAATAAAGTAAACTTCCAACCAAAAGTTATCAAAAAAGATAAGAAAGGACACTTTTTACTCATTACGGGGGAAATCTGTCAGGAGGAACTTTCAATCCTTAACATATATGCTCCAAATAAAAAATCACCCACATTCATAAAAGAAACCCTACTAAAGCTCAAAAAATACATTTCACCCCACACAATAATAGTGGGAGACTTTAATACCCCACTCTCACCAATGGACAGATCAGGGAAACAGAAACTGAACAAACACTGCAAAACTAGCAGAGACTTTGAACCAACTAGAATTAATAGATATATACAGAACATACTATCCTAAAGTAAAAGAATACACCTTCTTCTCACCACCCCATGGCGCCTTCTCGAAAATTGACCACATAATTGGACACAGAACGAACCTTCATCGATATAAGAAGATTGAAATACTCCCATGCATCCTCTCAGATCACCATGGTCTACGGCTGGTCTTTAACAACAACAAAGACAACAAAATGCCCACATACACATGGAAACTAAACAACACTCTGTTAAAGGATAGCAGGGTCAAAGAAGAAATAAAGAAAGAAATTAAGGACTTTCTAGAATTCAACGAAAATGATAACACAACATACCCAAACCTATGGGATGCAATGAAAGCAGTATTGAGAGGAAAACTCATTGCCCTAAGTGCTTCCAAGAAGAAACTGGAGAGCGCTCACATCAGCAACCTGACAGCACAGCTAAAAGCCCTAGAACAAAAGGAAGCAGATATACCCAAAAAGAGTAGACGGCAAGAAATAATCAAAACTAGGGCAGAAATAGACCAAATAGAAACAAAAAAAAAAAAATTGAAAAAATCAACAAAACAAAGAGTTGGTTCTTTGAGAAAATCAACAAGATTGATAAACCCCTAGCCAGACTAACTAAAGGGCAAAGAGAGAGTATCCAAATTAACAAAATCAGAAAGGAAACTGGTGACATAACAACTGAAACTAAGGAAATTCAAGAAATCATCAGATCCTACTACAAAAACTTATACTCCACAAAATTGGAAAATCTGGAGGAAATGGACGAATTCCTAGACAGATACAAGGTCCCAAAGTTTAACCAGGACCAAGTAAACCATCTAAATAACCCTGTAACACCTAAAGAAATAGAAGAAGTCATCAAAAGCCTCCCAACCAAAAAAAGCCCAGGTCCAGACGGGTTCAGTGCAGAATTTTATCAGACATTTATTGGGGATATAACACCAATATTCGCCAAACTATTCCAAAAGATAGAATCAGATGGAATATTACCCAACTCATTTTTTGAGGCTACAATAACCCTCGTACCTAAGCCACACAAAGACCCTACAAGGAAAGAGAACTTCAGACCAATCTCACTTATGAACATTGATGCAAAAATACTCAACAAAATCCTTACAAACTGAATCCAAGAACACATCAAAACCATCATTCATCATGACCAAGTAGGCTTCATCCCTGGGATGCAGGGATGGTTTAACATAAGGAAATCCATCAATGTAATCCACCATATAAACAAACTTAAGGACCAAAATCACATGGTCATCTCACTAGACGCTGAGAAAGCATTCGACAAAATCCAACACCCCTTCATGTTAAAAGTCCTGGAAAGAACAGGAATCCAAGGCCCATATTTAAACATAATAAAAGCAATATACAGCAAACCAACAGCCAACATCAAACTTAATGGCGAAAAACTTGAAGCAATCCCACTAAAATCAGGGACTCGACAAGGCTGCCCACTCTCTCCCTACCTATTCAACATAGTACTGGAAGTCCTGGCTGGAGCAATTAGACAGCAAAAGGAGATCAAGGGGATGCAAATCGGAAAGGAAGAGATAAAAACATCACTCTTTGCCGATGACATGATAGTGTACTTGAGTGACCCCAAAAATTCCACCAGAGAACTCCTATAGCTGATAAACAAGTTCAGCAAAGTGGCCGGATACAAAATTAACTCAAACAAATCAGTAGCCTTCCTATACTCAAAGAACAAACATGTGGAGAAAGAAATTAGGGAAAAGGTACCCTTCACAATAGTTACAAAAACTATGAAATACCTTGGTGTGACTCTAACTAAGGAAGTGAAGGACCTGTATGACAAGAACTTCAAACCTCTAAAGAAAGAAATTGAGGAGGATCTCAGAAAATGGAAAGATCTCTCATGCTCATGGATTGGAAAGATCAACATCTTAAAAATGGCCATCCTACCAAAAGCAATCTACAGATTCAATGCAATCCCCATCAAAATTCCAACCCAGTTCTTCATGGAATTGGAAAGATCAATGTGCAATTTTATATGGAATAACAAAAGACCTAGAATAGCGAAATCCATCCTCAACAACAAAAAAACATCTGCGGGAATCACTATCCCTGACCTCAAGCTATATTACAAGGCAATTGTGCTGAAAACTGCATGGTACTGGTACAGAAATAGGCAAGTGGATCAATGGAATAGAATAGAAGATCCAGAAATGAGCCCTCATGTATATGGTCACCTGATTTTTGACAAAGGAGCAGTAAACATTCAATGGAAAAAGGACAGCCTATTCAACAAATGGTGCTGTTCCAACTGGCACTCAACATGCAAAAGAATGAAAATAGACCCGTTCTTATCTCCTTGTACAAAGCTCAAGTGTAAGTGGATTAAAGATCTCCACATTAAACCAGATACACTGGAACTATTAGATGAGAAAGTAGGGAAAACCTTAGAACACATAGGCACAGGAGAAAATTTCCTGAACAAAACACCAATGGCTCAAGCTCTAAGGTCAAAGATTAACAAATGGGACTTAATGAGATTGCAAAGTTTCTGTAAGGCTAAGGACATCGTCAAGAAAACAAAACGGCAACCAACAGAATGGGAAAAGATCTTTACCAACACCACATCAGATAGAGGCCTAATATCCAAGGTGTACAAGGAACTCAAAAAGCTAGACACCAGAGAATCAAATAACCCTATTAAAAAATGGGGTACAGAGCTAAACAAATCATTTTCAGTTGAGGAACACCGAATGGCCGAAAAACATCTGAGGAAGTGCTCGACATCCTTAGCCATCAGGGAAATGCAAATCAAAACAACCCTAAGATTCCACCTCACACCAGTCAGATTGGCCAAGATCCAAAACTCAGATGACAGCAGATGCTGGCGAGGCTGCGGAGAAATAGGAACACTTCTCCACTGTTGGTGGGGTTGCAAGCTAATACAACCACTCTGGAAATCTGTCTGGCGATACCTCAGAAAATTGGATATAGTACTACCTGAAGACCCAGCTATTCCACTTCTGGGCATATACCTCAGAGACACTTTAATACACAACAAAGATATATGCACCACAATGTTCATAGCGGCTCTATTTATAATAGCCAGAAGCTGGAAGGAACCCAGATGTCCTTCAGAAGACGAATGGATACAAAAATTGTGGTACATATACACAATGGAATACTACTCAGCCACCAGAAACAGTGACTTAACCAAATTCTTAAGAAAATGGCTGCATCTAGAGAAGATCATCCTGAGTGAGATAACCCAGTCACAAAAGAACAGACATAATATGCAGTCACTGATAGTGGGATGCTAACTCCAGAGGCTTGCACTCCCCCAGAAACAATTCACAGACTGTATGAAGTCCAAGAAATAAAGAAAACAAAAAATATACATATATTCACAAAACAAGAAGACTTTGACTATTTCCATGTTGCGTTTTGTTTTGCATGTACTTTACGCTTATTGCAACTAGTACGTTTTCAATGCATACTGTCAAGCCCTTGAAAAAAATCAAGTACTGACTAAAAAACATATTCACATGGTTTTATGTAAAATTTATTTTAATGTCTGAAAAAACAGTACTGACAAAAATGTATAATTTTAAGCAAAAAATGTTTAAAATCTTTACATTTATCTTTGTTTTGCAAAGTAAAGTCATTTAAAAAAAATAAAAAAAAGAACTCAGAGGAGGTTCACTCTACCCCTGCTGCTTGAGTCCCGGGTGGATACGACCTCCCCAGCGTGTGCTTTTTCTCCACCGCCCAGCACAAAGATGACTAACATCCACTAACTTATCAAACAGGTTTATATGTTAAATTCTCAGTTCACAAACCCTCTACACAATAAGCTTACAATCAATGGACAAGGATGCAAACTGCTCATCTACATGAGATAAATAGACCCATAGAAATAATAATAACAACCTCATCAAGCTAGAGATGCGCCGAGAGAAACATCCACATCTGCTTCCGCTGTCAATCTCCACCCAACACCTCCCTCTTTTCTGCTCCTCCAGCATCTTTCCCCACCTACCTGGCCACTGTCCAATCTTGTATCACCTTAACATAAACCTACAGAGTATCAGGATAGCTAAAGCTATACAGAGAAACCCTGGCTCGTAAAACAAATCAATCAAACAAACAAAACATCAAAAATTAAATGACAGAGGTGAAGACAACAAGTAAATTAAAATTGACTCAAGGACTATTTCTTCACCAGATCAATTTCACGAGAATGTTTAAAAACTAAAGAGCGCTCCTTAAGGGGTAGAGAGATGCCTCAGCCATCAAAGGCTAGACATATAACCAAAAAGGGAGGCTCCTCAGTCTGAGAGATGGTAACAAATAAGAAAAAAAAGGGGGGGGGGACTGATTATAAACACCACAGAGAATTTAAACCCAGAAGACACCTTTCTTGGTTAGAAGGAGTCACTCCCAGACACTGTAAGGTTCTGCCTGAAATGCCACGCCATGGGTGGATTAATTCATTAAAAGTTGTTGGCCAGTGATGTTCTTAAGAGCCCACAAACCATGCAGGCCATTGCCAGTGCTGATGATTGCATGCTAGAAAGAAATACTAATAGTACAATTCTGTTGCTGAAGCTATCACACATTTTGGTCGCAGGAAATAAAGAAATCACGCTGGGATGGAGCTGAAAGCTCTTCTACCTTTACACAATTTGTTGGGTTTCAAACTGCCACAAGGCATTATGTGACCTGCTTGTTACCAAATGTCCCATTAAGTTACCCACTGTTCACACTACTCTACCAGCATGCCAGGTAAGATGACCGCACTGGACCAGCAGTGGCACAACTGCTCCTATATATCTGATGGCTTTCTGGCCGGATTTAAGGCTCATTCCATAGGAGAAAATCTGTGTTTGGTACTGTAGTCCAGGCTAAAACTCTGTAACTGCCAAGGTCCTAGGCATCAGTGGGGATGATATTCCTACCATTTTGTCAAATAGATAATATGTGGCTATTAATTTTCTTCCAAATCAGTTGTGTGTGTGTCTGTAGATCATCACCATTGTCCATGCCGGGTTGGAAAAGAAATGTCCTTTCTCAATGAATAATGGTTACTATGGAAACGCATAGCCAGTTAAACTGCTAAGAATAGTAACAGGTACTGTGGCATGGTGGTCCAATAGTCAGCCCAAATGGGAGAAAATAATCTATCTATATCATTGTTGAGTTTCAGAGGGCATCCCAGCAGGGCAGAGGAATGAAAGAGTCAAGGGAAGGGATGGGTGCTGTGGAGCTCTGCCCTCTGCATGTGACCTAGCTGTTGCTGTGAAAGCAGATATAACTAGTGAAACCCCCACAAGACTGGGCCATTAACATTTCTTTATGGAGGCGGAGGAGACTCTCCCTGGGGATATGGAAGTGCTGAACAATGCATGAAAAAAGGCGACCCTTCTTAAGTGGCATAGGTGCCTGCAGTGTTGGCAATGCTCCTCCTATAAGTAACCACATACAAGGAAACATTGGCCGGCCACACTGAGCTGGCAAAGAATTGTTTATTGCTCGGTCTCTACTTGATGACATTTGATCTTTGCCCTGACACTTGCCATCTATCACTTGTATTAATTTTGGGTTTGGTCTACCTTTGCTTTTTAAATCTTCAAGGTCCACTGTTACACTGTGCTTTTGTGATGTTTCTCTGCATCCCACTGTCTCTTCTCTGTACATAGTTACGAACTAATGAGGTGAGCTTTGTGTGTATGTGTGTGTGTGTGTATGTGTGTATGTGTGTGTGTGTATGTGTATGCATGTGTATGTGTGTATGTATGTGTGTATGTGTGTGTATACACAGTTTAATATTTTAATTGTAATTTTACTACATTTAAAGTTATATTAATAGGTCAGGGCTCCCTCCCGTCGTCTTCCTCCCTAGTTATCTTGAATACCCTTGCTTCTGTTTCTTTTCTCTCTTATCTTTATAGTGATATGATTCATGCACTGATAATATTTAGCCCATCTGTTTCTCTCCTGTGTGATTTATTTTATTTGGACTTGATATTTATATGCTAGTAAATTTAGATTAGAACTCTCTAAGTATCTTTTTAAAGGCTCATCAGCTGTTTATGAGGCCCCTCACTACCATCCTGTCTTGAAATGACTTTCCTCTTTATTTCATTTCTAAAGGCTGGTGTCATGGAGAGTAAAACCAGTCTTCGTGGTTCCAGGGCTTAGAAAATCTCGTCCCATTTCTCCCAAGCTTACACAAATTTTCTGCTGTCAGAAACTTACCAGGCCATATATGGGGCTGGCTGTCACCAACATGAAGGCCAGATGGCGGCCATAGCAATGACGCTCATCTCTGGAGCGCCTGAGAAGCCCTGAGCTAAGTGTGGTATTATGGTCTAGTTTGGGCAAATTCCTTTTGTGACCCCCTTTGGCAGCATATGACTGAGGGCAGGAAAGCTTTTCAACCTGTAGCTTTATTGAGGGAGTGCCTGCCTGAAAATGAACAGGGAAAAGAAGGTGTGTGGGTCAGAGAACAGCAGCTCAGGGCCCTCTCTGGCTGAACACACCATGGTGTGGAGTGACACTTAGAGACCCCTCTTTCTGAGTCCCCATCAGCCATGAGCCTCTGAGCACAGTCCAGTGGGCGTGGTGACGGGAATTGTGTGAGCGCTCGTCTTCGGTCCTGGCAGGAAATTGAGTTAGTTCAGACTTTACGTTTCTGTGCAGCTTTAGAACGGCATTCGCCTTTCTCTTGCTGCAAACTCAGTCACATCAAGCAGTGCCCAGTTGTCCTACGGTTCAATAGGTAAGAGATTCACACCGCGTCACTGGACTGAAATCAGGGTATTGAATAAAGACAGTGCTATCCTCATTTCTAGTCCTACTGTGTACTAAGAGCCCTCTCCTCGCCTTGCCCAGCTCCCACTAGCTGTCCATATCTTTGGTCCATGTCCTTTACCAGTTGGTGTGAGATGAAGCACTTTCATGATGTACCTGACTTCTTTTGAGACACATTTTCATAACTCCTTTCTTTCTGTCTTGCCACTTTTAAGGTTCCAAGGACACCCCTGGTGATTCCATAGTAATAATACCCGGATAATCCAAGATCATTTTCCTCTTTGGGACCAGGTAACTTGGTAGACCTCCCTTATTATGACAGATTCCAAAGGTTAGAAGATCTACGTCGTTAAGGTGTTAGCACACTGCCTGCACAGACATCAGGAGGCAAAGGCCTCTCAAGAAAGTGTTCACAAGGGGAATTTTCCATGGGGTCTGCTGGGGCACAGTCTGTTTATACTGTGAAGCAGCTGTCATTGCTAGAGGTGGTTCATAAGAGAGTAGGGCCTGGGACTTTAGAAGGCCTTGTTTGTTGATTATTTCTGTTCTACAAGTCTGTACTGGTTGTCTGGAAAGGCCATAAAAAAGTATCATGGGTGATTTAACAACAGAAGTTTATTTTCTCAGAATTCTGGACTAGGGGGTCAAGATCTGTGGCAGGCTTGACTTCCTGTAAGATGGTCACCTTCCATCCCTCTTCAAGTGACCTTTCCTCTGTAGGTATCCTTACTTCTTCATCACCTACAACACCCATAGTCTTGGATTACAGTTTACTCCACCGGTAACCTTCATTTCCTCCTGAGATCTTGTCTTTGAAGAGAGTTCATGAATCCTAAAGCACTGGGACTTGGCACTTAAGAGAAAACATGGAACTTAAGAGAAAAATTTCCAACCTGCAACAATAGCTAACCAGTCCTAACATACAGTGGAGGACACTGGTTAAGAAATAAGAGCTGGGAACTGTTATGGGGAAGTGTACAACTTCTTCCACACTCAGATCTTTTTTCTACAAAAATGGCGATTTTATTTTCTTATACAGTGGTAAATATTTGGGGGGAGGGGATGTTCAGGATTTTAGACTTTTCTGGATTGACTTTACACATCACAACACTAATAAACACTAAGAAGCTCTTTCATTTCCATCCAAGTAAGATCCAATTGACAGGCAATCTGGTAATACAGTGAAATAAAGGTGTTTCCCACCCCTCCAGATGTAGATAAAAGTTTAACAATCACTGCCTGCTCCACAGGACAGACAATTTGTTTTTCAAAGTTTCCAGACCAAGGAACAGCACAACCCTGTGTCATCTTACTTATAATACAGTTCAACAATATTTTATCAAAGTTGTTTGCACTTGAGATTATCGCTGAAGAGAGAGGGTAGCCGAGGATCTGCACAGCAAAAAGGATACTCATATAAAACATCATCACTGCTATTTAAAAGACAAATTTCAGCAATAGTAAAAAAAAAAAATCAAAACAAGATAATAATACAACCTCTGTTTAAAATGACAGCTGTGTCCTGCCTCTTTTCCACTGAATTTTACATATGAACAGACTATATATACTGGGTTTTTGAGGAAATGTCCATTTGGTCTGTTGCTCCTCTCATGTTCCTGCTTCATCCGTCTTTGGGGCTTCACTGAACCCCAAGTTGTTTCCATCTTTGCCACGTTCTGGGTTAGGTGCAGTGTCTCAAGTATCCACCTCTCCCTTTCCCTTTACACAGTGCAGAGTATGTGGGCATATGTTACGTAGCTTCTCCGTTACTCCAGTTCACTGTCCCTGTCTAACTCGGAAGCGGTGTTCAGCGGGGTACAGTAGTTGGGCTTGTCAGATGCTCTGTAGCCGGGCAGACACAAGCATTTGTAGGAGCCCTCTGTGTTGATGCACTTGGCGTTCTTGCAGAGAGACATTCGATTATTCAGCTCACTGCATTCATTTACATCTGCAATAAACAAACCCACAGGTCAACAGTCTTCAGTGTTACAGCCACTCATTGGTGACACGCAGATGCCATTCTGGGTGCTGTCCCAGTTCTTGGCCATGTAAACCAGATAGTTTCCTCATTTTTACCTCTCTCAATGTGTAAGATAATCCTTTATACATATTAGAATAGGTGATCAGGGAGAGTCTAGAATTGCCCTGTTATTAATATAATGTCAACATTTAGTCGGCTTGATAGTTCATATATCCAAGCTACAGTGTGAAGGGTGATTTTTTAAAAATAATTTTTATCCTAACTAACTGCTATGGAAGCTGCCTATTTTCTAGTTTCCTTCAGTCTTATATTTGTCTCACACACTCAGGGAAACCATTACTGAATTGTCAAAATTTAAATTTAAAAGTCAAAATAATTACTTGAGACATTTTGACCTTTGGGGGCAGGGCTGGAGGTAGAGCTTTATTTCTGGTGTAGTTCTTGACAACAGGCACAAACCCCTGGGGTTCAGTCTCTGACCTCAAGAAAAATGCAACACCAAGGCTTCTTATTTACCATGATAACTAGGAGTTTTAGCTGTCATTAAAAAAATACAGACTACATCATGACATCCTTAACTGTTCTTGTGCTTAGTCCTGTGACACAAAGCATTATTACACTCAATACATATTTCTAGAACTTTTTTCATCTTCCCAAACCACAGCCCCACCCATCTATGTGACACAAACTCAGCTGATTAGAGCCACAGGGGATTTTACCAGGAAAAGTCTTTCGACAGACACTCTCATTCTTACCGACACAGGTCATCTTGGCCATATCCAGATGATATCCATCAAAGCAATCACAAGTGTAACCTTCCTGAACCCTCACACAGCGGCCATTTTCACAGCCGTTGAGGATGCCACATTCCTCAGCCTGTAGCTCCTCAAAGCTGTTTAGAAAGCCTACAGAGGCAAAGGTAGAAGCCAGTTAGAAGTTTTTGCCCTCTTACCCTATTGAAAACCAAACTATGATTATTATTATTGTTGTTGTTGTTGTTGTTATTTAAGATCTGGTTTATTTTCTACATCTGTTTTAGATTCTTTAATGTTATCTTTAGAGTTTTCTACCAAGTATACCTGTACCTAGTGTTATGCATAAACCAATGCAATTGTTTTATATGAACCACTCTTTGGATTCTAATGCTTTATACTAAAACCACATAACACCAGAAAGCAAGCATGAGTTTGAATTTTGAGAAAACAAGCATGGGTTTGAGTTTTTTCTTTTTTCAAAGTAGGAAATGTGAGACTTTTTGAACATTTTACATAAATTTCCAGCAGGGCAGATGTCAGAAGGCCTTCTGGGATGGGATCGGTGGACTTCCTGACTGATCCGTAAGCATTTTCTAGGAGGGCTCCCAGGTTTGAGGATGTGCAGTGGAGGTGTAGAAACAAAGAAGAGCCCAGCTGGCTGTGCCCTGTGGGGTCTGCTTTCTCTGGCTTCCCAGGGAACCTTCCCCAAGAGCCCACAGGATAAAGCCCATGGAAGTGGTGCCAAACATCTTGACTTGTGTTTAGACAAAACAAAGAAGCTCTTGCTCTGAGACCATTTGAGATACAAACAATGTGGCCAGGCATGAAAGTGTTGAGCTGTCTTCCTAGAGAGGGAAGTTGTAAGTATCAATACCTAGTGCCCTAAGTATGCGGTCACAGGTTATCTCATCACAAAGGGGAATTACTGAGCCTCTGAGGTAATTCTCCAACGGAGCTGCAGGGGGCAGTAGAATGCTGTTGTTGTTTGCATAGGAGCCCAGGAAACACCCACTTTAAAAAACAATACATTCACGGGGGGGGGGGGGGGGGGGTCCCTTCAAAAAATTTAAAGAGGGAAACAACCAGATCAACAAGAAACAGACACATAAAGGTAATCTCAGAAATACAGACTGGAAATGAAATCAAAGCATTTTCAAATCCAGCGCATCAAAGCAAAATAATTTCAACTTCATAATTAGCAGGATTACATTTTATTCCAGGAATTAAAATGTACCATTAATAACTGGAACTCAAGACTTCTTAAAAACACTTCTGGATTTCTTTTCTGGGTAGAGCTTCACAGAGGACAGTTCTGCTAGACTCGTATTTGCAAGCACAACAGAGTATCATTAATGTTGCTTGCCCATGGGATGGGTCTCAAATTGAGCTGGTTATTGGTCGACCTTTCCCTCAGTCTCTACTCCATCTTTGTGCCTGCATTTCTCTTAGACAGGACAAATTTTTGGGTGGAAATTATCCTTCCACTGGGGATCCTAGTGGCCTTTTCAGGTATCTGAAATTGATTCCCAGGAGCCTTCTGCCAGAGACATGTCTGGCTTCTAAACCCAGTATGCAGACTCTGTTCAAATCTGATATAGTACCTGTGTTTGTAAATAAACACGACTCCATCCAGTCACTGAGGTAACCCCCTGTGGCTATTTTTGTGATGCCATGGCAGAGTGGCTACAACAGAGACCATGTGGCCTGCAAAGTCAAAAACATTACCATATCTAGCTGTACTGGGTTGGCCTGATGCTGCTTGTGCTCTAATGTTAATATTGGGCCCCCAAGACTGGTTGCCCCAGAGACGAGAGAGTCTGCACTTAGACAGATTGACCTTGCCCTCAAGTTATTTGTGATTGGTAAATAAAGATGCCAACAGCTAATAGCTGGGCAGAAGAGACATAGGTGTGGTTTGGGTCTCCTGGGCTTGGGGTCAGAGGAGGACCAGAAGGAAAAGAAGAAGGTGCAGGAAGAAGAAGAAGAAGTTGCCATAGGTTAGGTGAGCCATAAAAATGTGGGCCCTGAGGGTTGTTTAGAGCAGCCCAGAGGAACCATAGTAAATAATAATGAATAATTCAGAGTTATCAATAGGAAATTAGATTCTAATAGCATAAAGGGTGGGTATCTGCCTAGCTCTTGTGCTGTTTAAGGCTTATTGTAAATATAAAGGTTGTTTGTGTCTTTTATATAGAAACTAAAGAATCAAAAGCGGGGTAGAAACCCTAGGTTGGGATTAAACAATTTCTACAGCATCTAACCTTTCAAAAAAAAAAAAACAAAAAAACAAAAACAAAAACAAAAAACCAAAAACAACAACAACAACAACAGAGAGTGATTTCTGCACTAATAAATTCCAGTTTGGGAAATACTGCTCAAACTGAAGGTAATGGAGACCACAAACCATGAAGGTGATGAGAACTCTCACTTAGACTTTCTTCCACTGCTGGCCACTGGTCCCTCCTGCAGCAGGGCCAGAAGCCTTTGCTACCAGAGAGTAGGCAGGGCTGGGGAGAAGTTTCTACTATGCAAGCTGTTTAAAGCCTTTGTGGAATCAAATCCAGAGATTAAAACCGACATGACAACTCTCTATGTTGCTAAATGGGGGCCTGACATTTGTGAATTGAAAGGAACTTCAGAGTGACGTTGGCACTGAAGAGAGCTTCAGGAGAGTTCAGCACAAAAAGCTGTGCAATGTGAGAGGCTCCACACAAGCTGTGTGACAGTCTTGGGGTTGTGAGCGTATTCAGGCCCATTTCAGGAGGTGACTCAGGGTCATGTCTTGTTAGTAAAAAGGAAGATGACTAGGTGTTAGGAATGAGACTGTCATTATCCTTAGAAAGACCTGAGAAAGGACAGAAGAAACCTTCTAGAACTATATTATACTTGACTCTGGAGAAGGATCATATAAGTATGTGATAACCAACATCGCTGGAATGGCAGAAATATGGCTGTAATTCTGCTGGATGATTAGAACACAGCAGCCTTTGAAGGAGCCAAGGGTGCGTCATCTGTCTTAGAGTGCTCCAACTTGACTCTGTCAACCTGAAGCCACTCAGGAACAGTTTACGTCTGATCATGCTAGCTAGCTTCCCTTGTCCTAGTCCTACCAGATGGTAAAAATTCTCCAGAGGTAGAAGGCCTTCCCACACTCACGCTGGAGAATAGCCTCAGACAGGGAGGCTTGGAGTTGGAGCGGCAGCAAATGCAAATCAATACATTCTTGGAAGTAACTTATCTTCCAGTAACTTCTAGATCCTTCCTCCCTCCCCACCCCTAAGTCTTTCAGGAGGTAAATAGAACTTACTATCTATCCTATCATAATATTAGATATCCCTGTGTCCTCACTTATTCACAAATTTATTGTTCAGAGTCTAAAAGCCTCAAAGCAGTATGAACTGGCCATTTCCTTAAACTTCATTCTTGTGCTGTGAAAGCTCTACATAAGTGAAAATGTAATTAAACTTTGTGCTTTCTCTCTCTTTCATTGGACTGTGGGAGTCTTGGATCCAACCAAAGAGCTCCAGGAAGAGCAGAAGACAAGAAGAGTACCTGCCCTCCCTATGTGCAAGAAGGAAAAGCCACGCTGACTCTGTGGAAATAATCCCCAATACAACTATTTGGTTTCAGACCCCAAGATGGGGGACTGAGGTGCATATTTTACATATTAAAACAAACCTGGTCTCCAGGTTCTCCCAGCATCCCTCAGTCCCCGAATAACCTATCACCAACCTTGAACTTTCCAGCCTAGGGGCTGGGATGCTCTTTTCCAGAGGTTCCCTATATAATCCAGATATTCTGGGTGCTCATTCTCTTGTTCTCTCTCTCTCTGTCTGTCTCTGTCTCTCTGTTTCTGTCTCTCTCTCTCTCTGTCTCTCTGTCTTTCTCTGTCTGTCTCTGTCTCTGTCTCTGTCTCTGTCTGTCTCTCTCTCTCTCTCTCTCTCTCTCTCTCTCTCTCTCTCTCTCTCTCTCTCTCTCCTCCCCCACCCCATGGCAACTCCTGGCTTCAATCCTTGGGGCCAGTGAATGCTCCCAAGAGTAGCTTCCCAATAAACTTGCTTCTAATCTAATCTAATCTAATCTAATCTAATCTAATCTAATCTAATCTAATCTGTCTTTAATTGTCTCATTTTACTGGTAGCAGAGAAATAACCAATCAGATGGTATCAAAACCAAACATCTATAAATTTTCGGGTGCTACGACTAACACCAAATGGTGGCCTCTGGAAACAGATGACAGGGCCTGAAAAAAGAAATTCCTTCACAGTATTTTGTGATTATGATGCAGCTCTAAGATCTTTGCCTCAGAGTCCATGGTCCTGTGAGGCTCCAGTATGTGAGGTTGTGGTATAGCTGCTCGAGAGGGGCACATCCCTTGTGAAAGGTCCCTGAATTAGCTTTTCTCTCGCCTTTTCTCAGCAGCCTAGATTCCAGCCAGCCAGCTGCCATCTTTTATTCGGAGCTGATGTGTCTTCAAACCTTACTCTTTCCTATTTAAACACAGATGTCTCTCTCCTGTGGAAACAGAGCTTCTGTGTGTGGCTTCCTCACACAGGACCCGCTATCAGTAGTAGGTTGTGGGGAATTTCCTTTCTAGAGGGACATTATTTTTACTCTTGCCTCCCCCATGAAAGTTCTGCCCACAAGTCCAGAAAAAGCTGACACCCATCACTTCTTACTTAATATATCCCCTCGCAAATGGATCCTGAAATTCCATTTCTGACCAAGAAGGTATTTTTATGTTTTGGCCACCCACTCTAAAATACTTGTAAAGATCAACTTGGTGTGCTAAACATTTGTCATCTTGTAGGAAAATGGAACTAGACCATGACGTAATATGAAAAGATATGATTGAGCTGTAGCAATTATAATAATAACATAATTTTCATCACTTTAAGAAAATTAATGTAATAATTTACCATGCAATACTAACCCAAAGAGATTCTAAAACCAGCCTTTTGGGTCCCGCCCAGATATTCTGGTGGTTAGGGTTAGAACAAGACCCACAGATCTGCATTCGGAACTATTTCCCATAGATCATATTTTGACAACACTGAGTAATCTGGATCCATAGCTTAACTTAACATGACTGAAAGAGTGTACTTACGATCCTGAATGAAGTAAGGGTCTGTTTCTGGGCTATACTGCTCACTGAAGTCCACCAACGCATCCCGTCCATATGGCCGCCGACGCCCTGTCACAGGGATGTTGCACAGCTGGGCATAGTCATCTGAGATGGAGAGGAAACTGTTGGGTTACATTAGACACACACACACACACACACACACACACACACACACACATCTCAGAGCAATGATCTGTGCATCACACACACCATACAGAAGCATCTTGAATGTGCCTGGGCATTCCTCTATGGGAGATGGTCACATGCACACACTAAATATTGGGATAGAGCATAAATAAGGTTCTCAATCAGTGACCTATAAGAGCTGATGATTTGCAAATACTAGAACACACACGCACACATGTGCAAACACTGACACACCAAGCCATCTTAGAATACATCAGGCCTCCTGGAAGAGTAGCTTTATCCAACTCTAATATGTATTGTCATAAGAATATAAGAAATAAGTAGTCCATGTAATAAGTGAAAGGCGTATGTCCATAGGAACAGGAAAAATGGATCACTGGCATTCACAACATGATACAGCTGCCCCTGCAAATTCTCAGCTTGAATCCAGCAGCTGCTCCTCTAACTGTCTAACACTGGAATTCTCCAGACCCATAACAGGATCACAGCACGATGGTCATCACAGCCAGGACAAGTGCAGTGGCAATGGTGGAACAGCAACAAGAAACTAATGACTGCACACTGCTCGCTCTGTCAAATGCTGTTGTAAGCATTTAATCAACACCCAAATCACCAAAGCATTTGCTACTCCAGGAGATTGTGCAGTCACCCCCATTTCACCAATGCAGACATGATGCAGACATAAAACCAGAAAGGTCACATCACAGCTGGTACCCAGTAGTACCATATCTAAGTCTGCGAGCAAGCTCTAGCACTTTCTTCACGTGCTGTCCCCTGCAGCTCTTCCGGAACACTGGGCTTTATCTGCTCTTCACCTTCAGCTGCCACTTCCTGCAGCCACAGCCCCATCCCAACCAAGCTGGAGCAGCCCAGAGTGGTTGGGCTCCTAACCTCTACTCACCAGCCAAGCCATGGGATCTCGGTTCTTCACTCCTGGAGGTGGGTGGGTGTTGAGGTTTGGTCTGTTATGTTTTGTAATGCTAAATCCTATACCAGAAGGTCCAGTCTTATGGGTGAATTCTCACATTGCAAGGTTCTGTTGTACAAACCTTGTTTCTTAATTTAGAACTGTTCGTTAAATAAAGAAACAGCTTGACCATTCATTATTGGAGGTAAACCCTAATTTTCTATCTGCTGGCCTGGCTACCTCCCCAGTGGTGTTCCCCAAATACTTGCTGCTTCTCCTGGTCATGTGCTCATCTCCTCCCCTGGCACCCGCTCCTCCATCCACTCATGATCCCTTTTCTCCTCTCCACCCTCAACCAGGTAGTTCAAATCCCACCTACCTCTAATCCCTCCAGTAATTGTCTGCAGCTGTGATTTAAATGCATGCCGCAATCTCAGACTCTTTCCTACATGCAATAGCGCTTGTTAGGAAAGGCTGGAGAGAAATGCTTCATGGGTGGAATGTACGGACTGCAGAGAATGTGTTCTCCAAGTATAGTAACAGTTGGTGAAAAGTCTGAACTTCCTAGAGGGCAACTGCTTTGCCAGGATGACTTAGAGGTTGCCAGGTACTAGACTCCCCAACTGGGTAGATCATCTTACCACCCAAGGGAACACTTACCCAGAAGTTTTCAATTTGTTTCCTCCTATATACAATTGAAGGACAACACTGTCTGGTAAGATGGCTCAACTAATAAAGGCTCTTTCCACCAAGCCCGATGACCTAAGTTAAATCCTGGGCCTCACATGCTAGAAGGAGAGAACTGACTCCTGCAAGTTGTGCTCGAACTCCCATAAGTGAGCGCTGTAGCTCACACACGCTCACCCTTTCTCCAAATCAATGACTCTGAGGAAATAGCTAGTGTGACCTGTAAAAGCGTGCTTTCATCCCTGGATGGAGGGTGACGAGTCAAAGCCCACACACTCTGAGAACAGCCCAGAGAAAACAGTAAGGCCTCAGAACACACTGAGCCATAGGATAGGGTGAGAATCCCATTGCCCCCAACCCCTCTCCTCATGTATAAACACTCTAGAAGCAACATCCAAACCCCTGGATATTCCCAAACATTGCATGAAGTCATTCTGCGAGATGAAATATTAATTTCATGAAGGAAATAACAGAGCCTGAAACAAAACTCTTGACTCAAAAAACAAAGAACAAATAAAAAACAAAAACAAAAAAAACCCCACCCCTCCCAAATAAATCCAGCTTCAAATAGAGCATGGACCACTGCCAGTTCTGCATCTTAACTTTTGAAAGCATGAAGGGCCTTTGAGACCAGAAGTGTTCAAATGTTTATAAGTTTTAAGAGCTGAGGTCATCTCTCCTGATTTATTTTTATTTATCTATATTTGCCATACATGTCAAAGGGAGGATGTCTGTCAATATTTTATAGACAAGCCACAGTGTGATTAAGAGTGGATACTAAAAATGAATCATTTCATATACTCAGTTTGGAAGGAGTAATCCAGAGATGGCTGAGTCTTCTCCTCTGGGACATCTGCCAGCTGTTATGAAACCCCACTGAGACTTGAGGCTGAAGGATGCTTATGACACAGAAAGGACCTGGCCAGTGTTGTTTGGCTTCAAGCCTGGGCTCTCCTCCCCAAACGGTGAGGTGACTCCTGCAAGCAATCACCTTATATGAAGCTCGAAAGAGCGGCCTCAGGTGGGAGTGCAATGGAAAGACAGTAAGAGTCCAAAACCAGCTGTACTTGAACTACAGCCTTGCAGATGTACACGAACTATGTTATGGGAAAGAAGTACTTTGGATTAATCTTAAAGACCTAATCAAATGTACAGACAAATGAAACTAAATTTTGGCCAGACACCCCTAAGTGGTTCCTAAAAATGCTTCCAGACTTGACCCAGTCTGGAGAGAAGGCAGCAGAGAGAGGGATGGGGATGGGTAGTTTTAAGACCTCATCTTCCCCTTCTTCGCCTGCCATGCATTGCCATTCAGGATTCTAGAATTTACTGTCCTTGCAGTTCCCTGTCTCCAGTGTATTGCCTGTTAAGCTTTAAGACAGTTCTGGTTAGGCATCCAAATAGCATTCCTCTGTTTTGGAGCTGAAGATGTGCACCTCTACTCAACACAAAGAAAAGGCTCTTTTTCTGGGAACAAGAACACGTCTGTCCTAGTCCATGCACGCTGTGCCTCCCATCTTCTCCTCCTGCACATTTCTGATTCTTGGCCAGGGTCAAGGGAGACGTGAGCATGGGGAACTGGGAACAGCTTGGGCTCTGGAGGAAGGAATCTTGGTTGTGATGTTTGCTTTCCTGTTTAGCAGTGTTGGGCAAGTCTCGGTTTGTACATGTCAGAACTGTTTTGACTGCTTGCCATGTGTGTGCTGAGTCCCTGTGGAGGTCAGGAGAGATAATCAGATCCCCTAGAATAGGAGTTACAGGCAGCTATGAGCTACTGTAGGGAAGCTGGGAATCAAACCTGGGTCCTTGCAAGAGTAGCCTGTGCTCTTAACCTCTGAGCCAGGTCTCTAGCCCCCCCACAAGGGTAATTCTTAAGTCATCTTCATATGTTAGTGGCATATTCATTTTCATATTAAAAGTGAAGTAATGTTATATATTTGCTCATAAAGTTTAAAGCTCTAAGATTTTGGAAGTTATTCTTCTTTTCTTTCTCTTAAGTCTTCATGAAAGGTCTCAATATTTGAAGTATTGAAAGTAACATATAAGTCAAAATGTCTCGACTGAAGGTGATCCATTGGAAAAGGGCTGCAGTCAATTAAGGAATATGGAAGAAAAAGTTCCAGTCATTTGTTGACCCCCTTTAAGATTATCTGGAGATTTTTATATAGGTAAAAGAAACTGGATTGAGAAAAAAATGTTCATGAACATTTTCCATCAAGGCACACAACAGGCAATTGCATCGGCAAATGTGTTTAAGTGTGAAAAATTATGAACAATAGTACGTTTTGACTCACAGGTTTCACCATGTAGTTCTGGCTACCTTGTAACTCACACTGTAGACCAGGCTGACCACCAACTCACAGAGCTCCACCTGCCTCTGCTTCCGAGGGCTGGAAGCAAAGGGATGTATCACCACATCCCAACCAACAGTAAATCCAACAGCAGCAGGTTAATAAAGCTTAGACTCTAGAGAAAGATGTTATCCAACAAAATGTGACATCTTTCCATGGTGTAAAAAAGACAGCTCGGAACATTACGATGAGGCACAGCTAAGGTATCTTCCTCAGAATGTGAGGAGGATAAATCTCTAGCATGTTCTAGCCTCTGACTCTCCCAAGCCCTAAAAGAAACCCACTCTAGCTTGGAGGTGCTTATTTGTGGTCAGCCCTAGGTCTGGCTTAATGTCAGAGTCTAGTTTAGGGGACATCAGTGATTCAGGGTGACTGTGGTACAGAGGCCAAGAATAGCAGCTCCCTGAACTATTTGCATAGCTCCCCAGGAGAAGCCCTGGGAACCTTGGCTGCCTCTTCCTCCAGCTCCATGAGCACAAGCACCTTACTTTGCCCTTAGAATCCATTTGCTTTCCAAAGCTTCCTTCTTATGCACATCAGTGACAATCATCTAGTTGTCAGATGCTAGGTTCAGAGCAATGCAGGCTGTGCAGATCCTGAGAGCCCTCCTTTCTGAGACCTCCAGTGAATGTTTCCATCTGGGGATCTTGCCAAACACAAATGTGAAATGAATAGAAACAGTCACACCTCGATGGCTGTCCCCTACCCATGGCACTCCCCACCTCCCCAGTACAAATGCACAGCTCTAGATCAAAGCTATGATGGGACACAAGGAGTGGCATGTGCCACCACCACTAAGTGCTCAAAACAGATCCAGGCCATTGATCACACTCATTTTTCTGTCATGGCAGATTCACATGACAGATGGTCCCACTTTGATTTCTACTGTAAATGAAAAAAAAAATTTTAATTACCCCCCACCCGGAGCCAGTGGGTCTGGGACCCCTGCTGTCAGAGCAATGGGAAGCACATTACTGCATCCTGGCAGGAAATCTCTGGTTTTGATGACAGACACATCTGTGAGGCTGGTCTGGACAGTCACATGTTACGGTGCCACTCTGGCATCCGTGAAACCAGGAGGTGAAGTTTTTATCGTCTGAAAAAGATTATATTCAGCTTTTATCGATGAAGCAGAGACTGGGCTTGGGTTTTCCCACACCAGAGCTGAACATGTAGAGCAACGAAATGGAAACTGTGTCTAAGTGGGAAGAACAAGGCTCGGGTCATCTGTAGCATGTAGGGGGGTTGTATTTCATTCAGATTTCTCTATCAGGCATTTGTTTTTTTATAGGTTTAAACAGGCATCATTAATTGGTGCTGGCATAGGGGGAGAGGAGGGACTTAACATTTGCCACAGTGACTGCTCAGCCTGCAGTTGAATGGAAACTTGTTCTTCACTGACATGGGCAAAACCTATTTACTTCTTTAGACTGTGGCAATGAAAGAAGGGACAGACAGAAAGGCCCTAGTAGGACTAGTTAAGTACTACTTAAGTAAGACTTAGAAGAACTACATAGCTTTGGGTGTCTGCCTTTTTCAGAGAGAGGACAATCTCTTGACCAGAGTAGAGAAGATAGTCAGCTTTCTTCCAGAAAGTTAAAAAGTATAGAACTGTGACAGAAAATTAGACATACACACACACACACACACACACACACACACACACATCACACACATCACATGCAGATATGCACATATACAACAATTGGACACATGACATACACAGACATACATACATACAACATAATCAGACTAATATATACACCACATATGACATACACCACACAATAACCACACACATAATACATCCCCAACATACCACAAATAGGCACAACACACACAATACATAGTGACACCCACACAACACATATACAACTTATACATAATCAGGCACAAAACACAATACGGACAGGCACATATATATACACACACCCTGAGAACAGGCCTAGAGTCAACAGGCTCACATTCTTGTCCCCACTTTCCTTTTTAGCTCTGGATCCAGACCCATTTCCTTAAATTTAAGTTCCTCCATCTCTGGACCAGGATTTGTACCACTCTTTGTTGACCTGTATCAAAAGTGACTCATTTGTTGCTTCTTTAATTTATACAACCATTGCCTGATGATAGCATGAACTTGGTGACACTGGATGAACTGGGTGGTGTTTAGGAGCAAGGAAGGCATGGAGGAATGAGAAACTTGGCATCGCGCTCCATACATGAGCAGCAAATGAAGAGCAAAGGTCTCTCAGAGGAGCAGGGCAGGAGTGACAGAAAACAGTGTGTTACTTGGGTATGAGGTCACATGCCTGTAATCCCAATGCTCTAGAAGCAAAGGTAAGAGGATCAGTAACTCCAGGCCACCCTGGGTTCAGCACCAACCCCCAAACCAACCAGAAAACCAGACAAGCAAGGAGGCATTAGATTAGCACTGAAGTACACACACCCTTGTCTACTGCAGAGAGCATGTGGACAAGGGAAAGTCAGCAAGCATACACCCTGGAGCCATGTGGAGCCACACACACCACACTTTTGCATACACTTTCCTTTAGGTCTCAGAACCACCTTAGGGAAAACTGAGCAGCTCTGACCTATTTCTCATCAGAGCGTTACAGTTTATAGCACATGTCTAACACCAGCAGAGGGTTGTGTGGAAGGGTTCCATCTGCCACGCCTGGTCTGTTTTCAGCTGTTCTTCTGGCACCCTAGAAAATTGCTCAATGCAGTCCGCAGACCCTGAGCAGCAGGTAACTGCTTTGCTCAGCCAGAAGCATCTGTGGTTCAAATTCCAGGGGGAATCATAACCATGAACATTGGTGAGCTCAGCTCTGACAACTCAGATATATCATTAGCAGGATTTATGTTTATTGAATTTGCTCTATTTATTAGGTGAAAGAGATCAAATTGCTTAATGTTCAATTAAACTGTACTTGTCAAAGACAGGGAAGTAATGAAGTCTAAAGTCTTGGCAGGGTTTATATTTTGTGGGACTCCTGTAAACCATAACACTTTGAGGAAACTCGCAGCCATACCCCAATCAAGCCTGCCCACCCCCAGCCTTCCCTGAAGGTCAGCTTTCCAAAGTAGTTACTTCCAGTGTTTCCCATCAGATAACTGTTACCTAGCCAACTAGCTGACAGAAGAGAATGTTGGCTACAAATGTAATAGTACAACTAAATAAATGATTTAAAAACAGAGGTCGTCTCTGTGTTCTAAAACTCAGACCCAAACATTCATATTCTTGCAATAGCACTGAGTCTAGCCATACAGGAAAGCCTGGGATTGGTGGCTGCTAACATGAGCTCCTTATTAAGAACTTAATGGAAGGTTTCCCCCACTTTTTAGTAGCCAGGGCTTTGGAAGATACCACTAAGGTTTACTTGCAGGCAATCTCAAAAGAAACAAGGAGTGGGGTTACTCATGATGCCAGGGGCAAGTCTTAACAGTGCAAAGTGGGTACAGGAAGGGATTTCAATGTCTTTTCTTCACTGTGAGCATAGATAAGTCATATCATTGTCCCTTTCCTGCTCTTGAAAGTGACAATTTAAAAAGCCAACAAATTAGGAGATAAATCCATAAGGAATGCATTTGTTTTCCTTTTTTTGATAAAACAAGTAAGAATTATTTAGAAAGAGAAAATGAATATACACAAGTCTGAAATGGCGGCTGTAAACCCTGTAAATGTACCAAACACCACTGACTTGTCCACTTAAGGACACTTGCTTTTGTTTTATGTGCATTTTTACCCCAATTTTAAAAATGCAAACAAATGGAGGATGCTTGAATGCTTGACTAGCATGCACAAGGTCCTGGGGTCAATCCCTAGTTGTGTGTGTGTGTGTGCGCGCGCGCGCGCACATGTTCGTGTGTATGTTTGTGCATATGTGCGTGCATGTGTGTGTGTTCTGTACATTTACTCTTTCTATTTTTAACTAGTAAGTAAACAAAAAATCTTGAGAGTCCCTCCAAGATTCTATGTGTGATTCTTTTTTATATTGAAAAGAAACTTTTTCATACAATATATTCTGACTATGATTCTCATCCCCCAACACTTCCCAAATCCTCTCCACTTCCCTCCCATCAAATTCATGCCTCTTCTCTCTCTCATTAGAAAACAAACAAACAGGAACAGGACAAAACAAACAAGCAAAGAAACAGACTTTTTAAAAAAGGCCCAAGGACAAAGCACAAGGAACATATACAGATGCCAGGACAGAGATGTTCACACACAGAAGCCCCATAAAGACACAAAACTGGAAAAGGGCAGTTCAAATGCAAAGGATATGTAAGGCAAAAAAATCATTAAACAAACAACAAGGTAAAATAACTAAATAGCTCTAATAAAGCATTATCAGAAAAGAAACTCTTTAAAGCCACTGAGTTCTTGCTGGTTCTAAGTAGAATGTGTACTGCTACCCTGAAAGGAAAAAGGTCACTGAAGCTCCAGCTTGGAATCCGAGGTAACGAGCACGAGACAATAATGTTACACTAGCCACCACCTCACCCCAACCCACCTCCACCCACCCCACAAACCCGGCCCCAAAGAAAACTGAGGTTGAAAGATATTAGAAGGTATTTCAAAGTTCAAGTCAGCTTAAATTCTCAAAATTCCAATTACTTAATATGATCATTTCAATAATACACATATATAATTTCCTTTAACAAGACAATTGTATTTTAAAGTGTTTTAACTGATTGCTATTTTTAAAGATTACAATGCAGAAAACTGCTTTGATATGTTTAAAATTCTTTTAAGAGTCAGAAGTCAAGATCCTAAACAAGCAAAACAATAAGCTAGCTCTCAGCACCCACTGGCATTATGTAAAAAACTTCTAAGTAATTCATGTACTATTAGTTAACAGTAAATGTTTTATATGGCTATTCATGAACATGTATTCCATTCAATTACAGGAAATGAGACATCATTGGTTATAGAAAAATATGGGATTATTTTATGATCTTTGATTTTGTTTTATATTTTTTTGTAGGCTGCTACTTTACCTCATTTTGAAGTGACTCTTATCTCTTCCCCTGGGACTGTTCACGGTCAGTTATAATCCTAATGGGGTTCACTCTGGCAGGGACTTCTTAGGCCATCCTTGCCAGGGACATGTTACTAAGTGAGTGGCATCTTGTAGATAAGAGCAGCAAGCAATCAACTCCACTGTTTAGATGAGAAAGGCTCAGGAACAGATGTTAAAAAAGCACAGAGGAGTCAGGAATCTTTCTCACCACCGCCACCGCCTCCTCCTCCTCCTTTTCTTGTTCTTCTTCTTCCTTCATCCTCTTCCTCTCCTTCTGTTTGTTTATTTATTTATTCATTTATTTTATGTGAGTACACTGTAGCTGTCTATAGACACACCAGAAGAGGGCATCAGATCTCATTACAGATGGTTGTAAGCCACCATGTGGTTGCTGGGAATGGAGCTCAGGACCTCTGGAAGAGCTGAGCCACTTCTCCAACCCCTGCATTTTTTTCTTAAAGGTTGTTTATTAAAAGATTGGCTGATAATGGTGAGCAAACAATTACTTCCTAGGTTCCACCTCTGGAAATTCATCCAAACATGAGATTTATTTTTTTTTAAAATATGTGGTTCTGGGAATTAAATCAGGATGTCATGCACGCTAGGTTCGAGTTCTACCACTGAGTCCCACCTCTGCTTTTCCCGCTTCTCAGACTGCACTCTACGCTCTTGCTGGTAGTCTTTCCCCAGTCATAAGGAGTATAATCTGTCTGTTGCTTGAAGGGAGAATGGATCAACCTTCCCCTGCCTGTTATCTACCAATGCTTGCTGGAGCTGGCCCGAAGTTAACTTTTAAAAGGCAGTAGGTGGCAGCTTGCTCGATCCACAGTAGACTTGTAAAGGGCCTTTAAAGAAAAGCATGAATACATGCAATCCTATAAGTTGAAAACACCAATCACACTTAGGGACTGTGGGCTTCTCTGAGCTGCACTACAGTTGTTTTTAGAGCAAAACGAAACTGGCTCCACAGTGGACAATAGTAACAAGAAGAGGAGAAGGTGGAGGAGGAGTAGGAGTAAGGAGGAGGAGGAGGAGGAGGAGGAGGAGGAGGAGGAGGAGGAGGAGAAGGAGGAGGAGGAGGAGGAGGAGGAGGAGGAGGAGGAAGAAGAAGAAGAAGAAGAAGAAGAAGAAGAAGAAGAAGAAGAAGAAGAAGAAGAAGAAGAAGAAGAAGAAGAAGAAGAAGAAGAAGAAGAAGAAAGAAGAAACCAGCAACCTTGTATATAAAATATAGAAAACCCAACTCAGAGTAAACCCTTCAGATCTAGTTGGCACTGAACAGAAACTTCTAAAAAACAGGACCTATCCTCTCAGATTTCAAAACGGAAAGCTAAGACTGCTAAAGTGGTTGGTTGCTTTTGAGATCAACCATATTTCTTGTATCTCCCAACAATATTATTGGATTTTGAATCAGTTTATTTCTTCTCTCTACTTTGGCTTGCTGACTTAGACTCAGATATGTCAATGCTGTTTCCCCTACCCCTTGAGTGCTTAGCATTACTGAGTGTAGCCAAGCCCTTGCTGGCACACAGACAGTGTGGCCCCTGGGGAAAGAAGCACAATTTAAACATCCATCCCCCTCATCCAAGACATCTGCAAGTGCTCATATGACCTATGACCGTCTATTAACCAAACTTCTCCACAGTGGTCAGTGATTGTGGTTAGGGATATTGGGCCAGTGGCTTCAACTGTGGTTCTCAACCTGTGGGACACGACCCGTTGGCCAAACTTTCACCTCCCAAAATATTTACATTATCATTCATTACAGTAGCAAAAGTAGGAAGTAGCAACAAAAATAATTTTATAGTTGTGGGGTCATCACAACATGAACTGTATTAAAGGTTACAGCATTAGGAAGGTTAAGAACCAGTGATCTAGTCACTTTCCCACTAGCCCTTTCCCAGTTCAGAGACTGGGATCACAAAAGCATTGTCCACTGGGAAGCTTCAGCATTGTGGGTGGGAGGGGTGTCGAGATAAGACCTGGTTTCTGAGGAGGACCACAAGCAGCTGGATAGAGTTGGGCTGGTTCTGTCCTATTAACACCTAAGAGCTGTCTCAGGAGAAGGCCAATTATTAAAATCAGTGCACATGACAACCACATGATCCTATGTACACGGAGACAGTAAAGACACATGGCTGGGGACAACATGCTTGCCTCATGTCTTAGTTATTGATTCTCCAATAATTGCCTGTGTCAGTCTTGAATTTCTCCACCCAGTAACCCCAGGTGGCCTAAAATGGCAATTCCCCAGAGTACTGATATGTTAATGCTTTATTCAGAGAGAAGTGCTCCCTCCTGCTCGTTTACTATGGGCGTCTACTGTGTTTAAAAAGACTATGGAATAGAGTGTCTCACAGGCAAATTTTGGGATTTCAGTTTGAAATGTATTTATTTTAGAATTGAAAGGGTTAAAATAATTTGAATGAGTGAGTAAACAGTATCTAAATATACAAAGAAATTCAAACCACTCCTTTGTTCTTGAGATAGGGCCTCTGGACCAGGCTGCCTTCAACTTGCTATGTAGGATGAGGATTACTTTGAACTTTGACCCTCCTGTCTTTATGCCCCTAGAGGTGGGTTTATGTGGTGCTAGGGACCGAACCCAGGGCCTTGTGCTTAGTAGACATGTACTCTACCAACTGACCTACATCCTCCTCAGCCCCTGCATTTATGTTTGACCTCTGATATTAATAAGGCTATTTAAATAGATTAAGAGTTGTGGGCTATCTTTTCGTGAGGCCCTTGTGAGAAAATCAAGTAGATAGAATTGATAAGAGAAGACTGAAGTGTCTGTGACATTGTTAGGACTAATATAAAACAGGACATAGAATTCCTTCCTTGAGGCAGACACAAGGAGAAAGAATAAATAAATGCATTTTCTAGGAGCTTAGTTTAGGATGGCATGCTGTATATGTACAAGCTAATCGCTTACAGTCTAGGTTTTACATTTTGTAGATCAAATACACTGAGTGTTCACTCAAACGCCATAGTTAGATGGTCCTCTGCAGGTATAAAGCCCCTCATAGCTCATCAGGTATACTGGCTTCTTCATCTGCATGAAGGCCTCCCACGTGCTCATGAGCTTCTCTACCAGTATACCTCGTGAGCTATGAGGGGCTTTCTTTATGCCTGCAGAGGACCATCTTACTATGGCATTTGTACCAGATTCAAGGTGCTCTGGCACCCTTAACAGCTCTTCCCAAACACCGTTGAATTTGGTACTGTTTTGGATGCTCAACTCCCTTCAAAGAGGCACCGGCACTGTATAAAAAGGTAACCATGTAGAACCGGCATAATTTCAACTTATTTTCTAGAGTGGGATTTAATAATAATCACTTAACATAAAGGGGTATTTACTGTCTACAACCTAGGCAGCAGCACAGCTAATGCCTGAGCGCCCCCTTGAGGCAGGTATTGATACTGTCATTCTACACTGGAAGAAACAGTGTCTATCAGATAGATGTATAGACTAATTCACTATTGAATGTTGTTTCACAACCATCCCATCATAAAAAGGAAACTATTTTTTGCTTTTTGGGAGGGGTGATGTTTAGTTTTTTAAATAAATACAATAATCTTTCCGTGAGGAACAGTAAAAATTACAGGCCAGCAATTCCACACAGCATATAGTTTTCATGGACACCGAAATTCAGCCCCATAGAAGTGAAGCCCTCCTTTATGGAATACTTCCAGGTCAGTTCTGAAGGCTTGCACGAGCTTTCCAGTTTAGCCATCCTCCATTCTATTTGGCTTATAGTCCCTCTTCTTGAATCACAGTGTATAGAATCTGGCTAAAAGGATGCATGCTGACACTAAGACAGGATTACATTATTAGAATTCAGAGAGCTCTTGATTTTACATACAGGAGATTTGAAAGCATGTGTCTCATGCAATGAGTAGAAGCAATTGCCAAACCAGAGTGGGCCTCTGGGTCGCCCGAGCAAAGGCGGCGGCCTCTGCTGTGCGGTCAACTGGGCTTCCCAACGTGATTATTAACATGCTCTGGAACATATTTCCTGAGAAAACCTTCATACCATGAATGCTAAAAGGATTTTTACAACTATTGTCCAGTTACAATATTTCTTCAAGCATTGCCTGCAAGTCAAATGTCTGTCTTCCTTCCCACCTCAATGTCTTTGGGAACCTGGACGAGCCTTGTGTGGATGTGGAAATTCCTGGCAAAGTCATCTCTAAGGCTGAGTCTAAATGCTTTTACTCAGATAAAACTACACAAACATCATGCTAGAGTAGCAGTTGGGAGACTTACAACATTTTTGGCATAGCAAAAGTATAATGTGTATATTTAGAAGTTATATTTCGGAACAAAACACCCTAGTTCATAATTCTGTCTTACATTCCAAACACAAATTGTAAATTTGTCAAAAACTTTTTTGGCCTAGTATGCTTAGTAAGTAACAAAGAGAAGGGAAAAATGTATACATTTAAATACATTTAAATTTAAAGTTTAGAGTTAAGTTGAAAGTGAAACAGAAAAATAATGTACAACTTAGATTTGTATCTCAGAAAATGTGTCTCTGTTCTCGTCAACCACAGGAGACACATAACTTGCCATAATATTCCTGTTAGGAGGCAGGCACAGGAAGAACTTTCATAACTTAATAATTGATAATGAAGATCCTTTCTTTTCGGTAGTGTCCACCTAAGCAGGAGGCACTGGGAGATGCTGTCATGGGTTCTCACAATGTTCACTTCATGGCTCTCCTGCTGTTTATTAGTCATTCATTTAACACTTACATAGGGCAGCAGAAATAGTTACTCCCCACTTTATGAGTTCAAGTTTCAGATAGACCTTTCTATTTATTTTAAGTGAGATGATTATTTATATATTAAAAACAGATCCAGGTAGTGAAAGAATATGGATTTATAGGAAGCCATGTATGTTCCTTCTCTGAATTCATTATGCAAATGACAGTTCACTCAAGTTGTTTTGTGCCTTTTAATAGAAGATGGCTGGCAAGATGGCTCAGTGGGTAAAGATGGTTTCTGGTAAGCCTGATGATCCAGACCCACAGGGTCTTTCCACACACACTGTGGCACATGAAAAGGAAAATGCACATGCACACATTCAAGGGCATGCACGCGCGCGCGCGCACACACACACACACACACACACACACACACACAATAAGCAGATGTAATGAAAGTTTAGAGAATGGCTTAAGCAGCATTCTCTACATGTTCTGTGACTGTGCACAGTTAGAAGATCCCTGAAGAGTGTTTTCCTCTGGGTAGACGGATCACAACCCATCAGTCAGCTCCAGACATGGCCGATTCCATTTCTCCTTATTATGTCTTGTTTTCCGTCGCTCAAGCACATCTATAGGATGAGCTTCCCAAAAGAGGCTTGCTCACTCCAGTACTAACATGCATTTGTATCTTCAGATTGTTTAGTTTCAATATAGAAGGACAATAATTCTAATATATTGATCATTATTAAAATATGATTGAAATGTATCCCTTATGAGATGCTGCTGTTTCCATTGAGACATTAACAAAAAATGAAAATAAATGCTACTCTGACCAATAATACCAGAGCTCTCCGAAATGCTTCTGAGGTGGATTATGTTGTAGTGCAACCAACTACCAACAGGGGGCAGTCTCCCAACACAGCTCTTGAAATGCATGCATTTTAGAAGGGAGGGCTCTATCAAGACTTTATGTTCAATTACCTCACAATGTGGCTTTCTGAATGATTAATTTATCAGGAGTAAAATTCTTTAAACAATATAATAATAAACACTGTGATTCCTGGGAACTATAGAATCTAGTGTACAGATGTGTCGTCTCTCATTGCTCACAGAACAATTTTTATCTCCATTTGATAACAACAGTATATATGTATATATATGTATATAGTTATGCCTTCCAAAAACATTAAGTTTATACTTTACTTGGGCAAGAATTATTGGCTTTAACTCATGTTTAACTTTTACTTTCATGTTTCAAAAAAAAAAAAAAATAGGCACTTTGAATGCACTTTTGAGTTCTTGGGGAGCGAGGACTCAGGCCACACCGCATCAGTTCCAACAGAGTCTAGAGGCAAGATGGCTGGATCTGACTCTGCTGTCACAGGACTTGACAGTGTAAGCTACATGTCAGCCTCAGCCACGTGTCCCCGCAGGAGGCAGTGGCTGTGTATCTAGGACAGACTGCAAACCAGATGCCTTTCAATAATTCCTGGCACTGAACCCCATGAAAACCAAGAAGGAAATTTCTAATCAAAGATCCCACTTTCTGATAACTATGAGTTCCTTCTAGCATGGCATGAAAACTCCCCATGGAGCAGACAGCGCCTGACCCCTCTCTCATCTGAGATATGGACACAGTGGTTTAGTTAGTTTAAACTGGTTTTCTGAACAGCCTTGATTTTTCAGACTCTCACTTAACATGATGACAAAAAGATCAACTATTTCGATCCTCCCAGAGGAACTTCAGCCTCTTTTTAAGAGTGGGTAGGGAAGATATTTGGAAAGTGAGAGGAGGAAGAGGAGGCAGGGTGGGAACAGGCAGGGAGGCCTGTGGAGCTCTGGAAGGCAGAGGTTGTCAGCACATGGCCACCACACCGCTGACACACACCCTTAATCTTACCACCAACAATCAGGGGCTTTCTTCTAACGAACTCTCATTTGGCCCCTTTAACCAGCTGAGGACTGACATCAAATCCGGAGTGGCTCCCACAGTGAACAAAATTACATAAGAACATAGTTCTTCTCATGTGAGGGCCTCCTAACTTCTTCGCCCTCCACTCATCTCCCCTGCCCCCCATGCAGGGCCAACACCCAAGGCAACATCAAACTTCTGAGAGCCACACGGAATGAACCATTCCTACAGCTTTCATCTGCTGCTACTCCCAGACCCGCTGCTTGAGCAAGAATGAATGCACATGACCTATCGGACCAAAAATGTGAAGGCCTGTTTTGAGCCAGAGCTGTACTTCACCCTGCATTTTAATGCTCAAAGATGATGGCAGGCACTGCGAAGTATTCTTCAAATTTCCCCAGCACTGTTTCTGTCAGTAACGGATCATTCCCCAAAACAGTGCGCCCCACCCCCTTCAGGAACTGGAAGGCTCCAGTGTTGGCAGGCTGGGGCTAATCCAGGGTTTGAATAGGACATTGCTGTCCTTCTCAACAGTCTAGAAATACAGAAATCATGTGTTTAAAGGGCTTAGAGACAGAATTTTGAACATGGAGTTTAAAAACTCACACATCAAAAAACAAAACAAAACAAACAAAAAAATCCTCACACATCCTTTGGTTCCTCTGAAACACAGTGACTTTCATTGTGAGAGCAGGTTTGAACATCCTCAGACACTGCTCAGTGTTTCTGGGGTCTCACTAGCTGCTGGACCGACAGTGCAGGCGTGTTTCCCAGGGCTTGTCAGAATACAACAACTCTCGTTCCTACAACCTCAGAACTGGGGCTGGAGTTCAGGTGAGACTCCTGCCTCATCTTGGCTTGATCTTTATGTTTATGGAGCAGCAGGGTAGAAGAGAAACTTGTATAACAATTATTTCTACACTGGGTGACTCATGATCAGGTGTTAGGTAACTATATTTTATAAGAACCTTTGGTTTTAGTTTTATGAGAAATTACATTTGACTTGAATTTAGTGTATATGTCTATGTGTGCGCTCATGTGTGTGTGAGATGTGTGTGTGTGTGTGTAAGATGTGTGTATGAGATGTGTGTATGTGAGAGAGATGTGTGTGTGTGACAGATGTGTGTGTATGTGATATGTATGTGTATGAGATGTATGTGTGTGTGAGATGTGTGTGTGTGAGATGTGTGTGTGTGTGTTTGAGATGTGTGTGTGTATGTGAGATGTGTATGTGTGTGAGATGTAAAGGTCTCTACAGAGGTAAGAGGGTATCAGATCTTCTGGACCTAGGGTTACAGATAGTTGTGAGTCACCTGACATGGGGCTGAAAACCCAACATTCTCTCTCTCTCTCTCTCTCTCTCTCTCTCTCTCTCTCTCTCTCTCTCTCATCATTGATCTCCAGCCCTGATTTGAGTATCTCTTTTGAAAACCCAGTCAATTACATATGATGACCCCGAGTGCTTCTCTTGCCAGTCACAGGCAGGAAGTACGGCATTGCAGAGCCATGCTGGGGACAGAATCCAATGTGGCTCTTCACAAACCCTTCCCATAGAGCATTCGTGCTACTGGTGCAGCAGAGTCCAAAAGGCCAGGACTGCAAACAAACCCTGCATCCCAATCTACCAATAAGCAAGAAGACACAGCCAACAGCAGCAACAAAACGATCACGAGTCACCTGTCAGTATAAGAAAAGGTCTTCAGATCCCCAGAAACAAGGGAAATGTATAGGAAATATATATTTACCCACATGGTAGAAACAACTCTCAAGGGACTGTGTGTGTGGCTTAGGAGTAGACTTGGTGTTTTACCCAAGGTTCCAGTCTCAACACGGAAACATTCCCCAAAGACAAGGAACAATTTCAAAGCCGAAGTATATCCAGGGTAGAATGGTGACTAGTGCCCTGTGAGTAAATTTTCTAACTTTGCATTGGTGGAAGCAATGGTGTCAGATAGAAGAGAATGTGGTCCCTGGCCCAGTGTTGTGACTTGTGGGGACTGTCCCTGGGCATCCTATACGTCCATACACAGAGGTTGATTCACTATAGCATTGTTTACAATGAAAAACTCAGGGCTGGGTTGAGAAATGCTATAAGGAAACAATTAAAATATGAAGCATGAAGTGTGGCCAAATAAACCAGGCTGCATAGGGAGAACAGGCTCTGCACAAGCCTCCCTCCGCCAGTTCTAAAACACCTCCAATCACAAGCTCAAATACACATTTAAGAGAGATGACATTTAAATGTACAGAATGTGGCTTGTGGCCTTTTAAAATACCATTAGTTAGGAGATGAACGGGTTGCAGAGGTGTTGGCAAAAACCCAAGTATTACTCACACTGGCAGTATTGAGTTCCATTTTAAATATTACACTAAATAAATACCAATGGCTAAGATGGTCTCTAATAAATGGATGTATAATAAAAAGCCTACGAGGCTCAAAGGCCAATAGTCAAGAGTGAACATCTTCAGGGAGTGATATTTAAATATGACAGGGCAGGAAGAGGGAGATATAACTTCACTGATTATCTTAAGTTTTTGGAATTATTACTATTTAATAAAAAACACCACAGAAGAACAAGGAGATGGGGAGGAGACCCAGGCCAGGCTGCATTTACCTCTATACTGAGTTCATTTTGTCTCCCTGTGGCCTTCCCAGTTCGGAGTGGCTATCATTCTAGTTTGTTGCTTTAGCTGTTTACTTTTTTGTAGCATTTCAAAATATTTTCTTTTCTAAGCTACACTGACTTGAAGTTATTTCTAACCCGGAATGTTACCTTTATAAAGTAGCTTGAAAAATATATCCCAATAATTGAACTAACTAAACATCAGCGCCTTTCTTCTCTTGAAGCACTCGCTCCCCTCTTTGCTGTTCTGAGAATATGTGCTGGTTATGAATGTCTTTGTCTTTAGCTTTAACAAGTCATTTTGAGAAAATGATGTAATAAACAGTTTCAAGTGTCTTCCTTTAAATAAGACGTGGCTTGGATGGTCAGAAAGAAACAAACCTTATCACACGACCTTGCAGCCACCAAACAGCCAGCCAGAAAACGCTGTGCCTAGTCATCTTTCAAGACCAGGAGAATAAACAGGTGGTGCTCACACCCCAAACCGAGAAAAATAGATGTACTCATTTCTTCTACTCCTTTTCTAATCTTTTCTTAAATTATTTTACATTTATTTGTTTGTGTGTAGGTACACATGCCACATCACATGTGTGGATGTCAGAGGACCATGTATGGGAATGTGTTCTGTCCTCCCACATTATGGAGTCTGGAGACTGAATTCAGGCTTTCAGGATTGTAAGCAAGGGCCTTAACCTGACAAGCCAGCGATCTTCAATAAGTCAAACATCCCCTATTTGGAATGCCTGGAACCAGAAATATTTCAAGGTTGGTAGCTATGATTTGAGTAAAAATGGTCTCCCATGGAGACCATTGTTGGAATGCTTGCTTCCACAGTTAGTGGAACTGTTTGGGAAGGATTAGGAGGTACAGCCTTATTAGAGAGGAAGTTTCAAAAGCCTATGTCAGACCCAGTGTCTCTCTCTGTGTCTGTTGCCTATAGATCAGGATGTAAAGCTCCCGGCTACTGCTCCAGTGTCATACCTGTCTGCTTCCTGTCAAGATGATTATAGATAAACTTCCTGAAAATAAAAGCAAAGCCTCAATAAAATACTTTCTTTTGTAAGAGTTGCTTTGATTGTGGTTTCTCTTCATAACAATGAAATAGTAACGAAGTAATTTTTCAAACTTGGAGATCTTTGTACAGACTTTGCCAATTGAGTATCTATAACCCTCAAATCTGAAGTGCTCTAAAAATCTGAACTTTTTAAATTTTTGTATTAGAGTCCAACAGTATCTTTCATAGGAAGTCTGGCATTAATGCATGAACTTCTACCTACATTAATATTTTATAGTCTCAATGCTATTTCCCCTCTCTATTTTAAAAACTGGATTAATTGAATCCTAGGTAAAAACAAAATAATGAAGTATCTGAAAATATAAATTCTAACACACACACATAAACACACACAGCACACTACAGATGGTTAGATTATATTTCTTCAGGTCATTTATCATTCTGAGGGGGGAAGTAGAATGATGGTTTCAAAATTAATGATGTGGTCTGGCTTGAAGGCAAACCAGAAGGCAGATGTTTATATAACCACACACACACACCTGTGATGAAATAATATGCAAGGAGAAAGGTTATATGAGAAAAATGCCAAGGAAATGAAGAAGATGTGTCATAGGCTACTTGAATAATATACTGGACAGCAGCTCACCTGAGTCCTTCATGGGGCAGAGAGCACACTGCATACCCCATGCCTCCCCGTACAAACAACAGCACTCTGTGTATGTCGTCTGCTTGCCTACAAGAGGACGGCTACACACGTACTCCTCACTCAGATGCTCCCAGCACAGGTCTTGATAGACATCGGTTTCTTCTATTTGTTCTGAAAGGGAAGACATGGCTCCATGACAACTGCGCTGTTCCGATCCCATCCATATGTGGTGGAAGCCAGAAAGCTTCTAAGTTTCCATCCCTATTTCTGTGAGTGGCGTCCAAGTATCCAGCCTGCTCTTTCCACAGATCCCATCTGTGCCATATCTAGCTGAATGTCATTTCATCAGCAGATATCCTGCCTGCTTATGGTGTCCTGGCTGAATTCTTGCCTCCAGAACTCCCTTTCACCACGTGAGGGGCCTGTTACTTTACTATTCCTTCATGGCTTCTCTTTCTTCAGACTCTGATGACTTCTACACTTCTTTCTATACTCATGATTCCCTATGGATGACCAAACCCTGGACAAGTAATGCTTCAATCCAGCATCTTTAATTCTAAACTTTTGCCTTTGGTGGAATTTCCTTAATGTGATTATTATACCAATAACCAATGGCATGACACATGCTCAGAGACTGGTGAGGATTCCCATCCATGCATTCCAGATTCCACCCTTTGATGAGCTCCACACTCTGTTATGTCTATCCTTATCCATGTCCAGTCCCGTAGGCAAACACAATTCTTTATTCCTGATCATACATCTTCCTCTGAAGTTTAAGTGCGTTGAATCCTCAGGTGAAAAAGCTCTATGTGTTCAACTCCCCTGTATCCCAATGTATGTACCAAGTATTAAATCTACACATTGGCCACATGTACCACAGTATTTCTCTTAGTAGCTCTTACTGTCTTCAAGATAACCAAGGAACCAGTGTCCCTATTTTTAGGTAATTCCCATTTTTGCTAAAATGACAACCTTGAGTATTTGCCTAGATAGACATTTGTAGTTCATATCCAAACATACCATTTGATTCAGTTGGCTGTACACATCTCTTCTCAGAGGCATCCAAGACCAGTGGGTGGGAGCAAAAGCAGCTGTAGGAACCTTCTGTATTGACACACTGGCCATCAATACAGCTGTTAGGGTCCTGACATTCATCCATATCTCAAGAGAAAAGAAAATCACCAAAGAAAATATCAGCGGTCATCTGTGCTTTATGCAGTTATCAAAGTTAACATGCTGCTAAATTTTGTCCCGATAGCAAGAGCTGCCACTTTTGAATGAAGTACACATCCTCAGCCAGAGGGAGCCCTTGTGACTGGAAAGAGAGAGTCACTGAGAAAAAGTCACATTGCTGCCACTGCTGTTATTAAATATGGAAAGAAAATATAGAGAAATGGGACACGCTCAGAAAAACAAGATAAAATGCCTTTTTTTCATTACTTTAAAAATTACTTCCTTATGCTATATTTTCCCTTTTGGGAGAACATGGTTGTTGGCTTAAGCACTGAAGTCTGCTTGAGTACTTAACAATGCCCTCTGCTCCCACGAACTGACTGCTGAAACAGAGGAGTCACAGACCAAGTGAGCACGGCAGCCATATTACTGACCTGGACTGGAATTTTGTTCCACAATGAATATTAACTTTTGCCCAACATACAAGGATGAAAGGTTTTTATTTCCCAAATATTGCTCAAGAGAGTCACAAAACACCTATGTATCTTTTAAAAGGCACCATATAGATTCAGACATGATTTAGATTTAAATTACACCATTTTTTACTACATAGCATTATTTTGCTTATTCTGTGCACTTTCTAAGCACACCTTACTACAGTCTTTTAAAGCTTACCAAAACACTGTAATTTGACAGGATCATAGTATGTCCCCTGCTTACAGTAGCATTCATACCCAGGCTGAGTGTTCAAACAGTAACCGTTTTTGCAGATTTCCTCTCCAAACAGCAGGCATTCGTCAGCATCTATGGGGAGACAATTGAGAAACAGAAATAGGGATATGTTTTGATTTTCCAGTTAAAAAGAACCTAACTAATATCTGGTTTCAGGTGGGATATTATTACATCCAAAAGAATCTTACAGATATAAAATATAAAATTACTATATAATAAGGCCCAATCAGGAGACACAGAAACATGATCACATGTGGTCCTAGTGCCACCTCATGCTTGATGAATTCATCTGTGGATTTCAAAGTGGCTCCCAGAACCTGCTCTAGCATAGCCTTCGTGAAAGGGGCTTTTCCCTCTGTGACAGATGCTGCCGTAATTACTAGTTAAGATGCACAAAGTTGCCAAGAACAGTTTGATGGAGGATGAAGAAGTCTTTTCTGGGGAAGGAGGTAAACTCAATGGAATTACAAGCTGACCTGCATCCCCTATAGAAATGACCTCTGGGCCATCACAGATATCTCTAGGAGCATTTGCATATAACTAGACCCACCAGTTTACTCACACCTGAAGGATGAGTAGGATAATCTATGTAAAGGATTTGGGACACTCTGGGGTTGTCTACTTAAGCAGTTCTGAGCTCACATCATTTCTCTTTTTGAAAACTGTAAACTCCATGAAAGACCTGCTCAAATCTACACATGGAAAAAACCAGCAGAGCCAAGCACAGAACATGTAGCAGTAAGTGTCTGAGTCCTGTCTTCTTTCATCAGTCACAGCACAGCTAGGAGGAAGAACTGGGCTTTATCTATAAGAGAGGATGGCCTTAGAGCAAAATCAAGGTTCATAAGATGAAGTGAAATTTAACTTTATTCCTGTCAAAATATAGTATGTGATATTCATGAGCTTGAAAACCATTTCAACACATATTGCAGACCAAGTCTCCTAATCCAGTTGGACTAAATCATAGATGTATTTTAAAAACACAAATGGAATTTCTTATCCAGCTACTGAATTAGTCTACACCATTCAAATACTACCGTGCCAAAAATGGATGGATAATAAAACTATTTTCATAGTCACTCTTCCAGCCATTTTCCAGTTTTCAATATTAAACTATAGTGGAAAAAACCCACTATATATATATCCATAATAATATCTCTAACATGGAATTGTCAAAAGGCAGCTAATGAGAAAATGTTTGCGCACACACACACACACACACACACACACACTGGAATAAACAGGTACTATATACATCAGCACTAGAGATATAAAACAGCTACTTCTGTTTTCTCATTTTCCAGCCTTCATCATGAATCAGCAGCCATTAGCAAAATATTGTAGGAAGAGTAGGAACAGCTACTAACAAAGCAAGAAGCTTAGCTTCCTAGCTAATCATGAAGCGTGACATGCTAATCAAACATGCATGGTCATGGTTTATGTAACCCGGAGTGTCTGTCTAGGGTGAAGGACAGCATCCGGACTATTGCCTCTTGTGGAAAATAGTCAGGCATGTTTCATTGAAAGCTCATTGTACTTCTGAAAACATTCCTGTTTCAAAGACAAATAGCTGGAAACTCAGAAGGTTAACTGACTCCTCAAGGCCACGGAGCCTCAGCTCTTCTTACCCCCAAATCACAGGTTAGTCCTGCATCCACAAAGACCTTCATCCAGGGGTGGAATAAAAGACTCAGTCACCAGTTTCCATGGTCCAACAGAACACTACCACTGTGTAACCCAAGCTAGGCTCCCACTGGAGCGACCGACACGTGTTGGAAACTCATGTGCATTTGATTCTGACCTTTGTAGTTCTCGTCACCGGTGTCATAAGAGGATTCTCCAGTGGGGACAAAACCTTTCCCTCTAGGGCACATTTCCGCGAACTCAGCTGATTTTAAGAGAGACAAAACCAAATAAAACAATGAGTTGAAAAGGAAACAAAGATTCAACATTTCCCAGGTTTTTAATCCAGACTTCTCAGACTTGGCAACTTTAGAACATTCCAGCAATAAAGTCCATCATGGTGTCAGAAGCATGGGTCATGTGAGAAGACATCAGCAACTTCAGAGATCGATTGGTCTGTTTGTTTGCTTTTGGAGACAGGGTCTTACTATGTAGTCCTAGACAGCCTACAGTTTTCTCGGCAGTCCAAGAGAGCCTCAAACTAACAGAGCTCTGCCTACCTCTGCCTCCTGGGTGCTTGAATTAAGGGTGTGTACCAGCTTCAGATACCAGCACCTACATAGCAAGCTAGGGGTTCTGCTTGTGTCTATAACTCCATCGCCAAGGAGGTGTTGTCTTCTAGCCTAGCTGAGAAAACTTGAGTCCAAGGTTCAGGGAGAGACTCTGCCTCAAAAAAATAGGCACAGAATGATGGGGGAGAACCCCTGTTCCGAGTACAAAATGGGAACATTCAGCTGCACATGTAAACCTCTCTCTGTCTCTGTCTCTCTCTGTGTGTCTTTCTGTTTCTCTGTCTGTCTCTGTCTCTCTGTCTTTCTGTCTCTATGATTGTCTCTCTCTCTCTCACACACACACACTTTCACACACACAAACAAGATGGCTTATTTTAAACAGAATAAATCTGAATAATCTTTTACAGCATCTACGGAGCCTGACTAACAGTACATCCTACGACAGCATTTAAGAATTCATATGGAGATGAGATGAGGGCAAAGGCTCAGCATGAGTGGAGTGCGCTGAAGGAAAAACTAATTTGAATCACGAAGACAGTTTATGCTATTTCTGGACTTCAAAGCCATCACCCAGGCCCATGAACACCAAGTGACCAGGCAGCGTGGACATGCCAGTTAGCAGATCTTACCAGTCCCCGGTACTGGGCAAGGGAAGATCTCACAGTTGTCTCCCCAGCCGGCACCCGACGTACAGCAGCACTCTTGTTTGGTGACATTGGGGGCCAGCACATTATCACAGAGACTGGCATCATTGAGATTATAATAGCATTCCTTCTTTTCTTGTCTGGGCTGACGATCCACATCTGAATCTAAAGAGCACAGAGAAAGAGAACTGGGGAGACTGTAAAGTAAAAACTGTGACAGGACAGAGTCCAAGCACATATGTCCCTCACATGTCTTTGACACCAGACTATTTTCCACAATAGGAGTCAGATTCTCCAACTTGAAGACAAAAGCACACTTGAGTCCTGAATTTTGGTGGGTTTCTAATACACCCTAGAGCGTAAATCTGTCCAAACCATTTTCTTTTACGTTAACCGATTACTTTTTTTCTTGTAAATTTGGCTGTGAGTACAGTTTCCATATCTGTTTTTTTTTTTTTTTTTTCGCCAACCCAGGGCCATTCTTTATAGAGCTGTAACACCTACTTAAATCACTGAAATTTTCTCCAACATGGGGATGAGAAATCTGGAGCCACACGTAAGAATTAACCCTCTACAGTTATTTGGACCAACCATGCCCCAAGTCAGCTCTGACGAGTGAACAGTGGAAGATATACAGAACATTAACACAGTAGCCTGGAGCCCCTCAAACAACCTTCATCACTGAAAACTAAATGACACAAATACATCTCAGGGGGAAGCTGTGAGCTGCAGCAAAGTTCAGTGTAGGCTGCAAGTCTGGGTTCAGATTCTGCTTACATAAATTCTGAAGGAAAACCTACCTTAACAGATTCATTTCTCTATGACCAAACACCTTGAGGGTGATATGAAAGACTGTAAGTGGTAAAAACAAGCTCTACTCATTTTCAGAAAATAACTATAAATAATGTCATGTCTAGATTTGAATCGCCTTTATGTCCTTGATCAGTACATGTGACAGGGCTTGGCGAGTAATCAGTTTCCTCCACTAAGTGCTGAAGAGTCCGAAGGACTGACTATGGTCCAGCTGTTATTTTATCAGTTGTAGTTTTTATTTTATACTGCACAAAATCAGAACTAACAAAGGCTATCATGGTGACTTAGCACATTGTCAGTGCAGCGTTTTCTTTAGAACTCTGCCATTTCTGAATATTAGGTCGAAGGAAACCACAAAAGAGAATACTGCCCAGTAGAAGGAGGCTAAGACTTACATACTTTTGAAGTTGGTAGGTCAAGATACAAGGGAAATTTAATGCATCATTTTCACAATTATTTCCTCTGTACTGATTTTGTCAGGGCCAAGTTGACCATGAACTTCAATAATATACTCAGCAGTTTAAGGCCATTTCTAAGGCAAGAGTTCATTAAATGTTATCAGGATTTTGCCTGAGGCCAACTGCCTGCTTTCCTCTTGTGAAACAAGCAAAGAATCAAACAGGCCTTCCAACACCAACCAGTCTACTTTCCTGGCAGAGTGCCAACAAGAACCAAGGATCCTTCTAGAACTTTATCTGATGACACACTTTTGAACAGATTTTGGGCTTGGACTTTAAATAGTGTGGACAGTGGCTGATACTCCAACCAAGATCAAGGGCCTAGAAGAAGAATAAAATACAGATTCCTATGTGCTAGTTATGAAGTGGTCTTAAATTGTGTGTGTGTGTGTGTGTGTATGTGTGTGTGTGTGTAAGTGAGTGAACTGGGTAAACCCACCAACTCCCTTGTCTGAACCTTCTTACTTCACACATATGTGAAGGATGGAATTTTATGGAAGGCATTAGAAACAGAGTTATTAGGGAAAAGTAAGAATACTTATTTTAAATCATTATTAAATCAATTCCAGAAACCTTATAGGAAAATTTTCAGTGTTTCTTACAATATTTTCAATGTTACTATTCAGTTTTATTCACTTACATTATTAAGCAAGCCTAAAAATGAGAGTCATTAAGCAATGTATTAAAAATATAAATCAGGAAAGCAACAGTTTTTAAAAACATTTTAATGGATATATTTTATTTACATTTCAAATGTTATCCTCCTTCCAGTTTCTCCTCCATAAGCCCCCATCCCATACCCCTCCCCCTGCTTTTATGAGGGTGCCCCCCAACCCACTCTCACCTCCCTGCCCTGACATTCACCTACACTGGGCAAGATCAAGGGCTTCTCTTCCCATTGATGCCATCCTCTGCTACATATGCAGCTGGAGCCATGAGTCCATCCATTTCTACTCTGGTTAGTGGTTTAGTCCCTGGGAGCTCTGGTTGTTTGGTATTGTTCTTATGGGGTTGCAAACCTCTTAAGCTCCTTCAATCTTTTCTTTAACTCCTCCATTGGGGACCCAGTTCTCAGTTCAATGGTTGGCTGTGAGCATCTGCTTCTGTATTTGTCATGATCTGGCAGATCCTCTCAGGAGACAGCTATATCAGGCTCCTGTCAGCATGAACTTCTTGGCATCAGCAATAGTGTCTGGGTTTGGTGGCCGTATATGGGCTGCATCTCTCCAGGTGGGGCAGTCTCTGGATGGCCTTTGCTTCAGACTCTGCTTCAAACTTTGTCTCCATATTTCCTCCTGTGGATATTTTTGTTCCCTCTTCAAAGAAGGACTGAAGCATCTGCACTTTGGTCGTCCTTCTTCTTGAGCTTTGTGTGGTCTTTGAATTGTATCTTGGGTAATCTGAGCTTATCAATGAGTATATACCGTGTGTGTGTGTGTGTGTGTGTGTGTGTGTGTGTGTGTGTGTGTGTGTGTGTTGTGACTGGGTTATCTCACTCAGGATGATATTTTCTAGTTTCATCCATTTGCCTAAGAAATTCATGAAGTCATTGTTTTTTTTTTTGTTTTGTTTTTTTGAAATTAAAAAAAAAGTTTATTGAAGATCCGAAAAAATAACCTCCTACAAGCTTGACGTTTCCATACAACTGTAGCTACATGATGCATTGTCTATCACGTTAAAATGTGCATTAGACACACATACAAAAACCGGAAAAACGAGCCACCATTCTTTAACAACTGGGTGGAGATAAAATGCTAAGGAACAACATGGATGACTTGCAAAGGATGGGCTCTTTAAGCACCATTTTTAGAAAGAGCACAGATGGAGGAGTGTTCCGTTATAAACACTGAAGTGAACTTTGGCACTAGGAATCAGGGCATTTTGTCACAGAGCATTAACACATATAATAGCGAGTAGTGTCAAAGGAGCAGAACTGCCAGCATTCAAAAGCAGCACTGTCAACCAGGCAAACACTACAGCCTGTATTTCTGTTGTTCATCACTGATACACTGGTAGAAACATTGAAATGAAGAAAAGAAAGAAAAAGGAGTAGTACTCCATTTATTTTCTCTGTTTAAAATCAAACAGAAAACAAGCATCAACTCTGTTTTATACTAACGGTCTTCAAAGGACTGAGAACCAGACTGTTCACAGAGACCTAAGCGCACGCGAGAGAGAGCGCAGCCCTCACTTGGCTTTCTGATTTCTGATGGCACTGGAGAGGAGCCACTTCATAATCACTGGCACCCAACAGAGTTGCAGAATCTTTGCCGGGTACTTGGGGAAATCATGTAGACAGTTCAGTAATAAAGCAAGAGGGTTTTTTTTCCTGACTGGTTGTTTTGATTTGCATTTCCCTGGTGACTAGGGAAGTTGAGCATTTCTTTAGGTGCTTCTCAGCCATTTGATGTTCCTCAGGTGAGAATTCTCTGGTTAGCTGTTTCCCATTGTAAAAATAGGGTTGTTTCTCTGGAGTCTAACTTCCTGAGTTCTTTGTATAAATTGAATATTAGCCTTCTATCACACGTGGGATTGGTAAAGATCTTTTCCCAATCTGTTGGTTGCAGTTTTCTCCTATTTACAGTGTCCTTTGCAATTTCATTGAGGTCCCATTTGTTGATTCTTGAATTTAGAGCATAAGCCATTAGTGTTCTGTTCATGAAGAATTTTTCCTGTATCTATGGCTTCAAGGCTCTTCCCCACTTTCTCTTCTATTAGTTTGAAGTTTACTTTGTAGCTTGTGCCTAAAAGAAAACTCAATAATATTTTCTTTATGTGATAAGTTGGAGTATGTTTGATTATATTTAATAAAATGTAGTATTATATATAAGATCCCCAATGTTAATCAGGGATCATTTTAAATCAAAGCATAGTAAATTACATGTACATACATCATATATAATTTATGTATGTGTACATAGTAAACATAGTTTGTGTTTTTCCTTTACATTTAGATCATAGAAACAAAGACATAAAATTACCATTCTGCCCTGTTTTACACTCGAAGGAGGTACAGAGATTATTACATAAGAGAAATGATCAACAATACAATTGTATTATTCAGCTTTTTTCCAAAATCCTGCTCTTATTTTCTTTCCAAGCTGGTGGGAGTTCAGTGTTTACACAGCTGAAATGAAGAGTCAGGCAAGCCTTCATCCATTTGGATGGAGATGCAAATTCTTTTGTAAAAAAACTGGTCCACAAAGGTCATTCTGTGAAAAAATACAACACCCTCATCTTCCTGACCTTCAAACAGTCAACTTCCTGGGGCATTTTTCCATTGGAGCAAGCATCTTTGATCGGTGTATACACACACACACACACACACACACACACACACACACACACACGTATACATATATAAACATTTACATACATATACATACAGTGTTTTCTTTTAAATTCCTGTGAGTTTAGATCTCTGTTGCCAGATCCCTTTGGAAAGTCACTTTCTGAGGCAGAATCAATGCTTATGAAAGGGGGAAGAGTGGGGTAGCTCTTTTTCTTATAAACTTTGTCAGTAAAAGTGGTCATGCCACGTCACCTGCCGCCAACTTCTTAGAAATGTCATATCGCCTCTGGTATGCTTAGATTTGATTTGTTTCCTTTGTGTTTGTTATCTGGCCTAAAATTAGTGTATGAAAATCAATCTGCATATCTTTCTCCTAGCAGTATGTATGGTAATAGCAAAAACATCACTATGGTTTTGACATTTTTACACTGATTTGTCTTTCTGTTTGGCTTCTGTGGGAGGGATCTATAGGACCCCATACATGATAGGCAAGTGTTCTGCCACTGAACCACACCCCAAGCCTCAGGTGGTTCAGTTTTGAGGGAAGTGTTACTAAAGCCATTTCACATGAGACACAGATAATCAAAGGATGAGGCAGGTAATGGCATCCTCACCTTCTATAGGGAAAAACCCAGGTTGGTACCTAAGTGTTCATCTCCTTGGAATGTTACATCTTAGCATAACAAGTCTCTTTGGTTTGTTCTGCTTTTCCTTTTTCTTTATTCTCTTTGAGATAAACGAGGAGAGGGTATAGACAACCTTTGCTGGTGTGGCCTCCTGTGGCATGAACATGACATTCTGCTCTGCACCAGAAATGGCTGCTGAGCTTGGGACCACTCTTTGAGCTCATCTGATGAAGGCATGCACGTTCACTTATAAAGGCTGTTTTTTTTTTCCTACACATGTCTGATCCCAGAATCTGGGGATGGGGTGAGATGACCTAGATGTTTTTGCTTCCTCTGTTTAATGTGGAAATGGCTGTTTGTGTTCACTTTCTCTTGTATTTACAGTATATTCTAAAGGTCTTCAATAGCCAATTTTCTCTATACTTCTTAGAGATAGCTGATCACAATAGCCAAAGACTAATGGGGCAGTAGAGTTCCCATGCTATACTTGCTTATAGTCCTGAAAGGATCTATTCATCAAGCCCCATAGAATGGTGATGTTCAATAAAGGATTTCCAAAAGAACAGACCAGGAAACTCGGCCCTCTTCTCCAGTTGAAAATGACACCAGACATTCTTGTTTTAAGTCTCCTCATACTTTTGAAAGTAAGGTAGCTTTATGTCATATTTCATGACATTGGAAGATGGAACCTAAGAGATGCACAGAGAGAGATGCACACACAGGGTTTTCTTAGTTTTTTCACTCAAGAACTTGTAGAACAAGGAGAAAGATTTTTTTTTAAAGTAGGATTCAGGAGAGGGCTGGGGAGAATTCCTCAAGTCACTGACAAGTATGTGGGGAAAACAAAAGGAGGTACGATTAGGTGTGAATGATAAATATGGAGTCTAGAAAGGAAAGCACAGAACAAATACAGCAACACAGCTCCTGTCCACTCTGTTCTGTTTTTCTGGCGCAGGGTGTCTTCTAGATCGAGACTGGCCTCAAACTTTCCATACTCCTTTCTTGCACTTAAAAAGCATGGGCTAAATAGCTGTCAGAATTTTTTTCTGATGGAGACCTTAAAAGATACTAGAAAGATGATGACCAAAACATTGGCCATTAAAAAAAACCTGCGGCACTCCTCATGGATTTGGGCTTTATGCTGTAGGCTGTGGTGGGTGATTAGCTTATCTGGAAGACTGTCAATTCTTCATTTCAATATATGCAGTGATAACATGGCCTAAATCAAAATTTTCAACAAATGTAAATGTGGGATTTCTGTAGGCCACCTTCTGGGAAACCTCAAGAATTCCAAGTAGAAGTCCTTGTAGACCCTGTGAGCCCCACGTGTTGCTTTTTAATTTAAAGGAATGTCAGGATAAGTTTCCCCAAGGGCCAAAAAAGAAGGGTTATGCAGCTTGGTGAGACAAGGCCATGTTAAATGCTAGCTGATAGCTTTCTAGGTCTTCGGCAATTCTCAGCAAATGTCCTCGTCGTTTTGACCCCTAGAACACTAGAGGGCTGGAAAGAACATTAGAGGGCATTTAACCCAAAATATCATCATTTGCATCCTTGTTTGACTGATAAGGCATAAGAATAAGACATGGGAGCGACCTGGGATCAATAGTTTTATGTCAACCTTTGAGAGGATAGAACCTCAATTAGTCAAATACCTCCATAGGATCAGCCTACTGTAGAAAAGCCTGTAGGGCTTTCTCTAACTAGTGAATAAGGGCTGAGGGCCCAGCCCATTGAGAGAAGGGCCACCCCTGAGCTGGTGGTCCTGGGTTCTATAAGAAATGATGCAGAGAAAGCCATGGGGAGTAAGCCGGTAAGCAGCACCCTTCCATGGCTTTTGCCTGACTCAGCTCAGTCTCCAGGTTTCTTCCTGTCCTAACTTCCCTTAGCGATGGATTGTTACCTTTTCTCCCCAGGTTGTTTTGGTCATGGTGTTTCATCACTGCAATAGAAACCCTAAGACACTCCCAGACGCAGGACTGTGTTGGAATATGTCCTGTCTCACCTCCAGAATATGTAGCTTAAGGCTGGGTCAGCCTCATCCCAAGAGACGCCCTCCAATCCCTGCAGAGTACCACTGGGACCTACCTTCGGTGACCCGGGAGCGACACTGCCCCGTCATTGGGCTGTATTCCTGGTTCTCGTCGGCACACACACACAGGAAGGACCCTTCCACATTTTCACAAAAAGCTTCCCCACATACACCACTGAGCAGCTCACATTCGTTCACATCTGGAAAAGAAAGCACAGATTAAGCAAGGCCTGCACCTCTTGCCTGACTGTTTAACTTTACCAGCTGTGCCAAGCCTGCTGGAAACAGAGTTGCTCTTCAGTGAGCCCTCAACCTCATCTTTCCCAGGGAATGAACCCTGCAGGCAGAGCTGCACATTCTGGTCTGGACGAGAACAGAAGAACAAGGTTCTAAACCCCGATGGTAGTTTTAAGGGACAGCCTGGAGTCTCACTGGGAGCACACTTTGACAACCTAGCGTCGTTTTCCTCACTTGTCACCATACTGAACACACGAACGATCCAAAGCTCTATACCTGTATCTCTTGGGGTGTGTGTTTGTTTGTTTGTTTTTGAGCCAGGGTTTCTTTCTTCAGCTTTGGCTGAAACTCACTCTGTGGACCAGACTGGCCTCAAACTCACGAGATTCATCTGCCTATCCTGAGTGCTGGGGTTAAAGGCGTGTATCAGTACACTACCCGGCTACACCTCTTAGTTCAAGAAAAACTAGAAGCATGGGCAATCAAAACATAGGTTTAAAATGTAAGGTTTTAAAAACACACTTACATGTCTGAAAATTCATTTCAGCCTAAATTAACAAGACACTTCAGATTGCTGGGCACACATAAATATTCATTAGGGCACATGAGTCATTCAGGTTAAACCAATTGGTCCAACAACCAAGGACCGATTCCACTGTCTTTTCTTACGCCACTGATGACCACAGTGCAACCTTTCTGAATGTTTCCTTTGTGTATTCTTAAATCCATATAATTAAAGCAAAGTCAAGAGATCTATTTAACACAATTCCATCATTTATAGCCCCCAAAGACAGGCTATTTCCTCATTTGACTTTATCATGGAGTACCATGTGCCTTTCTGTTCCTACCATCTTTGACTGGTGACCTCCTCAGTCAGCAAAGCACTGGGCTTGACTCTGAAGTGTTCACGGCTCTTTTACATTTACACACATCAACAGCAGCTTTCAGAAGCGACCATGAGAATTCTTACCAAGTTTAAAAATGTAAGCAATTCTCCAACTCACCCAGGAGAGGATAAAATATTGATTTCACTTGTATACCTAGATTTTTTTTTTCAGGGAGGGTAAGGTTTGTGGACCTTGAAGTTTCAGAATATTGCCTAACTTTTCCATTTCACTTTGTCCATAGACAGATTTATAAACCCAATAACCCAAGTTTCACCTATAAAAAGAAATGGTACCACAAAGGAAAGTGGAATGAAAATCTTTAATCAACATGGTCATAATTTCCATCAGAAAGGTTGACTAGAAATTGTCCAGTTCACATCTGCTAATTTTAGTTACATAATATCAGAGGGAGCTCTGCTTTCCAACTCATTCTATCTACATGGCTCTTGCAGTCTCTCCCACCAGACTCCATTCATCTGACCAAGAGGTATGTCTTAGCTTATACACACAGGCCAGGTTCTCAGGGACCCCATGTGGAAGGTAGGCCCAGCTCCCCCTTCATAGAAGTTAGAGTTGAGTCGGGGAATTCAGTAAGAAAACCCCACAAGCTTCTGAGGGTGGTGGGAATTAAAGGGAGAGCTCAAGAGAAACATGGGACACTGATTCCTCCGTGCAGGAGGATGCTAGGAAGATGTCATGTGAATCCAGATCAAAGGATGAGCAAATGATGGGTGGGGAGAGGTCCAAGCAGAGGAAACAGCACAACCAGAGACTGGACATGGTGCTGATTCATCTCGGAAATGCTGGACAGTATTTGAGAAGGGCAAATAGTAGGAACTCAGTTACTATTTCTTTAAAAAACATGTATTATTACTGTATTATTTCATGGATATGGGTGTTTTGCTTCCACACATGCCTGGTGCCCTGAGAAGTCATAAAGGAATGTCCAGACCCCTGTAACTGGAGTTACAGATTACTGTGAATCACCATGTGGGGGCTGAGACTTGGACTTATGTCCTCTAGAAGAGCAGCCAGTGCATCTAACCATGGAGTCATCTCTCTAGTTAATGTCTCTTAAACAATGATAAAAAAGCAAAAAAAAATATAAAGCATCTGCTGGGCTTATCAAAATAATAGACAACACCCTTCTGTCGATCAGTATTCTGTGACAGACTGGAGGATAAATATGGTTGAGAAACACTTACTAGTCTCACTAGGATAAACAATAATCAGGTGCTCTGGGGCTCTGTGGAGTCAACATCTGATATTTTGACATTAAACAATTAAACAGCATATACTGATTACTTGATGTAGACTAAATATTATGCCCAGGGGGAGAGTAACCCCAACGGAAGGAGCAAGTGACAGCCAAGCAAGTTACTAGTCACAACCACAAGCAGCTAATGCTGTTGGCAGATGAAATCTGAGGAGGTGTAAGTCTAAGATGATAAGGAGGGGCCACAGCAAGGGCTGTGAGTCAAAATGTAAGTAAATGCCACTATAATTGTATTGTTGATGTGGATAGAACACAGGCAATCTTCTCATAGTTTACCAATAAAGTATGTTTTTAGCCTTTAGCACTAAACTATGCCTTTAGCCTCTGCTCGTTTATTTATTTGTTTGTTAAATTTTGGGTTGGAAATGGGGTCATGTTACTTAAGCTGGCCTTCAACTTATTAGAAGTCCTCTAGTGTCATCCTCCAGAATAGCTGTGACTATAGGCCTGTGCTACCAAGCCTGGCCACATCCGCAGGAGACAGTCCACAGGATCATCTTCGCTGTGTTGTGAAACAGCTGTGCTTCCTTGTAATTCTTGAACAGTAACATGTGGTTTTTGATTAGCTGTTGTTTATGCAAATTTGTGAAAACTACATTACCGGCTCCCTAGATGTTTTCCTGCTATTAAGGATTAACTGAATTTCCATAATTTATAGCAGCAAAGCAGTGACAAGCCTCTAGGACATTTTGCTCTCCGGGTCAGGTCCGGATGGTAAATGAACAGATGCTTGATTGGCTAATTGTCAAAGCAACCAAGCAGGTCACTGTCTTTGCCTTGAGTGTCACCCACCTTGTGGCAAGCACAGGTCTTTCCTTTACTCAGAAGAATAAATAAAAAGCTACACACTCTGTGAAGTTGGAAATTCTCTAGCCCCCTCCCTTCCCCATGAACGTGTGTTTCATAACAAGTTTGCAGAAATCACAGCTGATCAGAATATGAAATGCGAGCTCTCCTCTCAGAGCCTGTGCTGAACTCTGGGATGTGGATGGTATGGGAGCTCGCCCAGCCCTTCCCTCCTTCAGCACTGTCACTTGTTGTCCTGCTGTCATTCCTGGGTGGCTGATGACAGCACTTTCCTTCAGCACACTGTTTAAGGAGGTACATGTCCTAGCTGGCGGGCTTCATTAGCTGGGGATGGATTCCCACTCAGCTAGGTTTCAGCACATGCCCTTTAACAAGAGCCTTAAACAACATACTTCTTTCTTAATGTCTCTGTCCACTTCAGAGGCCGGAGGGCCTATCATTTTCACAATCTCAAATCATAAGATGAAAATGAAACCATGATGAAAAGTTTTCTTCTAAATTTGCCTACTTTTGATAGGGTTCATTTCATTTGGAAAAGACATATGAAACACGATGAGGTGGGAGGAGGAGATAAAGCAGAGAACAAAAACTCACCCACACACCCTTGCCCATCCTGTGGGGCTTGAAAGCCCTGATAACAGAGGCAGCGGAAAGAGCCGGCTGTGTTGTCACAGAAGCCGTGACTGTCACACACAGTGTTGTTAACACACTCATCAATATCTGCAAAAAAGATATTGAGCATCAGACAGGAAATGAACACTGACAAGGTACGGAATGGATGAGAAAAGGCGCCCTATACAGCAGGGTTGAACAAGAGGATCATGTTTACACAGACAGGACTTCAAAAACAACTTGCATGTTAATCAAATGTTTTGATGAAAATGGTTTAGTTGCTAAAATACCGGAGTCTATGAGAAAACATTGACTTTTCCACAGGAAATATTTTCACACTGAAATGACTGCCACAATTAGCCATGGTCAGTATTTCCTAAATGCGTTCAAATCTTTATTTTCAAAGACAGCCTTCTTTTTCTGCAGAGTAAAGTGCTGTCTGCACCTCTTAAAACCTTTTTTTAAACTAGTATATTGTCATTATGATGGGCTTCTTGACAAGGCCAATGTCTGTGTCTCTGTCCTTGTTCATATCAGCCCTCCCATAACCCTCTCCCTTGCTAACTCCAGTTACTCTTCAACTTCTATTTTTTTTAAATAAATATAGAGGATCTCCATATGAGAGAAAATGGCCAATATTTTCTTTCTAAGCCTGGCTCATTTTAAATAATAGGATGAACTCCAGCTCCCTCCTATTCCTGAAAATGACATAATTTCTTTCTTTTTATGGCAGAATAAAACTCTAGCTGTACACACACACACACACACACACACACACACACACACACACACGTCTTTTTCCATTCATCTGTTTGTGGACAACTAGAATGATTTATGACTTGGCCACTATAAATAATCTTGCAATAAACATGATGTTGCCTATCCATGCAGTAAATGAACATGGATATGTCCAAATATGGTGTGTGCTGACTAAGGGTCCTTTGGGTATATATGGAGTCATTATGTCTGGGTCATATAGTAGTTCTATATTTGAGGAGCCTCCATATAGATTTCTACAGTGGCTGTTAGCTTACATTCGCACTGGCAGTAGATAAGGACTCACCTTCCACACTCTGCATTCTTGCAGTTTTTGCTGCTTGTTTTCTTGACAATGGTCTTTTGGAGCCAGGTAACATGGAATCTCAATGCAGTTTTTAAAAGGATTTAATTGACAATCAGGTATGTGAGACTTTGTATGTGGATATGTGTACCATGTGGATGCAGTGCTCACAGAGGCCAGAAGAGGGCACCAGGCTCCCTGGACCTGCAGCTGCTTGTGGTTATGAGTCACCATGTGAGTGCTGGGAGTTGAACTTTTGTCTTCTGAAAGAGCAACCGATGCTCTTAATCACTGAGCTATCTCTCCAGCCCCCTTCAAAAGCAGTTCATGTGCTACTTTTTGGGGATATGTTAAATACTAAAAAGAGCTCCAGCTGTGGAGTTGTAGGATGGAAGAAACAATGTACTCAACCCTGTAAATAATGACTTAGTCTAAGAGAGAATCTGGTGAGCCAGGCTGCCCCAGTCACTCATGGGAAAAATAATGTGTCACCAGGGTATATCTTCTCAAGGTCTAAAATGCCAGTTACATGAAAGCATTACCTACATGGGAGCTCATGGGGAGCCTTATGCTTCTCACACATTAGTCAACATGTTCTTATTAAAATCTCTCAGTTATAGTCATAACAGAGATCGAGCCACTATATTCCAACAGTTACTGTGAGGATTCAACAGGCATGCACAAAGCCCTAATGTGGGAACATAAAATGTTCAAAGTACCTGAGGTGGGTCAACATTCACCAACATTATCAGTCTTCAATCACATACAATCTCCCTACCTTTGTCCCACTGAAATGTAGCTGTTGAGCAGAGGCACCCCTTCAATCTGATCCACTGGTCAGCCCCCAGTGACCTCCATATTCGGTGAACACAAATACCTGGAATACCCTTGCTGTGCTCAAGGGCTTTATTCTAAGTCCACCATCTATGACCTGCAGGTGAATATCCGCCAGAGCTCAGAATTCCTGGCAACTGTGACAACTTTCCCCCATGTTCTCCCCCTAGACTCTCAGTCCTTGGTGTGTGTGTGTGTGTGTGTGTGTGTGTGTGTGTGTGTGTGTGTGTGTGAATGATAAGGCTTCATCTTCAACCACAATCCTTCCTCCAAGTCTGCTAATTATTCTTAATCATTTTTATTTGATTTTCTACTACCATCTTAACCAACCCTAACAGTTTTATTTAAACAGGACATAAACTCTCTTTCTGAAGTGTGCAACCATTTTCTTTCCTTTCCATTGACTTAAACTGAAAACTAAGTGCAATTATTTCACATCTAAACCAGCAACTATTCCTCGAGGCATCTAATGTGGCAAGTTGATTGGGCTGCTCTGAATGTCGGCAGGAAGCTGGGGTTGCAGACAGTTTACAGATTGTAATGGGGAGGAGGGGGACTCTACAGAAACCACTGCTAACTTTGGACTTCCTGAAGTGGGAATCTCTTATGCACCCTTCTTCAGCACTTTCAACCAGACACCAGCAAGAGAAATCTTAATGTCAGCCCTTCCCTTCTGAAACCCCCTCTGCTGCCTTAACCCAGCCTCTTATCTTTCTTGATACTCCTTGCACTCTAGTTGGCTTCCCTATCTCCAGTCTTGCCCCTCCCTCTAATCCACTGTACCTGACTGGTACTGGGGGTGGTCTTTGCAAAATTCAAACCTATATATGTCACTATCTTGCTCAAAGTGTTCATCTTCTAATTGCTAGAGCACAAGGCTTCCTTCCTCTTCCTCTTGGCTACATGTGTGATAGCAGGTGTCAGAAAACCTTCTCAATTTGAACTCCAGCCCTGTGAATGGACTTAAATAAGGTCTCACCGACCTTAAACTGCTATAAACTTCATTCTTGACTGACTCTCCCACTCCTAGTTTTTCTCAGAAACTCATTCTGACCCTTCTGGAGTCAGTCTAAGGGGGAGCCATTCATCATGGTGCCTCCCTCAACTACTCTAGAGACAGAAATCAGACTGTTCCTTTTTTTTTTTCTATTAGTCTTGAAGGGTTGGGGAACCTTCAACGCACCCTCCCTAGCAACTTATTTCTCTACTAAAATGAGAGGGAAAGAGTGAATTCAGCCATGTAAAAACTATTGGATTCTCAATCCAGATTCTTAAAATTAGATATCTTGCTTTCCTTGTTATTAATTTCATGCAATTCCAGCAGATGATGGCCTCTTATTACTGTTCACCAGCACAGGAACTGAATAACTAGCTTGAAGGTGAACAAGCCCCCAGCTGGCTATGAATTCCTGGGCGTCTTGCAGACTCAGTTTACTGTAACAATGAGTCACCAAGCAAGTTCGGATGAGTAATGCTTTGGATTGGAACAACTAGGAAAAAGGAATGTCAAGTGCCTGCTGGAGACCAGCCGTTCAACGATTATTATTTTATAAAAATAATACAATGCAACCCAGCAGTTTCTTGTTTCCAACAGCAAGGTAAGGTAATAGCTTCACTGAAGGACAGCACTGGTTTCGCTTCTCAGAAGGGCCAGGCAAGAGCCTTCCTACCACACTCGATCCTCGGCTCTTTGTTTCCATCTTTAATGGCCTACATACAAATATTTTACTTTCTTGATATTGTGAGGTCTCAAATCTATATTTACCTCATCTATCTGGATAGGTGAACATCATTCTGTTTGGCCGAGGTTGATTTTGAAACTTGAGACTAATTTTTGAGTTCTCTAAATATCACATTTTCTTTGCCTAAGGTCAAAATTTCTACATGAGTTTTTCTTATTGATTCAGTAAGGGCCACACCATAAATTATCACTAGTAATATTATTCCCAAAGCTGATAATCCCAAAGTTGGACTGCCTGACAGCGACTGCTCAGTCATCAACTCACATGTTTGAGGCATATTATCATTAGAGCTGCTAGTTTCTCATATTCCTCTGTTCCTCATATTTTTTTTACTAAAAAAAGGGAGCAGTAAATATTGGAGTTTCAATGCAAATGAAGTCAAGATATAATGATACCTCCATGGCCAGTGGGTTACTAAACTAATCTACACCAAGCCCTCTAAATACTAGAAAGATAACACTACCCAGCCTAGGATGCCTAGAACTGACAGAGGCCAGCAAGTCCACACTTTGAAGGTCTTTGGGGTAAACCTGGTTTGTACATTTGCAAGTTTTCCAATGAATATATTCTCTTAGTTGCCCCAAAGTTTTTCCAAAAATGTCTGTGGTAAAAGAGAACTCCAATATCCTTCCTTCCTGTATAACACTTATTAAAGGCCACCCATTCTTTACCCCTCACTTTGGTGTAACATGAACAATGAAATCAGGGAAGAAAATAGTGGTAGATGCAATGGGATTTTCTGAAATGGAATGGGTCAGGCAGCTTAAATACAGACCAAGAAATTAAAACTGTCTTCAAAGACCTAGACAGTGAAAGTCATAACACAAGCGAAAGGTCCCACTAGGTGTCACATTCAGAGAAGCCTATGTGCACCACAAGAGATGTACACTTAAGTCTATTTCATTAGGGAGTACTTGGTCTTCTTTCAGACGAATTCTTCTGTTTTGTTTTGTTCTCAATTATGAAGAAGAAAGCCTTGTTTCCAAAGGCTCTTAACATCTGTGTTTTGTAGATTTTTCTCCTCCCTACTTCTAAGTGAGAATTATCTGCCTACTAGAACGAAAGTCTCACAGATGAGCCACTCTCCTGTGTCTAGATGCTCTATCAAGGCAGATGACAAGGATGGGACTCTAGCAAGGATGGTGATAGTAATGGGAGTGCCATTTGTGGTACTCAGCTGCTTACAAAATCTCCACAGTGACAGAAACATTGGGAAGGAGAAGCCTACTTGCTAGCTAGACATTTTAACATATTGCTCATCCTGACTTAAAGACGATTTCAGATTTATCTAGATTGTCCTCATCCTAAGAGCTAGGAAACTAAGGCCTGGACAGAAAAGCGACTTCTGTCAAGTGACAAAGACAGTAAGTGGGAGAAACGGTAAATGGCTGATGCTTGTTGAGAATCACCTAAATCCATACTGAAGGCTCTGTTCAATATCTGGGCTTGCCTCTTATAGGGATGCTTATAAAATGTTACTCCTATGTAATGAATAGAACCACACTGTAAGCCAACAAGCATGGAGCATCAAAGACCAAAATCAAACCATGCTGCCTGCCACCCACTGGCATTCCTTGCTGACTTGCATTTTAGAAGGATCTCTTGTCCTTAAAGAGACTCAAACATAGGAGGTGCCATCATACTGAAACCTAGAAACCAGAGAACAGTAGGTTACAAAGATATTTATCAAAGAGACTTCTGGAAAAACACATACCAGTCTCTAATAGCCTCAGGAAGACACAGGCTGCTATCTAGCACGAATGTTTTTCTATCTTTTCATCAGAATGAAATGACCCACTCTTTCAGCTGAAATCTTCCTGATCACCTGCAATTGGTTTAATATTTGGTCCCAGGATTTTAGAAAACAGTCATATAAAGGGACTCTATTAAAGAGACACAGAGCTACAGCTGAGGAGAACCGCAGACTTCACACTCTTTCTTGAAAGGAGTGGAGGTCGACCAGAAGACAGTAAGCCCCAGCCAAGAAGTGGAACTGAAAGATGTTAGCATAATGTCTGCCCAAAGGAATTTGAAAATGGCATGGCTGCTGGCCCAAAAGAGATTAAGGTCTTTCTCACAGCATAGAGGAAAGCCAGAATCGAGCAGGAGATGAGCACAAGGCCTGAAAAATGAAATAAAATTTAGCCAATAGGAAATTAAAAACTGAATTTGGAGAGCATCCAGACAATACAATAGGATATTGTAGAACCTTTCTAAAAAGGTCCACTGAGGTCTGGCAATATCCACAGGGCTGAAGAATATGGTCCTTATGTGTTATGGATAATAATTTAGTTCTGGGAAATGGGAGAGCCAGAAAAACAGCAAAAACCAATGTCTTTGTGTAGTCTGACTTTTATGCCAGTAGAAGAACCAGAGAGAAGGAAAAGAGAAAAAATGTAGGAGATCATGATTGCAAAATCTACTTGAAGCAGTCTAAGATAAGTTATAAAAAATGACAGGAGCCAGAAATGTAAAAAAACAGGAATGGCCAATGAGAGACCTTCCTGTACCCTTCCCCACCTTAGGATATGCTGCCCTCAGAGCTTACTTAAGTAATTCTTTAAAAATTTCCAGGACTAGACTCCTACTTGATTTTTTAAAGCAGTTTTCAGGTCCACAGAAGCTTCTAATATTAGTCAGCCATGACAGACTATATTGATTCCTCAGTTATAGTGACAGACAGACATTGAAAACCAATCTTAAAATCACAAATATAATCTTATTAATTTAACCCAGTACCTAATACCATGACTCTTTAATACAGTTTTTCATGATATAGTGACCCCCCCCAACCATAAAATTATTTTATTGCTACTTCCATAACTACAGTTTTGCTACTGTTAAGAAATATAATATAAATATCTGATATGCACATGGTCTTAGACAAACCTGTGAAAGGGTCATTTGACCCTGAATGGGGTCATGACCCACAGGTTGAGAACATCTGATCTAACCCAAAAACGGGGAGGGTTTCCTCGACTCTCTACATATCTAATGCCCATGTCCTCTTAGTTTATTTCATGTTCCCTATTCTCTTCTTTGTGATCTAGCCTTGTCTGGGGTTTTACCATTTCATACCTAGCTTATTACAATGGCCTCCTAACTTGGGGTTGTGCCAGCCACCCAATAAAAACAAACAAACAAACAAACAAAAAACCAGATTTATTACTCATGACAACAAAATCATTTAGCTTCGTGAAATATTCAGTCAGGTAACTTTTTGCTTAACTGTTGTGATTTGAATAGGATGTGTCCCCTTCCCTTAAGATTCACCCCAGCCCATGGTGCTACTTAGGAGGTTCTAGTAACTTGAGGCAATGGGTCTACCTGGAGAAAATGACTCACAAGCAAGGAAAGGTCTTTGAAAGTGCTTTGCCTGTGCCTATTTCCTTTTTATTTCTCTCTGATTTCTGTCTACCACAAGGTAAAAATTTTCTCCACTACATGCTCCTGACCCCATGATGTTCAGAAGCTCAGATGCCTGGGGCCACGTGGTCATTCACCCCAGAAACTATAAGCTAAAATTAATCTTTACTTCTTCAAGTTGGTTGTGTCCAGCATTCCATTAGTACAACACACACCTCTTCAGTGCTTCTCCGTGGATGACAGGAAAGGGGTTTTACAGCATGGCCTCTGAATTCATCCACACTTGGGCTCCCCTTCTTGTGCATTCTCTACCCCTCCCTCCTCTCTACCACTGGATGCTTAAGAACCAGCATTTCCCAGTAGGTATTCATCATCTCACAAAATAACAAAGAGCCTCTTTTCACCATACTCCCTCCCAGAGAACCACATTTCTTAGCCTGTGTACCAGTCAGTGATGGAGTTTGATGTTTTTACACAAGCTGTTTTCTCAGACGCATCCTCTCTCTAAGACTTTACCAAAGGTCTCTGGATATGATCACCAGTTTCTGAAACACAAAAGCTCTTCCCTGGTGGTCATCTTTATGTCACGATGGAAAGTACCTGATGCAGCTGAAAACATCTGTTTGTTTTTACAGCATTTTCCTTTATTGGCTTCCATTATTTTCCATTTTTTAAACTTTTGTCTCTATCTGTGTCACTCATCAGTCCTGATTACTTGGTGTGTACACATTAACACTTCCCGAGCCCACTTTCTTATTCTATCCACATCTTCATTCCCTCATCCACTCTAACAGCTGCAAATGCCACCCACATCTGAGGGCTGTCAGTTTACATCTCCAGCCTTAGCTTTCCGGAAAACTGTGCCTGCAACTGATACCAGACATGCCCACGCAGGTATTTAACCCACAACTCACTCTCCATCTGCTTTGTTTCATTTTTTTTGCCATGTCAGCGAATAGTGACAGCACATATCAGAATGTACCGATAAGCAACACGCCTTCCCTGACAAGAGACAAAGTAGACAAAGGCACAGCACATTTAGAGACAAAGACACTTCAAAAGAATATAAAAGGCAATCCATTATGAAGATCTGACAGTTCTATATTTAATTCTGTTGTCTGAGGATATGCAAATTTGAAATAGGCAAACAAAAGTAAGACACTGACAAATTCCCAAAATATTAACAGAGAACTATACAACATCTCTACTCAATTAGTTATACAATAAGCAGACAACAAATTATTAGATGTATAGATGATCTGAAAAACACAATTTACAAACTAGCCCTAACTGTTACAGATATGTCCAACTACCTAATACACATTTGATCCTACGTCTATGTCCTATTGCTTTGATACAACACTCAAAACAAAAGCAACTTTGATAGGAAAAGATTCAGGTATCTTAAACATAGACTATAGTCCATTACTGAAATCAAGACAGCAACTCAAGGCAACAGCTTGGTTGCTGGAATTGAAGGGGAAAGCCATGGAGGAATTTTGCTAACTGGCTTGCTCTCCACAACTCACTCAGCCTGCATTTATTTTTAAATACAACTCAGGTCCACCTGCTTAGGGGCAGCACTGCCTAGACTGTGCTTGGCTATCCCACATTAATCAAGAAATTGCCCCACAGGCAAAACTACGGGCAATATGATGGAGACATTTCTTAGTTGAGGTTCCTCTTCCCCTATTATCCTGTCTCTGTCAAGCTGACAAAAACTACCTAGCACTGTATCCAAGGAACATTCCCCAAAGTTGATGATTTCTTATACCATGACAAATTCAAAGATTAAAGTCAATTAGGGTGTGTTCTCCAGGATATTAAGGCACATAGATAACAAAATTGGCTAGAATACCCCAAAAGTTCTGGATCTTTAGCAACTTATTTCTAAACAGTTCACTGATAGAGGGGAAAATTGCAATGGTCTTCAGAATATTTTTTGGACAATAAAATACAAAATATCAAGACTTGTTATGCATAGAAGGAAAGGTATATCTATAAATACATGTATTAGAAAAGACTGTTGAGAAGTCAGTGCTTAAGGATGCATTTTAATAGGTGGAAAATAAAGACCAAACACACCTAATGGAAGTAAATAGAAGGAACAGTAAACATACAAGCAGAAGATAAGTAATCAGAAAGCAAAGAATGATGCAAAGACTGCTATCCTGCAGAGAGGCATTGTCTAGACTAACACTACTCACACAAAGACAAAAGCACATTGCTGCACATTTGATAGAAAAAGCAACTATGATAATTTTTGTTCCAATGAACCAGAAAGTTTACCTAAAGTCAACGATTCCCTTCAAAAACAGCTGACTAAAAATTTCATTAAAAGTTGAGTATAAATACAATTTTAGCTATTAAAGATCCATCAAGTGAAACTAAAAAACTCTAAAACACACACACACATACACACACACACACACACACACACACACACACACACACACAGTCCCAGCTATATTTGACCTCACTTGTAAACTCATCTAAGAATTAAGACTAATTTTCTGTAAACTTTCTCAGAAACAACAACAACAACAAAGGGTGATTGTATTAGCTTTTCTTGTTGCTGTAACAAAATATCTGACATTACTGTCTCAAAGGCAGTAAAATTCTTTTAAGGTTGTTTCAGCTGATCTAGCCCATTCATGATTGGCTTCATAAGCTTGGAGCGAGCAACACAGTGGCAGGAGCATGGATGGGGAGGCTACTCATCTTATGGTGGTCAGAAAGCCGAAAAGGCAATACTGGAAGGAGCCAAGGCAAAACAGTCAGCCACAGTGACCTCCTTTCCCAGGTAGACTCAACATCCTACATTTTTAAGAACTTTAAAAATAACATCATTAGCTGTGGACCACACCTTCAACGTGAGTCTCTTTCAGACACTTCATCTGCCAACCTTAACAGATATACAGTCAAACTTAATTTGAGTACAGAACAATCACAACTCCACACATTCACAAGGATGTTAAGAGGAAGGACTATCAAGAGTTATCTTTCTTTAAAAATGGGTGCCAATGCCAATATTTTGGACAAAAGTAATCTGATTACTGTGATAAATGAAAAGGACCAGCCATGATGATGGTTGGGTTTCTTATAGCAACATGGGGTATTTTCCTTAAAAAAACTGAAGATGATCAGGTGAGTGACAGTGAGCCATCTTGAATTACACTGTAACCATGTGTGCAGAACAGGAGAATGACTACAAAGAAGTGGGGGGGGGGTTCTTGTTTTGTAGCTCATGCTGGCTTCAAACTCACAAATTCTCCTGCCTCTGCCTCCTAGAAGTGGGGATTACAGGCATGGCACTATATTCAGCTACCAGTAAGGACTCACAAGCTGTTCAACACTAGTCCTTACCAGGGAAATAGAAAATGGCATTATATGCCATCTCCTTAACAGTGGGACTAACTAGACTTTGGAAGGAATCACATGCCAAGTACTGACAAGGTGTGGATCTGCAACTTGTACACTTTGCTAGCCCAAGTGCAAACCGGTATTCTCAAAACCCGGATGGTTGATACTAATTGTCAACTGGAGGTGTTCTAGAAACACCAAGGAGCCAAGCCTCTGTATGTACCAGTTAGGAGTTATCTAGATTAGGTTAATTAAAATGGGAATAGCTAACTTAACTACATATGATAATGTTCCATGGGCTAAGATTCTAGACGAAGAAGAAGAAGAAAGTGAGCTGAGTACTAACATTCATTGCTCTTCACTTCCTGAATTGAGATGCAATGTGACCAGTTGCCTTGAGTTCATGCCTCGATGACATATCCATGATGGGCAATTCTCTGTGAACTATAAACCATCATAAACCCTTCCTTCTTTAAGTTGTGTCTTGTCAGGCATTTAGTCACATCCATAGGAAAAATGCTGAACACAGAGACCATGCTTGAAATAACTCACATGACAACCAGCATTATAATTACACCATCTCTACACAACACACAGGTAGCAATGAAAACTAAGATGCTGATATGCAACAGAATAAGTGTTTACAAATAACAGTATTGAATAAAAGAAGAGATGGATGAGTACATATTATGTAATTCAGTTGGTTGACTGTTGAAAACCAGGCAAAATAAACATCTGTGGGAGAGTAAGAGTGATTCAGGGTAATAGAGGACCATGATCATTTGAAAATACTGAGCTCCTTGTAGGAGGGGCTGTCCACAAGCTGACTATCCACAGCAGCTGATTATGATTTGTCTCATGCTCTGGCAGAGGCATGATTTTGCTGTTGAAGGTAGTTTATATTTGAAATTCTGGGGATTTTTGAAAGTGTATAAATGTGAGAGCCCCCAGGGAGCCTGTTGTTGCTGCTGCCGCCTCTGCTGCTGCCGGTTCCTGCTGCTATGTTTGCTAGACTGCTGGTTGCTGCTGCTGCTGCTGCTATTGTTTGTTTCTGTTGCTGGTTGGAGATATCCTGCCTATGAAGATGCCCCCCAAAACTCGATGTCCCTAATCAGTAGGAAGTAGTCTAAAGGTACCTATGTGCCCTTTCCCCATCTAACCTTCTTCCTCGGCCACCTAGTGTTTGTTGGGATCGAGAAGAGTGGTGGTTATAAAAACCCAATAAAATATGGTTACAATTGTGTACTTGTTAAGACTATCTTTTATGTTATTCACGTGTATGTTATTCCTTGAGAGTGTATGACACCTTTGTGAAGGTAGTTACAGAGGCCAGAGAGGGCATCAGATCTAAAACTGGAGTTACAGGCAACTGTGAGCTGCCTGATACGGGTGCTGGGATGAATTGTAGCAGGCATTCTTAACCCCTGAGCCATCTCTCAACCACCAATGCTGTACTTTTAATAATGCATTTTAATATGGGTCTTTTTAAAAGCTACTTTACATTGTGCATTTTTTCATTAGAGAGGACAGGTTTCAGAGGCTCATTTCACTTCGCCTTTCTCATGAGTACAGTATTGGGGCACACAAATTATATCTGACCATGAAGGGACTCTCTCTACCACAGTAACCTCGGCCCTTGTTTCTTGCTCATTGGAAGAGCAATGTTTTTGTTTTGTTTTATTACAACTGCAAAACAGAGTCAAGCTTTTTTGTTTGTTTAAAGCAATATAACTCAGACTAAGACTACACATTTAACAAACCATGTCTTGGGGGTTTAACTGCACTTCAGTAAGGCCTTCTGCACATCAGATGTGCACAAGAGTATATGTCAGGAGTTGCCCACATTCCTAGGCAACTATGGAGCAATATTATGGAATGATTTTATCAGTGTCTTGATGAATATATTATTGTGACTGAATACAATAGCCATCTATTCAGAATTGACAGCAACTGTGGATGTGAGAGTTAGATACAGTAAACGTTCAAGAGGTAGCTCATGTGTTCTAGGTTATTCGTTTGGAGATGCTGCAGCAGAGGCAGCGCCAGCTACTAATTGAGTCACCTGCTCAGCCTGAGAGTGGCTTCCAACCCGGGGCCCTTCCTTATGCCACACAATCTTTCAGATATGAAAAGTAAACATAGTTGGAAAATGGTCTTTTACATAAAGGTAAAATGTAAAATTAATGAGTGTTTTTAGCCTTCTGGGTTTTTATTTAAATACCCCCAAAAGTCCTAAATTTTAAGCATTTAAATCATCCCTCATTCTCATCCCCAGTAATTGAAAGGAAAAGAAGAGAGATAAATAATAGTGTATTTCTGTCTCAACCAAAGGAGGTCAGGAATGAACATTCTCATGAATGAAGTCTTGCAAGGCTCACTTAAAAAAAATCCAAAAAGCACACATCAAGATTACATTTCAAACCATACTGACAAGCTCATTCCATGAATGACCAAGAGAGCAGGGGAAGTGGGCTGACCCTAATGGTTTTCTTCATTGAGGGAGCTTGCAAAGCTCAAGCTGTGTATCTGGAAAGGTCATTTATGTTATTAAATAGCTTGGAACGCATACACTTTGTGCTTGGCAAAGATCTTCCTGTTGGAGACCAAAGCTGTAGAGTGGAGCTGGGGGCACAGCCTGGGGAAGCACAGGTTGGCCAGATGTCTGTCTGGGTCCAACAAAACCTTGATATTTCATATAAAAAAACAAAATCAAGTATCTGAGACAATGAAGAAAAAAATCAAGTTCACAAAATAGGATGTTTTAATACATAAGACTTTGTTTTTTTCTATCAAAAGACAGCATCTCCCTCTGGCTTACCAAAAACTTGTGGAAATCTTCCTGTATCCACCTCTAGAGTGCCGAGATTATAGGTGTGTGAACTCTTATACCAACTGATTTTCTTTTTACACACACACACACACACACACACACACACACACGGGGGGGGGGGGGGGCGGAGAAGGGGAGAGGAGGAGAGGGAGAGAGGGGGAGAGAGAGAAAAAACAAAAACAGAAAACAGCAAAAAATGCCCATATAGTGCATTGCCCGTGTTTCTCCAGAGAAATAAGGCAATATACTTCTGAATGTGAAAGCACATTTTCTATTTTCTTCCTATTTCTTTCTACCAAGTCTAAGATAATATTGTATAAAAAACTAGAAAAGTAATAGAAAGAGGGGGGAAGTGCATGAGAAGAAATTAGCTTTGTTACAGAAAAGAAATATTTCTTAAAAATCTAAAAGGATAATACAAGAAGTCATATATATAAGACCATTTTTCTATCCTGTGGGCACTGCAGGTTAACAACTCATAAATTTATTATCACATAAAGGATGGTCACAGAAAACGGAGCGTTCAGGTCCCACTGTGACCTATATGCTGCTCAGAAAGTTCTCTTAATGCCACAAACCATCCTATGCATGTTCCCTTTCATGGCTCCCAAAAGGGACAAAAACATTCGAGACATACATGTGCATTTTATGTCGTCTTAAGTCTTATAACTGAAGTATTACTTCATCTTAACTCATCCAGTAGTATATGTTTACATTGCCCTACATTAATTTAATAGCCCTACATGTTTATACCAGCCTGCTTGGAGAACACAGAGATGGGATTCTAAATTCTGAGCCACACTGTACGTTTCATTTTCCTGCACCCCTGCTTAGGCTAAGCAGCCAGTGTGCACTGGGAGAAAGCCCTCAGCATAGGCCAAGCATATCAAACCCCCGATTCATCTTTTTGACACATGGGCCCCAGAGGCACCATAAAATTGGCCAAGGAAATATCTTTTTTTTTCTTACTATTCTAATTTTTCTCTTTCTATATTTCAGTAGAAAGCTAAGAAGGATCAATTTTAAAGCCACAGAAAATAGACATATACCTCTAAATATAAGAGCCCCAGTGCTTCAGGGCAGGGAATCATAGTGCTGACTGGAACCTCTCTGGCAACTAAGCCACAAAACAGTTTGAAACATCAAGCATTTAGTGGGTGAATGGGAAAGCTGAGTTGGTTATGTGGAATTCTTGGGGAGCACAGAAGGTGAAGGATTAAAGCCGATAATATAGAAATTAACTGCTGTGCTCCATTATACATGACTTTAACTGTGGAGACTGTAACCCATCAATACATAGACCTAGGCCTGGAACTTCCTGATAATTTCACTCACAAACACATAATCCGTGGATCCATATTCTGTAAGCACGAGTAATACGAAACGAACACGTTTTAAATGTCCCTGCTTCTACGTAACAACACAAGCAGACAGTGACTAAAGTGCCCGTGTGAGAAGCAGTGGTGCAGTCCTCCTCTCCAGCTCCTGCACCGGAGCCACCATGAATGTCAGGGGATGGTCTCTGACGTCCTTCATCCTGGGAAGGCAACAGTACCAAAGACAGAAATCGGGAGAAGCTGGCCAAAACGGATACAACCACACACAATGTCATCTCTGCGTTTGGCTTCACACCCACTTCAGTGGTGGCAAGGCAACTGGCTTCGGCATGATCTATGACCTTTGATTCTTTAGGAGAAGAAGAAGGAGCCTAACACAAACTTGCAAGTCACAGCCTTTATGAGAAGAAAAAATCTCCCACAAACAGCAAAAGGTTTGCAAGAACAGAATGAAGAAGGTCAGAAGGGCTTCAAAGGCCAATGTTGGTGCAGGCAAAAGGCCAAAGGAGGAGATCTGTGGTGACTTGATGTTCGGGTGTGATGTGCAGGCTTCTGAGAGGACAAATGAACTAAAAAGCTTCCACGAAGAAGAAAAAGAATCACTGACAGTGATAATGACAGTCACAGAGCTGTGTAGCCCAGGCTCCACTGTGGGTTGGTGGCTGCCACCCAACACCCAGATAGCACGTTCCTCATCATCCAGGGGAAATGTTGAGCACTGCCTCAGTAACTTACCCAGTCCACACAGCTAAGAAGGAGCCAGGCATCTGCACACTCTCACATTCCACAACTTACCTGTCCAATCATTTCTGTGCCTGACCATTACTCAGGACAGGATTTACAGAAACAGGGAGACTTTGCAAATGTGCACGACACACTTGGTTTACAGCAATCTCATTACAAAGGTTTCCTAATACACGATGAACTAAAGACACTCCCCTTCCACCATTTATTCATCAAATACTGACTTTCCCCTAACTATTTCCAGTGGCATACACGCCACAGGGCAAAACTAAAAACAGTCCTGAGAGTCTGGCAATGGTAACGGCAACCCACAAACGTAGAGCAGGGTGGTAATCAGGGAAGAAAAAGCCAAACACTGAAACAGGAATTCACATTCACTAAAAATAAGGAAGTCCAGGAAAATGGAATAAAAAGTTTTCTGAGAAGATACAGTATTCAGACAAAGATCACAAAAAGGAGGGACAAGGGTCTCTGTATTCCTCATTAGCATAATAAATGTCCTCATAGTTGCAGCCCAAAGCATACACTCAGTACCTCACTCGCCCATGGCTTTATTGTGAAGGTTACGTGAGACAAAGCCATGGAGCACTTAGCGTAGTGCCTGAGTCAGTGACAACTCCACGAACGGACACTAGCCACTGCGAATGCCACGATGGGACCCTCTCCCTGTCCACTTGCACCGGGAATGGGACACAATTGCTGAAGTAACTTCTAACATGACAGGTGACGCAATACAATTTAGGTCTGAAGTACGACAACACCTTAAGAGAACTTCCCATGGCCTAAAAAGGCCTCCCAGTGTAGATGACACCAAAAGGATTGTCAACAGCAATTGTGGGTAGCAACACCAGGTGTGTGCTGTCTGTTCCCATTCACTGGCTTCACTTTCGAAAATCTTATGTCTATCATTTGGTTGCAAGGAAAGTGTGGATTTATTCAAGAGATGATTTGCCTAATCTGGTCTTGTAAAAGGTTAATAGAGTCTAGAAATGTTAGAAAGTTCTTGAAACTTCTTCTTCTATCATGAGTTTCTCTAGCGACTGTTGCTAGAAAATCAAGGGACACACTGGGAAAATGGATTCTGGGCCTAAAGCTAGCTTATTCCATCACCCCCCCCCCCCCGCCCGCCGCCGCCTTCTCTCCGCATAATGACTTAAATACCCATTTTTACTCACACATGGTGAAACGCATTCTCAGGAGGAATGTGAACAGCAGCTCTTACAGATGGAACTTCCTTCACCTAGAATATTGGCTGAACCTTTTTTCTTTTTTCTTTATCTTTTCTACATGTGGCAGACAGACTATCCCTTTGTTTACCTTCCCCCTTTTCATCTAGTAAAGGTAAAAACACTCAAATTGTTTCTCCTCAGGAGAGTTTTTCAGTTTATGATTTTAAAATAATGATGGTGATGGTGGTGGTGGTGGTGATGATGATGGTGGTGGTGGTGGTGGTGGTGGTGGTGGTGATGGTGGTGGTGGTGGTGATGATGGTGGTGGTGGTGGTGGTGGTGGTAGTGATGGTGGTGGTGGTGGTGATGGTGATGGTGGTAGTGATGGTGTTGGTGTTGGTGGTGGTAATGGTGATAATCCTAAAAACCTTCCAGCCAAGCAGCAAGATGTAATATATTTTGGAGTCAGAAATATTGCTCTTTAGTGATAGATATGAAGTTCTACCTTTGTACCACAAAAATACTAGTGCTCCTGTGCTTCTCCTCAATTGTTCTGCACTGTGTGTAGTAAATGTACCTCAAGGTCAAACACATAGCATACTAGCTTCTGGTTCTTTATTTTCTGGAGTGGACCTGTCTAATGATGACAGAGTTAGTCACATGTCCAAAGGTGACTTTCACTCACATGCTGTCTCTGTTATTGACATGCTTCAAGAAGCCAACCATCTGTGGCAGATGAAGCGTTGTTATACTCTTTCTGGATGAATGTGTGAGCAAGGAGTGGCTTGTTACTAGTACCCAACAAGGGCATCTATAAGTCTGCAATGGTAGGGTTTAATTTTGTGGAGACTGAGGAAAAAACTCTAGAGTTCCAGCTAGATGCTGTAAGAAATGCCCTCTCTTTCTTGACAATCTTGAATTCTCAATCAGTACCAGAACCGCATGAAGACTAGGGCAAGTTTGCCATCACTCAATCACTCTGAGTGTCATCATGAGAAGTCAGAAACAACAGCAGCAGCAGCAGCATTGGTGGCGGGAGAGCAGAGCAATAGAATAAAGAATTGAAACAAAGGCTTTGACCTTTTCTTTTCAACAGGAGAAAACCAAATAATGGCAGACCTGCATCTGTTCGGAAAGCAGGATTTAATTCCAAGAGTAGTTCTCTGTAGATTCCTAGTGAGGTTCTCTTATTTCCATAGAATGCCCTCTCTCTGTCCCCAGTGTCAGCTGTTACTAATGGAGCCTGTGCTGAGATCATTCTGCCAAAGCTCACACTTTACACAAGGCTCATACTCACTGTTGTATAGCCTGGGTTTTTATGCCTCTGTGGGGAACAGAACTCATGCTGGCGATAGGGAAAAGGCCTTCTGCTTGTCACTTTGAACCTTTGACTACTATTTGCAGCAAAGACCAGCTTAAAATGAATAGCATTGAATATGGATCTTTTACTTAAGTAGAAAATAACGTTTTTTCAAGTTCACATAGAGAAGCAGAGCAGCCAGGTCTGCCGCCCTCCTGAGCATCTCACCAGCGCCCTCTCTGGCTCTAGAGATTATGGATCCCTGAACTCAGCTCCACTTCTTTTACTTACAGGATTATCATTTCCCAATGTCTTGTATCATTTTCATGTGTCTACTAGTTTATTGTCTCAAAACTCAGAGCTCTGTTTTGGGTGCTAGTCACTGAAACTCCCTGGGTACTTTCGATTGTCATTTGCACATAGTAGGCACTCACTGAATGTTTTTTGAGGAATAGGAATAGAGGTTTGTGGTAGCGTGTTTACCTAGCATGTGTGAAGCCCCAAGTTTCATTCTCAGCAATTAGAATAAACAAATAGACAAACACACATTGTTTGTTGAATGAATGAATGTGTTATCTGAAGTGTGAAGTTATGAAGGGTTTACCGAATGCGGGTAAGAGGCCCAATAAACAGCTGACAAATAGAGGAAATAATACAGGGAAAGATCCCTAAGTCCTGTAATTCTCAACAGTGCTTTACTACGCTGCTGGCTTCTTCTGATCCCTGTGAAACTAGTGTGATCACTCTACCATGTGAGTCAGCTGGAGGGCACACGATCCAGTAACATGTAATATTCCCAAACACCACAGGATTACAACACAAATTCTCAGTGAGCCTTGACACATGGTGGGAATGAGGCCAGAGGCAGGGTGAGGCAAAGTCAGGGAACAGGATTCCAGGGGAGTCTGGTGGCTCCCAGTGTATCTGCCCCTCTCCTATGCACACATGTTCTGCTAACAATGATGAAAGCATTTGCTGAACTGGCTAGTGAACACCGTGACAAAATACCATTTGTGCAAATTATAATTCAACAATAAAAATAATAAATTAAGGAGCAAAAGAATGAAGAATTTTAAAGTAAATGTATAGAGTAAAATGGGTTATAAGATGGTGATGTAAGGGAATTAAATTCATTATCATTTCCCACACAAGTCCTCTGCTTACATTGTGAAAAGAATAAGGCAGAAAGAGAACTGTATGTAACTCAGAGACAACAGTGAGGGACAGGCAGACAAAGGACTATTCCCCTGGAGTTTTCTAACCCGACGCTGGGATTTAGAATGTATCCATCACATGATATGAGGCGTGCTACATCATGTGGTTATTTATATATCCATGAAGTGAGATTCTATCACATGATTTACATATAAATGAACAATGTATCCTAACACCACTACTTAACCTTATTTCCCCTTCCTACCATGTATGGTCCATATGGGCAAGAGCTACCTGCATGGTGCCTTCTGAGCAGTGTCTGCCTCTGTAAGGTCAGTGATACTTCAATGAATGACTAAATAATATTTCATTCATCAGCTCATCCTGCTCCCTACCCCACTAGAGCTTTGAATGGTACGCCACTTCTTGTTCCCAGATACCACACTCAGTACCATTACGGGATGAAGGACTGGAGATGCTCTCTTATCTACACAGACTTCACACGTCTTCAGTCCTGTAAGACCGAAGATTTGCCTCTTGATAGTCATTCAGTCATTAAGACAGACACTGGCAACTGTCCAAGATCTGGGGGAGGATACAAGGGCCCAACACCTTTGGCTATGCTAGGCCAACTTCTTTGTACCACCCCTAGTTGCTTTACTCTGGTTGAAATGAGTGTCACTTCCAGCAGTGACATGGCTTCAGCTGCTCACAAGGAAGCTGGTGAATGGACGTAGACCAAGAGTGCCAACCACTGTTCAGCATTAATTCAAACACTATGCACACCAGCTGCATTGCCAAACCCCGATCACATGATCTGGCTTTGTCCTGTGCCACAGCCAGGGATCATGTGAGGACAGCACTATTGCCATGAGTTTCAGACTTAATCCAACAAAAGAAAACTTGGACCAATGTAGTGTATTGGACTAATCCCTAAAAACAAAATTCTTAAGGAACTTATTCAAGGAAAAAAAATGACATGTTTAATAATTAGCTGTACTACCATACATCAGCACAGTATTCTAAAATTACCTTTTATAACCTGTAAAATGTCCAGTCTTGGGAATATGGAGGAATGGAGAAAGTGTCAAAGAGAGCTCAGCAACTTACAAAGCATTAGATGTTTTCTAAAAAACACATTTTTAAGGTCAGGCCCTTGCCAAGTAAATGACCAAAATAATTAGGGCTGCAACCAAATAAGAGCGATTATATAACTCCTAATTTGCAGAAATCAGTGTGTTAAAAGGTTGAGAGAAAAGTGAGCACATCTAAAAAGCAAATGCACACTGCTAACACTCGGTCCATTCATTTGGAAGGACAGCTTCACAGTCGAGCATCTGAGATGATCTGCCCTTTTTGAGCACAGTGACCCAGCAGCAGCAGTAACTCTGACCATGCCTCAGGAAAGAAGGACGTTACTGCGTATGATTTAGAGTGAAGTACATGTAAGCCTGAATCTTTCTGGAAATGTGGGGCTCTATGAGTCTGCCTGAGGTGAGGCAGTACCCCTCTGGGCTCGGGAAAGAATGTGTGCACCCACAACATCCTCAGAGCCCCACACATACACTTCACATAAAACACGAAGCCTGAGTTCCTTGTAAATCTCCCATCACCCACATCATAATGTCGCCTTCCTCCACTTCCCCACTTGGGATTCCTTCCAAACCCTTTACTCCATCGGCTCCAGCTCCACCCTCTACTATCTTTCTCCCATCCTAGCCAAATCTGCTGTCCATGTTTTGTCTGCTCAGCAGGAGAACAATTTCAACAATCTCCGTTTTATAAGATCAGTTTATTCCTCCCAATATAATAATTGGTTTCAGCTGAACCTGGACGCCGGTCCTCAGCCAGGCTCACTGTAGAGCTAGCTGCCAGAGAGCAGGCACTGCCTGCTGCAGATTTCTCCCAGAGCAAAGAATTGCTCAGGCCTGGAATAGAATGTTTACAATGTACTTTTTAAAAAATGCAGCCGAGTTTCAATAACCCAGGTCTTCAAAAAGAAAAGAAGAAGAAAAATTACAATAGATTTAGAATCATGGGACTCTTACTTTTAAAAAGGCTCAGATGGATGATTCTACAATTTGTCAAACTATAATGTTGTGGAGAGCAGAAAACTAACAGCCAGTGCAGTAATGTGCAAACATTCAAAGACCACAAACAGGAATCTAAATGAATCTAAATGTCTTACTGCCTCATAGCCTTTGGAGAACATGTACAATGTAGGTACATAAGAAAATGGATGGGCTAAGAGCATTGCTTCTCAACCTGTGGCTTGCAACCCTTTTGACAAACCTCTGTCTCCAAAACTATTTATATTACAGTTCACACGAGTAGTAAAATTAAGGCTATGAAGCAGCAATGAAAATAATTCTATGGTTGGGGCCACCACGACACGAGGAACTGTATTAAAGGGTCGCAGGGGCCACCACGACACGAGGAACTGTATTAAAGGGTCGCAGCGTTAGGAAGGCTGAGAAGCACTGGCTTAGCGGTAGGAAGATGAGAAGTATAATACTGGATAGTCTCTGTTCCCAGTGGTACAGAGACATCAACCAGGGTATCATGTTTATAAACAGAAGAAACTAGATGACCCACACAAAGAGTAATGCAATCAGAAAACACATCACAGTCTACCCAGAATGCTCAGTTCCAGAAGACTTCACTCATTAGTATAGCCCAGAATGGGAACCACCTGTGAGTATTTTCAGGCCTACAGGCTCCGGTATGCTATCTGTAAATTCTGAAATGGTTGAGCTGTGTGTTCAAGTACAAGTCACCTTGTCACACAGAAGCCTTGGGCCTTGAATTACAAACACCCTTTTAAGACCTTGAGTCGTGTTGCCTGTTCTATAAGAAATCATCTCTCAGCTTCTTCATGTCAGAGTTATAGGGTTTCTTATGGGTTCCCTTACCTTCGCATGTATGGCCATCTGCAGAGACGGAGAAGCCCTGTTCGCAGATGCAGTGGAAGGAGCCTTGTGTGTTTAGACACTCCCCATGAGGTCCACAGAGCCCCAGCTGTGCACATTCATTAGTGTCTGTAATTGAAGAGAGTTACAAACATTTGAAAAGAGATCTGTTTTACTTTCCTCTAATACCATCCATACAGTAGGAAAAACCTGGTTTTGAAAGGACTTGACTTTTCTTTTGAAACCCAACTATAGCATTTGTCTACATAAGAGACCACAAGACAAGTTGAACTGTCAGAAGGGGCGACAGACTTAGGGGCATTCAACTGTGTCAACCTATAAAAATACCAATTCTCCAAGGTTCAAGCCAAAGATGCCCCAGCTTTAGACACACCATAACTTTGAGTAATATTAATAAACAATCCAAGAAACAGTCACCAGTGAGAATACTTGCTTCTCTGTCCTCTCCAACCACCGGCGAACAACTTGACCAGAGCTTGTCACACCCGTGTCTCCATCCCCAGGATGTAGACTTCCTCAGGGCAAGGCCAGACATGCCTTGTATATAGTATTTAGCTCATAAATGCCACTCCATAAATATCTGCTGGTTATACTGGAAATAAACTTTAATCTATATTTCACCAAAATATGAGTAATGGAAATAAAAATAAAAGGAAAAGAAGGCCAGACTTTGTGGCAATGGAATTAGGGAGGATGAGGTGTTTACTATAATGCTTAACACACACCCAAAGGTCCAGAAGGAGCAATATTATGAAGATGCATAAGCAACTGGTGGCATGGAAAAGCATTTGAGCATCTTATGGTTCATTTGTCCTTTGCAGACCAGAGTGACAGAGGAGTTCTACGTACTGTTAACATGTTGAGACAGAAAGCAAAGTGTTAGAAAGCGAAGATTGTCCTCAGTGATGACAACACAGGAACCCAGAGGCAGCTCACGTATTCACAGTAGCACAGACTCATGCAGTGGCTCATGCACTGTATATCCTGGGTGGTTCACTTATCTGTGTCCCTCACCAATGTTTGCTCCTTCAGAAGGTCAGGATGTGTACACGGTGAGTTCCTTACACTTCACACTGTATATAAATAATGTCTCCAGTATGTACCCACCACAAAAGTAATATTACCATTCTACTGAGGGAACAGTAATTGACTTGGGTTCTGATGTCACAAAAGTGATCACATGTCCTCAGTACTATCTAAGGGGGTCTCTTTCTATCTTCTTGAAGTTCCTTAGGGTCTCTCTTTCCTTTTACTAAAGAGGTCCTCAATATTTCTTCTTAGAAGTTCGTATTTGTTAAATTAGAAAATTCTGTTTTCTGAATGCTCTCTACAGGCCGGATGAAAAGGATGGGTCCCTGGCAATTATGAACGTCAGGAGAATCAGGACATATGCATAGTTTAACAGTAAAGACTCTGACTTCTTGCTAGTGGCTTTTACAGCATTCAGTGCTACAACCTCACTCTTTTTCTTAAACTACTCCCTGCTTAGACAAGCCTTCTGGAGGCTCCTCTGCTTGTCCTGTTGACCCCTGTGTAGAATAATTTGTAACAACTACTGATTCACTTCCTTTTCTTATTAGCTCCGAATTTTACATCTCTCCATTGCCACATAAGTTACATAGATTGGCTTACCTACTGCTGAAACAAGGAAAGAAAGTCACAGACCATCTAAAGAAAAAGTCAGCAGCATACAGACACGTACAGAACAAGAGAGGGTCTTTTCAGTTCCATTCCACAGAGGGACTGAATACCCAGACCATATAAAGAGCTACAGATATTAAACATGAAACAAACCAAGAAACAATCTTCCAGCCAATAAATGGAATAATGACCTGAATATGCGACAATATGATTATGGAAACAAATATTTTTTTATTCACGGGGGTGAGGTGCAAATTAAAATTGTTTATAGGTTCCATCTCGTGTATCAGACATGCTGTCACCAAGAAAACAAATGACCATAAATACTGCTGAGGACACGAAGAAAGAGGAACCTTTACTTGCTGCTAGTGGGAGTATAAGCCAGTGTAGCCACCATGGACATCAACCTGGAGGTTGAGAGAAGTGTCAATGATGCAGCTATATACCAGTGCTGGGTGTCTACCCGAAGGAACCTATGTCAAGACACCACAGAGATGCGTCATAGTTGTTGCCACATGGTTCACAATAGCTAGGAAATGGAGCCGTGCAAGGAATTATTCAGCCATACAGGAAAATGAAATGATGGCGTTTGCAGGGAAATGGATGGAACTGGAAATCATTATCTTCAGAGAAACAGGCCAGACTCAGAATGACAAATGCAGCATGTGTGTTCTCATATGGGGGCTCATTTGCATACATGTAGACACATGTACATGTGGGAGTGTAAGTCATGAGACTGGGAAGTGACCACGGGAGGTGAAAATCTTAAAGGAAAAGGGAGCAGAAAAACACGCATAATTGAGGGCATATGACATGAAGGCAGAAGAGACACGTCTGGGGGCGGGGCAAACATGAGGGACCAGGGAAGGTCAGGGAAGAACATGAGGACAATGAAGCACAAGGTATGTATGAAACATCCATGATGATTACTTTGTATGCTAATTTAAAAGGCAACATAAAATAAAAGAATAACTAGCAAAAATCAGTCCAATTTTCTTGAAGGTTTTTCTCTTATCATTTTTATACATAGGACAAAGAAATGCAGCCTTGCTTTTGCCTATTTCTTAGTATGACCTCAGGATTTTCCTTTTCGATCAGACCTCTGATTCTTTTGCTTCTTCCCCACCCACTGATAATCCATCAAACTGTCAATCTGAATCTTCATCTTTGTTTGGACTTCAGTTCCGTCTCTCCCCCTCCAACTCGGCACCTAGTGTCACCTCCGTGATGGTCTGAGGGCTAATGCCATATGCGGACTAATCTGCCAGGCCTAAAGGCTTCCAGAGACTTCCCTTCTGTTTTGTTCTATGGCTCAATGAAAGCCTTTAAAAGCTACCAGCACTTGGCAGCTCTGTGCAGTAAACACTGTACACAAATACTTTGTTTTCAAAGAAGTCGTCGATTAACAAGGAACTGTCTAAAAAGTTTGACGACAGGAACCGAAGGTGAATTCCTGGACTTTTTTTTTTTCCAGGAAACTTCTAAAAAAGAACAGCATGAATATCTGGAGCTAGAGAAACATATGCGTTCAATTTGGACTGTACTTCTTGCAGCGTTGGTTTCTGAGCTGAAAGCCAGACTGTATTTAAGTTGGATTTCTTTCATGGACCCAGAATGCCATACAAATGCACAGTTTGGCATGTGCAAGTCAAAACGTGAAGCTGAGTGTGTGCTGACTCTCTTGCATGCCCTGCCACATTCCTGAAGAGACTATTAACATGGAATTTCCATATTGCCTGCACATCACCATTAGTTTTATGGGACAAAGAAAAATCATAAGCATTCTCCTGACTGAAAAAACGTCTTGACTTCAGAACACTAGGTGAGGCTGTCAACCTTTATGCCTGTCAGAGCTCAGCAATGGCTCCTGGGTAGTAACTGTGCCATCCTTTACCTTTGCAGCATTAGAACGAGCCCTGACACCAATATCTCTCAACAGAGCACCAACATAACCATGAGATTAGGGAATGGGGGACAAAGTGGAAAGAACACATCGCTGCCTCCAGTGACAGAGCGAAAGGGACCACTCAAAGGGAGGTGAGCCTGCATGCTGTAAACAGCCCTTACACTGCACACCACTTCAGAGATGTCAGTGAGAAGGCCACCTAACCTGATAACCTGAGTTAGACTCCTGGGACTTACATGGTGGAAGAAGAGAATTAATGATCTCTTGTCATGTTAGCAAGTTGTTTTCATACCTCCACATGTGGACATGCATGAGCATGCACAAACATACACACACACACACAGACACACACACACAGATACACAGACACACAGACACAGACACACACACAGATACACAGACACACAGACACAGACACAGACACACACAGATACACAGACACAGACACACACAGACACACAGACACATACAGAGACATACACACACAAACACAGACACACAGATACACAGACACAGACACACACACACAGGGATTCAAATGTTACCATAAAAGAGAAATGTCTGCCACATATTTGGTCTCAAAAGTTTTTCAAGCTGACCCATTCACTTATTCTGGAAAACGGACTGTGACAGAAAGCAAAGTCAATTTATTAATGATTGATGATCATTTACCACTATATTTTTGGAGTAGTCACATCTTTGAAAGTTGACCTCAAACCACAGACAGGAATTTTATGGACTGAGAGAACATGGAGCAATGAATGAGTCAGATGACTGAGTGAGTTCTGGGGGATTTGACTGTAGAAATTAAATGATAAAATGTTCAGTATGAGCTCTTGGGCCATTTGTACTGAGACTTAGTTTTGCCTCTATTTAGCCAAAAGAAATTAGAAAAGAAAATATTAGTTTTCAGCCAAAAAGCCTATAATAGAAATGTGGACTCAAATTTCTTAGGTTTTTGAGTGTTTTTTTCTTTTCATCTTCTGGCATATATATATGTATATATATATATATATATATATGTATATATATATCAAAATTAATTTTGTTTAAAGTTCTAAAATGGAAATATTTTGACAGAAATGTGTAATTTGAATGTTCCTTCTCTGCTACATCAACTCTGAGCACATTTAATTTCTTAACTGGAAAAATGTAAAAACCCATTTCAGTTATTGCGTTATGATAGTAAAGAAACACCTAACAGCAAATGAGGCACATGAAGTATATTTAAATCTGGGACCAATGAGAACATTGATTCTAAAAGATGTAAAGGCCCACATCTTTCACAACCCGATGACACATAGGAGAACATGGCTAGTGACATACAAATATGACTCTAGTACTATATCAGAGAGGCCACCTTCTCCACCAACGGTATATGAATTATCTGGGAAATATCAGACAACCATATCAGTGGAGAAATCTTTTGTAGTAATCAACAGTAAGAAGAAGAAGAACATTCACGTATCTTATTTATTAGTACCTTGAATATTATTCACAATTCTAAAATGGCAGAGGGACATAAAACAGTTACTCGTGCATCAGAAATAAACACATGCAAATGTAGACATAAGCATAAATTTTCAGTGGAAAATAGGTGTGAACTGGTTAGTTGTTCATGCATTCATTCATCTATCTTCTTTAGTGCTGGGCGTTGATCCCAGGGCCTCTCACATACTAGGCAAGTGCTTTGACCAGTGAGCAGTGTCTCCAAAGTCATGGACTTATTAAGACTGCTAAGTGCTGGCAAACTTATGTAACAGTATGATACAGCTGAAAACACTGGACACAGACAAACAGTATGTCAATATGCTCTCCTGTAGCACAACCATTTAACCTCAGGCTCTTCTTGTTTTACAAAAGTTGTAGGTTCAAATCTCAGCTCCACCTTTCTTAGAAAGGAGCATGCTCATTGGCATCTGAGTCTCAGTTGCTCACATACAAATGGGATATGAGGAAAATCACCTTTCATGTTGCTGCAAGAATTGAATGAGATACCCAACAGTGAGTGCTCAGTTTAAGTTACGATGATGGTACACATTAATACTTGGGTTATATCACTGTGTTCTTATTAGCACCTGTGTCAACTATATTGCTGTTTGGAAGAATAAATATTGATAAGGACTTTGGAAAATACTAATTTCTATTCTTCCTTATTTTAACTAAAACATCAATGAACTTCTTTAGGAGAGCAGAAAATGACAGGTACTGGACAAAACCAGGTGTCATAGAAAGAATAAATATTATCTTTGAAGCAAATGAAATACATCCATGATGAACACAAACAAACTAAAAGATAACTGTGAATCAAGTGCCTGCAAGGCTGGGCAATGGAAGGCTTGGGAAAGCACAGGTGACCTCAGAATCACACAAAGTGAGAGAGGCTCATGGCACATGCAAGCTTTGGCTAACCCAGAGTGGTTCCAAACAAAACATGTCTATGCTTGATGCAGACCTCAGAAAAACACTTTCCTAACAGAAAATGGCATCAGTCACATATGGATAAAGCAAGTAGAGAACCACAGATTATTGTCAGGAAGCAGGGCAGGACAGAGTATGTAATTACAAGCCAAGTGTGTAATAAAAGGGGAAAAGGAAGGTACCTTGACAGCCCTTGTCACTGAGCTGAAATCCGTCCGGGCAGGTGCAGTCATAGGACCCCAGGGTATTGATGCAGTCACCTCCCTGGCAGACACTGCTATCCTCCAAGCATTCGTTGATATCTGCAAGCCAGTACACAAATTAGGACTAAGCAAGCAATCTTATACGTATACACACACACACACTCACACACACACACACACACACACACACACACACACACACATAATCACACACACATAATCACACACACACACAATCACATAACCATGCAACGCATTGACAGTAAATGATTTCAAATGGATAGGTTTAAAAGGAGAGCATAATTTAAATGAAGCATTTTGAAATAACTTTTAGCTGTTTTGTGGCTTTGTTATTTTAAAGATGGAGTCTGGTGTGTTACATAGGCCATTCTGAAATTTCTTATCTTCCTTCCTCAGCTTCCTGAGAAAGGCCATCAGGCTTTTAGCTTTGAAGCAACACAAAAATGGTATATTTGAGATAGTGTCTAAGTGTGCAGCCTGGGCTGGCCTGGATCCCACATCTCCCTGCTTCAGACTCCTGAGCACTACATAGATGTTGTAAACATTAAATACAATTAAATGGAGTACAAGAGTCATCATTTTTTATTAAATAATAATTTACTTTCTTGTGTTCTTCCTAATAGAGAATGCATATTTTTAAAGCACATGTTATATCTTAAGCACACTTGAGCTCCTTAAGATCCAGTTTGAAAGTATTTGGCAAGCTCCACATATCAAGGGGAACTGTTATTAAAACCAAAACTCCAAGTGCCATTGTGTAAAAATAAAATTAAGTAAAACAAAACAATAAAAAAAAAACAAGCACATAAGACATTCAAATACTGTATCTGTCCCAAAAATTTAACATAAGAATGATTACAAAATACAATTATCTGACAAAGAAGTGTTGCTAAGTTTTGAGGTGACATGAATTTAGACAGAAGATATACGGACAGGCAAAGGTTTCCCTAACAGAACTTACTTAAAATCTCAGCAATAGAATGTGGATAGGGAACCTTTGCAGATGAAATCTACTGAATCCTAGTTAAGTCTTAGGGACTCTCATACATAGACTATGTCGACTTTAGCAACTATATATAAAGCATATGCCCAACTACAAGAGCTTGACACCAATCAACACTGAGTTCTGACTACAGTGATGTGAGACCATTTTGATGATGCAGAGACTTCTGTCAGGCAGATCTTTCCAGGGAATGTTTATTGCCATGTGACTTTTCATCAGAGATCATAACCCTGAACACATTCCACAAGACCCCCCCTCTGCTGTGTCTGTGTATGGTTTAAAGAAGTGGTGTTCAAGAAAGCTGAGGACCAAAACTTCCCGTCTGCTAACTAATTTGGCATTTATGGCATCTCTTGCAGGTAGTTCTGATGGCTGCTAATGCAGAGGAGAATTTCAAGAAGGAAATAAATATAGAAAGGGATGCAGTGTTCCCAACACTCTCCACTGACTCACTCAAGGATGAGGATGCTCAACCTGTGTTCCTTCATTGAACCAAATTAACTAAGGAACTGCTGTAGAGAAGAAGGGACCAGCTCTCCCAACTACCACAGGAGGTGAGGATGGAGGGGGAGGGCATCACCCCCGCACCCACACCACCTCAAGGGAAATGAGAACAGTGGCAGGGCCAGCTCCCTTGTGCTCCTGCCCTTGGGGCTAGCTAACCTGCTCCCCACCTGTCCCATCAGTGGCTGCAGCGCTCAGAGTGACCCTGCACCCTGCTTGGCCAGCACAGTAGAGCTGGCTGTGGAGGCATGGGTGCCGGTGAGCAGGAGGGCATGAGAAGGGGGAAGCTCACACTGCCTCCTGCCTAGCTAAGTACTGGGTGGCTCCAAGCTGGGCGGTGCTGGAGAGCTCACCCTGGTGGTGTGGATAATGGAGAGCCAGTGAGCTGACCAGATCAGCTACACCCAAGCCCAGATCCAGGGCTCTGAGTTGGCCCACCCCAAATCTTTATCATCCGTGAAAGACTAGGATGTGTGAAAGGGCCAGTCTTGCTGACCCAAAGCTCTGGAATCTCCATGACACAGGACAACAACAAGATAACCCAGAGGACTGGTAATGAGGATCCAATATGAATGGTGTCACAGACAACAGAGGCCTGGAACCTGACCAAAGAAGTGACTCATTGCAACAAACATTTGCTAGTGAAGATGTATGGGCAGAGTGACATACTGCAGTTTCCACAACAAGCTGTTTTCTATGGTGTGTGTGTGTGTGTGTGTGTGTGTGTGTTTATGTGTGTGTATGTGTGTGTGTTTGTTTGTGTATATGTGTATGTGTATGCATATGTATGTGTATATGTGTGTGTTTGTGTGTATGTATGTGTTTGTGTGTGTGCATTTGTATGTGTATGTGTTCATGTGTGGGTATGTGTGTTTGTGTGTTTATGTGTGTTTATGTGTGTGTTTGTGTGTGTATGTGTGTGTTTGTGTGTTTATGTGTGTGTTTGTGTGTGTATGTGTGTGTATGTATATGTATATATGTGTATATGTGTGTGTTTGTGTGTATGTGTGTATGTTTGTGTGTCTGTTTGTGTATTATGTGTTTGTGTGTGTATGTGTGTTTATGTGTGTGTATGTGTGTTTATGTGTGTGTGTGTTTGTGTGTGTATGTGTGTGTTGCATGTTTATTTGAGGGGGAGGTTGTAAGGGCAAAGGGTAGATATGAGGGGAAGGAGAGATGAGCAGACCTAGAAAGTGCATGATGTGAAACTCACAAAGAATCAATAAGAACGTTTTTAAAGGGTTTTAACATTAAAAAACAAGACAAAAACAACAGCAGGGAGGTTTATCATCAAATCAAGATCAGGTCTGCTGAGCATTCGCCGCCATACTGGCAGCGCTCCAAGCACTGCCACTGGAAAACATAAAACACATATGACATGCCATTCCAATGCAACTGCATCATCGCTTTTTAAAAAGTCTTACCATCTTCTCTGAAGCATGGCTTGCATCTCAGTGCACAGGAGCATCGGCATATGCACTCTGTAACCATCACCATGGTTACAGTACAGGAACCTCCACCCCCACCCCTACCCCCAAGTACGATCCCTTGGTGTCTCTGGTATTATCAGTTTACAGTGTTTCTGAGGCTCATCCAAGGTGCTGACTGAATCCAAAGCGCACTCCTCTTCTTTGCCAAGTAGTATTTCATTCTATGACTATAAGTCTGTTTGGCCTTTCATCCTTTAATGGATACTCGGACTACTGCCATTTGTCTACCTCAAACAAACGTCTTCCCGTGAACACGTGCTTTCATATGCTTTGGGTGAATCCTGCGACTTACAATGGCTGCATCTTAGAGTAGATTTACGTCAATGTTTTAGAATTGCTTCCTAATGCTCTCCTGTCTGCTGGCAGGGGAAGAGACATTCAATTGTTCCATATGTACTTGGCTAAATCCATAGTTGTTCTAATGGGGATCTATCAGACAAGCTGATTTTAAGTCAACTTTTCTTTGCTTCTTAGGAAAAGAGGTGACAAAGTGAGATGAAGCTTAGATCGTTAGCATGAACTTAAAGAAAAAAAATTCTACTTGAAAATGAGGCAAATGCTGAGAATATAAACCTGAACAGCAAGAAATGCAATACAACCCAGCAATAAGCTTCAGCACAAAGAAGTCTGTGAACAGGAGTACTTAATACTCCAAGTGTCACTCAGGTCTCAAAATCCAAGAGGAAAGAATATAGCATCGTTTTAAGTGTTTGTAAAGCAATACAGATTTTAAAACTCTTAGTTATGATACAGTCAAGTTTGGTGGGTATTTTTATTTAAGTTCATAATATTGATAAGCTCAGCACATGCTTAGCAGCCCACCCCAGGAGCTAAGGCAGGAAACGACAAATTGGAAGGCACGTTGTATTGCTTAGGGGCTTGATGCCAGCTTGTGCAGACAGTGAGACCCTGTCTCCCTCCAGGATAAGGGAAGCATAACTTGAACATCAAGCGTGCTCGAAGTGGGATTGTCTCCCAGATGGAGGTGGGAATAGAAAGTCCTCCTAGGAATGAAGAAATATTCGAACATTTTCCACCAAGTGGCAGTGGATTTTGCTCACTTTCTTCTGCCTCTGCCTTGGTAAATAACACAGTCCATGCTGGTCTTCTTCTGTCTGGAAGTCATGCTCCGCCGGATCTGTACCTGTCTCCCTCCTCAAAGCCTTGTATTTTTATTTATTTTTATTTTTTGGCTCATCCACAGACCAGCTTTCCTTCTCTTCCCTCAGCTGCCTGCTACCCGTTTATTCACGTGCATGTGTCACGAGGCCTTGGAGCTCTTCTCTCCTCCAGGAATAATTCCACTTGAGTGACCTCATTTAGACTCATGGCTTTAAACACCAGCTCTGTGCTGATGGCTCCAGAGCTCACCCCTCCAGTGTAGATATTAACATGGAATTGATTTATCTAGACTTGAACAGCTACTATCAGATGGAAAACTGAACCCGTCATGTCATGTGGAATGCCTAATCTCCACAGCCTGTTCCTAGGGGCTTCAACACCTGCTATTACTTTCCATGCATTGTCATTTCATAAACGTTCACAAGTCAGTGACGTGAGGAAACTCCTACTCCCCTTATTTTAAGTCTTCCGTCTTTGGGACTCCGCATATATCCCATGTTGCAAAAGACCTGGGCATTTAACAAGCTGTGTCTTTTACTTATTTATCACACCTACTGTGAGCTTCCTCAGTAGAATGAAGGTAATTCTATGAGAACAGGGGTTTCCAGTTTTTATAGATGCTCGGTACCTATAATGCAAATTCAACACTAAATGATTGGGATAAATTAGTACATAAATGAATGATTCTGACTTGAAAAGAAAAACTGTGGCTTCTCACTGTTTTGTGTTGATGTTCACATATTAATCACAAAGAGATAAAGGGCTCATGATGACAATGAAGTACCAAGTTATGTTCTGAGAATCTGCAAAGAAGTTACAGGGAGCAATCTGAGAGAAGCAAGGGAGCAGGGGAATGAAGGTGTGGGAATTAAGTCAGTGTCTGAGAGAGAGCCCATCAGGTCAGAGGCAGGGTCTGTTGTGAGCTGAAGGACTGAAGAACTGGGACAAAGAGGTCCCCAGTGTAATTCTGAGCATGCTGCTCACAGATGAGCAGAAACACTTGGATTCTGAGTCTCAGAGGAGGCCAGTGGGCCTTCAGGAACTTACTGAATGAAGATTGGGTCTCCACCAAATTTTTTTAAAGAAAATTATACATGTAACTATAAAGTCAAAAAGAAGGATGGTTCTTCCTCCCATAGCTGTGAGAGGTATGTGAACATTTGTAGCCAGTTAATTATGACAAAATATATTCCAGAAGTGAGGAACGGAAACAGGGCTAGGTGGGAATTAGCAGACTGAAGTGCTAATGTAATTTCAAAGGGAGCTCTGAGCTAGATGGACGGACTCCAGCCCTATTTATAACCCAAACACTGGAGAAATTAATCCTGGCTTTAAGAGAAATGAGCTTCATTACATATCCAAAGGAAAATTTCCTGTGGAACCTAATTATATCTTATAAACATATATATTAATAATAAAGAATATGTTGGCTAAAGGTTTTTATTTGGCTTGCCATCCAATGGATGTTTTTAGTATAAAATAATCTTGGGCATTCTGATGATATACTTACATGTTTAAAAAAGCCAAAATAGAAGAGCATACCTTCTGGTGAATACTATCAAATTTTCAGGCATAGTTGTGGCTGAAGAGATGGATCAATGGATAAGAACACAAACTGCTCTTTCAGAGGACTGTGTTCAATTCTCATTACTGATAAGGCAGCTTACAGCAGTCTGTAATTCCAGGCCCAAGGGATCTGATGCTCTTGTCTTGCTTTCACATGAACTGAGCACATATGGTGCACAGATGTACACACAGACAAAACAATCAGACATACAAAAAATTTTAAAAATTCAGGCATGGCCTGGTAACCTTCTTGCCTTAGCCAAGAAGCAAGTCAGAAGAGTGTAATGGTCTATCTAGGTCTCTCATATGTTTGTATGGACCGTGTTCCTATGACTTCCTAAGAGAACCTTCCACAGCAGGCCTTCCACAGCACAGAGCTTCCTCCAACATAACTGCCAATTCTTCCTCTGATGGGGTCATGTCAAATCAGTGTTCTATATATTGAATCAAATTTTCAGATATCATCTGGTTCATAACTTACTTGACTAGTCTATTTTTCATTAAAAATGCTGATGGTATCCATTTTGTCCAAAGTATTTACCCTTAAAAGATATTACCTTGGGTAAACTAAAAGCTGACTTACTGGTACATAGATAACATATTTTAAAGCCATTGAAAGTAGACTCAAATTGCCCCTTAGAAGGACTGAGCTATTTAATACTCCTAGTTGCAGCAGAGACAAGGTACTCAGCCACTTTGAGAATACTTATACAAAGTTTTCTTATAAAAAATGATGCATATGCTTGATCTTCTTGTGGGTCCCTAAAAACTGGAGCTGCAGATGTCCTAAAAGCTACTGTCTATACAAGGGATATGTTCTTGTAGCTGGGCTGCCTTTTCTGGCCTCAGTGGGAGAGGAAGAGCCTAGACTAGCAGAGACTTGAAATGACAGAGTGGGGGAATACTCAGGGGCACCACCCACCAGAGAAGGGGAGGAGGGAAGGGGAAGGACTGTGGGAGGGGGTGACCAGGAGGGGGCAGTGTGCATGATGTAAAGTGAATAAGTAAAAAGGAAAATTACATTAAATAACAATTTAACACTACAATCCACAATGACTCTTTCCCAGCTAATGGAGCTAGGAGTGTATAGGATGTCAGTCATTCAAAACTCTACCAAGAGATCATTCTTGAAAATGGCTGCGGTAGTTTGAATAAATCTACCTACCTTTAGATTTCTTCTTGTCTGCTATTTTGGTATCAGCAACAAGAAAACTATTGTTACCCCTCACTCTGATGCACTGATGCTGTGTGTGAGACACAACTTGGATGCTTGTTTCCGTTGTCACTACTGACAAGTTACAAATGCCCTAAGAGGCACATGAACTGGAAACTGGAAATGATGAGCCCTGAATACACAGAATGCTCTTGCTAAGGAACTGGTGGCAAGAGAGAAAGAGTGTGTCAGAAGATATATGCCTGTGTATGAGCTGGCAAGGTGGCTCACACACCCATGTGGCTCTAAACCACAGTCAACTCTCAGCACTAGATGTATGGGGTACCTTGGAGAAGTGTGTTATACAGAAAAAAAATCAGCTCTTAAAAGCCTTCATCTGGGATGAAAAATTAAGCTGTGTTTGTTTGGGGGCCATTTGGTAGACAGTTTTGAACAAATGAGATATTACAGTTCAGAACCACGCACCCAGATGAAACTATCCATCAGTGATACAAAGAATTGTCCTCTCCTTGTTTCTCTGCCCCACTCATTTATGCGATACCGAAAGAACACATGTTGCAGGAGCCAACCTTCAATTATGAAGGCAGAAGCCCCTACGCAGCAGGTACAGACACCAGACTGTAGCATGTCCTGGTCCTGAGGCAGGAGGTGATGCTCACCCTCACAGTGGTCTCCAAGCACAGATGCTCTGTAACCCTGGTTGCACACGCACTGGAAGGAGCCCTCTGTGTTCCTGCACTGCCCGTGAGAGCAGAGGTGACGGTGTTCACATTCGTCAATGTCTGTGAGCAGAAGAGCACAGAGAAACCCATCGTCTGCCTCAATACGCACAGTGGTTTCTGGTTTATAATTGAGCGAGACCTTTCATTCAGCGATGTACACTGAGCTCAAACTAAAGGTCATTCTACAATAAAGGAATTCTGAAGAAGTTAAAAATGTAAACTGCCTGTCCGCATAGGTCTCACTATTTAAACATAGGTAGCAAATAGTTTGCTGTAATTTGTGAACCTCACTTCGAACACTCAGTGTTTGAAAGCACACCTGCTTATAATAGCCTAAAGCAAAGTTTCCCAAATTGGTCATAGTACACAGGCCAAACCTTGTTACTTTATTAGTGAGGAATTACATAGACAGCAACAACTATTCTTCTTATTTCTGATGCTTACCTGCTGGTCACCAAATGTCTGCCTTGAACTCACTTCATCTTGTTTTATTGGCTTGCCTGACGTATATGAAATGACCTGGGTTTCTGACACTATGATAACCTAGGCCGGGTGACTCACCCTGGTCTCAGTAGTTTGAGATGGCTCACACCTACCTTCACATTGGTCCTTAGCTGCTGACAGCTGATAGCCCTGCGCACAGGTACACCGGAAGGAACCATCAGTGTTTTTGCATTGCCCGTTCATGCACAGGTTCCCTTGCTGACATTCATCAATATCTGTTAATATAAATGACGACAATTAGCTTTCTGAAAGAGACTTCCCCACAGGAGAACATGCTAATCTTGACAATGTGGTCTGGGCTCATTGTCATAAAACAATAGTACTTTGGCTGGACACTAGAAACTCTACCAACCCAGTATGTTGAACTGTGTAAGTTAAATGATTCCAAAAGTCACTTAAAGCCTCCTCCTGCCTCACTGTAACCCTTCAAATCAAGCACAAAGACAACATAGGGCCTTGGTGTTAAAACTGGAAGGCAGAACATGAGGCACATAGTAATAGGGACTAGATTCTGTAGGCCCACTGTAACTTACGAAAGACAGAAGCAAGGCAATCGAGGGTAAACAAATAGTAATCTGAGCAGATCCAGAAGGTAACAGAAGAATGAGAAGAATGTAGTTTCTTTATAACTTCAGTGATAAGGTCAAAGACCTGTGTTAACTAAGGCTAACCTCTTTCTCAAAGTAACATGGAAACCATTACAGTGGTAAGAAGGTGACATATGATGAGACTGAGAAAAACGTGGTACTTGAGGATTTAATATAAAGTGCCTTTAGGCACACCCCTGTAGTTCTAGCATTTGGGGAGGCTGGGCTAGAAAGACCATGACTTCCTTCTGTGTGGATACACAATGAGACCTTTCCTCAAAAAAAAAAAAAAAAGTCCTAAACAAATATCTCGTGTTTTCTTTCATATTACTAATCTAGCTTGCTTTCTCTCCCTTTTTCTGCATATATGTATTTCTATGTATATAGACACATGGACATGCACATAAGAATGTGTATTTAGGGCATAAACGTAGAGATTGGAGGATGGGGTGGGGGAGAAACCAGAGAGGGTGGCAGACTGTGTGCGCCATGAAGCAGTAGAGAGCATTATTCTGGGGACAATCAGAGAAAGGCGAGTAGAGAAGGGCAAAGGGAATTGTGCTAACAGCGTATGACAATGTCACAGTAAAACCCATTTCTACATACTGGCCAGACATCAACTGTAATGTAAATAATCCTGGAAGAAGAACAAAAAGTCTTGATGAAAGTGAGTGCAACGGAGAGAGAGTGTAACTTTACAGAGACATGCTGAGCATCAGTGACCTGGGAAATGGCGCACAGAAGAGGAGACAGGGCAGCAGTAAAGCATGGCTTCATCTATTGCTTGGACATTTCTGAAGAAACAGGCTTGTTTCCCACGTGGTTCATTCTGTCTACGGTAAGGATTTGCATTGCTTGTCAAATTGACATGATCTAGAACCATCTTAGTGACAAATCCCTCAGCACATGGGATTGGCAAGATTAGGTCCATTGGGATGAAAAGACCCATCTTAGCTGCCAAACTGTATAAAAAAGGAGAAAGCAAATCTATCACCAGCATTCACCCACTCCCATCCCTCACCTCCTGACTGTAGACACAGTATGACCAACCATGTCAGAGTTCCCACCTTCAAGACTTCCCCATCATGATGGACTGTACTGTCAAGCTCTGAGTCACAATCAGCCCTTCCTCTCTCAGGATGCATCACCAGGCATTGGTCCCAGCAAGACAGAAAGTATTGAACTTGGCTGCTATGCTGGTCTGTCATGATTTGAAAATTCTGCCCTGCTTCACCTGTATTAGCCCAGCCTGAGCATGTCCAGCTGGAGAGCTAACAATCTAGGAGAATTCATAATCATTAAAACATGGTACAACTGTCCACCCACACCACAGACCTCTAAGGGTTGCTGGAATTGGGGAACAGATGCAAAAGACATTGGCCTTTGCTGACCTAAACTACAATGTATAAAGTGACTAAGGAAGCTGTAGAGAAGCCACACTCTGTGATCAATGGACAACTGTTACTTGATTCTAAAAGCCTCTTAGTAAAAATGCATCTGAAAGTGCTGACAGGGCTCCCCATTCACTGTACAGCCTTTCCCTTCAGTAAGATTGACTGCTATCTGAGCCAAGTTGAGTTTCTTAGGGTTTTGTTTTGTTTGTTTGTTTGAGACAAGGTGTCTTTGTGTAACCTCGGGTGTCCTGGAAATTGCTCAGTAAAACAGACTGGGCTTGAACTCAGAGATTCTCCTTGCTCTGCCTCTTGAGTCCTGGGATTAAAGGTGTGTGCTACCACCACCTGGCACAAAAATCAAACTTTATAAAACTAAAGGAATTACCATTTAAGAACAGAAATGGGTATTGTCTTATATAATAGTAAATAGTAATAGTAAAAATAGCCAGGAAACTTTATCGAATGTTTCTACACCTACAGATAAATAATTTTAACATAGAACTTTATTTTTAAAAGAGATTTGTCAAATGTTTTGAGATATTAATGAAAAGTTGGAAAAAACTGTGACACTACATTGGAGTATTATGGGACCTTTACAAATTATGTTTTGAGAGTTAACAAAGGCATGTAAAATGTGTATAACATACAACGGATAAAACCATGCATGTCACATACAATATTCAAGAGTTGTGATGTTTTTAAATCCACTACAGATTTGCCCATAATAAGGAGCCAGATATGCTTCAAGGAGATGGATGGAACCAAACACAGATTGCATGGCCCATTTTAAGGCCAGCCACTAAGTTCTACCCATGAAGAAAGCTCAAACGTAGTGGGACGTGAGACCACAGCATTACCTTGACAGTGTCTGTGGTCTGGTGTGGGGCTGTAGCCCTTGTGGCAGGAACACATGTAGGAACCTTCCAGGTTGGTGCAGGAACCATTGGTACAGATCTTTGGCTGCAGGCACTCGTCCACATCTTGCAGGATGTTGCATAACAGAAAGAAACAAGAAGAGAGGGAAGAGCATGAATCAAAACAAGATTGGTTAGAGATGGGAAGACCAGGCAGATTCTTTGACGTCTCAGGTGTCCTGGGAAGCCACATTGTGCTGAGAGCGCTGCTTTTGGACCTCCCTCACTATGGATGAAGAATAAACCCAATGAACTATGCAAACAAATAAAAAAGCACAAGGGGCCTGCTATGAGTGAGGTTGGCTGCGGATCGTGATTTTAGGATAGTATGTCCTGCAGGATAAAGTCTCTCTTAGAGAAGGGCTGGGGACCATTCTGGGAATTGATTGCACCAGGAGGCTGAGGGGCCCTTCAGACACAAAAGCTGTGACTCAGGGCCAACAAAGCCACAACTGAAGGAGGAAAGTCTGATCCCTCCATAGGGCAGGGAACTGGCGTGATGAGAATCAATCCAGGGCTGCTTCCTGGTAGGTTCATTGGGCATCTAGAAGGCAGCCTGTCAACTGCACAGACAGAAGCTACAGTTAAAGTAGCCACTACTACTTATGAGACTGCACAGAATGTTCTCTATAGTTGTGGTAAAATTAACAGGGTACAAGCATTTGAGAGAGGAAGGAGCTGGCACTTAGAGAAGCTTACTAACTCAGCCAAGGTCATGGGATTAGAAAAGGATGATGATTCTGGGGCTGGGGAGACGGTTTAATGATTGAGAACATTGGCTCCAGAGGACCCAGGTTCAACTCCTAGGGCTCATAGGGCAGCTCACAACATCTGTGACTCCAGTCCCAGAGGATCAGATGCCCTGTTTTGATGTCAGAGGGTGAAAGACCCACATGTGGTGCAAATGCAGTCAAAACACCCATACACATGAAACAAAATAACATTTTAAAAAGAAAGAAAATGGTGGTTTAAAAGTTTGATCCCAAAGCCCATTTTAAAAAGAAAACAATAGTTCTCTCAACCTTCAACTGTTGAACAGTCTTCACAGATGTCACCTAAGACCATCAGGAAAGGTAGATATTTACCTTTCTTAAAGGTAGATATCATGTATAATAGTATCAACATTACAGTTATAAAATAGCATAGCAAAAAAGGATTTTATGGTTGGGGAGCACCACAACATGAGAAACACTATTAAATGTTCACAGCATTAAGGCAGTTGACAGCCACCCATCCAGTCACTGAAAAATGCTGTTCTAAGTTATACCAGTAAAATAGACAGGATGTCCTTTGTCTTCAAGATGTGGGTGCCACGTGTTAGTGATAGAGTTGTAATAAAGAGAACAACGAAAGGCTTTCCCAATACCCCAGATTCAATCTTTGAGTAGGATTAGGAGACCTGACACTGTGGAGGAGGAAGTCTGTAACTAGGGGTGGACATTAGAGTCGAAAGCAATCTCTAGGCAAAGTCCCTTATTTTTATAAACCAGCGTGCAAAGTTCTCAGCCACTGCCCCAGTGCTTGCTGCACCTGACCATGCAGCTCAGCATGATAATAATGCACCGAACCTCTGAAACTCTAAGCAGGCGCTCGAGTCAATGATTTTCTTTACAAGAGCTGACTTAGCTTCAGTGACTTTGACAGCAAGAGAAAAGGGCAGAGGTAAAATGTAAATCACATCATCACACAGTCTTAAAACCCCTCCAGGTAACAAAATTTAAAACTAAAAAGCAAGTGAAACATGTAGTCTTGGAACTGGCAGTGTATGGTTAGTGATGTGCACGAGAAATGAGTCTATCAAGACTTAATGGATCTGTTACAATACAGGGACATCATGGAAGCCAGAAAGCTGTGATTTCTTTAGAGTTAGTGATGAACACCAGCACATGTAGTAATGTGGATGCAGAGATCCAGGGGTGCACCTCACACTTGGACCAATTCGAAGCCATCTAATAGGCACACCTTTTAGAATGTGTGAGAGTTTCCTTCCAAATGAGTATAATTGAGAAGAGCTATGCCTGGCACAACCCAGCAAAAAGATGAAAGGCGTAAAGTCAGCAGATAACCCTGTATGCTAAAGTTTCATATTTAAGACATTATTATGTTCAGCTAGTTAAATTTATTTCATATGAGACATATCTTAAAGTATGTCATTTGATTTCAATAACTTGTTTTGTTATAAAGTCCATGCTAGTACAATAGCAATCACAAAAGGAAGCTTCTGCATCATATTCTAGAAGTGAGGATGGTACAAACCTAGAGGAGAGTATTTGGTAAAACTGAAATGTAAAATTGTAATGTTCTCCTTTATAAAACAAAACAAAAAACCCTGCAACACAGTTTCTGTCATAGGCAAAGTTAAATCCAGTGAAAGAGAGTGGATGAGATTGGAGTGTTATTTATTGATTACCATATTTATATTGAAAATGATTGTTTAAGCTTTCACTGATTTCATTTCATAGCCTTTTATTGAGTTCTTACTAGAATATTGCTACTAAGAAGAGGGCTGCAGAGAAAGCCCAACTGGTCAAGTGTTTACCGTTCAAGTGTGAAGACCAGAGTTTTGAACCATAGAACCCATGGAAATGTTGGCGGCCATGGTGGCCTCCTGTAATCCTAGCACTCGGGAGGCAGAGACAAGGAATCCCTGAAAAAGTAGGCTGGACAAATTACTAAAATCCTGGTCTGGGTCCAATGAGACACCGTGCCTTAATATATAAAATTGAGACTGATTGATGAACACTCCCAGGATCGCCCTTGGACTTCCACATACATGTACACATACATGTTCACATGTACATGTGGACTTGCATATACACCAAAAAACCAGTTTGAAAGCTGAGTCCCATTTGAATGCTCTTGTGTAAGTCACTTCTGGTAGTTGTGGGACCATACATGAGTATAGCATTGATGACCTAGGAAGAAAAGCCTCAGAACTGATAAAACTTCACTTGCCACTACAATTTAAGTATTCTTAGCCTACAAATCAAAATATCTCCTAACACTCCCTGTCCAGAGCCAGAAGAGTCAGGGATACCATGAGAAAATCTACAGGACCCACTAACCTGGGCCCATAGGGGTGCATAAAGATAGAACTGCCAACCAGAGAGTATTCATGGGATGGATCTAGGCCTTGGGCACATATGTAATAGTTATACAGCTGGGTCTTCACTGGGACCCCTGACAGCAGGAGCAGGGGCTGTCTCTGACTCCATTGCCTGCCTTTGGATCCCTTTCCCTTAACTGAGCTGCCTGTTGACTCTCAATAGGAGGCTTGATATGCCTAGGCTGCAACTTTATATGCCAAATCTGGTTGATACCCAGGGGAGGCCCTCCCTCTTCTGAGAAAGGGGGAAGGTGAGAGGCAAGGGAAGGAGAGGAGGAAGGGAAGCTGCCATTGGGATAGAAGGTAAGTAAATAACTTAATCAATAAAATCTTAAAATATATTAATTTTTATTTTAAATGTGTTTGTGAGAGAGAAATAGAGAGATATAGTAATTTTTATTTTAAATGTGTGTGTGTGAGAGAGAGAGACAAAGACAGAGAGAGAAAGGGAGAGAGAGAGCATGTGCACATGAGCGCAAGTGCCAATAAAGGTTAGATGATGCTCCCCCCACCCCTACTCCATCCTTCCCACCCCCACCCCCAGCTAGAAATATAGGCATTTGTGAGCTAGGAGTAGGACTTAGTTTCTCTGCAAGAGCAGCACACAGAATTAACTTTCAAACTATCCCTCCAGCCTAATCAATACATCAAAATTACTAAGGCTCTTAAACGCATTTTTCCCCACTTTTTTCTGTTCACCAACACAAGGCAGAGTACGAGCTGCCCAGCAGAGTTTTGTCTTCATTTGGCAACCCAGAGCTTGGATTGCTCTTATCTTCCTTCCACTTTACAAAGACTGTTCTGTTTCTTAAGAAAGAACTCAGAAATAAAATTATACTAAAGCACAGCAGAGGCCCATCTGCGAGTGTGTGCACCATGAACTCCATGTGTGCACTAAGGAAGAAGCCATGGGCATTGCCCATGAAGCTCATCATTGCTTTCAAAAATAACCCTAATTATGTCACACCAATCTGAGTTTCTAACAACAGAAAACAGCACTTTCAGGATGCCTATTTCCCACCCTTTCTTTGCTTGTGGGAACCTACTTTTGTAAACACTGAGAGCAAACAACTTAAAAGAAGATGCCAAGAATTGGAGCCAAAGTAAATAGTGGAAAAGAACAGACATGTAAATTCCAGACAGCAGCAAGAGAGTGTCATGTGTCATATCTGGTTTGGTTTCAAAAATGTTAACAAGTTCAGAAATGTATGGACTCCCTGTTTAATTACTCATGCCCCAGAAAATGTGATTTACAGAGCTATAGAATGTACCAGCAATGTCTATTCCTACGGCCATATTTTATTTAAATTGCAGATACTCCAGATGGCCATGCATGGGATGCTTACAACATTGACTTTTTTTTTTAAAGCTACTCCCATGACTAATTATGACGTAGGACTCTGTGTAATAGCTAGGATAATATCAAATGCTTAGTATTTACTTATTATAGACAAACTTGCACGGAACCAGCCATTTCTTGTAGACATACCAGTTAGAGTCAAACAGATCCATGGCTTTAATGGAGATTAAGTTCTAGAGAAAATATCAGGCAACAGAGTATTCCCCAAGGGATGTCTAGAAAGAAGGAGGGGTAGATAGAGAGCAGCCGGACATAAACACTTGACTGAAATGTGTGGAGCAAAGCAAACTCCATAACGTATCTTGATGCCAGAATTCTTCTCTAGACCACAGATCCCTACATCCAGCTAGTCAGCCTACCGAACATCCCTCTATTCTCTCATAGGTACCTCACAGCCTCCACAGATAAGACTACATCCTGCCTTTCCTTTATGGCAAGAAAAAACGTGTGTGGGCCTTGATGCCAACAGAATGTTAAGGCTCCATACTTCTTTATTTCTAACTTTTGGGATAGTCTCCTACCAATATACCACAGGAAGCAAGATAGACTCTGCCTACCCACCATCTGCCCCTAACCAGGATAACCTCACTTCTACAATAGAAGGATGTAAGCATGTCTTGGTTTCCCACTTTAGAGCTCAAAGTTTATGTTACTATAGTCATATAGAATATACATATTACCCAAATCTTTGTAAAGCATTTATATAATGAATTCAAACAGTCTTGGCTTCTTATCTCAGGTAGAAAATTTATCAAGAAAAACAAAATCAGACAAGCGGCTTCCACACTCCGCATGAGCTGTTAGGATATCCCACTTAGTGTCTACCATTCAGTGAATTAAACTGGACTTTCAAGAGTAAGACGATACAGTTTCTTTCCTTAGCTTTACAGGTTAATTGTTTACAAGGTCAGAAGTTACGGCTAGAACAGCTCAAAGATTTAGGTACCCATCTTATTATGCCACCAGCGGTTCCAAATTGATCCTTATGAATTCCAGAGTCCTAAGAGATTGAGAAATGCTTTGTTCACGACTAGGGATGCCAGGTCAGCAGGATATGTTACTTGAGTTCTCTACTATCCAGAAATGACTTGTCCTTAAATAAATTCTGGCTGGCTCTTAGAATACTTTTTTTTTCCCTTTTAAAAATTTTCCACACCATTGTTTGAACCAAACATTCTACAATTCTTTGTCAAGATTAACAAGCTGATCAGTGATGGATAAATTCCCAGCTCCACCTTCTTTCCTCTTTCCGAGAAGAGGACATGCACCTCCCTCAGCCCTCTGGCAATTTTCCATTCTCCACAATTTCACCGAGATGTCTCCCAGCTGGCCAGCAGTCCCACCTTGCTAATTCTTACTGCCTTGGGATGTAATTCATGTGAGTCAAGAATTTCTTTTGAATTATCCTAATATCCTCAGAACATATCACATTCCCTCAAGTCTCTAATTGTTGGGCATGAGCTACCAGGTGCAGAAGGACTCAGGAGGCTTCTCCACCCATTCATGCTCTCCTTGGACTAATCTCAGTCTTATGCATCACCTGTCAGTAGTTTGGAACTTGCTAGAATTTGTCCCAGAGCAGTAATTTACATGCATTATTTCCTGTATTCTCAAGGAGATGAATCTGTCAACAACATGAAGCAATCATGTTTCTGAATCCATCTAACCACAATTAATTCCTTAGTCACCCACATAGACTTTAAGCAATGACATCCTTTTAAACTAAAAAGGAGTGTCATATTCCAGTAATGAAGTCGCATACATGCAGAGGCTCACCACTCCCTCATCCAAATGTGTCCCCTCAACTATTCTTCATGTGTTATTTTTCATAGGAAAGATAGGAGAACATATTTGACAGGAAATGGACCATGAAAAATGAGACAGAGATGTTGATTGTGCCAACATGGTGAGACCATCTCAGCTGTACTGAAGGTGCAGCAAATCCCAGGAGCTTAGGCCCCTGTCAATTCTGCTGAAGTTAAAAAGTATGAAATAGCAAGCTGCTGACAAGAACCTGCTACACCATTGACAGAGAATCAGTATTTTTTTCAGATCCTGAAAGGAGCCAAGACTCTCTATATCCTAAACAATCAGCCAAGGATGACCTCAGAAAATCAATCCTCAATCGCCTTCATCTGGTCACAGGCTTCCTACCTCACTTCCCAAAGGAAAACTACTCTTCAGAAAAAAAAATAAAATGCTGCTATAGTAAAGGATGTTGTAGAACTACATTTCCAATCCCAGAACCCCTGAGCCATAACTAGCAGTTTCCAAATTCTGACTTCAGGTTTCTCCTTCCTATGAAAAATTTAATTTCCTTTATATTGCTTTACTCATTAATTTTCTGAGTGTATAGGAGGGGCACACATAATTTTATACAAATGGAAACACTGAATTTGTAGACAGAGGAGCTGAGTCCTGTTTCTTACTACATGTGGCTTCCAAGAAGATGATAAATACGTTTGAGACTCAGCTTTTGCATTTGTCCCACAGGCTGATTGCCGTGAAGAACCAAGTAAGAAACTCGGTCAAGTCAAAACTATATAAAGAGATGTTTCTATTCTTGGTTATACAGTCGTAGTTTCTGTCTCCACAAGTAGGATTTTTTTCCCCAAGGAGGTGAAATAATTCTACATTGAAATCATTAAAACACCAAAGAAAAAAGAAAAATACAAAACAAAACAGGAGACAGAAAGTCTTATGGGTTGGCAGAACTAATACTGTGAAAACAGCTAGAATAGTAAAATCAAACTGAATATACAACACACTTCCAACTACATTCTTTTCCAGAAGAAGAGATAAATTCTAAAATCCATAAGGAAGTTAAAAGAACCACAAATAACCAGGTCAATCCTAAGCAGAAAGAACAATAGCTGATCTCAAACTATACTATAGAGCTGTAGTAACAAACCTGGCACTAGCATAAAAATATATGCAGAACAATGGAATAGAATGGAAGACATTGAAACAATAGACATAATGACAGCCACCTAAATTTTGACAAAGATGCCACAAACATGCATTAGAGAAGAGAGCCTCTTTAAGAGTGTTGGGGAAACTGGATTTCTACAAGCCAAAGAAAGAAACTAGGTCCTTATCTCTCCCCGTACCTCAATTCAGAACAGATCAGACTTTCTTGTAAGACCTGACACTCTAAAACTGCTAGGAGAAAACATAGAGAAAAACCTTTAAGACATAGCGATAGCCAAGGACTTTCTGAATAGGATCCCAATAGCACAAGTAACAACCCCCCAAACTGACAAATGGTATTTTACAGAATGATAAGACTTCAGTATAGCAAAAGAAATAATCACAAAAATAGACAACCTACAGAATTCTGAGAAAAAACCTTTGCTAATTATACATCAGACATTAGATTTATACCTAGAATAGATGAAGTATAAAAATTAAAATAGAAAAACACAAGTCATTCATCCAATAAATGGGGCCAATGAAATTAATAGACAGCTCTGAAAAGAAACACAAATAGCAAATAAGTACTTAAGAAGTTGTCAACACCCCTAGATACAGGTAAGAAAAGCTGTCTTGAGATTCCATCTCACCAGCTGCCAAGAAAAGAAATGACAATCAAACCTGAAGAGGATATGAGGAAAGAGGAAATCTCACACATGACTGGTGAGGATGCCAACTGGTACTGCCTCTGTGAAAATCAGTATGAAGACTTTTCAAAAAAACTAAAACCAGAATTACAAGATGGTTCAGGTATAACACTCCTGCTGTATCTGTATCCAAAGCAACCACACACAGGTAGAGCTAGTGACCATCCATGCTTAATACAAAATTCTTCATAATAGCTGAATATTGCAACTAGCCTGATCTGTGTCAACAAGTTAACCAATAAATGTGGCTATACACCTGTGGTATTTTATTTAGTCATAAAAAATGAAATCATGACATTTGTGGAAAAATAGTGGAGCCAGAAGTCATTTTGTTAGGCAAAACCCATACTCAATTAAGACATATGTGAGATCTCTCTCTCTCTCTCTCTCTCTCTCTCTCTCTCTCTCTCTCTCTCTCTCTCTCTCTCTGTGTGTGTGTGTGTGTGTGTGTGTGTGTGTGTGTCTGTGTGTCTGTGTGTCTGTGTGTCTGCAAAAAGGGGACAATAAAAAGGGAGAAGGAAATCTTAAGTAAAGGATAAGGTGGGGGATAATTGAGTCTATATATCTCTATATCAATAATATAGTATATAAAATACATAATAGAAAAGCACACGTAGGAATTACTTAAGGAGAAGGGAATCAGTGATAAGAGAAATAAACAGCCTGGGGGCGGGCAGTAGTGGAAGGAAACAATAAAAATAAAGTCTGTTGACCCCAAGCACCTAAATGCTATCAGGAAACCATCCTTTTGCCTGGTAAATTAAACAAATTACTACAGAGTGGGGAGTTTTGTTGGTTGCACACTTTTGAGTCTTCTCTCACAACCAATGGCAACACAGTCAAGAGGTCAGCAAAGACAGCCTGACAGAAGACTCCTTTGCCATACAATGACTGAAGCCTAAGGCTGGTGTTTACACATTCTACAAGACATGCTCATCTACTGTCTTAAGTCAAAAGGCTTCTGCTGCACCAAGTCTTCAGTTTCAACGCAGTGTAGAAATGTGTACACATCCCACACAAGTTATCTTCTCTGCGTTTACTCTACCAGGGCTCTGAGCCTGGTCAAACCTGTGAACGCTAAGTTATTCAAATGCCTCAGGCTGACCACACTGAGAAGGCTTTCATGGGAGCCAGGCCATTAGCCCAGAGAGATTAACAAAGAAGTAACACTCTAATAAAGCTCAGGAAACTCCTGAGCCATGAGTACTCCCAAGTCACATGGTCACAGACTCAACTCAAAGGAAGACAGAAAATAAACCTAAGGGCCAGCCACACCATCAAGAGGTAAGCATCATGAAGGTGAGCATACAGAATAATGGATGGAAAGAGGAAACAGTAGCATTAATATAAAAACCCAACCTACCATAAAGCCTAATGGTCATTAGGAATCACTAATGAGCCCACAGAGACATATCTCAATCCCTAAGGCATATCCCATCCATGTAAAAGGCTTACAATAGCAGAGAGAGAATAAAAGCCCACATGCCATGGAGTTTAAGGAAGCCAAAGTAACACAATTACTTAGAGAACAGAGAATGTGCCATATTTACTGTATATAGGACTGCTGTGTTTTGTATTTCAGGATAATCAATGAAGAGATGCTATAGCTGGGGAGTTACATTAGTGAACCCAAATACATGTTGGACTAAGTGCTTCATATTGCTTATTCAATTCTGGTAATTTGTATGGCTATACAAAGATGTTTCAATCCTTCCTTGGTATTTTACAGATAATGAAACTAGACTTCAAGGAGGTCGCATGACCCAACTTCCATCTAGTTTCAGAGACATGTAAGGTGCCTGTAAATAATGAACTGCCAGAGCAGCCCCTGGGGAAGGACTCTCATCAGACACTCCATAAGAGAAATTGTTGACCTATAAATTGATGACCTTCCCTAGTTTAAAAAGCCAGCTGGAACTGGTTCCAACCTACAGTGATGAAACAGTCATTGAAGACAGGACCAGACTGGCAACAAGGAGAGATTAAAAGCTAGATCCAGGGAGCACAGCTCCAGTGATAAGATTATCTATCGGGAGACCACTGAAATCTACAGCTCAAGAAGTAGCTTGGGCTTCATAATGTCTGTGAATTGTTTCTTGGGTATTCAGAGCTTTCTAGAGCTAGTATCCAATACCAGTGAGTGCAGACTATGTGAGTTCTTTTGTGACTGGGTTACCTCACTCAGGATGATCGTCTCTAGTTCTATCCATTTGCCTACGAGTTTCATGAAGTCATTGTTTCTAACAGCTGAGTAGTACTCCATTGTGTAAAGGTACCACACTTTCTGTATCCATTCCTCTGTTGAAGAACATCTGGGCTCTTTCCAGCTTCTGCCTATTATCAATAAGGCTGCTATAAGCATGGTGGAGCTCAAAAAGAAGGAAGGCCAAAATGGGGATGCCTCAGTTCTTCTTAGAAGGAAGAACAAAATACTCATGGGAGGAAATACAAGGTCAAATAGAGAAACAGGTATTGAAAAAAAGATCACTCAAGCTGCCTCACCCCATATGCAGTCACCAAATCCAAGCACTATAGCTGATGCCAAGAAGTACTTACTGGCAGCAACCAGATAAAGATACCTCCTCAGAGACTATGTTAGAGTCATACAGATACAGCTGAGCATGCTTGCAGCTAACCATTGGTCTGAACTCAGGGACCCCAATGAGGGTGTTAAAGATAGGACCTAAGGAGCTGAAAGGGGTTGCAACCTCATGGGAATAACATTATCAACCAACCAAACCCTCCAAAAGTCCCATGGACCAAAACACCAACAATTGAGGACATATTAAAAGACCTATTTATCCAGTTGCACATGTAGCTGAAGATAGCAGTGTCTGGCATCAACGTGAGAAGAGGCTTTTGATCAAGGGAGGGCACGTTTTCCCAGTGTAGGGGGATGCCAAGGTAATGGGGTGGAGAGGGTGATTAGGAGGGAGTGCACCTTTGTGACGGCAAATGGGGGGTGAGCGGGGAGGGATAACATCTCAAATGTAAATACAGAGTATCTAATAAAAATAGCTTGGGAAACAAAACAACAAGAAGAGCTGACGAAAGACACTAAGGACTAAGGTGATGGGTAGAACAAGGACCCCAAGGATGTCTGACATGAACAATAAGGAAGGAAGCACCAGGCACCTTGAGCTAAGCATAAAGCAAAAGACGGCCCCTACCCCAGTCAACACCTCCTAAGGCTTACCTGTTCTGACAAGCTCTGTACATAGGTAGCTTCAGACTATACTGTACAAACCCAGGCAGGTGATGAGTGACCTCAGCAAATTCAGCATTCACTCAGATTACAAAAAGAGTAACAAAGAAATCCCCCAAGATATTAGGGCTGAAATAGGTTTTTATTATTAATAATAATAATTTTTAGTTAGCAGGCAAGGTAAAAAGTTCCTTTATGTGATTTTCATCTACCTAAAGTTTTTGTGTGGATAGAACCATTATTTTTTTTAACTTTTAAAGGAAACCCCTTTTAAAAGATTTATTTATTTTAGTTTATGTATGTGAGTGTAAGTGTATGATGTATCTTCATTGCCCTTAGGGATCAGAAGAGGGAGCTAGATCCCCTAGAACCATAGTTACTGATTGTTGTGAGTGTCTGTGTGGGTGCTGGGAACAGAACAGGAGTCCTCTACAAGAGCAGCAACTGCTCTAACCACAAGCCATCTCTCCAGCTCCAAACAGCCAATCTTAATAAAGTCTTTTAACAGAAAAAAATCTAACTGATATGAAAATAGATAAGTTCTGAAAAAAAGGCCAATCTAATAATATTATATAAGATACTTGTTGAAATATATTAGTATAAAAAATAGACTGTGAGAGGAAACCACTAATGTTATGAAAGACCACAGCCTTGTGGTCAGGAATGCCTTCTCTGGAGATGCCAACTAATGTCAGCCACACCTACATCTTCTTCCAAATAAATGTGACTACAAGATACTCCTAACCTTTTAATGTCAGCTCTCCCCACCTTTACTTGTAAAACATGGCTCACTTACACATGCATGTGTACACTAATGTACTCAAATGAGACAAATATAACTATAACAATTTTATATAAAATATAGTCACTGGTAACTATTAAGAGATTGGTGGAGATTGTCTTATAACATGTCTTTTGAGCACCAGAGTCACACCTCTAACACACTCTATCTACCTCCTTTCTCTTTTGGTTCATTTCTCTGTCTTCATGAACTTGGCCTCCTGTGTGTTTCATTGCTGGGTTGTTCCGCTGAACTCCAGAGAACAAGGACCCAGAGAAGAGGAACTCTTTGTTGTTTACTCTCAAACACCTGAGGCCTAGAAGGCATTAGAACTGCTCACTGAATGCACAAATAAGCATATGCCAAGGTTTGGAACAATTTTCTCAACTCAAACGACAGGGCAGATTCTCTTGGGACTAGGGTAGTGGCTTGTAACCTTCCTAATGCTGCAGTTCCTCGTGCTATGGTGACTCCCAACCAAAATTACTTTACTGCTACTTCAGAACTGTAGTTTTGTTACACATGCAGTTTTGGATATATATGGACATATGTGTGTTATATATTACATGTGTGTGTGTATGTATGCAATGTGTTGGCATAGAGCCCAGGAAGTTCTAAATGGAACAAGTAATTCTGATTGACCCAAACCATCCCTGATAGGCTTTGAAATAAAATATGTGCACAAGTCTGCAGTATCTGCTTTCCTTGCCACTTTGATCCCACTTTTCAACCCAAGAAACTCTATGGCCAATGAAAAGATTAAGATAGAAAATAGATTTCAGTAATCTAGAAAAGTCCCTTGTGGGAAATTGAAAAGAGTGACAAGCTTGATAAGAACAATGAAGGAATGGTAGCAGAGCCTCCGGAACTGGAGTCACAGGTTAGTTGTGAGATGCCACATGGGTTCTGGGAATTGAGCCAGTGTCCTCTGCAACACCTCCTGTGCTCTTAATAACTGGAACAGTCTCCCTAGAACTAAGAGCTCATCTCTAAACTAGACAATCACTGGCAAACAAACGTACAAAGGCAGAGGATCACAGCAACAGAGAGCTGTACTTTCTTCAGCTCCTTGAATCCTACGTCTGCTTCAGTTGTGTGTGCCATGCCAGCTTCTTGCTGTGCCCCGTCTCTCCCTCTTCCAATCCACATCACTAATTTTTTCCCCTTTAGTCTAGTACTGGGGATTGAACACAGGAACTTACACAAGCTAGGCAAGAGCACTGCCACTGAGCTACATCTCCAGCCATTTTCATTTTGAGAGATCTTGCTATGTACCCTAGGCTGGCCTGTAAGCTGCAATCCCTCTGCTCCAGCCTCCCACAAAGTTGGGATTGTGGACATATATTCCCTTTTTAGCCTTTTGTTCTCCATCTTTCTTTCTTGTAATGTTTGTCATTTTGTTTTATTTCATTTAAGGTCTTATTAGGGATAGTTTGGGTCCCTTAGAACTATATGTCTCTTTTAGAATTTCAGGTCCTCTGTGCCAGATTGCTTTCTTACATTCCCCATGATTAAAAATTACTCAAAACTTTTCTGAGAAACACATCAGTTCCTTAAATTTCATTTTTGTTTTTGAAGAAATGAAATCCTGATGGAAGTGTGGCAGTACCTACCAAGGCATTGTCCATTCCAGCCTCGGAACCCTTCTGTGCAAGGCACACACTGGTAAGAGCCTGGGGAATTCACACATTGTTCCTCGGGACAGGTGCTTGGCGTCAGACACTCATCAATATCTGAAAATTGGGAAATTAAGTAGTAAACATCTTATCAGAAGGCTAAAACAAACTGAATTTCATCATGAGAGTAAGAAAAAACATCTCATATTTCAGGAATGAAAGTAATTAGATGAAGCACTGGGTGTAGTGGCAAATATCCAGCAGGGACACACAGATAAATCTGGTCAAATCTTTGTACACCTTGGAAGGGTAGCTTTCTCCACTCTGGGAGCCAGTGGGTTATCTGGAGCCACACTGTGGACCAAATCTTTCTAGTGGTAGCAAAGCTTGCCAGAGAGAAACACAAGAAATGAGGATGAGGGTGAGGAGGCCACACATCCATCCAACAGAGCTTTTCTCCATAGACAAATGTCTCAAGGGACAGAGGGAATACACAGTTTGCTTTCACAGACCAGAAGGCATTCTAGGATTGAGCAACTTAACTATCACATTATATGAATTCTCAGAAGTAGAAAAAGAATTAGAGGAGAAGGAACTTATCAGATACTTCAAAATTTTTCCAGAAGAGGTCATATGACCATCTGTAAACTCTCCAGAAAATGCTACTTTTACTGTGCAAGGCTAAGTGACTTTAGTATTCAAAACTCTTTTTGAAGAGAGAAACTACTTTAAATATGGTTGACATTTTGTCAGAGGTAATACAGTGTGTGTGTGTGTGTGTGTGTGTGTGTGTGTGTGTGTGTGTGTTTGAGAGAACAACTTGAGGGAATTGCTTTGCTCCTTCTTCCTTGTGGGACCTGGGGATTGAACTCAGGTTGCCACGCTTGGTAGCAAACACCTTTACCCACTGAACCATCCTCTCAGTCCTAGGCATGGTATCTTATTTTTAAGACACTTTATTAAAAAGAGAAGAGAGAGCAGTTCAAGTTGAAAATGATCCCAGTCCAGAGCCACCTTCTCCATACAGTGGAAGTCTGTTTTCCTGGAGAAGCATTTCGTATTTAGAGAAAGAAGCACATGATATGTCTAAGTTTCCCCACACGAAACGTACAGGAGAGAAGACCCCAGAACATACTTATGGAAACACACCTTTCAGGTCCAAGGCAAACCATGAGAGTGAAAATAAGCAGAATTGGTTCTCTAATTAATCACAGGCATTTGCAGTTGTCATTCTGGATACCTTTAAGGCCACTTAAGAAGCTTCTGCACAATGGGTGCTTAAAGTAAGTATCATAGGGACAAACAAAAACACCAAGCCATTGCTGTAACTACATGACAGACTGTTGTGATCTCTCTCTCTCTCTCTCTCTCTCTCTCTCTCTCTCTCTCTCTCTCTCTCTCTCTCTCTCTCTCTCTCTCTCCCTCTCCCCCTCCCACTATATATAAATCTTTTTCTTTTAAAACATAGAAATCAGAGATGACCATTGGACTGGCCACAGTTTGCTCTATGCTGAGGTGTTAGGCAGCACCTGTAGCACTTCCTTCATCTGTAGAGCCAGGGCCACCTGCCTTGTGACATTTTAAGGGCAAATGAGATAATGTCTGAAAATTACAATGGGCTCCTTGGAGACTCAACTCTGTTTGAAAGCAGCTTCCTTTGTGACGTCTGAGACAAGCTTCGGAAAGCCAGAGACCTGGGGACCTTTGGTTCTTGTCCACCATGGAATTAAAAACAGTCACATTATTTCATCTCTTTTTCTCTTCCATCCTTTTTGTGGATAGAGATGGATGCACACCCAGGGAACCCTGGGGACATGTTAACTAATCCCCAGGGTTTAAATAATGTTAAATAATCCCCATAGATTGAGTATCACTGAATCTTCTATCAGCTATATGGCATTTTAACTGTTCTAGTTTACTTCCTGTCGTTCTTTAAATATCCACTCTCTTTTTTGGGACTATATATGGAGCATAATTAAAGATTGGTGTTGGGGGTTTTTTTGTGTTGAATATTTGTCAAATATATCTCCAATTTTTAGCACTATTTTCACTTGAGCCAATAACTATGGAGGCACAGAGAAGACGCAGTCGCGAACAGAGTCATGGAAGAGAATGTAAAGAACTTGAAAAGGAGAAGATAGAGTGTCGTATAGGCTTCAGCGACACATGTTGATGCTCACAATGACCCTGCTGATTGACTTCATGGCGATAAACCAAGGTTTAGACCAGACAGTTACTACTAAAGAGAGTCATCAGCTGATTCCCACCCATGCTTTTCTAGGCTCACACTCTACTGCAGAGGGAGGATTCCCTAGAAGAGGACAGTGGGGACACTTTGGGGCTTGTCCAGTGGCACCAGGCCATAGATGGGAAGGTTTGTGGCTCTGCTCAGATCCAAACTGACCAGACGTCCAGTAACACACGACACTCCCACTTGTCTCTAGAGTTAGAAGCCAGCAACCCAGGCAGGTAGGGACTGCCAAGAAATGTCTAATTACTGCTCATTCCAGACCTAGGTCATCTGAGTGCGAAGGAAACCAATGTGCAGAAGCCAAGGGACAGCTAAGGGAAGAGTGGTCCACTGAGCCTATCCCTCTCTAACTGTAGAAGCCTGCCCACAGCAGACAAGATGCAGAGCTTCAGGCAGCTGCAGGCAGCCAGCCAGGGAGTGCCAGGATCCAATACCACATCTAACTCTAAATCCTTCAAACACCAGCTCAGGGACCTGTGTCTTCGCTCTTATAGGCCTATGCCAAGATTGCTGCAGCAGTTAATCTCTCTGGGGAAAATAATTACCAATAATAAGAATAAGAAGAACTGATGTAAGGTGGACATCTGCACCAACAGAAATACTAATTAGAACATAATTTTGACATGTACACAGCTCCCAAGACATTTCGCTAATGAGCACCGTCTCCGTCAATGTAATGAAGAAACGTTATCTAGCACTGTTAGTCTCTGGCTCCAAACTGGACAGACAGTACTTCAAACAGTCTGCAGGAAAGTTCCAGAATACATGTAAAAGAAGACAGTTGAGACAAAAGAATGCAATGAAATGGGAAGGGGGAAATGAAAAATGAACCGAGGTTACACCTGCACTGTATTCACAGATGAGTGAGCAGCCAGACTCTAATTAAATCTGGCCTCAATTCAGAATAATCAATTAACTGTGCTCGAAACTGCAAACAGCAGGAAAGACAGACGCCAAGGTGAAAACTTAGGAGACTATGAATGCAGCGAATATGGCAGGCAGAGCATGGAAGTCAGGCAGAGGCTGTGAGCAGAGAAAGAGGCTTTGAACCTTGTGACGGAACCAAGGATTCACTGGCAGAACTGAGAACAGCAAAGCCCACAGCGTCTGCCTTCCCACCCTAGATACAGCTGAGTCTCGGAGTCCTGATCACAGGTCTCTCAGTCTTGTGAGTACACTCACCCTCACAGTGGCCCCGGCGTGACATCCGGTACCCACTGTCACAGTACTCGCAGTGGAAGGCCCCAGCAGTGTTGATGCAGCGGCCCTCCCTACACACATCAGGCCTTAGACATTCATCCACATCTGTGGGAAACACAAAGTATTGTCCAGCATTATTCATTTTTATTTGTTATGTCTTTATTCTTAGTTTCTAATGAGCATACGAAGTAATAAATTTCCTTTACGGCCCTTACAAATATTTAGTTTTGTTTTACTTTCTTTCCCTTTCAACCTGCTCCCCACCCCACCCATCCTCCATAATGCTGCCCCAACCGACATCCTTCCTCTCCCAGTATCTCCCTATGCTTTGTTGTCACGTGTTTTCTATAGACTCCCCCCTCCATATCTTTCTTTTTAAGCATCTTTCCCCTTCTCATGGGTCACTTTCTTTCCTGGCTCCTATTCATACTCATTTCTATACAAACACACACACACACACACATATACATACATACATACATACATACATACATACATAATACATACACACACATATAGATATATATACAAACGTACAAACATACATACATAGACATACATTCATACATACAAAGTTAGGAGTTGCATATAAAAATATGCAGCATTTGGTTTTCTGAGTATAAATAAATGCACTAAATATTTTCTAGAAGTTTTAGTAATTTTATTTTTCTTTAGAGCTGAAAAATACTTCCATTTTGTGTGTGTGTAATATATATGTCACATTTTCATTATCCATTCATTATCCATATCATAGATAGCTATCTAGGCTGGTTCCAAATCTTTACTACTGTCAACAGCACAATAACAGCTATAAGTGTGTAAATGTATACATGGCAGGGTACAGAATGTCAGGAAATGATATAACTGGATTATATAGCCATTCTATTTGAAGGCCTTTTTGGTTTTGTTTTTATAAATCTACACACTGATTTCCATAGTGACTGCCCCAGTTATGCTTTGCAAAGATACTACTTTCTACTTCTCCTTGCTCCTATCTATTTAAATATGACAATAAAATGTATGGTTTGTACCATTATCACTTTGATGTATTCAGCACACTCTTGAGTCTCATGTTTAGATTCACATGATGGTGGTGGTGAATCCAAAATAAGATCTTTTGTACACTTTTGATATGCTTCCTTCCAAAGTATTGTCTCCTAGTAGCAAGCAGACTGCTACATCACAGCAGATGTTTAATACAAGTGTTGGAATGTTTGTATGGGCAGTGAACTTGCCCATCCCCCAAGAACCAACATCAAGAAGAAGAACATCATTATTACCTATACAGTTAGAACCTTCCTCACTGGCCATAAATCCTGCTGGGCAAATACACAGGAAACTTCCCTCTGTGTTCTCACAGCGACCCTGGGAGCAGAGGTGCTGGACCTGAGCACATTCATCAATGTCTGTTAAAAGAATACAATGGGAAAAATTAGAGCTGTGTATCGGGACTCTGTCTCCTTGTTCTGTGAGGCTGCAAATACAAACACCATTCCCTGGGGATCAGAGAGATCTTTATAGGCAAAAAGAACAGCCAAAGGGGAAATGACCCGAAGGAGTGTGAGCAGCAAATGTGTAAGTTTCAAAAGGTAAGGCTTAAAACAGTACAAAAAGACCCCATAAAACCTTACACTAGTGTTTAAAGAACATAGATTCTGGCTCAGTAGAGAAGGTTAGTCTGGTGAGCAGGGGCATCAAGCACTGGGGAGTTCACCTTCACTAGGAAAGTCAGGGACAACCCTTCTGCAATGCACTCAGAGCCAATGCTGGGTCTTGGTCATCTCTATTACCTTTCCTGCTTAGTAACTTAGGTTCTAAAGGTTACACATGACAGATTCATTGAGTTCCTCCCCCCACTTGCTTAGGAATCCACTCTTCATGCATGAAGAGATTTTGAATTTAGCAATCTCTATCAGATGTCAGACTTTGCATGCATACGTGAATTTATTACTGCTTCGGTGTTGATTGGTTAGGGCTAAATACATGATTATAGATAGCTATTGCTAGAGTTCATATTTTATTCACTTTTTTAAAGCAGCCCACCTTTATGCAAATGTCCCATTTGTAGCAAGGTAAGTGGCATTAAACACAGAAATAAGAGAATTCCTGGGTTTGAGGAAGCTACTTCTTTTTTTAAAAAAAATGTAAAGCAGCCTTTAAAACTTTAAACAGTAATGTTTCCCAAGATGGTTAACATTAAGAAGCACTCCAAGTATGCAACAGTTTCCTACACAAGAGCCTGTCTACCACATGGTTTCTTACCAACACATTTCCTCTGCTGTTCACTGAACGTGTAACCCTCATAGCATATGCAGGTAAACCTCACCGGCAGGTTGATGCAGTGTCCTGCTCCGCAAATGTCTGGGTTCACAGTACATTCATTGATTTCTTTAAAAGAAACAAAACAATGTGAAAAACACCCCGTCTGTAGGCATTTCATTGCATCCATGTGACAAAACTTTGTGTTTCATAGGGAGCTGAGCTTCATATTGCAGATGCATATCCAGAACTCTGTGGCGGGCTATGAGTTTAACTGCAAATTCAGGCAACTACTTTATGACTGATCAGGTACCTCCACCTAAGCTAGTCACGCATTCCCAGTAAATCAAGTTAGAAGATGAACTAAACAGAAACACAGAAGTCTGATGAAGGCTGTAAGACTATCAATCCTTCACAAAGCACCTTCCTGTGTGGCCTATCAAAGACTTCCCCTGAATTCTATTTTTTCTTAGTAGATACCCAGGAATTTGTAAAGATGAGCTTAATTAATCGAGACCTACAGAATGCTAAAGCACTGTTTTGAGAAGACTTGCCCACCGAAGACATCTTGTCTCCAATGACGCCTGCAGAAAGTACAATGGCAGAGAGTAGTAAGTGCACCCAATTGCTTTGATGGCTCACAGTCAGAAAAAGGTACAAATTCTAATGTCATTCATAGTTCAGTCATTTCTTGACCACACTTTCTTTTTTTTTTACAAGTGCAAAATAGAAATAATCCGAGTTCCAGCTTCAGAGTTGAAAAGAGCTCAGTAACACACCACGTAATGTGCAACTCAAAGGTGTTAGTCATGAATAATGTTCCCACTGTTCACAGTGAAGTCTCATATCTAACAGGGATGGCCCTGGAACGATGGCTCTGCAGTTAAAAGTCTGCAATACCCAGTCACGGGAGATTCGACACCCTTTTCTGGCACCAGGAACAAGCATTCAAATGGTACATACACACACACACACACACACCCATGCGTATAAAATAAAATAAATATGATATCATTTCTATGTGCTACAGAACCCCAAAGGTTAAGGGTGAAGAGTTTCACTGGTTTATGTGCATAGACTCTCAGGTAAAAATTCTCCTGTGAGAATGTCTCAGTAGGAAAATAAAAAACAAATACATCTCCAGTTATCATTTATCCATTATAGTAGATGCTTCCTTTGAAAATCATTGGCACTTAAAGCTTGTGGTTTGTTAATTATTGAAACTCCTATACACATTTTTCTGGCCACTTTCTTAAAATGAGAAAGCCCAAGTAGGCAAAAGTAAAATGAATTTCTTCAAAAGGTGAATCAACATGCTAGCACAATGATTCAGAGAGAACTAAAGGCTATAAAACTTGGGGTTAATCACTACATCGCCTCCCTCATAAATACCAATTTCTTGATGAGAAAATATTTATTTGTAGTTTTCAGGCATAACTATAAGTTGGAATGTTTACACACATGAATGACAGTCTCCAAAAACACATGGTACTGGAACAGAACTCAGTGTCTTCCTACCACACAGCTTGCCAATGGACTTCAGTTATTTCTCTTACATTGGTTCTATTATACCCTGTTAACCATCAGCAGGAAAGATGGCGAACAATGACAACTTTTCGGGTGTAAGAGAGAAAATGAGTAACAGTGGTCTTTCTTCTCAATCCAACACATTAAATAGAGCTGTGGGGTTGAAGTCATACAAGTGAAGAATGTTGGGGGCCTTGTGTTCACTATCTTATAGATTACGCATTCAGAGGCACAGCTAAAAATATTAGTCCTGGCTAGTGGGGCACTTAAGATGTATGGAATTGTCCTGTTAACACCACTAGAGGGTACTAGGAGATGCATCCAGGAAGAAAGGGAAAGAGGGAGGAAGGGAACAAGGGAGGGTAAGAGATGGAATGGAAGGAACAATCTACAACACAGTTGATTTCTTCATTGGTCTTCCCATCTTAACAGTGATTAATTAATATGATGAATGTGTTCTCAAAGACTGCTACCATTCACTTGCTAAGCAAGATCCCAGCCTCCTGGAAAGAAATAGCCTCAACCATCTCCACAATTGTTTATTTGCTTTCTACAAATCAATAGCCAAAAAGTTAATCAGAACAGTGTTTTCCTTAAAAGGAGCATAAATCAGCTGGGATTGGTGGTCCAGTTCTAGAATGTTCTAGTACTTGGGAAGTGGGGGAAACCAAAGTTTCCAGGTCAGCATGAGCTGCCAAATAAGACCCTACCTCAAAAGCCTAAGTACTAAGCTCAGTGGTAAAGCTCTTGCCTAATATGAGCAAAGCCCTGAGGTAGGTTTGATCTCTAGCATGTATGTGCACATGAGTGTACATATATATCAGTGTGTGTGTGTGTGCACGCACACACACGCACGCACACACATGCATCCACAAATGTATATGTGTGGATGTTTTTAGCCCTTTAAAGTATGTGTTGCTCAGTTTCTTCTCATTCCATGTTAGGTTTCTCATACTTATGAACATACACAGCCCATAGAAGGAGGAGCACCAGGACACTGTCTTAATAGAAAAAATTTTCTGGGTTTTATAGCAGAGTCAAGCTGCTTTACATTTTCTCAAGAGTTGCTCAACTACAGGCCTTCCTGTAGGACAGGCCTCATTAATGCAGAATGGGCCACTTTATGAAGAGACACATTCCTTTTAGAAACTGCCTACGTGAACTTTGGAAGCACAGGCAGGACATTCCACTGAGGCATAACCTTCCTGTCCTCAGGGCCCTGGTGAAAGTGACTATCCTCTGTTCCAGAGATTGTTAGATGCCCCACTGAGATGGTTGGGTAAATGTCCCACTGGAATCTTTCCTGTGTTCTTCTAAATGCTTACATGTGTGCCTCTTGGGTGGCAGTAAATGCTTCCCCTGACACAACCTCACCCACACCAGTTCTAGAACCTTATTCTCTTCCTTGGTCTAGGATCCACTAAGGACTTAGGGAAAAGAACCATGAACAAAAAGGCAGTGGAAAACCAAATGCTTGGTGTCTTTCTGCTGCAAGGTCAATGAAAGACTCAGCAGCTCAGTGTGTTTATTTTCTAAAACTCCATGAAAAGAAGCTTTGTGTCAGTTGTGAGACCCCATGTGTTGGTCTAAAGTTCACCCCTTCATTGTGTTATTATCCAAAGGGATGGAAGAATAAAGGAATCAACCCCCAGACAATAAAGTTGCAATAGCAAAGGGTGATGATTTTATTCTTAAATAACCAATTCATTTCACATCTGCATGGTGTTCTGAGACCATAATGGCAGTAGGAATATGCTTCAGGGTTGAATACTTTCAAAGGGTTCAACTCTAGAAAAATCAGACTAGAACATAGTTTTTAAAAACACTCTGGCTGTGGTCATTATGGAGGTTTCTATAAGGTAGTTGTGGGAGAGAAAGAGCAGTTCCTGGCCAGTTTGCAAAGGCAACAGTGACAGTTCAGAAAGAGGCAAAGCAAGGTATCAAGTAGTAACTCATGGAAAGGTTTATTAAAATGCCCTGGCTTCCCAGCCTTCCCAGGAAGAGCAAACACTGTCCCACAACAACTGAAACAGATGTTTCCACTTTGTAAATATTTGCTAGAGAAATAAAGGTTTGATTTTTTCCAACCTATCCTTTAGCTCTTCTGACACTGTGAAAAATCAAGAATTTCTATGCTGCAATGCCTGATTTAGTTGGAAACGGTAGGCCAGTAATGTAGCAAGTCCCCAATTCAGCTGCACACAGTAGAAACTAATACTTCCCCAAAATACTCTACTCCTTTTATAATTATTCATGTCTAAGAGTGTGTGGCTAGATCCAAAAAGGCTCCTTTCCAATCTTGCAATCACAAAGATATCATCACTGAGCAACGTGGAACGAATGTGTTTATTTTAGAATCTCAGATTAGTCCATCCCTTCCTTCACCTATGGGAGAAAATAGCAGTAAGACATGACACTGATTGTATCTAGACTCTAAGGGATTAAAAACTGTACAACGTTCCTTTGATAAATGATGTGCAGGTTCCTTAAATCTATACCTTGGTCCTCACATTAAATTGCCAGGAACGTTTACATTATGTGAAAATGAAATGCAGCATGACACAGTGGTCTCGTGCTATTGTACTTCATGTTACTGTAACGACTCTGACACTACAAATACATCAGTTAGAAGACTCTCTATTTACAATTTTCTCCCTAAGGATGGATTCCTTCCAGAAGGTTATTTTACTAGAGGAAGTGTAAGCACTTAGAACTGTTACAAAACATGGGGGAAAAAATTCAGGGTCACTTGTTTCCTGGAAGGAAATATTTGTGCTCCAAACATGTGATAGCAGATGTTAGGCCTGAGTGTCTGCCAGACTAAATTGAGCTGTCTTCTTAAAGCTTCATATAGCAGAGCTACATCCTCTTTCACGCAGCTCTATAGTTCTCCGAAGCCCAGAAATGCCCCCTCGTTAGTCATTCCTCACGTGGATAACTGCATGCACTGTTCTTCCAGAACCACCCATGCTGGGTGTTTGACAACAACCTGCTTCTCTTGGACTCTGCGGACACTGCACTCACACATGCCCAGACCCTACCCCACCTATATGTATGTATATAGAAATAACTTGACATATATGTGTGTGTGTGTGTGTGTGTGTATTTGAAAGTAAAACTTTATTTGAAAATAGGCATTCAGAGTCAATTCTACAGTTCTGTTAAACAATGAATTACATTTTCTAATCAAAATGTAATTAACTTTTGTCAAACTACTATGTGAAAAGGTTTGTCCTCTAATGCCTGACAAGCAAATTCAAACTAAATTTACCTTCACACTGGGAAATGGAAGTGCAATACTTACTGAGAAAAACCTGTGAATTCATTGTTACATGACATTTTATAACACAGAGGTTATTAGAAAGTTTTTATTTCCCAAAGTAGTATATTACACGCTTACATGTCTACAGATGAGCAGGGCAGATGTACACATATATGGGCTCAGAATATAAAGCAATAGCCCATTTTAAAAATCATAACTGTATTAGATCATAGAGCCGGTTTTCTATCAATATCTATTTCAGTATATTTATGGATCTATCATCTGTATCAATCTGTAAGTCTGCATCTCTCTTTCTCTCTCTCTCTCTCTCTCTCTCTCTCTCTCTCTCTCTCTCTCTCTCGTCTCACACACACACACACACACACACACACACACACACACACACAAACACACATGCAAACACACAGAGTCCATCTCTCCTCCATGCAGTCTCTCTTGGTGCACAGAGTTTATGAGAATGCTGTGAGCTTGTGAAGTCTCACTTTCTTTCCCTCCCCATTTGTAACACCAGGATAACTTCCTACACAGTGCCAACCTCCATACCCTGTAAAGGTGAGGTGAAGCTAGGTCTTGTGGCATGAAACGTGCCCACCATCCCTGAAAAGCCTTTAGAGTTAGCAGTTCCCCCTTTCCTTATGACATTGAAGTCTGTCAGTATCTCTCTCTCTCTCTCTCTCTCTCTCTCTCTCTCTCTCTCTCTCTCTCTCTCTCTCTCTGTGTGTGTGTGTGTGTGTGTGTGTGTCTGTCTGTCTGTCTGTCTGTCTCTCTGTGTGTCTCTGTGTCTGTCTCTCTTTCTCTCTTTCTCTGTTTCTCTAAGATATTATATCTCTAAGATAATATCATGATATTATAGTGTGATCTTCTCCTAATGACTCCACTTGAGAACCTCATTATAACTGCCTATGGTAATGAGCCTGTACCTCTTCTGAAGGACAAATTACAAAAGTCTTCTTTCATTATAGAGCTCCAAAGATATTTAGAACTGCTTACATTTCTATTGTGCTCCATTTGGTACTAATAATAAAACCCAAGAGGAGACGGCAGGTAGCTCAGGGAGGGCCAAGGCCAGGGGTGCAAATATGTGTCTTGGTTCTATCACTGAACCCATGGCCTGCCTCTTTCTCCTTTGTCACTTAGCATTTTATTCTCAGAAACTGAATGTTTGGATTATTTTCATCTTTCTTTATTATAGATTATGTTGAAATCCCCCATTTGTTTCTCGGTGCCATATTTCCTATGAATGATCTTAATACATTTTCCTATTTCTCTACTATAAAGAACATGGCCACTTTATATTCTCTTGTTTGTTTCAAAAGAAATTCATTTCTACAATTTTAAAAATAAAAATTAAAATGCATATATTATAAATTTTTTAAATATACAAAATCATATCTAATAGCATAAAGATCATCTATAATCTACTAGCACAGATGCATTTCTTTTGGTCTTCTTTTCCAATTCTGTAGACATTTAAAAGTAAAATTGCAATTGTGACATTGTGTCCTATAGTTTTTAATAAGTGTTACTCCAGAAGTATTTCTTTAAAATATCAAATATCCTTTAAATACGTTAGTAGCTCTATAATGTCATTGTCTATATACTATGATCTCTTTGTGCACACTCATCTCCAACACATCTGTTCTTGTGCTTAACCCTGTGACAATCAATCCACACACTTGTTATTCCATTTTAAGTGCAGTCTGCACCCGTCTTCTCATAGGATGCACAGCGCAGCAAACACTCCACTGACCTGTTACTTGCGTAGGAGCAATCACTTGGCTGGCACTTGATGTGGAAGCTTCAGGAGCCACTTCCACAGGCACAGGAGGGGATGTCTTTTCAACCACTACTGCATGAGAAAGGGGCACAGGAACGTTCAGTGTTGGCATGTACACTAGCCTGCTTGTGCAAAATCCAAGTATGACTTCATCTAAATAATACAATAGCCCTGTTCAGGAACTGATAATGATTCTGAAAGCTCATGGCATCAAGTCAGAATTCAAAATATGACCACTTGATAAATAAGAAGTTTTAGCATTTGCACACTGTATAATACACAGAAATATAGTATACTATACAGAGGCTGATTTTTTCCTATATACACTACTCTTCTCAAACCAATATTGTTGGTTTGTATAGGAATGTAGTGCAGTGTACTGAAATAGGCATTTTATGATGAATTCAGAGACTCAGCCCAATGATTGATTAAACTCAATCAAAGACACACACACACACACACACACACACACACACACACATACACACACATATACACAAACCTCATGAATTTTTTCAAAATATCCCTATAAACAACACATATCAGCTCAGGTTACCTGGAAACTGTGGGTGCAGATGAATAGTTGAAACCCCTGGAGAGAGCTGAGGTTGTCCAGGTTCAAGTCTTGTTTTTTCTTGATCCAGTGAGGATATTTCCTGGGTGGTTGTTTTGAGAGAGAGAGAGAGAGAGAGAGAGAGAGAGAGAGAGAGAGAGAGAGAGAGAGAGAGAGAGGAGAGAGAGAGAGAGAGAGATTTTATTTAATTAACTATACTCTCAGCAAGGCAAATATATCACAGGATCAGATACACACCTACATAAATGGCTTTAAAACATGGAGCTGTTGCAATGTCAGCTTCTTATTTTAAGGCCATGTTGTTTATCTACACACCCACTCCCATCCATTTCCTTGGAATTCAAAGTCAAAACTTGAAAATAAGGACCTTGGACCAAAGTTCCACATTTGATCTGAACTGGGCATCGCTAACTCTAACTGGGGACTCCATGTCGTTTCCAGGTGGCTCTGCCTCACAGCCACGCTTTGCAGGTTAAATGACTGATGTAACAACTGGCCCACACAGAAGAGGACCCACTAAGCTGAAGTACTCTAAGCCAGGCAGTTGGCACTGTGGCCTTCTTCAGCCTACATCTAACAATTTAACATTCCAAGGCTCTCTCAGCTGTGCTAAGCTGCCATGGCAACAGCAGCTGCAGTCTTAGGAGACTTGTGGCTTCCTAACTGGACCTCAAGCACAAAGGGAAGAAAAACAAAATCCACCCACCATCATGGCTTAGCTTTCAAGTGTGGCTCTGTTAGGGCTCATGCCAATGTTAGGGCTCACCTAGCCTAGTTAAGGATCTGAGCTTTTACTCACATCAGCATGGAGCCAGAGACCTCAGGACACCTCATTAAGTGCATTCATCAAGTTACTTCCTCACTGTTAGCTAGCATCTTGCCTCTCAGGCTCAACTTCATGACATTGCCCTGTCTCCTGGCTTTTGTTATTACCTTTGTGTTTTGACTGTAGAACCCTTCACAGCTGGTTTCAAGGAAACCCAACTTTGTAAGTATGCATTTTTACAGGCTAACTCAGGACATGCTACAAATTCCTCCCCCACAAAAGCAATCAGCCTCTGATACTAACTTCATCTTTTCTGTCAGTGAAACAATCCATATAATGGTCCAACCAATATTTTATCCTACCCAGATTTAGTCACTTTTTTTAAGGGCTTGAGCTTTCATTCCCTACACTCAACCCTGTCCATGTTCAGTATTCTTTGTGGTGGTCACCCTTTGTTTCTTTCCTTCCTTTTTTCCTTTTATTGTTTTTGGGTTTTTGTTGTTGTTTTGGTGGGGTTTTTTGTTTGTTTGTTTGTTTGTTTGTTTGTTTTGAGACAGGCTTTCTCTGTGTAGCCTTGGCTGAATTACAGCTTGCTCTGTTGACCCAGGCTGGTTTTGAATGCACGGAGATCCACCTGCCTCTAGAATACTAGGGTTAAAGATGTGCCACCGCAGCCCAGTGGTCTACCCTTTTCTCATCCATAGTCCTCAGAGCTACAGTCTAGACTCATTTCTCATGTTCAGCTGATAGCATCATTGAATAGTCCTCTCGAGCTACCAGGCTCTCTATCTCAGTTGCTCATGCAATAGTTCCAGGAATCACTAGCCACTCATTACATTTTCCCACATACCCTCCTCTCCATAAGAAGAGGCCATTACTTGTTAGACTGGTGCAGTGCATGGCATACACCAATGAAGAGCAGCCCACAACGAAGCACTCACTCACTCCTGTGGTTTCCAGCAGAATTTCCCATCCACCTTAGGTATAGCTTTTCATAGCAACACAACATTGCCACTTAATGGTCAGGGACCCAGTTCAGCAGCTAATATCCCACAATTACACTGATTACAAGTGTAGTTCTAGCCCATAAAGCAGGACCATGTTCCCTTTCTAACAGAATCTTTGTTGCTCCTTTCTAAACCTTCCCACATAAATGTCTCACCCTTGGACTAGCCTCTTTTCTCCACCCTCATGATGGTGAGACTGTCGTCAAGTTTCAATACTAAACAGATCTTCATTTCATCTCCTACCCAGACTACTCCCTTTTAAATTAAGATGGAGTTAAGATTATTTAAGAAAGAATGGTGACTGTCTTTTTCAGATTCAGTCCTCTGTGTGTTTGGGAGGGGTGATTGCAGGTGCTCACACCCATGCACTAGCACATGTATGTGTACACACTTGTGCCTGCCCATGCATTGTCACCTATATATGTGTACATGTAGGGACCAGAGGTTGGCGTGAGGTCTCTTACTTGCTCACTTCTTCACCTTATCCTTTGAGGAAATATCTTTTCTGTTACGGTCTCACTCTAGTTACAGTAAGCTACACCACAGAATAGAAGATCAGAACTGAGTTGTGACAGGTTTGTTTAGGCACCTTACTGGCATACTTAGAAGTCCAATGATTTCTCCTTTGTATCATTAAGAGCTAAATCCCAAATCAACAAAATTGTAAGCTGCTTTCTATTACCTATCTTTCAAGACGCCACAGCTGAGCAAGCCAAATATGCAAATCTGTTAGATTTCTTCAGACTCAATGTAACATGACATCTCCCAATATATGTGCAAACCATTCCACAATCATCATTTCCTTCTTCGGGATTCTTATAACATGTATGAGAACATATGCTTTACACTAACAATTGAGACACTATTTAAAATAGTTTATTTCTGGGTCTATCCACCATCAAGTTTTAATGCCTAATATACTCTTGGTAACTGGATGGATTATATATAAATGAAAACCATCTAATAACTATATGATCTTTATATTATCAAATAAAAATTCAAGGGGCACAAAGAAGATGCAGTGTTCCATAAACAGGACATCAATTCAGCAAACATTCCCATTTCCTGCTATTGAGTCTCATGGTTTCTACTCTACCTTGTACTGCTAAACCCAATACTGATGACATTTTCTCTAATATTCCTAAGAAACAACATTTAAGTCTTTGACCATGGCCTTCAAGGGCAATTAATGTTTTTAATCTAATTTGACTTCACTGTAATCTAATTTGATCCAAATGTTTGTGTTAAATTTTAGTTGAATTAGTTAGTGCCTGGCTTACTTTTATAGGATACTAAGCATCCCCAATTGCTTGCGCCCAGCAGAGTGTTTTTCCCCCGCAGTTAGTGCACACAAGCAGTGCACTCTACGAATTCTGCTCATCACTTTTCTTCTTTCCAAAACTTAATTCTGTGGCAATGGCTGGAGCTCCTCACCACGTCCCCCAGACCTTTTAGCTAGTGTTCTCTGCACAGAGAAGGGTAACACTCATTTCGACAATCTGGTCAGACAATCTCTTGGTATTAATGGACTGTGTTTTCTTATAGTAAATGGTCTCTCACATGAAGGTCCTAAAGTTAAAACAACAACAACAAAAAAAGACCTATACATATCCTAAGAAAAATGTCTTGAAGTCAAAAAGAGAAAAGACTTATAACAATGAACGAATTACCTTCTCTGGAGGTGCTGTTACCACTAAAAGCAGAAGAGAGAGGTGAGAATTAGTACAGGAACACAACCCACTGGTCAGATTTCAGATTTCAGAAGGAATTAGGAAGCCAGTATCTCCCCCAAACAATTATAAAGCAAATCAAGTCAAGTGTGGAATGCCAAGCACCTGCCACCTGGGTGGACTTTGTGCATGAATGACAAACTTTTTGTGGTTTTCAACTGTTTAGTTATCAAGGTTCAGAGGTCAAAGGTTCAGAGACGTTCATTCAAAATTAAGACAATTAACCTCAAGTTTAAAGAAAACACTTCTGGAAATATTGTTTAATGATGAATCTAGTTTTTGAGAACTTCCCATGTCTCAGAAAACAAATGTTTCCAGTGTTCACAAATCCATCTGATGTCATTGTTAAAGAGAATGACATTGTTTCACAGAGACATGAAAATGGGTACTGCATTTTTCATATAATCCAGTTTTTAACAAAGGCCTCTGATTATTTTCATGCTAACTAAATCAACCAAAAGCCACACCTCATGAACCAATAAGAGACATTTATAACTTAGCATCAATAGAATTAGCAACTTAAGTATTAGTCAGTAATGTTATTGTGGTGGGGTGAGGTCTTTGGTTTTGTTTTGTTTTTTCTTGAAATGCTTGTTTTCATTAAGAAATTCCAAGCAATAGTGAACAACTTTGTTTATTATTTGGAATTTTCTGAGTCACTATGTCTCCTTTACTATTAGCAAATAAGTTGGAAGCATTAATTCCAGGAAGAAATGAGCCTACCAGATAAATTAAAACCACCATTCTTTCAATGGGAGGAAGCTGTCTTTCTACCCTTTGAAACCTATTATTAAGGAATTCTAGAGACAGAACTATACCTATGCTCTCTCCTTACGCTAAACAAAGGATGAGCAACCTAGCCCAGTGGTTTTCAACCTTCCTAATGCTGTAATTTTGCTACTGATATGGATCACAATGTGATATCTGATATGCAAGATGGTCTTAGGAGGCCCCTGTGAAAGAAATGTTCAACCCCCAAAGAGGTAGACAGAGACAACACCAAGTAAGGTCCTACTTGCTCTGCCTACCCAAGGAAGAATTATAGCACAATGAGTAAACCAGTAGAAAGAAATTGGCCAGAAGGCACCAATGCTCAGAGCTCAGAACAAGTTCTGCCACTAGGGAAGGAGGTTATGCCAAGCTCCAACATGACTCACAAATGGGAAAATCTTTACCTAAAAATTAAGGCAAAAACCAACAAGAGCTTTTTGTTTAATTTCTATTTTTTTTAAAGGAATGAGACACATTCTTTACAGACCTAAAACTGTTCCATTTTTCCGGAACAAAGCTTTTCTGTGCTAATCAAAATAGTCAATATACATTATACACTAAGGAGAGAAGAAAATCCCTCTTGGGGGATGGGGCAGCAGAGATTGTCAAAACTAGAAATCACTAGACTTTCTACCCTTAGTCATGGGTCCCATTATACCCTTTTTATGACACACAGGTCATGACTATGTCTTGAATTGCTCTCAACGTAAATGAAAGGACTTCTCTAGGGCCCTCCCAGATTCTTGAACTGACAGGTTCCTGCTTTCCTGCTTGTTACCTGCAAGTATCCCACCTGCCAGCTACCACCTCACAAAAGCTCAGCCTATGCTTCAACATGTTCAAACCTGTGGATTCTCCTTTACACAGCAGAATTCTAGTCACAGAAATAAATTTGGATATTCCCTGAAGACGATAATCCCTCTCCAGGAGTAAACAGTAAGCTACTGTAGCTTCTAAAATGTTAGGCGTGTTCTAGAATTCACATGGAATATTGTTACCTGCTAGGTTCACACACCACAGCAGTGACTCTCAATCAGGGAAAATAGTCCATACTGGATCTAAGGATGTATTCAATATTCAGGCACCTTTTTAGTAGTGTGTGTGTGTGTGTGTGTGTGTGTGTGTGTGTGTATGTGTGTGTGTGTGTGTGTGTGACATAAAAGTTAAAGAACATTCACACTGCTAAACATCTGACAACACCCAATATAGCTTCCTCACCCATTACAGAATTATACACTTGCAGATGTCGGCATCATTAAGAATAAGAGCTGTACTCTAAAGGGATAAAGACAAACAGAAAGGTACAGACACAGAGATGGATGGCTAGAACCCTGACCCAACATGTAAGCTCACCTTTGGACTCTGGTACTCCTGGCCCATGTTCCCGCGAGGTCAGTGCCTCTACAGGCTCTTCCTTGGCTGGGAGAGGTGGAGGATGAGCACTTTTAGCAACATGTTGGGTGTTCTTTGGCTTGACAAATACAGCTTCTTTACCTATATGCTGATGGATTGGCCTGCGTCTATGAACGCCAGAAACCGTATAACCCATTCCACCAGGACAGATTTCCTTAAAAGCAGCTAGATTTGGGATGGGAAAATATTCCTTTTAAAAATCTAACAGTACAAACTTACAGAGGAAAATATCATGATGAATATCTCTTATTAAATCATCAGTAATATAGGTACATTTCAAAACTTCAGAAACAGATGCAAAATGCAAGCAAATTGCTTAGATTTCTGATAGAATTGTGTATTTACAAGAAAAAATTCAACGTTTACTTTGAACATTTACTCATGTATTAGTTCCTTATCCTACCCAATTAGGATATATATTTGGCATGATTTTTACATTTGTATTTATATGCCAACAGCCAATATGCCACTAAGTAGACTTCTTTAAATATGTAAACTATATTTTACAAAAAGATATGCAATATACAAGGAGTAGTTTTAAGTATAGCTGTCAACTATCTAACAGTGTGTATTACCACCACTAGTCAGGTTTTCTCCTTTCCCCCTGCTTTGGTGATTTCACTGGTTATTAATAAAGAACTCAGTGGACATCTAAGTTAAATGACAAGCAAGAAGGGGTTCACTATATTCAGGGACATGAGGGACTGAAACGCTCCTTATTTGTTTGTGTCCAGTTGATAAATCTGGACTCAGCCAGTGTGCTACGTCTGCGATAGGGCAACTGGTGCTGAAGGGGTGGAGAGGGGTGTGTTTTTGAAGAGGACCTTCAGGTAGTGAGGACAAAGCCACACAACAGAGACAAGTCAGAGGCTCCAGACAGAAGCTGTAGCAAGAAGAAAATGCCAGCCCAAGCCGTGTGGTTCTCTCTGTGGTCAGGGACAACCAGCAAATCTGGTCAGATTCACCACATAGAGGACAATGGGATATTCTCTACCATGTAATTATCACCCCCATCATGAAAAAACATGTCTTTCCCCCTTCTGAGAGGACTGGGTATGATGTATGATGTATGATTTGCAGACCTCTAGAAGCAAACCCTGGGGCCCAGTAGAGTATGGCAGACAGATGCAAATTCCACATAATCCCTGGGCTGTTGGGCTTGGAAGCAAATTGCCAAATGCAAAGAAGGGGGCTTATGGTCAAGTTTTTGTTTCTACTTTTAAAATTAAAAGTAAGATAAGTCATTTCTCATTTTCACTGAACAAGAAATTGTCTATTTAATATACTAGGCCTGGAATTAGTCCTTAATAATAAGGAAACCCTACAATATTCCCTTAAAGCCAAGATACTGTTTTTCTGAGGATTCACCCACTCAACTGTGAAATCTATTAGGATAGAGAATTCTTAAGTTAAAAAATGGACAGTTTAGAACGAAGTATGGTTTTGTACCAAAGCACATATTTGATTAAAATCATCACATGAGCACAACTTAAGTATAAAAATTGTATGATTAATACTATAATAAAATTTAGCTATTGTACTTTGGGAAGCAGCCCTGGTGGACTTAGTTTTATATATATACTTCATGTAAAGGTTAAAACCCTGTCAAAATTGACCTTAAGGGAAAATGAGGGGCCTATGCATGACAAAGCTTTGTTAGAATGAGTGTGTTAGCAGGCACAGAGGTTGCTAGCACCTTGGTAAATTCTAGAGAAATTTATGCTCTCCAAGCATTAGGTAAGGTAAGAATGGACCAAATTATACTCAACTTATGAACACTTGACCCCTTCAAAGTTCACTATGGTTTGGGCTAGGTCTTCTCTAAAGTTACCTTTGTAGAATAAATTCAAATTGAATACAATTCTCTGTATTTTCAATCAGAGAAATCAAGTGCAATTTTAATAACTAGGCCATTACTATAAAGCAAAACAATGGGCAGTGAACCATTAGGAAGGCACACGGCCCAGCACACCCTTCTGGTTTATACTTAAAGGCACAGGTTCTAGAAGTGAATAATAAAATACAAGGATTTATCTTCTTAGCATAATATGTAAAAGTAAGACCATAAATAACGGAGGATTCATATGTACATGTTCTTTTCTGATTTAAGCTTCTCCAACTATGCTTTCTTCAGAACCAACACAAACACATAACACCATTAAAAGCTAAACTCAAGAAACCGAAAGTAACCCAAGCTGCTGAAGTCATTTTGTTCCTGTAGCTGGAAACATTAGTGTGTATACAGGTGGCTCTGGCTTACCTGTGCCTGGGAGGGGACATTTCTCACACTGTGGGCCCCAGGCCTTGCCCACACTACAACAGCAGATCTGCTTGGTGAGGTGAACAGAGAGAGGGTGCATACACTGCCTTCCAGGGCTGACCAGGCGGTAGCAGGCCCCTTTCTCTTCTGAGATTACAGGGGGGTCCGCTAAAGAGAGAGACAAGCCTGATGTCACTGAAGAAACCAGTCAAAGAAGTTTAAGTTAAGATCGGATGGCCTCACAGTGGTGAGGAGCCTTGCTTTAAGAGAGATCCATCTAGATTAGTGGAATCATTCACTTTTGCTAACTGTCCATTCTCTGAATCATTTTTGGAGTCAGAGTACCAAATACCCTAACTAGTTATTCCTATCTCTGTCTGGGTTTATTTTTAACAAATACTCATATAGGTGTATCAGTTAAACATTTCCACTAATAGCTAGCTGTTCAACCACCTATAATTAATCACAGTTTTGTCCAACTGTTTTCTGAAACTGGGTTGAAAAGTTGGTACTAAGATGATGGTTGATGAGTGTTCAGACACCATGGAAAATCAGGAGCATGGTCAGTACCAGAGCTGGAGAGCTGTCAGAAGCTCAGGGATTCTCACCCAAGGCCAGAAAACATATATGACAGATGGGGAGTGGGGGCTGATCTACTGAGATACACAAAGCCCCAATGTGGAAAGCCCAGCAGAGCAGGCAGTGTCTCAAGCCCTCATTCTATGGCTGCAAAGGTAACCAAGATGTTACCGTTCAACTCCGTCTCCTCAACCTGATCTTCAACCATAAATTAGTAGTAAGTGCTCTTCATTCGAATGCCTGGCACATGAGGCAAAGTTGAGAGCAAGATGCAGCCTTGTCTTTCAGGTGTGTATCTCTTAATGAGAGCATGGTTGGGGTGAGTGCTATAGGACCAGATTCGGCCTGAGTCAACACTGCCAAGTCAGCTCCAGGTTGGTGGCCTCCTGTCGGTTTCCCCATCTCAGCCATCCCTCTTCTCTCTTGTGGTGTCATATCAATCTGCTTTTCCTCTAGTCCCTGGTACTCACGGTTCAATCCAACTTTTGGCCAGTCCTGGTAGATGCACATTTTCACCTTTCTAACAGGTTATATGTTCTGAGAATAATCTGAATAAAATTAAGTCTTATGGCAGAGGAAGATGCAAAGGTGATGGCTGGCTCTAAAATGTAAATCTACCACTTGCTTGTCCCCTAATTTTTGGGAAACCTGCTGTGTGATGATGTAATGGGAAATGTACCCTATAGTTCACTGCATTTGAAAACTTGGTCCCCAATTGGCAGTGCTGTTTTGGGAAGTTTAGATGTTAAAGCTTTACTGGAGGAAGTATGTCACTGGAGACAGGCTTTGAGATTACACACACACACACACACACACACACACACACACACACACACACACACACAAGCACTTACACAGACCCACAGACACACACACACCTGCACACACTCATGTATCTTGTGGTTCAAGATGTGAATTCCCAGTTTCCTTTTTCTACTCCTATCTCTGATACTTGCTGACTTGAGAGCCCAAGTCTATGGACTCTCACCCTTTGGAAATGTGAGTCAAATTAAACTTTTTATTCCTCACATGGCCTTGGTTGTAGTATTTTAGCAACATTGTGCAACAAAGAAAATTAATACACTTGTCTTTCCCGACCCTTATCTTTCACATTTTCATTTCCATAAAAATTTCATGGGTTTATGGAAAGCTCATTTTGATTGGAAATGATTAAGTTTGTGTATGAACAAGGCTAAGCAATACAACGAGACATTTAAACAGATACTGGATTGTCTGTTGTTTTTGGTACCATCTGGGTTTTATTGTTATTTTACACAACATTGATATTTAAACCAGAGGACCTTGACTGAAGTTGTCTGTCCTCTATGATATGAGGGCTTCATCTAATCTGTTTACACATTGACGAGAAAAAAGTATTGATCTGTTTTAGCAAGATTAAATTCTGTCAGTCAACTCCCTTCAAGGGCTACCACGTCAGCTCTTCCCCAGTGGAAAGTCGCCACCTGCTCTGTAGATTAGACCCATCATTCTCTGTACCCATGACAACCAGTCAGCTGAAATAAATGCAACCTCCTATTACTTATGCCAAAACATGTATGACACGCATGCATGTTCACATGTATGAATGTATGCATTAACATGTAAGAAAGTATATTCAATAGTATTTATTTGTATATGAAAGAGGCATTTCTTTCAAGGAATTGGCTCAAGCACACATACTTATCCTGTTGGTTCTGGGTTTTTAGTTTGTTTGTTTAATGCTAAATTACGTACTGGCCAAGCCTCAGTTTTTGTGCTTAGAAAGAATAGGGTCAGTATGCATACTTATCTATGATATTCTAAATCCTGGGCACACGGTAGACACAGAATGCATGTTTAGACACCTGTAATAATATAAAATCCAGCTCTCTGTGTTCTATCAAGTACCTGAGAGCCCAAGACAACCCTTAGTAACAGAAGTTCAAGAAAAAAGAGAGAGATTATAAGTGAACTAACGGTTGGAGGACAGGAAGTAGATGGAGGAAACAGAGCCCCTGAAGACTCCAAACCCACGTGTACTGAGAGTGTGGGTCAGTGGTAAGGCACGCACAAGGCCAAAACGTACAAACAACCTTCATAAACTGCCTACTAAAGCCAACACTGCTGTGACTTCTAAAAGGACAGGCAGAACCGTCTGGAGCCTTCCCTCTCCTGCCCACTCTCTGGCTTTTGTTCAAGTAAGCTATGAACAGTCAAAGGTCACAGACTAAAAGTAAAAGAAAGCTTAGCAGCAGGAGAATGATTCCATTTGGACTGACTGATGTCGTTTTCACCAGCATGGATGCAAATGTTCCTGTTGTCTCAGAATGTTCTACCAGACAGCTGTTCAGCATACCTCTGTAATGGGAGAGGTAATACATATTTTAAGTGTGGTTAGCACCACAGTCTATGTTCCAACTTCCCACCTTCACCATGATTACAACAAAAGCAGCCTTAGACAAGATATACATGGATATGGCTGTGTACCAATAAAGTTTTATTTACAAAACCAGACAGTAAGCTGGTTCTATTCACGGACTGCCGTTTTCCTGACTGCTGACCTAGGATAGAAAATCTGGATGCCCAGTTCCCAGTTTTAAATCTCAACTGGTGATTATTAGTTATGTGATCTGAAGAAGTTTCTAGAACTCTCTTTGCTTTAATTTTTCAATGTGTGAGACGTGAACAATAATTACACATTTGATAAAGTGGGTGGGGAAACTAACTAGAAATTATACAAATGTGACTGGCCTGTTAGAAGGGACTTGTTCTTCTTTGTCTCATGACATCTAAGGTGATGATAGAAGTTCCTAAACACATCCCCTCCCTGTCCTCCAGTGTCTCTCAATCAACTCCAAGTTCAAGGGTAGAGAACACGCAAAACATTAAAAGTTCCCAGGCAGATTGCTTTTATCTGGGGTCCGTTCCTGAATCTCAGCAGCTACATTAATTCGAGTGCAGTCCAGAAGGTAGAAAACCATCCTAGATTTAGTCTACTTTTCTTCACATGACTGTGATAAGCCCAAGATTTTCATTTTGCCCCACAAGATAGGCAAGGGTAGGCTTGGAGGATATTGGTCCAGCTTTCTAAGCCACAAGCACAAGTCAGAAGAGCCAGCAACTGTCAGCCATCTCTTTCTTCCTTTCTTCTTTTTACTACATGAAGTCAAGGGCAAAGAGTGGACAAGCACAAATTGCAAATGGCTGCACCCTTTGGTTGGAGTCAAAGAATACAGAGGCTGTTCACCTTGCAGCATGAAGGAACACGGAGAGCTTCCCAGAGTTCCTTGGAGACTGCCAAGTACACTTCTTAGAGTTCACAGAGTCAGCCACACATTTTATGGATCGGATGAACCCCAACTTCCTGCTTCTTAAGCAAATGCTATCAGTTTCTACCACGTGCTTGCATACTCATACTAGGCAGTGTGTGTGTGTGTGTGTGTGTGTGTGTGTGTGTGTGTGTGTGTGTGTGTGTGTGTGTGTGTTTGCACACACTCGCTCATTTCCCAATTTCTTTGCTACTCTCCCATGACAATGAAGGATATACAAATATCGCATTTTCCCCTGATTCTTTCCAACTGGCTTTAGACCTTTCATCAGTTTCTTTATACAGTTCATCAACAAATCTGGACAAATAGGTACAAATCACAAATTCTGAAGGAACTGGACACACATCCATGATAGCACATGTGGTAAATTCAGAGAGAAGAGAGAGAGAGAGAGAGAGAGAGAGAGAGAGAGAGAGAGAGAGAGAGAGAGAGAGAAAGAGAAAGAGAGAGAGAGAGAGAGAGAGAGAGAGAGAGAGAGAGAGAGAGAGAGAGAGAGAGAGAAACACATCTGTGACCTCCTTGATGGTAAAGGGCCCAGGTTTACCTCGAGTTCTAAACTCCTAGGAACACTCCTAGCAACAAATATCACATAATACTTATCATTTCAGCTGTTGAAGCTGACCTGTAAAATTGAATTATTTATTTTTCCAAGAAGAACGGATGGTTGTTTAATAAGCTCAGAATTATTTGGGCAATGGCAAGAAAAATACATTCTAAAGAGCTGTGCAAGTGTTTCAAGATTCCCATTGGCAGCTTTCTCCAATTTCATTAAAACCTGGGTGCCTGCCCTTCATGCTAGACATGAGATCTTGTCAAAATCTCACAAGTGTACGCCTGGTTCTCCAAGTTTACCTAATCTGCAACCTTCATTGTGAGAATTCTAACCAGACTGTGGAAGATAAAAATGCTTTTACAACTAACACTGTATCAAAGTTTTTTTACAGTAATTACTGCTTATGTTAGAACTTTTAAAAATATTCTTTTATGTCGTTCAAAGTACACAAAAGAAACTGTTGAATTATCTGGATAGTATTGACAGTTTCGTTTGTTTACTAACATTCCAAATCCTTCCATCGGTTTTCAAATGTGCCTTGTATGAAAACTTTACAGCCTAATTTAACAAACTCCAAAATGCCCTCTGGTTAGGTGCCTGTCTGCTTCAGGTCAGATCCAACCATAAAAGAACACACACAGACAGAAAGTGAGAGAGGAATAAAAAAAAGACTTACGTGCACAATTTCCTAATCTGCATTTGTGAGTTTTAAAAGGAAAACAGGAGTAATTAGTGACAGCATTACAAAAGGCTTAAACCCAGAGAGGGACTGTCAGCTTTAAATGACTTCATTTCCTCCCTAGCACAGTTTAGCGAACAATGAGCTGGGTTTAGGCTGAAGAGCCAAGTCCTCATGGAGACTGTTTTCACTTGATCAAATGTGAGGCAGCTTCATAAACACCAAGTCTACATCAGAATGAATTCAAAGAGCCTCGCTAGACAGAAATACCTCACCCAGCTGTGAAGTTTTTAAGCTTTGTATGATCATATACTGTTTTCTTTTAATGTGCAGCTTTTACTTACTTTCCTAGTAATGATACAATACATTATTAGGTACAATAAAATATGGTCATCTTTTAAAATCCTGCATTTGGAGACCTAGAGAGATGGTTCAGAGGCTAAGAGCACTGGCTGCTCTTCCAGAGGACCTGAGTTCAAATCCCAGCACCCACATGGCAGCTCAGAGCTGTAACTCCAGTTCCAGGAGGTCCAGTGTCATGGCTTCTGTGAGCACCAGGCACACATGTGGCACAGAGATAGACATTAGAATACAGACTGTTAATTCGCAGTCTATCTAAGGCTAGGAAGACAGGCAGAGAGCTTATTTGGTGAAGTACTCACCCTGCAAGCATGGGAAGCTAAGTCTGATCCTGAGAGTTCATATAAGAGAAAGCCAGGCTTTTCTAACTGAGAAACTACAGTGAAACCTCATAAAAACAGTCTCCAGTGACTTGAGATTTGCAATAATTAAAGGCAGAAGCTGAGGCCAAGCTTGATTTAGCCTAAAGAAGGCTTAAATATTTATAATGGAAAAATCTGTTTTTATCTCCCAAAACCACAAGACTGATACACCTATTTAAATAAACTTTCTTTATTTATCCCCTTTTTCCTTTCTTTCTTCCCTCCTTCCTTCCTTTTTTTCTTCCTTCTTTTGTTCCATCCCTCCTCCTCTCCTGCCTTTTGTTGTTCTTTGATTTTTATTTTTGAGACAGGGTTTCATTGCTTAGCCCTGGCTGTCCTGGAGCTGTCTCTGTACTGTAAACTAGGCTGGCCTTGACCTCAGAGATCCACGTGCCTCTTCCTCCTGAGTGCTGGGATCAAAAGTATATGCCACCACAACCTAGTGAACTCTTCAATTTTATCCAAGGCTGTTTCCTCTGTGATTATGGCCTATTCTGAGTTTCAGTGTGAAGTATTTTTGAATGCAGTTAAAATGTTTCATGGAGAAATTCCTATAATCTGGATATAGCTTACTAAATTGGGTTGGTCTCCTTGCTCTTCACATTTTCTTTATTAATGGTATTTTCTTCCACATTTTCAATATTAGTTGAATATTTTCTTCTTTTAACACCCAAAGACACATGATTAAAATATAGAAAGCTGAACTGATTACTACTTACGGACACAACTTGAAAAGGTAGAGTCAGGCCCAAATCCCATTTTGCAGGAGCATCTGTAGCTGCCCATGGTATTCAAACACTCACCATTAGGGCATACACCTTGTAGCTGGCATTCATTAACATCTACAAGAAAACAAAAGCCTTTCAGATGAAGCAGCCAAGCCCTCGTGTGCAAATTCTGGGTGTACTCATGTTCAATTTCTACTTCACTGTAAGAATCATAATTCAAGTAAACAAAGGAACAGTAAGATTAAAGCAATTAAAATTAAAATGACCTAATTGTAGAGGCATTTTAAGCCAACAATATGGCTGCCCTGGCAAGAGATCACATCCAAAGATTTTCATGGTCCATACAATCCGGCCAGAATGCAGACATGACCTAGATTATAGTATAATCTGGCTGGAATACAGACATGCCCTCAGTGCACACCTTTAATCTCTAACAATGAAGTTAAGGTTAGTTTGTAGAAGAAAGCAGCCATGTTTAAAGGTGATGTGTAATTGCCGGGCAGGCAGAGCATCTTCTCTCTCTGCTCCTGGCACACGTCTCAATGAGCAGAGCACATATGACAGGCCCTGAAGGAGCAGTGCACACAGGAGGCTTGTGATGAGTCATGCAGTTTACAGTGGGTCATCCAGATGAGGAGGCACAGTTCATCTTCAAAACGAACCACTGACAGGGCTTGGACTTCAACTGAGCAAACAAAGGATGCAAAGTAACGGAGAGGACTCAAAGATGTCAGGAGCTTTAGTCTGAGGAAAGGTTTCCTAAATGGAGAATGCCAGAAGGTGAAGAACTCAGTGTCACAGTTCAAGGTCACATCATGATACCCAAGCAGAAATACCTAATAGTAGAATCTTCTGGAATAAAAGTAAAAGGAGATATTATGCCTGGAAACAGAGATGCCCCATGGGCCAGTCCCAGAGATAATCAGAAGGAGCTGAGGGAAAAGACACAAGTGTGTGAATAAAACATAAAATGAAAGCTTTCATAGTCCCATGTAAAGGTAATCAAACATTTTAAAAAAAAGAATACATTAAAAATGAAAAAACTAGTAGCCATTTTTATTTGATCCAGTGTGGGCTATGAGGCTTAATAATTAACAGATGTTGGCTGTTCACGCTTCTATGTCAAGTAACTTTTATGTCTTTCCATCAGGGATTCTTCTGCAATCTTTTTATAGAGAGCCTTCAACTTGTTAATTTCCTAAATTAAGATTGGACACAATGATAGCAAAGTATTACAGGATCTTCACATCAAAGAGGAATACTTCCCTTGATAAATTATTGTTTAAGAAAATATTATTGAAACATAAATTCTAGAAGAATTTTTAAAAAGTCACACTTATCTACATTATAGATATTTCCACTAAACCACGCACTTTTAACATTTTTATTTCTAAATGTTTCACTGTGTATATTCATTGGATGAGGTATTAGATTCCATGAGAACATTTTCATTGGAGTATATGCTGGATGTTGAGCAGTGTTTTTAGTTGTCATCAATGACAAGATGTAACTTGTTACATGATGTACAAATGAGAAATTAGTGCCTATATGTTCTATAAGATGCACAGAGTACCAACTGGATACATCTAGAAACAGCTAGATTATACCCAGAAGAAGACCAGGTCCAGCACCTGATGGTTCTATTCTTTACTGGGTTACGCACTGTGCTGTAAAACTCTTTCATATGTGGCATATAATTGAAACTATTCCCCCATAATTCATTCTTCTTAAGAAAACCACCATGAAGGACCAGGAAGAGTGCCAAGTCCAGTTGGAGCTTACACAGTACAAGCAAAGACCTTATCATAGAATCCAAGTAAAGCCTGAGGTTTGGATAGCCAGCCAGTTGGGATCAGAAACACTGGACAAAATCTTCACTCTTCGATTCCTCCCTCACTACTCTACGTGGTTACAGCACACTCCACGATCACTTCTTAGGAATCAGAACCTTCCTTTGCTACAAGGCATTTAGTACATCTGTATCCCATCCTCATTGCTGGCTCTCAGGTCAAGGTTGAAGGTCCTCTATTTTCTGTCACATGTCTTAATGCCTCCTTTACAACAACTGCCTTATTAGGCAACCATATGCTTTCCAATGCTTCTTCTTTGGACCACTATAGCACAGCTCACAGCCTTAACCATGTTGCCTTGGGGCATAGAAACTAAATGGTAAAAATAAGCAAGTAATAAGGCCCAAAAGACCTCCAGGTGTAAATAGAAACAGGCAAGGGTATGGTGGTAGGGGCATGAAAGGTTCTCCTGGTTGCAACGACTCTGGTCAGCCCCTTTGAACTTTTCTACACAAATGAAATGGAACTGGAGGTGCACAGCCAGATGAAGGACAAAACACAGGTTAACCTGAACATAGTTCATCCAGATACAATAAGCTTAAGAACCATTCTATGCCAAGATGGTATCTAGCCAGAGCTTAACAACCGTATGAAATGTGACCGGCAAATTGTGAATTATAATTTCACCCAGACTTCAGTTCCTAAGGCTATTTTCCTTATTTAAGAAAATCTTCTCCCAGCACCACATATATTCAAGAAGAAAATCTAACTCGATTTCTAACTCAATTATAAACTATAAGTAAGTGACACTTGCCAAATACAATAGAGATCAGAAATCTCATATTTCATGGGGTCAACCACATTTCTTTAATATACTAAGACTAAGTCAAAAGTATTGTAATATTCAGTTTAAAATTTATGTAAACAATTGGGTTTACTCCTTTTTTTATCCTCAGCAGGCCACCATTGTCTCCAAAAGTCTACAGGGTCTTATCCTCATGAGGAGCAGCAGGACCGTTACACAGAGGACCATTAACCTGGTGTAAGAACCAAAGCAGAAAGCAGCAGGAAGTGCACTCCTGTGGTCATCCACACACGCTTCATCTCCAGCAGTTCTGCTATGTTAAGGCAGGCCAGGGCGTCACAGAAGCAGAGGCTCCGTGTCACATAAACAGAACCAGTGGATCTATCTGTATATAGCTCACAGAAAGTTCCTCGTTTTTCTCCCCTTACTGGAAACACTTGCAAGACTTTCTACCTATATAGACTAGCAGTGTAGCTCTCATTTTCTGTGAAGTTCGAGGATGCAAAATTGTGTAAGTGGTTGAACCCTGGCTAAATCATATAATTTAACCTAAGATGAATTTCTAAGAGCTGAGGATATAACACAGTGGCAGAATGACTGTCTAGTATATGCAATGCCTTTAGTTTGATACCCAGCACTGAAGCACAAAACAGCACCACATAATCTGTGGTGAGGTTCTTGTGCTCAGAGATGGTATTACAGAAGCCAGGGATATTAAACACATAAGGGCTGTTTTTTGAATAGAAAAGATTATAACCTATTTTCTGCCCAGAAAGCTAGGGATGGAGATGACTAAGAGCCTAGATGTCCCCTGTGCTATCTTAGGACCAGCCCATACCTTGCTCCCCAACGCACAACAAGGATTGGAAGTGGCTAACAGCTCAGATGACCTCTGCATTATCTGCACGACCAAGATCACACCAGATCCTCCCCTAGGCTCCTGATATATAGCCTAACTCCAGAACTCATTTTTATGGAAGAATTGGACTGTATTTGAGAAGAGTGTCAATATAACCATGCTTCCTTGGGCACACAGAATTGTGTTAAAGCAGAAAATGTTTGCCTAACTTGTACTATACTTAAATATGCCTTAAATACACTGCTTGGTGTCACACTTACAAAGTTTGAACCAACACCGTCCGCTGTGTCAGGCTGAACTGCAGTTCCTCCTTGCCGCATCTGGATTACCCTGACAGCCCCGTGTTTGCAGAGACCTCCATTGTCTATTAACCAGATAGCACAGAAATATATAACTCAAAAAAAATAGATAACCAGTGATTCCCCTCAAATGGCCTAAGGATACAGTCCTGGAAATGGTGCAATCAGACAGAAAGATGCTGTGAGACTCTTCTTTCTCCTCCTTTATATGTGTCCTTTAACTTTATTGCTATCCTGGATGGTAAGTCATGAATGGTTGCTACCACTTTATGAAATACTTGTTTTGTCTTTTTATTGGGTGTTCTCTGTATTTACATTTCAGATCCCCTTTTGCCCAGTCCCATCACCCCTCCCCCTCCCACTGCCTCCATGAAGGTGCTCCCTCACCCAACCACCCTCTCCCACATCAGTGCCTTGGCATTCCACTACACTGGGAAAACAAGCCTTCACTGGAGCAAAGGCCTCTCCTCCCATTAATGCAGAGAACGATATCCTTTGCTACATAATCACCTGGGGCCATCGTCTCTCCATGTGAACTGGCCGGTGTTTTAGTCTCTGGGAGCTGTGGTGGGTTTGGTTAGTTGATCATTTTGTTCTTCCCATGGGGTTGCAGACCCTTTTAGCTCCTTCAGTCCTTTCTCTAGCTCTTTGAGGTCCCTGTCTTCAGTCTGATGGTTAGCTGCAAGCATCCTTCTCTGTATCAGTATGGCTCTGGCAGAGCCTCTGAGGAGGCATCCATATCAGGCTCCTGCCAGTAAGCACTACTTGGCATCAGCAATAGTGTTTGGGTTTAGTGGCTGCATATGGGATGGATCCCCAGGTGAGGCAGTCTCTGGATGATCTTTTCTCCAATCTCTGCTCCTCTATCTGTCCCATTATTTTCTCCCATGAGTGTTAAGGAGTAAGAGGTTGACAAATGTAATAGGAGAAATATTCAACTAAGACCCAACCTTTGGTGTAAGATATTACATTTTGTTACTTGGAGCAGTTCACTCAAATCCCCTGCAATCTCCATTTTTTTTTTTTTTTTTTTACCCTTGAAACATGAAAGGTCTGACGTAAATCATTCCCACAGTTACTTGTAGTTTAAATAGTCTTTAACTTCAAAATGACTGGCCAGTTTCTAGAATTGAAAATGGTAGAGGATACACAAAATACAGCATTTAGCTAGTGACACTTTGAATGGTGTAAGTGCACTCATGAGAAATAAATACATCTTTACACATCTGTTTTCTATAAGAAAATATGTATGTTTGACCAAGTGACTAATAATTTCCTGCCTTTTTGGTGACTCAAGTTGACACAGAATCTAAGGTGTGTCTGGTCACTTATAGGCATTATTAGGTGCAAGAAGAAAAGTGGCACATGAGGGTCTTTATCATCTATGAGGGAAATGCATGAGGCTTTCTGGAGATTTAGCAGTGTATACTTAGCCTTGCTGATGGATAAAAATCCTGCCATGGGATTCCATCAGCAGTAGGGCATGCATTTGAAGAAAGGAAAAAAAATACCTTGAGATAAATCCTCAGCCAGAGGGGATGAGTTGACTATTTAAGAATATACAAAGGTGTTCTGGATAGTTTTTATGTCAACTTGACATATTAAAGTCATCTGAGAGAAGGGAATCTTAACTGAGAAAATGCCTCCATAAGATCAGGTTTTAGACAAGCCTGTAAGGCCTTTTCTTAATTAGTGGTGGATGGGGCATGCAATCCCTGAGCTGGTAACCGTGGGTTCTTTAAGGGAACAGGCTGAGCAAGCTATAAGGAGCAAGCCCATTGGAATCTGTCCTCAATGGCCTCCACATAAGCTCCTGCCTCTAGGTTCCTGTCCTGTTTGAGTTCTGTCTTCCTTCATTGATGAACAGTACTGAAAAGTAGAAGCCAAATAAAGCATCTCCTCTAAAACTTGCTTTGGTTATGGGGTTTCATTGCAACAGTAGAAACTCTGACTACAGCAAATGGGATGGGAATATGGCTGTCTGTAAAGTGCTTGTTGTCTAAGCATGAAGATGTGAGTTCAACTTTCATTATACACATATAAGAGTCAAGCACATTGGTGCATGCCTACAATCTCAGTATTGGTGAAACAGACACTTGGGTTTCTTGGTGGGGCTTGCAAGCCAGTTAGTATTGTTGAATCAGCAAGCTTTGAGTTTAATGAGAGACCTTGTTTCAATGCATGTGCTTTATTTAGTTTAGGTAGAGGAAGACTAAGAACTCTCTAAGAGGACAAAGGTATTTCTTAAACTTCCAAAGAAGATAATGCACTAGGATGTGGTAATCTGTTGGCCCATGATGACAGCCCATAGAGTACACACAAGCTTTGACACTTTAAAGGGAACTGATTTCCAGATCTTCAGCTTTCGGTGTTTCCTTTGAAAAGATCTCTTTGGTGGTCTTCTGGGAATGAATCTAAGCCTTCAGAAAGTTAGTCAAGTGATGTACCTCTGGGCTACAGCTTCAGCCCTTGATGTTCTCTTAAGAATACATCTACCAACCCTTCATTTCTATCTCCCCCATTGCCTCAGTACCTTCTTGCTTTTCACCAAGTCAAAGGACACCCCTGCCTACCAAGAGATATTCAGGAAGCATTACCCTTCATTGCAAAATCCTCACTGACACCAAAAGTATCAACAATTCATAGGTATGCCCCTCTAGAGGAACACAAAAGGAAGGCATTAATTCTAGTCTGTTTCATGGAGAAGATGGAATTTGCTTCACAGGTTACATGGGTGACATTGTTCATTAACTGAGTGACCCAATCCTATGCTCCCTGGGTTTTGTTCATATAAAGTTTATTTCTAATACAGATAAACTTAACATGAATCTACTGCATACATTTGGTTTACTCTTAAAATGCAAGTGCTAGCCTGAACATGTGAGTTTTTCAAAATTATTTTAGAAGATGAATGAACAAAAAATATTGGATGAAAAATGCACAAGAGGTATTTTATATAAAACGAAAGGCTGCTGCAACCTCTTTCAAAAGAGATACCCTGTACAAAATTATGTTCATAGAAACTGTTTGATCTATACACAGTACAAAAAAGACCCCAAAGGCCTTGGACAAGGTCCCCACTACCTTGGCTTTGGTTTCTTTGGGTTTTTGTTTTGTTTTGTTTTTTGTTTTTTGTGGAGTATGTGGTTGGAGGATAGGTGAAACTGAATAAATTTTCAATATTTTAGAACATTAAGTTATCATGTATGAGTGACCCTAGTCTTAGCTGTACCTATGAATTGTCTACTGTTATTTTCCAAATAGAACCAGAGACTCCCCACCTCATGTATGGTTTTATTTCTTTTTAGAGACAGAATTCCCTTACCACAATGAAACTGAAGGGATCCTTCATGGTCAAAGCTGGGTAGCAAGACTGCACAGAGAAGTCAGTGAAAACTACGACAAAGGAGAGGGGAGGCATGGGGGGGAGAGACAGCTGAGTGACAGTAATGGTGCATAGCATCCTCACAGCAGTCAGAAGGAATGCTGTACTAGCCACATGCTGTTAAGTGACAGAAGAAAAACAAAATGGATACATACTGGGTTGGCCATAGTGGCACATGCCTAAAATCCCAGCACCCAGGAGGCAAAGGATCACATATTCAGGGTAGCCTGGGCTCCATAATGTTAGCATGAACTACCTAGGAGGATCCTATCTCAATGAAGAAGGAGGAGAAAGAAGAGAAGGAAGAAGAGGAGGATAAGGAAGAGGAAGACAGTAGAGGAGGAAGGGGAAGAGGAGAAAGAGCAAGGAGGAGGAGGCATAAAATACATAAAAATATGAAAAGTTTCTAAAGATATAAAATTGGAATAGAAGAAAGTGAAATTTCTGGGAGAAATAGGGCAGGTCAAGGATACAGGATGTAGTCTATTTGTTGACCTGGGGAATAAACTAAAAGTGTTTGCTGAACTAGACAGATGCAACTCTACCTTTGTATCTGTGTACTATTCTGCACATAGATTGCACACTCGTAAAAGGTTTTTAAATGCAAGTGCAAATGAGTTTATTTAACAACAAATATAATTCTTAAAAATGTACAATTTGTTCTTTGAGACTAACTACAACTCTGCTATAGTTACACTTTATGGAACATTTTACCTATAAAGAGCCAGTCAGTGGAAGTTTGAGCAATGAGTTTCACTGCCCTGAATGAACACATTCTGTTCATTTATTTTGTTCAAGCAAAACAACCAGTATAATAATAAAATGGCAACAAAAGAAAAGTTTATGGGCAATTCCTTCAAAACTCATTTGAGAGGCTCATTTTGAGTCACTTATAACTCATTGAGTTGGAAGAGTAAATTCAGCAAATTACATCCTGCTTATTCAAATTGCTGTAATCATGGTCCATGGGTGTAGGAACACTGTCTTACCCACAGCTCATGACAAACCTTCTGTACAGCTCAGGAATGCCCTGTGTATATTTGTGGAGCAGTGAATCACTGAAAAGGTTTTTAAGACTATCTATGAAAAACTGGTGTGCATACAACCAGTGGTTAAAAGTGTAAGGCATCTTATAGTTGCATATTTTGACACAATCTGCATCATTTGGGCCAGGTTTTTTAAAGCCAAAAAAAAAAAAAAAAAAAAAAAAAAGTCATGTTGACCTTTGTATCTGTAAAGTCATAAAACTGGTAAGTGATTTTAGGGATGCTGAGAAATAGTCACCTTCAAAAAATTATTTAGCACTTAGACTTACATCTAACTTGGTTTGGAGAACAAGGTCTTGTGTGGACCAGGTTTGCCTCTAACTCAACTATAGCTAAGAGAATGACTTTGAAGTAACTATTCATCTCTCTACCTCTAACTCCTAAGTGCTAAGATTACAGATGTTGTCATCGGTGCTGAGGATCAAACTCATGGCTTCAAGGACACCAAAGGAACACACAACCATCTGAGCTACATACCCCCATAGCCCACACATCTGTATTTTACATGCTGTTCTCTCATGATGATAGGGGAGTGATGATAAGTCAAGGCACTATGGAAGAGAGAAATGTCTAGCGTTTGATAGTTCAATAAAAAAGTAGGCATTTTCACTGCCATTTCTTGATTAATTCTTTTTCCGTATTAAGCCATCAGCAAAGCATTCAAATGGCAGATAAAGAACAGCACTCTAGATCCCCAGGAAACATAGCTGAGTTTCTTGTTATGATGATGAAACAGATTATACCAATTCTATCATGCTGAGGACAGAGGGGTAGCTTTCAGAGTAGTACGTAGTATGTGCCATAAATCATTCTCTTGAAAAGATAATTACTGAATCACTAAAGAGGCAGGGGAAAGGGCTTTAAAGGCAATGATTTGAAAGCTTCTCAAATTAATGTGCACACAGTTGGTTCTTTGTTTTCAGCACACATTGATAAAAGATGCTTTGGGACATGAATTCACTTTGTTGAAGGAAATAGTGTAATTCTAGTTATTAATCACGTTAATTTTAAATGTACTTTTAACAGAGAGGACTGGAGCCTGCAAGAACAATGTGGAAAGCACAAGTAATTAGATGCTTAATGGGTTCCTTTTGAATTTCTGCTGGGGATAACAAAATCAAAGAGCTTCAAAGCTCTAGGAAACATAAGTGTACATATGTAATTCAAGAAAGTTCTATTTCATTTTGCCAACTAATAATGTCACAAAGGGAGGGAAATTAAGCCTCACTCTCAATAGCAATTACAATAGATTATGCTGAATGAAATCATATTGTTTCATGAGTCAAACTTCTCTGTAGTGTAATTTAGCAGTGCCTTCCTGAGGCACCACAAAATAGAATGTTCTGTGAGACTTCAATCCAGAATCCTTGCCAGAAAGCATAATGTTGCTTTGCAGGCCTCCTCTGGAGATCTACATGAGCCAGAATCTGGTGTTATTAACCAACCACCGGAAGATTCCCTCAGCAAGAACCACACTTGCTAAAGATCACCCAGCCATACCAAACAGAGGAGAATACAAAATTCAGAAACATCTTCTGGAGAATTCTCCAGTCTTTGAAAATAATGACTTGTAAAGTTTCACCTCTACCTCCTCTCCAGACAGCATCTTTGAATATAGCCCAGTACATCTTAGAATGCATTCTTCTCCTGCCCCCTTCTCCCAAGTGCTGGGATTATAGTCATATACCACTGTTCCCAGCCTGGATTCTCCTAACCTGTGAGTGTGTGTGTGTGTGTGTGTGTGTGTGTGTGTGTGTGTGTGTGTGTGTGTGCACGCACACACACGTATGCATGTATGTGTGTTACCAAATATTAATGTATTTTATAATATAAAACCATTGCCATTTTGAATCAGATAAAAGAAAATCATATGGAACAATCTGTTTTTTTAATTAAACAGCACCAAGTTAATGGCCTTGCCCTTTACAGACTCTCATGTTAGACAGTTCTAATTAGCTCCCATCTATTAGGAATATTTTGAAAATATGTGTAAACCTTATTCTGTGGCTATTGTGCATGTAGACATACAGAAGGCTGAAGAGTACAATGGAGGCTGGGTTCTTTATTGTTAATCACCAGTCTAACACTTCAAAAAGTTCTTGATCCTTTGTTTGAAGAATCAACTTCTATTTGAGATTAATAATTTTAAGATCCCACTTATTCATCTGAAGACAGAATGGAAAAGTAAGCTTCTAAGGTAACAACTCCTAGTAAGTGTTAACTCTCACTCCATACCCAGAATGTTAGCTCCTATTCCATGCAACAGAGCATGGTTTTCAATAGCTTCACTCTACCTGGTTTGATGCTTAGCCTATACTAAACAAGATACCTGAGCCCTATGGACCCCAGTGTCTCCATTTGCAATATATACATAGTATTATTTACTCTATAAACACATTTGAAGGACTAACAGATATTTCCAAATAAACACATTGTGCTGGAGAAATGACTTAGATAAAATAAATAGATGTTGGAATAGAATAAAGTAACCATTAAGAAAATTGAAGTTTGAGATCAACCTGTTCCTTACAGGGTTCTAAGCTGGCCAAGGCTACATAGCGAAAAAAGAAACAAAAGATTGGTCACTTGTTTACTACAGTATAAAGTTGTGGACTTTGTGTTTAGAGTTTAGATCCAGAACTTATGAAAAATCACTAAAAACATCTTAGTTTTATTTCTAAGCCATCAGTACTTGTCCCAATTAAAAATAAACCATAATAACTCTTATCAACAATCAACAAATTATTTCTTCATTCATACTTTTTTTAAAAAAATCTGTAATGAGCTCTAGGTTCTGAATTCATGAATCAGTAAAGCTGGCTCTCATTGGAAGCCATCAAAATCAGAAAACTTTGAAGTAAATTCTTAGAGCACAACATAAAGAAATAAGTTCAGGACTAAGTAGAAAGAAATCCTAGCACTGTCTGAGGACTCTTGGCAATGACCACAAAGGGGAACTAAATGAAAATTTGATGATACATGTACTGAAGTAAGCACTGGTCAAGTTGAGATATGCTTTCAGCTCTACCCAGCCACAAAGAAGAAACCTAACTTCTCAGTGTGGCTTTAGGTTCTTCACTTATAGGCTTGAGACTCTATGAGTTAAGAGGTCTTCCAGGTATGTACGGCTCCCCTACTGTGCTAAGAAAATGAAGCTGAAGTACTCAGGGCATCTCACATTTAACTCTCTAGCTTTTCTAGCTGCATAGGGGAAACCTGTTCATGCTGGTATTTAGTTCCTACAAAATTTAAGATGGGCAACAAAATATTCATGGGAGGAGAAAAGTGAACTCTGCTGTAGATGACAGGTCAGCGGGGAAGTACCTTGGCTAAGTAGGTACAGGCGGAATCCATGCAGCCATACTACAGAACCAGCATTGGGACTTGGGTCTGCTCAGTGCTATCCACGCTCCTGCAGGTTTTTGCTACAAGTTAAGAAATAGTAAGAGTTCCGGTAGCTTTAAAGAGTAAGGAGAAACGTTACCAATCATATACCAGTATGCCCTTAACTACCTTGAAAAGGCAGGAAGTCATTCATCCACCATGTGACTGTCACATGCTGGGCCCAGGAGCATCATGTAGCAAAATAACTAAAGCTTCTACCCATGGAATCCACATCAGTATATTCCAAAAGCCTTACCTTGACAAAAGGTATTGTTAACCCGTTTATATCCTTGTAGGCACTCCATCATTTGAGTATATCCATGATAGGCTGTAAATGAAGGAAAAACTCATTCATTATGATTGAAGTTCTTGTGATCTGAAGCTGCTGGATGTGATGCCATTTGTGGCACCAGTAGATTGACCATCTACAAGTTAACCAGTGAGTTGCACCTCACACTTGTTCTCAGGATACTTCCTATTTTGCAGTAGCTGAATTCCCTAGGTACTTGCCAGCAAATCTTTACTGTAGTAATTGAATCAGAAGACTGTTTTGTATTACCTTCTAATTAGTGACTAAATGTTCCTATCATAAGAAGCATTCCTCTACAGAGACTCATTTCAGAGAACAGTGGGCTAACAGGGGAAACGCTGGCATGTGGAAGTTGCTCCATTTGTCCCTTGGCCTCAGGTCCAATGCTGTGCTACACCATGAAAACACTGACATGGGTTGCTACAGAAACTGGGACCTCAGTTGTGAGTCCTGCAATGACAAATTGACCACATTCAGCAGTCTTGTTAAGGCATGGAGCCAGACCAGGATGGCCTCTCAAAGTTTCTCCCTGCTTAGGATTCTATGCTATTTTTCTTCTAAAACTGTGTGAAGGGAAGCAACTTGTTCACACTAAACACTTTGCTAATGATAATAGAGCAGTTAATGAAATCATTTACAGATTTAAAATTGAGTTTCCATAGTAAAAGTATATCAATAGCAAAAGTTTTTTTTAATCTGGCTAGACAAAAACTTCATTAAATAAAAGCCACTTGAAAGTTGGGTTTGAACTATTTTAAGAAAAGCAAAACAAAGAACAAAAGAAATAAGGACATGGAACCCCAACATCATATACAGTAGCCAAGGGATATCTGCTCTCTTCCAGCATGAATATGATTTACAGTGTAGTGCCAACCAAGGGAAGAAAAGGTTTTAAGAAGAATGTGACCTTTAGTATGCTTCTCAGTGGTGAGTCACTTTAGACATGGCAATTGAAGGGTGTACAGCTCCCAGAGCAGATAGCAGTATTCTCTTAGCCATTTAGATACAGATTCCTGGTTAATGACTCATCAGAATCCACAGAGAATGGCAGCAGGAACAGTCAAGTTTGTGTCATCCCAACTCTCTAAAATCCCATGTTCTTTAAATACTCCCAGATGTATCAGAAATCCCTTCAGTCAGATAACCGAAATAGTTTAGGTAAACAGGTCTTTAAGTAAGGCAGGATCAATCATTCCACCAGCCTGCCTTGGGGAAATCCATCCTGCTAACCATCATTTGGGCCTCTTGGAAAATCATTCTTTCACTACTGAGTATCTTGGGGGATTTTTCTCTCCTTGATAAAGAACTAACTTTCACACCCTTTAGCAAAAATTTCTATAAATGAATCCTCTAACAAACACTAAGAGTGGTGTCAACAAATTTAGGGAAGACTTCAGGTAATCAAGAGACCCAGTCATTTTGAGAAACTAGGAATCCAAATGACAGAATAAGGAGGTGGCTTACAGCAAATTACCATGCTGAGAGAATAGTTTTTTTAAAAAGATGGAATAGAAATTGTGAGGCAGTAGTATTTTTGGTTGAACAAAAGGGTTCAAAAGACAAGTGAGAAGCTGGAGAGATGGCTTAGTAGTTAAGGGCACTTGTTGCTCAGTGTCCAACATCTACACGCAATCTAAATAGCTACAGGCACACTGCCACACACAACTCTACTTCAGGGCATCTGACACTTCCTTCTGAAGTCTGTGGGTACCAGGCACCAATGAAGTACACACACAAGCATGCAAGCAAAACACCCATACATATAAAATAAGTACACTTAAAAAGGTTTTAAAGACAAGTGAGAGTGTCTACCCAGTCAACAATTACTGAAGACGAATAAATAAAAACCATCTGACTGCAGCAAATGAAATGTAGCTTTTAAGATGTGTGTGTGGGGGGGCTGTCATAAAAGTCTTCAGCTTGATGGAACAAAGACTGATGACTGAGAAGAAAAAGAAAAAGAGTAACTAATGGGGGAAAGAACAGAAGTTTAAGAAAACTCAACCTAAAACAGTTAGTACTGCCTTTCTAAGGTGTGTTTCTTTGAAATCTGTCAGTCAGAGTTAATACTGCATTCACAGAAAAAGCTGTCATCTTTTGCTGAGAAGAAGGTCATGGAATGGTGTAAACCTGGATTTATTCAAATAACAGTCTATGTCAAACACTCTGAGGGCAAGTCACAGCATCTTGGCGCTGCTGTCACTAGGGTCTGCGGCAGTTCAGAAGCAGTGTTAAGAAAAAGGGGCTAAGTATTAGGTGCTATAATTACACATTCCTCTAAAGCACATGAGTGAGTCCATCCCTCATCTGGGCTTCTTTCCATGAAGGATGTAACCTGCAGCACAATGAAATGAGGAGCCCGACTACATCTTCAGTTAAGGAATCTAACCTAATAAATAGTAACCATACTGACTTTTTATAGGGTTTGAAACACTCGTTAACTATCTTAAGAGCCATTTACTCCCTATTCTCTAGGGCCTAAAAAGCATATTTCTTGCTCACCAATTGTTTGCAGTGCCTCTCTTACATAAATAATTAAGCTGCAGAAGGTAACTGTCAAAAAGGAGGAAGAGGAGGAGGAGGTGGAGAGTCAGGAGGAGAAAGAGCTGGTATAAAAGCTTTAATGGACTTGCAATGTCTCTAGAAACATAGGTTGTAGTACTATGTTCTAGAATACAGTGGAAGAATTCTTTGAAGGTCTCTGAGACTCATGATTAAGAGTCAGGGAAAGAAAGGAAGTATGCTTCATTAACCACAGAGGAATGATAAGAAGTCACTTACATTGCTTCTTGGGGCATTTCTGGCATTTGTTAAAGCCCCAGGAGGTCCCCACTGTCCCACAGCAGTCCTCTTGCTTTGAAAGGCCAGGGAGCGCTTTGCCACACTGCAATGAGGTGTGAAACAGGGAGGTTAGCTAAGTGCGGGATGCCCACAGCCCCAGAGCTGGGGAACGTCACAGTCACTTTATAAACATCTCCCTTGATACCATGCAATTACAGAGCAAAAGAATGGCTATATAACTTTGAGGCCAAATACTATACAGAATCCATACAACACCAGCGTGAATGAGCATGTTTTCATATGTGAACTTCTTTGCATTTTTAAAGTCTTAGAAAATCTGAAGCAATGGTGCAGGTCCATGCACAGAGACTTCTGGATATTACCACTTTCCCAGACTTTCCTTGACTGTACCCAGCTCCCTCTCCTAGGGATATAGGTCAGCTTTTTGGGTTTTCCCCACAGCAATTGCTTGGCCCAACATTCCTTCATCAGCTTGTATTATTCATTGTTCCTCTGTTCTGTGTTTATTGAGCATATGTCCTGTGAACTGGGATACAAAGACAGACATGTACACTGGACTGTAGCCATAAAATGGTAGAATCAGCTATGAAGTAGACAAGGGGGGGGGTCACAAAACCTAAGGAGGGCCAAGAAGGGACATGCTGACAGAAGACAATATAGTAAAGGATTATAGGCAGATCCAGGTCAGCTCTGGCAGAGATTAATGCTCCAGGGATATCAGCCAAGCTAGGAAGGGGCTGGCAAGTTTAAGCAGGAATAGCCTGAGCAGGCAGAACAGATATCCTTAGAACTATAGTTCAATACTGTTAGAGTCAACCACAGGAGATCAAATGACCCTTGGGCCTAAGATTGAAGATACTTAGAACTATCTAGAAAATAAACCCTATTTTGCAAGACCGCCCAAGGACCAGATGGGAAACGATACTTACTTGACTCTTACTTCCCACTTGCACAGGATAAGCTCACATCCCATCATCCCATGTCTCTGTCTTGTGTACAAATGTAGAACACCTAAGGAGTTCCTCTGTTTTTCCATGAACAAAAAAATCCTCAATGGGTTCCCAGTATCATCTTTGCTAAAACAAACCTGATAGCATAACTATTGACTAATGACCTCCAGCAATATTGTCTGCCACTGTCCCCTGGAAGGATAGAGAAGTCCTTTCTTGTTCCACTTCAGGCAGTATCTTCTTGCCTTCTACCTCTGAGCATGTATTTAGACTTGGTAAAGGATCCTTTATTATCTGAACAACTCATGTCTTTTTTGAATGCTGGGTACTCTTGCTGGAATGCTGTCATATTTTTCTTGCCTCAAACTTTATTTCTGCCATGAGGTGCAGCACAGGCTCCTCAGCTTATGATTCCTTTCCTTTCCTTCAAAGATGATTCTACACAAGTCTACCGCTACCAGCTTCAGTTCAGTGCCTATGTATTAATGACGTGTTATCCTTATGTCACCAAACAGGACAAGTAACAAATGCTCAATAATGCAAAATGGAGCAATTACTGTGGAAAAAACCTATCAGAATTTGGCATACATACTCCAGGACGGGGGCTGGGGGGCAGTACACTATGAGGGAAGTCAAGACCAGTGGTGATGTTAAGAAGGACAGCAAGGTGAAAACACAATTGGCAAGCCTCCATAGACAGTGTTTTTCCTGCCTTCTGGGTCCAGCATGACTCATTCTGAACAAGGCTCTGAGTAACTGCATATACTTCAAAGAAGGCCAGGTACAGCATGCTGTTGACATCCTTGGTCTTTATGAATTTTTTAAAATTTTAATAATTTGGACAAGCACTATGTGCTTTCTAAAAGCAGTATGGGATAGTATTTAAAACAGTGACTGGGACACTCTAGAGGACTAGGTATGTATAAATTGTGGTTCTATGGCCATACTCATACAGGTGAATTTCTTTATGCATAATATGGACTACATAATATCATCATTTTACATGATCATGAACTTAAAAGGTAAAACGTATGTACAATGCTGAGTATTATGCCTGACACATATAATTTCTAAGAAAGCTATCTCAACTATCAATATCATTTATCATCATCATCCTCATCCTCATCCTCCTCATCATCAGAAGGTTCCCCATTCCAGATGTCTCAGGTCAAATGTAAATCATCAGACAATCCAGGGAGCAGAGTGCATGAGCAGACGGGAGTGCACTGTGCGTATTCTGTGACTCAAGCTGCTACTTAAAAGTACTATAGCCAACAAAAGGTGCATTTACAGGACGAATAAAAGTGAGTACTGAAGACATTTTAAGTTGGCCCTACTTCTAAGAAGAACCTAAAACTATGTATAATAGAGTCCTAGAGCAAGTGAGCAAAGCCAAGGTCACCACATCCATGACACCTCTGAAGTTACTCCACAGGTAGGAAGGAATAGGCTTGCTTTTCTTGAAAGAGGGAGGAAAGCAGCCCAGTTGGTTGGATGAACGTTGCCTGTGTGCCTGTGTTACAAACCAGGGCACCAATAGGGTAACCTTTGGGCAGGTGGCTCTTTGCTAGCCAGGAGGACTATGTGACAACTGGGAATACTCCCATCCTAGAGCTGGATCTATACCAGGGCCAAAGAAAGAGCAAACATGGATGTGTATTGTACACACACACACACACACACACACACACACACACATGCACAGAGATTAAGGTAACAACAAACTACATGAATTAGGATTGTCCCCAACACTCCTTGTCCTTAGCCCTAGACAACTTAAACAAAGCTAGAAAGAGAAGGCAACAGTGACTCAGGTATAAGACATGGGACAAAAATATAGAGGTCTCCATTGCTGAAACCTAGCTGCCAACATCTGCTTAGCATTCCCTTCTAGTTTCATAAACTGGTTGTGTTTATTTGAGACACCAACTACTTTGCACATAGCTCATTCTTGTACCGGACTTCAGGCCCTTCTCTTAATCAGGAAAAGCACTCAACACTTGCCGATTTTATACGCTCAAAATGTTAGTAGCAGTTAAAATTCAATTTTCACCTTGGATTCCTAGAATGTTTTATTTGGTAGGGCAAAAATAAATCATTTCCCTCTACTGGGCCTCTGAAAAAGGTACGAAGTTTTCATTACATGATCCAGGCTGCTTTATCCCATGGTTTTGTTTTTGCAGGTCTACAGCCAAGAGAAGCACAAGCCATCCAAAGTGATGGAATAAATGGGAGGATGCGTAGGTGGTATCATGGCTCTGTTCATGAGTCTCGAAACTGGGTCTACACAGAGTAGGAATGAGCTATGAGTGGTGAAGTCAGGGTTATAATGTACAAAATTTTCTATCAGTTCCATCAGCTGTTTAAGAATAAAGAGTCTTCCATGTGTAGCAACAAACAGGATATGAAAGATCTTTGTGGCCATACTCAAGGCTTTTTCCCAAGGCCACTAGATGCCACAAGTCTTATCTGAGTATAGTTGAAAGAAATCAGAGTGGTGGTGGTGAGTTAGGCCAAGAGGCGATTCTCCCAAACTAAAAGGCCACAGTGGAAAGAGTAACCAATCATAAAATGAGGTTGGCATGCTCTTCTCTAAGACTGGGATAATTTTCCTTCTCATCAAGATATACTCATGAAGACATAGATGCCCCTAGCTCAATTTGTATTCAGTGATGTGGGTTTTACAAGTTGAAAACACAAATAGACTTCTTCCCATGGAGTCATTCACCACATTCTCAGAGAAAGACTGTCAAACATTTCAGAATAAAATTTGTGTAAAACAATCCAAAGTCCAATTCACACCTCTGTTCTTAACTTTACTGTGTCAAACACCAATATACTCTAACTCCTCGGAAAGCTCCTATAACCTTCAGCACTAATGTCTGCTAGGATCCAAGTGAGGGAGGGCAAACAGAGTGTTCAGGCCACCCGTTCTGTGATGATCAGCTGGAAGATGGATCAGAGATAAGCCTACTTGTGGAAAAGATGGTAATGTTGAGATGTAGCAAGCGAGCCTATTGAATACTGAAGAGTTTAGACAGACCTGAAAACCCCAAAACCTGTGTTTTTTGGCAGAGGGCCTCATCTAACAACGTTGACAATCTTTCCACTGTAAGTGTTCCTACCTAATGGGAGACTGTGGGAGCGGAGCCCAAAGGATCATCTCTCAGGAATGCCCAGAATACAAAGCAAATGACCTCTATGGTTTCTTCCAGGCTTAAGACTCTGAGGTCAGTATGTGCTGCTTAGAAACATGACCATGTTTAGAAAATACAGACTGGTGCAGTATAGAGTCAAGTTTAAATACTGTTGTCCAAAGTTATAAACAGGGCCAGGTCTGGCGGATGCATCTTAGTCCCCTCCTTTGTCTGTTTCTACTTCATCTCTGGAGTATTTACCAGCTCTTATGTAAACAAGACAAATGATGGGAAAACTAACAGCTCCAGCTAAGTGGTTTTATTTACAAGGTTGCCATAATTATGGCATCGATTCACAACAAGACCCTAACTAAGAGAAAAGGGTCACCCCATTAGTATAGTAGAGTGTCAAGGACCTACTGTTTAGTTTCACTAGTTGAGACACTTAAAAATGACAATGCAGAAATGTGCTTAAAATCATCCTTATCACATGTGTGTAACTCATTTTGTTATCAACCACCATTTATAATAAAGTATCAATACTTGAAACAAGAAAAAAAAGACACTTTCTCAAAAAGAGAATAGATCACTAAGCCAAGGGAGAAAAAATAAACTTACAACATTAAAACAAGGGAGAGTTTTAAAAGTAATTCCAGGACTGCACTGAGGTAAAACCCAGGAGAAAAGGAGAATTCTGACTCATTGTAACCCTTGCAAAAGCATACAGGTCTGGGCTCAGGCAGGAGCAGAAACGAGGAAGTGACTCAATGGACCGGAGAGAGACTCCAGAGGGATGCAACAGTTCTCACAATGCAAAGGCCCAGCCACCAACTCTGGGCAGAGAGGGTAAGCATGGAGCAAGGCAGCTGGCCTTAAGGAACAAATGAAGGGTGCAGAGAGGCAGAGAGCAGGATGATGCTAAGCTCTGGAGAATTTTCCCAACCTGGGATTCAACTTCCAGTTGGATCTAAAAGTCAACCATGAGGCAGGGAAGTAGCCATACTGGCCCTTTCCCACTGCCAAATGAGCTTTACATTGCTTCTATGAAAAAATCTGGTATATTTTAGGAAATAGTAGAGACAGGAATATGGATGGCTAATAATAGGAAGAGAAATAAAAGCCCTTAAAGGGGTATAATTTGGGGTTTGGGAGATGGCTTAGTAGAGAAGGTACCTGCTATGCAAGTGTGAGAATTCCTAAATTTGGATTCTCCAGAGCCCCGGTAAATGCTAGGCAGAAAAGGCAGCCTACTGAGATCCCAGCACTCTAGAGGCAGAAACGGGCAAGTGAGAAGAACCGATACGAAACTGATAAGTGAGAAGAACTGATAAGGGGTGTGAGTGAGACTCAACCTCAATAAACACAGTAGAAAAATATTTTTGGAGATAGAAATAGGGCCATAATCCACTGGTTGAGAACTGTTGATCTAGGAAATCCTAACACCTAATCAAACACCCAACTTCTACCTATCTCCCAGTATTAGCACATTTTCAATGGTATATTAAACATTTTTAAAGTCTTATTTGTGTGTGTGTGTGTGTGTGTGTGTGTGTGTGTGTGTGTGTGTGTGTGTGTGTGTGTGAGCTCACATGTGTTCATGTGTGAGACTGAGTGTAAGAGGGTAGACTAATGGAAAGAACAGAGGACTAAGAAGCAGGAAGCCAGGAAGCCTCAGAGCTGTCCCTATCTGCCACAACTCAACAGGAGACACTAAATGAATTCACTCTCTGCATGTCAGTCTCCTCATTAATAGAACTGCAAACACAAACCAATTGATATACAATAAATGTTCTTAAATGTAATGATTTATGACGCACCCAGAGAAGGACTGAGGTTGCTGAGGAATAATGGTGAACATTCAACTCTTATAAAGATCAGCACTCCCTAACTGTCCCCCACCTACAAGGTTGATTACCTGGAGCCCACGGCTTCTTACTGTTCCTACTTATTCTCAAAGGATGAGGCAGACCCACTGCATCCGTGATGACCATAATATTATTCCAGCCTTCTCTTCCCAACTTGAACATGCAAGAAAAGTATCTCTACCTACCTGAAATTTACACTCTTACATGGTTCCTTTCTAATTATAAAGGATAGTTACAATAATCATTTTATTATCAATAAGCAACTCCATAGAGGTATTCATAATCTTCACAGGGATGCAGATTTTGCATGTGTGGAGCATGTATGCAGAAGCACAGGATGGCCTATTGCCCCACATCACATAGCTACATCACTCTTTAATAACCCTCTGGACTGGTCCATTCTCATGCCTACTCACATTCAAAAGCATGCTATTCAAAATTTGCTGACACAAACTCTTGAGGCTTTCTACCAACACACTAGCCTCATTATTGGGAAGTTGAAGAATATGAGTTGTAGTTCATAGACAAACGCTCCATTTTGTGGAGAGCTGGTGTGGCAGCAGTCCAAAGATGGTAGTTGGGACTCGGGCCTAGTCTTGTGACTAGCACCTGACTTCCTCCTGCCCCCCCCCAGATTAGCCACTCCCACCATGTAAGCTTCGCAGGTGAACCCATGACACAAGATCAGGTCAGATGATGTGGACCTATGAACTGCAGCCACGCAACATGGACTGAGGAGGTGGAGTTGAGAGAGGATAAAGGGACTGTGCTTGGGGGAGGAGAGGGAGAGAAAGACAAACAGAAAGAGAGACTGAAAGATTTTTCACTTGCATGCTGTAAGGTTCCTGAATAAACTGCTTTGAGAAGAACGCTGTATCGCCGCTCCTTTTCTGCTGCTCGGACACGGTAGCCACACCATTTCTTCCATAAAAACAAGAATACGTCGTTTATGAAGAAGCACTGACTTGCAAGAGAGACTGGGTTCATCTAAACCCCTGTCCCGGGTCCTGCATTATCAGTCTTTCTTGACCATGGAAACCACTCCAGTTTGACGAGGGAACTCCTGCCCACCTTCCACGCAAAATGGCTCAACTTTGGCTTAAAATTAAACTAGAAAGCCTCACCCAGGGCTCTTCCATGTCCCTGCACTAAACTGTTAACTATAATTAATTTTTATGAGCCAATGCTACATGTTCCAATTTTTAAACATTGTCATTAATGCAACGAGAACATATCTAATTCTGCAGGGCCCATTGTCCTAACGGGGAATTCTGTCCCATGGCTCACTGGCAGGGCAGCAGGCATTGTCCCATAAAAAGAACAGGAAAATGCTTAAATGCTTCCAGATTTTCTAAAAGAACTTGTAAAAGAAATTGCTTTGGCTTGAGTAGAACATTCTTCATGGGCAAGTTCTTTTCTATTTTTTTTTTAATGTCTACCCAGCTTTCTTTTATTAGAGTAATTAAAACAATGTTGGCATTTAGGGTATCTGATATATGCATAATCCTCTGATATTTCAGGGTATTGATTTTATAAAGTATCTGCTATAACTAGGGCATGAGCAGCTAGAAATGTATCCATACTGATTTCTGACAGTATATTTGCTTAAAGCCTGCTGAAGCCAAACCATGCATTCAGGGAACTCCAGACAACTACAGTTTATGAAATGGTATTTTTAAAGTAACACTACAGTGAGGATTGGTTTTTAGTATTAACATACAAGGGGGATAGTATTCTTAAGGGTGTGCTATATGACTCCCCTTTATATCTCCCCCCCCAAAAAAAAGCCTACTGAATCCAGTTTTCTACTTTCTTTGCCTCTGTGATTTGGGATTTTTGACAGACAAGTCTTAGAGATTGTGATCTGTGTATTATTGGTCTTCCTGAGCTGCTAAAAGAATACTTAAATTCTATCATGACGTATTCTCAAATAATTCTCACTAAGCTTTCTTCTATAGAAAAGCAACAGAGAATATACCATAAATTGTAGTACTAGAGAGCAAAAAGTCAAATTTATTTAATTTTTATTATAAATTTTAGTTTGCATACAAAATACCAGATTTTTTATTTCATTTGCATAAATGTTCATCATCTTAAATTTATTTTAAATTCTATTGACAGGGCTATGGATTTAAAACAAAGAGCTTTGGTAGACAGAAAAATAAAGATGGGCATAGAAGCATGACTGCTGTTGCTATGGCAACCAGATCACATGCAGAGTGATGTTTATTTCTTTTACTATGCCCAGGTACTTCTCTAGGTTAAACATCATTGCTTAGCTGTCCTTTTTTTGTATCAGTTGACCTGCTGAAAGTCACAAAGTCCATGCCAGGCTTCATAGAACTATGCAAAATATTAACAAAGGGCTCACATTTGGCTAAGTTTTCATTCTTCTGTGTCCCTCCCAAGTACACAAAACTTAAAACTACTAATTACCTGTGGCTTGGACATAACTCATTACAAACACTGAAAGCCACAAATAAAAGCAACGGGTTCGTTTATATCCCTGGAGCACCAGGAACTAAGCTTGTATTGTCCACATATGACAGGCGCAATCCCCATCCAACAAATAGCCACTGGCTTCCCACCATATCCCAGCCCCTGAACACTCTTGTATTTACCTGGCTGCCATAACAAACTACCATAAATTAAATGGCTTTGTGTGTATATGTGTGTGTGCACTTGTGCTGTCAACCCTAGTATTGTAGCTCAGCTGCTACACATTTTGTTTTGTGAGGCAGGGTTTCTAAGTGGCCTGGAGGGCCCCAAGAAAGCAAAGCTGGCTGGTCAACAAGCCCCAAGAAACTTCTTGTCTCTGAGATTACAACCCCCTGCCACTATGCCTGCCTCTTTTTGTTTGTGTGTTTTTTACAGATTCTCTGGACTGAACTCCTGTCTTCATACTAGCATGGCAGGAACTTTACCAACTGATCTCTTCCTTAACTCAATGCATGGCTCTAACAACAGACATTAATTTCTCAGTTGTAGAGCTTGGAAGCCCAAGGCTGAGGTGCTAGCAATGGACAATCCTTGTCTTGTAGGCAGCAGCTGTTTGGCTCTGTATTCACACGATCTCTTGATTGGAAGTCTACAGGAAGAGATAGAACACAGGCAAGTATTCTGGAATCCTTTCTTCTAATGATGCTAATCAGATCATGCCATGGTCCCACCCTTGTGACTTCATTTAACCTCAACTCTCTCCTTTTAGCCTCTACCCCAATATAGTAAGATCAGAGGTTTCAATACATAAAATTGCAGCACGCACTTCAATCCACAGAATTGTCAGACAGAACTGTCGGACCATGTACTTGACCAGTGAGGAGTGAGAAATGGGATCAATGATCCTGAAAAGCTCTCTCTTCCCCAGCTATGGGGATCAAGTATTGTCATGGTTCAATTCTGGCAAAGTACAAGTGTTGTGAGTTAAGTAGGTCAACAGTATTGTAGAAACACCCAGGGAATGTATAAGGTAGAGTCCTCTACTTCCCTCCAGGAAACTATTTCACATAAAACGGAAGCGCTTGCTAGGTTTCTCATTGTTGCACGGCCTGGCCCGACTGGAGCAGCATGAATATAATTAGCAATGCTTCACAGGTGCTATCATGCAGCTGCTGCTAAGTGCCCTCGTCCTCATGAAAAGCACAAGCTGAACAGCAAGAACACATATCAACCACAGTCCAAATGGATCCGATGCAATCAGTGTAGAAGGGAAGGGCATTGAAGAAAACGCTGGAGGAAATGACTCTTGAGAGGCTCCAGCTCAAGTGAGGATGGTTTTGAAGGCAACATGACAGATATTCACAGTAACTGACGTTTATCTTTCTGCCCATATACCTTGTACATGTATTGTAGCAATACTGCCTATAATTACAAAAAGAAAAAGAAAAGAAAAGAAAGAAAAGAAAAAGATAAAGGAAAGCTGTCAAGAGCGTCACAGCAGAACACAGGACTCAAGGGGCTCATCATTTCAAACTGTGATGAAATAGGCCCAGGAAGTGGCGAGCTTACTATAATTGAGTTCGATAAATCAGCACATGCTAGTCCCCACCTCCGGAGGGCCTTGAGTACCTACTTTCCCTTTCTCTCACAGAGTTTCAAAGGTCAAATATGGCCATGGCTGGGAACGTTCTCTATCATCTCTCAGTTTTATAAAAATGCCTCAAAGCCACAGAATGTGAAGACTGTTCTTAACTGTTGTCACAGCTTGCCCATTCTCATCACATTCTCTGCTAGAAGGTTATGCTGGAGGCACTTCTGTCTTGTTCAAAACATCAGTTCACATTCTAGAATATTCTTCAGAGCTGAAAATGTGTTTAAAATGCTCCCAGTGCTGCTAAATCCCCGAAACTAGAGTTAACTTGGCCATTTAAGCTTTCAGGCTCCTTTAGAAAGCAAGTCATATGAAGATCATCTGTAAAGACCAATCCTTCTCAGTTCAGGGACGGCTTTTCCCTCAATTCAGGCAAGTCGGAACTATAAGACAGCAGGCAGGCATGGAGGCTCAGTGGATAAGAGTACATACCACTCCCGTGTCAGGGTGCTCACACCACCTGTTACCCCAGCTTCAATAGATCCAATGACTTCTACCCTTTGAGAGTACCTGAACTTATCTGTATCCCACACAGGCATACACATAATTAAAATGAAAATAAACCTTAGATAAATAGCACAATGGCAGTAGCACCATGTACAGCCTCTGGAGACAATCTTTTAGAAAAAAAATATTCAGCTTGCATATAAATACTTTGATACATAACAGGAGGCAAAAGAAGGGGAAAATGGAAGTGTAAGAAAAATGTAACACTATATTTATCATATCAGAAATGGGGGGGCAGAGATGAACAAATCTTATCATCCCTCCGAAATCCTCAAGGAACTATTGCTTCTATCACAGATTCCAAACTATTCTTAGTCGACCAATGACTCAGCTTAAGTTTTGAAAATATTAATTCAATCAAACAAATAGGGATAAGAAATGACTTTTAGTTCCTTAGAGCCAATACCAGTTATAAGTTTTTAAGCATCCTTGTAGTGTATAAAGTCTAAAACTCCATCAAGGCAAGCTATGTCCTCTTCAAACTCCTTTAAACACACCCAGAATGTTGCCAGTACTTGAAGTTGTTTACCAAAAGCCCTAACTCTGGGTCATAATTATTTTCAATGTCTGAGCCTGTGTAAAAACTAAGAGTCTAATAATTAGTAGGTTTATGGTTTTGGTGTGCCTTAAAGGTAAAATATGGAAGCTGGATGATATTCTATGTCATGGCAAAAATATTTTCATGGCAAATAAAATGGAAAAACGTCTGATAAAAGAGTCAGGGAAAACCAGGGACTTGACACAGACTGGTTTCTGTATGGACAGGTCAGGGAGACTTCAGGTTGATAAGTTTGGGACAATTGCCTGGAGGAAGACTGGATACTAAGCTACAGGAAGTACCCTGTCTGGGTCCCACCCATTCTGTGAAGTATGCTACCCCAGTTCAGAGGATCTATATTTGACTTTCCCAATGTCTGAGCTCCACATTCCTCATCCAAGTAGAACTAGCAGTTCTCGAGGCTGGCAGGCACTCAGTGACACGAGGTATGTTCTCTCTCACACGTGCTGTTCCCCCGCCTCCTTTGGATCATAGCCCTGTATTTTGCTGATCTTTCTCTGCTCCAGGCAAGAGGCCCCCTCACAGGCCATCTGGCAGATGTTGCTGGAACCAGACCAGCAAACACTTAAGAACTGCAGAACCTATCACTGAGATGTGCAAAACACCTTCAGCAAAACCGTCTGCTTTAACACAGGTAAAATCACATCAAAGATGGATACAGAGAGTGGCCTGGAAAAGACACCAGAGACACGAGACTTACTAACACCTTATTAAGTGTTCCTTGGGTTAGGACAAAGGAGCACTTGAGAGGGACACTGAAGGAAAACCCAGATGGCATAGGAAGTGGCTGGTGTTGATGACTTATTCAACCAGAAAAAAGTGCAAATTTCACTAAATGTGATCGGCATATACCAACCAGAAGCTCTGTTCATGGAGAAAGGCAGCTCAGTAGGAAACCCAGCTCTGCCTTCCTAAACCTCCAGACAAGAAGGGCACAGGAAGGTCATTAGGCCATTCTCACCTCTCCCAAGCAAGGGCAGCAAAAACACCGGGCCTACCTGAGGTAACAGCAAGGAGGAAGCAGCCACACACTCAGGTAGCTAATGCTGTTACCTCCAGACAGAAGCACTGTATAGGTGAGAGAGAGCAGGACTTTAGAAGCAATTATCATTTTTAAAAAATTTCATTACCCTTATTAATGTATCTGGGGGTGATATCTGCATGTGCCATAGCATGCATGAGGGGGTCAGAGGACAACCCGAGGGAGTCATTTCTTTCCTTCTACCATGTGAGTCCCAGGGGCCAAACTCCGGGACTCAGTCTCGGTAGCACCCTTACCCACTGAACCATCTCACCAGCCCCACATTTAGTCTTTGGACATCTAATCTGTTTTGGTGGTTTCTGGGTTCTATTTAGGGAAATAGCCATTGCAGTAGTGTTGAGATAATCCAGCATGCTGTTGGAACACAGCTAGAATTTCAGTTTTAGCTCTAGCCTCACCCCATTAATCTACAGAGTAAGTCTAAAATATATAGAAATTAAAGAACAGCTTTCTAAGTAAAACTTGGTGTCCTAGCTCTGTTAAGGGGCAATAAATTATTTTCCCATTACAGAGAAACTAAGTTGAAAGCCTGCAGCCCATCTCCCTGCTTTCTGCCTCCCTTTCTTCTTCTCTCCCCCCCCCCCTTTTTTCCTGACAGGGGCTTCACAGGCCTCATGTCTCCTTACCCCGTCTCTCATTGGTCTCTGTTAGGCTTTTAATGCAAAGCATCCCTCAGAGTTTTGCATTCCTGGATACCTGCTGATGGGGATATCTGAAGGGGTCTCTATCCCCTTAATGTCAAACCTAAACCAAAATAAACTGTTCCCCTTGGGATTCCTTTGGTTTGGAGTGGGGGTCAGGTATCTAGTCATAGCAGCAACAACTGACATGAATGCAGAACCTATGCAAATAAAGCTAAGACATTTTTCTTTACTCTGTGATGCTTTCCACTTCCAGTGCAAGCTTTCTTGTTGATTTCTCAATACTGTTTATTTTTCCTGAAAACAAACTCAGAATGGTCCTGCTTCCCCTTCTACAATGCCTAGAGTGCGCACTCGAATTTCAGCACTGAGCTTTTTGACTCTGATGATGCTGCGCAAAAGACACCTATCTGCAATTAACGCTTTTTTCTCCATTTGTTCTGTTTCCACTTTCTCCTGCCCAGCAAGAACCACTGCAGCAGCATCTGGCACCCCAAGAGACAAGCAAACAGTTCTTGTGTCATTTAGACTCAGTCTTGCCTCAGGACTTATTATTTATAAGATGAATAACAAATGGAAACAGACTTTTTCCAATGGCTGTTTTCTATCATGTACTATTCCTTTTTTTTAGTTCTCATCTCCAGTGAGATTCTTTTATTCAGTAAAATGAATACTTTTATCATCAACTTTGTAGCTTATGATATGTTTTTAATCTTTATGGAAGTTTCTACAAGATCTGCGGTATTAATCTCTTTAACCTTCCATGGCTGGAGTCAATGAAAGTGTGTTCATGTGGCATTTTATTCTCTATATCTATGTTACAGAGCCATAAAAATGTTCTGTTTATATCTGCTTCAGGTTTTCCAGTATTTCTGCACTTCAGAGCTAATCTGGGTGTTTATGTGTGGACTTTTCTGCTCTTTCAGCATTTGCAACATGAAGGTCTTGAGACATTTAGCTTTGTCTACTTTGTAACGCCTGTATCTAATTACAGGCCATGTTACTGCACTCAACAAGGAGACGGTGATCACATGATTGTGTAAACTGGCAATGACTAGGCCAGCATGGAAGCTGGACCCTGAACTCTAATATTGTGATTCTAAACACTTCACAGTCAGGGCATTTTCAAACTATCTGGAATTACTGGTAACCATAAAAGGCTTGGTTTCAACAACTGGCCAATCAGTAAAACTTATTTAGAACAATCCCAATTGTAGATGCCATGGAAGTCCTGAATCTTGGTCACTACTAAGGTAACCAATTTAAACTAAAGTCACCCTACACAATGAAAGGGATGAAAACTGGGTGATGGAATATTCAAGTTCCAAGCTCATGAAAACAAATTTTCCTGCAAAAAAGTTGGTAATTGCAACCATTGGAGCTCTAACTACAACTCAGTCACAGTGTGAGCAATCTGGCAATGTTTACCAATATACATGGAGTGGTGCAGCAATTACCTCCAAATAACACAGAAGCTTAAATCAGCCAAGACTATGACTTGCCAATTACTTCAAGAAGTCCTCCCTCAAAATCACCTTATGTCTTGTCTCTTTAAATGATTCTTGAGATGCCTACTGATCCTAACATAAGCAAATATTTTAGACCATGAAACATTAAATAACACTTTATACAAAAGTTTTTAAAAAGGTCCCTCCTCCATCTGGGTGTTCTCTACAAAGGTAAAAATCGCTACAGAAATTTCCAGTGTCATTTATTTCTCACGCCTCTATGACACAGCATCCAATGAAATGTCCTCCTCTGACATAAATATACTGCCCAGAGATCTAGTCACTGATTATGAACTGTCTCCATCAGTCCCCTTACATTCCACTGACAAATCCACATGCTTTGACCCACAGTCAAGAATACATCACTCCCAACACCAATCAAGGTTGGATTTATCCTTTAAAAATCCATCCAGTTACCTGCCTTCAAGTCCCTCCTCCCACGGGTTATCTATTGGGTGACAATGAGCGTTGGGCTAGCTTTGAAGTAAAAGAGCTCAGAATACTACACTCATTTTCTTTACAATATTCTATAACCAAATCTTGATGGTCCACCCCCTGCACTACCCACCTTTTTCTCCAATCCGCCTCCAGTTGACCCTTGAACACTTCATACTTACTACAGGTCAACATCTTATGTCTGGAATCCTCACACCAGCCGTAATCAAAAGATAAAACTGGCAAATACTATTTTCTAACATTTTATTCAAGGTATTAAAGTTGCACTTTTTCAAGTCCAGTCTGAAATGTAGTATTTTATTTATAAGTCTAGGAAAATTTAGTTAGTTCCCCTTTTTTTCTCATAAAAAAATCCAAATATGCTAGGCCATTCCCAGACTGATATGACGGATATCTGCATGCTGAATTCTCAGAGTCAACAGCTGCTGACATCTTTCCAAATCTGTGCATGGAATACATTACGGAAGAAAATTACAGCTATTATGATGCATCACTCTTAAAATTACCACCACTCAACTCACAAGAACAAGGACATATTCCTGCATGAACCCAACACTATCATCACACCCAGATAATTAATATTTCCAAAGTAACATCTAATAACCAATTTAATTTTTCTATTTGTTTCTGAAACATTTTACATCTGGCTTTTTCTTTGTAATCTGATTTAACTTCAGTGGGTAAAGTCACTTGCAACCAACCTTAATACCTTGTGTTCTAGCCCTCAGAAAGAGAGAACTAACTCCTCCCATTTGACATCTAACTTCCACATATGTGCTGATCTGAGTGTTCCCTGCTTTACCACCACACAGTTAAAACATTTAAACAAAATTTAATTTATCCCCCATCTACTGTATGTCTCCTGTGTCTCTTTCTAAAATAATAATAATAATAATAATAATAATAATAATAATAATAATAATCTTACTTTTGTTTTTCTGGCATGATTACAAAGAGGCAATGTTGCCCTACATTATGGAATTTTTCTGTCCCTATATGATAAATTCCTTCAGCATTCCCTATCCTTTAGAGTTTAGCTATGAAGGTTCAGTTAGGCTCAGGTTGGACATTTTGGAAGAACATGAACATCCCATGGGGTTGTGTCACCCTTAACAATACTGCACTCAGTTCTTGGTAACCATAGGCCTTCAAGATATGTTGACCTTATTGCCAGCCATTCACATTTCACTGTGCCTCAGTTTAAAGATCCAAAAATATGCATACCAAAGTTTGCCAGGAACCCCAAGCCATTTGCTTCTCTGAGTCTCTCTACTCATCCTCTGAAAATCTTCTTTTCCATCTGTTGAACCTTCTCCCCCTTTTGCTCAGTACCTTTGGCTTCATAATCAATTGCTCATTTTGCCTGAGCCATTAGATGGATCTGAAATTTTACTCTAGGAAACTTCCATGGGCTTAATTTCACTTTATGAGTTTATGGTCTATATATTAGAAGCTGCTACAGAAATATGGACTATTTCTGCCATGATCATTTTGTATATGGCTTCTTGTGGCAATACACACAGACCTAAGTGCTCATTTATATCCTAGCTTGTACATCTCGATAGCTTCAACTACTGAGCTTCCCAATGAGCAAGGTGAAAGTGATGTAGAGTTGGGTCACTAGTCATTTAAAAATCCACTGACACCTGTGTGTCTTTCCAACATCTTGGCAGGACCCATCTACATACTACTGATTATTTTCTAATAATTATATGGTTCATGTGAACTGCACTAGTAAATCAGGCAAACCTCACCTCCCAACAGTATTTCTCACAAGCAGAAAGACAAATACACGCTAGGACTGTCTGATGAAATCGGTCTTATTTTGAAGCTACGTGTCGGTGACTACACATGCAAAACGAATTAAGAATTGAGATCACTGTCTGGACCATGCAGCTGAAAGTCAGAACAGGATCCAGATAAGGCAGGAGTATTCCGCTGGGCTTGGATTATTTAGGCAACTCTATCAATCACTCATTTCAGTTCAATTGAATAGTTCAGTTTAGGCTTATAAGTAATTTGTTTTCATCTTTTCTAGTTAGCATCATCTGTCCGAAATTATAGGAGAATAAAAAGTTTGTTATGTTTCGTTTTAAAAGCCTTTTTATCATCTCTGTTCCAACTTGGAAACTGGGGAGAAAGGTACTGGGCACACAGTTTTAAAAGGATCTGCTTTTTCCTTTCTCCATGACCAACCTACGCTGGAATGACCAGACAATGCAAACAGCCACAAACCTATCTTCTGTCTCCAAGCCTCAGCTGGACAAAACTATGATGTGTATAAAATTTACCTTCAGCTATATTGCTCCTATCTATCCATACTTTATTTAAAAGGTAAAGTTAAATGGATAATGTTTCTTCTCCCCATTTGCTAATATGAGACTTTGCTGGAGGAATGAAACGATGTTTCAGTAAGCTATGTCCTCACTGTGACAAGATGCCTGAGAAAACAACTTTTGAGAGGAGGGATACGATTGGCTCATGGCTGCAGAGGTTGCAGCATGTGGTAAGCTGGTTTCATACTTCTGAACCTATGATAAAAATGTACCTGACCACCTCGTGGTGGAAATACACCCTTCCCATAACAACCCAGTGACCCACCTCTTCCAACCATGTGCCACCTTCTATAGTTCTACCACTATTCAGATTTTAACCTAACCATGGCTAAGACCATTGATTATGTCAGAGCCTTCAAAATCACTCCTGCAATACTGCCATACAAATGCCCAGTGCATCAGCCAATTGAATAGAGGGCAACCAGGAATAGCCCAAAAGTAGTAAACAATCAGGTATCCATGGGCAGCTAAAAAGTTCAACTGAGAGTTTCCCCCTGTCTTTGAGAAGCAACTACTCTTACATTGCTCATGTCTAAGCCTAAACTGAACTAATCAGTTCTCACTACTTCTAAAGGTTTGACTCTATCATTACCCAGCCTCTAAGCTAATGCTTGCATAGCTTTGTGATATTTATAAAATGCGGCTTGCATTCATTAACCTGTTTAATCTTAATGTAACTCATAAGCACTATATTCTTGCCTCCAATTTGCAGAGAAGGAAGTTGGTTTTCTGCCGCCCAATGCTGGGCCCCTGGATCTAAACACGGTCTGTTATTCCCCATGGGGTCTTTCCATTCTGCAAGCTGCAACTCCATTTAGATTCCTAAGCTATATTTCAGGTCTTCGAGAAGGATGATGATAATTCTACAATAACTTAGTATCTAAAAAGGGTTTCAGGGTTAGTTCTACAAGATTTTTCTTCTTCCTTCTTAGCTTACCACCTCACACACACTATTTTTTGAATAAAGAATACATCTTCCTTATTCTATTTGGAGGGTATTTAAACCATAACCAAAAGACAGAGGATTACAGAACAAAGTGTGTCATTATCACATAGCCCAAAGAAGCAGTTCCAAGTGGCTGGGGAACAGAAACCAAAGGCCTGTGACTTCAGAGGGAGCAAGGGGGCACACAAAAGTGACTGGATGAAGTAACGGGAAGTAAGAATATAATATAATTATATTTTAAAACTCATTTTAAATAAAAAATAATTAGGTCATATTCACTGTAGAGATTCAATGGAGAATTTAAAAGGAAATGATCTTTTGCTTTATAATATAAGCTAAAGTTATATTAAATCCAATGATATTTAAAATTCACATTAAATAATTTCCTTATTGCCATCTTAATTCAAATTTATAAGAAAACAAAAGCTGATACTATTACACAGGAGACTGGAAATTCAACTATATTTACTAACATCTAAATTATCAAAAACACTATACAAGTATATACAAGTATTTTCAACCATCTTTGTATAGGGTAGCTCCTGCACCACAGCTCATGCTTGGAATGTTTTACACACAGATTTTCACAACTTATATACATACATACAAACATACATACATACATACATACATACATATATATATATATATATATATATATATATATATATATATATATATATACACACATACATACATACACACACACACACACACACACACACACACACACACATATACTTATATATTTAAAACAAGTAACCATGGAGTTCCAGCAACATGTCCAAAAGTTGAAAACTTAAAATTATTCTATATGTCATGCCAGCAAGACTTTTCTCAGTAAAGAGCCACAACATAAATAGGTGTTGTAGATCACAGGATCTCATTGGATCTCCTCAGTTCTGCCGTCCCTGCACAAGACTAGCAGAGATGAGAAGCAAAGAAATAAGTAGGGCTGTGTTCCAATAAAACTTTATCTGTAAACTCACCATAGCTTGCCAGTCTCTTCTATAGAGATTTCTTTGTACTACCAGGTCTGTGTTCTTGATAAGATGATGTCCCATCTATAAAACATTATCAAGACAGCCTGGACCACACTGCTCACCTGTGACCCAATGGTTTCCTGGAAGCATCGTCCAAGTTGCGTCTTAGCAGCCACAGGATACACATGTGGAATGACCTGATGGTGGGAGTACGTGGAATGTACTGACTGGGTCTTCTGAACGGGCAGCCCTTGGTAAGAGACTTGGGACTGGCCTGGTTGAGCTTCTTTCACCTTCTGGCCCACGGGGCTGTCAATTCTGGAAACCTGGTGTATCTGGACAGAAGCCTCGGGAGGATGTTTCACATGGATATTGACTATGTTGGGGGGAAATTTCACTACAAAAACCAGGAGGACAATTGGTTAATTACAAATAATGGGAAAGTTGGGAATTTTAAAATATGAAATGTATTTTATACAAACACACTTATAACATCTACAAAGTCTCTTTCTGTTATACAGACATCAAAATTCTTGAGAAGTTTGTATTCAATGACAAATGCATGCAGTTAAAAGAATCAGAGTGTGGACCGAGAAGAGGGTTTCGCTGGTGAAGGTGTCTATCATGAAGTTTCATGACTTAAGTTTGACCCCCAGGGAACATATGATGAAAGCAGAGAACTGACTTCATAATTGTCCCCTGACCTCCATACATGCACTGTGGTACACACACAAGTTCAAACATACACATGCACGTGCACGCGTGCGCGCACACACATACACACACACACATACACACGGACAAAATGATTATATTAAAAAATGTAAGTAAAACTACAACATGCAAACATTAAAGTATCAATCTCAAGGTGATGTATTCAAAGGAAAGATTATTTTAACTAGGGTCACAGAATTATAAAATTACGATGCTGTTACCATAGGTAAGCCCACCTCACCACATGGTAAATGGTTCTAAAAGATTACTTTTGTATATTTCATAAAATTTCTTCTACAGAAACTTCTATTGTGTAATTTTAGGACTTAATTTTTCTCCATTAAAAGTGGAGCTCCAGCTTCACAAGCATGCTTCTTTTATCTCTTTGTTTTATGTGTCTCATACAGATACACACTTGAACACTTTCTGGTGACACATTAGTATGTGGTTTTTTTACATGTGTAACAAGACTGCCTTTCTGCCCCTTTCAAAGAAAATTTCAGACAAAAAGTTCATCTTTTGACACAAACAATCAGGGTTTAAAGAGTAAGATCTGACTGTATTCTCAGACTCTGGCAGAGCCTCTCGGGAGACAGTTTAATCAGACACCTGCCAGCATGCACTTCTTGGCAACCACAATATTGTCTGGGTTTGATGCTCTCAACCAAGCATTGGACTGAGAACAGGGTCTCCAGTGGGTGAGTTTAAGAAAAGGACTGAAGGAAATGAAGGGGTTTGCAACCCCACAGGAACAACAACATCAACCATCTAGACCCGCCTGAGCTCCCAGAGACTAAACCACAGGGACCCATGTCTCCAGCAGCGTATGAAGCAGAGGATGGCCATCAAGGAGAGGAGAGGCTCTTGGCCCTGTGAGTGAAGGCTCAATACCCCAATATGGGAAAATGCCAGGGGCAGGAAGATGGGAGGGAGTGGGTGGGTGGAGGAACACTCTCATAGAGGTAGGGGGAGGGGAGATGGGATGGGGGATTCCAGAGGGGAAACTGGGAAAGGGGATAACATTTGAAATGTAGGTAAAGAATATATCCAAAAAAAACCCAAAAAAGATTAATATCTCCTGCCTTATTCTTATTGTTTCATAGAATCTGATCAATAACACTAAACATACACCTATATATTTAATGATTAAATTTGAGGTAAATACAATCAGTTTTTCACCAAAAACTTGCACCTCTGACAAAAAAAGAAAGAGTAAGATTCAGTAACACTTCACTGACCCTGTTTAAAGTCATATATTTCTAAGGATGGCAGCTTTGAAAGAATAGATTAGTCACAGAACATTTGCACTCCAATGACCTACTTTGCTTTCCCCTACAGATGGACAGACTGAAGCCCAGTAAAGCTAAGTGACTGTAGAGGACTCAGATCAAGTATCTGTCAGCTACAGAATTCATTGTCAGGTATGGTGTGGCCCATGGTTTATTGCTGCTGCCGGGGCCTGACCCTGACCTTGTTCCTGTTTTCTGTTTCTGACCTGGCACATCCTTCACTCTGTGGTGCTAGGAGCTCCAGAGAACCAGGCACTTCTTGTGGCTCTCCTATTTTCCAGATGCCCTGCAGCCACATAGGTGGACCCACATCCCTTCTCTGCTGCAAATTTTCAGGTCACAGAGCCCACACCGCCCCTTCTGTTTCAAACCCAGTCCTGGCTACCTGCAGAGGCTCCTCTGTGGATAGTGAGTGAGATGAGGATGAACCACTTACCTTTGACTCCTTGCTGGTTGGTCATGGTTAGAGGCAGGGTGTGTGTGGAATGGATGACATGACTCCCCAATGCTTTGCCTGGTTGCTGGGCATGCTGATAGACTTTAGGCACACTGGCACCAAGAACGGGGATCTGGCAAAGCTTTCCTGTGAAATTTGGAGGGCACTGACATTTGTCCCTTGAACTGCACTGACCACCATTCATACATGGAAGATGGCAAATTACTGAAAAGGAAAAAGAGACCATGTGCGAAGCTGGTTAGTTTCCCAGAGGTTAAGTAACAGTAAGCTGGTATTCCCTCTGCCACACCCAAATACACACCCTAGGACAGACATCCTGTTTCTTCTTGAGGGAACAAGAAAAGTCCCTCAGCTCATTTCTTTCTAGCCTTTATGTTCTTCAAATGGTGACCTCCATGGCTACATTTGCCAGAATCTTTTTTCACTTCCCAATATAACCATAAGATACTTTGGAACAGGACACACTTTCCCTTTCCTCTACAGAACCCCATCCTCCTAAGGCCACTGATAGTCTCTCTGTCACTAAGCAGGACAGGCCAGGGTTTCAGTTCCATTGGTTACTACGGCACCTTGCTCTTCTAACCAATTCCCTTTCTTTGCCTTTCCTCTTCCATCTGCATGTTCTTTGCAGAAGATTCCCTTTGATTATCCTTCAAACACTGCTGCCCACAGCAGTCTGGTTCTAAAATCTTCTAGACCAGCCCTACACACTCTGCTATGATTTCATCACGTCCTCAGCCATGGCATTCCTGTTAAAGCTTTTTGCTGAACTTCAAACTGTCTACAACTGCCTATCTCCATGTACACATCCCATGCACACCCCAAACTCAAACCACCTACGGCCGTGATCATCCCACTTCTAACAGCCCTGGACCCATGGTCTTTAGCAAAACGTGGCCGTGTCTCCCTCCTCTAATTCAACATCCATTCTAGAATTCCTCTCTTTCAATCATTCAGAGCCCTCATCATTTGTGAGCTCACACCATCTCTCACTGCCCAGCCCACTGAACTTTATTCAGAACTGACAAAGCTGTCATGGAGTCATCTGCCTGGAACGTCTCCCCTTCAGTTCCCTCAGCACACAGATTTCCTGCTTGTCTTTAAATTCTGTCCCATCCCTGCTTCTCTGAGCATTCAGCATTGCCTTGCCTCTGCTTCCTCAGAAACAGTCACTACCCCTCTGGTCACGTCCCTGATGACATGACAGTTGTCTGACCACTTCTGTATTGATCTCCCTCACTGACATCCTGTGAGATCAGAGCATCAGCCCTGTTTAATTCCCCTCACATAGCTCAGACTCTAGCAGAATCAGTTCTGAAAACATAAAGGAAAGATAAATATAAACACAAAGAAAGCATAATAGATAAAGTTCTGTGCCTGCTTGTTTCGTTAAATACTCTTCTTGGTTGTAAAGAAGGGTTGGTCAGTCTTTACCCTTCAACAACCTTACAGCTAGCCAGTGACACTGAATGACACAGCATAACTGAAGCCACACAGCGGCAATGGCTGACAGATATGAATCAAACCCTTTGGGACTTCAGAAACAACTGAAAAAGCACTTCTCAAAAGACAGAATTGGGGCAATCTTTAGAACGGTCAACACTGAGAATACAGACAGTATACTCCAGAGAGATCATCTGTGGAGAGGAAGAGGTAGCTTGTTTGGGAGATGGTGAGTCAATGTACCTTGTGAAAACCCAGGCTTTTAAAGGGACAGAAGGGATCAAGAAATAAGCTGGAACGTGAAGGCTTACATCAAACCAAGGGGTTATTAAAGATATGGTATGGGGTTTGGATTTTACTCTGTAATGGACAAGTTATCCCGAGGCTTGAAGGAGAGGATTAGAAAGCTTGCTAGCATGTTCCAGGAAGGTTGCCTTGCTGATGCATTCAGGATTAGTTGGACAGCGAAGTGACAGTTGCCGGAGGCAGAGTGTGCAAACTGTCAGGATAACCCAGGAGCAAGTTGAAAACAGGGTTCAGGGTGATGACGGCGAGCATGGAAAGGAACATGAGGTAACACAATGTTCAGGGAAGATCAGCAGGATCTGTATGGACCAGGGAAGGTGGAGGAAGACAGAGATCTGGAAAACACTACCCGGCCACAGCCCAGAAACCGTGTCCTAGCCCTGTGTTTTTGATCGAGTCAAACAAGCAGGTATGCAGAGGTCCTGAGCTTCCACTGTCTCCCACCTACTCCAAAAGCTCTCAGGGAAAGGATGTAATGTCTCCAGCAAAACCAGTAACTTTGTACATCCCAGTCCAATTCCAACTTTAATTTCAGAGCCATAATTTGGCTCAGCTGATGAGATCAATGTACACTGGGTGACCGTAAAGAGAGTCAGTCCCATACTTCAATATATTAATGTGTTATGCAAATGTCCTATGAATAATTCATTAGGGAACACAGTCACTCTTCCCTTGTGACTTCCAGGAATTGTATTGACCATAGTACCTTTGACAACTACCTCAAATGTAAAGTCCATGTTCTCTCCATCCACCAATCACTTCAGTAATGGCGGGTAGGTATCACAACCAGGGGCTAATCAAAAGAAGGCACAGGCAGCCAGGAGGCAATGGTGGCGCTCTGAGGAGTACTGCACAGAGCACATATCAAACACGCTACTACTTCGAATTTGCTTCTAAAAGCACAGTTCCTTGTGTGGTGACCCCACACACACCATAAAGTTATTTTTGTTGCTACTTCCTAACTGTAATTTTGCTAGTGTTATGAATCACAATGCAAATATTTGATATGTAAGATGCCCTTAGGCAACCCCTGTGAAAGAGCTGGTTGATCCCCCAAAGCGGTCATGACCCACAGATTGAGAACCAGTGGTTTAGAGGACAGAAAGGAGAGACTATGTCATAAGTTATACAGCGAGAGAAAAATAAAGCATGTTCACACTGTTCTTGACTACTTTTCAATCAAAGAACTAAAACATTTAGATTTTTCGTGTTTGAGAGAGAGAGAAACCAAATGAGCATTAGCTTTAGTGTCTTGTTTTTGTTGCTTTATTTATTTATACTCTCCCCTTTGATGGTTTGACAAAAACATTTCAAAGCTGTGCAGCTTGAGTTTTCCCATCTATTTGGCTGTAAAGTAAAGGGAGGTGAGGTGCACACCTTAACCCAGCACTCAGTGGGCAGAGCGGGTGGATCTTAGAGTTCGAGACCAGCTTGGTCTACACAACAAGTCCTATCCCATCTAAAGGCTACATAGTGAGACCTTCCTAAGAGAGCAAGCAAGTAATATTGTTAAAAGATGTAAAGTGAGATGGTCGATAATCTATACTGCCATAAATTCACAGAAATAACCATCTTCTTTTTGAGTAGCCAGTTGACTTTTACTAGATATTTCTAGTAATGCTAATAGACTCTGAAACCCAATGTGGGCTTGGTTGCTCTAAGTGCTTTTGCTCCAGAGATGCCTTTCCTACACCTGTCCTATGGACTGTGCTAGCCTAAGAGAATACAACAGTCATCCCGAACGCTGATAACCTTATGCCCAAGGTCATCAGGGAAAGTGATTCTGCCTGACTTGTTTTAATCAGCTAAAAGGTCACTATTTATAACCACACAGGAATGAGGAACAAGATATCTATTCCCTTGTTCCAGTGCTTTCCAAAGTCTCAGCAACAGCACGGAAAACCCCTTGTCTCATCTCGGTAACTTGAGATTGAGTTGTTTGCAGCAGACAATCCTGTTACACTGACATCACCTTTTATATATTACTAAAAACAAGCAAGGACAGAGTATAGGACTTAGCTATGAACAGTTGCTTTCTGTTTCAGTGTTCATACCAATCTCTAAGCATCACTATGAGATCTGTTATCTACACCACCCGTGGTCTGTAAATCCTCCTCAGGACACAAAGAGGAACAGTAATGAGTTATCCAGTACGTTGGCCTGAGAAGCCTGTGGTTATGTGGGTATGCTGGTTGTAACTCTGTCTATGGCCCACACATTTTTCTAACTAGGGGCTATAACATAGAGCGCTGCCTTGAGAAGTACCATAACCTTGTCTGAGTGATACTTTGCTGGTCACTGCCATGATTCACCATATTGCATCATATAGTCACCAGACTATATGCAATAGCAGGAGGCATGTGGACCATCACCCTGTCATTCCAGAAAGTGAAAGTTCATGACAACGTCTCCAAGTATCTCTTGATGCTACTATAAAAGGCTAAAAGGAGCTAAAGGATTCTGCTTGGAAGAACAAGTCAGAGGTTTTAAACATAGCAAGTGTTTCAGATACATTCCATCAGTAACTGTGCTCTGGAAAACAAGTTGTGGGACTCAGAAACTCAGGAGAACAGAACTTTCACATTCTACATTGCAAATTGGAACCTGATTTAAATAATAAATACTAAGGGTTTGGGTTCAAATATGAAGGAGACGTGTTCTAAAACTCAGGGCCATAATAATCGGTTCTCACTTTTTTCCAGATATCCTTACTAACTATAAAAACACTTAAGCTGCACATTCCTTAAAGGTGCTCTCACAGTATTCTGAACCATCCTGCAGCCAATTCTTAAAACTATGCCTGCCCAGGACTTTCTGAGACAGCAGACAGATTATTTCTTATGCCAAAGGTGGGAACAGAAAACCCTCCATCTGAGGAAGGCCTACATCTACCAAGCACAGAACAGGTACATGCATGGCATTGGGGATTAGCTACTTCTACTATTTCAGCTTTGCCACTTTATCTCTAATTAGAAGGATAACATTGCCTTAGAAGACCTCAGCTTGTTCCTCCATGTACTCTCTAGATGCCCCAAAGGCAGCAATGGTTTTAGAAAGCAAAGGTTTTCTCACCCAATTTCTCCTGTTTCAGTGAAAAAGTGGGTTGATACTGTGCTGTAAAGACTTTAGATAATAACTATGTTACATAATGATCGACAGCCCAGTTCGGGATGTAGCTCCATGGGAGGACACTTGGGGAGCATTGACTGTGCCCTGAGTTACCTTCCCAAAACTACAATGTGCTTCCCACTTAAGTTAGAGTGTTTCATTGTCCCAAGAGCTAATGGAGCTAGGAGTCAAGGGGGAGGATGCCCTGATGGTTGCCTTCGTCTGAATTCAGAGCAGAGGAACTGAAGTCTACTCCTATACATGATCAAAGACAGTGGTGTGCAACTGGCTTCTCCTGCTGGAACACAGGGAGTCACAGTCTGCTTGAAAATTGCCTCTGGGAGCTCCTGTGTCCCAGCTTTCACTGTCTAAGAAACTCCATCTAAAGAGGACAGGGGATAGGGTAATCTGGCCCACCATATCTAAGGAAGTGAAAAGAAAGCTAAATTTTAAAAGAAAAAAAATCCAGTCTTATGAAAAGTCCTCACAAAATGTTTATCAAACAATAGCATGAGCTGAAGTCTTGTGGGAGAGCTTAGAAAAACCTGGAAGGAGGTAAGACAGGAGGAAATGCCGGACAAAGTCTGCTGAACAGAGACAAGGGCAATGCTTCGCTTAGTCAATAAGGACGGGGCAAAGTATGTAAGCAGAAGAAAAGTAAACTAGAAATTAAAGCTGAGAACCAGAGGAAAGAAAGTCACAGGAGACCAAACCAGGGAAAACCATGGAGCAAGATTAAGTAAGCTGGGGCCCTGGGGAGCCTGCCCTCTACATCCCTTGCATGCCAGGGATTTATCCTTGAGCCCCTGAACCTCATTATATTTAATTTTTTTATATTTGTGTGTGTATAGAGTTGCCAGAGGACATCCTTAGGTGTTATTATTATAAGGGCATACCCCACCCCACCTTTTTACAAGGTTTAGGGACCAAACTTAAGTCCCTACGCTCACATGACAGGCACTGTTCTGGCTGTTCCGTCTCCCCAGCTCTTTCTCTTAAGTTTAAATAAATACAGCACAGTCAAGCACATTTCTGGGAATTTAAAGCTCATTGACCACATAATCATTCTACAGGCAGTGGGACATTCTCATTACATGAAATAGGTTGTTAATATATTCTATAGGACATGATAAAGGGAAAAGACAGTTCCAAAGAGACTCTGGACAAAGGAAAACACATCAATGGGCGTTAAGCCCATACCACATGCATCTTCCTTTTGTAAAGGGTACAAACATTTATTACACACCAGATGTGAAAATACAGACATAATTTCATTGTTTAAAGATAAAAAATTATTTTGCACTTCACAAGGACTAAGGAGCTTCACAAATGTTTACAGTTAATCAGTTGGTTTAAAACTTCAGGCAGAGCGGTAACTTTTTTACAAGTAAAATCATGCTGGAGGGTTGAGGCATGCTTTCTTACCTATGAAACGTGGAAGGAAGAGATCAGTTACAGGAGGTTCTTCTGTAGACTCACTCACAGCAGCCCCCCATAGCACCCCCCCGCCCACAGCGTCCCCCACCCACAGCATCCCCACCCATAGCATCCCCCCACAGCACCCCCCTCCCACAGTATCCCCCTCCCACAGCATCCCCACCCACAGCATCCCCCCCACAGCATCCCCTGCCCACAGCATCTCCACCCACAGCATCCCCCCCCCACAGCACCCCCCTCCCACAGCATCTCCCCACAGTATCCCCCTCCCACAGCATCCCCTGCCCACAGCATCCCCACCCACAGCATCCCCCCCACAGCACCCCCCTCCCACAGCATCCCCCCACAGTATCCCCCTCCCACAGCACCCCCCTCCCACAGCATCCCCACCCACAGCATCCCCCCCACAGCATCCCCACCTACAGCATCCCCCCACAGCATCCCCACCCACAGCATCCCCCCCACAGCATCCCCTGCCCACAGCACCCCCCTCTCACAGCATCCCCTGCCCACAGCATCCCCCCACAGTATCCCCCTCCTACAGCATCCCCCTCCCACAGCATCCCCTGCCCACAGCATTCCCCCACAGCGTCCCCCACCCACAGCATCCCCTGCCCACAGCACCCCACCCACAGCATCCCCTGCCCACAGCACCCCCCACCCACAGCATCCTCCCACAGCACCCCCCTCACAGAATCCCCACCCACAGCATCCCCTGCCCACAGCACCCCCCTTCCACAGCATCCCCCTCCCACAGCACCCTCCTCCCACAGCATCCCCACCCACAGCATCCCCTCCCACAGCATCCCCTGCCCACAGCATCCCCTGCCCACAGCATCCCCTGCCCACAGCACCCCACCCACAGCATCCCCTGCCCACAGCACCCCCCACCCACAGCATCCTCCCACAGCACCCCCCTCACAGAATCCCCACCCACAGCATCCCCTGCCCACAGCACCCCCCTTCCACAGCATCCCCCTCCCACAGCACCCTCCTCCCACAGCATCCCCACCCACAGCATCCCCTCCCACAGCATCCCCTGCCCACAGCATCCCCCTCCCACAGCATCTCCTGCCCACAGCATCCCCCTCCCACAGCACCCCCCTCCCACAGCATCCCCTCCCACAGCATCCCCTGCCCACAGCATCCCCACCCACAGCATCCCCCCCACATCACCCCCCACCACAGCGCCCACATTAAACAGGATAGGGAGAACAATATGGACAATACAGCTTTAAAGATGGATTTACATCATTGGTGCAGTTCTCCTGCTCAAACAGAGCACATTTTTGATTTATCTGCTTTAAAACCTCAGGTGGCCACTTTCGTTCCCTCTCCACCAATCAGATACCTAGACAGGGAGGACCCTGCATCCATGGTCAGGTGAATATGGACTTTTAACAAGGGCAAAATACCAATGAGGACAAACAAGAATTCCATCAGTACTGCCCAGTTTTAGTGCTGGTGGGCATTAGGCAAGGCTTCTGTGCCGAGTTCTGTTTATAGCCAAGAGACAGGAAGAACATGTTGAGCTGCCTGTGAACTGTGCAGAGAGCCAAGGCTGCCACTTTTAGGAGTTATCACCCAGACTAGGGTTTTTAGAGATGCAGCTACTTTTCTTGACCCACCCTTGCTCCAATCCTCGTGTCAGATCCGAATTAAAAACCCATTGGTTCACCAAGTTGGACTGTGGTGCAATTGCTATTTTGGCCTGCCATGGGTTCCCTTTTGGGAGTGCGTTGGTGTGTAGGTTTATAGGTGAGTGTGCCCATGCGTGTGTGAATGCATGTTTGATTTTCCCCAGGAAAAGTCTGTCATACAATGGAAGGCAACTAAGGCTAGAGGAAGTCAGGAGGTGTGAGACTCAGGACTATTTTAGTGGCTTTATAAAAAGAGAGAGTTCTAAGTTAGCAAGCTCTGTGATGCCTCAGGACCACAGCAGGTCCCCACAAGAAAGAAAGCCCTCAACAGAAGCCAACCAGAAGCAATGTCATGCTCTTAGCTCTCCAAAACCAAGAACTAAACAAATCTATTTGCTTTTTAAACTACCCCAAGCATGATGTTCAGTTACAGCACTAGAAAGTGCACTGAGGCATCTGCACACACTAAGAAAAACTAACGTTTTTCCAGCTGAGCCCTTATAGTGCCTGGTTTCCACAGAAGCATAGTAGTGAGAGTCAAGAACAACGTACAAGGAATGAACCCCTTCTGCAGAGTAGACAGGCACCGTTGCCATGACTACAGAAGGCACCTTTGTGTATTATTGGTCCCTTGAGTTCTGCTGAAGTGAGACGTGAAGGCTAGAAGCCCCACAAGGTTTTTCACTTAATGATGTTTATTGTCTGTCTACTATGAGTCAAATGCTGGTCTAACACTTGGCAAAGTCAGCAGACAGAAATAGACAAAGCTCTCAGCCCTCTGGCACTTACTGTCTGACATCTCCAAAATACTCTAAGGGGCCAGGCTGCTCTGGGACCCCAAAGTCAAAGAGCCAGACAGGGGTGAAGAACAACTGTCACCAAATACTCACCTCCAACACTTCATGAAGTATGAGTGACTTGGGGGTGACACACAGTAGTGTTCTGGGGAAGGACTTCTTTGGTGGAAACATTGGACCTGGGAGGGTCTAACCAGAAGATCTCGATGGCTATATGGGTGGCTGTAGTTCACCAGCATATAGTAGAAGATGAGGAACATTAGAGACCTCAGGGTAACTTTCAGTGGGTGTAAGGGAGATGATGCTAAGTAAGGGCTAAGGCATAATTTGTTAGGACAATATTCACTATAGCAGCCACAACTTAAAATCTAGAATCACCTTGAGAGATGTCTTGGTGAGGGTTATAATACACACAGTGTGTTTGCGTCACTATATACATACCCTTTACACTGTTCCCTGTTACATATTTCTACATATTCTTAAGAATCCATACTTTAGTGGCTATGTAACAGTCCAAATAGACAAACACAGATCACATAACTGCTCTTCTCTTGTTTGTTCAGTATTCAACATTACAGAGAAAGTCTCAGGGAACATTCTCAAGAATATGTTATTCTTAGTAATTATACCTTCATGCACTAAATAACGTTTTTTAGTTGCTTAGTATACTCTAAGTGACAGGCTAGGAGACACAGAAAACAAACAAACACCTGAGATTCTGTCAGTGTAGCGTAGCTGCCTCATCACTAGGGAGGACACAGAGTGCACACATGAGCCTTGAACTAGATCTCTTCCCAGAGGTTGAATCCTTACTAATGACCAAACCTTAAGCATGTACTTTAACATTTGTCTGTCCCATGTTTTCACCTGTAAAACCACAATACCCACATGCAGTTCATGTCGCTGTCACATGGCTTGACTGGGTTTATACCTACCAAAAGTATGTAAAACTCAGCTCACCAGACAGTCTGCCAAAATTAGGCATTACCATTGACTTCGTGGCTATTATGGAGGGTGCAGTGAAAATACAGAAAATGGGGAAACCAAGGCAGCATGCTGGCAAGGAAAAATATATAGAGCCTACAGCTACCTGAACCATGTAACTTAGAGCTCACAATTCCATCTACCAGCCTTTGGGAATCTAGTGCAGGGCTATGAATTGTTGGAGAACTAGCTGCTGAATTCCATAAAGGGGATGCAATGGCACCAACAGCAGTGTATTCACAAACAAAGTTCACATTTAGCTTAGAGGATGAGAACACACTGAGACATTTCTCACTACACCCCAGAAATGGCTTTGAGCGCTCTACCCTCCTGCCTCTGCCTCATGAGTTCCAGGGTCACAGGTGTAACCCGAAGCAGGGCCATACCTCATGCAGCCTGCTTGGCATCTTTGTTTTTCTGGAGATTACCTTCACGATGGTTTGCATGGATAGACATACTTAAGATTTTATTTATTCCGTTGATGAAAATATACTTGTCAGTCTAGTTCCTGTTCATTTTGGTTTACTTTGGCAAACAATTTTACTTTATTTGCTGTTTTTACACAGATAACTTTATATGTGCTTTTTTTTCTACATCTTATTGTTTAATCCTTAAAAACCTATCAGTCCTCTGAGCACCTGAGATGTCAACTATTCCATCCTAACACTAATTTTTTAGTCTTTCTTGTTAATTTATTTAACTCATTCCATCTGAAGGCTTGCTTTATCCTGGATAGATTAGAATTATTTTTGCTGCGAACTAAACTCATGATATTGGTTATTAAATAAAACTTCCTTTCTCATGTTTTAAAGATAAGTGGTTACATTGGATAGAAAGCTTCCAAGGACAGATGAAGACATAACAGAGTAGAAAACAGAAAACTTGGCAGCTCCAGGTGAAGTCAGGAATGGGTGACCAGAGAGAAAAATGCAGGATAAGAAAAAAAAAATCATCGAGACCTACTCAGACGAGCACAAGAGCCGAGTAGCATTCCCCAAGGGACATGAAAGGAGAAACACACTGGGTCATAAAATGAAATGGGGTCTATAAAATTCACTCTAAAAGCCAAAAGGAATAAATTCTGGGTGGACAATGTTTGGGAACCACTACTATAAACAGAACTCTGCATGGCTGTCTGCAGCTCTCTCTTCCCACCCTGCACGGCCTTTTACTTTCCCAGACCCCACTTCTCTGTCTGCCACACTGGAGGCATTTTCCTCCGCCGCCCTTTCTTTCCATGGCTTTGGTTATACTGTACAGACAAAGTCTAGCTAGAGGCTGTCTACACTTTTCAGAAGCAAAAAGGGCCACAAAATCAACAGAGAAGTCTTTATTATTTAGATATTGGTTACAACTTCAATGAGTAATAAACAGTTTTCGAGCTGGAGAGATGGCTCAGTGGTTAAGAGCACAGGGTGCTCTTCCAGAGGTCCTGGATTTGATTCCCACCACCATTATGGTAGCTCACAAGCATTTGTAACTCCAGTTCCTGGGGATCCAACCCCATCTTCTGGCCTCTGAGAGTACTGGATACACATAGTGCACAGACATACATGCAGGCAAAAAACCCACATATATAAAATAGTAAAAATTAAATAACATGTTATGTCTTCACAAGAGAAGTCCAAGTCACAGGTTAAAAAGAAGGGCTGTTCATACATGTAAAACAATGACAATTTTCAGAACTGCCTCATGGGTTGCATTTCCACAGTGTGTATTAGAAGAACATTACAATCCTGATTGTTTATTGTCCTGGTTTCATTTCATTGCTCCCTTGAAGTGAGAAGCGATTTATTTGGCTTATAATTCCAGGTCAAATCCCTCAGTGGAGAGAAGTCAAAGCAGCAACATTCACAGTCAAGCACAGAGATGAACGAATGAATGTGGGCTGCTGTCCAGTTAATCTTCTCTACTCTTACACGGTCCAGAAACCCAATCCAGAAAATGGTGCCACCCACAGTGGGCCAGTCATTCCCTTATCAATAATTGCCACCTAAACAGTCCCCCGACTGCCAATGGAATATAGATAATCTCTCATCAACATGGTCTTCTCCAGTGATACTAGACTGTGTCAATTTCACAGTTAAAACTTAGCATCCTCTTCCCTGGCAACTAACTACTCCATAACTAAGCACAAAGATGGATGGAAATGTCCGGCAGGCTGAAAGAGGATCTGAAGACACAGCCAGCTCATGACAGTAAGGGAGTTCCCAAAAGGTTTCTAATTGGCTCAGTCCTGAGACACAGGCATCTGTATGCAACACCATCAAACACATCCAGTCCTTGTTTATTTCACATTCTCTACAACCACCAGCAGAAGAGCTGCTCCCTGCCTCATGGCAGAAGTACCCATTCTGATTAAGTTCTTCCTGCCCTATTTTGTCTCCTGCTGTTCCTGCCATGTTCTGATTAATCCTATTCATCCTCAACACCTAGTCTTTTCCACACACATAGGGTGCTAGACATGCTCTTTCCTCTTCTTCTTCAGCACAAACCTCTACATTAGCATCCTCAATGATGTGTGTTTTGTTTTGTTTTGTTTTGACTGTGAGGTCAAAGCTGGCACCTACCACATACTCCTAGAGCATCACAGAGTTGTCTGTAATTCCCAGAGTCTACTATCTAACTGTCTGAGTAGATGTCATTCTCCTCCAAATGATCTTGATCCCAAGAGCATAAGAAATGGTCTCTGGGACTAGGCACTTGCTGGAGCTTATCCATAGAGGTAGCAAAAATGCTTTGTACATTGTACCTGTCTAAAGGGAATAAATGAGTGTTTTGCTATACATGCTTTTTTTTAATTGGAAATCCTTCTGAATGGCAAACTACAGATGTTATAATTTACAAAGTCCTTCACATTGTTTTTCACAGCCCTGAATCAGCAGCTAATTTATATCAGTGGTTCACTTTTACTGAGTTTTCCCAAGGAATTTGCCTTACTTTTCATCAAAACCTTTCTTTTTTTTTTTTTTTTTTTTTTTTTTTTGAACAAACAGTCAGTTTATTTAACATTTGGTTTTGCAATTTTAGGTTAGTAGCAAAAAGAAGTGGCTTTTCATAGAAGAAGGAGGAGGAGGAGGAGGAGGAGGAGGAGGAGGAAGAAAAAGAAGAAGAAGAAGAAGGAGGAGGAGGAGGAGGAGGAGGAGGAAGAAGGAAGAAGGAAGAAAACAGAAGGAAGAAGGAAGAAGGAAGAAGAAAGAAGAACCTCGGAGTTTAAAGACAGCATATGTGGACTTGGGATGGAAGTACCTGTTAGCTAGGAGTGATATCCCCGGCATCAGTCTGCATATTTCTAGTGGAGTGGTAGGTTTTGGTTAGTTTGGAAAGTTAGTTATGTGGTGGTAATTTAAAATCTTCTGCTGTCCACTGCTTAAAATCTCACCACAGAACCTTGGTGTTAAATGAGAAATATCCAAAGGCCACATGATTTGTAACTGTCTGATGAAATAAGCCAAGATGTCTGCTTCCATTCAGTTTTAGAAGCTTGATATGTCAAGTTCAGAGCTTCATAGCTCTTTCCTGAACTTGGAACATTCCACTAAATCAAGTCAATATGCATCAAGACTGACTTCCAGAGGATGATCCCTTTCAATCCTCAATATTGGCGGGAAACTGTGTTTCTAATTAACTCTCCTGCAATGCAGCTCAGACTATTTTAACTGACTTCTGCCATCCTGGTGTATATTCAAATACTCAGGCACCAAAATGAAATAATCACCGGACATTAATATTTTGCACAGGATAATAACCAGAAACACAGAAGGGAAGTCAATTAAAACTACTATCATTAATCAGGAATAGAAAATTTTCCAAATCCTTTGGCAACATTCCTAAATACATACACACAAAAAAAAGTAATCAGAGAAACTACTTGGGTGTATGAAGGAAAATTCCAGAACTTTCCTCTAATATTACTTTTGTTTCATTCTTCTTTTCTTTTATGGATAAGTTCTGAGGTTACAGCAACTATGTAAGGATGTTTTTAGGATTAAAATGTACATACAGTTCATATAAATTAAAAAAAACTTACCAAGTTGGTTTTAACTTGAAGTTAAAATTTATAACTTACAATTTTATTTAAGTTGAAGTATAGAAGATCTGACCCAAATAAGAAGAAGAAAAATCAAAACTCATACTACAGTCTACTCTTAGAGTCTCTGGTGGCAGAGGAAATCCCTAAACTGAATTAGTAAGTGAGAAAACTAGGCAGGAAAGGAGGCTCAGGTTACATGGTTTCCTCTACACAGGCTCATTTCAAAGCATGAGACTTACAAAGTCAACACCATCCTCTTCTTCTTTCTTGAGACATGTTCGAAAGCATCAAAGGCTAGACTTGGTGCTTTTGTATAGCCAAGGATAACTTTGAGCTGATTCTCGAGTCCAGCTTCTGAGTATCACAATTTATAGGTAACTTGCTTTCTGTGGTACTGGCCTCTTCTGGGCCCAGGCCCTTTTACTGGTTCAATTTCCCATTCTAACTCTTCCCTGCATGGAGCTAATATACTTAAACACACCTCTCAGGTGACTCCTGCTTTCTGGTCCATTACTTTCATCAAGAAGGATATCCCAGCTGCTAAAAAAATATTAATAGCCAATATCTCCAGCTGTAATAAAATCACCCTTACTTTTTCTTTTTACTGTACAATTTTAAAGTAGGTTAGAAAAGTCCTGTTCCAGAAAGCAGGAAGTATCAGACCTAGCCCTGGGTTGAGCTGAGGGGCCTTGAGCTGTCTTAATGGGTTCTCTGGAATGTAGGTTCTGATTGGTAAAATGATAGACTTGAGACATATGACTTCCTTCCCAGTGTTAAATTTTTACATCACATTTTAAAGAATACTCTTTATTAGCTACAAACCTTAGGGTTCTTCCCCGTCACAGTGCAAGACATCAACATGACCAGCTTCCACTTCTTTTCTCTTCAGTGTCTTGTCTTTACTTCTGACCCATTACTCTAGTGCCTTTGTTCAAATATACTGCCCTGTCCTCTGTGGACACAAGGCTCCTGGGAAGATTCCCCACCTTACCACTCTTCTTCCCCCGACAGAATTACAATTCTCACCCCAGGTAGATTCCAATGGAATCTCTCCACACTATTCCCAACTTAGACTTTATGGCATATGCATTCAATCGACTCATTTACTTACACATGTTTTCTGTGGCTCTCACCTAAAAGAGAGAAACAAATCCTGTCTTCTCAATAGCTTAGGGATCAGAGCTTGTGCCTTGGGAGGTCTGCAGTGAGAATGGACTCCATCCACAGAACAGTGTGTTTTTCACCCACTGTCGCCCTTCATGACTAAACCCCTTCAATTGCCTCCCAGCCAGTCCTCTCCATTTTGACCTGTCCCACAGATGAGTCTGAACTTCTTAGGATTCCTGCATTCTCGGTCAAGAGTCTACACCAGTGATTCTCAACCTTTGAGCTGTGACCCCTGGGGGGGGGTCACATATCAGATATTTATATTATGATTCATAACAGTAGCACAAATACAGTTAAGCAAATAAGGTAGCAACAGAAATAATTTTAAGGTTGGGGTCACCACAGTATGAGGTCATTAACTAAATGAGGTATCAAAGGGTCACAGCATTAAGAAGGTTGAGAACCACTGGTCTATGCCAGTGTATTTGTGTATTTGAAAGCTTCCTGGCTAGTTTCTATTAAAAAAAAAAAAGACAGACTCCTCTTCCCAGTCTCAGTCTTGCCCCACCTCTCACCTTCTATGACCATCCTTTAAGAAGGGTATTCTGTTCAGTGAGGACTTTTGGGTACCTCCAAGTACACTCACAAGCCTGTTCAAAACGAACTAAACTGAAATTGTATGCAGAACTCAAGGATGCCTATAGTGCCTCAGCAGAGAGTAACCCAGAAGAGTCATCTATGGGACATGGGGAGGGGGCAGAGAAATGTCCGTGGTTTATAAGCAGGCCAGTGGTGTCAGCTCTGCATCCCGGCCACAGAGGCGGAGATCCAGAGATAGACACTTGTGAAGTTTATTCGAGGACCAGCGAGGAGGACTGTTGACAACATAGATCCTTATGTTATTTTCTCAACCAACACCAAACTAAGAAGACTAGCAATGCAGTAAGTGGAGTGGCAGTTTCAGACAGCATCCTGTGGCCTTTGAGGCAGCTTCTGGTATTTTCTCCAAGTGTGTAACAATGTTTCCTGCAGTCTTCAACCCCAAGTCTCAGATCTGTGTCTAGACACCTATGACTTCACCCACCTGCATTCTCTGCATCCTTTCTACGTACTGACAGAGTTATATCTAACATAAAATCTCTTGACACTTCCTATTTCTTAGGCCCAGAGGAATGCTCCCTCAACTCTCCATATTAGCCACAGGCCAAATGACAGGACCTTCTGATGGAAAGTGGCAGATCTCTTCTGAACCCCTCATACATCATTTAATTACTGGTTGACACTGTCCATTTCCTTTTTTATAAAGAGTAAAGGAAATGGTAATGGAATTAGAACAATTCCATTCTTGAATGCTTCTTTTACCACTAGGAAGAGAATGGCTATGATGTGGAGAAACCCAGGGCTCATCCATCTTACCCTGCTGCCAATTGGCAGCCAAGCAAATGAAAGACAGCAAGTCTAACTGATCACACGTTTGGATGTTGCCACCATAGTCTATGTTAGGACAGCTTAAACTTGAGGGAAGGACAAGGACAAAATTCCCACTTTCTCCACTAGCATAAAATTGCTCAGAGTTCTTATGATTAAAATGGAAATTTCTGTGTTTCATAACCCAAACCCCTATAGAAAATGGTGAAGCCAGAGATTGATAGAAATTTCCAAGTAATTATTAGATATACAGTCGCAAAATCCAGAGATGTCCTCAAGTGAAAAAAAATTGATCATTAAGAACTGATTTTTATTTTTTGAGGTGGTTTTTAACTACCATCATTACATCCATTCACTGATGTATTCAATGGATGCATTTATGAGCAAATATAAATTTATTTAATAAGCCCCAGCTTGTTAATAGGAGACAGAACAATATTTTCACTAAATATTCTCTTGTGAACCAGACAAAAGGCAGGAGTTATTTATAAGTAAGTGCCTGCCACTGTATTGCAAATGATAAGTCTACCAGTTAAGTTCTGGAGGGGCTTCTCAGGCCCCTGGAAAATTATCAAGGAATGTTAGCAAGTACACTCGCTCTCAGCAAATCACCCATGCTCACCTGAAAGAAGCCATTCAAAGGACACCACAGAGATGAATAAAAAGTTGAATGAGTGGTGTCTAAGAATAGCCCAGGGAACTCATAGTCACAAGCAAATGATTCACAATTTCTTAGACTGATTGTCAATAAAAACTATCATGTGACTGTTTAGTCTAAAATCAAGGTTATATAATATGGTCAATATAAACTTCTTCAAGTTTTCCCCTTTCTTGGTTAATAAAATGCATTGACTGCTTGCACTCCATAGGCTTAGGGCATAAAAATAATGGAAAGAATCACACATCTATTAAATGTTCTGCTGCCACAATCAATGCTATGCTTCCATCAAAATGACAATGCCCCATATGTATTCACAGCAGGAGAGGAAAGCACAGTGACCAGAGTAACAGGAAGTAAGTGGCTCTTTGACATCATTGTAAAGGAGAGGTGCAAAATGTCAGATTCCTACTGCTTTACAGACACCATATTCATGGCTTTCTTCTGCAGTCCTATGAATGACACCTTTCTACCCCTAGTAATAGATGATAATTTGAGATTCTGAAATAGTCGACACTCTTCAAAGCACACCATTAACACACAGTAGAGTCAAGGTTCAAAATCCACCATGCTGTCTCCAAAGCTGCACACTGTACCAGTGGTTAGGGGAAGGCAAAGGAGGGTTGGAAAGGAACCTGTCTCCATAGAGATGGAAACTAGGTGAGCACCACCTACAGGGTAGATGCTCCCCTCTCCTCTCAATAAAATGATTAACTTTTTATAGCTCTTGTTGGGCCTGAATGGACACTCAACATATGGTGCTCGACAGCCTCTGATAAAACCAGCTCAGAAAGTAAAATCCAGTGTAAATCCTTGAGCTGAGGACCACAATGACTAATAAATAATAATGAAGCAGAAATAATGACTACTAGTCATACCTAACCACCAGGACTCTCATTGACAATATCTATTCAATCTCAACAGAGTTGAAAAGTCTATTTGTACAGCAAATCAACCAACCTATTCTTAATCCCTACATGGTCCCAATTTATTATACTAATCATTATGACAAGAACAAAACAGAGAGAACTCAATGCCTCATCTGTAAAAGCTTAGAAGCTTCTAGAGAAAACCAAATTTACACAAGCCCTCAAGCTCTTGGGAGGGCCACCCAAGGACGCTGACACAATCAATCAAAATATTCCCTTGGACACAGCATTGCCCTAACCACATAAATGACCCACTCGAAGTCATTCCAAGGAACTTGGATTCCATTACGCTCAAGTTCCTTTGTATTCTTCTCCCAACAATTAAAAGGGTAAGCCTCCTCAAGACCCTCATAAATTTAGTGTCTGCAGCTACAGAAATGGAAATTGCCCATGACCGTTGTTTTGTGCAGCTGGATTGTCTCTCTGGGTTGAGTGCTCTATGTGACAGGCCTCGGTTCTCTAGGCAATCGAAGTGTTACTTATTTCTCTGGATGAAAAGAAGCAGCTGGGAGAATGCTTAATAAATCTGTGAAGGGCACAGGCAATGTCCATGGTCAGCTCGACTCTTCTCCTACCTCAGAACCAAACTTATTTTGGGAACATTTTTTTTCTGATGTCATCAGACTGTTGCACAGCAAGACAGAGTGACCCAAGATTCCAGGTAGGTCATAAGAGACTACTTAACAAAAACCTACTCATGTGAGTTTCTTTTGTGTGTGTGTGTGTGTGTGTGTGTGTGTGTGTGTGTGTCTACCTGTTAATGCATGTTTGTACATGAGGATGCCAGAAGTCAACCCTGGGTATCTTCCTGAATTGTTTGCACCTTAATTTCTGAAATAGCGACTCTCATCCAACCTGGAGCTGGCTCAGTTAGATTGGCCAGGAACTCACCAGTTTCCAGAGTCCCTATTACTGAGACGACAGAGGCTCATTTTCACATCCAGTCTTTCAGCTGGTACTAGAGATCTAGCTTAGGTTCTTGTGTGTGCACAGCAAGAATTTTAGCAAATAGGTCACCTCTTAGCATTGCTGGCTTTTTATCTTATAAAAGTTTAAGAAATTAAGTGACAAAAATAAGAAATAGAAGAGGGACTGGAGGGATGACTCGGAGGTTAAGAACACATGTTCTTCCAGAGGATATGAGTTTAGTTCCCAGAACCCACATAAAGCAGCTGAGATCTGCTGTAACTTCAGCTCCAGGGGATTCGATGCCCTCTTCTGGCTTAGGCAGGCCCTGCGTGCACACACATGCACATGCACATAGAGAGACAAATAATTTAACCAAATATATTTTGAGACAGAGAGAGACAGAGACAGAGAGAGACAGAGAAAGAGACAGACAGAGACAGAGACAGAGAGAAACAGGCAAGGAGGATAGAAATTCTTCCTTGGAGTTAGAACCAGTTTATGTTCTCTAAAGCATTGGGCAATGACTGGAGGTTTCTGTACACTCAAACTCTCTGTCAGTTAAATGACCGGAAAGCCAGGCCTTGACTGTCCAGCAAGCATCCAAAGTTCAGAGGGGCTGATGCCATTCACTAGCTCGTCTTGAAGGACTCAAAGTTCTCATTATTTGTGATGGAGAATCCAGGAAGTATCAGACACAGTGACAAGCAAAACACTCACATCTGACATGATAATCAGGACCTAGGCAGGAATGAGAAGTGACAAGGACACGCCGCTGCCATGACCATAGCCACCACTTGCCAGCTGATGCTTTGTCCTCTTTCAGAAGCAAGCTTAGGGACATTAAGTCCCTGTATTCACATCTTATTGCCCTCTTTCTGGCCATGAGGCAACTGACGTGTGCACTTCACCACAGCCCAGTCTCAAAGATAACATGTTTCCTGTTTCATCATACAATGTGCTGGAATAACAATGTGCCTTCCTTACTGAATAATAGAGAAGAGGTCTACCCTGTGTTCTTACCATTTTGAAGGCGAGTATTTTCTGACATCAGAGCTGCCTAGCTCTATAACCCATAGTAGTAGATCTACATTAGAGGAGAGGCGGGGAGAGGAAAAAAATTTATTATTTATAGTATTTAAAAGTTACTGCCCCCAAATCTGAGTCTCTACTTTAGGTTCCAAGACATCCACGCATTCTGGGCAATACTTGTGAATCACTGGAAAGAGATTTCACATCTCTCAAGAAAAAAGGTGGGGCATCTGGGTGAACACAATGTTTATGAATCAGAACATGCTTTCTCTCCCCACTTCTGTTCAATAATTACTTTGAAGCCCCTCCAGGCAGTAGCTGGAGAGAGGCTAACCCCATCTGGCTTTCCAGAGAGCACCTGAGAAGTCCTATCTCAAGTCTTCGTCTGGACCAAGCGAGGAATGGCCTAGAACTTAGTGTTCTTCCTGTCCAGGCCCACAGCAGCTCCCATGGGCAGTATGCCACGTTCTGTGGTTGGAAAGGAGGATCTGCCTTCCTGCAAAGCTTGAGGATGCTACTTCTAGGTGAGGGCTTATATTTAGAATCATGGATCCCTGAGAACTGCCTTCAAAATTCTCCACTTTTGTCTGTATGAAATTTATGCAACATTCCATGTTTGTTCTCATGCCAAACAAAGGCTTATTGTAATAACTGAGATATAGTCTGCTTTACATATATAGTCTTCCTTGAGTAATGTCACCTCAGCTTTTCCTGGGTACGGAATGGCTCTTATCCTCACCTAAACTGGTTAATAATTCAGGAAAACAAACTTGCATTTCATCAGCTGGGACAAACTTTCCCTGACACTCATCTCTTGTGCACTACCAATCCTTCTTCTGAGCTGCAACATCCTCAAGAAGTCACCTTCAAACTCTCTAGATGTGAAAACCTCTCAAAACGCATCTCTCCCATTTGATAGCATGGATGAGAGCCCAGCACCAGGGTTCTCAACTCAGGCTACATGGCTACTTTAACATAGAGAGAAAAGCATGAAACACCATGGTGGCTACAGGAGAAACGTAGTCCTGGATTCTGAGACCTGAGCTTCAAACCTGGCCTTTCGAACAGGCTTGCTGCAAGGTGCTGAGCAGTTATTAAACCTAATCAATAGAATGCCTCCAAACACCTGAATTCTCAGCTACTGGGCATTGGTCATACAGACATCACTCCACAGTGCTGGTGCTAATCCAGGGTTTCTTTTCCCCCACCATGAGTGTATACGCCACTCATCAAACTTTAGGGTCTTCCTGGGTTTCCCACTGGAAGTTTATGTCTAAGGTTAAAGAGGCAAAACAGCCGAACAAAAGCTTTTAGCCAGATATGGTGGCATACACCTGCCTGTAATCTTAATAGTTGAGAGGTAAAAGCAGAATTATCAGGAATTCAAAACCATCCTTACTGTTTGATGAATTATCCTCCAGCCTGGGATACAAGATTGTAATTCAACAGATTCAGGGATGCTCTAAGCATCGGGAAAGATACAGGACAGACTTACAACAGATTCTACACCTGAATATGAGCGATACGGAGACTTGCAGACTCAGAGAGTCAGTGTCAAACCCCTGGAAAGACAATCTTATACATGAGCAAGATGCAAATTAAAATACCAACTCACCCCAGTAGCCAAATCAAAATGCCTCCTGAAGAGTGTGTTGGAGTTGTGCTAATTCAACTACCCATTAGACAGCTGGACAAATAAAGGCTAATTCTAAATAAGTGCATATTCTATGGTTTAATAACACTTCCTACCATTATCCTGGGACCTTCACAGATATATTACATGGTTATGTTACTATTCATTGTCCAATTCATGGGATCTAGAATTACTGAACAGACATGAATCTCTAGGGAGTCTGAAGGGTTAACTAGACCAGTGGATCTCAGCCTCCCTAATGCTGCAGCCCTTTGGCACAGTTCTTCATGTTGTGGTGATCCCCAAGCGTAAACTTATTTTGTTGCTAAGTCATAACTGCAATTTTGCTACTGCTCTGAATCATAATGTACATATCTGCTATGCAGGATCTCAGATATGCGATATCCAAAACGGTTGTGACCCACATGTTGAGAACCTTTGAGCTAGCTGTCTAGCACCTGAGTCTGGTTAAATAAGTTACAGTCTATGCTGGGAGGGACTGTGGTACAGTATTTAAAACAGTGAGGCAGATTTATTCCCATGGGTATTCATTGGTAGGCAAACAAAGCATAGCACAGGACAGTAATTAACATATTAAAAAAGCTCCAGGTTGTGTTTATATCTCTGCCAATACATATAAAAGGATCTATTTCTATGTCTAAGAAAGAGAGCTGGGTGGTCACAGAACAGAAATGGAAACAAAACTTAAATTTGTCAAACAGTTTCCATCCCACTTTTTTGTCCATTTTATGAGTCATCTATTCAAGAGATTATTTTCCAATAATGTACAAATCAATTTCTTTAAAAAAAAAAAAAGTCTATCATCAGATAAAATTTACTGTAACTTAGGTATGAACAAAGGCCAGCCAAAAAGAGAAGTGTGTTCAGATGGGGAAGTTTACAAGACAATTTCATAGAAAAGCTTTTGAAAAGGATGTTGGTACACACCATAATCCCTGCACTCAGAAGGCTTGGGCAGGAAGATGGCAAGTGAGATGTACTTTGTCATCATCATCATCATCATCATCATTATTAGACAGAGGTTAAGGAACCCCCAGTGAGACTGGGGCTATAGAGTTCCTCTTGACAGCATTTGTGGCTTTGGAAGAGGACATAAAAGACACCAGGGAGCCTCCAAGAGGCATCTGGAGCAACAAAGAATCAACCACTGTCTCCTGTCCTCCAGGAATTTGAAGCTACTGGCATCTTCAGGAACCCAAAGCACGATGAGCTCTCAGCACAGGTCTGGAAACAGGGATTTCTAACTCTTGAAGAATACTCATGTGTCCGTATCTGGCCTTTTCTTTATTTTTATGCAAAGAAAAAAAAAGTCAAGGCGGTATTAATCCAGAGAGATAAAGACATCCCTGGGAATTGGCAGGAGATAAATGAACTCAAAGATGTATCAGGAAAAGCTACCCCTCCAATTACTCTGAAAATGCTTTCCTCAACTTTAAAATTGGCTTTTGACATTTTCAACCTTACCATGGGGATTTAGCTAACCATGACTCAAATTTTTAGTCGTCAACCATCCATGTGCTGCTGTTACTCATCACGGGGTCCCAGCCCAATCTGTGCAGTACAGATTCACATTTCAGTTCTAAGAAAATAAAACCCTCATCCCTCCCCAGCCCATTGGCCCAACCCGACTTCATCCTTTTATCCTGCTCCAAACAAGCTGTGCTTCCTTCGGGCCACCATGGAGCCATTCTGTTCTGGGCCAAACTCTTCTGAGAACTTGGAGTTGAAAATCTAAGTAAGAAGAACATAGTCATTTGTAAGCCCATGCAATGTTTCCAGGCCTTGATTTTCCTGATTAAACCTGTCAGGCTGATGACACGTTGCCACGTGATGTATCACTGTAGTTGTGCAAACCGCTCTTTGATTCACATGGAAAAAAGAGCCAAAAATAAAAAAGTGAAAAGGGGAATGCAATGTGCATGGTTGGAAATCACAGAAGGCGTGTGCAGAATAAAACGTACTAAGATAGCCTACTCCGTGTACACACTATGCTGCTCCCTCGGAACAGGCTTAGCACCAGCAAAGCAACGGGCTTTGAAGGCTGCCAGGAAAGCCTGTGTCTCCACCCCCTCAACTCTTCAGGGATGAAAAAGAAAAAAATGAAGGCTTACAAAATGGGTCTTGTCCAAGTAAGTGCGCCAAATCCAAAAGCAGAATGCAGATCTCCTAAAAGATTCACAACCAATATCAGCCATACAGGATGCCGTAATTAAGTGCGGAGCTTGGAAAATGGAAATCCTAGCTTGAAAAAAAAAGAGTATCAGCCACATCAAACCAATTCGAAACTGGGCAGAGGACCTGAAGAGGCATGCCTTCAAAGGAGACTCACAGATGTCCAGTGAGCACATTAGAAGACAGTCAATCTCACCCATCATCAGAGACATGCAAATCAAAGCCATGAGATAGTACATTCTAATTAACAGGAGAAGAAGGAAATAAATGTTGTCCAAGGATTCCGGGAAACTGCAGACTGGAGCATTGCTGAGGGGACCATAGGAATAGCACAGCCACCAAGGGAACCAGGTTGGTAATTTCTGCAGCAGCTAAACTCAGAGCTCCCTATAGGTCAGCAGTTCCTCTCCAGCTACGGGTGGAACACCTCTTACCTGTGTGCTTCAGATGCGTATGAGACTTCAGAGTTGGAGAGGATTTTGTTTCTCTGGTTGGTTGGTTTTTGTTTTGTTTGCTTGTTTGCTTGTTTTTCTGGTGTTGTTTTAGAGTGTTTATATTATCTTTATCTATTTGTGGCCATCCCTAATGACAAAATCTCAAGTGTTCTCAAATCAACTTGTTTTGAACTACACATAAATGCTCCAAAGATCTCAGCTTTGGGAGCACTTCAGACATTGAAGTTTCCAGATTAGGGCTGCTCAAATCTTGCACATGTTACCCTAAAATTCAAAGGAATGAGTCTGATATACACACACCACTATCTGCAATAGTCAAAAGAAAAATAACTTGCAGCGGTTTTCTGTTGGTAGAATTATAAGTCGGTACTCCACAAAAGTGAAAAAGCACAAAAGGTAATTGTGCAAATCCTAAGACCCTTGGCCGGATGACCAAAACCTAAGGGAACAGCTCTGTGTCTTATGAGCAGGTGAGGGCAAGTTCTCATCCTTGCTTTTCAGAGCTGTGCCAGTCATACAGTGAGCCCTCAGAACACAAGTTGTATCATTGTCCAGCTAGACTATAAGGATTTGAATCACAGAATGGCTTTTATTTTTTCAACAAGTTTGGAGTTAAAATTTTAATGTCAAATCTTTAAAAAAAAAAACAAAAACAAAAAAACAAAAAACAAAAACAAAGCTTTCTTCTTCAAACTTGGCAAAATATAGTGAGCCTTAGTTTAAAGTAACAAATGTGTGCCTCCCCAAGGTGCTAAGCTTATTTGAACATGCAGTGATACTATCTTTCAAATAAACATGCTTGGCATTCTCTCTCTGGCTTGTCACTGCGCAGCACTCCGTGCCTGAGTGTCTACATTAGCAACAGCGAGTGTGAGAAAAAGCCTCTCATACATCCACGTCTGAGACAGAAAACTTACGTCTCCATCACAATGTTCTCCACTATTCTTTTTTGAAGTTCCCAAAGATGTCCTGTGATATAAACCGGAAAGCTGAGTGGGGAAGTCCTGTGAGACTTTTTGACCCATCTTGTTCTTGGTGCCACCATCTCATGTAAGATTCAGAGCACGAATCAAGTCTTCAGGGGTCTAATTGGAGTTGATTAGATTATACATATCCAAGGACGGCTAGACCTGTGAGCCCTACCATTGTCCTACAATCATTCATCTATGGTGTAAATCTTGGAACTTTCACCTAGACAATTATCTGAAGCTAAGAGGAAGGTTTTCCACTGACATGAACACAGTGTCATGAGGGCTCTGAGGTGTCTAGAAAAAAAATAAGCCATCTTTAGCAGGGCTCCCCAACTATGGTGCTCTTAACATTTGTGGTCTATGGTGGCTTGATCAGGAATAGCCCTTATAGTCTCATATGTTTGAATACCTAGTCACAGGTTAATCAAATTCCTTGTGGAGGATTAGGATGTATGACATTGTTGAAGAAAGTGTGAGATTTGAGGGGAGCTGGATTCAAGGCTTCTACGTTCTCTCATCCTGTCATCTCCTGTGCTCTCTCTGCCCCCTGACTGCAGCTTTAGGTGTGAAGTCTCAGTTTCCCCTGCTATCCTGCCTGTTCTAACCAGTGTGGACTCCAGTCCTCTGGAACCCTAAGCCAGAGTTAGCCTGAGAGCAAGAGGAAGGGAGTCCAAAGTGCTCAGCATGAGAACCACTGCTCCATAAAACAGCTTCCCACACGCTGTGGGGATAAGGTGAGCAGAGATGTCCAGGAGCATCAACTGTGTCATAGCCATTGGAGAGCAGTGAGGGCAGAGCACCGGGAAAGAAGAAACAGCCAAATGAACATGGAGGGATCAGATTTTCCTGTTTTCTGCTAATTCAACCACTCCACGTCTAACAGTGAATGTGCAAGTGCCATGTTCCCAAACAGAAATCCCAGCACTTTGAGTCTACAGGTTCAACACAGGAATTCAACACAGTTAATTAAAAACATCACTGCTGAGTGACAGATTTGGGTCAGTGGGGTTTGTCCAAGTGCTTGTTGTCCTACCTCCAAAGTGCATCTCTGGACACTGTTGGGTGCTTAGAAGTCATCCTAGGGAATGGGGGGGGCATAATGCATAATGATGGTACTGTAAAATATCTCCCTTTATGCCTCTTCCACAACAATTTAATAATCTGTCTCATGGCTAATAAACCAAGGGCAAATTCTTTCAAATCATCAAAGCACATCCCTTGGAGCACAGGACCAGAGTCTGATCCCTACAACCCATGTAAAATAAAAGTTGAGTGCAGTATTGCTGTGTGCTTCTTCCACTAGTGTGGGGGTGGGGCACAAGTGGGCAGGGCTCTGGGACTTGTTGGCCAGCCAGCCTAGCCTAGTTGCAGAGCTCCAGGTCAGTGAGAGACCCTGAATCAAATAAAAAAAAAAAAAATAGATGGACAGTATTCGAGGAATGACCCTTGCAGAGCCTTGTTAACAAAAATGTATATTCTCAAAAGAAACCCAGAAATCCTAATGCAGGCACATGGAGTGTAAGCTGAGTATATCTTGAAACCCCCCCCCCCCCGATATTTTACAGCCTACCCTGGTAGACTGTACCCTGGAAACTATAATTCAGAGATAAAGAAGGCAGGAATTAGAAGGAAAGACTGTCCACACTCCCTCACAGGTCAATCCCCCTTTCCTTCCAACAGCTTCATAAGTAATGAATGGCCTCCAGCCAATTGTACACGTTCCATCAGTGATCAGTAAGTGTCCTCATTCACACAGATCAGAAAGGACAAACAGCACAGAGAGGACACACAAAGACAGATCAGCTGTAAAGGATGCCTTTGACTTAGACCCAGGCTCACCTTCCCCGTCTCTCAGCTTGAGTCAACCTTGACTTTTCTGAGAGTCTTGATATTTGTGAATGAAGAGAGAAACGTGCCATTTGTTCATCGGCTACCATCAGATTATTTTGTCTTGAAGGAAGAAACGCTGGGGATGAAAGGTCCTGCCATTATTTCTGTACCCCCCAAATGCTTCCAATCCAACTACCAGTGCAGCAGATCTCATTCCAAACACTAGCTGAACTGAAGCCCAAGGTCCTGTATCCCAGTTGATTTCCAGAATCAATTGCTAGAAAAAAATGAACACTGCTGGTCCCTAGTGCAGGATACTTTTAAGAGTTAATTTCCTAAATGAGCTCCACTGGAATTCTAAAACCTAAGGCACTGCCAGGTTAAAAGAAGAAATACTTCAGGCAGAAAATGGTTCATAATATGATGGAGTTTGACAGGAGGGAAATAATAATTACTGTATGGGCGGTGGAGTCGTGGGTCTTTGACCAAATAAGGCCAAGATTTCTGCCGTGAGAATATTGCAATGAAGGGATATTTGCAGCCTGGAAAGTTTGGCTTATCTTTGGAAAATGGTATATCATACAAAGTGCAATTGGTTTAATGAGGAACCCATGTCTTTATCAAGTGCACAATTTTGGAGTGACTTGTTTTCCTTCTTAGCCCAGTGTCATGGTGCTGTGGAGATACTATGGGATTTTCAGATGTTTCTAATTACCCTCTGTGTACACCCAATAAAACAGCTGGTTCAAGATGTTACTAATGCCACAAGAAGATCCAGAGGGATCGTAAATCATGCTTTCCTCAGAAAGGGACAGATAATGCAGTGGCAAGGGGGGACAAGTTTTAGTCTTGCTAAGTAAGAGTTTAGTTGAGAAAGTCTGTGAGTTTCCTAGTTTGTCAGGGAAAGGCGAGTGGGCTACTTTCCTCACTCTAAGAGATTTACCATTTTTTCCTCTCACCTCTCAGAAAGAAAAACCCTAATGAAATTAGGCCAGGATTTTGCACCAGGAAATCACAGAACATTCCTACAACGTGGAACCAATTCTTCTTGAGTCTCGTGAGCATCCTGGTGGTGGTTTCAGAGCGCAGGAACCTTTTGTGGCTGCATAGGCTGCTGTTACATCCTTCCCAGTGGCTCTCGGGGGGAATGGACCAGTCACCATGCTAGTTTGTCGGCAATTATTGCCTGCGACTAAAGTCAAGATAATGAAGTTGAGAAGTAATCTACTCCTTCAGTTAACTAGGGATCACGTTTTAACAGGTGAGTCACAACACCACACCAAGTTAGCAGTGGAGGACAACTGCCACATCCACCTTCTTAATTTGTAAAACAACTTTGGGGGACTAAATCTCCAACTGCCTAACTGTTCATCTCCATTTGGTGGTTATTTTATTTTCCTGGACTGCTTAGCATGAAAAATGATTGTGTGGTTGCCCTCAAAAACATTTTGAAATCATCTGCAATGTTCTTTCAATAATGCACAAATTCATTCTCCACTTGACAATATATATATATATATATATATATATATACACACCTTGAGTGTTAAAACCTGGTACAAATACTGACACAGCCAATAGATGTGAAAGTTAGACCAGTTCCTATGCCAATATACGCTGTAGGTATATGCTGCATAATATAAATATTACAGTAGCTATTTTATGCTCAACCTACTTAGATTTACTATAGCCTCCAAGCCTAGAAGTTATAAGCCCGCAGTAGAGTGAAGGGCACAGAGTAGAAGCAAGCATAGTAATCAGTCCTTGTTGGAGATGCTCCCATCTCCTCGGGTTGATGACTTTTCCTCCTGACCACAGCTCTGGCTTCCAGAACATATTATACTGTTTGACTTCATCCACCGTTGCCAGCAGGCTTGGCAACGTCCAAGAACTTCCTGCATAAGCAAGTGAAACCCACAAAGATACACATGGACCAAGCAGAGAGGCATGGCACAGGAGACCAGAGGAGATAGATGCAGGACAGAGCTCTGTACAGACTGAGACCTGCTCTGGCAAGGCTAAATGTAAGCAAGGATGGATAGACCCAAGAAGCAGAATGGAAGGAGCGGCAAAACATTCAAAAAGATTGATTTTTCTTTCTCTTTTGATCTTTCGTGCTGTTAGGATCACTACACAAAGGGACCACTACCACAAGGAGCATGCCTGACCCAGGCCCCAGGAGCCACAAGCACAGGAGTACATTCCTTAATCTAGCCCCTACTCTATAGCGCTGGAGGGAGTTTAGAGGAGAGGAGGAGGAAGAGGAGGGGGAGAAAGAGGAGGAGGAGGCGGGGGGGGGGGGGGGGAGAAAGAGGAGGAGGGGAAAGAAGAGGGGGAGGAGGGAGGGGAAGGAACTTCTTCAGAAAAGCATAGTTTCTTTCGTCAATCCAAGAAGCCACATCTTCCTCCAGTCTGTTCCCATTCTTAATCCTGAAGATCTCTCCAAATTTCAACATGTATCCTGTCACCTTAACAGCCTGGAATTGGACACTCAGAGAGAGAGAAAAAGACCAGGGTTCTCAGGCCAGTTCATAGGTCATATATATGAATATGACCCCACATGTTAAATGAAGGGCAAAAAGTGTTAACAGAAAAAAAAATAGCAGCACAACACTGTTTAAAACAGAACTGAAAGGTCTACCTAAAATGACTCAGTATTTCCACAGGAAAAATGGGCAGCATTCCATATGAAGGGGTAGCTGTACTAAGGGTATAGAAGTTGAACTGTAGTTTTGCCAAGACTGGCAAGTACTGTACTGTTGGTTTTAAAATGTATCCCTATGTTAAGTATTATGGGGCATATACCTCCCTTTTCCTTCAGTTCTGGGGATTGAACCCAGGGCCTCAAATTCTGTCCCACTGAGGTATCTTTCCAGGCCAGACAAAGCTTTTTCTCAGACATCTTTTGATGAATGTAATTCATTAATTTATATTCTCTCTCTCTCTCTCTCTCTCTCTCTCTCTCTCTCTCTCTCTCTCTCTCTCTCTCTCTCTCCCTCTCTCTCTAACTGTAGAGAAACTATTCAAATGATTTTTTTTTCTTCTGTGATTGCTCCCTGCCTTAGAATCAATGAACTATCTTAAGACAGCTCTCTCCAAGTCCCCATGGCAGAGGTCCTGACATATGAACCCCAGTGAACATCACCAGAATGAGGTGCTGTGCTGGCTCCAGGGATACTAAGTTGAAGCCACAGCCACTTTGTTTCCAAGTGTCTCCAAGTACAGTGACTAACAAGGCATGCCAACAAAGAGGGGAGCCATGTGACACTGAAACTGTCCCAACCTGTGTCTGAACTAAAGCAGGTCATGGGCAGAACAGATGGGGAGACCTGAGCAGAGGTAGCACTGTGAGGAGAGGCACAGAGGACCTGAAGATGGGGACATTTAGCATCCCAATGGCTCAGTGTGGCAGAAGTAGACCTCCAAGCATGTATGACAGGACACAGTCAAAATAAAAGAGAAGGACTAGGCCACAGAAGATTCTGGAAGCCCCAAAAGTTCTGCAAAGTAGTCTATATGACTGCACAGTAAACACTACCTGGCGATATTGACCAAGTAAGAAAGATCACACATTGTAACAACATGTTTATATATTCCAAGCTTCCCTAACACAATGCCTTGAAGAGTTCACTGCACTCTCTGGCAGACCAGGTATAGATTAAGAAAAACTCAGGAATCACATGAATTTTTCTTGCAGTTAGAGTCAACAGCTGAGACCTTCCCTACTGCTAAAGGTTGCTTTTAAAACCTGTTCTGGATACAAATGCACTTTTGATACCATAGGGACACCCATCACCTTCCCTCCCTGAGCATCTTCCTCTCCAACTAAAGATGACCTTGTCCTCTCTGGATGTTACCTCTTAATGTTAACTCACTGCCTCTATGTATTTTAACTAACACATTCTTGTATGAATTCCATGTTCAAACAGGACATACTTTTGACCTATACACGTGCACACACAAACACACACACATTTATTTACAAAACAATCACACACCCATATTAAAAGCCAGCTTACCTCAAAATGACACGTGACCTATTCTATATAAAGGAAAGTTGAAGCAAAAGATGACACTGCTCTGTGAAGCCTTTTGTATGAGAATCCCCTTTACTTTTGTGCAAATCATCAAGTTTCCTTCTGCCATAACTGCAGGGCCCTTTCTTTCCTTTTTCCACAAGAGGACAAGACTTGCTTGCTTCTCTTGTCTGGATAGAAGACTGTTTTTCAGATACCAATCTAATGCCTGACACAGGTGTATAAAACTGAATCCCAGTTGACTGACAGAGTTTGGATGAAGGCCACTGATGGAGCCCTTCCAGGCATTCTTTATAGGTGAGAGAAATAAAAAGCAGGCTCACACCCAGCCCTAAATGAGATGTCTTTATCAAACCTCCTCCCTCAAGACTCAAGAGTGTTTGTGGAAGATTGTAAGAGCCAAAGATGGTGGGTGACTCCAGGGACACATTCAGTCACATAACAGATGCACATTAGAACTCGGAGACTGTGACAGCACACATACCACCAGCACAGATTCAAACCAGATAAAACCTCAGCACGGACAGGGGAAACTGACACAGGCCACTCCTAAGAAAGAAACAAGTAGCAATTTATACCTTCTCTGACATGACAAATCAGTTTTCTCCAACAGAGTGTCACGGGGTGTATCAACCATGCTCCAGGGAGGATTTAAGGCCCAGAAGTAATTGGTCAACACAAATTAATGTCATTTTGTCTGTCTGTCTGTGTGTGTGTGTGTGTGTGTGTACTTTCTTTTTGTTTTTTTCTTTGTTTTTGTTTTGTTTTATCTTTCTGTTTTTCTTTTTTCTTTTAGTTTCTGCTTTGTTGTTGTTGATGTTTTGTTATTGCTTTTCCCCATTTCCTCTTGTTTTTGTTCGTTCATTTGTTTGTTTGAGAACACAAAGTTGGATGGATAGGAAGACAGAAAGGGGTTAGGAGGAGTTGAGGGAGAGTAAATATAATCAAGACATATTGTATGAAAGAAAATGTTAAATAATCTTTTTTATTTAAGCGGGCTCATACAGACAGTAACATCTGTGATGTTTTCTCACACAGTGAAGGTCTCTGCCTATATCTCATCTCACCATGAAAGTCTTGTCTAAACCAGTAACCCATGCCCCAGCCCTCTCATTCTGTCCTTTACTCTTTGTGGTATTTATGCTTCCTGGCATTTTATATATAATGTTTCTAATAAATTAATATAGAATGTTTTTATATAACTGCATATATATATATATATATATATATATATATATATATATATATATATGAGTGTGGGGGAAATATAGAAAGGGGCAGGAAAAAAAAGAACAGAAGTCTATGTGGTGGTTTGGATGAGAATGACTCTCCAATAGGATCATGTATTTAAAAACTTGGTCCCAAGTGAGTAGAACTGTTTGAGCAGGATTGGAAGGTGTGGCCTTGTTGGAGGATGTGTGTTATTGGAGGTGGGCTTTGAGGGTTCAAAAGACTGTGCCATTCCCAGTTAGCTTTCTCTGTTTCATGCTTGAATGTCAAGATATGAGCTCTCCTGATGCTAACATTCTGCTCTAACATAGTGCCTGTCTGTCTGATGCCCTGCTCTCCTCCCCAACATAAGATCATGAACTCATCACCTGAAACTGTAAGCCCAATATACTCTTTCTGCTATAGGTTGCCTTGGTCACACTATCTTTTCACATCAGTAAACATTTAACTAACAACACACACACACACACACACACACACACACACACACATATATGCCTATAGTATTTCTTATGGCAAAATACAAGTAGCAAAAGTTGGAGGATCTTAGCCATTCTGATTCATACAGCAGCACATCTAGGTGCATTCACATCACAGTGCATCCTTTCTCCTGAATGCCCTTATCCTACCAAACTAGAGCTCAACCCTCATTTAAGAAAGAAGCTTTTCATCTAGCCCTCCCTACAGCTCCTGGCAATAATCACTGCTCTACTTTCTGCTTCCATGAACCTGACTACTCTACATACCTCTTAAAAATTGAGTGACAAGCAGCATGTCCTTTAGTGACCTTTGGTTCATCCATGCAGCAGGCACATTGTGTCACATTACATGCATGTTAATGGTGTGGGAGAGGAGGAAGGACTTTGCCTCTTTTGTTCACTGAGATATCTCTAATGCCCAAACTCATCCCTGATACCTGATATGTATTCAACACATACGTTAATGAAGTAAGTTTTGACTAACAGCCCTTTAAGATACACTATAATTTAAAGTAAAAAAGGAAATAGTCTACATCATGGTGTTTATTATTAGAAAATAAAATAATTAGAGAGAGAGAGAGAGAGAGAGAGAGAGAGAGAGAGAGAGAGAGAGAGAGTGTTTTTGAGACAGGGTCTCATTGCGTAGTCCTGGCTGGCCTAGAATTCTCAATGTAGACTAGGTTGACCTTGAACTCTCAGAGATCCACCTGCTTCTGCCTCTGACTCTGCAGTGCTGAAGTTAAAGGTTTAGTGTCACCATGCTCTGCCAATAATAAATATATTTTGGAGTGGTTTCTATGATAAGGTTCTAGGCATTCTACATTGCCCAAATAAAAACAATCACTTTTTTTTTTCCTGTTGTAATGAATCGTCTCTAAAACACAGAAGGTATCCTCCATAAAATTTATTGGGAAGAAAATACAGTCTCCAGTTAATCAGAAAGGACCCCAGAGACATTTTCATGGGTGAGCTTCAAGAGGCCAACACAATTCAGCTGGTAGACGATGAATGGTTCTGTACTTGAACCAAGTTTCAAAAACAATCTGTTTCTCTACCTTGACCTGTTATGTCCATTTATTTAACACTTCTCGGAGAGGCATCTACCTCCACGGGAAGCTGAGTCCTAAGAGAGGTGGGGAGGTTTCCAGCACGGAGCGTAAGGTGAACAGTGGGGAGGCCGTCACTTAGAATGTGGCCCTCCGGAAACACTGGTTTCCCACTTGACAGCAGTGAGCATGCTTCTTTCTCTTCTTCAAAAGGATTAATAGGCATCAGCATCACGTTTCTGAAGAGCTTTGTTAGTGTGCAGTGAGAGAGTGAAGTCCAGCCACTGTCCTCTGTCAGACTCATCATTTATTATGAAGTCAAACTATTTCCGGTTCCATAAAACCACCTGCACTTCTGTCTTTATATCAAATCTAAAATCCTTCCTCCCCATACCAACTCCCCTTGCCCCTCATTCATTTATATAAGAAGACTTTATAATGTTTAGAGCTTCATTGCCCCTCTCAGTCAACAGGCAGGCAATGTCCACTCCCTGTGACAGTACACCGAGGAGGGGACACAGCACAGCCGACTGTACAGAGGGACACACCTCCTCGCTACAAACATCTTCTGCCACCAGGAAGCAATGCTTCGTCTCTCTTCCAGACTCCTACTCAGATGATCTACCTCGGTCTAGGGTTCTATAGGCATCTTCTTCATCTCCGCCCTAGAGCAGCAGCTGTAAGGTTTGAACATCGTGTAAACACTGGTACCCTGCTTTATGCGTAATTATTTAATGCATGGTCAGAGAAAGCAACATGAAATAGCCGGCAGTACTTCAACACTACAGCATGCGGAGCTATTTAGTCTCCTTCCATCAAGCTACAAATGCCTCTGGTTCTCACAACAGAACATTATGGCTGCTACCACTGAGTTTTCTTAAAGGAACTAACAGACGGCAACATGGTTTCTAAATGATCAAGTATGTTTCTGTAGTTATTTAGTGGATGTTCATGGAACAAGGGTCCTTTCTAATTACTCAGAGAAACAGCACAGTATAAGTGGGTGGATGGCAGAGTGGCTCCTGGTAATTTCTATCTCTTCAGAAGTCGTGTCAAATGGTGGTTCGGCAGTCTTTGTGATAGTCTGCCTGATACATACACACACACACACACACACACACACACATACACACACACGAGGTTAAGAAGCCACTGACACAGCAGCATTAGCTAGAAAAGGCCAGCCCACCCAACTTTAGATAAGGTTTTATTTTCAAAAGAAAAACATGGAGGCAAGAGGAAAGCAGAAATTAAATTACTGTCGCTGGAGACAAATCAGCATCATTAGACAAGAGGCTCACAGACAGTGTAAGTCTCCGGTCCTCCACGCACCTGGTACAATGGCCACGGTGAGTTTGTGCTCGAGAACCACCACAGCTTTCTATGATGACCTCCACAGAGGCCCAGCTCCGTTCCTTAACACTTGTTTGTGTATTATTCATTTTGTGTTGCTGGGGTCTTGTGCATTCTAAGAAAGCACTCTTAGCTTTGAACTATACCCCAGCCCATAGGCCTCACATTTAATGTCTCACTAAGCAGAAAGTCTACTTCCTAATTTTCCTATGACATACTCATGGGTAGAGATTAGTTATTAGATTACTTATTAGAGGTTATTTATTAGGTATACCACCACCAGAGAAGTAGAGAAGTACCTGCTGCCTCTCACATCTGCCAGCCCAACATACAGTAAGTACAGCCCAGAAGGCCACCTGGAAAGGCAGAGCCTGCTCCCAAGCAATCCTCTGCAAAGTCTACTAGTGACTGCCTGGAGTGGATGGGGTAACCGGGGACCAGACTGAACCAGGACTGAAGTCAAGATTCTGGCCTTTAAGTACTAGGCTTAGTTAATTCAATACTGAACCCTTCCCTCCTCAATTTGTACACTCTCATTCTCCCTCCCTCTCTGACCTCTCCCCTAACCCTGTGATGCCCTGACGTTAGACTCCAGGGCAGTAAGTATGCAGATGACATGAAAGGTCGGTTCCACTCTTGAGCTAAGCAGCTGGCATGTGTCTAAGCCCAGCTCACTTAACTGCCTGTGCCTGTTTCCTTCTTGCAAAAGGTGAGTGACGGTGAGATTTGTTCCACTCCATCCAGAGTAACGCAAATCATCAAGAAAATGTTACAAATCTAGTCTACTGTGCCTCATTTCATTAAACCATGAGCGTTGTGAGATTTCTTTTGGCTTGTTTGGCTCCCTGGGGCGGGGATACACAAATCTGAACTTAAGATAAACTCTGCATACCAAGTGCCATAGGGGCACAGCACCTGCTCTCCTACACACTGTCTTTGCCTCATCCCTGCACAGCAGCAGAGGGAAGCCCCATGACAGGGGTCACAGGGCCCATGAGAACTGAAATTCCTCAGAAGATGCTGAGCCAACCCCTTTAGTACTTTTAACTATAGCAAGCCAAAGCTAGTTGTTCACAGCCTATGAGCATTTGAATTTTCTTCAGCCTATACTATTTTCCATTCATGTGTCTTGTCAAAAATGTATGGAAAAAATACACAGGGAGAGAAAATAAATCAGAAAACTACTCTTTGTAAATAATAAAATTATGTTACACCAGCAAAGTCCATTAGAGACCAAGCATATACATAATCCTTCACAGTTTTCTGTGTTTCTGAAGGATCATACTTTATAGGTTTGCTAAGTCATTTCTTCTCAGTAAAGACAAATTGCAAAGCCCGTCTTTCGAGTCATCAATATTTGAGCTGAAATAGAAGACTAAAATCACATTGGAGAGAAATGAAAAATATCATACTCTCCATTGAGAAAGTATTTTTGAAAATAGAGTTTTTTAGTTTTTAAATTGTTCTTAAACTTTTGAAAAGTTCAATAGCAATACCAATCCTTCTGTGGAGGGCTGAGGGCTGACTCTGAACTGCGTTTGTGAGTCACTGTGTGGGTAGCTATGCTGTACACTACATTCTGAATGGGCTGTGTGTGATGTGCCCCTAAACAACTGGGCAGCTGCCAAAAAGGAAAGTGTGCGGCGTGCACTAACAAGCAGACTTCCTCTGTTTCTCAATGCCTTCAAATAGTTTCAAAACGAATACGCTGCAAACCAGAGAAAACGACCACCCATTCAATTACCTCGTCATTGATGTAAACATTCACCCTAAAAGCCAGGGACTCAGACAGCGCTGACGTCGGTAAAGGGAAGCAGGGTGGAAGGACTCAAGTCACAAAACATGAAATAAGAAAAGGTCACCGAAGTCTAGTATCTCCTGTCTGGAATTACTCTCCCTCTCCTTATTTTTAAAAAAAAAAAAAAAAGTAAAAAGAAAAAAAAAGCCAGAAAACAATACTATTTACTGCTGATTTTTAAAGAAAGAGGACTGAGAATTTAAGTCAGAGTTGAGCATTTGCCTAGCATCCACAGGACTCCACATTGAATCCCCACTATGACAGACAAATAAATAAATAAATAAATAAATAAATAAGAAAACAAACAAATAATATACCTAACAATGAAATATTTTAAAGGTAACTTTTAGGAGTCACTACATATAATTCCATTTACTTTAGGGATGAGAAAAACTGAGTCCCCCCGAATTCTAAGTGGCGTGTCTGTGGACTCTCTGGACAGCAACAGAATGAAGCCTGCAGCGCAGCCGTCTGACCCTTGCACACTTCTGTGTGCCACTTGGCACCGAACCTTTCCAAGCACACCAGTCTTAGCCAGGAATATGGCAATACCTGGTTCAATCACATTCATGGGCACACACTTGTTTTTCCCAAGTACAATTGATCAATAACACTGCCCCAGCGTCGTTTAGAGTTTCCATACGAGAACAGACTAACCAAAGCACCAGGAAGGGCTCCAGGCTGCCCTTCATATTTTGTCCTGATAAAAATCAGTTTGAAATAGCATCCCTTTCTTGTACCCCTCAGACACACATCCCAAGACTAAACAGCCATATTCCATAAAAAGACCAGCTCTAGCCAGTGTTATTATCTGTCTGACATTTCGGTTATTCTGAGGAACTCAGAAAGTAACACGGGTGCTGGATTATTTGAGTACACATGGCAAGCCATAATTGGTCAAAAAATAATAAAAGGCTTTTTTTTGAGACATCCGGGTCTCGCCGAGACACTCACTCTGTTCACGGGTTCCGTACCTCCTGTCACCACCACAGCTGTGGAGATGCTAAGCTGTAAGGGGGAGATTCTAGTTGCCATTTCCCCAAGAAGCCAAAAGTCAGACTGAAAAAAAATACTGTATTGCATGATGGCAGGGCACCATGACAGGTCTCAGTAGACCGCAGTGCTTTCTCCGTTTACAAAAATGCAGAAAAGAAACAGAATTTTAGAAGAGGAAAAATCCCATTTATGCAGCCAGTAACTACTAGTTTATATTTAAAGTTTTTGTGGGCTGACAGCAACCCACTAGTCTCTCTTGTGCAAATTCAACTTATACATCGATCTATAATCCTGCCTCATGATACAGAGCAGACCCGTGGCCAAAGAAACAAATCCACATCCCTCCTAAACCGAAATTCGAATTTTGACGGTTTTTAGAAAGAAAAAAAAAAGCATAGGCACTTCATTATTTGTGAAGGAAAACCTTTGTGGTTTCCAGGTTATAGGAGTCAAATCTGGTGCAAATCCAATTTATTAATAAGGGAATAAAAGTCTGAACCCAAGCAATGTGGGACAGACATCCGGGTCTCGCCGAGACACTCACTCTGTTCACGGGTTTTGTACCTCCCGTCACCAACACAGCTGTGGAGATGCTAAGCTGTAAGGAGATTCTAGTTGCCATTTCCCCAAGAAGCCAAATTCCTCCCTTTAGAGCGTATTCCCCTTCAGAGATAGAAACCTGTTCAGAGACAGACAAGTGGATGGGAAGATAACTGTGTTCCAGTCTCATAAAACTGCTGGAGGCATGGACAGTTAGGGACCACAGGGGGACTCACCCACGCGGAAGTTCGTGGCTGTCAGGGTGTCGGCTGCGTGGCCGTTCTCACTAATGAGAGTGGTGGTGTTCCCCTTCTGGCAGCTGTTCTGACAGCTGCCCTTGGTGCAGGTCACTTTACAGATGCTCGGAGTAAAGACCACCTTGATGCGACCAGTGTGGTTACTCACTAGGAGCAGAGGCAGACAGAAAAAGAACAACAAACATATCAGCTTAGTATCCATGAACTTGCCTTGGAAAAACTTTCAACCAAAAAAAAAAAAAAAAAAAAAAAGGAAAAAGAAAAGAAACAGGCAGAGAGGGAGAGAGAGCCCACAGCCGGACAGGTTTCAGGCAGACGGAAGCCTGCTCTGCTCGCTGCTCTCTGTCCAGTGGTGTCTCTGAAACAGGAGTAGGAAGCTTAACAAACAGAACTCCGGGATGCACTCCAAAACCACATTTGAAGTCGAGTCACTGGAGTGGGATTACTAACCACAATGCTGCACTTTATTCACGGGCAGACAAAGAGCAACATCCAGGGCAAGGCAGATTAAAGAGCCAACCCGACAGGCAGATGTAATGCTAAAGGGTTGGCCCCGCACCTAGTGAGTGGTGAATGAGCCCCTGTGTGCTCACCCTGCATACTTCCCCTTTCTCCACTTATTAAGGCACTATTTGCAGCCCGACCCCTGGAAATGGTTCAGGCATGCGGCATGTCTGAAAACATCTGTCTCAAATCTCCTGGCACTCCGGGCTGAAGTGATCACATCCTATGTATGACGCAGCTGTGGGAGCCCATTTCTTTCTCACACATCAGGGGCATCATTGGTACATACGAGTTCCTAAACCCTATATTTTGTTCTCTGCTTATCAGAAAGTTAGGGCAGTGGCGGGGATAGCAGTTCAGCTCTGTTAGAGTGGCCTGAGCTCTCACCACCCAGTACACAGGCCACCTAAACAGGGACTTCTGTCACTCACAAGGTACTTGTGAAAGCCTGGTGCTTTCATCTGACAGGGTGGCTGAGGTAGCGCCGCATCATACAGTTGGGCACTGAGCCAAAAATACACGGTGGCTTGAATCCTGGCTCAGTTCTTATGGGACGCCTTATACTCGGCTCACCATTGCTCTAAAACATGAAAAACCTGAAAGTGCTATTTTCTAGCCAGTCATAACTTCCAAAGTCTCCATGTGGGAACAGCCAACTATAGGTCACAGGCCAAACCTGACTGACCCACTACTTGGTGTCTGTCCATCAGGTTTTATTGGACACAGCCACACTCGTTATCTATGGCTGCTTTTGATAACATTTCTACTGAGGCAAGAGGAGCTCAGGACATCCGCTCCTCACAGCTCCATCTCCATCCCCATCTCTGTGGTAAAAGATGATCACCCCATTTTGGCTTCTCTGTGTGTGATACCTTCATTCGGGTTCCTGATTTTTCCCAGCCACATCAGTAGTGCTGATGACAGTGGCAGTGCCAATTTTAACTCTTCCGAGAAAGAGTGTCATTACCTCGTCAGTCTTCGTGGAACTTCCAAAGGGACCAGTGCCTAGTCAGCCTATCCAATCTCACCCCCCTTGCCCCATGACTTCTTTCCCCTGACAAGAATTGTATTTTCATAAAATCATCCAGGATGCCTCTGGAAATACAGAATGAATGAAAGTGTGGCTCAAACCTCAGCAAAGAAACCAAATTTTAACCAGAGAAGCCATTACAACTTCAGAGTTGTCTCGGGGCTTCAGAGGCTGTCCACACAGCCATCGCTCATACACTGATTGGATTACAAGAACCAAATAGTCCTCCAGGTGTTATCTGGCCAAGTAGGCACAGAGTGATTTCTAAACTGTGTTCTTGAAGCAACTTTTAGTCTGAACGCAGGTCTCCCTGTCTCACAATCCAATGCCTCTTCCACATGACAGCCCTTCAAAGGCTCCAAGCAAACTGCCAGGTCATCACAAAGATGAAGCTAAAGGACTTTAAAGCCATCAGCTGCGTCGGCCTGCTTCCTGTAATTTTTCAGAAGAAAAAAAAAGCCCCAATGTTCTTTTCAAATGATTTTCCAAGGAAGCTTTTCCCTCCGTAGAGGTTCGAACACTAGAGGTGAAGACAGAGTGCTTGAGCCAGGTATGAAGACACATTCCTGTAGTCTCAGAACTGGGGAAACTGGCTGAAAGATCGTTGTGAGTTCAAGGACGTCTTGTTTCACCCAGTGTACCAGGCTAGCTAGGACTACATAACCAGACCCTATCTTAAGAAAAGAAAAAAAAAAAGAATTAAAGATAGAAGAAAGGCAGGCAGGCAGAAAGGAATTAGTTTAACAAATAGATATTTTACTTGCAAATGGGGCTTCTGGCATCCTTCAGAAATGGCACTGTGGAAGCCGAGATCATCAGAACTTAGAGCAAAGGCTCAATCTAGGCAGTAACTATTTTAGAAATGCATGCCGAAGGACACTAGCATATCCACCTGGCTCTGCTGGATAGCCCAAATGCACCTGTACCAAGCTGTTTAGAGGGCTGGGAAGTTGGCTCAGCGCGTGCTGTCCTATCCTGGTGGCTGCAGTTTGGATCCAAGTAGCTGTGTCCGGCAGCCCACAAACACCTCCAACTCTAGCTCCAGGGCATCTGATATCCCTTTATCCTTACAGTGCCCCTCCCCTCACACACAGATACAGACATAGATGAGGTTTTAAAAGCAGCATTCGAATGGTGAACATGGCTGTGTTCCAGTAGAACTTTATTTAAAGAAACAGTTTGCTGTCCTCAACTTTAAATACTCACATGAATATTTCCAATTATCTGGCCATCTATCCTAGAAATTTAAAACTATGCAATGGCATACTGGCAGAAGCTGAACAGAATTCCTCCCATTTATTTTTACTCTTAAACAGTAGTGCAAACAAGTCAGCTTGGGCTCAATGTTGTCAGACCACGCTTACAAACATCTTGAGGACACTCTGTGTGCATAAGCACAGGCCAACGTTCCGGGGAAAGATATATACGTGAACAGGCAACATCATCTCTTCAGAAGAATAGAAACTTGTATTTCTTCTGGCTTTGGCACGATAATGAAATGAAAACCCTGTACCAACTATTCTGTCCTATGTGGCATTCACTAGTGGTGCTAACAGCTGCTTTACAGTCCTTAAATTATGCTTGCTCATAGGAAATGAGACATCCAGAAGAAAGCGAGCAGTCAGCCACGAAGGAGTCCTGCCTCACCTCAGAGCTACAGCAGCAACTCCAGAGGCACTCAAGATTCTCGCAGCCTACTGTTTTAAAATACGTATATTTCTCTGTATATACATGCATACATACATACATACATACATACATACATACAGGGAGTAGTCTGGATTTTCAAAATGCAAAGACAGCTTCATATGACTTAATCCTGATTTTTACAATACTCACGTTGTCTGAGAAGAAGATACATGCTTTTTTATACTTTCCCTTATGTTTGATAAGCTTTTGGCTAGAATTTAATCCTAAAATAGACACCGGTATTCTCAATGGGCCCTTTTGTCTTGTCACAATACATTTAATTCTTAATGATTGGTCTGAGGTTTCTACACCAAACTGTCCAAAATCAGTATCAGAAAAATAAAAATAAAAAAAGTTGACACTGACCAGTTATTCAGATTCCTATCAGGGTCTCAACAAGTAGTGAGTACTCTAAGCCATTTCTACCTTCCTAAGGACTTTGCTTTTCAAATACACAAAGCTGTGGTCTGCCAGTGAGAGCTTCAACTTCCTCAAATGTGAGGAGTAAAAGCCTATACCAGTCACCATCCAAACTCTACTCTGATGTCACTAACCATGGTTGTGAGCTGTCCTCCAAAAGCCAGTGGGCTATAGGAGACATTCTCATGACTCAACTGTTCCTGAGAGACTCCTGTGTCTTGTATATGGTTGCCAGCACATGTTAAATAGGTAAAATGACTCAGAACTGTCATAAGACAAGGAGCCCCTCACAGGACCGGTTCTCACAGGTTTCTAGAGGTCATTTCTGTCTAAGGCCCTGCTTCATATTCAGAGAATACAGCTAACAATGGCTGAAGACCCAGGTGGAAAGCATCTCCTAGCTGATGAGAAATAATAAATCTGAGAAGCAGACCGGGGACTTAGCAGGGAGTTAGCAGGGAGCTCACCAGACAGCTTTGCCCTTGTTCTCTCTGAGAGAAAACAAGTGTAATTTTAAAGGATCCTTGTAGGTAAATCAGCCCCAGAAATCTTAAGCAAGCACTTTAAGACCTTGAATTTTAGAAGGCCTTGGCTAAAAGAACAGATTGCCTGGAGCCATGTAGCACCTCTGCTGGGCCCCCTAGTCAGTCAGTCAAAGACACCCAAGAGTCAACATCCTGTCTACAACTCCTGCCAGACCCTGCGTGAACTTATACCTCCAAAAAGAGGCAGTGACGCCAAGCTCAGAGCAAACCACACACATTCAGAATGGCAAATGCCACAGAAGTAAAGCTGATACCTGCCCAAGACTTATACTTAAATAAAATGGGGGAAAGAACTTTTCATTCGAGCTGTTCAACTGCTACCCAAAGAGAACGTTCAAAACTATGGATATTGTTTCTGACAAATGGACGTCGGCCTAGCAAAGAGTACAGTTGCCATCTTTCAGTCATTGGACCAAGATGTGACCAAAAACCGAGGCAGCCAGTGAAAGAAATATAACAAGGTTAAGCCTCACTTCAGATGTCATGAACAAATAAGTCCCCCTGAGCATTCACCCAGAATGTTGCACCAGCGTGACAGCCATCATCCAACTTGAACAACAGGAACCAGTGAGCACAGGCAGCCTCTCAAATGAAATGCCATCACCCTGCCAATCACCGAGGCCCATCTTAAGAGACACAGGCTCAGTCAACATAGGTAACACATCCCCACTTAGAAAGGACTGAGCCAACAGGTCATGCACCCACTTGCAGACGATCACTTGTCCCAAGGTCAAGAATTCCTTGAAGGACAAATATTAAGAGTATCCAATACTGTTGAGCCCAATAGGGCCTTATCATTCAGCTCCAGATTTAATTCCTTCTAGATTATTAAAGGAATGTTCAGGGGGTGTTATATGTCCTTCAAACAAAGTGAAAAGGAAGAATTAACATCAAATTTATTATCTAATGGTCTAATGCCCAGAACTAGACAATCTTCCAAGAAGGAATATCCTATGAGATTTCTACTATGAGTTTATGCAGGTCCTCCTTGCCACACAGACAACTAAACTCTAATGACTGCTGAACTTTCTCTCCCTTCCAAATTCTCCCTTAATAATCACTGGAGAGAACAGCGTGCTGGTTATGTGTTTCTCTGGAATGCACACACATAAATAAAAATTTCCTTCTATTTATACACAGTTATGAAAACTGTCTTATGGAGGAACAGAGGGAGAAGTAGAAAATTATATTCAGCAAAATAATAAATTCCTGTGTCTGGCCTGAGGATGCTGCTTATCAAAATGCAGTAGTGAGGGGTTGAGGAGTGGCTCAGCTGACGGAGCACTTTCTACGGAGACATAAGGGTCTGAGAACCCACATTCAAAAGAGAAAAGACTGTGAAAGAGGACGTGCACCTTTGATCTTGTAATCTCAAAGCTGGAGTGATGGGGACAGGTGGCTCTCTTGGGCTCACTGGCTGGCCAGCCTAAGCAAATGGCCAACCTCATGGCTCCACTAAAGAATCCTTTCTCAAAAACATAAGTTTGAGGGTTCCTGGTGGTGACCTTCTGCAAGTTCTCTCTCTCTCTCTCTCTCTCTCTCTCTCTCTCTCTCTCTCACATACACACACACACACACACACAAACACACACACACACACCATGAGTCAAATACATACTGCTTTAAAATATAAATATAAAAGAGCTCCTCCAAATGCCTAGTTGAAAAGTGCAGCCTCTACCAACACAATGCTCTCACGATGACCTCACCCTCTCACTGAGAAGAGAGAATCTACTGACACATACTCATTAGGTCACCTCTAGCTAAGTTCCCCTGCCTTTCTCTCAGATAAAGAACATTAGCCCACCCAAAGTCAGTTCCTCAACTGGACACCAGATGCTGTCCACCCTGGCCTTCTCAAATATCACACACACACACACACACACACACACACACACACACACACACACACACTCACACTTCCATCATCATTAGCAATCATGCCATATTGTTCTTATACAATTATATTCCACTGTATTCTAGGCAATGTCTCATTTCTCTTGCCTCCTTAACACAAAACTACCAAATCCAAAGAGTACCCCATTCCTTCCCAACACAGCGGTACCACTGACTTAGTCGAATACTGAGTCTAGGTCCAGCTCAACATGGACTACAAGATTTCTGGCAATTGGATAAAAGCCAGTGTTGCTCAGGAACTCATGAAACTGGTCCCATATGCCAAAAAGAGACAATCCTCTTACCTCTGGCAAAGTGGAGAAGTGGCTACCATGGTACCTGTCAGCATGTCAAAGTCCCTGCTAGCCTCCCGGCTCCCTCAGTATCACGGGTGCCAGTTCTGAGTCCATGCTAGCATCCTGTCCCCTCCCCCAATTCCTCATCCTTATGACAGGACTATTCTCCCTGCACTCACTCACTGTCTCTCACTCTTTCATACCCCAGCCCCATTCTATCCCATCCCTCTTGCTCTCTTTTGCTCTCCAGGTCTGGCATGTTCAGTGTGCTTCTCGGGTTCAGTCTGCTTTTTCTCTTTGATCTCTCTTACATATGCATGTTAACTACATCACCTAGTGCTATGTTACCAGGAATTACTGTGCCCTCTCACATATAAACACAACCTCCTGACTCTCTGACCATTTCTTCTTCAGTTTGTTGAAACCAACCATGCTTTGCTGCCAACACTTCACTAGACCTACCTTTAGGAAGGTTGCCAGTGGACTCCACATTGTCAAATCCAATAACAAATCCTCTGGTAGCTCTTGTTCCAATATCTACCATATATGACACACTATAACACCCCCCATTCTGTGATGTGTATTCCTCATTGACTTCTAAGTTGCTCAGCCCATAGAACATCCCCAGAACTCAACCTTTGTATCATTCATAGGTGACTTTATCCTGTGCTATTTCATGGATATAAACACCATCTATGAATTCCTGTGGAGTAACATGTAAAACTATGTCACCTTAACCTTGTACATATGTATTTATTCATATCATATGGGAAGCACTATGTGCACATATAAATGTATGTATAGATACACACACACACACACATACATACAAAGCAAGCAACTACATGCTCTGCTCAGTGCATGTTCCTAGTCAAACTGACATATCCTGAACTAAGCTCATTCTAATCGTGTTCTCTTTTTCTGTCGTTTGACAGGAACACAGCAGCCAATGCTGTCTGTTAGCTGTGACTCAGCATCAGTGTCTCCTCGGGTCCTGGGTAATGTCTTGCTGCAGTGCTCCGTCACTGCATCCAGTGCACCCTCTCACAGGAGTAGTCACAGCATGGCTCTCTTCCTTTCCATGGAGTCTCCTTCAACCAAGGTGTAAGCCAAAGGCCTGACCAAAACCCGTGGAGCTAAGACCACAGTCTGCCTACCTCGACTCTGACTTTCCTACCATTTCTCCAACACTTACCACTCCTGTCCCCAGTCTTAATTCGTGTTTCCTGAGTTAGAACATCCTCTATAGACACACATAGCTACTTCTCTCATGTTCTTCAAGCCTTCTCCCATCAGTTTATCAGGAAGGCTCCTCACTGCAACCCCAGATAAAACTGCAATACCACCCCCACATTGCCTAATTGTACTTTGTATTTACATTGTCTATTTGATGTAAGTTTCTTTTGTTTCTTTTTATTAGTATAATAAGAATATACACTCCATAAAAATAAGTATCTCACACCAAGTACTTAAACAATAATAGAATAAAAATTGGACTTGACATGAAATTTAATAAATATTAATATTTACCTGTGGAAATTACATGGCACACCTATGAAACATTTACCTTTAAAATGTATTTGATATGTGTGTGTGTGTGTGTGTGTATGTGTGTGTGTGTGTGTGTGTGTGTGTGTGTGTGTGTGTGTGTATACACTTCTCTAGAGAAGTATCTCAATTACTAGCATGTTAGAGAAAGAGAAAACAGAAGCCATTATGGCCTTCAAATTCTGCAGTTATTGAAAACATTTTCCCTAATTCATTAAAACATTACTAAAATAGCTAATTTTTTTAAAGTAAAACCATTTTTAAATTAAATAAAACCAAAATGAAATAATAAACTGGGTAACAGGAAATAGAATTTCTCAGCACATTTTCAAAAGAAAAACAATTTTTGTTACCAAAATTTCATAACATATTATGCAAAAAAATTCTCATGACAGAATACCCCTTTTATTTCAAAGGCAAAATCTAGGGTCTCTAAGGAGTTCTGTTTTCAAGTATTTCTGACTTACTAAGGATTCATTTACTGTTAGCACATCATTGCCCGAATGTAATGACTCTCAGAGAAGTAGTCAGCAATAACATTCACCCAGAAGACTAAGGCGCTTTGGTTTCTAAGCTCAGAGAGACAGCCTAGCCAAAGGAAAATCCATGAAGACACAAGGCTTCATCCCCTATTTCCATGTATTTCAGGTCTAGGTTTCTAAGTAAAATTCAGGGGAGTATTTCCATGCACCTGTAACCCCAGTAGGTGGGAGGGACAGACAAGGAATCCTCCAGGCAAACCAATGAGCTAGAGAAGCCAGATTCTACAAGCTCCGGATGGAGGGAGAGACCCTGCCTCAAAAAATAAAACATACAATCAAGGAAAACACCCAAAACCAACCTCAGGTCTTCACACACTTGCACCTGAACACGAACATACACATACCCAAATACACATAAACATACATATACACCACAATTAAAAACAAACAACAACAAAAATTGACAACTTTGATTTTCCCTGGACTTGTCATTAACCCTGCATCACCCCTGCCTCTCCTGCTGTGAAGGACTCTTTTAAAAAGTACAGCTTTTAAACACTTATACAACTTTTTTTAAATATCATGCATTGAAAAAGACCACACCTTGAGAATTTGGCATTTCTTTGATCTTGCATTGTTTTTCTTATATTTTTCTTATTTTTAATATTGTTTTCTTCTTTACAAATATAAGGGGAAAATCCTATTTCCATCTCTGGAATAAAATCCAGTATTTCTGAAGATACAATATATTTTATCGTCAGAAGACTCTTTCCCAACAAATAGTTAGCTCACCCAGCAGGAGCTGGCCCAGTGTTTCAGGGAAGAAAACACATCTGTCATAAAATGAATTAGCAAAACACAATAAGGACTTTTTGACATTTTTATTCTCTGAGCTTTTTTTGTAAAATTGTTTTTTTAACCTTATAGGCCCTGAAGAGAGACAATGACCCAGACATGTTCCTTCAGTTTAGGGACAAGGAACACCCAGCAAGGTTCAGGAGAAATTCTAGACTGTATTTCAGGGGCAGACATGACTGCACTAGCTGATCCCCAATCCAGGCCCCACTAAGCAGAAACAGAGACAGCCATACAACTTCTTCCTGTGTTTCATTCAGTGACCATAGAAAGTGGTTCTATGTTCATCCTGACACTTACTTCAGAACTCATCTGCCCAGAATACATCTGGAAGACCCCACACCACTCCTAATTCTGAATGCCTCCCAGGGCATATCAGTGTGTCCTACCCACAACAGACAATGAGATATGAATTGTCGTGACTCAAGAATTAAAGAAAAATAACTTTGAAAGAAGACAGGTCTTAATTCTGTTAAAAGGAGGAGGGGGATTACAAAAAAAAAGAAGAGCAAAGAGAGAGAGGGAATGAGAACAAGAAGAATGGGGGAGGAGGAGGAAGAGGAAGAAGAAGAAGAAAAAGAAGAAGAAGGGAGAAGAGAGAAGGGACAAGGGAGAAGAGAGAGGAAGGATGAGAACAAGAGAAAAGGGAATTCACTAGACCCATTTTCTCAAGCTGGATTGAGGAAGCAATTGGTAATTATGATCGAAGATATTCAGGGAAAGTTAGTTTACTCATAGATGTGTGTGTGTGTGTGTGTGTGTGTGTGTGTGTGTGTGTGTGTGTGTGTATGTGTGTGTGTGTTTGCTTGCTTGCTTGCTTTTTGAAGGGCAAGCAGGTAGCAAGAGGCATTCTGGTTCAGGATGCTACTTTATTAGCTTGTCTCCCAAGGGGAAAAACATTGATGTCATTTTCTTCATATGTGAAAAATCTCTACCTCCCTCATGGATTCCAGGCTAGGAGCTGAAGCACACACTTCAGACGCCAGGGCATTGCGTTGGGTACAGAGGAGGCAGAAGTGGTGCTCACAAGATGACATCTTTGCTGTCCAGAAGAAAAAGCAGAGAAAGCATCCCTCACCTGCCTATAACCATACCATCTGGTCAGCCTGCAGGAAACAGTGCTTGAATATGTCTTGTGTGACTCATTCTGTCCCTTAATTTTGGAATGGAATTAGGTTTTATTTATCTTCACATTTGTTGTTTTTCACAAAGCAAGTAAATGGAGACATTTGCCATTGCTCTGTCACTCACCAGTCCCAAAATAGTGTCAGTGGGATTGTTGTGGAGGACAAAGGCTGACCAAACAGACAGAGAGCTACTGGGTTATGCATTTACCAAGCAACAAATTCCATGACTTGCCCACAAGCCTCAAGGAAGGCTCTTTTCTTCACAGGTCTTAACTCACCCCCAGTGTTCACTCTGACAAACAGGGTTCTATATCCCCTCTGTAGTTCTTGTTACAAATAGTTCTGACCCAAATCAAACACCTTTAAAGTAAAAAAGAGCTATTTATACACTGGCCCTCATCTTCAGTCACACCTACATGGACAGTCAAGGATTAGCCAGGCCATAATGCCCCAGAGTCTTCATTACCTCACTTCCTTCACATGTAAATTCAACCCCTAAAATACTTTTGTCTTCCTTTCCCTGACTGCCATGTTTTGGATGCTCTTTCCCTTCCCAACTTTTATCACCCTAAGTCCAAATGAATGGCAGAGACTCCTGTCCTCTTTATTCCTTACCCTTTGGTGTGCAGATGCCTCTCTCGACTTTGACACCTTCTTTTTGTGTCAGTCAAAATGCAAAAATAAAATAAAATAAAATAAAGGAAAAAAGAGTGTGCCCTCTTATTCCCTTAGTCTTTCCTATCTATAACTAACGCCCCACCAGTTACATGTCTATCCTTCTTGATGAGAACCGGTACAGAGGGACAGAGATGGGTGTGGAAAGGAAGAGCAGTGAGCGAGACACCAGAAACTGAGGATTCAGAGGAAGACAAGTGGGGGAAACAAACAGAAGGATGGATGGCTCTTACCCAGAGACTCGTGATGCAAGCCTTTGAAGGAATTGAGTGGTCTGAAGTGTCTGTTACCTTCATAACTTGACTTGGAAATAGATGATAACCCCAAAGACAGATAGATGCACAGGATAAAATGAACTAGAACACTTTGTAAATATAAATTGTGCATAAAAGGAAAGGGATGTCAAAAAGGCAGAGCAGAGGGGCTGGGTAGATGGCTCCATCAATGAAGTGCTTGCCTGAGAAGCATGAGGTGTTAAGTGTACCTCCCAGCACCCACACAGAAAATAAAGCTTGGTGCAATGGCACACTCGTGCAATCCTAGTTGGCATCTAAGTCCCTGGTGCTACCAGGCCAACAACAGACACCTTAATGAAACCCTGATGGCCTCTAATTATTTCTTATAAGCAAAAAGAAACACGGGGAACAAAAACAACACTGTGAATCAAGTGCGCTTTGCTTTCAGAAGCTCTATAAAAGCTGAATACCAACACTTTGACAACTGCAATTACCAAAGCAATTCTTGCAAGTGACCCAAACTTAAAGGAAAACATGCTGTGTAAACAAACATTTTAAGTCTCACAATTGATTTAGTATCACAATACCAGAGAGTCCTAGCTTTTAATTCACTTCATTTTGTTTCCACACAAACTTCTCCCTGGTTCACCTTTAAGTGATTCTATCCATGGCCCCAACTACTCCCTCAAGGGATTACTGCCAAATTCAATAGGTCTTATAATTAGAAAAGCTTCCCCTGTTTCAAAATCACAGTATTTCATCTCCAGTATCATGCGGTAAATATAATTCTAAGAATGATTCATTGTCAATATAAATTAATTAATGTTACATAACTACAAATCATTTTCCAGGATGGGAGCTAATTCTTTTTGGTTGGTTTTGTTGGTGTGTGTGTTTGTGTGTGTGTGTGTGTGTGTGTGTGTGTGTGTGTGTGTGTGTGTGTGTTGGTTTTGCCTCATCAGAACAGACACTCTTCTGATGAGTACGGTAGTGACTTTAAGATATATCAACAACAAAAAAAGGACTCCATACTTTTTTTTTCGAGCGGCGAGTTCTACATGGAATGGGTGAAAGGGATTGTGGGTCAGCAAAATCTTCTTTCATGTTTGAATTATTTCTGTGACTCTGAATGCTGCTAACAATAACTCCCTATTCAGGTAAGAACATAAAAATCCCTACAGCTCACAAAATTCACAAATTCTCAAAATGTCATTGAATTTTGACTACCCAGTCACCAAAAACTAACTCACACAAAGTAGTGAAATCATACTTTTTAGAACTACAGATCTGTTTTGACCATTTTAACTCATATTCGTGTTTTCTGTCGAACTTCTATGAATAACATTTTAAATGGTCAAGATAATGTACTAATACTTGAGCTGGTGACACATCACATATTAATTAGTGGTTTCATTGTAGATTATAATGCAACTAACAAACCCCTATTGCTTAGTGACATCATTAAGATGCTGGTGCAACACTCTACTCAGATATGTGATAATGATGACGTACTCATGTGTTTGTGCAGCCATTGGCAAAGAAAATCATACAAATTATAAGGTCTGCAACAGTAATGGTGCTGCAGTCAAGCCTACGAATCTGAGTTTGATACCCAGGACCTACATTGTATAGAAAACAAAAAAAAAAAATAACAAAAATAACAAAAATAACAACAACAACAAAACCTGACTTCCAAAGTTGCTCTCTAGTCACTTCACACATGCAACAGCTTGAGCACACCCAGACACATAAATGTACGCTTGCTCGAGTTCACACACACACACACACACACACACACACACACACACACAAAACAACAAATAAAGTCGATTTTAAAAATATATGTGATAATGAATAGAAACTCCTCTGTTAATGCTTCATGTGTTTATTATTCTATAGATTCTGTTATTTTTAGAATGTATTATTTTAAAACTAAGTTTCCTGAAACCAACATACTATGTCCCACCAGCAGTGACCTCATACAGCTTGTTTTGAGTGACTCTCTTGTTTGCACTAAGAGATCACATGGATGCCTAAAAAAAAAATGGAAGGAAATCTTTGCCAGCTATTCTTGAAACAAGGAGCCAATACCCAGAATTAAAAAAGAAAATCTTGTAATTCAACAGATGAGCTAACAAGTAGATAATCGTCAAAAGGTGAGACACGAACATCCACTGTGTGTTCTTAATGTGTTCAATATCCCTAGCCATCAGGAAAGTTCAATTAAGACTATCTCCATACACCCATATCCTCCCAGGCAGAATGGCTGGCACCAAGAAACTGGACAATAAATGGCTAGAATGTGGGACAGAGGACTGCTCATACTGATGCCCATATCATTCCTGGGCATATGCCCAAGTGACTCTACATCCTACCACAGAGACAGCCCTGTTCTTTACGGCTCCACTCACAATAGCAAGGAACTTGGAACCAGCCTGTATGCTCATCAACAGATGAATGGACAATGAAGATGTGGTACCTAAATGCAATAAAATTTTACTCAGCCACAAAACAACTGTAAAATTCTCAGAAAAATAGGTAAATCTAGGAAGCATTATATTGAACGTAGTAAACCAAACACAGAAAGAAAGATTCTTTTTCTCATATATAAGTCCCACTGTGTGTGTGTGTGTGTGTGTGTGTGTGTGTGTGTGTGTGTGTGTTTCCCCTAAAAAATAGAAAGGAGATGAAAAGGTGATAAAAGGTTTTGAAGAAGATGGGGTAGACAATAAGACACATATATTGTAAAGGTGGAAAGAAAGGCTGGGAGAGAGGTTAGGAGCTGGGTTACTGAGGTCAATGGGAAGGGAAAAATATAATGAAACTTTTTATTTGAAAATTGCATAATGATATCTAATACTTACTTTGCCAATTTAAAGATAAAATTAGAATTAGCTAGGTGCAGTTGTGCATGCCTTTATTTGCAGCATTTGGGAGACAAAGCTAGGCAAATCTCTGAATTCCAGGCCAGCCTGGTCTATAGAGTGAGTTCCAGGCATCCAGGGCTACACAGAGAAACCTGTCTTGAATATTATTATCATTATCATTATCATTATTTATAAATTGAAAGTGATAGTGACCAGTGGAAAACATAGGCACGAAGGTTTGTAAGTGTGCTGTGATGAGCACACACACGGACCTTAGTACAGCTGTTAACACACAGAAGGTGCCAAAAAACAATGAGAGAAAGTCTCTCATTTCTCTAACTATACAGTCTTTAAAGACCAAACTACAACTTATCTTAACTTCTGTAGGATTTCTTTTTCCAGATATACTCAGGTGTGGCTCAGAAACTGGGACCCCTGACAATAAACGTGAATCACTTTCTCCGCTACAGTCTTCGAAATAATCCTCTAGACAGAGTTAACTACTGTGGCAGTTCTAAGTACAAGACATGGCAAGGCATGCCTGGTGGGTATTTACACAAATAGCACACTGTGGTTGCCAGAAAGCCCAGACCAATAAAGATGGATAAATAGTCATGATGGGGTTGCAGGAAGACTTCCTGAAAAGGTTCCCCAAGCCACACTCACTGGACCAATGTCAACTGGACAGTCTCCATCTGAAGTGAGCAAGAATCTTCAAGCCCTAACTGAAAATGCTTCTGTAAGAAAATCCATATGGGACCATCCAGGGGTGTCTGAGGCCACACAGATATCCATACTTAAAATCAGTGGGTCATAAAACAAAGCAAAAGGACATCAGTGTGGGAAAGGGACCCTAGGGAGGAGAGAGAGATGATGGGAGTGAGATGGAGACAAGAAGGAGGCTGAGATGCAAATATTATATATCATATAATATATATAATATATATGCTATATAAAATTGTCCCCTGAAATCCTAATTTAATCTTTAAAAACAATCCAGATGGACACTCATTCATAAATCGGGCCCTGCTGAGCTCAGGCCAGGAAAGACAATTCTCTAAAATGTCCAAGGGTATTAGGGAATTTTGAATCTCACCCACCCTTCCCCTCTTCCTATTTATCCAGTCATGCCTTCCTAGGAGGGAGGGGTGTGGACAAGAGAAAGAGCTATAAAGGTCATGAAGCAAAGAAGCAGGGCAGCTGTTCCCTCCCTAGGAGACGATCATGTTAGGGCACCCGAAAGTCAGGACACGCAGCTGTTAGGGAGCACAGTAGAAATAGACTCGTCTGTAGCTGGGGTCTTTCTGTCTATAGTGAGGAGAGTGTACATTATGAGGTGAGAGGGTGTTAACTGAAGCTGCGTAGAGCTGTGAGGACAATGAGCATCTCTAGAGAATGCACACACCCAGCCCACAAGCCAGACATCATAGGCACCAGGATTTGGTTCAGGAAATGTCTCTTACTGAGAGTGAGAAACAATATATTTGGGTGCCCATCACATGCTGCTCTACCCCCAGGCCTTAGTAACAACTCTGAACTGTGTTCTTGCACCCAGGATTCATGTGGCAGAAAATTTCCCTGTGGCTGCTCCAGCTTTCCTTGGTTAATATACTTCCCTCTCAGCTAGTATCCATTACAAATCCCTTAACAGGCCTTCTGTTGAATCTGGTTGAGTGAACATCACCCTTGCCTGGGAAGGCTCTGACAGACATCTGGCCAGCCCCACACTGGTTTCCCTTGGGTCAAACGTCTATGTGTTTTCCAGTGCACTGTGCCCAGAAGGTGGGGCTATCGATTTTTCGATAGGTGGTATTTTTCTACCTACATGCATCCCGTCTAACTGCAACCAGATTGTGTGCCTGGCTGAGACAAACAACTGATTTGTCTAATTGTTCCCAACAGTCTTTCTTCTGTCTTACTGGCATGGTGATCTGAGGAGACACAGAGAGAGTCAGAAACACAGAGAGGCAAAGAGAGACAGAGATAGAGGCAGAAGGACACACAGAAAGAACAGATTCCAAGGAGGTCCAGGCTCCAGAAAGGAGGAAGGGAACAGGTGAGGTCACTTACAGCCACCAGTAGGAGCCACACTCACTCTGCCCACTTCATGCTCAAGCCCAAATGAAAGAGATGCTCGGGAAAGACCATTCATTCCACAATAGAGGTGACAAGAGAAGAGAGAAAAAGGATAATTCTAAATAAATAATGTCATCTACCTTTATTATTCATACTGTGACTGATAAAATGCAGGGAGGGGGTGAAGCAGGTGAGAGAATCATTCTTCACAGAATATGCTCACCCTTTTCCTCCCCATCCAAACAAACCAAAGCCCACCTCGATGGCTCTGTCTTACTACATATCTTGTGAGCTAAGGAGGAGGAAAACCAACATGTAGGCCCAGATTTAGACCAGTTCCTTTTCTCTAAGTGAACCACAAGGAATAATATTTTTTAATTGACGAATAAAGGAAAAAATGAAAATGTTTTGTTTGGGAGGAGGGTTATTCTCTAAAGTAAAGTAGGCTCTCTGTGCAGGCTACTCCTTGGAATGTAAGTGTGGGAGGAAGCACTCTGATTTCTGCAGGATTCCCATGAAGCTGCTGCAGTCCTTGGATGCACCTGTAACCATTAGCTTGGTCATTAAACAGCATCCCAGCTGTCAGTTGGTGTGTTTCTAGACTCATTAGGGAAGAGCACTCAATCCCACACAAGATGCCTGGAGGCTGGTGTACAAACCCAACAAGACTCTCTCACCTGCTCCATAGATCCTGCTTTCTATCCAACAAAGCTTTCCAAATCTGTTTATAGGCTTTGAAAATTGATACGTAACTAAAATGTTTCTCACAAAAGCAATCCTACTTTGAATGTTTCATGTGAGCAAAAACTAGGAATGGGGGCTGAGGATGTAGCCCAGGGGATAAAAGAGTTTGCCTTGTGCTAGCAGCATGAGAGCCTGAGTTTGAATCCCTGGAACACACATATAAACTGGATATCAAGCTCAAGTGTCCAAGCTTCCAGAGAAGCTTGCAGCAGAAATCAAAGAAGAAGGCAGTGACTGACACTGATATATGCACAGTGACATGTGAACTCCTGCATTCAAACATGTAACGCACATGGATGTGTTTGCCTATGTGTGCTACTGCCTTGAGAGTGTACGCTTAAATGGGCAACACACACACACTGAAAACCTTGAAAAACCAAAATTGTAAAGTACACTAAGCCTACAAGAAGTTTTTAATGACTGTTTGTATGAATAACCTAAGAAACTAAAAATTATTTTAAAAATACACACACATTTACTTGATATACTTTCTCTCTCTCTCTCTCTCTCTCTCTCTCTCTCTCTCTCTCTCTCTCTCTCTCTCTCACACACACACACACACACACACACACACACACACACACACAAATACACACTGTGATTTTGCCTACCACAGAAATTAACTCAACATAACCAGGTAGCACCTGTCTATTAGGAAAGGAATCAAACAGGGCAGAAGTCAAATCTCAGAAATATAATCCTGATACATAATAATTTAGAGATGGTATATAGCTGGGCATGGCTGGTTATGCCTGTAATCTAAGCTTAGAGGAGACTGAGACAGGAGGATTCTGAGTTTAAGGGTATCCTGTGTTATACAAGAAACCACATTTAAAAAGCCAAGGGCTAGGGATGCCACTCCATGGAAGAGCACTTGTCTAGCCTGTGAAAAGCATTGAATTCAATCCCAAGTATTGGCCCCCTCTGGAAAAAAAAAAAAAAAACATGATATAAAACTATGCAAGATGCTGGAGAAATGGCTAACTCAGTAAAGGCATGCAAGCATAAGGGCCTGAGTCCTACACTCCAGTACCCACCCAAAGGCCAGGCAATGTAGCATGCACCTGTAAGCCCAGCGCTGAGGACTGTAGAGATGAACAGTTTCCCTGAGCTCACTGGCCAGCCAACCTAGCTTAAGTGCTGAGCTCCAGAATCCATGAGAGACTCTATTAAAACATAAAGTAAAGAGCAACTGAAGAAGACACATAGCATCAATCCCTGACCTCCACACGCATGTACATATGTACTCGTATGCAGGAGTGTATTCCCAAAAACATGTGCAACTCACACAAGTGAGAGGTGCTGATCCTTATCTTAAGGTGGGGACCTCCTTACAGCCAGGCAGTCATCTGCAACTTAAGGGGAATCCTACCTCAAGGAAAAACTCTGAGAAGACAAGTGTGCCTCGTGATTCCCATGAGAAGTATCTCCTGAGCCACATCACCAGAGTCCAATCTGTTCTGAACCCAAACTGCCTTCAACTCTATCAGGTGCTGCTACTAATTTTCCCCTTCAGAGGGTAAGCCAAGGAAAGTCTTTGGATTCTGTCAAAGATATCCAACGCCAGAAGAGTCACCATCCGTGCTGGTTTGAATAGGTATGGACCCCATAAACTCATGTGGTTGATGCTTGCTTGACCCATAGGGTGCGGCCTTGTTGGAATAGGTGTAGCCTTGTTGAAGGAGGCACCTTGGAGGCAGGCTTTGAGGTCTCACATATCCTCAAGTCTTGCTAGTGAGATACTGTCCCCTTCTGCTGCCTGTGGATCAAGATGTAGAAATTCTAGCTCTCTCTCCAGCACCATGTCTGCCTGGACGCAGCCATGGTGATGACAGACTAAATGTCTGAACTGTAAGCCATCCCCATCAAAATGTATCCTTTTCTAAGTGTTGCCATGGTTATGGTGCTTCTTCACAGCAATAAAAACCAAACTACGGCAGCATCTCTATTTAAATATAGGTTTTCTCTTCCCAAAATGATGCTATCCTGTTTCCCTGTTGCAAACTGTAAATTCACTTGTGTTATTTTTCCCCTAGGGAGAATTTCTTTTTAAGTCACAGTTTAATTCTAGAACATTCTGGAGCCATACTAAGTATTGATTTTTCTTTTCAGTACCTTAAAATTAGGCTCAACATCCAGAAATAGCTTTGAATGTGAGCATTATTATGAAAGTTTGGGCCTGTGGAACGAAAAGTTGTCTCTGGCACTGGAGACTGTCTGTGGAGGAATTTAAACTACATAATCCTTCCCTCTAGACGGCTTTGCCCCGTCACTGTTTATGCACTGCTGGATAAGCTTCTGGGAAACGTTGACAATTCACCCATGTCTACCCTCTCCCACCTATCTTTCACTCTGTGTGGTGATCTGGAGACAGAGAACATTCCTGTTCACATACCTTCCTGGACAAAGATGGGATCAAACCCATCTTGTGTAAGTCTGACACGCCCTCTGCTTCTCCATCAAGGGTAAGATGGCACAAGCAAATACAAAACACCTCATCCTCTATCAAACCTGAATCTCTGCGATTGACTTGACCAAGCCTTGTTTACTTACACACGTCAGTCTATACACATAAAACATTTCACTGTCGCCCCCATTAAAGCAGCTTCTCCGAGGCATCATGAAGGGGAAGGTGGTTTTTCTGTATCCACATTGCATTACAGGTGGGAATTACAATATTGTATGCAGGTGGACAAACAGCTTTAGGAATCTGATTGTGCATGAAGTTTTTCCATTATCCCCTCTTTAAAACAGCCTGTTCTCATATTTTAGTCCTGAGTGCTTATTCATCTGTGGCTGTTGCGGGTAGTGGTTTTTTATCAGCCTCTTGGAAAGCTGGCTGGTCCAAATTCCATTGCCATGGAGTGCCCAGGGAATCATTGTGGAGCCAAACACAGACGTACGTACTTCCACATTCACTGATGGCAGTCTCCATTTATGGCAGGATTCAACTGCATCCCTGGACATCTCTTTGTCCATGTTCACACTTGGCTCATTTGGAAATCTGTCCTAAAAGGCCCTCATCCCATCTGTCAGTAGCTGTCCATCTTTGTGCAGTGTACATTCCAGGACACTAGGTCTCCCCTGAGCTGCTTTTCTTTCTGTCCCTTCTGAATTAAGGGCATGATATCTCTCAGGGGCAAACATACCAGCATCCCAACATGCTGACAGGTTCTACATTGCAATCCACCTCTTATACAAGAATCGGACTATAATTCTTCTCATCTAAATCAGCTATCTCAGTGTCTGCCTTTACCTAGTTATCCCTGAGCTTCTTCCCTCCCTTAGGAGAGGATAGTCAGGCCGAGGTGGATGCTTCCATGCTGGGAGGCGCCTTCCATGCCATCACTGACCCTCTCAGCTATACCATGGACAGACTTCATGAGCATTCTGTAGGTAGTCATGAGCATTAGGGCCTCCACTCAGTGCTCTTGCACACCTTCTTGTCTGGCACAAGAATACTAGTCTGTGCTAAATGCTACCTGTCTCCCAGTGGTCAGATCTGGGCTGTATCCTCTAGTGGTCTGTACAAACATTTTCTCTTGTCTCTGTCTCTGTCTCTCTCTCTCTCTCTCTTCTCCCTCTCATGTGTGTGTGTGTGTGTTTGTGTATGTGTGTGTGTGTGTGTGTATGTCTGTGTGTGTATGTGTGTGTACACTTGTGTGTCCTCTCTCTCTCCATCAACTCAACATCCGAAAACACCCAGACATCCCTGGTTGCCTCTTTGTTGTACCAATCAATCTACAATCATGGGATGTCTTCACTCCAGATACATGGACTTGTCTTTTCTAGAGGAGAGGCAATTGCTACTTATCAGCACACCCTGGCATGCGTTCATGTTCTGTCACATTTTCTGACATGTATGAACACAAGCCTGATACAGCCAGATACATATTCAACCACCATGCCACCTAAAGTTTAAAGATATCTCACATGCCCAAAAAAATCCAAGTCGAAGTCTCAAGTCCTGGGCTACACAATGTGATTATCAGACCATGGGGGAAATGCAAGAGCTTAGAAAACAAAAACATGCTGTGAGAACATACATGTGAGAACATACATGTGAGAACATGCATGCTGCGAGAACTTGCATGCTCTGAGAACTTGCATGCTGTGAGAACGTGCATACTGTGAAAACATACATGCTATAATTTTCTCCTGGCAAGGCTCAGGAAACCCAGGAAGTTAGTCTATCTATCAGGGAAAGGGGATTCAGTCAGCCCACCTCTGGATGTTATGTGGGGGCTGAGCAAAGACTTACTGAGTAAGGTCAAAACAGACCCCAGACTCCTGGGAAAGACCACTCCTGTGGTGCCAGTTTCTGCCAAAAGCAGTCTGATTGACAATGGTGTCTCCTCTGAGACTGCTTGTTAAAAGCAAAGCATTGTATTTAACATTTTTTAAATTGGGCTCTTTCTTCCAGTTTACCAGTACTGTATGTTTATGGTACCCTTGTTTCTCCCTTTCCTTCCCACTCCCTGTCTCAGTGCATCAGAATAGAAATCCTCAGTTCTCTTAAGAGTCTGACTTATCTGTGTTTATAGACCTTTGGGAAGTTAATCTATAAAACATGACATATGACTCTTCTGGAATTTAAGGCATCTGCTTCCTTGAATATAACAAAATAAACTTTTAGAAGATGATATTGGAATACAAGCAGCCCACTTAAAAAGCTGAGCCCCTACCCGTGAGAAACAACTGGAATTAGCAGTGAGAACTCCAGTGTCAGTGCTAGGGAGATGGCTCAGTCAGTAAACTCTTGCCACACAAGCCTGAGAAGACCTGGTCCTCTGGGCCAATGCAGAAGCCAGGAATGTCAATACAGGTCTGTAGTCACAGCCCTGGATCAGGGGGTGGTGGGAAAAGACAGGAGGAACCCTGAATCACAATAGGCAGCCAACCTAGCCAAGTTAGCAAGCCCTGGCCTTAAAACCCAAAGTATGGAGCAATACAGAAGAACATTCTCCATCTTGTGTATGTCTGATGTGAATACTCACTTCCCTCAAGGTCGTTTTATAGTGGACTTTGCCAAACAACTCTGAATGAGTCACACGTTCCTGGGTATATGCTACTCTAAATATCTCGGCAGAGTCCCTTTAGAACATCACCTTTCAAATGTCCAACCATTTTAAGATTTTTCTCTGAGTTAAAAATACTACTAAACCAAGGGGCTAGAGAGATGGCTCGGTAGTTAAGAGCATTGGATGCTCTCCCAGAAGCCCTGAGTTCAATTCCCAGCAACCACATGATGGCTCATAAACGTCTATAATGTGATCTGATGCCTTGTTCCAGCATACAGCTGCACCTGCAATTAGAGAACTCATACACAAAATAAAGCTTTAAAACAATGGTACTAAACCATGTGTAGGGAATACTGGTTTACATACTGCATTCTCTTTAATACATCGCCAAGACAGGCCCTAGATAAAGACTGGCTCTCACTCTCACCTTCCCCAAGACTCCAGAGCAGTGGATTTCTCTATCCTCTTTGGAGCTGGTGTGGTGTTTTAGAACCTCTTATTTGGCAATTATCCTTGTAAATAACTTTTTTTTATTTCTAATGAGACACAGTTCACACACCACAGGGTTTGCTTTCCCTTTTCTCTGTTCTTTATCATAGTCACAAGACTGTGCAGCACCATGGCCTAGTGATTCCAGATCACCTTCTATCACTTTAAAAGAACCCTCTGACCTTTAAGCAGGCATTCTGCCTAGCCCCTAGCAACCCCTCATCTACTTTCTGTCTTTATGGATTTGCCTATTATGTATATTTCATATACATGGAATGATACAGAATGTGGTCTGGATTCTTCTGTGTCTGGATTCTTTCACTCGGTACGATTCGAGTTCTATCATTATCTGTACCCCATTCTATTCTATGGAAATACCTTACCTGTTTAGGCATTCATCATCTGATGAACATTGTCTCTCATTAGATACTGGGCTGTGATGAGAGAATGTGTTTCTTAAATCTCTGTGAGAATGTGTTTCTTAAATCCTACTAGGAGTTGAAATTGCTAGCTAGATACTTACTTTGTTAGCTTTTTTGAGAAATCCAAGTCATATCTTAATACAAAGCTCAGCTCTGTGACCATGATCCCTTATTTCAACAATACCAGAAGGTTTTCTGTAAAGACCCAGGGCTAATATTCACTATTTTCCCAGTTGACCCTCAACCTGACATCATTAACATTGAAAGAAACTCAGCTTATTTTATAGAGTTTTGCAAAGTGCTTCCTGATTTTCTGCTAGCTCCAAACTTGATAGAGATGTCTAAGAACCACCACGGTATGGAGACTGGGTTGGAAGGGCATTGACCATGAGTGGGCAGTTACAGGGAGAGAACTTCTCCTGGGAAGCTTTTAGGTTTTCTGTCCTGTACCCAATTATCAGTCATCAGATTCCAAATCTAGATGTGTTTAGTAGCTTAAGAAACTGGGGTTCAGACTAGGGAGATGCTAGGTGGGTAAAGCGCGTCTTACATCAGCAAAAGGACCTGAGTGTGAATTTCCATCATCCATGGGAAAGTTGGGCATAGTGGGGTCAACTGTAATACCATCACTGAGAAGTGGAGAGAGACAGAACCCAGAGGCTTGATAACCAGCCAGCCAGGATGAATCTGTGAGCTCCAGGCTCAGAGAGACAGACCCTATTTCAAAACATACAATAGAAGCTAATCAAGAAAAATACCCATTGTCTACCTCTGACCACAATATGTACATACATGGGTAAGTGAACCCTAACACATATGAATATGCATACAAAATCTACAATACACACATTTACACAATCTCTCTCTCTTTCTCTCTCTCTCTCTCTCTCTCTCTCTCTCTCTCTCTCTCTCTCTCTCTCTCTCTCTCTCTCTCTCTCTCTCTCTCTCCACACACACAAAGAGAATATTGAGACCTGGGTTGGCTGATAGTCCATCAGCCTTCAACAACTTACCCACTATTCTACACTCTGTGACATTTTTTAAAGGTCTTATTTTAAATAGGTATCAAAACATTTTTATAACAACTTTGGTTTTCTTCTTGGCAATTAAACCTAAAATATTGACTGAGCTTAAGCACAAGTTTGTCAGCCTATACTTTAGCTGCTACTCACAAAAATTAAATTCAAGGCTGATGAATATGGTGGAGATCCAACTTACCACTAGAATCAGTTACCATAGAATACCCAGTGGAGGGTGTTCCACTGCCCAGTGGCTGAGAAGGCTGACAGGCATACCAAAGCAGAATATGAGAAGTTATGTGTACACGGTAGACAGGGATGGTGGGCTATACTACTGAAATTCTGGGAAACTCCAGCAAAACACTGCTTCTTCCCCGGAGAGATCACCTCACCAACAACTTGATGGCTTCCTGTCCAGTCTTTCACCGGAAGAGTACTATTCTTGGCACAGTCACACAGTCAGCCATACTGAGTCCACTCACACACCACTGCCACATCCTCCTTACCTTCGTGTTCTGACCAGTGCTGTCACTTCTCTTCTTCCTATGAGCTTATTTAGCTAAGAAAACAGGATTAGACATGCTCCATTATTGCTGTTTGTAAGATACCAATTTTGACCCAACTAACCATAACAAATTATGTTAACACACTTCCTTTTTCAGCCATATCGATGTATCTGTGTGTGTGTGTGTGTGTGTGTGTGTGTGTGTGTATGTGTGTGTGTGTGTGGTGTGTGTGTGTCTAGCAGTCTACCTATCTGTGTATCTGTCAATCTGGTAACCTATGTATTTATGTACGTGTATGTATATATCTATTTTAACTATCATATAACATATTTGTTTTCCTTATATTTTTACAAGCAATTGATTCTCCTCCCCAGACCTTCCCCCTCTGTGTCCTTCAAACCCTAGTAATGTCCTTTCTGCTTTTATGTTATACCTTTCTATTGCCCACTAACCTCAACCCCTCTTTCCAATGGAGAAAACAACATGAGCTCTTTTACTGACCTCATGTTTCACTAGTCCTAGTAGCTTGCCCCAAAGTCATGGCAACATGCTTGGGGAGGCACACAAGACAAAGCACGTCCTAGTGGCTTGGTCTCCTCTGTCTATCTGAAGTCAGAATTATCTGCTTCTCTTTCACTGACTAGTTGATTTGTTTGGATCTGGTCTCTCCTAGGAAGCTGAGAATGAGGGTAATGATGGGTTCTACTGTCCTGGGCTGTCCACTGCTCTAACCTCCCTCTGTTCAGTCCCACACTGAGTTTCCTCCTGACAGAGTGGGGTGTAAGGAAGCAGACAGGTCCCTCATACCTCTACTCCTTTCCCCATGTAGTCTTCCTTTCACCCTTTTCCCTCATGTGCTATTTCTGTATCCTTCCCAGGCCTGTAAAATTACTTGTTTTCAGGACTTTCCAACTCGACCTCTAGCTCTCAATATAATGTTAGCAATAGTAAAAATAGCTACATTCCCCTTTCTGCCTTTCAGATATGACTAATGTTTCAGTCTGTCCTAAGCCTTTTTTTGATCCAGTTCCATCTTTTTCAGGGTTTCAGACGAGCACACCATCACTGAGGTCATGTGGTAGTCTACAAGCTTTCACTAGCCCCGCAGTACATTGAAAATGCATACAAGAGGCAAGGGACTTTAAAAAAAATCATCTAATTTTCCAGAAGACAACTAATGCAAGGGTTTAGTTTAATTCTTGAAGATAGAGACAATATGGAGAGAGAGAAAGAGGGGTGGGGGGAAGGGAGAAAATTTCATTTGAATAATAAGTCATCAGTAACTAAGAGTACCATATCCCATCTTCTTCCCAGTGACCATCAAGCCATCTTTTCTTGACTTCTCTTCTAGCTAGGAATTTTCTTCCTCTATTAAGAGGAACATAAAGTTTCAAAAATCCCCTTCTTATCACTTTCAAACCTCAAAGCTAATAACAATAAGCACTTCCCTTTGTTCATTATTAAAATCAGGATGAGGGTACCAAGGTACACTTGGGAGATATTCCCACAGAAGGAAACCTCCCCCAGACCTCAAAGGGCATGAAGGAGGATGGTGATTACAGCTTCCTTTTGCAACTAACAAGGAACTGTCTTGTCTGACAAGGATATGATTCCAGTGGTTTCCATACCATTCCCTAAGGTCCTGCTTTGCTTTCGTTACCATCCCAATAAAGCCACACCAAGCTAGGGCTCTGAGCCGGCCACCAGCCACAGAATATCTCAAAACATGAAGTATAGACAAACAAATCTGCCACTGAATTGTCTATTGTAATAAAGCAAGTGTCAGTCACCAGAGGGTCACAACAGAAAGTGGGAGGTGGGGGCCAGCAGCAGAGCATCAAATCTGTGGCAGATTTCAACTTCGGTGTTAGACAGCAGCAAAACTCTCTCTGGGTTATTTGCAGTATTCCTGCTAGCAACAGAGAGTCCTTTTCCACCTCATGCCTGGCACACTTCTTGATCAGTTATGGTGAAGGCGATCCATCAACTTGGACTAAAGCAGGAAGCTGCTGGAAGGAGAGGGTGAGCCTAGTTCTCGCCTCTGAATGGTCTGTGCCTCGCTCCAGCACATTCTGCGAGGATTCTGCCAGCAGACACTCTGTAATACCTAAACCACAAATCATCACATTCCCTGCCCTTCCAGCCAGGGCTTGTGTCCTTGCACTTCTCACACAGGGAGATACCAACCAGGCTGGCCCCAGATACAATAGTCCTTTACAAATCCAGTCAAGTCTTCCTTGCCATCTGCTAGGTAGACTGAAAACTAGGTAGACCTTTCAGCATAAAAATAGCTACCACAGTGGAACCTCAGAGTGTAATACCGAACAAATCAGGCTGTTCACGAGGAATGGATCTTGGCAGCTTAACTAAAGAAAACATTTTATCAATACAAACATGTCAGACATGCAGCTGTACCTAAAATTAGAGGGAACACGTCTCCCAGAAGAAGAAATCCTGCAGAAACAGAATCTCACGCAAGTCACTCCAGATTTATTTCCAAAGTCCTGGAAAAATGTCTTTCCTCCGAATAAGGAAACCATGCTAAAAATCTGCTGTCTGGTTGTTTTAGGAACCAAAGAAGGTGTTTTAATGACTCTTGAATTTTATCTACTGTGACACATTACAACCATCTAAACCAAAGAAAATGTTTCCAAACTGTGAGTCTGTAACACAGAAAAATGGCTGTCTGAAAAGGTACTCACCCTGAAAGGGTACCGTGCCTTGCTCCTGCCCATATCTTAAAGAGAAAGAGCCTTCTGTGGACTGCTCTCCAGAGATCACCTTCGGGGCTGGGAAGTACTTGGGCTTGAGCACGTATTCTTGGGTCTGGCCATGCCGAATCATCACATTTTGGGAAGACAGGGGTGCCACTCTGGGAAGAAACAAAGAGAGTGTAAGAAAATAAACATGGGATTTTTAATGTCAACATAAGGAGAAGACAAAAAAAAATTAAACTTCAGAACCACACACGACTCGTTTGTCTCACCATATGAGGCACACAAGGAAAGAACCACTGGTTTACAGGTAGAAACATCCAGCATGAAGGGGACTCATCTGTTGAGTCAAAATGCATGGTAAGAAATGGTTATCACATGTGGGTTTCATCAAAGACTTCAGAGCATAGCTATCTTAGGCTTCATGCAAAACATGAAGCATCCATTTCTCAGGAAAAGACAAAGACCCAAACATGACTTAGGTGTTCATACAAACAAACAAGAACAAAGCAAGGAATCAATTATGAGCAATGAGAGCCAGTGTGTGACAGCAGGACTTTCCAAACTACCTAATTCTAGTGGGTAGCACATCTGGATCTTGGAGCCTTCATTTCACATTCTATATTAGAGGATCTCTACCTCACAAGGCCAAGACGGGGGGAAAAAGCTCATTAAAAAATCTTAACACATAAGGCAAAGGGGAAAAAATAAAATAAGCTGGTCATGGTGGTCCATGCTTTAATACCAACATTTGGGAAACAGAATCTAGGACATCTGGAGTTTGAGGGAAGCCTGGGCTGTGTGGTAAGATGCTGATTTAATGTACATACAAATGATAACACGGACTCATTTTATTTACTTATGTAGCATATAGTATATGTATGTGTACATGTGGATGTGTGTGCTTATGTAGTATATAGCATATGTATGTATCCATGTGTGGGTTTATGTAGTGTACAATATATGTATATATCTGTGTACATGTGTGTGTTTATGTAGTACACAGTATATGTATATATCTGTGTACATGTGTGTGTTTATGTAGCATATAGTATATATGTATTTATCCTTGTGTGCTTATGTAGTGTACAGTATATGCATGTAACTGTGTGTGCATTTATATAGTATACCGTATATGTGTGTGTGTATGTATGTATGCATGTATGCCAGAAGTAGAAAGCCAATGTCTTCTTCAGTCTATTTGTACCTAACTGACCCTGAAACTCATCAATTCAGCAAGGCTGGCTACTGAACACTCCAGGATCCAGCGGTCTCTACCTTCTAGGTGCTGGGATTACTGGCCGATGCTGCCACATTTGCCTCTTCCATAGCCACTGAGAATCAAATTACACACCATATGTTTGCATGGCAAGTTTGTAGCTAAAAGAAGCATCTCTCCAGTGCCCCACTCATTTTAGAACATGAGAAATTACAAGTGAAATTATTAGATTACTGCATACCACCACCAATGGCAAACAGCCTTTGAAATGGTACCTGATTGCCAGTGTGTTCTGACTCAAAAGATGGGCCCCTAAAGGGACTATACAAATAGTAAAAGAAATAACATATAGTACAAAAAGACAAGTCATCGTGTCCGAGCACCACCATTAGATGCCTTCATCAAAAATAGTCAAGGAATTTCAAATAAGTTTACTCAAATTTATTCCTGTCGAATAGTGAAGTAAAACAAAGTGCTCTGAGGAGATTATGGACCAGAAGTGCCTGAACTGAGGCTGCTGATACCTTGGCACTCATCACTAAAAACCCTGTGGCCTCAAAATGTCTAAAACTCCCATCTTGGGTCTGGATCTTCCCAGTTGTGGTACCACATGGGGCACTTCCTTAGACACCAGACTAACGACTGTAGTACTAAAAGCCTAAAGGTTAACACTGCAAACTCTTCTATTTTGATGACATAAGTGCTCTTTTGAACTTTAAGTATGCTTGCTGGGGTGGAAAACAGCTGGACAAATGTGGTGGTCAACTCATTTATATCAGCCCCCTCCCCATCTTGAAAGTGACCCTCTTTCTTTCTAAGCCATTCTGCTGCTCTGCACAGAAACACAGAACTAGCTCCTGTTTGGAACAAAAGGACCCAGCATTCCAGGAAACCTAGTTGGCCACTATTCACTCCTGCCCTGGTCATCTCCAGAAAGATAAGTCTTAGAGGGTCTGCCTTCCAGGTGAACAATACTTTCCTCTAAACTGGAAAAGCAATTGTGGCAAGAGATGTGCGGCAGGTGTATGTACATGGGTTTCTTCCCCTCCACATAACAGTTAAAAATCAAAGGAAAGAGAGAAGAATGTACTAGAACTTGAAGACAACTCTCATACATTCCCAACTTAAGACAGTCCAGATTTTGGTGCTAGTAGGCCCAGTCACATCACACTTCAAATCTGCAACTAGGTATACCAGTTGTCCCATTCCTCTATCTTGTCTGCCTCCAACTGCTTTCAACATGTAGATTCTGCAGTCAGTAACTGTCACATGAACTCATCACAGCCCCATCAAGAAAATAGGGAGAATAAGAGCAGACACTGTCTGGGTCAAGCAGGGGAAACTGCCCCATCACTCAGTCCACAGACACTTCTGAGTGATAACAGCTGCTCTTGCTATCTCAGGATCTGAGTCCAACTTTTCCTCCAGCAGATTCACTGGCAGTTCCACTGCAGCCCCTCTTGGCCTTCCTAATACACATCCCCTGTCATGATTCTGCTTTTCCTTTGTTTCACCCAACCACCTCAGATAAAAGGAAAAAAATTAGTTGGTTTTTAATTATTTAAATTTATTCTTCTCCCATTTCCAGGATTATAGGAAGCTTAGCCATGAGGAAGGAACATCAGGTTTAATCACATCATTGTAAATGCAATTTTCAAGAAACAAGGTACAAATTTTTGAAGAAAAAATTTAAAAGAATCGAAATCAGAAATTCTGGTTCAAAATAAAAGCAGGCACACCCACTGATCTCCTTCCATCTATTCTCTTTCACAATTATAGGTAAGGGAGAAATTATGAATTTTAAAATGCAGCCACATTGGCAGCTTCAAATATTTGACACTCTGAAACCCCCAACTCCAGTATTCATCCATTAGAGGATCGCTGTGTTCTATCCATTCCACAAGACAATGCCTTAATCTTGTACACCCATCCAAACAAAAAGAATTGGCATTCCTGGAGCCCTTGGGAACCTCTGTTCCAGCTTCCATTCCAGTTCATCCATTCCTTTCCATTAACACCTGTCCCATTCAGCTATAATATTTTCTATTACCTACTAATAAACATTAAGATGCATTAAAACATATTTGTAAGATAGTCAAGGTATAGTAGAAATACTGACCATTACTTCTTCCTCAACAAAATACAGGCAAAACTGATGACACAAGCAAGAGCTATCACCCTTGTAAAGGATATCCTAACCTTTTCCCCTCTCTGATGTAGCTTTTAAGAAGTCCTGGGCTATTTCATTGGTGACAGTTCGTGGAACATAACCTGAGGCATAAGGACATTCATTGGTCAGGGATCCCTGTGGGACTTCAGGCACAGAGGAAGAAAATATGAAGGAGAAGAGAAGAGAAGCCATTCAAATTGGTATCAGGAGCATTGACCTTCAAGAGGCACAGAGAGAAGGAAGAAAATAAACGCCTCACAAGGCTCAGTGCAGAGTGGTCATCCACAGACAAGTATTACAAATAAGCAATTTCAAAACACTACAAAACTATTAGAGGCTCCAATGTTGCACCACCAATTCAGGTGATATAAAAGTCCAGAATTGGCTATAGGAAGATGGACAACTCTGAAAGATGGAGAATGAAAGCAGAGGTCCCCATCTTTCCCAATGGAGGCCCATGAGATGGCATTGATGAGCATGACTTTGACAGAAGACACTGATAGAAGAACATCAAATCAAGGCTGAAGTGTGCCATTTGTATCCATAGAGACAGGAAGCCAATACATACAAAACAGCAGCTTTGGGGGGGGACAAGGGTGAGGTGAGCAAAATCTTCACCCACTGTAAAAGTCTTAGCAGTTAGGTGACATTAGCAGTAAACCCATAGAGAAGAGACCACATGAAGGCAACTACCAACAAGAGGCAGGGACCAAAGCAAAAGAGGTTCCTGAAAGCTTGAATCTGTAAAGATGTTACCTGAAAGAGTATCCCTAAAGAGAGAAGTATGCACAAAGAGGTATGCTGAACTAAAGCTACTAGGAGGAGGGGCAGGTCTGTGGAAAAGAAGTCTACTTTGGTCTCACAGACAGATACATACGGTAGATGTCTATAAGGCAGTTTAGAAAAGTCTCCAAGTGATGTTCCAGGGAGTAAGCATCCTCAAAAAGCAAAACTGTTAAAAAAGAAAAAATTAAAAAGGTAACCAGAGAGAGAATGAGCCAAGAAAGGTTCTGAGGCCACACCTGATGAGCTAAGCTTAGTTCTCAGGTGAAGAGAGAGAAAACCAACTTCTGCAGGTTGTCCTTTGATCTCCACACCCACGTGGTGGCATTCACGTGCACACATATACTACAATAAATATCAAAAGAATTTTTATTATTTGATTTAAAGTCATGGAATCAAACAGTCCTAGAATATCTATAGGCATATTTAATTGTGTAGATATCCTATGAGAATATGGATTTATATTAAAATTAATCTTTTTTTGGTTTGTTTGAGATAGGGTCTCTCTACATAGCTCTGGCTGGCCTGGAACTCACAGAGATCCATCAATCTCTGTCTCCCAAGTGCTGAGATTAATATCATAGCCCATACAGGTTACATACAACCAATAATCTTTCTTAAATGTCATGTCATTAAGTAGAAAGTTTTGGCAGCTTACTTTGTAAACCCAAATTATTTCACAATTAAGGTTGTTTTCTTTTTTCTCTCTTTTTTTAACTGAAATTTTGTTTCCAGGCAATACATTTGGATCACATTCTTTTCCTGCCCAGAATCTCCCTACCTGCCTACCTACCCAATGTCATCTTCATTCTCTCTCAGAAAAAAAATCAAAAATCAAAGTCAGAACAACAAATAATATTAAAATAAATACCCAAAACAAAACAGTGGTAAAAAAGAAAAACATATAGTCTGCTTTGTGTTGTCCAGCTACTTCTGGATAAAAAACCTTTCTTGAGAGTGTGGTTGTGTGGTTGACATGCCCAGCGACATTCCATGGAGAAAACTGATTTTTCCTTTTCCCACTGGCATCAGTAGCTTCTTGTTTAGAGGTGGGACTTTGTGTCAACTTCTCTCTTCAGTGCTTGGATTTCCTCTGGCCTCATCCCATATCCCAGCAGCACTATGTTGACTGCAGTAGCATATGCCCATCTAGTCCAGCAGATAGGAGGAGTGAGCAGAAAGACTATAAGTTCAGGGTCATCCTCTGTGATATAATGAGTTCAAGGACAACCTTCACTATGTGAGACCCAGTCACAGTGTTGAGGAGGGCGAATCACATTTGGTTGGCAATCTAACTTTTCTGCTCTCTGGCATACAATTTAGGATGGTGGACATCTTCGTGTACTCTGAAAGAGTACAAGACTCACATTTAAGAAAACAGCTCCTTCTATAGGGTCCATGACCTATCTAGTTTCACATTCTTCTACCCCATACCTGCTGAATTTACAAGAATGTTAAAAAACACAGCTTTTGCAGTGCTGGGATTCAAACCCAGGGCCTCATGCATGGTATTCATGCACTCTACCAACTGAGCCACATCTCCATTCTCTTGGTTTTGTAGTAAACTTGAGAATGATTGTTTATGGAACTCAGAATAAATCAATTCATTTAAATGATGATAGATAGATAGACAGATAGATAGATAGATAGACAGACAGACAGACAGACAGACAGACAGATAGAGTAGAGATAGAGATGGGTAGATGGGTGGATGGATGGATAGGTCAATGGACAGATAGATAGGACATATAGAGAACAGATAAAGGATCAGAAGAGACTAAAAACCAAGCAGTATAGGTTTAAAAATGTTGAGCAGGTGAAGGTTTCAAAAAGAAAGGAAGAAAGGACTATTTACAAATTGTTGCAAAGAAGCGGATGACACAGAATTAGCAAAGGCCCTTGGGTTTGGTAGCAGGTCACTGGCCACACAGACAGTATGGCAGCAGTACCAGAACTGGGTCAGAATGGAGGGAATGCCAGTAGGAAAGAAAAGGAGCAGAAGGGAGAAGGAGACTGGGGGTGGGGGATAGCCGGCTGCTCAGAGATCTGCATCTATGGAAACCTCTGTGTCTTTGTAAACATGGGGCAAACAATTGCATAGAACTGCTCTCTTCAGAAGAAAGGATTAGTCACACACTGTTTACACTGCTGCCTTCCTAGTGGCAATTTTTGGTGCAGGGATTAAGTAAACTTTTCCGTATTTCTAACTAAATCCATTATTTGACTGGTGACAGGGTGGGAGGATCTGGCAAAAGATGCAGTTTCCACTTCAGACAAGGAGTCTGGGCCTCACACAAGGGAACCCCCAGCCAGCCATAAAATGTTTCCCACAAAAGGTCCCCGTGATGCTGTCTGACCCTTTCACTTACGGAGAGCATCGTGGAATTTCTAAGCAGCTGGGAGTAAAGACCAAAAAAGGATAGTGATGGAGGGCGAAGGTACAGGAATTCAGTTCAGGTCCCTCAGGCCGGTGTCTGACTACAGAATTCAAGTCATCATGGGGGCCCTGCCGCCTACAGGTTTCCAGCAAGTGTGAGTGATTGCTACTTCTGGAGAAGATACTAGAACAAAGAGAAAATGTCAGCAATGGTCTGAGGGACCAGCTTTCCCCGAGAGTACTCACAGGAGTGTCAGGGGCAGTGCGAACCACTGAGGGGGTGCCCCTGACTAGAGACACAAGGAAAGTGAGAAAAGATCCACAGTCTGTGACCTCGTTCATGCAGAATCACCTACTGGACCCAAACAGGAAAGAAGCCAGAGGCTGTCACTGATGTGAAGGACAGTATTAAACATGCTGGTTGTCCCAGATACACCAGAACTGACGCCATCCGGAAAAAACAGACATCAAAAACATCATGAAATAACATGAACCAAAGAAACACAGAGAAAGCCAGAGGCTACTGACTACACCAACAACATAAATGCAGGAATGATTCAGCAAAAATTCTTATGGGAGACTTCAGTTCAGTGAAAGAGACAAATTAGAAAATAAAAACCTGCCCCCGCCTCCTAGGTGCTAGAATCAAAAGTGTGCACCACCTGCCTGGGTCTGCTGCTATTGGTAGTGGTAGTGGTGAGGATGGTGGTGCTGGTGCTGGTGGTACTGGTGCTGGTGCTAGTGGTGATGCTGGTGGTGGTGGTACTGATGATGGTGGTGGTGGTGTTGGTGGTGCTGGTGGTGGTGCTGATGGTGCTGGTGGTAGTGGTGGTGCTGCTGATGGTGGTGGTAGTGGTGGTGGTGATGGTGGTGGTGGTGGTGGTGATGGTGGTGGTGGTGGTGGTGATGGTGGTGGTGGTGGTGATAGTGGTGATGCTGATGATGGTGGTGCTGATGGTGGTGGTGGTGGTGGTGATGGTGGTGGTGGTGGTGATAGTGGTGATGCTGATGATGGTGGTGCTGATGGTGGTGGTAGTGGTGGTGCTGATGGTGGTGGTGGTGGTGGTGGTGATAGTGGTGGTGCTGGTGCTGGTGGTGGTGCTGATAGTGGTGGTGGTGCTGATGGTGGTGGTGATAGTGATGGTGGTGATGATGGTGGTGGTAGTGGTGGTGCTGATGGTGGTGGTGGTGGTGGTGATGGTGGTGGTGGTGGTGATGGTGGTGGTGGTGCTGGTGGTAGTGGTGGTACTGATGGTGGTGGTGGTGGTGGTGGTGCTAATGGTAGTGGTGGTGCTGCTGCTGATGGTGGTGGTGGTGGAGGTGGTGCTGATGGTGGTGGTGGTGCTGATGGTGCTGGTGGCAGTAGTGGTGCTGGTGGTGGTGGTGGTGCTGATGGTGCTGGTGGTAGTGGTGGTGGTGCTGATGGTGGTGGTGGTGGTGGTGGTATTGGTGCTGGTGGTAGTGGTGGTGCTGCTGATGGTGGTGGTGGTGGAGGTGGTGCTGATGGTGATGGTGTAGGTGGTACTGATGGTGGTGGTGGTGCTGATGGTGCTGGTAGCAGTAGTGGTGCTGGTGGTGGTGGTGGTGCTGATGGTGCTGGTGGTAGTGGTGGTGGTGCTGATGGTGGTGGTGGTGGTGGTATTGGTGCTGGTGGTAGTGGTGGTGCTGCTGATGGTGGTGGTGGTATTGATAGTGGTGGTGGTGGTGCTGGTGGTAGTGGTGGTACTGATGGTGGTGGTGGTGGTGGTGCTGATGGTGGTGGTAGAGGTGGTGCTGATGGTGGTGCTGGAGGTGGTGCTGATGGTGGTGGTGCAGGTGGTGCTGATTGTGGTGCTGGAGGTGGTGCTGATGGTGGTGGTGGAGGTGGTGCTGATGGTGGTGCTGGAGGTGGTGCTGATGGTGGTGGTGCAGGTGGTGCTGATTGTGGTGCTGGAGGTGGTGCTGATGGTGGTGGTGGAGGTGGTGCTGATGGTGGTGGTGCAGGTGGTCCTGATTGTGGTGCTGGAGGTGGTGCTGATGGTGGTGGTGGAGGTGGTGCTGATGGTGGTGGTGGAGGTGGTGCTGATTGTGGTGGTGGAGGTGGTGCTGATGGTGGTGGTGGTGGTGATGGTGCTGGTGGTGGTGCTGGTGCTAGTGGTGGTGGTAATGCTGATGGTGGTGGTGGCTGTGTTATGCCATGGAGAACACAATAGGAAAAGAGTAGGGATGGGTGAAATGCTTCCATGAATAAAGGCACTTGCCACCAGACCTGACTACCTGAGTTTAAGACCCCAGGACACACATGAGAAAAGAATCAATCCTGCAAGGAAATCCTGTAAGATGTCCTCTGCACATACCCCGTGGCACATGCACACATACACATTCATAATAAGTGAATATGTCATTTTTGAAAGACTGCAGGGAGCACAGCCTCTTCTTTGGAAGCTAATCCAGCGACAGCTTGTGTAGCACTTCTTTCTCTGCAATGCTTGAAAAACACAAACGTTCTGAACAATCCAGAATAAAGTCAGAGGCTACCACATAAAGAGAGAAAATAGGACCAAACAAATTAATACCTACAACAGAGTCACCAAAACATTGGTACAAGTGGGGTGACCAGGAAAGGGTTTAAAAGCTGGAGCGTCCATACTCACTGCAGGAGAGCTGATTTCAGACAGACGCTCTTACCAAGGACCAATAGGCTTGATCCGTAAGGGAAAGAGTTCATTCATCAAGACAACATGGCCACCATGCCTGTTGGACCCTGAATGCCAGGACATCAAAATCCAAGTCAGAAAAACCAACTTAAAACAAAATGCCTTGAACAAAGAGAAGCAGTGTAAAAGCTGCAGGTTTCAGACACATGCTTACAGACAGGGGCAGGAAGGAAATGCAGAAGGATAAGACTCCAGCCGCAGTAGCCACTGGACCTAACAGGTCATCATTTACACAACACCGTCTTCACTTAGAGCAGAGAATACTTTGTTTGCCAGCTTATGCAGCACATTGATCAAGACAGGCCATATCCTAAGACATATCTTAAGTTTTGACAAATTTTAAAAAATTTGAATCTTACAGCACATCTTGTTCTAGCCATGATGAAATTAAGCCAGAAATGGAAAGTGAAAAGCCATGTGAAACACCCAAATAATTGGGTACTATGTATTTTGGTATAGTACAATTGTGTTGGACAGTTTTATGTTAACTTGACACACATCTGAGAAAAGAGAACTTCAATTTTTAAAGATTCCTCCCTAAGATCCAGCTGTCCACATTTGCTTAGTGATTAATAGGGAAGGACCCAGACCATTGTGGGTGGTGTTATCCTTAGGCTAGTGGTCCTGGGTTCTATAGGAAGGCAGACTGAGCAAGCCAGCAAGCAGCACTCCTCCATGGCCTCTGCATCAGCCCCTGCCTCCAGGTTCCTAGCCTGCTTGACTTCCTGTCCTGGCTTCCTTCAGTGATAAACTGTAATGTGGAAATGTAAAACACTGAATAAAAGCTTTCATCCTCCACTGAGTTTTAGTCACAGTGTTCAGCACAACAATAACAACCTTAACTAAGACATTGACCAATGAACCAGAGGGGTAAAAGGATCACAATGGGAATTATTCTTAGCTAAAATAAAATACAGCACATTAAAATCATGGAATTCTACAAAATCAGCTATCAAAATATAAACTCATAGTGCTGACTGCATAGGAAAGAAGAAAGGTCTCATCTGACTCTTGTCTGTTGTCACATAACTGGTGAAAGTAAAATCCAAATCAGGCAAAATAACTAACTGAATGAATGAATGAACTAACCAATAACAAAAGAGGAGAAAATAATGGCAGGAAGACAAAAATTATTCTGAAAAATAAAACGAGATGAAGGGCAAACTCTAGCTGTGCTGATACCAAAAAGATTGATGATAGATAGATAGATAGATAGATAGATAGATAGATAGATAGGTAGGTAGATGATAGGTAGATAGATAGATAATAGATAAATAGATGATAGATAGATGATAGATAGATAGATAATAAATAGATGATAGATAGATAGATAGATAGATAGATAGATAGATGATAGATGATAGATAGATGATAGAGGGTAGATGATAGATAGATGATAGATAGATAGATAGATAGATAGATAGATAGATGATAGATAGATAGATAGATAGATAGATAGATAGGTAGATAGATAGATAGATAGATAGATAGGAGGTGTCCTCAATAAAGGCCAGGAGGGCCAAAGGTCTAATGAGTCAGTTGGAAGTCAGACAATTAGTCAAAGATAAAAAACTTAAGCATAAGAAGAATACACTAGGTTTCTTTGTTCTAACACATCTGCATCTATCCATTCATTTGAAAAAATAGTAACTCTTGAAGATTTCCATAATTTATTGTATTTAAATTGGTCAATAAAAGGAAAGTCTCTGTCTTCCTCTGTGACAGTGGATTTTCTTCAGCAACTCATAAGATTTGAGGGTAACAGCAACATTGAAGTTGGTGTGTTCTGAATAACAACACCCTTCATATGTGTGGTGGGTCTTCCCTAGCCAGATGAAGGCCTGCCTGGTTAGAAAAGGACAAACCAATTACAACCTTCCTGAACAGGAGAAAATTCAGCAAATTATCACTGGGTTTTCTCTGTAACATCGGTAGGTTTGGGTCACCACTTGTTTATCATGCGGCCAAAGTTTCCAGTTCTGCTGAGTTCCCAGGTCAACCTACAATCACATATAGACTCACTAGCTTCTGGAATCACTAGCACTTTCCTTAGAACAAATCTGGGTTAATACAGATGCTTGATCACTATGATGGGATTACCACCCAGCACTCCCCTTTGCTCAAATTGTCATTAGTTAGGTGCATTCATGTTGCCTAAAGGATGAGCATCCTAGCTCAGCAACACAACCCACTATCAAACATCCACTGTGAGAATTCCCCTCTACACCACAGGCTACACCACAGGCTATCTGTGGGCTAGGGCTCACTGCTCATACTGGTGTGCCAGGATCAGAAGAAGACCAAACCTCAGTGTACAGCTTCTGGTGAATGTATACTGCTTTCATGACATCTAAACACGAAAAACAATTACAAGTCCAACTATTTCATATTAGAACTGTCTATTCACACACACTACTTACTATTTTGAGGAGCCCTAATAATGACTCCCTCTATAAAAAATAAACATCAGTCAAATAATTAAAGAAGGGAAGCTTCCATTCATAAGAAAACTCAAGCCACAGAAGGATGGTCGTGAAGTGGAGGATCAGGAAGTGAGGGGGAGAAGGGGGGAGGAAGGAGGGAGAATAAAGGAGGGAGAAGAAAAGGGGTGAGAGAAAAGAGGAGGGGTGGCATGGCAATATAATGACAAACACATCATTCGTCACCTAAAGAGGTCCAAGTGGCCACTGTCTATCATAGCAACAGAGACGAGATACAGAGCGTGCTCTGAACAGAATTCATGCCACTTAAGAAATGATCCAACCAAGTCTCAAGCCCAAACCTAACTAAGACTTTGGTCAGCATCATATTTACAGGCAACTCCAGGGACAGATAACATGTTTAAAATCATAAAATTGTTATGTCGATTTGAAACAGTTTTGAGAGATTAAAAGCCAGCTATGAATTTTCCAGCACCTTGTTAGATCTACTGTGGTGGTTTTGGCTCCCAACACTCAGATATTTGAATGCTTAGTCATCAGGTAGTGGGGCTCTTTAATAGGAAGATCTGGTTTCAGTACCATGTGAGCAGCCATGCTCCCTGCGGAATTATAATGAACTGACCCTCTGGCACTGTAAGGAAGCCTCCAATTGGATTAAGTGATTTCCTTTATTAAGAGCTGCCGTGGACACAGTGCCTCGTCACAGTAGAAGGGTGACTCAGACACGTGCCTATCCGATCTTCCATGTTAAGTTCTGTACCTGAACTGAAGTAGAAACTTCACAGGAGGCCAGCTTCCTACCTCTCTGCCCCACCCTTCAGTACTTCTGAAGACACATTGTGAGGCTTGTTCGTCAGCAACTTAAAATATATAAGAATTCTCTTTCTTTTGACTGCTTATGCCTATCCTCAAATCTGAGCCAGGTCTACAGTTTTCAATTATTTCTGATCCTCATTCTAAAGCCCTAGTATGTTTTGTAGCCTGTCCGAGAACTATGTGATAAGACTTCCATCTCTGCAGCTCTGTGACATCTTATATTCTCTGTGATCCTCACATCCTGCATACCTGCCTGGAAAGTCTTCCCAGCCCTGCCCTTCTCCAGTCCCAACCTGCTCCATCCCTGCCCTACTCATTCTCCATCTTTTCCCCAGACTCACTGCTGTAGCCACTGCATCTGTATGAATATGCAGGCACCGCTCCATTGTGTTCCGGGGGGAGGAGGAAGGCCCTCACATGCACTGGTATTTAGGAGGCCAACTCTCTCACACCTCTCCCTCCCTGTAAACTGGAAAAACAAGAGTGGGTAAGAGAAACTGCTCTTTAAAACCACTTCCCTCTTGCTAGCTTTATCTCCCTACATTGAGCACTAGTACAGGCACCCAAAGAGTCAAGGGTGAGTCTCTGTGCTCCAGCACAAAATGCCCGCTTCCAATCACTCAATCAGTACAGAGATCAAGATGGAGGTGGGCCAATGGAGAAAGGCTAAGGAGGCCTCAAAGGCTCTATGAGCCTCAACAACAATTTCTGCCTCTGCTCCTGGATCTGACAGCCTGTGTCATGTCTTCATGTCTAAAGTGGGGACTCTGACAAGCCTGCCAAGGCTCCCCAGTGCATGAAGACCCCCAGTTACACCCTCAGATTGTTTTCTGGGGCAGGGCAAGTTTCACTATGACATACATGGAGACATCTGCTCAGAGTGAGAGCACAGCCCTCCACTTTTATTTCCTAAACTCTAGCTAAATAAAAATAAACAAAGGGGGCAGGGACAGTTCTTCCAATATTTTTAAGATTAAGGTAAGGAAGTCTATTTTCCCCAAACAGCCTTGTTTTTTCTTTTTCTATTACAATTGCTGTGAAAGTAGGCCACCTAGGTAATAAATATTGCAAGCATTGAACCAAATTCAAACATCTGGTCCAACCCTCTTTCGGGGTTTTGTTCAGCTCAGAGAAAATTCCCACTGTTATACAGGCCCTGTAAGATCAAGCCACACTTTTCCTGATGTGAACATATCTGGGAAAAACTAATGTGTATGGCGGGGGCTGTGGAGGGAGACACACTGAAATAATATGTCTAGAGTTAGATGAGACAAAGCTGTGTGAGAAGCAAGATCTAATCAAGGAAATCCCCCATACACACCAGATCGTCCTGGACTGACCAGCATGCTCCTAATTTAAGCACCAGTGTCATTTGTTCATAGGGCCAGGGGAAGGTGGTACCTCCCCAGTGCTCCCTCTCCCTCCCCCTCCCTCTCCACCTCCTTCTCCCACTCCCTCTCTTCATCATCTCCCTCCTTTTCTCCCTCTCCCCCTCCATCTCCCTCTCCCCCTCCCTCTTCCTCCTTCTTTCTCTCCCACCCTCCCTCCCTCCCTCCCCTACCCCCCCACACACAGAGAGCCTCTCTGTGGTACTCCTTACTCTATTTGGTGTTAGAATTCCTAAGAAAATCATCTAAATTTGCTTGTAAAAAAAAAATCACAGAATTAACAAGAAAGAGAGCTTACAATTCATAAGAAAAAGTAAAAGGCACCATAAAGGTCACAACTAAACAATACACATAGCAAAACTAATTAGAAATGTGATGGGGACATAGAAAAATAGGGTAAATGCCTAGAGTACACCATCACAGAACAGGAACCCCATGGCCATGCTGTGTGGAAAGATGCAAGACAAATTCAACATGATTGTTTTGGATCCACTGTGCTAAATTTTTCAAATTCTCAAGATCTGAAGAAAAACTAAATAGCTCCCATGGAGGGATGGCTCAGCAGTTCAAATCCTTGACAAGGCAAGCTTGAGGGGTGGACTTCAGATCCCCAGAAAGCCATGTTTTACTCCAGCTCCAGATGGAGAGCCTGGGGATCTCCAGAGGAAGGTGGCTAGCAAACGTGGCAATATCAGCTGGCTCTGGATTTGAGTGAGAGACCCGGCCTCAATGAACAAGGTGAGTCACTGAGACTGACTCCTGCCATCAACTTCAGACCTCATACACACACATGCCAGCACACATACCTAATCACAAGTATGTGTACATATGCACACCAAATACACCCATACAGAGAAAGAAAGAAAGAAATACTTGAGGAATTCCTGGTAAAAACATGACCTATGACGGTCTGGAAAACTAAATAAAACTTAACTATGTTGTACTATCCACATTCCTTATAGTTTACATTCAATGAAAGCCTAAAATATACAAATACAAACTAAAAACGTTTGTTAGAACACTGCTTGTAATCACCACAAAAAAATAAATCATCACAACATTTTAAAATGATAATTAGCACAAGAGATATTCAATAAATCAGTGCTTGCAACATAAGCTACTATAAAATGATTAAAAGTAATATAAATATTATGGAGGAATTTCTAGGGCTTACTTTACTTGAGAAAATTCAAAACATAGAAACACTTACGTTCCATTTTCTTATTTTTATTACATAACTCAACAAGTCAAACATGATTCCAATACTTTATATGCACAATTTCACATTCCTCACCTTCAGTTACATTTTGTTAATTCTGGCCTAAAAGGGTTGTATTAAAAAATAAAAATAAAACCATAAAAGCTTTAAAAGTGTCTATTACAGCACGTTGATGTCACTTCTATGATGGTTAACCTTGGCTGGCAATCTGATGAGCTTTTATGTTGCCTCTAGACAAATCTGTGAAAGAGCTTGCAGGTTTAACTAAAGAGAGGAGACCCACTTTCAATGGGCAGTACCGTCCCAGAGGTTGGGGTCCTGACTGAATAAAAGGTAGACAGAACAAAACGAACTGGGCACCAACATTCATTTCTTTCTGCTTCCCAACAGCAGATGCTATGTGTCTTAGTCAGGGTTTCTATTCCTGCACAAAGCATCATGACCAAGAAGCAAGTTGGGGAGGAAAGGGTTTATTCAGCTTACATTGTTCACATTGCTGTTCATCACCAAAGGACGTCAGGACTGGAACTCAAGCAGGTCAAGAAGCAGGAACTGATGCAGAGGCCATGGAGTGATGTTACTTACTGGCTTGCTTCCCCTGTCTTTCTCAACTTGCTTTCTTATACAACCCAGGTCTACCAGCCCAGGGATGGCACCACCCACAATGGCTGGGCCCTCTCCTGTTGAACACTAGTTGAGATACAGCTGGATCTCATGGAGGCATTTTCTCAACAGAGGCTCTTTTCTCTGTGATAACTCCAGCTTGTGTCAAGTTGACATCAGCCAGTACACTATGTAACCAACTGCCTCAAACTCCCACTGCCATCCTTTCCCCACCATGATGGATGAACTGTATCCCTTAAAATAATAAGCCAAAGTAAACCCTTCCTTCCTTCCTTTCTTCCTTCCTTCCTTCCTTGCTTGCTTGCTTGAATTGCTTTTGTCAAGTCTATTTGCCACAAAAATATAGCCAATTTAACTACTCTAATTGGGAATGGGGATTTTGCCACTTACTGTGCTTAATTTATAAAATAAACTTTATCATAGGAATGTACCTATAGGAAAAATTAATATGCATAAAGTTTAATATGCTGACTTCAATATACCCTGTATTTTAGTCCTATTTTCTACAAATTGATTTACCTCTTACAAGGGGCCATACTTACAAGCAGAACATGGCTGTTGTGCTGTCTAGGATGCCATGAACATTACACTGTGAAGTCTCTGGGTATCCGTCTGAGGGGTATTCTTTGTTCTGGTGGACCACACTGATACAACTGGACTTCAACTCTGAATTGTTACCCTGTGGTGTATCTGATCAGGGCTCTCAGTTTTTGACCTGTGATTGCTCTATTGGAACTGCAGAGTTCCTCCAGGGACCAAAAACTTTGAACAGAATGTATACATAGACATTTGGAGTCTCTTTCTCTATAACGTTTAATCCCTTCCAATTCTTGGTTTCGGTTGCTTTCTAATGTTTTTGTGTAGTTGATTTGATATTTTATCCATATTTTATATGGGCAAATAATAAGAAACACCCACTTACATTTTGAAGCATATTTCACTTCAGATCCATATCAGTTTACTTAATTACAGTTTTATTTCAAAGAAGCATGGAGTGGAAACATCCTTGTTAATTTTTCAGTAACTAGGTTACCTAAGGAGTAGTTTTCAGTCTCACAGCAACTTTTTCCTTATACTAGAACAAAATATACGGTACAAATTTGGGAATGTTTCCACCTTAAGCATGTTTACATTTGGTAATGGAAATTTTTAAGTGGGGAAAAAAATCTGTCCTCTTTAAAGGAAGGGGTAAGTGTATTTGTTTTTCACTTAGAAGATGGGATTACCTTACACATTAACTCAGAAATCCATGGGGTTTGGAACCTCATGAAAATGGCATATTTGCTAGTGCCAAAGGGATGGATCACATGTCTCCTCCTGGTAGCTGGGTAATCCGTGGGCTCTAACTCAGTGAGAAATAAAGCAACATCACCTTGTGATTCTCACTCAAAATGGGATGACATCCAATTACAGGAAATGGTCTCATGTAATTCCCCCAGACTTCATATATACTGGGTGGGATACTTGCCTGGTGTTCTACTGTCTTTCAGAGAGGCCAATCATAAGTTCATCAGTGAGAAGTGATGCTTAAGTAACTAACAGAAACTTAGGATACCACAGGGACCAGCCATTTTATTCTAAAGATGAGGAAATGTAAGATCAGAGATGTGAAGTAACTTACCAATTTTTAAAAAATATTTTATTGGATATTCTATGTATTTACATTTCAGATGTTATCCCCTTACCCAAATCTCATGGCCTCCTTCTCCCATGGGCTCCATGAAGGTGCTCCCTGTCCCAACTACCCTCTTCCACCTCAGCACCTTGGCATTCCTCTACACTAAGAAAACGAGCCTTCGCTGGACCAAAGGCCTCTTCTCCCACTGATGTCAGAGAATGTTATCCTCTGCTGCATATGCACCTGGAGCCATGGATCCCTGCATGCAAACTCATTGGTTGGTGTTTTGAGTCCCTGGGAGCTGTGGTGGGTTTGGTTAGTTGATCATTTTGATCTACTCATGGGGTTGCAGACCCTTTCAGCTCCTTCAGTCCTTTCTCTAGTTCCTTCATTGGGGTCCTCATGTTCAGTTTAATGGTTATCTTTAAGCATCCTCCTCTGTATCAGTATGGCTCTGGAAGAACCTCTGAGGAGGCATCCACATCAGGTTCCTGCCAGTAAGCACTACTTGGCATCAACAATAGTGCTTGGGTTTTGTGGCTGCATATGGGGTGGATCCCCAGGCGAGGCAGTCTCTGAATGATCTTTTCTCTAATCCCTGCTTCTCTATTTGTCCCTTTATTTTCTCCTATGAGCATTTTGTTCTTCAGAAATTCAAAGGATAAACAGGCTGAGAAAAAAATTAGAGAATTGACACCCTTCACAATAGTCACAAAGAATATAAAATGCCTTGGGGTCACCCTAACCAAGCAAGTGAAAGATCTGTATGACAAGAACTTCAAATCTCTGAAGAAGGAAACTGAAGAAGACCTCAGAAGGTGAAAAGATCTCCCATGCTCATGGATTGGAAGGATTAACAGTAAAAATAGCCATCCTGCCTAAGGCAATCTACAGATTCAATACAATCACCATCAAAATTCCAACTCAATTCTTCAAAGAGTTAGAAAGAGCAATTTGCAAATTCATTTGGAATAATAAAAAAGTCCAGTATAGCAAAAACTATTTTCAACAATGAAAAAACTTCTGGGTGAATCACTACCCCTGAACTCAAGCTGTATTGCAGATCAATTGTGACAAAAACTGCATTGTATTGGTACAGAGACAGGCAGGTAGATCAATGGAATAGAATCAAAGATCCAGAAATAAACCCACACACCTATGTTCACTTGATCTTTGACAAAGGAGCTAAAATATTTAATGAAAAAAGGACAGCCTCTTCAACAAGTGGTGCTGGTTCAACTGGCAGTCATCAAGCAGAAGAATGCAAATCTATCCTTTCTTATTTCCTTGAGATAAAGCTCAAGTCCAAGTGGATCAAAGACCTCCACATAAAACCAGGTACACTGAAACTAATAGAACAGAATGTGGGGAAGAGCTTAGAACACAGGCACAGGGGAAATTTTCCTGAACAGAATACCAATGGTTTATGCTCTAAGAATAAGAATCAACAAATGGGACCTCATGAAATGCAAAGCTTTTGTAAGACAAAGAACACTGTTAAAAGAACAAAATGGCAACCAACAGATTGGGAAAAGATCTTTACCAAGATCTCTATCTCCTATGACTGATAGAGAGCTAGTATCCAATATATACAAAGAACTCAAGAAGTTAGACTCTAGAGAATCAAATAATCTTATTAAAAAATGGGGTACAGAGCTAAACAAAGAATTCTCAACTGAGGAATAACAAATGGCTGATACACACATAAAATAATGCTCGACATCATCAGGGAAATGCAAATCAAAACAACCCTAAGATTGATTTAAGGTGTCACACCAGTCAGAATGGCTAAGATAAAAATCTCAAGTGACAGCAGATGCTGTCGAGGATGTGGTGGGATTGTAAACCAGTACAACCACTCTGGAAATCAGTCTGGCAGTTCTGCATAAAATTTTACATAGTACTACATGAGTGCCCAGCTATTCTAATCCCGGGCATATACCCAAAAGAAGTTCCAAAATCTAACAATGACATACGCACCACCATGTTCATAGCAGCCTTATTTATAATAGCCAGAAGCTGAAAAGAACCCAGATGTCCTTCAACAGAGAAATGGATACTGAAAATGTGGTACATTTACACAATGGAGTACTACTCAGGTATTAAAAACAATGACTTCATGAAATTCCTAGGCAAATGGATGGAACTAGAAACTATCATCCTGAGTGAGGTAACCCAGTCACAAAAAAAACACACATGATATGCACTTACTGATAAGTGGATACTAGCCCAGAAAAGGTCGAAATACCCAAGAAACAATTCACAAATCTTATGAAGCTCAAAGAGAAGGAAGGCCAGAAGGTGGGTGCCAAAAGTGGAGAACAAAACCATTTTTTTGAGTGAAGTAATTGTCAACGACCAAAAAAAAAAAAAAAAAAAAGGCCCCAGAGCCCATATCTTCTGCCAGCCCTCCTAGACCTAAAAGGGCTTCAGAAAAGTACATTTGCCATTTTCTTAAAATGTATGGGAGAGGAAGTCTTAAGGAAAGAATGATCGACCAAACAGCAACAATACAACTCTTAAACCCTTATTCTCTCACTCTCTGGAATAACTAACATTAATCAACTCTATTACATCATCAACAAAGACATGGGGGGTTTGTTTTCAAGCATGCTGTTTTGTGGGTTGATTAACAAAATTATTGCAAATGGCTTGCAGATGTGGGGAACTGTGGTAGCTCTGTTGATTTAGCAGTCATAAACATGAGTATCCAGCTACCTCCTATTGGAACACATTTGCCTCCTTACAGTCTCTCTTAGTCTCTTGCAGTTTCACCCATGTGGGACCCAAGAGGCACTAAGGTCAAGGTACCAACCTTTTTGTTGACAGGTTGAAAAGAACAGTTTAGACACTGATGATTTCTTTCCCTGAGATGCACTGCTATCATGAGACTCTCCATAAAGGCCACAAGTCCTGTGAGGCCAGAAGTAGCAGCAAGGATGCCCCAGGTTTTGCACAGTTCCCTCGACAGAGATCAAGTAGCCTGCTCTCAAGTTGGACACTCATGATTTTCCCTGATAGAAATAACTGCATTTTTAAGCCAAAGAAACAAAAGTAATATCTACTCACATGTTTTATATATAGGTGTGTGTATGGGGGCGGGGGAGTCTGTATGTGTTAGTGTGTATGTGTCTGGGTGTGTGTGTGTGTGTGTGTGTGTGTGTGTGTGTGTAACATATGTTCTTATTAAAAGTGAAAAGGAGAAATTATCTTGGAAGTGCTCACACTGTGAAATGCAGAGCCCATAAAGGGAAAACACAGAAAATGTTCTGAGCAGGCAAATCAAAGTTGCCAATGAGGGTGGGAGGGGAGCAAGAAAGTGTTGAAGAAGTATTTTGTTCTAACTACATGGTTTTTTCCCACTGTTTCCACCCAGTTAGTAAACACAATCCTATCAGAGACCTGAGCAATGAGCTATCTCGTGAAAGAGGACAGGGGCAGGAGGAAGTCAGCGGAAAGGGGGCGAGCCAGGAACATTTGCATTTAGCCATCTTAACTGCTGTAAATCAAATATTTGATTTTGCTCATGTATTTCTTTTTGAAAATACATGTCCATGAAACAAAGACTTGACTCAAATACACCAGAAAGAGGCTAGAGTGTGATTTCCAGCATGCTGGTTTGCTGAAAGCTATGTTCCACCTGAGGAAAGTCTATAGTATAAGTGTGAGCAGCTTCCCATGGTGAGGAGCCTCTGCCTCTCACTCTGAGATTTCCTACCTGCCACATGAACCAGGAATAAAAACTTACAAGCACTGAAGCCTCCTCCCAGAGAAAAAGGAGCCTACATCTGTAAAGCAGACCCTCAAGGGTGAGTGGCATTGAAACAACGCAGAACAAAATGTAGGGACTAGAGGATTGACAGTGTTTAGGATGTGCTCAGCATATTCAAGAGCCTGAGTTCAATCCTCAACCCCAAAAGAGGAAAGCAAAGGAAGATACTGGCGGCAACCAGTCCATGTTCAGTGAGAATGTGGATAAAGATGTGGAAACAATAGCCTCAAGGGAAACGTGAACTTTGAGCACAACCACCATGTGCAATTCCAAGGCCAGTGGGGAAGAATGAGGAGGGACTGGGGTTTTCTGTGGGAGGTGGAGAGAGTTCCCTGAATGCTTACCCAATTACCTTTATTTAAAGTAAAACTGAAAAATAATTACCCAACATTCCTGTTGATATTAAAATTTTACCTGAAATATACCCTTTCACTAGGAAGTCCTCCACAGTCAGGGGATTATGAATTCAGTACAGATGAAGGCATAGTGTAAACGCTCAAAAGGCAGGGAGAGAAGAATCCAGAACCTCCCCTGTATGGAGTGGCCAAAATCTTTTCATCAGCATCAATACTAATTCTAAACCTTCCTCATGTACTTCAAAGCCCCACTGGGAACTCTGTAAGTTTTACAGTTTCTAATATAAGACTATTTTATTTAAATGCCTTTTATAGCAAAAAATACTTTTACATGAAATGCTATAGTGTAGTTAATTTTGTGACTGGATTGAGAGTCATCTAGCCCTGGGTTTGGCTTAATAATGCATGTCCTTAGTTCCTGCACTGTGGAAACAGAGGCAGGTGGGTATTTGAGGCGAGCCTGGTCTACATTGCAAGTTCCAGGATAGTGAAGTGAGAGCCTTGGTGGGGGCGGGGTAAGTGGCCTCTGACACATGCCCCCACTGCCATAATGTTCCACTTCATTATAAAATCAACAGAACAAAGGGACATGGACTAAAGTCTCTGACGCTGAGAGCCAAGACAAATATTCCCACCCTCAAATTAACAGCCCTCACATTGTAGCCTGTCAAAGATGTATAAAACCTAAGAAAGAACATACCCATTATATGTGCTTGGACAGGATTTGGGTCCTCTGCATCCCTTGGAATTGTGCAACAAATTGTTCGTGTTGGTGTGTGTAATGAGTATTTTTAGCACATCTTCACAGAGGCTCCATATTTTAAAAATATGTCAAAGAACTACAGAATTAGATTACCTAGTCCTTCAAGCTTCTGATACTTCCAGATAAAAAACTGGAAATGCAAAGAAGCCCACACAGTCCACACAGCCACACCAGAAGTGCCCACAGAGAGCCAGTGCTTCATGGGCTACATGTAAGTACAGCCCTTAGTCTCAGGGCACAGTGACAGACCCATTTGGAGACTATTAGATTGAAGGAACCACAGAAAGTGAAAGTCACACAGCACCATGGAACATTCAGAAAGTGTTCCTGGATGGGCTCAGAAGACAGATTGTGAAACCTAACTACGAACTGGGAAATCCTGACCCGAGGGACACAAACAGGGCAAAGGTCCTGAGAACAGAAGCCTTACTTCTGACCACAGCCAAGCATCAACAACCACATTGAGAGGAAACAACGCTTTGCTTACTTCTGGGAGTGTTCACAAGCAGCATCCTCTTCCAACACTATTAACTACCATGTGCCCTAGATATGAATATAAAGGAGGTCAGTGAGTGCAGTTGATGACATCAGACAGTCCCAGGTAGAAAGCCAGCTCTCCAGCAGCCCTACTCTTGTGTTTACTAACTCCTCTTTTTGCTCAGTTATTTTACCGGTCAAACGGGCTAAAACTCAATGGCACTGCTGTGGCTGGCACTGACACATCTGCACTCTGTCTGTACACAGATCAAAGAAGACAACAGAGATCTATCAGGTATGTAAGAGTTCCTTGGGAGAAGACTGCACGTCCCCCATCATCTCCAGAGAAAGTGATGGAAACATTTATGTACATATGTATGGGGCGGGGGGGAGGAAAGGAGACAGAGAGGGATGGGGAAGAGAAGAGGGGAGAAGATAAGACCCAATCAGTTCTTACTTCCCAGGTTTCCTGGATATGGACAGGATGTTTCCATGAACTGCTGCACAGATGCCCAGAGCTCCCAGAAGCCCAGATGGTGGTTGGGTACAACTAGAGTATCACATGGAATACAGAGGTCTAGATTTCAGAGCCAGGCAGACCATTGAGACTAGTGCACACCCGTAGTTCAGTGTCCTGTCCCCGGTGCTAGCAAAGAGGGGACAATGACCAAACCACATCAACCATCATATGTCTTCTCTCTGTGCCAAGCTTTAAGGGATGATGCATCATACTCCACTGTTGGAACTGAGAGCTAAGGCCCAATTTCTCTGTGCTAGCCACTAAATTACCATCTCATCCTAACTCCTTCTTCGAAAACAGTGAAGGTCATTAGTAGAGGAGTGATCTTCCCAGACCTTCCTACTCCCCATTTATATAACTAGTCAAGTAGCTTAACTTTTCCAAGCATGGTTCATACCTCTAACATAAACATAATCTATGTACCTCAGTGTATCATGAGAAAAATTAAATGGGTAATTCATGAACATCACTTAATGCTTACCACAAACAAAGCCCTCAGCAACGGCATCAGTCTTTGCTAGAATGAGCTATGCTTGAGACAGAAGCCCAGCATTAATGACAATGTCACAAGCATGAAACAGATTTAGCATGTATCGGTTCCTGCTCTTCGTAATGAGAAACTTCAGACCACCAAGGGCAGCATCTGCGATCTTACCAAGTGAACTGCAGATGTCTCATGAAATGTCCGGGAAAAGGAGTCAACTCTCAAGCCAATGAACACAACCACAAAGTATCTTCAAAGGCTTTTTCCATCCTTTACAATTATTCCAACATGATACATTTCACAACATCTATGAGAAAGTAAATGAAATAATGGAATTACCCCAATTTTCCAACTCTCTTCTTCCACAGAAATCCACAATATTCTTTCACAGAAAATGGGAAACTCTAGTAAAATGGAAGAAAAAAAAAAATCTACCAACTCTAAGCTTCAAGATAAATCTATGTGAGACAGATAACTTTGCCTTAGCTTCATATCAATAACCATTAGAAAACTGATCAAGTATATTTGGCCAATATCGTAACAGGTTAAGTGCTCCCTTATTGTGTGGCTGGTGTAACTCAGCTCAGGCAAGATTCATTAGGCCTTCCTTAATGAACTTGGAAAGCGAACAATGGGTTGTTGTGTTGTAGCCTGGGCTGGCTTAAAGCTGCTATATGGTCAGGCTTGACCTTGAGCTCCTGACTCTCCTTGTCTCCTCCACCTCCCAAGTGCTGGAATTCCAAGCATGAACCACAGCATCTGTTTACATGGTGATGAGGATTGAACTCAGGGCCCTGTGTATGTTACATAAGCACTCTACCAACAGAGCTCCGCCCCGAGCCCAGTGATCACCTTTAAGTCTTATAAATAAACCACTGGAAAAAATTCATGGTATTGATTTTAAACTGTATAGCAAGCAAAGGAACTTCTGATATTGACAGAAATCAGCAGTTTAAAAATATCATAATAATTTGGACTGGAAACATCAGTACCAGGAAATTAAAAAATGAATAAATCAAAATGAGAACAACAACAACAAAAACCCACTCTTTTGATCTGCATTAATAGACTCAGACAAGTAATATTTGAATTACTATAAGAAATTTTATTAACACAAATTTGTTAATTGGCTCATTTTTTCTTTAGGTGAATAGTACTTGTGGTTAAATCCAGGGACTCTTACATGCTAAGCACATAATGTACCTGTGAACCTCCAACCCCTTCATACTTTAACATAATGCCTTCACAAATCACTAAGACAAAGTTTCTCAAGCCCAGCACTATCAATATCTTGTGTTAGACAATTCTTTGGGCATTGAGTTTGTCTCTGTTTCTTTTCTGTTGCAGTGAGAAAATACCCTAACAAAACCATTTCAGGAGAAATGGCTCACAGTTCCACATTACAGCCAATCAGGGTGGGCAAGTCCCAGAAGCAGCAGGGGCTTGAGGAAGACACCCACACATCATACATCATCAGGAAGAGAACAATGAACGCAGGCATGCTTGTTCTTGATCAGTGCACTTTCTCTACTCATACAGTCTAGAATTCCCTGCCTAGGGAATGATGCCACCCACAGTGGGTGGGTCTTCTCATAAAGGTGACAGAAGTCCAACTTAATCTAGAAAATCCCTCACTGAGATTCCCTTCCAAGTGATTCTAGATTAATTCAAGGATAACCCTGCCAATCACAGTATGCTTAGCTGCAGCCCTGTGGTCTACACAATACATATGCCCCTCATATCTTTCTCCAGGCCATAACAATCAGCAACACTGCTAAGCATTACCAACTATCATCTGAAGGTCAAATCACCCAGCCTGAGAACCACTGACAGATGACATGCTATTCTCTGTGTTTTATGTGGAATGCCCTGACAACAGGAAATAATTCCTTATGCTATTATGTGTGCAGGGAACTCAGGTGTTAACACATGCATCATTTGCAATCTCACAAGGATACTTTACCTGTATTCTAAAGCTTTACCCACTTTAGCCTGACTTCATGCTGACTGGTTATTTTTAAGTGATATACTCTTAGCATCATGGTCAGTATCAAACAGCATTGCAAGTCCTCAGCTCTAGAATTTCCAGTTTTACTGATCACTAATGAAGTCCCAGCTGAGCATCTCACCACCCTTATGCACCCATTGTTTACCTCACAAATGACAAAGTCCCCCCTTTAAACTGTTCTAGTCCCACGGGTCCAACAAAAGCTTTGACTTTGTGAAACTTGCAGTCTTGTGAGAAAATTTCTTCTTTTACTTTTTACTTTTATTATTTTATTTATTTATTTATTTATTTATTTATTTATTTATTTATTTTTGAAACAGGGTCTCTAGCTCAGGGTGGCCTCAAACTCCCTGTATAGCTGAGGAGGAACTTGAACTTCTGATCCATCTCCCTCCCACCTCCTGGGATTAGTTATGTGCCACTAAGCTCAATTTATACTGCCCTAGGGAATTGCACCTAGAGCTTTGTGCCTGGTGGGTAAGCACTCTACCAACTGAACTATATTCCTAAACTTCCTGAGCCATTTTCTGAGAAATCAGCACAGAAGATGTATACAAATCAAGGACTTGCCTCAACACTTTCTGCTTCAAGATAACTGTCTCTAGGAGTGCAGTCTAGTCACCAAGACACTTCTTTATGTCATTCTATGCAATTAAAACAAAAACCCTCTATTCAGTCTCTCTCTGTATAGCAGAGGCTGGCCTAGAACTCCACATCCTGATGCCTTGGTCACCTGCATGTTAGGACTAAAGGTGTGCATGACCACCTTGGCTTTAATAGCATTTGATATGTTTCAGACTATCTATGAATGTTACAAAAGCAAATGCCTAATCACTGAAGTTTATTCTTTTGGCATTACATTTTTAAAATCCACATCACTACATTTAATAGCTTTTCTTTCTTATGCAGAGAAAACTCAGCTCACACTCGAGTATGCTATGCTACAACATCAGACATACCCTCAAATTCTACCCAATTTTTACAGTTCTCTAATTTCTAAGCAATAGTCATAATATAATGGTACAGCTTCTGAAGTGTACCAACCTCAGCCTATAGGAACTGGAGAAGAGCTTGGAACAAGTACATAAGGCGAGGAAAAGCATCTAAATGTGTGCTGGCCTGTCCAAACAGTGTCACTCAGGCCAGCTTCCTGCTGTCATTTACATGCTGTTTTCCTCCCATGGTTATGAAATTGGAGCAGTGCAGAGCAGAGTTTGGGGTCATTAAGGTAAAAGCATCAGAGAATTTTAGGCTCAGGTGTAACTGTTTAAACTCCCTTGCCTTCACTTGAAAGAAATTCCTTCATATCACAAGGAATATGTGGCATCCTAGGGGATTTCCAGGCAGCTAACATCTGCTGGGAGGAGGGTCTCACAAGGGTGTTGCCTCTTTCTCAAGATCTGTAGGCAACTAATGGTTTCTGGGATACAGAGGGACATTTTCTTCAGTGATAAAATCACTGGTAAGGAGCTCATTCTCTTGAAAATAATTTCTCACTTGTATTTCTGCAAGCAACCCTAATGAACCTCATCAGGGGACACACAGAAACACAGACACAGACCCAACTCAGACACACACATATACACAGACATACACAAATAGAGACACACACAGGCTGACACACACAGACATATACACACAGACACAGACATACACACACAGGCACAGACATACAAAGAGAGAGCAATACACAGATATACACATACACACAACACAGACAAACACACAGAGAGACATACACGCAAACATACATACATAACAGACATACAAAGAGAGATCACACAGACACAGACATAAACACATAGACACATACAGACATACACACTCAGAGATACACAGAGACATACACATACACACACATACATACATACATACATACATACATGCATACATACATACATACATACATACACATACACAGATATACAAAGAGAGAGATGCACACAGAGATACACACACAGAGAAAGGAACTTCTTGGAAAGAGGGGAGTTGACAGTGAGATAAAAGAGGATGTTGGGAGGAGAATATGGCCAAAATATGTACATGTATGAAATGTCATAATAAAAACCATTACTATATACAATTAGTGTATGCTAATTAAAACATTTTTGAAAACCATCTGCAGAAGCAAAGAAGACAGTCATCTTGGGAGGACTTTGAAAATGCTGACCATGTCACTCTAGAGAGCAGACAACTAGGGTCAGCACATATGAGACTGGACGGTCCTGCCTAGTCAAAAGCCAACGTGACAGCAAAGACCAAGGCCTAAGGAGCTGTAGACTCTAAAGCTAGGAACAAGTAACCACAAGATGGAGATGTTCTCCCACCATGAGGAAACAGGCAGCATGTTAACTATTTTAAGGAGAGATGCTTGTGCAGGGTCTAGGGAGACCAGGAACTGAAAATAATTCTCAATCAGCAGAAACGAGCTTTTTTGTCTCTTTCTCTTTTGTATGGTGCCGGGGATGGAAGCCAGGGCTTTGCACATGCTAAGTGAGAGCACATGCTGAGATACACGTAGTACTGGCCTGAAACCTGCCTGCCTAGTGCTTCTGATGAGTTGAAGAGATCCATCAATACCAATGGAGAGAATACTGTTGTGGAGGAAGCTGCACGTGCAGTGTGGTCCTGCCAGCTGAACTCTCCCGTCCCTGGCTGCAACGATGAGGTCAGTGAGAACAAAATCCACAGGCACTAGGGGCTGACTCAGTACACTTCAGACCTCACTGCATCTCAAGGCTAAGCTCTCCATCCTCAGTCAATGCTGCCACACTCCTAAGATGCAGCGCCCAATGACCTCATTCCTAGTGTGCACCAGGAATACACACACACACACACACACACACACACACACACACACACACACCACATGCATAGATATAAAGTAGTGCACATGTGTGTCATGCTGTATGTGTGAAACTCAGAAGACAACTTGAAGAAATCAGTTCTTTCCTTCTACAATATGGTTTCCAGGAATCAAACTCAGACCATATATTTTGAATGTATTTTGAATGTAAGTTTACATGTATGTGGATACACATATGTGCAGGTATACATGCACATGACAGTGCATGTGTGTGTGCATGCATGCTTGTGTGTGTGTGTGTGTTGTGTACACGCATGTTCTTCAGTTTTTCTCCATCTCATATATTGAGGCAAGTTCTCTCAGAAATCTCACACAGCTCGATTCAGCTGTCCTAGCTGCCCTGCTTGCCGCCAGGATCCCACCTCTGCTTCCCTTGAAAACTCTGACTGCAGGTAGACCATTAAAGCTGGTGGGTACTGGGGATTCAAACTTCCATCCTTACACCTGCACAGTTATTTCTCCAAGCCCAAGATTGATGGATTCTCAGTCCACTTCTCAGGACGTGTTCTAGGATGGGCCATCTGTCCCAATTTTTTCAGGACGCTATGGGTCTTAGCTTTTCCTATACTTAAGACCACCTCCACCAGAACTCAACATCCAGTAGTCAGAGTACAACCGTACAGCACAGGGCCCAAACTGTAGTGTATCTTCTCTTCCCAGCATTATGGCTGAGAGCACAGAACTCACAGGTAGATGGAAATTAGTCTGACCCTTGACCCTACCTCCTACAGCAGTATATAATCTGTGCAAGTAACTATACTATTCTAGGGCTCCATTTTTAGAGAGGGAAGGAGGAGATGGAAAGTGAAAGGGGAGGGAGAGTGAGAAGAAGAGAGCATGTATATATGAGCTGTTGTTGAGTGAAATAACAAATAAAACACCATCCCACACTAGTACCAGCTACTTCCTCTCTGGCCCTGGCTACAGGTTGTTCTGAAGGTTAAGGAAACAGTGCTTGGTACACACAGCCATTGCTATGGTTACCTGTAGAATTATTCCTAGCATCAGGATGCAGTGGAGGAGGAAAGACCACCAGGACACAGAATCAGAATACTGCAGATGTAGTATGCACAGCTATCTCCTGTGTGGTACTTTTCAGAACCAGAAATGCCCACTGACGAGAACTTTAGTGTTATCTCTGATTCCTACGGTTGCTATGACAAATAACCCATGAGCTGGGTATTTTAAAAGAGAATCTCCCTTATTACAGAATCCCAACGACACTTTCCATAGGATCTAAAAGAGTACGTTTTCCTGTATCCTCCAACTCTTAGGACGTTAGACTCCTTGTGGCTTTGGGACTTCTTCACAGGGTCCCCTCCCCTCCCTGGGCCTTCTCTTCTTGTCTTATAAAGAAACTTAAAGTTGAATTTGGAGCCATGTAAATTAGGATGTGGTCATCCTTGGATCCTTAAATTAATTACGTAAAATCACATTCACAGGTTGGAAGAAAACACCATTCAATCTACTAAACATTAAAAACAGAAATGACCATGGCATTTAGCACAGGGCCAGATTAAATGACCTGTAACCCGCACATACTCCGCCATAGTTGTGGGAAAGGCTGAACTGGATTGCATTGTGGCAAAAGTGGGGGGAGGGTGTTGAAGATGGTGCCTTTCTGTGTTCAATTCTGTGAACAGTTTGATATTTTTTATTGGTTTGCCTGCTGGTTACACAACCTAAAGCCAGGTTATTGCTGACAGGAGCCTTACAGATAAAGGCAGGAACCTTCCAGACACCCCCCACTGGCAGCTGCTTCCCAGACCCCCCAGAGGCTTGTCTGTTTCATGGTCCCATTCACAACTTCAAAGCCTCTCTCTAGCTAGTCTCCCTGAACAAGGCCAATCTGAACTAATTTGGTAATCAGAGGCAGCTGAAAATTTAAAACCATGAATGACTATCTGGGCATGCATACGTGTGTGTGTGTGTGTGTGTGTGTGTGTGTGTGTGTGTGTGTATGAACCTGTAAGCCACACACACACACACGAACGCACATGCACACACACAAATCTGATGCGTGTATGTTCTGCAACTACATCCTCATCAAGTTTCACCCCAAGAGTTTTTCCGTGTTTCTTTATTCTACAAAAGCCTCCTTTGTCTGCTGTCCTCTCGGGAGTCAGAAAGAGAGCCCTGGAGAGCCACTCCTCACCCTCTGCACGGAATGAGAAAGTATTCCAAGAAATCAGAGTTCTCTACCTCTAATGCCAACTTAATTAACATTCAGTAAGACCCTGCACACTGATGAGATCATGTATCAGGAGAGCCCCCAACCTTATTACTGTGGCTTCCCCTTCTGGAGTATCCAGTGTCCTGGGAGGTCAGGAAAGCCATTAGAAATCTGTGCTTCCTCCTTTTGAAAGGTCACTGGGTGAAAGAATGTTCCCTCCATGAATAACCTTCTCTTACTTCCTTTTTGAGAGACTAATGGTTTCTTGACTCAGAAGCTTCCTATTCAAAGGACAACATTCTGCAACCAAAGCAGCTCGATCCTAAGATAATACATAGATAAGTGTTGGTTAAATCCTTAGATAAGGCCCACTAAGCATGAGTTATCTGAATCTCTTTCTTCTATGGTGAGGAACCTCAGTGAACCCCAGGAACTCCCTGATGGAGATCAAAGCAGGCATTTCCCCCTCCAGAAGGTTCCCTTAACCCAGCCTCTGTCTAGGGCAACACACAGGCCTCATCACTGACATTCACTTCAGTCACTTGAGGCTCCCTGCTCCCTTCCCTTCTAGACCCCTAAATTTGATGTCTAAGACCTTATTGGAAAGGAGAAAAAAGACCATTAATATTTTTAAGACGTGGATTTTTTTCCTGTTTAATCTGCCTTCTTTCTTCCTTATTCAATCTAAAAAAAAAAAAAGGTGGATTTCTACATCCATGGTCTTTACAGAGCGATGAAGGTAGAAGGACTGGCTGGAGTGTTGCTGAGTTTGATTTCCAGGAGCCAGGACAGATGGAGTAGTTCATCTCTACCCAACCCATCCAGCAGCAAGGAGGTGGAGAGTTGCTGGGGTAGGAGAAAATTGTTGCTTTATTGGAGATGTGGCAACTGGTAGGTTTCCCAAGTTCCGGCATACAGCTCCACACCCATGCACATACTAGCATCAATAATTAGACTTAGTGAGTTATCAAAAGAAAAAAAGCCATGGAGTTGGGAGGGAGTGTATTAGGAGGAACTTGGAGGGCATTAAAAGGGAAATGGAAGGTAGGTTTGATCATACTTTACTATAAATACTAAAGTTCTCACAGACGAATTTTTCTTTTTTGCAAAGAACAGAAGAATACATACACTGGTTATGATGGTTTGTATACACTTGGTCCAGGGAGTAGTACTATTAGGAGGTGTGGCTTTATTGGAGTGGGTGTGTCACTGTGATAGTAGGCTTTAATACCCTTGTCCCAGCTGGCTGGAAGCCCGTATTCTGCTAGCAGCCTTCAGATGAAGATGTGGAAACCTCAGCTTCACCTGTACCATGGATGCCTGGATGCTGCCATGCTCCTGCCTTGATGATAATGGACTGAACCTTGGAACCTTTAAGCCAGCCCCAATTAAATGTTGTCCTTTATAAGACTTGCCTTGGCCATGGTGTCTGTTCATAGCAGTAAAACCCTGACTACGACACTGATCATGGAAACAGAGCAAACAGACAGCATTCCTGCTTCCAGTCCCTTCTTGAGTTCCTGCCCTGACTTTCTCCCAGTGATGAATCCTAACCTGTAATATGAAATAAATCATGTCTCTAAAAGTGCTTTATCACAATAGGAAGGAGACTAAAGCAAGATGATGAACAGCAATTATGCAGTGAATAAACAAATAAAAGAGAAAATAAATAAACAGGGAGAAGCAACTACTCTCAAAGGATTACTTTCTGTGTCCACTGTTTAAAACCAGTCATGGAAACAATGCCCCATATGTGGTGCAATATATAACACTGTAAAAGTGCACTTCCTGGAACATTTATGTTCAAAAATAAAAGACAAGTAGGGTCCAGGGAGGTGGCTCAGCTGGTAAGGCTCTTGCCATGGAGACATGAGGGATAAAGTTCAAACTCCCTGCTGGCTGAAATGCTGGGTGGCCATGAAGGCCTGCCCGTAATCCCAGCACAAGAAAGGCAGAGGGAATCCTGTTAACAGCCTAGGCAGTGATTCTATCCATCAGCAGACACTGAATTCAAGTAAGAGACCTTGCCTCAATATGTGAGGTGAAAACCTACTGAGAAAAACACCTGATGTCCTTCTTGGGGGTGTGCGCTCTCGCGCGTGCGCACGAACGAGCACGAGCACACACACACACATCTACACACATGTAAATATGCACATATATATGCGCCCCCTAGACCCATATGCAAAAGCCAGGAATGAATCTTCAATTATTTTATCTTAAATACAGATATTATCAAAAGGACACTATATTTAAGTAGGCAATAGGAAAGTCAGGGGGGTCAAAGACGTTTCAGTAGAACCTCCGGGTCTTTCCGAGGATTACACATATGGAGACACTGTGGCTCCAGCCATGAGTCTGTCTTTTCAACACAGCAACATGGTTTACATTATTTCACTGCTGGCCATGATTAAGCCATTTTAGTCTACATCTGGAACACCGAGAAAGAAAGTCACAGGCCAGAGAAAATGAAGACAAGTTTATGGATTAAGAAAAACTTGAAAACGAAAGTAGCCTGTTGAGGAATTAACTGCATTGTGAATAATTAAGGGGAAGGAAAAAGCCATAGTTTCCTACGGAACAGAAGGGGCTGTGAGCGGTGCTGTCTCTTTGACAGGTACCAGGTGGCGCCATCAGCCTTAAGCAGCCTGGTTGTGTTTCATGAGGCAGAAATCAGAACTAGAAGGAAAATCTGTAGGCACATAGGACTCAAGAGTGAACAGGTTATCCCAGAACGAGAGCCCAGCCATGGTAGCTACTCTGCTACCTTTACTGGGACTCAAATATCATCACCTGGTAAAAGCAAAAAGTGCCTGAACCACCAGGCTCATCAGACCTCCTACTGTGAAAGCATCAGTTGTTAGCCTTCCAGACTGACCAGCTTACCTAGGATTTTATGATGTGTGACCGGGTTCTATAGTGACTTATTCTGCTGTGTTGTTTGTTGGCTTCAATGCCTTTATGGGATGTAGCTGAAAACATCCAGAGAGTTTCCTACAGGCTGTCTGTGCTTGATCTTTTTCTTCTCAGCACTGCTTGTTTCTTTGTGCAATTTTGGCTTGTTCATCTCTGTTCTCCACCAAATGCTTCATCCTTAATCACATGCCCTCCAGTATTCATCCCTCTATCCCCCAAGCCTGCTGTAAGAGACACATTTAATTTCACTGCGTCAGTATTGGGTACTAATCAAACCAGAATAACAGAACCAGTGAAAACAAAACTAGTAAGATAAAATACAAAACTCAGCTGTTTTCACACAACCGCAGGAGAGTGAGAGAAATCACCTTTGCCAAATTGACTATTATCTTGACTCCCTCGCTCTGGCTTAGCAACACACTATTCTCAATTTCTACTTCTGTTTTAAGTAACCTGCTAAGTCCAGTAGCAGTGCCGTGTGCACACGGGTATGGGACCATCCACCAGAGCACGGGAAAACTAACAGTAGCCACATCCTCAAGAATGACTTTCCACCATTCCCTACCCACTGCCAACAGCTCCTAGTATGGTATGGCTTCTGGAGAACATCTACTTCATCCCCTGGAACTTTGACTTGACCTTGTGTAGGTCTTGTGTGTGAACGCACAACCATGGTCAGCTCACAGGTGAAACAGTCGTGTCCAGAAGACAGCTCTGCCGAGCCCTCCTCCTGACTCTCCAGTTCCTAAAGTCTTCCCACTGCCGCTTCTGAGACAGTTCCCTAGACTTAAGTCTCTACTTATAAAAGTGTAGGTCCTGAAGAGTTTGACTAAAAATAACTTGTATTTGCCTTTGCTTAAATTGTGATTACACAAATCTACTCAGTTTATGAATATTGTTACTATAAAATTTTTCTTTCAACTAAAAATTAATCATCCAATAAAGAATGTGCATTGCTACTTGGAGCTTTTATCTGACACTCATCCCTCTGATTTATAATCAAAATGAGCATAGTTTTGAAGTCAATGTCAAACTAATAACATTGTTATTCACTCTTTATAACACCAAGGATAATTTGAGGCCAACTTTGCGATCCTGAGTATTCACCAGCAAGGCTAAAGGCATAGCTTTCCCACTTCCTTTAAAGAAAATGTTGGCTGTTTCTCCAATCATTATTTCTTACAGCTTTATTTTAAAAAAAGAGTTACAAGTATAGATTTTTAAAAGCATTATGTCATAAAACTATATGAATATATTTTTGTCAGTACTTGATTTTTTAAAGGTTTGATAGTATGCATTGAAATCTTACTAGTTACCATAAGCATAAAGTACATATAAAACAAAACGTAACATGGAAATAGTCAAAGTTTTATTGGTGTGTATAGATTGAACATAATGATTTTTAAATACCAAAAATTGCCAGAAGGCTATGTTCTTAGCTCTTGAGTTATTAATGATTTAAGATCTAGGTGTACCCCACTCTGAGTGGGTGCTATACACTTGTTGTTAATGTTGTTGTTTTCTACAAAGGATTAAGAGTTCTACTTGTTGGCCTTTCTTTTTTTGAGCTTCATATGGTCTGTGAGTTGTTTCTGGGGTGTTCAGAGCTTTCTGGGGCCAGTATCCAATTATCAATGACTGCATATTATGTCTGCTCTTTTGTAACTGGGTTATCTCACTCAGGATGATATTCTCTAGATACATCTATTTTCCTACAAATTTCAAAAAGACATTGTTTCTGATAGCTGAGTAGTACTCCATTGTGTAAATATACCACAATTTTTTGTATCCATTCATCTACTGAAGGACATCTGGGTTCTTTCCAGCTTCTGGCAATTATAAATAAGAATGCTATGAACATGGTGGAGCAGGTGTCTTTGTTGTAGGTTGGAGCAACTTTGGGGTATATGCCCAGAAGTGGAATAGCTGGGTCTTCAGGTAGGACTATGTCAAATTTTCTGAGGAACCGCCAGACTGATTTCCAGAGTGGTTATACCAGTTTACAACCCCACCAATTGTGGAGAAGTGTTCCTCTTTCTCCACATCCTCGCCAGCATCTGCTGTCATCTGAGTTTGGATCTTATCCATTCTGACTGGTGTGAGGTGGAACCTCAGGGTTGTTTTGATTTACATTTCCCTGATGACTAAGGATGTCGAGCATTTCCTTAGATGCTTCTCAATCATTTGATATTCCTCAATTGAGAATTCGTTTTTTAGCTCTGTACCACATTTTTAGTAGGATTGTTTGATTCTCTGGAGTCTAAATTCTTGAGTTCTTTGTATATATTGGATATTAGACCTCTATCAGATGTGGAATTGGTAAAGATCTTTTCCCAATCTCTTGGCTGCCATTTTGTTTTCTTGACAGTATTCTTAGCCTTACAGAAACTTTGCAATCTCATTAAGTCCCATTTCTCAATCCTTGGTCTTAGAGCACAAGCCATTGGTGTTCTAAGGAAATTTTCTCCTGTGCCTATGTGTTTTAAGGTTTTCCCTACTTTCGCTTCTAATAGTTTCAGTGTAGCTGGTTTAATGTGGAGATCTTTGATCCACCTGCACTTGAGCTTTGTACAATGTGATAAGAAAGGGTCTATTTTCATTCTTCTGCATGCTGACTGCCAGTTGAGCCAACACCATTTGTTGAAGAGGCTGTCCTTTTTCCATTGAATATGTTCAGCTCCTTTGTCGAAAATCAAGTGACCATATTGTGAGAGTTCATTTCTGAATCTTCTATTCCATTGATCCACGTGCCTATCTCTGTACCAGTACCGTGTGGTTTTTAACACAATTGCCTTGTAATATAGCTTGAGGTCAGAAATGGTGATTCCCACAGATGTTTTCTTGTTGTTGAGGATAGATTTCAATAATCTAGGCTTTTTGTTATTCCAGATGAATTTGCAAAGTACTCTTTCCAACTCTATGAAGAATTGAGTTGGAATTTTGATGGGGATTGCATTGAATCTGTAGATTGCTTTTGGTAAGATGGCCATTTTTAAAATGTTGATCTTTCCAATCTATGAGCATGGGAGATCTTCCCATCTTCTGAGATCTCCTTCAATTTCCTTCTTCAGAGATTTGAAGCTCTTGTGCTACAGGACCTTCAATACTTAGTTAGAGTCATGCCAAGGTATTTCATATTGTTTGTGACTATTGTGAAGGGTATCTTTCCCCTAATTTCTTTCTCAGCATGTTTGTCCTTTGAGTAGAGGAAGGCTACTGATTTGTTTGAGTTAATTTTATATCCACTCACTTTGCTGAAGTTCTTTATCAGCTGTAAAAGTTCTCTGGTGGAATTTGTCATATGCAAATAGTGATGTTTTTACTTCTTTCTTTCTGATTTGTATCCCTTTGATTTCCTTTTCCTGTCTAATTGCTCTGGCCAGGACTTCCAGTACTATGTTGAATAGGTAGGGGGAGAGTGGGCAGCCTTGTCTAGTCACTGATTTTAGTGGGATTGCTTCAAGTTTCTCACTGTTTACTTTGATGTTGGCTATTGGTTTGCTGTATATTGCTTTTATTATGTTTAGGTATGGGCCTTGTATTTCTGGTCTTTCCAAGACTTTTAACATGAGGGAGTGTTGAATTTTGTCAAATGCTTTCTCAGCATCTAGTGAGATGACCATGTGGTTTTTTTTCTTTGAGTTTGTTTATATGGTGGATTACATTGATGGATTTCTGTATATTAAACCATCCCTGCATCCAAGGGATGAAGCCTACTTGATCATGGTGAATGATCATTTTGATGTGTTCTTGGATTCAGTTTGCAAGGATTTTGTTGAGTTGCATCAATGTTCATAAGAGAGATTGGTCTGAAGTCCTCTTTCCTTGTAGCATCTTTGTGTGGTTTAGGAATGAGGGTTATTGTTGCCTTGAAAAATTAGTTAGGTAGTGTTCCATCTGACTCTATTTTGTAAATAGTTTGGAGAGTATTGGTATTAGGTCATCAATAAATGTCTGATAGAATTCTGCACTGAACCCATCTGTACCTGGGCTTTTTTAGTTTGGGAGGCTTTTGATGACTGCTTCTATTTCTTTAGGTGTTATGGGATTAAATTAGATGGTTTATCTAGTCCTGGTTTAACTTTGGTATCTGTCTAGGAATTCATCCATTTCCTCCAGATTTTCCAGCTTTGTTGAGTATAGGCTTTTGGAGTAGAATCTGATGATTTCTTGAATTTCCTCAGTTTCAGTTGTTAAGTCTCCCCTTTCATTTCTGATTTTGTTAATTTGGATACTCTCTCTTTGCCCTCTAGCTAGTCTGGCTAAAATCCTGCTAATTTTCTCAAAGAACCAGCTCTTGGTTTTGTTGATTCCTTTGTATGTTTCTTTTTATTTCTATTTGGTTAATTTCTACTCTAAGTTTGATTATTTCTTGCCGTCTAGTTCTCTTAGATTTATTCATCTATCATATGTAAGTACACTGTAACTATCTTCAGATACTTAGCTGTTGAGCCATCTCTCCAGCCCTTCTCTAACCATTTAATATTGTGTAATAATAATGTTTGGGGGCAATTATTACAGAGGTCACCCTTCTGCAAGAGCAGCTTTCACATTCCATGATTAATGAGCAGTCCTAACCATCACCAAGTCTTCAGTCACAAATAAATGACACCAGAATTTATACACCCAAACTTGACCTCTCTGAGCTCCGTGGATTCACAGGAATGATTTCCTCCCGAATGAGCACCCTGAAGGCCTCTTAACCTCAACTTCCTCACATGGAGTTCATCAATCTCCCCTTCTGCAGCCACGCCACCATTGCCAGTGACCTGGAACCCACACTACTCAACTATATCTCGATCTTAACCTCAGTGCTCACATCTACCAAATGGATACTAAAATGAACTAACATAGGAAGAACCGCACTGATCAGAATCACCTGCCATGCAGATCCAGAGGTTTATCACAATAACCCTTCAGGCTGTTTTTGTTTTTAAATGAAACTAAAGATGGCTGCCTTTCCAAAACCCTATTCGCAAGTGGGAAAAGCTTTGTATCACCCATAGTAATTCCTTGGAATCTACTGCAGCTGGACTCAATGGAAGAGTTTAATCTAGCAGTGCAGCAGCCTTCCTAGTTGAGACAGCCATGACCTGGACATATGTTTGTGATGCTTATGTGGACCATTTCTGTCCATCACACACAATCACAGCTGAATCCTGACTGTCTTCCATATATACCGGAGCACTGCCATTTCTCTACCCCTAGTAGTAGAAAAGAAATTCACCTCTCCCAACCACTCCAAACCAAAATACAAACCACCACAATATCTCTAATACTCCTGCTTTGTTTGCTTTACCATGAGAATAAATCATTTCAACAGCTCAAAGAGGTTTAACATGCTATTATGAACCCACAAGGATCTGGTTAGATGCTTGTGCATATAAATAATTTAACAGTTGAACAACATATACCCTAACCTGGAAATAAATTCAAAGCCTAGAAAAGGAGCATATTTATTTAATGGGGATGGGGTGGTATAGAAGGAGATGCCTGATGAAGAATATTACTTAGAATGCCTGAAATGAGCACTTTATCAAATACTATAATTTTCTAAGAGGTATGCATTAAATCACCTCCTTAGAGAATTAACTTTAATAACCTCATTGAAAAAAACTAGTAACACCCAGTAAAAATGGAAAATTGGTAATGCACTGTGGAGGAAACTTCAAAGCTGGTTCAAATGTACAGAAGGCTATTTTAAAGGTTGTTTTACAGCCCATCCTTTTTACTTCATTGGAAAAACTAGAGAGAAATTCTCCATATGCTTATTCCAAATGTCACCACATAGCTGAAATTATCAATCTCCTCGATAGAGCCGACAAATGGATATTTGCTGCACCTATCTGAAGAAAATAATTTTAAACTTTGATACTAATTTTATTGAATTTTGTATTTTTGGGGTTAAAAGTTATAGTATCAATAATACTACAAAGCAATCAACCAATTAATATGCCCAAGATTCACTTTTTAGAAAATTTTATCACCTACAAATATTTTTAATCATATGTTAAATCTCTATTATTTATAGTTCACCTGCAATGTTAGTATAATTCAAAATAATTAGGGTCTGTGCTAACTTTCTTTTGCCATTTTTAGTTGTCTTGTGTACGATAAGCCTCCTGGAGGAATGGGCTTGCAAATCTTAGAGAAGGTTAAAAATCATCCCTCCAGCCCTGATCTGTTACCTGACATTCTATTACTACATTATTGTGGGTTTTTTGTTTTTTTTTAAGCTCCTTGAAGATAGTTAGTGCCAGCTCTTCTGTTTCACTACCTAGTTCACAGTAAAGACAAGTAACTGATCAATGGAAACTCTTAGAGGAAGAAAAGAAACCATCAGAATGAGAGTTGAAGGGGAAGAAAAGCCATCACTGAGAGAAGCGTACCTGGATCACAACTCTAGCTGCTCTCTATCAGTTCTTAAACCCACACACTGAGGGGAGCTCAGGGGCAGAGCACCTGCCTAACATCTGCAGGTCCTGTGCTCTATCTCAAGCATTCGAGAACAAAGAAAATGGAAGCAAAATTCTGAGAGGTCTAACAGCATAAATGATGTGCCTGTAATCTAGCCTCGGATCATCCAGTGCTGGGCTTTAGATTACCGACTCACACATAAAATACACAAAACACTGCTGTTTTCTCGTTCCAAATGAGCAGCTCCAGGGCAAAATCCTTGTATCTACACATTGTTTTTACAACTATCTAAGTACACACACACACACATACACACAAATACACACACACACATACACACACACACACACACACACACACACACACACATATGAAACATTGAACTGAGAAAATAATGGAAAGCTGGTCTTCCAGGGTGAATCTGGAATTAAAACAGAGTTGATTATCCCAAAGCCAGAAACAATCAATGAAGGAACAAATGCACACTTTTGCTGGTCTCTCAACTGGTTTGGCATGAAGAGTAAAACTTGAGAAAGGAAACTATTTCTTATTTCAACATGCTACCAAAGAAGCACACAAAATAAAATCAATTTTTACTGCTCATTTCTGAGTTTGTCATCAATGCATAAATACACAGTGAAATCTCCTGACATACATCTGATATACATGTACTAAATTAAAGTTTAAAAAACCCTCCATGATATCACTCAATGACTAAGTAAAAAGACTGAGGAAAGGCTGACAACTCAAGCTTCCTTCTGTCGGATACAAGAGTTAGCATTTCCCCTCTCAGCTCTCTCTCTGCCTCAACTCACACTGACTCAATACAATCTATGTGCCACACCTCTCCAACCTCTGCCCAGGCCACGACGTAGACTAGCAGTGACCACAACACTGTCAACACTGTCAATCACTCCAGTGACCATCAGTGGTTCTCTGTGTGAGGTGACATACTGACCCTGTGGGGCTGTCCTGTACCCGAGTAAGTGCTGACCATGTACCTCTGGATTTCCACTCATAATGTATCTTCACTTTCTGTGAAGTGGAGACAGGCCAGATAGTACATCTCAGCCAATGAGATGAAACAGGAAATGACCTAGGCAGAAGCTTAAAATTTTAAGAGCTTCTCTGTACCATTTCCCTTTACCACAGTACACACTGAAATTTCTTACAATCGTTTCTATCACCTGGGTCCCACAGCTAATGTGGCACACAGAAGAATGCCCTAACAGCTCACAGTGGAGTGATCCAATGCCACATAACACAAAGCAATCTATAGTGGATTAAATGGTCAAAGAAGAAACAAATCTACTACTGGAGGCATCCCAGACCATCACTTGCTACAATCTCCTCTCTCATTGCCTTCCCACTATCCTGTTCTACAACACTGCATCCTTCCTCTCAGATGCCAGGTTGAGCATCCTCTAAGATGGCTCCTAGTGGTCCACAGTTCTTAGTAAACACACATATATACCACAGTGGGGGAGTTAGATAGGATGAGAGAAAGAGGGGGGGGTGGGCAGAGAAAGAGCAGAGACAGAGACAGAGAGAGAGAGAGAGAGAGAGAGAGAGAGAGGCAGAGAAAGAGCAGAGACAGAGACAGAGACAGAGAGAATACACAGACCAAATGACTCACTGCCATTTGCATATGGCAGATGTGACAAGATATTTACCTCTTAGTCTCTGTTACAAACAGTCATGGTTTCCACTTTGCCCATCATGGTGATTTGAATGATAAATCTCTCCTATAGTCTTGGGAATTTAAATACTTGGTCCCCAGTTGGTGGGTCCCCAATTTGGGAAGGTTGTTGAAGAAAAAGCCCCATTGGTGTAGGCTTTTCGGGTTGCAAGCCTCAGTGCTTCGTTTGCTCTCTGCTTCGTGTTTGCAGTTGGACATGTGATGCGCTGGCTTCCTTCTGCCACACCACCTGACAGTTGCTGCCATCTTCCCCACGACAGATCCTTAGCCCTCCAGAACCAGAAACCAAGACAAACGCCTCTTTCCATAAGATACTTTGGGTCATGACATTTTACTATAGCAACAAAAATGTAATGAATGCACCCATGCTCTTGCTCACTCCTGAAGAGGCCAGAAATGTCACAGTTGTCCTTATGGAGTGGCTCAGATGAGATGAAGCCTTCACTCAGTGGTGAGCAAAGAGCCAAGTCCTATCTATGTCAGTGAGCTTAGAAGTGCCTTAATTCTTCAGCCTTTGCCCCCCACTGCTTATCTGATCAGCTGTTAAACTTACTCATAAAGGACAGGCCGGGTTAGAGGTAACTGTCTTCACCACTAACAATAAGGACTGAAAAAGAATAAAAAGTCCTAAGCATCAGAGATCCCCAAACCTACTGAGACCCACTTTGAGGATGGGGCCCTAGAATGTGTAGCTAAAGAATAAAAAGTTCACAGGTCTTTCTAATAACAACCAGAAGAAAAGGCCAGAGCTCAAGTGAATATTTTCTTCAAGGCTCATACAGCGACACACAGAGGAGAATTTTCTGGCTGATATCTCAGCTGGCAACTAACTTATAGCTTGGACCTAGGACTTGAACATCTACAGAACCAATATTCTCCTCTGCCCCACCCCATCCCCCAGCTCCACAGTGACCAGGCATCTGAAAATGTATGAGAGAAACAGCCATGCCTTCGAGAGGCTACTGACATCAGATTAGAAGTACAGTCCCTGATAACATTCATCGCTGTCAGAATAAACCAGAGAATGGGCTAAACGTCCCTGTTCTTATAAGTGGACTGTGGCCTTTAGGCTTCTGGGAAGCTCCTAGCATAGGCTGGCAAGTCTGGGCATTTTTCTCAGCAGGAAACCACTGAGCAGTAGTTACCTATTTCAGTGAGTAACTGGACAGGCATTCAAAAAGACCTCAGAAGACTTCAAGTCAATCCCAGCTGGATCTGAAGTGCAGACCTGTGGTCACCAGCCAGGTCACCAGCCACCCACCACCTAGCACCAGCTCAGAGGTTTCATCACCCCAACAGGCACTCTGCCCCAGTTTATTTTAGCCTTCGTGCAGGGCCACAGTCACCTTGCCATGGTCCTAAGCAAACCACACTTTACAAATCAACAAAGAGCATTCTCCAGACGGAGGAATGATAAACTATTCCAAAACAAATCTCCAAAGGGGAAGGGGAAATAAAACAGATTTTTGAGTTTGTTTTTCATGGGCAGCTGGGAAAAATAAATAAATCTACCAAATACCAACACCTCTCCAAAAGGCCTCCTGCCAAGTTTATGATGACTGGTGTTAAAAATGTGAGTTTCCGGTAGAGAGTGTGACACATCCCTGAGTCAAAGGGGAGCCCAGCCCTGGCTGACAGTCTTTGTCAGAACTGGGTGACACTTTCCCTGTAAGGAGTTTAAAATAAGGGCAATGAAGAAGTCAAGTCCATGAGTCACTTTGCTGCCTGTGCTCAATTTCCATCTGAATGAATAGGCCAAACTCAGGTCCTCTGAATCACAACCTGGAGGCTTTTTGAAGAAGAGAGTCCTAAACTTTGAACAAGTCAGAACACTGTAGCCACATTCTTTGTTGATAAGCCAGGGAAATGAACACCATACAAGGTAGTAAAGACTGAAAAACCACAGAGAAGAGAGGAGGAAAGGTGGAGGGCAAACACTTATAGTCCCTGTTCTTCCCCATAACTGTTCAGTAAGCAGGAAGGTAAGGAATGCCAGTCTATGAGGCTTTAGATACTCCCGAGGCTAGGATAGGACCTAGAGACGGGCTGCTGAGTTAGCAAACTCCTTTATCCAAGTTCCAGATTAACGAGCTAGATACAACAAAGTATCAGGAGAGGCAACCAATAACAAAACACAAACAAAAAGAAAACCTCATCCTATACACGCCCCTTAGGCCATGGTTCTCAGCCTTCCTAAGGCAGCCACCCATTGATACAGCTCCCCACACTGTGGTGACCCCAACCATAAAAGTATTTCATTGTTACTTTGTAACTATAATTTTGCTACTGTGTCGTATAATGAAAATAACCCATGTGCAGGACAACTGTTAAGTGATCCCTATGGGGTTCAAGACCCCCAGGTGGAGAATGGCCTCAGGCCTTTTCCACTCAGTACTCCAAGCAACCGATCCAAATTGATTGGGATGAATTTGAGATTAACTAGACACTAACTGAAACATCATAGGAAATGGGGCTTTAAGATTCACTAGTAGTGTTAAAATGACTTGTGCAAATTAAGAGCTGGAGTAGTAACCTTAATTTAGGCAAGCCCTTCCACTCTTCAACCCCATTCCATTGTACTTCCTAGTCCTGAAATTTTTCTCAGTTATAAGGACACAAATTCCATTTTAGCTAGAACCAGGGACAAGTATAAAGTTCTGTTTCTACCCTATCACAATAATAATTTACATACACACCCACCCTCATTCCTTGAAGACTATAAATATTTAGCTTTGTAAATACCTTTCATTTCATGCTTACACAAAGCCTGAAGTTTAATCTCAATGTAGATAATCACATTCAAAACTGTCCTCCCTCCCTGAACCTCATCCCTCAAGACAAATTAACCATGGTCCTCGCTGACAAAAATGACCTTATGTGATCTCCAGTGCTCTCCAAAAGCAATGCATTACTAAAATCCTAATGAAATCCCCTTCAGTGCAAATATCCCCACGGAGAGGGAATCAGCTTTACAGGAAAGAAAACTGAAAGAAAAGAGACTCTCAATCTTTCAACCTTACACCATTTCAGAATCCTAGACCGTCACCCCGGCATGTTTCGGGTATACACCCACATAGCGATCCCTGTTCTTATTATTTGAACATAAAAGTCAATATCTAGCTATGGAATGGAGTCCACAGTTGAAAAGGGGAACCATGTGCACAGTCCCAAGTCATCCTGTGGGAGAGAAGCTGAGGAGAATTCTATCCTCAACTGGCTAATACCTAGAAGAACTTGGACTTCCCAGCTTCACAGTGCAATACATTGTTTCTCTTGCATATCCAAGTCAGACTGCCATCAGCAACACAAATTTGGTAACTGAACAGACACACATACACATACCTAGAAATGAAGGTCTCCTTACATTATCTCAACCTGAGGTCAAAACACCTTTCATAGGGGTTACAGATCAGATATTTACAATTCATAACAGTAGCAAAAACATAGTTATGAAGTAGCAATGAAGTAATTTTATGGTTGGGGGTCACCACAGAATGGGGAACTGTATTAAAGAGTCACAGCATTAGAAAGGTTAAGAACCACTGCTTTGTACCTTCCTCTGGGTGTCCTCCTTAAACCCAGACTTCTAACTACATGGTCTCACCTCTGAAAGAGAAGGTAAAGGGTGTATGACTGCATCCTGTTTGGGTTGATGTGTTTGTGTATTCTATTTTTGTTAGCCCTAGAGAGGTTCTCCTCTTTGCATCTAGATTTTTCCTTTCTACAGACTCAGTAGCGTAGCCACAGCAAGCTTGATCCAAAAAAGGAATCCCTGTAAGGCATCCGAAATCAGGCCCCAGGGCTCAGTAGAAGTTTCTGCATTTGTCCTTTTGATTTATGTGTCTCATTACTGTAGAAGGCTGCAATAACTCTCTTCTTTCTTCTTGGTTAGTGGCTTCGAAATGCTGAACGGTTGATTACCCAAGTACATTAAAACTAATTTAAATCATCATCTTAAGCACCTGCATGCTCAACAAGACAGAAAAGACCCCCTGGAATCCAAACTATACTGGTCACATTTTTATACTCCATGGGACACAAAGTAGCAAATTCATCAAGGTAAAGGAACAGCAAAGCCTTTTACAGACAGGAGCTAAATGCACTTCTTAACTATTCTACAGCCCAAGGCTGCCTTTTAAAGAAAAAGTGCACATCCTTTTCCTCCTCTCCCGCTCCTGGAAGACAAATTTAACACTGATCACTTTAAGCATAACTCCACGTGGCAGCAAGTATGTAGCTGTAAAAACACGAAAAAATGCCCGCATTTGTGTAAAGCCCAAGGGAAGTTAACACGTGGACACAACCTTGTTTCCATCCACTCCTGTCATTGCCATGCATGTGTGTCATATTCAAGACATTCGGGCTTTTAAAGGCAACGGTTTCTACCCGCTGCCATTACACTGAGCCTCGAGTGTAAATGTGTGAGACTGAATTACCATCACTTAATTAGAATTTCTGTAATCAAACCTCTAACCAGAAAAAAAATTTTTGAGAGAAGCTGCTTTTTTGGGGCCAAAACTACATTAAAATACAACCCTCAAAGAAGTATATGTGTACAGTTACTACAAACTATCAACCAACACAGAAGCCTTGGGAACTATATAATTGATTGTCTTCCTTGCTTCCACTGTCTGTCAACTATGATTCCATACCTGGAAAATACTATAGAATATTTATTTGCATAAAAGGAAATAAATAAAAGGAAGGCAGAAATGAAGGAAGATGCAAGAAGGACTTCATTCACAAGAACTTCCTTTAGAAGTGGATACATCTTGCCTTGCCTTGCTCAGCACATTACTTTAACTTGGAAGCCTTAATGGATCATTGTTCCCTTTGGTTTCCAGGAACCTACCCCCATCATGGTCCTTGGCAAGAATTCATCTCTTTGAAATAAGGTAATGATTTCACTCATGTATTAGTAACTGAATTCTAAAGCCATACATGAATCAACTTTCTATTTTTTAACATATTGAAAATTAAATACATACATAGATTCTTTTTAACTATCCATGGGCTATTGAAGATTTAAGAAACATTATAGAAATCTCATTGAACAATCATCACTCTGAAGGAGTAGAGAAGCCACAGTTACTCTAGGCCAAAAAAATTAGGAATCCAAAAGAAATAAATAAGAATTAAAAAAGAAAAAGAAAAAGAAAAACGGCAGCCTACAGAATGGGAAAAGATCTTTACCAACTCCACATCAGATCGAGGCCTAATATCCAAGGTATACAAAGAACTCAAAAAGCTAGACACCAGAGAATCAAATAACACTATTAAAAAATGGGGTACAGAGCTAAACAAAACGTTCTCAGTTGAGGAATATCGAATGGCTGAGAAATATCTGATGAAGTGCTCAACATCCTTAGCCATCAGGGAAATGCAAATCAAAACAACCCTGAGATTCTACCTCACACCAGTCAGATTGGCCAAGATCCAAAACTCAGATGACAACAGATACTGGCGAGGTTGCGGAGAAAGAGGAACACTTCTCCACTGTTGGTGGGGTTGCAAACTAATACAACCACTCTGGAAATCAGTCTGTCGATACCTCAGAAAATTGGACATAGTACTACCTGAAGACCCAGCTATTCCACTTCTGGGCATATACCCCAGAGACACTTTAGTACACAACAAAGATATATGCACCACAATATTCATAGCAGCTCTATTTATAATAGCCAGAAGCTGGAAAGAACCCAGATGTCCTTCAGTAGATGAGTGGATACAAAAATTGTGGTACATTTACACAATGGAATACTACTCAGCCACCAGAAACAATGACTTAACCAAATTCTTAAGAAAATGGCTGCATCTAGAGAATATCATCCTGAGTGAGATAACCCAGTCACAAAAGAACAGACATAATATGCAGTCACTGATAGTGGGATGCTAACCCCAGAGGCTCGCACTGCCCCAGAAACAACTCACAGACCGTATGAAGTCCAAGAAAAAAAGAAAACAAAACAAAACAAAACAAAAAAATAGTCATGCTCAATCCTTACCCACCAAGAACACATTGACAAATTCCGGTTGTACCCTGTATTACATGTACTATCTGCTCATTGTAAAAAAAAAAAAAAAAAAAAAAAATCTTTACATACCAAGAAAACTTTGACTATTTCCAGGTTGCATCTTGTTTTACATGTACTTTATGCTCATTGTTACTGGTGGGATCTTTATCACACTATCAAACCTTTAAAAAAAAAAAAAGTACTGACAAAAATGTATTGTATAATTTTATGCAAAAAAATGCTTAAAATCTGTACATTTATCTTTGTTTTGTAAAATAAAGTTGTTAAAAAAATCAGAATGATCTCTTTAAAGGAGCGAAAACATTCTACCCAACAGGATAAAGGTGGCAACTTGTCATGTCAACCAAATGCATAGAACGCACACTTGAACTTAGCCTGGTAATTACCTGTGAAGGTACAAGCATGAAACTTGGTGATATTTCGGAGGTTGTTGATCTGGAGTAGGGTTTATGGAAAAGTTGTGTGCTTTCCTCTAAATCCTGCTGTAACTAAAACTGACCTTTAAAATTAAGAGTATGAAGGAACAAAATGTATTTTGACTCCAGTCAGCCTGAAAGAGTTCCTGACATTACAGCAGCGGAGCACTGAAGCAATAAACTAAACGGTAATGTCATAACCCAATGAATACAAATGAAATAGAAATCACAAATCGAGGAGAGGGACATGCTGTTCTTACAGACGAATTCCAAAAAACTTGAAGGCATTCCACTGTCCAGACTTCAATAACTAGCAACTTGTTTCTGATGAAATATAGAGAGGGTGGATATAGGTTGGCAGGCTGCTTGCCTAGAATGCATGAAGCCCTAAGTCTGCTCCTCAGCACCATATAAGTCAGACATGTTGGTACAAATCAGTAATAGCAGTTCTCAAGAGGTAGAGGCAGGTTACAAGTTCAAGGCCTTCAGCTATGTAATAAGTTTGGAGCGAAAGGACAAAGGACAGAATGAATGCCAGTACAAAAAGGAGAGAAATAAACATTTAATGGACACTAGCTTCATTCACCAAGTGGTCATGATAATACCATTAGTGATGAGTCATTTCTTTTCAATGACTTATCTTGAGTTTTATTTATGTGCATATTTATGTGTGTGGATGGATGCCTTCTGAGGCCAAATAAGGGCACTAGCACTCGGGAAACTGGGACAGCAGGAAGCTCTGAGCCACCCAACTTGGATACTGGGAACTGAACTCTGGTCCTCTGAAAAAACAGCAAACACTCTTAATCACTGAGCCAACTCTCCAGCCCCAACAAGTCATACTGATACCGTGTTCTGATGATACCGTGTTCTGATGTCAAGATTAATGAGATCACTTCACCTTCGAGGTAATATTGCCTCATTTCCATAAAGCAGTCTAAAGACAATGATACAGTATCTAATAACAAACAAATGTAGAGACCATCTGCAAAGTAATTTCAAAAAGTCAGAGTCACAAAGAATAAAGAAGATTACGAAACATCACAGAAAACAGAAACCCTGACTGACAGACAGATAAGATACAGGATTGGGTCCTCAGAAGAAAAGGGACATAACTGGGCAGAGGGAAGTCACTGCCATCAGATACAATTCAAACTTTAAGAATAAAGTTTGTAGTTTCGTTAGTACCATGCCGGGCTAATCTTCTCAAACTGACAAATGTGTACAGTCATGTAAAATGTTGGTATTAGGAAAAGTGGGCAATGGATGTGTTAAAATTTTCTGCGTTATCTTTACAACTTTTCTCTGAGCTTAAAGATTCTTTAAAATAAAGTCTGTTGGTAGAATAATACTAATCAAAAGGCTTTAAATATTTAGAATAAAATTTATTACATAATGACTCAGAAACATCACATTAACTTATTGAAGTCAAATAAGTGCCAGTGATTCAGGGAATTTGGAGTGCATTCAATATAATGAACATTCAGAAACACTATGGATGTTCCAAAAAGAAAAAAAATTATAAATGATACAGTTGTAATCATAAGCTCCTATTTTGCAGTCATTTATTATTTGGGAATGATTAAATGAAGAAATACTACCATTTTCCATAAGAACAAACTCTCCATGTAAGTGTGACTATAGAGGCTTTCCCAGCCTCAGGCCCAACAATAAAGGAGGCAACAGAAAAAGAAAAGCAAGAATCCTGGATCCATAATACTGCAAGATGTAATAGCCTCCTAAAGGGGAGGGAGGGAAGGTTCTTGGTGATAATTCTGCACGGATTCGGGCATTTCCCATGCTTTTGGATGGCTATTTCCTATTAACTAAACATTCCCTTCTAAAGTGAAGAAAATGGCTCATAAGACTCAGGAAATTAATAAAACTTACAAGGCCCAGGAAACTTATGAAAGTTTCCAGACTCTCAAGCCCCCTCCCACCTCCCAGGGAGCCTCCATCGAGGTACACAGGAAACTCTAGGGACTCAGCTTCAAAGGATGCTTATGTGGGGTTTTGGTGATTCAGCTGCCTTCTGGTAAGCCATACTCCTGTAAATAAAGTCATTGTTTCATCAAGATAGACTTGAATACAACAGTCATTTCTTGGGTCTGCCATGGTACCACTATCTGGGACGAGTAAACACAGATGTATGTTTCCTCAGGAAAAATCAGGCCACATCATGAAGAGACTGAGTTTGTCACCCATCAGGTGAGCATGTTAGCATAACACGTTCGTTTCTGGTTTCAATGTAAAAGCAAGTGGGACCTTGGCTCACTAGTGGGGCTGCCACACTGACTCAAGCGTATCACACTTCACTGTAGGAGAATGTGCAAAGCCATTGACTGATCACCACAGCACAGCTTAGTCTTCCTGACAAATATTACGCCACTTAAGTCTTCTTGCTGGTGTCCTACAGATCCAACTGCCCTCAGGAACCATCAACGGACCTAACCGTCCTCTCTCTTTGCAATAACCTAAGACAGAGAGCAGACCCATCTCTTCTCTCCACTCTCAATACTGAAAGCCAGAATGAGAAGGGAGGCTCCATCCAATAGACGTGGACTTTCATGAAATCTGACCAAGACATTGTATTTTAACACAATACAGCTTAAGTAAAACCAACTTGTTAATTCTTCTTCAATAACAACTCCCCTTAATATCACAAGTTCTTCTGTCCTATGCCATGGCTTTTGGTATGGTTTGAATGTAAAGTTGTCTCTCACAGGCTCCTGTGTTTGACCATTGGTTTCTACCTGGAAGCACTTTTATAAAAGGTTGTGTTTGGGGAACAGGGCCTAACTGGCAAACACGTGCTACTAGGGGCAAGCCTTGGAATAGCTCAGCCTGCTTCTAGCCCTGTTTTCTGTTTTCAGTCCACCAAGACGTGACCAGCAATGTCATAAAAAAGTCTCTGACACTCGGGAGGGGGCCTCTCTAACTGCCATGTCATCCCCACTTTGACAAGCTGATACCTTTTGAAAACATGTGCCAAAGTACATCTTTCCTCCCTCATTTCTGTCAAGTAAAGGGAACACGGCAATGTATAATATCTGTCTTTTCAAAAACAATGTGAGTTTATTGTTGATAAAAAAATATCTAGCTGTCAAATAATAAACGAATTTCCTAGACTCCCACATACATATTTGACATATTAATTACTGAGGATTTTATACATTTTTTTTCACTTATGTGTATACATTTATGACATAAACCACGTGTGCAGGCCCCCATGGAGGCAAACAGAAGGTATTGGATTCTCTGGCTTGTATTAAAGGCAATTAATTGTGAGCTACCCAATATGGACTCTAGGAATCAAACTCAGGTCCTCTGGAGCAGTACACACTCTGACCCACTGAAATCTCCCCAGCCCTCTGGGGCTGCTTTTAAAAATCTATTTTGCTAGTTTTCACTAATAAGGGTTTTGTTCATTCTAACTATTTTTCTAGTTCCTCAAAGATGAACAATGTTTGTGTGTGCTTGAATAACCTAATTTCGCCTGGCTAAAAACACTATCCAATTTCCTTAAAATTAAGAAAAGTGGATATTTTCCAAGGACCATACATCTTTACCTACAGATTCTATACACAGTTGGACTTAGAAATTAGCAAACTTGAGCCTATAAGAGGCCATGGGCATTTCCTATAGCAATGGTCAAGTGGCATGGCTCTCCCATGGACACTCAGAAAACAGCTCAAGTGTCATGCCTCTGGACAGAAAAGCACACTGAAACCCTCACCAGCCTGCCTAGTCAAAGCATGGGCCTGAGACCCAGAGGCACCCCTAAAGACCAATGACTATGAAACTGGATGAAAACATGCAAGCTGACACCCAGCATTGCACACACATCTGTTTAAAATTCAAGCAACTGTGCAAACCACAGATCGGTATTCAAATAAAATGTTTAAAGAGATTGTATTCATTTAAAAAGGAAATGAAAATATGGGCCTAGGTCTCTGGGCTCCACACTTCCTGTGGAGAGGTGATGGGCCTTCTAGGGTTTACATGGTTGTTAGCCTAGCAGGCTGAGCAAGAGGTGAAGTAGAAATAAAATGGCTTTTGATCTTGAGTCACCAGCACCCAGGGATCCTGTGCACACCACACAGGAAACCAATGCTTCAAGCCCATAGCAGCTTTGCACACATCATACAACTTGGAACCTAACTTCAGCCTGGAGGCCTCATCATCAGAAACAGCAGAATGGTGCTCCAGGGCAGCACAGATATTTTACGAATCTACCTAGATGGATATTTCTCAGTCTTGGGTGGAGCAGGACCACCACCATTACAATGAAAGGGTGTGAGTAACCACTGTTCACATCTCAGTCAAACCTCACACATTGAGGAAGAGCTTTGCCTTTGAGTGTGAGCATGTGCGTGGTATGCTTGCATGCATGAGTGCTCACATGAATGTGGGCACACCTGTATGTGTGAATGCACATTCATGTGTATATGGAAGCCAGAGGTGAGCATGAGGTGTCTCCTTTGGCTGTTCCCCATCTTATAATTGAAGTAGTCTTTCCCTTGAAGTTGGGGTTTGCTGATCCATATAATCTAGCTAGCCAGCCTACTCCAGAAATCCCTGTCTCTTCCTCCCAAGTGCCCTGCACTTAAATTAGGGCTAAAGAGCCAAACTCTCTGTCCACTTATGCAGCAAACTCTTTACCCACTGAGCCATCTCACTGACTCTGGCTTTGCCATAATTTCATATCACCTCCTTCCTAACTCACTGACTTACATCACCGGGCTGTGACGAGACACCATGTTCATTTCCTAACTGAGTGTGGGGCGCCGCCTGCACATTCTCCATTACAAGATGGCGCTGACATCCGGCTGGAGTTAGCAGTAAACAAGTCATGTGCGCACGCGCTGGGTAACTTTCCACTCCTTGAGTGCTGCCTCTCCCGTGACGTCATAGGGCCTGATGAGTTTCAAACAATCAGAAGGCTCCACGTCCAAGGCGAGGACTGATTCCTATATAAGGGGACGGGCTAGATAGTTCGTGGTCTTAGCTTCTACTTGATGTAAGCTTATGCTCTGCCTCTCGAGAGCATTAAAGCTATACCGCAGAAGAATCCTATTTTGTGTGCCATGTCGTTCTTGCTGGCGAGACGGTTGCGCGGGACAACTGAGCAACTTTAATCATGGGACTCAGTGATCTGTCAAAATTGCAGGCAGGATAAAGAACACTGAACCATGTGTTCTGATTCCAAAGCCAGGAGTTCCCCACACTCTGACCCCAGCAGCAGCATGTTCAAAAGATACAGGTTCATAGGTACCTGATGGCATGCATAAAAGAGTTTCTCTTTCCTTCTGGGCACATGTTAAAAGGAAGAGAGGAACGTCCGAATGTCCCTCCAAGGGGAGAAAATTCAGAGATCCCGAAAACTGTTCACACATTACCTGAATTCTGACCACCAGAAAAGCATTCAAGGCAGTTAACTATCATGGGGAACTTCAAGTACACATAAAACCCCAGCTTTCTAAAGGGAAAAGGAAAACCCATAAGCACAAAGTGTAGGTAGGGATGTGTCTGTTTGATGAAGGTGGCCTTGGCCAGACAACTTAGCATCATTTGGATTTTATATCTTTGTTTATTTTTTTAAAAAAAAAACTGGGTGAGATTCTTAACTTTAATTTTTTTAAGAATCATTTCCTAAAGCCACACTTAAATGGAATATAAATTCACAAAGCAACGTGGCTCTGGCAGGGAGTAAACTAATTTGTGCCTCAAACCCAGGCTGCTCTTCTTCTACCCTCGCTCCATAGCTAGGATCCACGTGGGGAGCCACCCAGAGAGCCAGAAAACACAACTACACAATCCTTTGTGTAGCGTCGTTGTCGCCCTTCCACTTGAATATTCGAAAGCTATCCTAACACAGTGCACACCAGGCACAAGTCAGCACGAGCACAGGAGACTAGGCCAGTCCAAATGGATGCTTGTTGTAAACTACGTCCTGGTCTTGAAGACTTAATGAAGTAGGGAAAGAATATTGAACATTGCAGTTTTACTTTATATACGATATCTGGTCGAATATTCTGGGTGTTAAGGATTCAATGACTTATTAAACAAATCAACACAGTTTGGAGTTTTGTTATTGTTATTTGTTATTTTCCTTTAACTCTTTTGATGGCCATTTTAAAATGTTAAAAATCATCTATGTAGCTTGCTCTATATTTCTGTTAAACATTGCCACAGTGAAGATAAAATTCATGATCAAAACTGTTGAGCAACAGGAGCACAGACACCACAGAAGGCTCTGCAGAAATTCTGTACCATCTCCCTCCCTGCAGCTAGCCACATCTCACCAGCAGGGCACAGTTCTGTCTCCTTTGGGAACAGCTATAGCAAAGAGTGCCCCAGCAACAATCAGATGGGCAGGGTTCCCGTGCTGTGAGCTCTGCCTCTCCCTCCTCACCCATCACTGCTGTCCCATTCCAATGTGGGAAACAGAAAAGTACCCAGAGTCCTTAGAGAACAGAGGATTCTGTAAGATGCTTCCCAGAATGGTTCCCTGGGTTCTGAGGGCTCCCTGGTGTTTTAGTGTGGGTTTCTATTCCTGCACAAAACATCATGACCACGAAGCAAGTTGTGGAGGAAAAGGTTTATTCAGCTTACACTTCCACATTGCTGTTTATTACCAAAGGAAGTCAGGACTGGAACTCAGGGTCAGGAAGCAGGAGCTGATGCCAAGGCCACAGCTGGATGTTACTTTCTGGCTTATTTCCCCTGGCTTGCTCAGCCTGCTTTCTTATAGAACCCAGGTCTACCCAGCCCAGGGATGGCACCACCCACAATGGACTGGGCCCTCCTCCTTGATCACTAGTTGGGAAAATGCCTTACTGCTGGATCTCATGGAGGCATTTCCTCAACTGAGGCTCCTTTCTCTGTGATAACTCCAGCTTGGGTCCAGTTTACACAAAACCAGCCAGTACACCTGGGTTCTGAAAGTTCTGAACACAAATACCCCTTTGCTGCTCTTGACCATGTGCTACTTTTGTTCAAAAACTTTTTAAAAGTTTACAGGCATACATATGCATACATATAAGTTTATATATCATATCATAAATTTTATGCATGAGCTGCTACTTTTACATCCTTTGGACATATTTACATATCACAAAGCATAATAAAATTGATATTTAGTTGACTGAGCTAAAAATGAAACTATAAGTTTAAGTAAATTTGCTTCATTGGTTCTTTTGTTTTTTTATGGAAATTATCTCTCACCCACTGTGATGTGAGTGAGTGAGCTTCCCTACCTTTTTAGGCCTTAGTTTACTATGCAATGATAGACAAATTTACAATACATAATCAACATGCTAGGCATACATAGCATGGTATATATGAATATGTAACCACATATCATGTATATATGTGTATATATATCTATATCTGTGTGTATCATATATGTATATGTAATATTGTATAACATGTATATATGTGATATACAAATTCAATGATATAGAAATTCGACAGTCTAGTCCTAAGCTGGCTGTACACCATCAGTTAGCTTAATGCTTAGAGTAGCTAAGAGGTACCTGACAAATACAGAGAAGCAAACAGAAGGTGTGCACTTGCAAGACTTAACAAGCCCAGTGCTATCATACAGCAATTGCTCAAAGACAACATCATGGAAGTTAGACTATCCCTTCCTTACTCCTTGTTAATGTCCTGTACTTTGAAGGAGAAGATTTCATGTTATTCCCTTTATATCTGTAGGGTAAAAAGACTATTCACAGTCATATACTATCTAACACAGTGGATCAGCTACAAAGAAGTGACTTTCTATTGCAGAAAAAGAAATTTCCTATTTATGTCCAACAACCAATAAAAAAAAATCTGGTTTAGTAACATCTATGGAGTAGAAGACCAACATGATTATTCTTTATCTTATTACTAAGCACCTAAGATTGGTGGCTAGTTAAAACCCTCTCATCTGTAAGCCCTGTAATAGTAATTCTAAACACTGGTCGATGCCCCCTGTCAGCAGGGCATGTTCAGTGCTGTAGAGGAAACTAAAGCAGTGTCTTCTAGCGTTTGGATCACATAGGCACTAGGGTCAGCTCAACTACATCGTACATCTCCTGTATTAAAACCCCATTCCTAGGCATTTTTTAGCAAGACTACATGAAATCCTCTTCTGCTTCTAAGCTCTGGGTTAGCCTTTTGCTCTAAACAACATATCTGGATCTCCCATTCCAACATGGTTCTCTATCACAACCATGCCCACAAGCACTGAAATTCTTAATTAACTTATCTCTTATAGTTTATTTTTATTTTGTCTTTGTGGAATATGTGTGTGTACATGTTCCTATATGTGTGTGTGCATGTCTGCAAACACATATACCTACATGTGAGAAAGCAGAGATCAACATCCATTGTCTAATTCATTCTCCATCTTATTTTTTGAGACAGATTCTCTCATTGAACATGAAATTTGCTAATTTGGTTTGGCTGGTGAGCTAGTGTGCACAGGGATTCACCAATCCGCCTCTACAGCACTGCGATTCAGACGCACACCACCATGTCTAACTTTCCATGGGTGCTGGGACCCAAATTCATATCTGCATGCTGTCATCATGGCTCCTTGTCAGCTGAGTCATCTCCCCAACCTTTGCACTTGTATTTTAAAGATTTATTTGTTATTATTTATTTGCATGTACTTGGGTATGTGTGTGTACACCACATTGTATAGTTATCAGCTGAGTAAGAAAAGGGCATTGGATCCCCTGAAAGTGGGGTTACAAGCATTAGGAAGAGATTAAAAATTCCTGTACAAGAACTGGAAAGACTCTGGGCTCAATTCCACGACTTAGCACGCAACCGGATTTCAACTGACACAGGGCGTCTTGCTTTCAAGCTGGGAATGGGGCTGGTTACTGTGCCATCGCTGCAGCAAGTGAACCAAGAACTCCCCATAGACAGTGGTTCACAGCCATTTGGGGATTTCAGGACATTTTGAGACTGAAGAGACTATGAAACTATTCTCTACAAAAACACTCACACACAAAACCACACAGACAGAGCCAGCAGTCAGAAGCACAGAAAGCCTCAAATCTTACAAGGACTATGATTATGATTTTGTGTTTCCCAGTGACACATAGCCTACAAGTCAAGTGACAGAAAAGAATGACCCTCTTGAGCCTTCTGCAGATCTCCTTTCCAGAACATTTTTTTTCATAAACAGCTACTTAATAAGACAAAAACAAACAAACAAAAAGTTGACTAGCATATTGCCATCTAATTGCAAATTACATATGCTTGTAATTAGTTAGAATTGACACTAAGTATAAATTATATATGCTTGCCTTTCCTAAAATTACCAATACCTGTTTATTTCATTCTACAGTTACAAAGCAATAGAACACCTCTTCCAGGAGTTGAGAGTCCTTCCTGTCTTGCCTCTTTTCACCCTGTAACCTCCTCTCCCATTGACGAGAGCCCTGTCTGTCCAGGCTCATCCACTTCCAGAACAAGGATTACTTTGAAGTCTGACCATATTTCTCATTATTGCTGTACAATCCCTTCACTCACTGATAAAAAGCAGGTTAGTGTTTCTAATTCACCCAGCTTCCACTGACAACTTAAAGCAGTCCCATTTCCCTTTGGAGTTTGAAGATCCAAAGCCCCCCTGTGCTTTCTGGTTCTTGTTTATCTCCCTCATCTTAGTCCTATTTCATCCTTGCATTTCAGGCAAACACACACAAAGCCTGGCCCCACTGCTCACATCCCAGTTGGTACCAAAGGCCAACCTAGTCTCCATAGCAACCACTTTTAGACCAACTCCCTCACATCATTTTGTCAGCTGTCAAATGCACTAAAAACCCAACTAACAGATCACTGAACAGGAAGTTAAGTTAAAAGGCATATTTAAGGAGGGGAAATATCCTCCACAAGCTCAAGGCCAGACTATAACATGTTTACATAACAATTGTGAGCCAGTCAGCTATGCTGTCTTTTGTAAAAACTGCCCAATACTAGATTAAGGAAGGAAGACCCTTCAGTGACTTTAATAATGTCCAGCCCTCAAAGAAAAGCTAGGATTCAACATCCCAAGTCTCCCTCTGCTTTGTGGAAGGTCTTTTTCTGTATATGTTTTTGCATCCCTAACAAAAGCCTTTCTTCAACTGCTGGGGGTGGGTGGAATTAGTCATATTAACAGAGAAGAAAGGAAGCAGCCTGATTAAACACATGGGGCAAAGAGAACAAACACATCAGCAAGGAAGACATACAGGTGCCAATCAAACATCTAAAATGACTAGTTAGAAAAATTCAAATTGATGTCACAATGAGCTACTGACCCAGCAATCAGAGTAGCAAAGATTAAAAATGGACAATACTGGGTGCTGACAAGGATGTGGAGCCACTGGAATATTCTGCTGAGAACACAACATGGCACAGTCATTCCCGGAAACAGCTCAGCATCGTGTGAGAAATTAAAACACATTAACCAGAGTCTGGAGCCCCAAAATCTCTTCAAGGATGCATTGAGAACAAAATTCTTCATGATTTATTTAAATCACTTTGCATTACAAATGATCCTTCAAGTAACTTTAGCTTGTATTTTGCCAGGAGACAGGGTGCCTTTGGGTCCTTGCTCAGTCAGATTTTATTAACCACTCCCAGGCCCCAATAACCTGCACCATGAGCTCCCTCCCATCTGACGCCTCCTTAACCTTCCCATGTTCTCTACACCTGTTCTCCCTTCTTGTCTTCTTGTTGGCCTCAATCTAAATCATTCACAAACCTAAACCTTCATCATCTAAAATGTTAACTCTGGACTAAGACTTGCTCTCCAAACCTATCATCATCGTGATCTAAAACCAATGGTTATCAAATTCCAACTCAGACTTCTAGAAAAGAAATAATGGAGAGTTTTACATTTTTAATTCCATCCACTGGCTCAACTTAATTACCTATGATTATGTTATCATCATCTTCCCCATTAAGAAACATGTAATTTCTCATGACTTTTGACAAGTCTTAGATTAGAACTGGCCAGCCAAGATTACTAGATTTCAATTTTGGTTACAAACGATATTTACTTGGTGCCCTAATGTATCTGCTCTGCACGCTGCCAAGTTACTGACGGCCATTACAAGGGACGTGCCCAAAATAGAACATTAAAACCTACAAGTTCACCCCAAGAAGAAAAAAACACCCTTCACTAGTAAAGTGTTTACAGGGCAAACATGAGGACCTGAGTTCATAAAACCAGATAAAAAAAGAAAAAACAGGTGTGTATGCCTGTAATTCCAGGACTGGAGTAGGAGAGACAGGTGAATCTCTGAAGCTTGCTAGCCACTTAATCTCATCAAACCAATAAAATCTAGGTTCAACAAGAACCTTCCCAACACCCACAGCAACACACATACACACACACACACACACACACACACACACACACACACACACACACACACATGGATGCATGCACAGATGAATGAGCATACATGTACACAAACCCGCCAAGGAGATATAATATTACTTACATTCGCCCTAATAAATCCACGAGTATCCATAACTGAAGACAAAAGCAGAGAGGTGGGCCTTCCTACTGTATCTACTCTCCCTTATCAGAGCAACACGTCTTTGTCTTGGCTCATCCAGCACCACTTCGGATGAGGAGTGAGCTATGTGTTTTTCCTTTTCTTGCCTCTAAAGCAAAACCAACCAGAACTTCTACTCTCTGTCCTTGAACCCCTATGGAGAAAAGCTCAATTACAGAACACAAAGGCTAATTCTGCCTCAGAGCACACTGGTGGGGACTCAAGGAACACACACTTGGGAGAGCTAGATATTTCCCAGAAGACACAATTGCAAGACTGAATGACCAGGCTGGGAACAAAAGACAATGCAGAAAACGGAGGCAATGCCCAGAGCATATGTCCCCAGGTGGGGTGCTAAATGGCAGACAAAAGACAAGTTCCTCCAGAGCACTCCAGGGATGTCCTAGACTTCTTGACCCTTGAGCACTCCAGGACATTTTCATAAGGCTCTAACATTATAATAGACAAGAAAAGGGATGTCTGAGCCACTCCAACGAGCCAGTCTAGGGTTACTTAACCATGATATGGATTCCATGCAGCATAAGAAACTTTACAGTCCATCTTTCAAACATCTCCTATTCATCAGAAATAAAACTCTTCATAATAACCATGCTCTCTAACTGTGACAGGCGATTCAGTGTTCAAAGAAACATTGCCAGGTTAAAACATTTAAGACTATGTAATACGAAAAGCTGGCTGAGCTGACCGGACAGTCACAGAAGCCAGGGTAGGCTGAGTGTAGTCAGATAGTGTTCCTAGAACAGAGGCAGTGAAAGAATTCTCCCTGTGGTCTGTCTGCCTCCAGATTCTCAGGTTATAGTGTGCTGCCTGGGCCACTGGGACAATGGGAATGTATTATGTGGAAGAGGGCCACATAAGATTCTCAGCATGTGACCAAGAAAAAAAGGGCATCACCAACAACAAGAGAGCTTGGGTGCTGTACCCATTTCTGTTTGGTATCTGAGTGAATATGAAACGAAATACACTCTCAGGGCACACTCCTGACTACACCCAACTAAAGTCACCTGAGTGAAGAAATTCATCGGCCTGCTCTGCACCAAACACACATCACCCAGCACAGCATCACCCAGCCTAGAAGCTCACTATGGGAGGAACAAAGGTGGAGTTTAACTCCTAGATATCAGGAGTTCTAGAGTTGAGAGTTTAATAAACACTCGCGATCAAATCACAAGGTAAATAAGAATCAGGCCAGCATTAACAGAAAAGTCAAACGGTAGAGTATGGCCAGTCAGGCATCTGCAGGTTAGATGACTATTGTAAATTGCAGGTCATATCTTTCTAGTATACTTAAGTAGATACTGAATGCACAATTCCTAAGTGTTGAGGTTTGGGCTGTTGCTATCTATTGTAATTCGAAAATACTGGCCCCCAAAGTCTGATTGCCCTCAGGGACAGAGATTACTCTGTACACCAAATAAGACTTAAGTGACTTTGCTGGTTGAACAGGGATGCTGACAGCCTGTACCTGAGCAAAAGAGAGGTAGGTGGGGCTTCAGTTCCTGAGCTTGGGGACTGAGGAGGACCACCAGGGAAAAGAGAGAGAAGGATACCTGGGTAGGTAAGTCATGAAAACATGGCCATGAGGGATGGCCAATTAGAGTTAAAAGCAGCCCAGATGGAACATGGCAATTGATAACTGAGGGTTATTGATAGGCAGGTGACATTAATAGCTTAGAAGATAAATATCTGCCCAGCTCTGATGCTTTAAAGGCTTACCATAAATATAAAGGGTTTGTTTCTTTTATCTGGGAACTGAATGATCTAAGGCAGGGTAGAAAGCCCCTCTTGGCATTAATTTTTACCATAACACCTAAAAGACTATCATAAAATAATATCTGGAAAAGAACCAAACAGATACAAATACTACTTGTCGTAGGTACCCCCAAGGAACAGCAGCAGGGAGACTTAAGTAGAGAATTAGTAAACTAGAAATGCTCAGAATTAGCACATGGGGAAATGGAAGAAGGATGAGAGAAATTTTAAAACAACCATGGAGAGGGCTAGGCTGTAGCTCAGCTGTACTGTGCTTGTCTAACATGCAATGCATTGAGGACCAGGTTCAATCTCAGGACTCCCTGAACCAAGTGTGGTGGTCCAGGCAGAGTGACAAGAGAACTGGGAATTCAAGGTCTCCTCAGCTCCACAGGATGTTCAAGGCCATCCAGGGTTAGCTGAGAGCACATCTCATAACGATAGGATAGTGAAAACAGGTGAGAAGCCTTGGGTATTATCGAATTGTCCTTTAAGCAAAGAGAAGTAAGAAGTCATATTCCAAGAGGGGAAAGTAGCTGAAAGTTTTCCAAAAGCAGACGGCTTAGAAATTCGCTCATCCCTACAAATCTAAACCAAGATGGCTGTCTCCTCGCCAGACAGAAAGTGTGTTACCTCATAGGGGCAATCTGACCATCTGTTGCTTTCTTACCATGGGAAGGACAAGGAAGCAAGTTAATTTGGCAATGAAAGAGCAAAAGAAAGGACAAGAGAATATAACTATGGAAAATGTCCTTGAAAATTATGATGGTCAAGCTCCAATTGTACACTCTGAAAAGCTGAGTAAACCGTATTTGAAAGACCCTTACCACAGGAATTTCAAAAAGAGGTGCTTTCAGACAAACTTCCCCAGAAAGAATGTCTAAAATGCAGCTGAGAATGGTAGACGGGAAGAACGTGGAGAAATCCGAGAGCAGAGTACAGCGGTGGGTGCCGACGTGCGACTCATTGAAAACAGACGGACAGCACAGCCTTTAGGACACCATCGCTATCCAGTGTCCTAAGAGCTCCTGCTAGATCTCCAGCAAAAATACCCAATACCTCTGCCTTCACTAGTTTAAATAATATATGGCAAAAATCTTGAAGCTATCAGTTAAGGAAACAAAAACTACAATTAAGTTTGAGGAAGGAAGGAAACAAGGAGTGGGAATGCATAATCTACCAAATGGAGGGGAACAGAGGACCAGAGAGGGAAGGAACCGGAAAGGGCAAGAAAGGAAAAAGAGTTTTAAGCACAAATTTTTAAATAAAAATAAAATTAAACAAAAACACTTGGTTCTACTAAAACACTGAATTTCAGACATTCACACAAATAAAAAAAATTAATTAAAAAAACCATTCCACAGTTCACACTGTTAAGCCATTATTAATACCCAGATCATGTCAAAATGGGCTGAGAAAGAACACTTAGAAAGCTGAGACAGGAGGATTGCTACATGTTCAAATCCACCTTGGGATACCCAGTGAGTATCAGACCAACCTATGCTTATAGGGAGACACTATGTTTCAAAAAAACTTGTTTTCCTGTGTATGAGTATTTGACTACAGGTTTACATGTACAGCACATGTGTGTCAAATGTCCGTGGAGACCCGAGGAGGGTATTCGATCCCTTAGAACTGGAGTTACGGACAATTGTGAGCCACCATGTGGCTGTTGTGAACTGAATCCAGGACCTCTGTATGAGCACCATTTTAACAATTAAGTTATCTCTCCATCCCCTAATGTTTTGATTTCAAAAAAATTGACCAGTATGAGAAAAGAAAACTAAATACAAGTTTCCCTCATGATGGAAACCAGGCTGAGTCGGTGAGAGACAAGAAAAGCCATCAGGGCCAAGGGAACTTTATGATAGAAATACATGACTGTTCCAACACTAGTGAATCTACCAATATAATTCACCACATCAAAGACAAAACAAAACAACATGATCAAAGCAACATGTCAAATTGCCAAATTCAACATCTGTAATAGACACTCAGCAGGCTCACACTGGAAGGCTCTCTCCTTAACTTGACAAAGGGTCATGGTCTGCTGAAATGTCCAGCAGACAGGACACTCAGTGAGAAAAGTAGAGAGAGAACCCAGAAGAACACACAATACACTGGAGGTAGTGAATTCAGCAAAGCTTCAAGCTAAGGAAAAGATCAGACCTTGTTTACCCCAAGAAAGAATGTTTGAAAATGATATTTTAGAAAAGACCCCCCTTTTTTTTTTTACTACAGCCAAGAAATGCTGGCCAATAACTCTCACGATGGATATGAAAGCACTTTATGAAGAAATTATTTTAATGTACAGAAATATGCTAAAGAAAACCTAAATAAATGCAGAGAGACTATGCATTAATTAACAGGAGTCAATGCCAAACTGTGTATACTTGCTTTGACACTATACACAGAGAGAGATTTTCCAATTCAGTCCCAATCAAAATTACAACTAAGTTTTCTTTAAGAAAGACTGCCAGAGATGAACCCAAAGCCAGGACTCTGCTATCAAGATGTGCTGCATACACAGTTGCAGAACGGAGTAGCATCTTACGACCCAAGAATAGTGAAAAAACAGAAACAAAAACAAAAAACCCAGCAGATCAGGATGAAGGACCAGTAACAGACTCAAGCATGCACGAAACAGGAGCACAATGAAGGGCAGAAGCCATTGTGGGCTGCAGGAGGAGAGATGGTCAGCACAAAATGGACAAGAAAGGCACTTCACACTCAGAACTCAATTCACATGCATTAGCACAAAAGAGACAATTTTACAGAAACTAGAGAAAAACTATTACTTATAAAGACACTATGGTTAATGTCACTACCATAGCCAAAGAACTTTGCCATGTGGTTGGTAAGAAGGAGCTACAAGAAGGGCATTGAATCCGGAGCATTGGAGTCTAAAATACAAGGTAAATGAAACAAAACTAATCCTTAACACTGCAGACACATTTTACAGAGGTTTGGTCTTGCTGTCTATTGTGATGCTAAGTGTGGGGTGGGAGGCTAGACCTGGAGTCTGCATGGAGACCTGTGACCCTGCCCCAAGTTAATTGTGGTTGGTAAGTAAAGATACCAACAGCCAATAGCTGGGCAGAGAGACAAGGGTTGGGGGGTTTAGGTTTCCCATGTATAGGGTTGGAGGTGAAGCCAAGAGGAACTGGAGTAGGAAGAGAAACCGCTGTGGATTAGATGAGCCATAACTATGTGGCCCTGAGGGCTGGCTAATCACAGTTAGAACAGCCCAGACGAAACACAGTTAGTAACAACTCGGGTTTACCAATAGAAAATAGATTCTAATAGCATAGAGAGTAGGTATCTACCCAGCTCTTGTGCTTTTAAGGCTTGTTGTAAATATAAAGGCTGTGTATGTCCTTTATCCAGGAACTACATGATCAAAGGCAGGGTAAAAACCCTGAGTCGGGATTAAAATATTCTACAACATTGTGATCCCTATTTCAGGTTATAAAAAACATTTTGTAAAAACAATGTGCAATGCAAGATTTGTGTAAAAATGTTCTCCATAACCATACAGTAAATGTCTAGACACTGGAAACAGCTCAGCTATTCTTCACAAGAAATCAGGAGAGGTCTCTCCTCCACATGTGATCTGAAAGCAGATGAGCAGACAGGAGTCCGAACACTGTCTGCATGAAGACCATGATTTTACTTCGGTTAAAAGCCAAATGCTGGGTAGCCAAGCACTGTAGAACTGTGTTCTAAAACACCTAGATATCCGTGAAGTAGGTCATGGCTGGCAGGAATTAATTCCTGGGAAAGATCAATGTAAGGAGATCCATGAAGTCACATAGTATACCTCTAAGGAAATGACAGTCTGTCAGGATCTCACGTAGGAATTAGGTACAAGAGTATCGTGTTTCTACCACCCGAATACACTATGTATCAGCTTATAGGTAGTGTATGTTTGAGCAAGCAAAATTAAAATGAATATTCATGCCATAAAAAAGCTAAGAAAGTAAACAAATGGATGCAAACTATACCCCGTGTGAACTCTGTCCTAACAAAAGGGACAGAAAAGAGATGAGCACAGCAAGGATCCTAACTCTAGAGGACTCATAAATGCTCACAGTGATCAGGATTTGGGGTTTTTGGTTTGTCTTGGTTTCCATTATTTTCCCTTCTTTACAACACAATAAATATTCTAAAATGGGACACTTAATATTGAAAAGTACAAACAAATAAACCAGAGAAGGCTCCAGTGTCTGCCTCGCCATGGTTCTCCTCTCCAAGTGTAAGTCTCTAGACTTAAACGCAAATCTCAGGGCATAGGATGTAGATCAGTGGCTGGGAGACGGAGTAGTGTGTGCAAAGCCCCTAGCTCAGCTCCATCCCTTCAAATTCTGAGCATGCACACATGCACACATGCACACATGCACACATGCACACATGCACACATGCACACATGGACACATGCACACATGCACACATACACACATGCACACATGCACACATGCACACATGCACACATGCACACATGTACACAGCAGAGCTTAGGGAAGCCCATTAGGCCTTCTGGTCTGAGTGTACTTTTCTTCTGTTTTCAAATACTTTTCTAGAACTCACTTCAGATATACTTCTTTCTCACCTTCACAGCAAGGAACTTAGCTAGTTAGAAGTGTGTGTGTGTGTGTGTGTGTGTGTGTGTGTGTTTAAGTGAAATGACACAACAAAATCCATATAAATTGAATGGGGGCCTGCCTTAAACTCATTTGCTTTTCATTTATTTCCTCTACTAGGAACATGTTGCTAAAATCACAAGAGAATAAAGCATTGCTCATAAGAATTAATTCCTATCCATCTGCAACAGTGGAACTGGAGGTCAGCAATGGCATCCAAAGAAAGGCAAACACCCCCAGTGAGTGAAGGAGGTGGCTCAGGACTGAGATGCCAAGAAATGACATATTCTAGTGGACTCAAACCACCCTCTTTGAATCTTGGCATCCTGTGGAATAAAAAACAAGACGGGGAAACACTGAAAAGCAAAGTTTGCCACCTGCTGCCTGAGAGTGAAATCTTACATGTGCAGCCTGCACCCACGTGTGCAAGCCCCTTGGTAAGCCGACTGCTACAATGTTCATACCCTGTGTATCTCCAGAAGTTCCTGCTACTTTTTTTTTTTAAAGAAAGGGTCAAACCTAACTTCTGTTTTTACCAGATAGATACTATTTCCAACTCTATACATAATCCTCTAAAGCCAGAGTGGCTCAAAAAAGAAAGGAGGAGGGGGAGGAAGAGGGAAAGAAAATAAAAGGAATTTAAAGGAAAAAAGAAAAAAAAAAAACCTCTTCCAAACTGTTACACACATTGTGTGTGTATAGTGAACTTAGCAAACTACAGTTGTGTTTGTTACAGTGCCCAGAGCAGGGAAGAATGTCTTTGAAAACGTGCCAGCATTGTCCTACAGTCCCATGGCCTGTCATCATTCCAACATGATATGGAATACCAAATCCACTTTGGGATCCACACAGGCTTTAACATCCAAACTTAAAGCACCACTGCATTAAGCAGGTTTATAAATAGTTTATTGTAAATGCATTCACATGATGAAAGCCTCGGTAACAGTCCAGCTGACCCAAATGGTGGGAAAAAACTCAATAATTCCACCACTGTGCTAGGTATTAGCTTTACACAGTTAAACTTTCAACAATCTTAATTACACCAACACTCACTAGTGTTTTCAAAGACTCTTGATAGATCCAGGATTCATTTCAATTTTCAGTGATTTAATCTGAGACGTAAATTAATTTTAGCACTAAAATACAAAGCAACCAACTATCAAATATTGTTTGTCCTCTAACTCTATACCTACTGACTTCATGAAGCCAGGACCTCAAAAGCAATTGAGAAGAAGAAAGGAAGAAAATGTCTTCTGAGAAAAAGATTCCCTGGGAGTGAACAGCAAGCCAAGGACAGCTACTATACACCGTACACATATGTGCCCTTCAGAGCTCTGACCAAGCAATAGGCCAGCAGCCCCTTGGAAGACTTATAAGAAGCAGGTTTATGACACTGCATTGATAACTCCTGGGGCCTTTGAGGCACACCATCCCAGGCTTGCCTACGTGCAAATAAAGAGCCAAAGCTATTTGAAAAATTTTGTTCATCTGTGATCTACTATGTAGCAGACAGAAAAGAAAAAGAAAAAAGAAAAAATCAATCACTCACTTTCAAGAGAGCATGAGAATCTTGGACCATTTTCTAGTGTGCATTTCTTCTCTCGACACTAGAGGCAGTGTCTCCATACAGAAAGAAGCCAGCTCGGGGCAGCCACTTAGCTTTCAGAGGCTGCCTGCTCTTCGTGGAAAGAGCAACACACATTCTCAAAGCTCTACAGTGGCTAGAAATTGCTGGACAGTGTCTCTGGCCATAGCAAGGCATCTAGAAGTAATTAGTTTGTAAGGCTTACATTTAGTTACACTTAACATACTACATCTGTGATTGGAAACAGGAGCTGGTACCCCATAAGGAAGGATTCAATGAATCACTCACTTATTGGTTCCAGGCCCATCAACACCAGAACTAGACTTTGACTAAGGATGTCAAATACATGACTTTATTAGAAGACATACATAGCATCACATGTATTTTGACCTTTAAAGAGATGGCTATAGGGCTAGAGAGATGGCTCGGAAGTAATGAGCACTTTATTCTTATAGAGGGCCCAGATTCAGTTCCAGGGAATCCAATATCCTTTTCCAGCCTCAACAGACATCCAGCATGCATGCAATGGACATGTGCATATGCAAACGAAACACTCATGCACATAAAATAAAAATAAATCTTTAAAATTAGAAATACAGCATATTTACTTATTTAAATTTCTCTAGAAGTAATGTGAAGCAAGGAAAAACTATTTCCAGCTATCCCTTACTTACTGAAATGAAAGAATATTTATACTAGCTTTCTGGTACATAAGAAATAGTAATATATGGAAGATTGAAAATCCCCAATATTTTTTGTTTTGTTTTGTTGTTTGCTTGTTTTTGTCAAAGACTTCCTAACAGAGCTTTGATGTGAGGCTTTTCTTTGAGAAGCATGAACAAATGTCTTTCCACCCCAAACAAGGCTCTATCAAAACACCAAAGAAACAACTCCCTTATAGTCTAGCTTAATAAATTAGCTTTATTATAGGAGTGTGGATGGCTCAAAGGCAACCACATCACTGGAAAGTCTGCACCAGCATGAGGACAACTTTTACCTGCAGACAATTTGGATGCTCTCTCCCTAGCAACTGTTACTGCTTATATAACCAAGCAAAGGGGCCTTGTGACTCCTAAACTGCAGGAACTTCCTGAGACTTGTAAACTGTGCTTACTTCCTAAATCTTGTTAAGTTTCACTGCCTTCCCAAGTCTCAATGAGGCTTCTTCCAGGATGAAAGATTTCAATTCAGCGAATGTAGCGGAAAGCTTGATCATCTCTTCATTTTTTATGAATATCCTAAATTAATTTGAACATAAATACATGTGGGCTTTGTTTTTTAATTTTAAGAAACAGCACTTTTTCACTAGCTTTAGAAAGTGTTTCCAATTCTGAAGTAATACTGTGATTTCTATCATGTAGAAGTCGCCTGGGTTGAGTCAACCACAGAGCAAATTATAAAAACCTTCCAGGCAACTTTAGACCTTAACAGATAATTAAAGAAATACATGCCACACCTGAAACCAAATGCATATTACTTAGGGATAAATGTCACAAAATAAGCATGCAGTCTCTGGTTCATAGTTTTATTGTTAGCTTATAACTAACTATTTCAAGTATTAACTAGTAAGAATAGAAACACAATAGGTGGGTTATTATAGAAGTATAAGACAGGAGTAAGGGGCTCATTCCCAGCTCTTAGAAAAGAAATCATGAAAGATATAAAACCAGGGCTCTGTCAGCTAAGGAAGGAGGAGTTCAGATGAGTGGACTGCTTCTAGTTTAACATAAGAACACTCAGAGGTTTATATAGGAAGGAGCAGAGATAAATTTAAATTCTTAAAAGACAAAAAACTGTGCAGCCAAAGATCAAGAAATGTCAAAAATCAAAGCCGGATGGACATCTGAGAAGGCCGGGAAAAAACACCTCATTCTTCCTATACAGCATGAGAACCTGGTTCCCAGAATGGTTTGTGGATAGATAAAAGACCAGCAGAGAAGGAGTTAAATCTGGTTTTGACTCTGATTGGTGAGTTTGAGTCCAGGACCAGAGTAGAGCTAAGAAAAAGAAACATTCAGACAAGCCTGTACTTTCCCACCCACCCAATGATGGGGAGACAGATGAGCACTACACCGTACATAATTAACCCTGTCATATAAACAAACAGTCACAGTTCTTAACCTGGACTCAGAAGGAATTTCCTTTATCACTAGACTGAGATTTTTCTCTCAAGCAGTCACTGTAAGAGGCAGGTTGGTTCTGAAGTGATCACTGGTGACCTATCCCTGCCCTGTGCCCACCATCCAGCCAAGTCTTCCATCCTCAGAGAAGAGTTAACACACAAGTGACCCTCACATTCCCCTAATGGCTGACGTGAGCCTTCTTCTACCTCTCTTAGCCCCACTCCAAGACTCCTCTGTCCAACTGTCAAGCACATCCAGAGCAGTGGTCTCCCAACCCAACCTCATTTGCTGCTGTTTTTCAATTCTCCTTGAAGAGAGTGTGTTCACAAAATGTTGAGGAAAACACCTGCAAGTCTTGGATTCTGCTGTTTACTTAAACCCCAGCCGCTTCCTTGCATCTCCTCATCCTGCAGCTTCTGGTCAGTTTCCTTTACTCTAATTCTCTAGTCCCTACCTTTCTTTATTCTCTACTAGACTCTGTCAGGTGCCTGCTTCACTCAGCAGTTGATTGGTGCTGTCTTGTAGTCATCACGATTGTTCAGACATATCCCTTCCCTTCAACTGATGCCTAGACTAGTACCTGACATCTACATGACATTCAACAAATGTTTCCTGATGGAACAAATGAATCAACTACCACTGAGAAGCTGGCACACATCTTTAATCGTAGCACTTGGGAGGCAGGCAGGTGGATCTCTGAGTTCAAGGCCAGCTAGTTCCAGACAGCCAGGGCCTCATCAGAAAATCCTGTCTCGAGAAAAAAAAATAGGTAAATAAACATTGAAAATCTGTATTGTGTGAGATTTTTATCATCACTATGAGGAACCAGATTTAAGGTAACCAATTAGAAATGAATGAAAATTATCTAGACTTGGGAAATTACAGATGCCACAGTAGATAAGCACTGTGTGTACATGGCTGGAGATGGCGCCTGTTGCCCGTGCCTGCAACCTCATTTCAGTCCCTGGAAGTCACCAGCCAGGTGAAGTGGCTCCCAACTATAAACTCAGCACTCCTGCTGTGAGACAGGAGCCACGGACAGAAGAATGCTCCAAAGTACACAGGGCAGCAGAAACAAGGGGAGAAAACTGACTCGCACGCACACACACACACACACACACACACACACACACACATGTAATAATTTTAAATCTGAAAAACAAATAAGTCTAATAAGTCAGAAAAATTCTGAAATAAATTATTCAGTAAATGAGTAATAAACTGCATTTGTCTTCATTGATAAGTAGGAAGTTTGAAAACTCTGATGTGTGATGTTTCTCCATCAACCAAGTGGGATCTGAGGTTAGGACACAGGGGAAAATAATAAAATAAAATAAAAATGCTTTTTCCAAATTTGACCTCCCTTGAAGATTTCTTGAAATGTATAACTAAGGGTTCTTTCATATGAAAAATGCATTTATAAATAAAAAAGAACAGAAAACACTGTTAAAATATTAGAGTATAAAACAAATTATCTTATACTCTAAAATATGAAATGTTCAACCTCACTTAAAAAAAAATCTAAAAACACAAATTAAAGTTATTCTGTAGGATAATAGCATCTCACAAAAAAATATGCAAAACCATTAAGACTTTCTGAACTACCATTCATTTGATTTATGAAAGCTTGATTTTTCAGTGACCAGAGTGGTTCTGTTTAAAACACTGCCAATCTGGAATAGCCTGATACACATGTCAGTATCACATCCACATGCGATTCAAATGAGATTTGCCACCTCAGAACAACACAGAGCAACACAGGCCAAGAGGTAGATCCAGGACTGCAGAGTACTTCACAGAAAATGCTCACACTATGGCTGCCGAATTCCCAGTTGCTTAGGGTCACAGGTCACTTTTCAAAACAGTAAGGCAATTAAGTTGTGAAATGTTTACCTAATTACATGGAAATGGCTTCCTTAGGAGAGGGCTTTTCTCCTTCAAAATAGCTTAGTTAAGTCAGGAGATAAATAGGAGCCAAAGAAATCCAAGAGAGGCTGCGGGGAAGAGAAAGGAACTTCCCAAGGCAGGGAGGAGAGGGGACTGACTGCACCCTAGAGCACTCCCTGATAACTTTTCTTAGTGCCCTAATCACACAATGTCCATGACATCTTCTTGTGAGAGTTAAGAGCATCCTTCCTAGAAATATAATTAGCAAGGATTAGCCACCGGGCAAAGAACCTCTGAACAAATTCAGAAAGGATGCCTCAGTTTAGCTGCTGTCCATTAAATCACCAAATGCCAGCCAGAGCCTGGCAAAATACCAGGACAAGAAAAAACAGAGCTCTGGATGTGCAATAAATCCTGCTTCTGAGACAGACGGTCTGCCTAACTTTAAAGATTTGAAAATGGCTTTTTACAATGGCAGCTGACTCCACCAAACAGACCGTGTTTTCCATAAATGTTGAACTGTTTTGAAAATAAACAACTTTTGGTCCAACAATTTGAGATTCATAAAAGCGCTAAAAATGTTCACTGTTGCACTCTTCTTTGCTGGGGGCTGTGGCTTGTAGCTTCAAAATACTGTCTTGAATGTATTCAGTTCTGCTACAGGACCCCACCAGGTAATTCAAGCTACCCTCATCCTGGCAATTCTCCTGCCTCTGCTTCCTAAGTGTTAGGGTTACAAATGAGTGCTGCCGTGCCTCTTCTTTCTTCCCCTCCCATTATCTTGATTAAAGGAGTCTCAGTGATGTATAAAAAAAGTGTGGAATAAACAGTCAGGAGGCCTGGTTCAAGCCCCAGCTCTGTCACTCCCCAACCAAGTCACTTTGGGCAGGGGATCCTCCACACCACCTCCACAGCACAGTAATAAAGCAATATGGTTTGCATTGGTAGAGAGTTCTGGAAAACAGAGAGAGGGAACTGCCTGGTTCTCCAACTACTTTCCATTATATTCAAATATCAACCTTCAAAGGATAAGCACCTGTGGTTGATTCTGCCCATACAAACTAACATTAACCACATCATTCTTCAGGGTTTGGGTGAGGCTACTTCCCTTAAGTGATGTAAATCTGGAATCACACAAACTCTCGTGAAAACTAATTCAAGTATGCCTGACCATCCCTGTTGGCTTTCCAGAGCTTGAGACAAATGTGCCAAGGTTCAAATCAATACATAATTTAATACTTGCAAGCACAAAGAAGTTTCAAGCTCATAAAATGAGTTTGTGGTGTCAGTGACCGTGATCCTCCCAAGAGAGGCTGCCCGGTGCCATCACAGTCTGCAGAAAGTGTCCTATGCACATCAGAGCAATGCTAGAAAATACAAGGAGAAAAAACACCCAGCACAGTGTGTCAAAACCCACAAAATTAACTATGGTCTGATCAATGACAGACCCCCAGGGCATCTAGGGACACAGAGAAAATGGGTGCTTAAACACAGCAATATTACAGAAGAACACGATTCCAGGTCAAACTACTTTAGTAACCTAGGAATAGTCAGTGAATGGCAGTCACTTCTGCCCACCGTCACGGAATCCTTGGCCTTGTCACTGGACTTCACTCTGGGTAAAGTGAGGCACCAACATTTGAATTCTGCTGAGTCATTAATATCACTCACCAAGCAATCACTGAGCAGGCAGAGGAAATTACATTTGAATCCAAATGAATACTAAGAATAGGTGAAGCTCTCAGGATGCTGTGAGGGCCTCTTGCAAGCAGCAGTTGAGGTATCAAAGAATAGTCTCCTTGGAAACTGAGATTAGCAGAATATGTATACATCAGCTAAAGAAGTGGATAGCAGCCTAGCAGACAGAAGCTTCCTGTTAATGCCAGGAAGGAGCTGCCTATGACCTTTACAATGACAAGAGAAAGAGCAACAGATTAGACCAGGAAGTCAGACCTCAGTGTGTATAATATTTGACCTTCACTTTTGAGAAGCTATCCAGGTCCCTTATAGCAAGGACAACAGATAGAATGTGAGCATAGGAGACTCTCCAGTGACCAGCTCGGGTTTACATCCATTCATTCTTCAGAGTCCTGAGTTATAAGACTATAAGAGACTGCCAGAGCCTCTCCTCCTTGCTGTTAGAGTAAAAGTAAATTCCCATTCTGGGACACCCAGTGTTATAGAAGTTTCCTTAGAAACGTTTCATCCTGATGAGAAGTTCCTCAAGCAGGAAAGTAAACAACTCAAAATAGTTTCAGGAAGTCCCTGAAACAGACCAGATTCACTAGGTCCTTCCCTGACTGAATAAGCAATAAAAGATGAGCCCTGAGAATATCAGAACAGAACTGCAAAGAAGACTTGAGACTCGACCAGCTAGCTGCCTGGAAAAAGCAAAACCCAGCCAAGCTGCCTGGAAGAAGTTCAGATCAGAGTCACTTTGAACAGACTCCAACCTGTTGAGCTGCCTGCAGGCTGTGCAGTGTGCTCCAGGATCTCAGTTTCTATGAATTATCTCTCGTACGCTGAGATGGGCTTTGGTGATTTAGCTGTATTTTAGTCACGTATTGTTCTATAAGTAACCCTTCATCCATACTCTTTTTTAAAACCCAATCAAACTCATTGGTTACCACGTCGGGCTTTGGTGGCATCAATACTTTGGTTATGGGATCCCTATGTGGGTTAAGTAGACGTGTGTGTTGAATATCCCCAGGGCAAAGTTTGGTCATCAACCACTGGTCAAGAGATTAAAATCTGCAGCCTGGGAAGAGACCTAACATTCCAGTTGAGCAAGGTCAATCTCCTGACCGAAGTTCATTCCTAAGAAGGCAACTTCACCTTAAGCCACAACTACAGAGAGAAATGGGTTAATTATTCCTTTAATGAAATACTCTACTTGCCTTCTCAGAATTCCTGTCCCCAGCCTCATCTACTCCCCTCCGTGAGATTCTGATTGACTGACCCACCAACTCCAAAAGGTATAACTTTTTTCCTTCGTTTTCTGACTTCATCTTTGGAGTGTTGCCAGAGCCAAAATATGCCTTTCCTCATACTTTGGGCTGCCCCACCTCCCACTACTGGGCTGCCTGTGGTTATGCAGTGGGTCTCCATGTCAGTGCCTCAAGCAGCATGGCTTTTCCCCTCTCAATCCTCTTCCTCCAGGCAGCTGCTGAAATTTACAGCCTGCCTACGCTACAGTGGCTTTATTTCAAATAAAACTGGCCTTGAGCTTACATTTCAGTTCACTCTTAGATTATTTTATTAATGGTGCTGTTAACCCCAAGAGGAGACCCTGATTATCCCTGTATCATCTGGCCACCAAGAAAGAATCCCCCAAATTTCCATCATGCAATCCATAGGCATAAAATAAAACATCCGATCCACTAATCTAACTCCGTCTGGGTTTGCTGGCTGCTCTTGCTTCACACATATAGACATAAGCATCATCTCCAAAAATAGCAGGCCTGAATAACAAGAGGCATTTTTCCTATATTACTGAATCTAAGGTTTCTCTTACATAAAGCTTACAGAGACATTCCTTCCACTTAGAAGTTCTTAGCTCTAAGACCGTGAGACCTGGTGTCTCGGCTAGATCAACTCTAACACCTTTTAGAGAAAGATAACTAGGTAAAACACACATTCCACCACACATGTTAGTGAGCTTTGTTTCTTAATTCCAACTTGCTGCATATTTTTATAGGATTTGAGGTTCACCCCATACCCATCTCACACGATACCTACCCTTTAGAGTCTGTATTTTAGGCAATTCTGAGGCTAAGAACAGCTATGAAGTTTCAGTCTTAAATGTTAGTCTACACATTTTTTCAAACTCTTACAGCAGGAGAAACAAGTTGAGTAGGGTGAGTATACACTCAAGGACACGTCCAACTCGTGGCCATAGCTACGGTTAGCACAGCACATTCAAAGGGAAGAGATAATTTCCTCTGATTTGACCAATACCAACGGCAAGCTCAGCAGATTTGGTCAATACCAACATCAACACCATTGTGATGCTCTTGCCAATCATGCAGTCATGGCCTAAATTTTTGGTGCGTGTCAGCCATATTGGTACCAAGGGATTAATGGATTTTATAAACATATTGATTGAGTTTTCAACCCCACTTCCACTATCAGCTTTTAGTGAGTCCTCTGACAACCAAGTAATTTCATTCTCAGTGCACTAATGTTTTCAGATATAGGAGAAGCTCATGGGAGTCACCGTATGGCTCTGTGGCCATCATCTTATGTGAGATATCAGAAATGGGAACCCTGTGGAAGGGTTATTAGATCCTCCAAAGGGTTGAGAGCCATGGGGTGGGAACCACTGGGCTAGAGGATGCAGTTACTTGGGTGTACGGAAAGGCACATGGCAATCATCTTCTCAACTCTAGTTCCAGAATCCTGTCTGCATGGTTATATTCAGGACTCCTCACAGCCCTGGCCATTTCTAGCCCCTCAGTCTCCTGGATTCCCATTCTTCCTCCCTGGCAAGTGTCTGGGTGTGCTTACACAAAGATTTCAAAAGAAAATTACATCCTTCAAACTTCAACCTATATGAAATATTTAAATGGAAGTTTTACTAAAGACATAAAGGTTGGCTTAGCCACTAGCTCCACTAGCTGGAAGCTACCAGCCTTGTGATGAGAGCTCATTTGTGGCAGAAAGGAGATTGCCAGAACAAGCCTAGCTCTGTGATGGAAAACTGTGGCGAGAAGGAAAACCCCATCTTCCCCATCCTGAGAGTCAGATGATTCTGCTCCCAGAACCTGTGATGACATCACACAGCAAGGGGAACTGTCGGTACGATTAACTGTGCCAATCGCTGGCCTGCAGTTACATATTCAGACAGGCGCACCATCGTAAGTGCTCTTAAAAGAGGAGTGAGCATATGAAATAACTTAGTGTGACTCTAACTAAGCAAGTGAAGGACCTGTACGACAAGAACTTCAAATCTCTGAAGAAGGAAATAAAGGAAGATCTCAGAAAATGGAAAGATCTCCCATGCTCGTGGATTGGAAGCATCAACATTGTAAAAATGGCCATCTTACCAAAAACAATCTACAGATTCAATGCACTCCCCACCAAAATTCCAACTCAATTCTTCATAGAGTTGGAAAGAGCAATTTGCAAACTCATCTGGAATAACAAAAAAACTACAATATCGAAATTCATCCTCAGCAATAAGAAAACATTTGTGGGAATCACCATCCCTGACTTCAACCTATATTACAAGGCAATTGTGTTATAAACCACATGGTACTGGTACAGAGATAGGCACGTGGATCAATGGAACAGAATAAAAGATCCAGAAATGAACCCTCACACATATGGTCATTTGATTTTTGACAAAAGAGCTAAAAACATTCAATGGAAAAAGGACAGCCTCTTCAACAAATGGTGTTGGTTCAACTGGCAGTCAGCATGCAGAAGAATGAAAATAGACCCTTTCTTATCTCCTTGTACAAAACTCAAGTGCAAGTGGATCAAAGATCTCCACATCAAACCAGGTACACTGAAATTATTAGAAGAGAAAATAGGGAAAAACTTAGAACACATAGGCACAGGGGAAATTTTCCTGAACAGAATACCTTGCTTGTGCAAGAATCGAGAAATAGGACTTAATGAGATTGCAAAGTTTCTGTAAGGCTAAGGACACTGTCAAGAAAACAAAATGGCAGCCAACAGATTGAGAAAAGATCTTTACCAACCCCATATCTGATAGAGGTCTAATATCCAATATATACAAAGAACTCAAGAAGTTAGACTCCAGAAAATTAAACAATCCTATTTTAAAAATGGGGTACAGAGCTAAACAAAAATTTTTCAGTTGAGGAATATCGAATGGCTGAGAAGCATCTAAGGAAGTGCTCGACACCCCTAGTCATCAGGGAAATGCAAATCAAAACAACCCTGAGATTCCACCTCACACCAGTCAGAATGGCTAAGATTAAAAACTCAGGTGACAGCAGATGCTGGCATGGATATGGAGAAAGAGGAACACTTCTCCACTGTTGGTGGGGTTGTAAACTGGTACAACCACTCTGGAAATCAGTCTGGCGGTTCCTCAGAAAATTGGACATAGTCCTACCTGAAGACCCAGTTATTCCACTTCAGGGCATATACCCCAGAGATGCTCCAACATACAACAAAGATACATGCACCACAATGTTCATAGCAGCCCTATTTATAATAGGCAGAAGCTGGAAAGAACCCAGATGTCCTTCAGTAGATGAATGGATACAAAAATGGTGGTATATTTACACAATGGAGTACAACTCAGCTATTAGAAAAATGACTTTATGAAATTCCTAGGAAAATGGATGGATCTAGAGAATATCATCCTGAGTAAGGTAACCCAGTCACAAAAGAACAGACATAATATGCAGTCACTGATAATTGGATAGTAGCCCCAGAAAGCTCTGAATACCCCAGAAACAACTCACAGCTCATATGAAGCTCAAGAAAATACAAAGGCCAAAATGTGAAAGCCTCAGTCCTTCTTAGGAAAATAAATAAATAAGTGTATAGCACCCTCTCAGAGTGCGGTACACCTGGACCTTAAACCATTAATAATTCAAAAGCTAAGACGATAGCCTTGTGGCAATTTTTGGTATTCAAAGATCATTATGCTTAATCTATACACACCAAGAAAACTCTGACTGTTTCCATGTTACATTCTGTTCTACATGTACTTTATGCTTATGGTAACTAGTAAGATTTCAATGCATACTATCAAACCTCTTAAAAAATTAAGTACTGACAAAAATATATTCATATAGTGTTATGCCAAAATGCCTTTAAAAATCTGTACATGTCTCTCTCTTTTTTAAAAATAAAGTTATAAGAGGAAAAAAACACAAATATAAAATTAAATTTTGAGAAAATGCAAAAAAAAAAAAAAAAAAAAAAAAAAGAGGAGTGACCCCAGCACATGGTATCTGGGGCAGGACTGAGGGCTGAAGACCAACCTGTGCTATTTAGCAAGACAGCAGGAAAGAAAGGAAAAAGGAGAGAGGGAGAAGAGAGGAAAACATAGAGGGAGATGAGGGAGAGGTAGAAGGAAAGGGGCAGAGGAGAAGAGGAAGAGGAGGTAGAAGAGCAGGTGAAGGACAAGAAGGACGAGAAGGAGGATCTCTGACTGGGGCATGGGAACTGCCAGCCTAGCTCTAGGTCTTAGAGACCCTGACTCAGAGGAGTAAGGAGAGTGGTAGAGCGGAACACCAGCATCCCTCTCTGGCCTCCACAGGCAAGCACACTGGTATATACACCTACGGATAGATGCCACACTCCCATACACAACACACCAGAAGAGAAAAAAAAAGAAGAAAAAAAACCTCAGCATTTCCCCATGGACCTGTTTTTCCCAAACAAAATACCTTTGAACCACAGCTAACAATTTAATCAAACGTTAGGTTACTTTCATGGAATCTGAAGTCCACCCCCCAAGTCCTACATTTCTATATCCCTGGAGAAATCAAACGGCCACCTTTTGCAGTCTTTGTGGGCTTATACCAAAAGAAGGGGGGGCACCTCCACCCACTCAGAGGAGAAGGGGAGGAGATGGGGAAGGACTGTGGGACTGGAAGTGGAGCAGTGAGAAGGATGTAAGAGAAATAAGTAAAAATAATAATCAAAGCAAACAAAATAGAAAGAGTGTGGCTTTCTAACACCTAGGTGACAACAGTTAATATCATATCACATAATGGAAGTACACTAAAAAGGTAGATCTTAAATATTCTTATGGACAGAAAATGGGATCTTGTGAGATGTAAACGTAAATTCGTCTGTTTGCAGTAATCATCTTATAATGTGAGCATATCAAAGGGAACACTGTATGTACACAATCTTTGTATTCTTCAATATAACTAAATATTTCTAACAAGAACAAAAAAAAACCTGAAAAAAAAACGCAAACATCCACCAAGACTATAATAAATAAAAACTGTGGTGTAAGAACAAGGTGGGATAATCATTGGCAACGCGCATGAAGCAACTACAGCCACAGCTCCTCAGATAGATCCCAGGCATAACACTGAATGGGACATGCGGTGTTACTTGCAAACAGTGTAAAGATGGACACACAGACGTACACAGCTCTGCGTGTGAGAAGTCCCTTCGGGAAAGAGGACGAGGAAGACCGTGCTGAAATGCCCTGCTCTTTAACATGGATGGCACATCAGTAGGCTGTTACTTTTGCTTTTGCTTACAACCCCATGTAACTTCAACTTGAAAGGCAGAAAATCATACATGGTGATAAAACCAATTGTTGGTTCAAAGTTTAGTTCTTGCTCTGGATGTACCTCAAAATGAGTGCCACGGTCCTTGGCTCGGGTCCTCTGCCTCTTCTTCCACACCAGCAAGCAGACAGAAAAGCCTGAATCTGCCCCCCAGACTTGTCAGGCAGGTGAAATACAGTAAGGAAATGCCAACTCAGCACCAAAGTGTCCGGGACTTTACAAACCCAAGGTGTCGCTACCTTCTCCAACCAGCAGAAAAGGAGCAACACCACAGCGCTCTTCTCAAAGCGGTTTATTCAGGAACCTTACAGCATGCCAATGAAAATCTTCCGGTCCCTTTCTGTCTCTCTTTGTGTTTCTCCGCCCCCAAGCACAGTCCCTTTATCCTCTCTCTACTCCACCTCCTCAGTCCATGTTGCGTGGCTGCAGTTCATAGGTCCACGTCATCTGGCCTGATCTCGCGTCATGGGTTTGCCTGCGCAGCTCGCACCGTGGGAGTGGCTAATCTGGGGGGGGGGGGGGCGGCAGGAGGAAGTCAGGTGCTAGTCACAAAACTAGGCCGGAGTCCCAAGTGTCATCTTGGGATTGCTGCCACACCAAGGGAAGACAACTTACACCATAAGTACCCATGGAACACTGCAGGCAGGGACTTCCACTCTACCAATCCTTTTCTTCCTCCAAGCAAAAAGAGACAAAAGCTAAAGGCTTTCATCACTTTTTCATATACACATGCTGAGACCAGAGTTCAAAATCATTGTCTTTCTTTATCGCATTCACATTTTTTGTTTAAAGATTTCCTTTGTCTTTTATAATGTATGTGATTTGCGTGCATGTATAGTTGGGAACCATTCGGGAGCAGTACTCACAGAGGCCAACAGAGGGCATAGGGAGTCCTGGAAATGGAGTTACAGTTGTGAGCAGCCTTATAGGTTAGGACTGAGAACAAACCCTGGTTCCTCCCCAAGAATACTGAGTAGTCTTCGCTGCTAAGCCATCTCTCCTGTCTCTCCACCGCTGGTTTGTCTGTTTGTTTGTTTGTTTGTTGAAATGGTGTTTCTCACTGAACCTGGAGCTCACTGGCTGGCCAACAATGTCTTGGCATTGGGATTGTAGCTGTGTGCTGTTACATTTAGCTTTTCGGAGAATGTTTTTTAATGTTGTGCACATCTCTATTGAAGCCCCTCTGTGTACCTCCATGGGCAGAGCAGAGAAACTTCAAGAAAAAGTAACAGGAATGTTGTAAATGCAGGGAAACTCAGAGCAGAAGTGCTGGGGAGGCCTCACCTCCGTGAGGTGTCAACCTATAGCAGGGTCCGCTGCAAGTCTTAGAGATCACTTTGTGAGAGTAGTGACTCGTGTGCTGAAACCATAAGTTCTTTCCAGACACCGATCACCACTATTCACTCTGCAAACCAAGAGAAACCTTGCTCTAAATCTTCATCTCATTCTTTACCATGAACGTTCATTGTGGGGAACAAAAAAAAAAAAAAAAAGAAGGTGAGGAAAAGTTCAAATGGAGACTAAACCCCTGGGCTGCCACTGTCCTTGAGGGCAGAGAACTGGAAGAATCCCCATTGGTGGCAAAGCGCAGGTTTACTTTGAAGATTCCCAGGGGCAGGAATTGTTCCCAGGAAGAAATGAACCTGACAGCTGAAATTCCACATCCTCCTCTTCCTTCGATCCGGGAACTTCACTCAGCCTTTCTCTCATCCAACCCAAGAGATAAATGTCAAGTGCTCCTTTCTCAAGAACTTTAGAAGTAGGAGTTCCCTCTGCATGGACTTTTAAAAGACCTCCTCTATATTTAGAAACTATCTGGCATGCTATAAACTCACTTGGTAAATATAGAACACATTTGAAGCCAGTCCTGTTTTTTTTTTAAAAGAACGTGGTCAGATTTGCTTCTTTTGCCTTCTTCACACCCATGAGAGGAAGGTGACAAGAAAGAGAATTATTAGTGTCTTTAACGAAAAAAACTAGTTTTTCTAGACCAGCTAAGCACTCCTTTGTTACTGCAGGATACCAAGAGACTAAGAAAACCGCCAAACATTACCCCCAGAAAATGAAAAGACTGGGCTGCATGTGTGTTCTCCAGATAGACTTGACATCCATATCCTGAGTGAAGCCAGACTTCCTGCTCAGGCTCAAAGAGGGGGACTGGGCACATTGTCTCCTTCATAAGGGCTTCCTCCTCACACAGCAGAGATAACAGCTCTGCACTTGGCAAAGTAAAGCTCATTGTACCAACAGTCCCCAAACAACTAACTCACCCGCAAATAAACAATGTCCCTGTGAGCTCTGGGTCAGGCTCCCATGGTCCGCGACTGTATGGGTAACAGGATGGGGGCATTCCTCAAGAGCCCAGCAAGCCTTTTCTGCAGCACTGAGAGCTGTAAATGAACTTCTTTGGAAAACATCTAGTGCATTTATGAATAATGAGAGGTAGTACAAAGCTGAAAAAAGCTGACCAATTTTGGGCTGGTGCTCCTCTCTGAACTACTACTACAGCCATAGCTCATGCACATACCTCCTGTTCACATAAGAATCAAAGACAGAGCCTGGCACTGACCTACAGTCTACCCATAGCTGTTCTGGGGCCTCCCTGACAGTTTGCATCTGAATAGCATCTACAGAATGGAAGTGTGACAGTGGCCTCAGTTATACTGAAGAATTATGAAAATAAAAAGTTAGGTCAAGGGTGGGAGACAGGTCAACTGAAAAGGTACTAGACTTGCAAGCACAAGAGCAGAGCCCTGGGGAGGCAGAAACAGAGAATTCCTGGGTGCAGTGATCAGCCACCCTAGACTACTTATTGAGTTCCGGGCCAGTAAAAGGCCCTGTCTACACACACACACACACACACACACACACACACACACCATACACACACACACATACACACACACATATGCACACACACAATACACACACACCATACACACACACACACACACACAGAGAGAGAGAGAGAGAGAGAGAGAGAGAGAGAGAGAGAGAGAGAGACTTGAAGGAATCTGAAGAGATACAGGAAAATCAAGTATTGTCTGGTCATTTCTTCAGCTTATGAAGAAGCTATGATATGGCACAAAAGACCAGAAATAGCAACACCACAGCAATAAACCTCATGAAAAATGGAGATTGGAGCTCCAAGTCCTGGTAGTGTCTTTTTCAGAATGACCTGGACAGTCATTCCAAACCGGATAACCAGCTTTGTCCTCCATCCACCTTGTCTGAGTCATTAATAATGTTCATAGTGTGATCTCAACTGTTCCACTCCATCACAGACCCTCTGCTTCAAACCAAGTACCAAACACATTCCCAGACCAAGGCAATCTTGAAAACTCACCAGGACCCCTCTTTCTCACGTGTCCCAAGTATGGGCCACATCTGCTTCTTTGCAAGCTCAGCCATGTGCCCGGATTTACACAGTGATAATGCCTGAGTGCACATTCTTCCTCTGGCTTGCCATGGCTGTCACAGCAGATAGAAAACCCACTGCAGCTACCTCCGGTTCTAACACACAGCCCAGGCACATGCAGCCTCCAGACAAGGAAAATTGTGGCATTCTCCTACTAGAAACTGTCTTGGGTTTTGTGTTTTTTTTTCCAAATATAAAGAAATGTTTGCAAGAAACCTTCATGTAACACATCATCCAGCATCAAGAAATTACCTCACAGCTGATCTTGAGCTACTCTAGCTCCACCCACTGAATTTTGTGGTTCAGATTTCAGACACCGTTTACCTTCCCAGATGATGCTTTGCTGTGATCTCCCTCCTGTTCTGTAACCAGAGTCTCTGGATCCATAGCTTCCCTCAGATGATTCATCGGCATTAACAGGTACCTGATTACCCTATAACCCACCTTTGTTATTCACTTGCAGTGTGCTTGAATCACCACAGAAGTGTAATCCAGTTATCTCGACTGGATGAGTTTCCTAATTGTTTTATAAACTATAATTTCTCTTCCCTTTCCTTTTGTTGTGGGTTTTTTATTTAACTTGTTTGTTTCTCTCATTGATAGGCACTGTTTTATTGAAATGTCAAAATCTGGTGTTTGTGCAGCCTTTAGCATCTGTATTGCCACTGCTCTCCCCTGCTCTCCTCTACTCTCCCCTGCTCCCCTCTGCTCTCCCCTGCTCTCCTCTGCTCTCCCCTGCTCTCACCTGCTCTCACCTGCTCTCACCTGCTCTCACCTGCTCTCCTCTACTCTCCCCTGCTCTCCCCTGCTCTCCTCTGCTCTCCCGTGCTCTCCTCTGCTCTCTCCTGCTCTCCTCTGCTCTCCATTAATCTCCTCTGCTCTCCCCTGCTCTCCCCTGCTCTCCCCTGCTCTCCCCTGCTCTCCTCTGCTCTCCCCTGCTCTCACCTGCTCTCCTCTACTCTCCCCTGCTCTCCCCTACTCTCCCCTGCTCTTTTCTGCTCTCCCCTGCTCTCCCGTGCTCTCCTCTGCTCTCCTCTGCTCTCCCCTGCTCTCCTCTGCTCTCCATTAATCTCCTCTGCTCTCCCCTGCTCTCCCCTGCTCTCCTCTGCTCTCCCCTGCTCTCCTCTGCTCTCCTCTGCTCTCCCCTGCTCTCCTCTGCTCTCCCCTGCTCTCCTCTGCTCTCCCCTGCTCTCCCCTGCTCTCCTCTGCTCTCCCCTGCTCTCCTCTGCTCTCCCCTGCTCTCCTCTGCTCTCCCCTGCTCTCCTCTGCTCTCCCCTGCTCTCCCCTGCTCTCCCCTGCTCTCCCCTGCTCTCCTCTACTCTCCCCTGCTCTCCCCTGCTCTCCACTGGTATCAAATCCTATCCTTACTGCAGCCTCTTTTATTGTTGCTGTGTTAAAATTCTCCAGCCAAAGCAACTCAGGGGAGCTGTTTAGGTAAGTTCATCGTGGCAGGGAAATGAGAAGGCAGGAGCTCAAAGCAACTGTTCACAACACATCCACCATCAGGACCAGAGAGCAGTAAACACATGCTACTTCCCAGTCCTTCTCCATTTATATAGAGCAAGATCCCGGCCAGAGATGGTTCCACCACAGAGGGTGGGCACTGAAGACAATCCACACAGACATGCCCCAGGCCTGTTTCCCTAGTAATTCTACACTCCACCCTGCTGACAAACAGCTTCAACCATGTCACTTTTAAATATGTGCACAAGTTCCTCCTCTTCCTCCCTTCCAGCAGCATTCTGTCAGCAGTGCTCCTTAATTTTAGCAGTGCTCCCTAATTTTAGCAGTGTTTCCCTCAACTGCTTGTGAGTGTGAGCATAATTACCCACTTTTAAGCAGCAAGAGTCTGTTTCATGACACACTGTCTGCAGAAGTACTCTGGCTTTTCCTCTGCTCTCCAGGTCAGGGGTCAGCAGCAGCCATGTTGGAGAGCACTGTTAGGTCTATGGAGATCCAGTGTTGGAATGGAGGCTTCCTACCAGCATTGGCATTGCATCCTCCTGGCAGAACACCCTCAGTATCAGCCAAGCCTTCAGGCCACGGCCACCCACTCACCACCTGTCTGCCACATCAGGAGAGACCTAGCCAGAGCTCACAGCTTTAGGCCTACAGCATTTCTGATGCACCCATTGTCCATCAAGATATGGTTGTTGATTCAGGCTGCTGAGTTACAAAAGATAACCAGGCTCTTGAACAGTTGGCCTTCTGGAAACGCCCTTCTCATTTCTGAATGCCTGAGTTTACTGCCTTCTCCAGTTCACAGACTGCCTTCTCCAGAGAGCACTCCAGGATTCCATCTTCTCAACACACCAACATCTGGAAACAGCTGCTTCTTCCTTCAAGTCTCTTAGGAGCTTGCTGGGTATCTGATCCAATGTCAAATTCCCTAAAACCAACTCAGCCAGAGGTAAAACCAAGCTGAACAACAGCCACCTGCCTAATCTAATCTAATAATGTGCCTGCTCCCATAGGGCCCCTGTCTGTGTCATTTGAACAAAACAGTTTTATCAGACTAAGCTGTTGTTCAACCTTTCCAGGCACTCCAGCCTCAAAGCCTCTACCCAACCCCTTGTATTAATATTTACAAGTCTCCTGTCCTCTCCTCCCACAGACCTTTGTTTAACCATCACTGCTGGGGCTTTGTCCAATAACCACCCCCATCCATGCCAGACCCTCCCAGCTTTCCCAGGACACTATCTGCTGTTCTATTTTTTCTGCAGCACTAACCACAGCCAAATGATATTTTGCCACATTGTTCATCAGCCCTCTGCCCTTTGCAGACTGTGAGCTCCCAGAAAGAGTACATTTGTTCAGGTACTACCCTTGCCACGGGGTAAAGTCTCCCTATACAGATGAGCTAAATGGAAACTGTTTGAACCCATGGCCAAGACTTAAAAAATACTTCAGATAGTGGCTACAAAGGGTTTCTTTTCTGCATTTTACACATCATTGTGTCTACAGTAGAGCATTTTAATGATTCTTAATCTACTTCTGATTAAAAAAAAAAACTAGACCTTAGGGGCTGGAGGGATGGCTCAGTGGTTAAGAGCACATTGGCTGCTCTTCCAGGACCTGGGTTCTGTTCCCAGAGCCTCCACAGCAGCTGTCTGTAATTCTGGAGGATCCAACGCCCTCTTCAGGTCTCTGCACACACTGCATGCATGTGGTACACAAACCCATATACATAAAACTCAAACACATAAAATAAAAATAAATATATAACTTTAAAAGACTGTAAGACATCCAAAAAATGACATTTGAAAAGAAGTAAGGAGACATGGGTGAAATGAGCCTTCGAGTGGACTCCTTGGCAGCTTAGTTAGACAGGATCCGAAGAAAAAACCATCATCACCCAAACAGAGCAGCAGCCACCTGTGCAGCCCCTGAGACGCCCTGTCAGCTCTGGTTCATGTCCCACTGCAGGATCTCGGGCAGACCGTGGCTGGCTTCCCATAGCTGCATCCTCTGCAAGAGCTGTCTCCAGCTCTGCCTCGCCAAGTCCAGGCTGCTATTACAAAACTGTTTTCTCTAGAAAGTTCTTCCTGGACCGCCACTTCTCTACATCTTAATCCCCAGGAAGGAGCAAAATACAAATGGATTTTGGTTTTGTTTTGTTTTCTTCAGACAGGCTCTCACTATGTAGACCTGGATGTCCTGGGACTTGCTCAATAGATCAGGCTAGCCTCAAATTCACGGAGATCAACCTGCCTCTACCTCCTGAGTGCTAAGATGAAAGGCGTGTACCACCACCACCTGGCTCACATACAAACGTTTTACAATGAAAATATCACAACTGACAGCATCCTGGCCTGACTCTTCTCCTTACCCATGTCAAGGCAAGTTTCTGAGAGAACTTGTGCTTACAAGGGTTTATTAATTAGAATTCCATCATATAGAAAGAATATTGCAGGTCCACAGCCAATTATCTTGAACCATTTAGACTTTTTGTTTGTTTGTTTTTGTCCCACCCCCACCCCATTTAGACTTCTTAATAGCTATTTATTGTTTAATATTGTTTGGAAGAATTAAATAATTACTTAGGAATATACAACAGGCCTTCACCGATCCAATAGCTTAGAGCATCACTGATAGGTGGTATCTGAGGCTTCAGCCGGGATGGCGCCCACTTTGCTATAACCACCCACCTGACGTTTCCGTCCCTGTATTTGAAAATGTCTTAATATATAACCTTTTTTATTATGTTACTATTAAAAGTCAATAAAAGGTTCCAGGTTGAACATGAAAATTAGAGTAACCTAAATCTGTGCTCACAGGTCATGGTCCTTCGTATTTGGCTCCAGAATAACCCATCTCGCCTCACAAGTTCGGACCCAATCGAGAAGGAGCTCTGATTGGGATCCAGCAGCTGCAGAAGCCAGAGCTGCTTAGCTGACAACTGCATTCACAGAAGCCAACTCCCAGGTGGAACTGGAGCCACCTTTTCCCTCTAGCATTCTCCTCTAAGTTACAATGCCCATACTAAAGAAGGCTGGTTTTAAAAGTTACTCCTTTAGCTTTATCTGACAAATGGTTTTCACAAACAAACGGCCTGTGCTCATCCCTGAGGGTGAGAGTCAAATGGTAACTGGTGATATTCAAGTTGGATTACATTTCTTGTAACTTGCTTCACAGTTTGCATGAGTAATAAGGCTAGAAAAAAAAAGTTGTAGCAACACACTGTAGTCTGACTCCTGATTGCCAAAGCGGAATTCAAGGCAGAATTATTTTTTGTTCTTAAGATCAGAGCAAAGCTAGCAGGGAGATGTCTGAGTATGATATAAATCATCCCAGAGACACGGTGACATCTTTGTCCTAGCACCAAATAGTCACTATTGACCTCAGAAGAAAGAGGTGAGCAAGCTCATCCAGACCATGACTTGGTTTTTCACAAGTTAAGAATGACAAGTTAAGCTACATGTTTGAAATGGTTGTTAAATTGCCTTCTAAGCATTTGTAGACCTTGGATGCTCTCAGCCTGGACCAGGAACCTTCTTTCTCCAGTGGTGAGTGGTCAAAGATTCATGACTGGACAGAGAGCCAGAAATAAGTGACTGGCAGTGCTCAGCTGTAAATGAGACATCTTGTATAAATTCCTCCACTTGCTACTCAGGCTCAAGGGACACAGAAAGAGCAGGTAGAAATATTGTAAGAGCCTGAGAATGGGGAGGACCACTGAGTGTCTTCAGGCATGATGTGGCTGCTGCACACAACTATGGTGGCCGGCACAAGAACAAATCAGCACCATTTGCAGCATAGGCTGGGGAGGTCTCAAGGTCCCACCCACTGGCAACTGAGAACCGCTCTCCATGGGACATCACTGGTAGGTTTCCTGTGCTCCAGCAGATGATCATAGTAAATGTATTTGAGAGGAAAGAAGGGGAAGGAAGGGAGGGGAAAGAGGAAGAAGAAGGAAGAGATCAAATTGGGAAGGAGACATCTTGGGGGAGAAGAGGGTCCAGAGGAAATGAAAGATATGGTCATATTTTATCATATACTTACATGTAATTCTAAAATCGTTAAAGATGTGAACTTTTTTTAGATAAAAAAACAAGCAAAAGGTGCTGAGAAAAGCGATGGGTGTAGTGTTCACTGTGCAAACATGAGCACCCAAGTTCAATCCCCCTATCCGAATCAAAACCAGACATGCAGCGCACTCCTAATCCCAGAGCTGGGGTGAGGGGAGACAAAATACACATTCATTCATACATGGCTGGGAACAGTGGTGTATCTCTTCAATGCCAGCACTGAAGGGGTTAAGTCAAGTGAATCTCTGTGAATTCAAGATCAGCCAGGTCTGAGATGGGAGCTTGAGGGGAAGGAGCTAGAGAGTTGGTTGTAGAGAAAGATGGCCGTCATTGACCAATGGTCTCCATAGGTACGTATACATGCACACATAAACATATAACACACACACATACATGCACGCACGAAATTGATAAGTATGATTAAGAAAAAAATCTAAAGAATGCCTTGTAACTTGTGATACAAATGTCAATTCCATAAATGAAGGAATTTGGGAATTCAGTAAATGTCACCTGTCGTCCATGCTCTGGGGCCACAGTGGCACATCCGACCACAGAAAGCATCTGTCCGACAGAACAGAAAATACTCACGATCTTCCTTCACAGGAAATGTTTGCCAAGCCTTCCTTAAGGGTGGACCCTGAAAACATGATGACCTCCACTTCAGCTGTAACAGAACCACTTCCTGATTAACTGCAAGACTGTGGACAAGTCAACAGCTGTACAGCTGACTTTTCCCTCTGTAGAGATCGGGTTAGTTTCTACAGTTTAGTTCCCACATCATAGACACACTGTGAGTTATAAAGTGGTGGCTCATTTAAAAATTCCAAACTAGTACCTGGCACACAGGAAGCTTTGAGGAGCTATTACATGTCACTTAGAGATATAAAATGTGTTATCAAAATTAAAAAAAAATCAGGTTTCCTAGCCCATGACAAATCTGAAATTTTATATTACAAGAAATAGAGGAGAAAAAATGAGCAAAATAAAAGAGAGATTTGGGAGAGAAAAGAAAATGCTTTAGGAGACCAGGTCTGCAAGACTAGTAGGTGGTCAGTTCCAATGAGGAGCATGAATGGGGGAGGGTGGGCTTTGTACCGGCTCAAATGACCTCTGTGGGCTCAGTGAGGCTAATCACCTCATGGAAGTGCTGTCTCCACCGGGAATGCTTTCTAAATTCCAAGCAAGTGACTTACAAATGAACCCAGGTCAAGTTCCTTTTTAAGTTAGGGGCTTCCTGTATTTGACATTCCTACACAAATGACAAGTGGTCGCCGTAGTAACTTCAGCATCTTATTATCCATGCGTACTTGCTCATTAAGAGGAGACAGACAAGGGCCCCTCTACAGACTGCTTGTCACGAGAGTTTACAGGAGGTCAGGGACCATTTTTCTTATCCCTCAGTTCCTATCGTATCAATGCTCCCTAACAGCAAAAAGGGGGGAAACAAAGTTCCCATAAATAGAAAGCAACCTCATTCACCAAAAACTGGGCCTGCATGACAAGTATAAGGCGGACACTGTGTGGTGTTCAGAGTGGATACATTTAAGCTGCTGCTGAGACTGAGGATTGCCCCTCACACCCCTATGCAAAGATACAGCTCTACGTCTGCACAACAAATAAGAATGTGTCTCCCGTTATCCTTAAAAACTGCAGCACACCTCTCTCCCTCCCTCTCCTTCTCCCTCTCCTTATATGAGATGGGGATTTTGCAACCATGTATGCCTATGTTACATGTGCATGCCTAGTCCCCGCAGAGGCCATAAGAAGGCATCAGATTCCCTGGAACTGGAGTTAGCAGACAGCTGTGAATGAACATGTGGGTGCAGGGAATTAATGCCCATAAGTCCTCTAGAAGAGCAGCCAATACTCCAAACTAATGAGCCAAAAAGAGAATTCTTAAATTTACGACTCCACGATCAGACAACTATGTTTACTATTCCCTTCCAGCCCTGATCACTATAATCCTAGTTCCACTGTGGTTTACACGTAGGGTAAAGTCATTCATCAAACAAGTATCTTTAAGACACTTGATGTATGAGTCTGACATAGACACTCTTGAGAAGGAAGAAGGATATTATTGTGTAAGAGATCTCTGTTAATTTGTTACAGAGAGTGGCTTACAACAGTGTGTTCAAGCATAGCTAATATGCATCTATACAGAAGTAAGTGGAAAACACTCACTGAGAATGTATCTGCTGGGAGAGTCCCATTGATGGCTTCGGCTTGAGGGTCAAGGTCATCTGGGCCACTGAACTGACCCTTGGTAAGGTGTCTGCCTTCTTGGTTGAAGTATGCTTTGCTGCTTGCTCAGGAGAGACCCATGAGGAACCGAGATTCTGCCCTCCAAAGGCTGGTGACATGGTGTCCTGAGCAGCTGTGATCTCGCAGGCTTTGCCCTTTGTCCCTGGTTTACACACACAGAGCTGAGGCCGTAGGCACATCCCTCCATTCTGGCATGGTGGAACACAGCTTGCTGCGAAGACAACAGAAGATATCGTTTTGAAGGAAAGCCCAGTAGACTTTACTAGTTCTTCCAAAGGGTTAAGAATGCAACCAGATGTTCCCCCAAGAAAATCATGATGGTGGTGGTGGTGGTGGTGACAGCTGATACCTGTTAGTGACCACCTATGTGACAGGTATTTTTCATATAGATATATCAGCAAACAACCTCTGGAAACTGATTTAAGTTCATATTTTATTATGCCCATGTTATGGATAAAGAAACAAATGCAGAAATTAAACAGCTTAACAAAGATCAAACAATTGTTAGAAAAAAGAAGTTAGGGTTTGAATCCAAGTGAGCTGACACCAAAGGCACTTATAACTTATTATAACCTTAAGCACTGTATTACAACTGCCTTCCCAAAATAGGCTTAAAACAATGAATATAGATGTAGATATAACCTTAAGAAAGCATCCTGTGGTGGTTTGAATAAAAAATGGCTCCAATAAGCCTATAGGGAGGTCACTATTAGGTGGTCCAGCCTGGTTGGAGTAGGTATGGCCTTTTAGAGGAAATGAGTCACTAAAAATTGGGCTTGGAAGTTCCAGATGTTTTAAGCCAGGCCCAGTGTCTCTCTTCCCGCTGCCTGCTGATCCAGATGCAGAAATCTCAGCTTCCTCTCCAGCGCCATGTCTGCGTGGTCAGTGCCATGTTTCCCGCCATGATGACAATGAACTAAATGTCTGAACTTTAATCCAGACCCAATTAAATGTTTTCCTTCATAAGAGTTGCTGTGGTCATGGCATCTCTTCACAGCAATGGAAACCCTAAGACATATCCTGTCACTCTTTCAAGTTACACTCTGTGGCGTCAATGTACTGTGTGTGTGTGTGTGTGTGTGTGTGTGTGTGCGTGCGTGTGTGTGTGTGAAAGAGAGGGGGAAGGGAGGGAGGGAAGGAGAAAGAGAGAGAGAGAGTGCCTATGGAGAACAGATGGTTACATAGGGTATCTTTCTCAACTGTTTTTCACCTTAATTTTTTGAGGCCAATATCTTCACCGAGCCTAGAAGTTGACATTTCTATTAGGGTGGTGCCTGTGAACTTAAGGAATCCTAACTCTACCCTTATGTGCTAGAGATGGGAATGGAATTGCAGGTGTTCATGGCCTTATCTAGCTTTTGGTGTAGAGGCTGGAGATCCAAACTCAGGTCTTCATTCTTGCACAGAAAATGCTTTACTCACGAGATATCTACCCTGGTTCTTAAATTTAATTTTAATATTTTATGTTTAAGTACTTTTTCTAGGACTTGACCAAAAAAGGTCTCTATACCTAAGAAAAAAGACTCTTCCACAGACTTAAAGGCTAACAGAGCTTTTCAGAGTTGTTTAATATTTGGTTCAGCTCAACTCTTTTTACATAGAAGAACAATGCCAATGAGGTCATGGACCATCTGCTCAAACATCCAGTGAGTGCTATGCCACCTCTAACCTCATAATGAGAAACACACAGAAAGGAACAAATTCTTCATCCCCTGTCTGCTAGGATGTCTGAGCTCTGGACCACCAAACAGCAGACATGTGGCCAGGCAGAGTTACAAAACTAACTCGGACGTGGTCAGGGTTAGTGGATCTGGACACAGGTGAGGTTCTCCGGGAGTTTTAAGGTCACTGACTTGAACTGCATTATGTAATGGCACAGGTGTCTGGCAAGCCCTTCTGCATTCATTGGAATTATATTACTGCTGCCCCTTTGTTGATAGTCAGCTTCAGACTTAAACTCTTCGCCCTGAGATTGCAGTACCAAACTTTCTACCCAAGTCAGTGCTGAAGCAACTTAGTCCACTAAACAATCCTAAAAGAAATGAAAGACATTATATCTTAGTCAGGGTTGCTATTGCTGCAATGAAGCACCATGACCAAAAGCAAATTGAGGAGGAAAGGGTTCACTGGTCTTAAACTTCCTCATCACTGTTCATCACTGAAGGAAGTCAGGACAGGAACTCAGGAGAGGTCAGGAACCTGGATGCAGGAGCTGATACAGAGGCCATGGAGGGATGCTGGCTCATTCAGCCTATTTTCTTATAGAACCTAGGACCACCAGCCCAGAAGTGGCACCACCCACAATGGGCAGGGCCCTTCCCTATCAGTTATTAAGAAAATGACTTACAGCCCAATCTTATGGACACATTTTCTCAATTGAGGTTACCTTCTCTCAGATGACTCTAGTTTGTGTCATGTTGACATAAAACTAGACAGCAAACATGAACCACAGGATACTTGGTTATAAAGAACCAATGACCAACTTCTAACAGCCATGAAATCTGTGTCTTTAGGAAAAGATGTTTTTTATATCGTGCTATGATATAATTCCTATTAGGCATAAAAATTAAGAAATGACCCTTGAGTATCATAATACTAGGCATTAGTTTTCAACACAGTTGAGGGGGGATACATTAAGATGGAACCAATTTTGTAGATGACATGACTCACATCAGTTAACCTTGGCCAGGTATCTGTATTTCAGAACACTGTGACTGCAGTAGGTGCTAGTTCTAAAATGGTCCCCAAGAGCTATTCCTATATTAGGCTTCTAGAATTCAAATCTACAAGCTATGCACTTCTTGAGTTAAGGATGTCAATTCATCAATATCTTCCTGACTAAGAAAACTTCATAGCTGAAGCTGACATCCTGGGCTCTTAGTGCTTGCACAGCCACTATTATTAGGGGAAGTCATGGGCTCCACCCAAGTGAACAGAAACAGGCAGGAGTGAGTCCTGGACCAGGCTTCTCACCTGGCGTATTTGCCAGAGATCACTTTCATATATGCATTCTCTTCATGCTTTCAATTAGGAGCATGTTTCAGTCGAACATCTGACACTAATTTCCACTCCTCCTTCCTCCCAAGATGTCCTGCAAATAGCTACTAATCTCTCAGGCAGGCTGCATGACATGGCTTGCAGGAGCTGGTGCCCAGGGAAAGGCCAACGATTGAAATCACCCAGTGTTCCACTTACTGTGCCATAGGAATCTGCCTTTAGGAAAACCTAAGTGGAATAGAATATAAAAGAGAAGTCGTTGGTTTTCTTTCTTCAAATTTTATACGTGTGTGTGTGTGTGTGTGTAATAACAATACAGGAAGAATGTAGTTTTTAAAAAGACACTAACTACACTTTTAGGCTTAATTGCTAAAGTACCTGTTACACAAGTGTAAAGATCTCAGTTCGGATCCTTAGTACCCATATTAATGTATCAGGCATGATGTTATAATCTCAGTATTGGTTCAGCAGAACCAGAACATTCCCTGGTTCTTACTTTCCAGATAGTCTTACCAAACTGGCAAGCTCCAGGTTCAGTGGGACACTGTTTCAAAACAATAAGGTGGGGTGCAACAGAGGGAAGTATTCAACTCGGATTTCTATCCTCCAATACATTTACACACACATACACATACACACACATGTACATATACACACACGCACTCTACACATATAAATAAAACACTAAAATTTAAAAAATAATTCCTATTAGAAGAAAAAGAATATTCCATATACTAGAATAAATGTCTCCCAAACTGCCCTTTTGCTATAAATACTTGCAGAACATATTTCAGTTGCTTTGCCAAGGCTGAAGCAGGAGCCCCTCAAAGCACGCAGCAGAGGTTATCTTGAACCGGGGCATCAGGAACAGATGCCCCTAATGCCAATACAAGACCCAAGGCACACTTGTGACAGAAAAAATTTCAAATTCATGCCCTCCACTCACCCTTCATCGTGCGTTTTCTTCCTGTACCATGTCGGGACGACGTGCATTGAGCTACTCAGATACCAGTGGAAACAGCAGTTGTCAAAATCTGGTGCCCAGAACAGTAGCAACAATGTCATGAGAGAACCTTCCCTGAAGTGATATAAACCACCCAGGTCCACCCTCTCCTAATATGGTCCAAACGGCAAACAAAAAGATGATTACACAGGAGTTGACCCTGGGAAAGCAATGAGTTCACTGGATTTACTTAGAGCATGTGTGAGAAGTTGCTCACAGGACCATGGTGTTGCTCACAGGACTCAAAATGACCCTATTAGAAAGTCTTCATCCAGCATAGAAGATGGCGTCTTCATAGGTACTCTTGAACCTCCACTGATGCCAAGACTACATGTAATCAGGGCAGAATTGCATGTAAACAGCTAAGAGGGGTGGCTGGGCCCTCAGGTGAGAACCCAGTGACCTTCCTTATCTGCTCTTCCATGAGGGAACATCAACATCCCAGATCAGGGTGATCCCTTGAAAACAGCATGTTTTGCCTAAAGGTCAGTTCTCTGCAAAGAGGAGAAACACTCCTGGCTCACCAGGGACTGAGCCTGGGGCCTGGCATATTGTGACTAAGGTGTTGAATTTCAGCAACGTGTATCAGAAATTCTCTGCCAACACCGAGGTTTTGAGGACTCCTATGTACTCTTTATGTAAGTCTGTGTGTGACATCAATGTGTCTGTGGCTCGGAGTATCCCAGTGTGCTCACTTCTACATGTATGTGCGTGATAGCCGGAGTTGATTTCATGTACCTTTCCCTGCTGCTCCCCACCTTGTCTTTGACCTGCAGCTCACTGTCTCCCCAGACTGGCTAGGCAGCAGGACCCAGAGATCTGCCTTTCTCTGCCTGTCCCTGAAGTACAGGGCTACAGACACGTACCACTGTACCCAACTTTCACATACGTACGGAGGACCTGACCTCAGCGCAACAAGCACTTTATCCAATAAGTCAGCTGCCCAAGCCCAGGGGCTCTCGCCCTCACATTGAAGGCTCTTTATTTCATAACTGCTTTTATATTATTGAATTCCTTACTATGATCAAAGCATTTGTTTTATATTATCCATTTATTACAGCCATGGTGTTGAATTATGTGGGCCACTATAATGTCAAAAAATGGTTGTTTTCTCTTTTTTTTTCATGCTTTTTTGTTACTTACTTACTTACATATTTATTTACCTATGTACTTGAGTGTCCATGTTCAAACACTACAACACATGTGTGGTGGTCACAGGACAACTTCCTGAGTCAGTTCTGTCCTTCCTGCATGTGGATCCCAGGGGTGAAGCCTTTACCTCAGTCTGAGATGAAAAGCTAACTCCAATTCCACTGCATTGACTTCACTGAGTAATAATGTCTCCACTTCTGGACTTGGTTTGCACAGCTCTCAGTTACATAACCTCCTTCAAAGCACATGCTGTTCAGTCAAAATTGATATTCAAAAATACTCTGCATGTCCCCAAGGCCTATGGCAGCTACCCATTGTACCTTGAGGAACAATGATGTAGAGCAATGAGGTGGAAACAAAGCAGTGAAGAACCAAGGAAAAGAACATTGCACTAGACTCGTGGAGCAGGGGCAAGTCACAGAAGTTCTAACAGGAAGCTAAAGAGTCACACCAAGAAATGCAAATGCAGTGGGGGAAAAGAGAAAGTGCTTCTAAGAGATATGAGGTATGCTGGAATGAACTAGAAACAGAAAGAAAAAAAAACCTAGTGGTGGATAAAGTACAGTGGTCCTATTTTAAAAAAAAATGGCTGCTCAAAATTCAAGAAAGCATAGTGTTTGCTTATACATCAGAAAAGGAGGAAAGGTCTTTAAAGTTGCCCAAGCCAGGCATGGAAATGCATGCCTTTACCCCAGCACACCGAACATTAAAAGTAGCTAAGCCCAGAATACAGAATGAGACTGTCCATGAAGAATGACAAGCCTTAGAAGGCTGGATGTAAGATTCAGACCCTCTGACGTGCCATCCTGGACAAGCAAGAGCACAGACTAAAACCTGAGAGGAGAGGAGCAGAAAAGATGGATGCTGCTGTCAGAGACCTGTGGGCAGCACTCTTGGAAAGCCACAGGCCATGATAGTGGGACCATGCACATGGGCAGAGCTCACCTCAGGAGGTGGAGCCCCTGAGCAAAGACTGGAGAAAAGGGACCTTCACAGATATACCACATGACCTGCAAGTGGATCCCCATCACCTGATAGAGTCTGAGGCCAGAGAACTGCCACATGAGGCAGCAAACCCCAGACCATTTCTAGGATGTAGATCTACTTCTGAGATATTGCAATGAAGGCATGAAATCAAAGCCCAGAATTAAACTCCTTTAAAAAGGACAATATAAGGCATGGCTAGAAGACTGCTACAAGTTCCAGGACAGACTGGGCTGCATAGCTAGTTTGGGACTAGCCTGAACTACAGAGTAAGACCCCATTAAAGGGAACGAGAAAGAGAGAGAGGAGGGAGTGCAGAAATAATCAGTATCTCAACATAAGACTAAGACAAGAGGAATGGCCACAGGGAAATGAAAACACACACCAATTAAACCCAGACACAAAATATCTAAACAAACTGTTGTTAGACCAAATATGCCAATCTTTTAGAAGCAGAAAAGCAAGTGAAATTAGATCTAGAAACATAAGGATGGCCCTACTAGTCGCAGATCAAACAATGTAATTCCCCACATTAGAAAAATAAGAACAAGAATTCAACTCAAGGAATGCAGAAAAGCTTCCAGTAAAATCCATGACTTACTCATAACAACAAATAAAAACTGCTTGCCAATTTTGAAAACACAGGGATTTCCTTATTCTGCTCAGCAGTATCTACAGCAAATCCCACAAACAACATCCCAGGATCCCTAGCAAACATTACAAGCACGCTGCAGAAGCATTCCTCTCCATGCTGGAAACAAGCCTAAATGCTCATAATTATCTCTAACAGGGCCCAGGCAACATGACAAAGCAAAAATCAGGAAATGCTCTTAAGTAATCTGCCAGAAAATAAGAAATAAAGTCAGTGTCATTTAGAGTTTCTTAGAGTTTTATGTATACAAGTTACTGGAAAATCTACAAACTATTAAAAGGGATAAGGAGGGTCAGCAGGAGCTGAGTGTGATGTCTTCTCTCTCAGTCTCTCTGTCTTTCCTTTGAGGTGGGGTCTCTCACTGAACCCAAGTTCACTAGGCTCCTGGCCAACAAGCTCCTGGGATCTGCTTGTCTCTGGTTCTCAACTGTACAGCCAAAGGCACCTGATACTGTGGCCCTATTACAGGGAGGCTGAGAATCTGGACTGAGGTCTTCACATCTGTCAAGCAAGCTTTCCTACTCACTGAGCCATCCTCAACCCCAGGATGCTACTCTATTATATTGTTTTTATTATGTGATCCTTTTCAATTAAACTTAAAAATAATACCTTGGGCATTTATGTATCAATATAAATATGCCAGACTTGTATTCAACCTATAGCCCGTGGGCCACAGGCAACCAACATGCAGCCCAACACAAAATTCTGAACTTACTTAAAACATTCTAACATTGTTTTACAATTTTTGTTTACTTTTGCAATTCCAGAGTATAAACTTTGTGGATGACAATGTCATATTTCAGTGTCAAAAGATTTGGCATGCCTGTGACCCTCTCACTAAGTGTATGATGTTATCCTCTCTGGGAAGAAGGGAAGTAATATGACGGGAAATAGACTTCTCTTTATAGGAATGTCTTCTTATAGTTTTGTTGGAGGTTTGCCATTTGTTTCTTTGTTGTTTTGTTTTTGAGATAGGGCCTTGCAAAATGTATCCCTACTTAACAAGAAAATCATGTTCCTCCAGCTTTAATTTTCTCAGTGTTGACACTACATATGTGCATCACCATTACAGATGTGCATCACCATTACAATGTGCATCATTACAGATGTGCATCACCATTATAGATGTTCATCACCATTACAGATGTGCATCACCATTACAGATGTTCATCACCATTATAGATGTGCATCACCATTATAGATGTGCATCATCATTACATATGTGCATCATCATTACAGATGTGCATCACCATTATAGATGTGCATCATCATTACAGATGTGCATCACCATTACAGATGTGTATCATCATTATAGATGTGTATCTTTATTACAGATGAATATTATCATTACAAATCTGTATCATAAATTGTTTTTTCTTAAAAAAGAAAAATGAGGGGTTGCAGCGATGGCCCCGTGGTTAAAGGGCATACTGTTCTTACAGAGGACCTGAGTTCAGTCCCCAGCACCTGTGTCAGGTAACTCACAACCACATGCAATTCTCGTTCCAGGAGTCTGACCCTTCTTCTGTCCTCTAAGGTTCCAGCACTCCAGTGAGCATACCTATACACATACACACATACATATAATAAAAAGAAGGGTGTCAAATGTAATAAGTAGACATATTGACTATGAGTAGTATATGTGTAGATGTTTGCTGTTAAACCTTTTGTATTTTTGTACTTTTCAAAAGAATCCAATGGTTTAATCATCAGACAGAAGGCCACTGGGAGCAAAATGAAGGCATAAAAACAGGGGTCTGATGCAGCTGACAGAAATTGTCAGCAAGACAAAATGAACTCGGGGCTTGCAGAATACCACCACTGCCAAGATCTGGGTGAGCAGGGGGTGCTGCAACAGCTCCTCTAGCCTCACAACCCAGCTTGGTCTTGCAAAAACACATTTGTCATTTGAATCAGTCACAACTGGATCAATGCTCTGTTTTGGGCCCAAATGTTAAACAGTTTTAAATTTCTCTCCACTGGCAGCTACTCTGGGGTTGACAAAGCTAATCCTAAAGTTCTCTCAAAGTTCAGTGACTTTATTTTTAGGAAGCGACCCATGCCCTGAAGCCCCGCCTCCTTTGCTTTTCATCTAAAAGCATAGCCCTTAGTTATATTTAAAGCCTGCCCCAGCCCACACAGCTCACGGTGACTCTCTGCCCCTTGTCTTTCTCTCCAAACAAGTTGCTGCATGTCTGCCGCATGTGTCCTGGGTGGAAATGTGAGCTGAGCTGTGTCTTCGGTGATCTAAAACAGCAGGTGAGAGGTGGCTCCCTGTGTGGCTTCAGGGCTCTGCCCAGCTGCCCTTTGAAGTTATTCAACATGAAGGGATATCAGATCACGAGAATCATACGCTGAGGTCACAAGTTGAAGACTGAGCTAACTTATTCTGAACCAAACCCAAATAAATAATGTGATTTCCTTGTAAACAGCCCTGGGTCATCCTCCTCCTCATCCCTAAAGAGAAAAATATTTTCATCATAACCTCCCAACTATGTTATAGTCAGTCTTCTGCAATAATGAATTCCACATAACTGAATCTTCTAGAAAGATGAACTACATTTTATCACGCACTGAGTCAATCTTATACGGTTTTTATCAATATGAAAATCAATTTGAAATTATCTGCTGCCATCATTCCCCACCTCTCCCTGGATCAGATTGTCACATCTCTCAGTCTTTCTTGACACTGAACACCCACCTAAACTGTGCTAAGCATGTGGTGGACTGAGTTGCCCCAAACACAGGTCTCCAAGATTGAGTGCAGCATCGCAGGGCCCCATTTAGGGCTTGAGGCCTTCAAGTCACTCAGCAGCCTCCCTGTGCAAAGCTTCAGGTTCTCCACCCTGAGCTCAGCAGGGACACAGAGTCCCATGTGGCTTCATTTAAAATGGGTAGTTATCTGTGATGAACTTATTCCTTCCGATGCCACCAATGACTCTAAGTATCACCCGTAGAAAATTAAATCATACTGCACAATGAAAAGCAATGCACTCATCTGGGCCGTTTCTGGTCTTATTGCTGCCATTTCTCAGAGTCTGTTCCAAAGTTACAGTTGCTCATTGAGAAGGGGAAAATTGAAGTCTACACTTCAGACTGTATAAGCTCTTGCTAATTAAAAATAGCGGGGTGGGGGGGGGGCAGATAAGCCAGAAAAAAAAAATTGAAAAATACTGTTAGAAAAATAATAGTAAATGTTACCTTTAACAAAGTTAGGCCAAAATCACTTTTTCAAAAGGATAAAGAAAGGAAAGACCCATGCTTGGCAGAAGAGGTCTTTGATTTCATTCCTGTGTGGAAGGGAAGGCAGTGGATCTCTGAGTTCAGCCTCCTTAAGCAGCTGACTGCTTCATGTCACTAGCAGCCCTAATGTGACCAGTGCTCTCAGAGCTGGACTACAGGGTCTCTTTAAGGCATGCAGATCTGTGCATTGGAGGCCTGGTCTACCACAGCTTTGTCAAAAGGAAGAAAAGGGGGAGGGAGGAAGGGAGGGAGGGAGGGGGGGAGGGAGGGGGGGAGGGAGGGAGGGAGGGAGGGGGAAGAACAAAAAAGAAGTAGAAAACAGAGTAGTTAATAAACCTGTGGGTACCATCCAAATCAATGATGTCAGCCAACAAAGTTCAAATAAAGCATAAGGAGAGCTGTTGTAAGAGACAATAGTCCCTTTTTGCAATGTGCACATTTGTGGATGGAAGCTTGTGTTTATACGGTATGTGGATGTGTGCATATGTGAGTGTCAACCCCAGGCATCTTCTTTGATTACTCTTCTCTGTATTTTTTGAGACAAGTTCTTTCACTGACCCTGGAGCTCATCCACTAGGCGAGGCTGGCAGGCCAGTGACTTCCAGGGGTCTGGCTTCGGGGTCATCCCCACTCGATTCCCAGCCCTGGGGCTATGGACCTGGGCCACTGTGCCCAGCCTATGGATGCTGGGAATCCAAACGTAGTCCCTCGTGCTTACACAGCAAGGTGCTTTACTGATGAGCCATCTCTCCCATCCTGGCAGACACATTTAGAAAACAGATTAACAGTATGTTTCAAGGATTTACACTCTAATTTCTAGGCATGTACCCTAACAATGGAAAAGAAAATTTGCTGTGTCCAGACATAGGTTCTAGTATCCTCAGCAGGGTTACTCACACCAATAAAAACTGCAAAGGAATTTTAAAAGGGTGACCAAATATGGTTAGCATAAAGCCATTGAAAATCAGAGCTATGAAGTGATACAAGTTTCTAAAGTGTTGGGAGATCCCAGTGTGAGTTAGAATGGTGGGAGTTCACTATTGGCTTCTAAAATACCTGCGAGTAAAACTCATTGCCCAGAGGAACTCTCTGAGTCTTCCCTGGCTTGATGAGCAGTCTTAGGACAGTTGAGCATGCCAATAACGTAGAGGCTCTAAAATTCTAAATTGTCAAAGTACCAACATGATTCCACAGGGAGAACACTACATCACATGCCATATGCTGGGTCAAACCAAGGATCTATGAAAAATACCGTCCAGTACAACTACAGACAATGTATGTGGTGCATACATGATACTTAAGTAAACTCCATACTCAGACTTGAGTCCAACCTAGAAGATACTTCATTCTGCACATGCAGATAATATAAAATCCAGGAGAAAAAAGTCCAAATACAAGCATTTGGATCAGGATTACTCAACCTGAATGTCAGCTAGCCAAAAGCCTTCTTTGGAGTCCACTCTTGTGACAAAGGGCTGAGTGTCAGTCACTGACAGGAGCTGAGCTTCAGTCACAGGTGGATGATTCAAGTAAGATACAGTGCCAAGATGAAACCAATTCAACTGTACTGTGCAGAAATGTCACCTGTACTGTGCAGAAATGTCACCTGCCCACATTGAAAGCAGAAATCCTCAGTGTGCTAACTCTAGGGACTGCCTGATTTATGAGCATTCTTTGGTCAATGAAACAAAAATTAAACCCATCTAAGTTTTTTTTAACATTAATAGAATAAATTCACTTTGTGCTTTCATGGTAGTAGATGCCAGTAGGTAACTGGTAAATGCACACACCCAGCGAATTTGAAGTTTACAGACTTCAGTTATGATGTACACAGAAATAATTCTAGATGGTGCCTAGTAAAAAGACAACATGTTTAAAAATCTTTAAGCTTGTTTTAATATCATCAAATCATCTGTATTCATTATCTAAACACTGAGCTCCTACTCTAGCTCTGAGACACAAATGTTGGGTAAAAAGATGGAGAATTATTTTGCAGAAAATCAGAGTCTGATATGTAATACCCACAAATTTCTTAAATCAGTACATGGAGCTGAAAATTAAGTGATTAAGAATGCTTGCTGCTCTGGCAGAGGACCCAAATGGGGTTTCCAACACCCACATAAGGCAGCTCACAACTGCCTGCCATCCCAGCTCCAGGGGATCTAACACCCTCTTCTGGTTTCCACAGGTACCACACACACATGACATAACCAAACCCACATATGTGAGAGGCCCTTAACTGAGCAACAGATCAATATCTGTGAGTGATTTATATTAAAATAACAATAGGGGATGGCCAAAGACATGGCTTTGTGGGTAAGACTGCTTACCGTACAAGCAAAGCATCCTGGTTCAAGTCATCACTACCCACATAAAAATCTGGCTGTGGTTCCACAAGTCTGTAATCACAGAGCAAGGTGAGGGGCAAAGACTAAAGTAGTGGGGGGTCTCACTGGCCACAAACCTACCCTCAGGTCCAATGAGAAACTGTCTCATGGGAGTAGAGCAGAGTGGTAGGGAGGGACACCCAATGCCCTATGATCTCCTTGTTCACTCCATATGTGTGCAGGCACACACACACACACACACACACACACACACACACACACATTTTAATTAAATTAACATTTAAAGGAGATCATCATAAAAGATACAAAGAATTCTTAGAGGAAGAGAGCCAATGACCAAAGATCTAGGAATGTGACTTGCCCACCTCCCTGCATAAGCTCATTAACTAGTGAGAAGCAGGATGCTGTGTGCATCAGATGACGAGCACAGATCTGAATCTGATGGGCTTCCTCCCCCAGCTCCTTACCTTTAGGTAAATTTCACCTGTCCCTTCAATAAAACACTGGGCAAGAATCTGGCATTCTGTTCCACTAGACACTGTTATATACCCCAGAGACAGAGCCAGAAATACCCAGCCCATCCTGGGCCATCAACAAGAAGTAAAGAACGATGACAATCAAAGAAAACAGTGTGCAATGTGGATGGATCTCCAAGAGATTCATGGCATTAGGGAAGATGCCTCTAAGACCATGAACTTAAGACACAAACAAGGAGAGAAATACCAGAGCTCAGCATTAAAGCTAGCCTCTTCTGGGGCTTGAGAGATGGCTCAGTGGTTAAGAGACTCTTCCAGAGGTCCTGAGTTCAATTCTCAGCAACCACATGGTGGCTCACAGCCATGTGTAATGGGATCTGATAACAGCTACAATGTGCTCATATACATAAAACAAATAAATCTTTTTTTAAAAAAGGTGCTATGAACATGGTGGAGCATGTGTCTTCATTAGATGTTGGAGCATCTTTTGGGTATATGCCCAGGAGTAAAGTAGCTGGGTCTTCAGGTAGGACTATGTCCAATTTTCTGAGGAACTGCCAGACTGATTTTTAGAGTGGTTGTACCAGTTTACAATCCCACCAATGGTGGAAGAGTGTTCCTCTTTCTCTGCATCCTCTCCAGCATCTGCTGTCACCTGAATGTTTGATCTTAGCCATTCTGACTGGTGTGAGGTGGAATCTCAGGGTTGTTTTGATTTTCCACTGATGACTAGAGATGTTGAGCATTTCTTTAGGTGCTTCTTGGCTATTCGGTATTCCTCAGTTGAGGATTCTTTGTTAATATCTGTACCCCATTTTTAATAGGATTATTTGATTCTCTGGAGTCTAACTTCTTGATTTTTTTTTTTTTTTTTTTGTATATGTTGGATATTAGCCCTCTATCTGATGTAGGATTGGTAAAGATCTTTTCCCAATCTATTGGCTGCTCTTCTGTCCTACTGACAATGTCCTTAGCCTTACAGAGGCTTTGCATTTCATAAGGTCCCATTTGTCGACACATGCTTTACCATGTTCATAGCAGCCTTATTTATAATAGCCAGATGCTGAAAAGAACCCAGATGTCCTTCAACAGAGGAATGGATACAGAAATTGTGGTACATTTACACAATGGAGTACTACTCAGCTATTAAAAACAATGACTTTATTAAATTCCTAGGCAATAGGATGGAGCTTGAAGCTATCATCCTGAGTGAGGTAACCCAGTCACAAAAGAACACTCATGGTATGTATTCACTGATAAGCGGATACCAGCCCCCAAAAGCATAGAACACCCAAGAAATAATTCACAAATTTTATGAAGTTCAAAAAGAAGGAAGGCCAGAATATGGATGCCTCAGTCCTTCTTAGAAGGGAGAACAAAACACTCACGAGAGGAAATACAAGGTCAAATAGAGTAGCAAGACTGAAGAAAAGACCATTCAGCAACTGCCTCACCTGGGGATTCATCCCAGATGCAGCCACCAAACCCAAGCACTATTGCTGATGCCAAGAAGTGCTTGCTGGCAAGAACCAGATAGAGATGCCTCCTCAGAGGCTTTGCCAGATTCATACAGATACAGTTGAGGATGTTTGCAGCTAATCATCGAACTGAACTACCCCAGTGAAAGAGCCAGAGAAAGGACTGAAGGAACTGAAATGGTTTGCAACCTTATGGGAAGAACAATATTATCAACCAACCAAACCCTCCAGAACTCCCAGGGACTAAAACACTAACTATTAAGCACACATGGAGAGACCCATGGCTCCAGTTGCATATGCAGCAGAAGATATCATTGTCTGGTATCAGTGGGAGAAGAGGCCTTTAGTCCAATGAACATTTTCCCAGTGTACAGGAATGCCAAAACACTGAGGTAGAGAGGGTGGTTGAGAGAGGGAGCACCTTCTTGGAAACAAGTGGAGGGAGAGGGGAAATAGGAGTGGGGGTAAAGGAGATAACATTTGCAAAGTAAATACAGAGAATATCCAATAAAAAATTTTTTTAAAAAGCTTCTGGCCTCAGTCCTGGGATTGTAGGCAGCCATTTTCTCCTTGTGCTGTCATGTGACCTCTCCTTGGCATCTGTCTAAATTTCCTCTTAGAAAGACACCATTAATATTGGATCAAGGTCTGCTCTATTGACCTCTCCTTAACTACAGACCTCTTTAAAGACCATGCTCCAAATGTAGTCTTCTCTGGGGTCCTGGTTTGAATATGATAACATCCTCCAAAGGTTCCAGTTTGAAGCCTGGTCCTCAGTGTGGAGATGTCTGGAAGTATGAGAAACTTCAGGAAGTAGAGAATGGATGGGAGGTATTAAGTCTCTAGTGGCGATGCCCTGAGAAAAGATGAATTAGTCATCTAGAGATCTAAGTTAGTTCCTACAGAGTGGGTTGCTGAGTTCCTCCTGACCCTCTGGCTTTTTGCCTGACTGTGATCCTTCTCATGCATGTTTGCATCAAGAGGTCTTCACAGAAGAGGAAAAAACAAGACCAACCAACCCTGGCCTTCTGGCTTCTGAAATTATGAACTAAATAAACTCTTTTTCTTTATATTCTACCCACCCTCTGGCATTTTGTTATGGCAATAAAAAAGACTAATATAGACTTTAACATGAGAGTCTAGGGTAGAAGAAATTCAACCTATGAGATTCACCATCACCATGGTGACAACACCATTCAGTGTATTCTGGTCAATTACATAACATATAGAAGAGAAATGTCTAGTGAGAAATACCCACTGCTACAGCTTTAGGATTAAACCCTAAAGCAAACATTCTACTGAACGTTATTATTCCTAACATAGGAGATCTTACGATGTTCAAATACACCCACTGCAGTTTTGCAATCAACATGGCAGTGAAAGTTACAAACGGTCTATTCATTCAGAGAACAGATAAGAAGCCTGGATTGTGATAGTCATTAAAATCAATGCCTAAGAATTTCCAGTGACATGAAACAGCACTTATGTGGAATGCCAACTTATTTTTATTTATTTTATTGAAGTTCCTATTTTTTATTGACTTTCTGCCAATCAAGCTTGTATCTCCACCTCCCTGAATCCAATCTACTCTGAGTAGTCAGTGACATTCAGGCTGCCAAATCAATCAGGTGGGGACTTTTAGTTTCCTTTCTTCTTGGCATCAGCAGTGCTGGCCATAGTGGATCTGTTCTTCATCCTGTCAGTCCCTCCTGTTTCTAATGAGATGCCACAATTGACACCTTTCTTCCCACAATCCCACCGAACCTTTCCCAATCTCTTCTGGCTCCTCCCTCTCTTCCCAACCTCTACGTGTTACAATTTCCCAGGCTGCCTTGTCCCAAGGTCACCTTTCCTGGTGATCTTACTTAGCCCCATGTCTTTAATTTCCATTGACAGTATATGAAAGGGCAGAAGCATTAGGAATGTTGACAATCACTGCTTTAAGGACTTAGTCACACTGGATTACCCCTACCAACAACACTCAATGGTGTGCAGAACAACATGACTCTTTCAACTAATCACACCTGTACTGACCCTAGGTCTACAGACAACAATCCCCAAGCTACTGGGATTTAGGATTTCAATATATAAAGTAGTGTTTTAACATATAATAGCAAATATTATATAATATTCATAATAGTCAAATATCATAGTTGACTTATCTTTTTCTCACAGCACATATCAAACTCACCTCTAAATCCTGTAGACTCTTCCTTAAGTATAATTTGAATCTGACCATTGTTCTCACTGCCTACCACAAACCCTTCTCTGGCACCCTTGTCCCCTACTTCTGTTCTCCCAAGGACAGCCAGAGGGAGCGCATTAAACCAAAACCAGATGACAGTTCTCTGCTCCAAACCCTCTTATGAAATGTACCACAGCATGCCAGCATGGCGCACTTCTCCCTGAGGCTGTCACCGTATCTGCCTCCATGCTGGTTCCCAGGCCCTGAGCTCGCCCTGAGCTTACCTCTGCTGCACTGTCCTTGCACTGGGCTGCACCTGCGCCTGTGATGTCTCTTGGTAGATCCTCAAGGGTGGCTTGTGTCACTGGGCTCCCCAGGAAGGTGCTTTCCAAAGCATCAACTCTTCTCTATTGTCACCTCCTGTTGTCCCCTCCCTGACACTGGCATCAGTCGCTGTCCCTCCCACTGTGAGGAAGCCCAACAGGGAGTGAGAGACAGAGGTTGCCTTTGCCCTCTTGCTGGGAACAGCACCTGCTCCTAGCAGAAACTCAAACCCACTGATGAAGAAGGAGCACATAGATGCAGGTGGGAAGCAAATATACTCAAAGGTTAACATGAACAACCACCTGTGACAGCAAAATCATATGGTTCATTAACTTTGTTTATTTATGCTACACGTTGCAGATTTTTATGTGGTTTGTTATTTTGCTGTTGCAGTGCGGTGAAAAATCAACATTCGTTTTCAGAAAGAAATGCTAACTCACTTAAAAGGCCAGTTTAAACCTACTTCAAGTTTTAAAGACTGTAAATTATATAATATAAACTGTTTGGGGGATAAGGTGCCCTACACTATATTGAGACCTATATTAACTTTCAAAGCAGTTCTTCACCCACTATGATTGGTTAATAAATCTAGTATTGTTATATGTATGTATAATTTATTCAAGAAGCAGTCTTCTTTTTATTGCATTTATTTATGTAGCATAAATTTGCACGTGTGTGTGTGTGTGTGTGTGTGTGTGTGTGTGTGTGTGTCTGCATGCACATCGGCACATGCACACATAAGCATGACACAACTTGTGTGGATCTCGGAGGACAATCTCTCGGAAGGGGTTCTCTCCTTCAACCATGTGGGCCCTGGAGATCAAATTCAGATCATCCAGTTTAGTGGAACACAACACTGAGCCATTCACTGGCCCTGAAAAGCTGGCTTCTTTTATTTCATCAACCCAAACCATTAAACAAAACAAGCCTTTTTAAAATTAAAGCAACCAAAATTAGTTTTATAAGACTGAAATGACAATCAACTTGAGTATAAAATCTCTCCAATTTAGTTTAAGATAAGGTGAGGGGAAATTAAGATAGAAAATAAAATGTAACTTATTCTGATTACGGAGGATCATAGTTAAAAACCATATTCCACAGAAGCTAGCTGGCCAACAGACTGAACAATGTGGCCTGAGGGTCTTTATTATCTTTATACCTCAGTTCTTCAATCTATAAAATGGGAAGCATACAGTAAGAGCTTTTATGTAGATTTGCTGACATGCAAAACACTTAGGATAATCCCTGTCTCTGGCCAGCAGCAGACAGGTATCAGTTAGTGTGCCCCACCCCCAGCTGGTCCCCACTCACAGCCTAGCACAGCCTGGGAGGAAGCTCTAGAGAGAGACAGACTGCCTTTCTGAGACAGACTTTTATTTCAATCACTGGAATTTTACGCTAACCTAAAACAGCCTGCCTCATTGAATCAAACACACTTGGCTACTGATGTTTCTTCCTTTCCCACACTTAATCATTTAAAATAAAGCTGTCCTCAGTAAAATGCCAGCAGACTGCACAGAGTTAAAAAGAGAGAGAGGAGGAGGGACAGGAGGAAGGAGGGGAGGAGGGAGGGGAGGAGGGAGGGGAGGAGGGAGGGGAGGAGGGAGGGGAGGAGAGAGGGGAGGAGAGAGGGGAGGAGAGAGGGGAGGAGGGAGGGAAGGGGAAGAAGGAGGGTAGGGAGAGGAGGAGGGACAGGAGGGGAGGGGAGGGGAGGGGAGGGGAGGGGAGGGGAGGAGAGGAGAGGAGAGGAGAGGAGAGGAGAGGAGAGGAGAGGAGAGGAGAGGAGAGGAGAGAAATCCATTGTATGGTCCTCTTCAGGCTTGAGACGGTTCCAAACTGATCTTCACAAGTGAATGAAGAAAAATGTCTACATCAGAACCCTTCTAAACCACCTCAAGATATTCTGACAGCACTCCTGAATACAAATTAATAGCCATATTATATGACTTTGGACAAAACACTCTGGAAGAAATGCCACCCATGCTGTGCCAAGACTTTTCCTTACCAAAATAAAAATGCTTCCAAAGGTCACTGATGCCCAAGTATCATTAGTAAATGCATACCCTGGGCAGGCTACGGACACAGTCCCAAGGACTGTGACCACTACGCCCACACTAGTTAGGCCAACAGTTGACACCTCATGTGAAATCCGAAGTCACTCCTCCAAATGGAAGGGAGCTGCAAGGCCAGAGACCTGTTTGCAAGCAGTTAATCCTCCGGCTACTGACGATTTGCCGTGAAATGTAACCTAACCATTTTCAGAAAATAAAACTGTAGACGTCCAGGCCTGAGAGGGCAGAGCTGAAAGGAATAAGCAAGACCCTGCTTTCAAAACAATAATCCATAAAAATTAAATTTTATACTGGGTTTTCTTGTCTCTGACAGTTTTATGAATAGAGAAATTATCCTAATAAATTAGATGTTTAGATGTTCCTCTTAGGGCCGAGGGTGCAGCTCAGCAGTAGAATGAATGTTTCTCATGTGCAAAGGCCTAGATTCCATCCTAATCATCTAAAAATATAAATAAATCAAATGTTCTTTTAGCCATGTATGGGCCTGACTTTCCATATGTGTTGACATTGTTTGGAGGTCTGGGCAGACAGTTCAGTGGGTAAAGCCCATGTTGTTTCAAGCATGAAAACCTGAGTTTCGGTCCTCACATAAAACCCTCAAGTGCAGACATGCACTAAGCGATCCATGGGGCTTCCTACTAGGTCGTCAGGCTAAAACCTCTTACAGCATATAATCAGCATCAAATAGAAGTCTGATCATTGTTAAAAGCTAATACCTACTGGAAGCTGCCAGTCCTAAAGTCAATGACTCTCCTCACTCATCATCACAGGCTTTTGAAACAATGCCTCATGAGGAGCTCAATAATGATGCTCTCACTATTCCCAACTTATTCCTATTTTCATGTCTTCCAAGAAAGTTCTTAAACTTCTAATCTCAGCAACTGTATCATTAAAAATAAGCCCTAACTAGCTCCGCTTTACAGTACTCCTGTTTGTTTTCTTACAGTGTAAAACTGCTAAGCTATCCTCGGTGCGTAACTGCAGGATACAATTACAAGAAAGAAGACAAGGGAATTCTGTACAACAATTCTGTAAGTGAGGTTTAATAAGACCACAAGGGCTACATCACGCAGACCTCACAACCACCCGTCAGTCTGGCTGTCCAGTAATCTACCGAAAGCCCCTACAGATCATGTATTCCCAGCACTCTTTCCCTTCTGTTTTCCCTTTATAGTCACGACTTGTTAGTGACGTAACTTCAAGCAGGCTTCCACAGAGTGAGAAGAAGAGAGAGACTGAGGCAGTTCTTTGGGAACTACTAGTCTGTTAAGACGAACTCATATAGCCCCATTCCCACTTGTGAGTGTTTTCATGCCCTCCATCAGAAAGCAGAGCAGATGCCCCTCCTCTTGAATCTGAACTGAGTGGGGAGGGTTCCAACAAATGAAATGCAGATGTGCCACTGTGAACCTGTGAGCCCAGATACCAAAGTCAGACAGTGACACTTCTGCTATCTCAGAACGGGGTTCCCACCTCAGAAACCCAAGCAACCACACAGAAGAAAACTGGGGCCCTGGGCAATTGCAGATGTGATGAATAAATTCAAGAATCTCTACCACGGCTCCACATATCTGTGCTTTAAATATGATCCACTATAAATATGGCTTTCTAGAATTTGAGAATACTAGCCATGTCCAGTGCTACTTTATACAATCTATAGATCAGCATCATACATAAATATATCCATCCACCATTTGAAAGTGACACACAAAAATCTATACTTTAAATGGGTGAATTGTGTGCTGTATGAATTATATCTCAATAAATCTCTTTTTAAAGATTTGTTTATTAATGTGTATCTGTGTGTATGTGCCAGTACATGTGCATATGTGAACTAGAAAACCTCAAAGGCCAAAAGAGAACATCAGATGTCCTGAATTTGAAGTTACAGATAGCTGTAGGCTGGACAACATAAACATTGGGAAGCAGCCTCTGTATAAAAAACGAAACTCTGATTCTCTGAAAGAACAGAAAGTGATTTAGAACTGCTGAGCCAACTCTGCCACCCCAATAAAGCTGCTTTGTAAAGAACATCATGCTCATGTACAATGAACCCATCAAACAGCTTACCTTAAAGTTTCTATGTCTATAAGGGCACGAACAAACAGACTTGTCCCAATGTAGTAAATGATGTTAGGTAACAGTTTCTCCTGAGACTGAAACATTCCATCCTGCAATAAAGCTCCTTAAGCAAGAAAATACACAACTCAAAAGAGCTTCAGGAAGTCCCTGAAACTGAACAGACTGACTGGGCCTCTCTCCCTCCCAACGCAGAGAAGCCAAGAAGCAAAGAAGATTCTTAAACAATCCAGACTGAAAAGAAGACTCTCAAGCAAGACAAGGTATAAAGAAGATAAAGACCAGACTAGTGCCTTGAAGGGGCTTAGATCAGAGTCACTTGGAAAGGATTCTCTCTAACCTGTTGAGCTGCCTACGGGCTGTACAGTGTGCTCAAAGCTTCCATATTTTGTGAGCTGTCACCTGTGCTGGAGTAGGCATTAGTGAGACCGCTGTCTGAGTCATTTCTACTCCTGTAAATAACTCCTCATCTACACCTATATCCCTCAGTAAGTAAGCCCAATAAAATTCACTGGTTTACCAAATTGGACTTTAGTGGTATCTGTACTTTGGTATGCCTTCTGTTAACTATCTGTGATGTACAGACATGAGCGTAGTGTTTCTCTAGAAAAAGTTTTGTCAAACAAAAAATACTTAAGTCATAGGCTTTCAAAATAAATACAAGGTCATCCAAGGATTAAAACTCCCCCACCATAACCCTGTTTCCTTTGACTGAGTTGAAATCTGTTTTCTCATAACTGCCATCCACTCCCTCTACTTCCCATGGTTTGAAGAAAGTTTTACCATACCACCTGTGACTTCCTTTTCACCCCACGGGAAGAACAAAATGATCAACTAACCAAACGCACCACGGCTCCCAGGGAGCTGACCAAGGCTTTGACAGCTTCTGACTGGCAGCAGTGTGCATCACCCCTGAGCTTGTGTGAAAGGGAGGGACACTGAAGCCTTCTCTTGAATCAGGAAACCCAAAAACCAGTAAGACCACATCACCTGGGCACCAGTGAGAAATGCACTTCTACCCCTGGCACAAGGGCAAAACCCCTGGAAGGTGGCTACATGTAGCAGTTTCTAGCAGTTTGGGGAGACTGTCCTGTGGTATTTCCTACAAGCTTTGAGACAACACTAAAGTAAGAACATACCCCTAAAGAAGCTAGTTCAATAGGTTCCTGAGAACAAGGGTCAAAGAAAAAATACTATTCTAAATAAATCGAGTAAAGAGCTTAAGGGTACATGTGTGGGTGGGCTCTAGGGTAACATGAATGGGTATAATCCTAATTCTACCATTTTTTGGATCTCTCACTAGCCTAGATAGCTTTAATTACCAACTTGACACAGCCTCTAACCATAGAGAATTGAGTCTCACTGACGGATTGCCCAGATCAGACTTGCCTTTAAGCATGTCCTGTGGGCGATTGTCTAAACTGTCAATAGATGTAGGAGGACCCAGACCACTGTAGGCAGCACCATTTCTGAGCAGGGGAACTGAGCAAGCCAGCAGGCAGCACTCCTCCCTGGACCCTGCCTCAGTTTTCTACTCTGACCTCAGTGACAGACTGTGATCTGGAAGTGGAAGCCAAATAAACCCTTTTCTCCCATAGATTGCTTTGGGGCATGGCTATGGGGCAATTGGTGGTGATTCTACTCTGATTCTTGGTCAAGATAAGTGAAGCCCCAGGGACCTAAGGAATGGTAAGAAACTTTCTAGTCTCATAGGAGATCAGGCCCCTGTCGCAGAGCTACATCCCCCCACAACCCCCTGTAGAGTGGTGTAGGTCACGCCCCAAGTCCCTCCTCCAGGTAGGCTGAAGCCAGATCAGCCATGTCCCAAGTCCCTCCTCTACAGGTGAAGATGTGACCTCACATCATGTAGGCTCAAGACATAAGCAAGACCATACCCCCAAATACGTAGATGAGGTTTTCCCAAGCCCGCAGACCAAGGCAATAAGAAGCACCTGATGTCTGACTCCGAACCATCCCAAACTGTCCAAATTAAAAATGTGCAGGAATCTCTGTCATCCAAGAGCTTCTGTCATAAGAGCTGTAACACCACCACTTGGGGAGAGATCTGCTCTCCCAAAATCACCACCAGAAGCTCCCCCACACCCCTCGCTGACTAGCCAGTCCCCTGCTGGCTTGGCTCTGCATCCCACAGCAGCTTCGGAAATGAAGATAGGGCAGCACCAGCAGTGGAGGCAGCAGAAGTGCCCCTACCACCCCCTGCTAGAGTCCCTTCCCCTCGCCTAAACCCACGCACCTAGCAGGACCCAGCAGCAGAGATGGCAAACGCTATTCCCTGTCTCTGACCAGAGATTTTTGTGTGGGACCTCCAGCACCCTTCCCTACACATAGTGTTTGTCACAGCAACAAAAGGGCAATTGGAACAACTACCTTAGGCAGGTCACCTCACCTTTTAAAGTTTTGGTTTCCTCATTTTAAAAATTGAGCTAAGAGTGCCTCTCTCATAAACACACTAAAGAAAGCCATAATCTATGAAGACAGATGGAGTAGTGTCAGGCATGCCGTCAGCCATGCTCACAACTGTTAGTGCTTTATAAAGACCTCCAATGACAACAGTTTTCTTCCTAATACGTAAGCTCTTTTCACCAAAGGAAACACTTGTTAGAAAGGTCTGCTAATGAGTTGTAAGGACACCGCATACTCACTAAAATCTGAGCACTCTTTCACTCAGTCAAGCTCTGTAGTCTGATGGTCCTCTCCTGTTGGGAGTCTCCATCTGATTCCTTCACTTCTGGACAAGCCAAGAGAGCCTGGTCTGTGGAGAACAAGTCTGTGTACAATGTAGGCTCTTTCTTATGAGCTGTGTGACACTGAGTCAGTGCCACTTGCTCTCAGCCTTGGGTTTCTCATCGGTCAAACAGAGGGTCAGGCCAAGTCAATGTTGTGCTCCCTGTCAGCACACCTGAGGTTCCCATACTCACAGAGCAAGGAAGAAACACTTACCAAAGGCAAACTCATTTTCTTACCTCATGGTGCTCAGTAAGATAAGAAACTCACTCATCATGGCTGACATACGGTACGAGTGACTTGGCTGGCACACAAGTGACTTGTTCACAGCCTCTGAATAATAACATGGTCAAATGAAAATTTAACAACAGGTGTTCTCAAAAAGCCTTCTAAATATAATCATATTTTCCTGAGAGGACAGAGGATTCCCTGAAGGGTTCTTCTGTGGAAACCGACAAGTCTCAGTAATAAAGGATGTTTGAATTGACTTTGTGTATATGGGAGAGAGGGAAAGAGAAAGAGAGAGAGGGAGAGAGGTAGAGATGGGGGAGAGAGAGAGACAGAGACAGGCAGAGAGACAGAGGGGGGATGGAGAGAGAGGGAGAAAGGGAGAGATGGGGGAGAGTCAGAGACAGACAGAGACAGAGAGACACAGAGAGAGAGATGGAAACACAGAGAGTGAGAGACAGAGAGACAGAGGGAAGGAGGGAGGGAGAGAGAGAGAGAGAGAGAGAGAGAGAGAGAGAGAGAGAGAGAGAGAGAGAGAGAGAGAGAGAGAGAGGCACCAGCTCCTTTTCCACACACCAACTGGATCATGGGACCCATGCAATGCTGGTTAACCCTTGCATGCTCTGGCCTGTGTTCCTAGCTCACAGCCTACAATGAGCAGTTCTCTCCCTGCTGAGCCTTCATAGCTGTTCCTAATGCCCAGCCCCCTGTTTCCAGCTGCTGTGGACTTGCTCTGCAGGAGACGGTGAGACCAACTACTTCTCAATATTTCCAATCCTGAACTTACCGTGCTTGCCTATTTCTCCTTTCTTCTACAAAACTTGAGGTGATCCATCTCCTCCTCCTCCTCTAGACTTTAAACCTGCTTCCAGTCCCACTAACCCAACGTCCTCCATCAGCGTGGCCCCTCTGACACTCCCTAACAGCCACTGCCATCCTTGCTTCCTAGGGGGAAGCTGCCTCTACCAGTGCTCCTCAGTGAACCACTCTGCACCTATACCAGTTACTTTTCTCCCTGCTGCTGTTGCCCGACAGAAGGGACTTAGGGAAGGAAGGATGGATTTGGGCTCACAGTTTAAGGGAATAAGGCGACATGGTAGACGGCAGCTCCCACCATGGGGAGTAGGAGATTGTGACACAGCTTCCTCACATTTTCATAGGTTGAGAGACAAAGAGGGCTTGAACTAGACAGGAGTTGTGCGATACAATCCTCAGAAACTAAACCCCAACAAGCCAATTCCTCCAGCCGGGCTTCACTTTCTAACAGTTCTATAATGTCCCATAACAGCATCACGACCTAAAGAGCAGGGTTTAAACACATCCGCATCATAGCAGGGTGGCAGGGCAGGATACTGCTGTCTACTAACTTCCTGAGTGTGGCAAACTCAGTAATAACAACTATCCTTTCATTTCCAAGCCTCTGCTGAATGCCAGGTTGTGGGATAGAGTTCTCACTTCTGCAGGATAGACACAGATCACCACTTCCAGACTGAGGACTATTCTTCTAATGGAATCACCATGTGGCTAGACAAATACCCAAGGCAATAAACTAAGCACACTGAGTACCGAGCTCAGTGTGTCCACTTCCTTTACCCTGCTAGATCTAGAAGCTGAGACAATAGGAATCTCCCAGCACCCCTCTTATGGACACAGTTCATGCTTCCCATCGCAGGGAACACATTGGTCTCCGGCTGCAGCAACATTCTCCTAGTCTCTGTCTGCAAATATAACAATCCTATCTACCTATGCCACCAGGTCCTAATAGTGGGATGTTTCTAATGCAGCTGAAATTGGTGTGGTTCTCTCTCCTTTAAACACCAATGGCACTTGGACTTCCCAGAGCCATTCCCCAAGCAGCAAACCACTACCTGTCAGAAATCACCCTTCTTTCGCCATAGCAATGAGGAAAGCACCTTCCCTGTACACCACAAAATCTTGCTGCCTTGAGCCAGCAAAATCACCCAGGAGGAACCACACTAAGATAACACAAGTCAAAAAGCACATAGGGTAGTCCCACCTCTATGGATACCCTAAAGAATTCGAGATGAGCACGATGAGCTGCTCTAGTTTCATTTCTGATTCTCTGGTTAAATACCCTGATGCCCCCCCAAATATTAGGGGAGAAAGGGTATATCTTGGTTCACACATCCAGGTTAGAGTGCATCGCTGCAATGTCACAGTGGCAGGAGTTGAAGCAACAAATTACATCACATCCAAAGTCCAAAGCAGAGAGGAATGGATGCATACATGCTCCCTGGCTGGTTCTCTGTGCAGTGTCTTCATTCACACAGTTCAGAACTCTCTTCGTAGTGAATGGTGCCGCCCACAGTAGTCTGGGTCTTTCCAGGTCAATTACCTAAACAAGACAAGCCCCTATATGCATGCCTAGAGACCAACCCAGAGGAGACAATCCTTCATTGTTATGCTTTCCTTCCCACCCCACTCCTCATGACTCCTGGCTGTGTCAAGCTGACAATTAAAACTAACCACCACTACTGTTTTTTCATCAAATAGAGACCAAAAAGCATGAAGGATTGTGTTTTGTTTTTGTTTTGTTGTTTTTATGTTTTAAGAAACCACAGTAAAGCTCAAGAAAATCCATGTTATTTTTTATAATTAGAGTTCTTCAAGAATGAAAGGAGGTGATGGGTGAGTGTCCTACTCTTGGAAGGATTCGGAGCCAGGTTAAATGGTTCTGTTGCATCAGAGCCTGGAGGATTCCTAGGCTGGAGGAAAGACAAGGCTGCTACAGGAGAAGACAGGCTTTCTAAGGCACCTCCCAGTGGGCCACCTCCTTCCTGGTATGAGGTGCCCCCTGGAGTGACTGGTATGTTATAACACTGGAAAACATTTGCAGAAGTCTCAACCCAACATACAGGCCAGCGCTTCCCAAGCATCATTCTATCACTTAACCTTAAAGTTGTGCAAGAACAAAAAGTGAAAAAAGCCAATGACTTCATCCTCTGATCATAAAAGTCTGTGTGGTTGTCAAACTTTCCAAAACTGCCAAAAGCTATCCTAATATTTAGACAATTTAGGCAGCGATTATTGTGCATGATTTACCATGTTCAATTACACAACTGTAACTCAAGAAAGCAAGAAAAAAAAAGCTAGTCAAGACTTTAGACGCCTCAGTTTATGTGCAAGTGATCCTGATAATGCATAATGAACCGAGAAGCATAATTAACCCAATTCTCGATAACAAAGATCCATTTTAAATGCTGGCTGGAACCCTCTGTGACTGCAGGTGTTTATGAGTAAATATTAGGAGAAACTGATGAGGTAACACGGGATCATGGTTCATGTTCTGTAATGCTTAACAAGTTCTGGGACAGGAGATAAACCAGTGAATGTGTAACTCACTCAAGCCAAAAAAACAAGTGTGTTCTTTTCTTCCAGTCAGCGGCTGTCATCACACTTAAACGCTTGCCACGGCTATCTTTATTAACTGTGTCATCCCAACTTTGGACCGGGGGTAGTGGCTATTAATTTACAATCTTTGCAAGTGTTATCTCTGCCTCATATTATCTATGAGACAATAATCATCTACTACAGATAATATCACATGGTCTTCTGAGAGGGTGAGGACCAGGGACTGGACCCAGGACCTTGCACATACTAAGCCATCATTATGCCCCTGAGCTACAAACTTCTCAAGAGAAAGAACAGCACCAAAAAGCCTACGCAGCTGGCATCGTTTCACTGCAAACAAACATGATTTAAAAACTGCCTCCCATACAGATCAAAACATGACACGGGCGGGTAGACCTATGATACCTAGGTGAGTCAGAAAAAGTACTAGGGAAAGCCAGCTGTCCTCCCACACGCATGCTCAGCCAGTGAGGGGAATCACGTGACTGCATCTGCCAATCGGTCCCACTCCGTCATTCTTTTATTAGCAGTACCTAAAACAGTCCTACAAAAGGATCTGTTAAGGAAGGATACAAAAAGACCCCATGACGCCACAGTGAACTCCTCAGCCGCCATTATCCCTGACTCCTTGTGAACGAGGAACACCAGAGCACCAACCGTTGAAACTTTGTAAGTTTCACACAGTATGATTCCGAATCTATACATTTTAAAACAAAACCCTATTAGTGCTTTACAAAAATGTTGAGAAAACTAGCATTATACTAAACACTATTTTGTTAGCTGGGCACGAAAGTTCATGCTTTTAATCCCAGTTCTTGGGAGGTAGACAGGTAGATCTCTGTGACTTGTGAGTTCAAAGCCAGCCTGTCTATACAGCGAGTTTCAGGACTCCCTGATTCTTAAGTAACTGAGACTCCAGGCACACACCAGTATACCCAGCTTAAAAAAAAAAAAAAACTCTATACTCTGTCTCCACATGATTTAAGCTAAATATACTTCACCAGGCTAAAGTTTAAAATGTCAATGTGAGCTCTAGACATATAGTCAGTCATCCCTTATAGTCAAGGGACACTGGCCCAGGACCCACTGCATATAACCAATCCCTCAAATCCTTGGAGTAAATGTACATGACGTGCTGTTTGCATATAGCCTGTGCATACATCTCCTGTGCACTTTATATCACCTCTAGATTGCTTACAATACCCAAATCATCAGAACTGATACATGCACAGGTGTTGTATTGTTCAGGTGATGATAGCAAGAGAAAAACATCTGTCCATGTGAAATACAGGTGCAGGCGGTTTGGGTTTTGTTTTTTCAAATATTTTCTATCAGGGACTGGCTAAATTCAAAGATGCAGAATCTGTGGACAAAAAGAGCTGACAACTAGTCCTACGGGATTCCCAAGGATTATAATAATTCCCAGCAAAGAAGCTCTGAACCTACTTATCACTGCTTATGCATAGAACTGCAAAGACTCCCAAAATGTCGAGGCGGAGGCTCACAGCTGTCTGTCATTCTCTGAGAATTTGTAAGAGCTAACAACTGCCTAGCTCGGGGTTCAGATGAAGTACTGCCTGTTGCTTTATAGATACTAACTTTAGTTACCTAAACTAAATGATGACTAAGTGATTCCTCAGTCACCATGTTATCAGTGGGAACTAGTTATCCCCATCTACCAATGAGGAGGCTGAGACAGAGAGGACGCCCAGCCAGTAAGCACAGAGAAAAATGTGAGTGATTCCTACGGCAGGTCTACAGTGCCATTGGTGTGTCAGTGATCTGGGGTGTGGTATTAAGGGTAAACGGAACTTGATCCCTGGGCACCTCCATCCCTGGGTGTGCCTCATCCACAAGATCACAGTTCTTTTCCAAGTAGAGCTTGATTCAAACTCAGAAGACACAGTGGTTGGCAGGAAAAACTATCAAAGAGCTTGAACTGGACTGCCAAAAAATATTACTGTTAATATTGAAGACCCCCTGCTGGTTTACCGCTGCCTCTCAATGCCTGCAGGTAATATATATGACTCTGTAAATTATAGAAAACTGATAATATTGCAAATGATTCATGACCATAAAAATGCAAACCAGGAGTTTCAAGGAAATCCAAGCGGCTGCTGCCCTGTGGGTTGAACCATTTTACATCGATGTCTAGATTTGCTGCACCATTGTTTTGAACCAGTCATGGCATCTATCTGGTTCCCACATTTAAGCACATGTTCATTTTATATCCATGTGAGTCAGAATTGTGCCCTCTCTGTTAAAGCTATCCTTCAGCATGCATTTCTGAGAGGAGTACCCAGGAATCAAGAAGAAACTCAATTATAGCAACGTTCTAATAGCATGGCTTCAAGTTCAGACACCTTTCGTAAAGAACCACTCTGTCTAAATGTAAGACAAAAATTGTGATATTATTTTAGAATGAAAAGTTTGATGGCGGCACAAGTGTATTAAATTCTGTTCCTCTTAGACACGATGTTTTAAGAAGAGACTTTTGAGAGAAATTGTATAATATATTGCCTCAAAGCAAAACAGCAAGAAGACACGTGGCTGCAGTGTTATTTTGTTTACTCTAAGCCCAGCAGGGATAATTATCTCTCTGCTGCAAAAACAATAAACAACAGGACGTGTGCAGTAGTTTCCTAGAGGGGTGTGCACACCACTGGCTGTGTGATCTCCGCTGTAGATGGAGGGTGGGAGGGAAGACCCGAAAGGGTGTGTATGTGCCTTTAAATATGGGAGATGGGTGAAATGCTGGGAGAATGCCCTTTACTCAGTACTCACTGACCTCCACCCACTGTGAGCTTCAAGAACAGAAAATTGCCCTCAACACTAAAAGAGCCCGGCCTGTATTCAGTCTCAGCCCCTACCTCAAGGTCCTTCATCTCAGGATGTCATCAGCTCAGAGCCAAAGAGTCAACTCCCTGTAATTTGCATCCCCAGTTCCTGGGTCTCCCTGTGCCCCAGTGTGGTAGTCAGACATGGGCACCACCCATCCTCAGCTGGTCTCACCTAACTCCTCAGAGTGTGAAGCAAAGCCCTCAGTGGGTGCAGTATCACAGTAAAAGCAGGAAGAGGCCAGGAACCAGCGATCACCTCCACGGGTGGAGAGCATACGGGTGGGAGAGGCTGCGGGCCGCTGGTGGATGCTGAGAGCATGGGGAGTCAGGCAGTGTTCCTCAGGGTCGGCCGAGAGGCCTGTCATGCTCACCAGACAACACTGAGCAGACATTTTTTTCATTTTTATTTGATATTCTCTGTATTTACATTTCAAATGTTATCTCCTTCCCCCCCACTCCCCTCCCCCTCCCCTTGAGCCCTAATGTTTTGTTTGATTTTTATGAATGCATGAAGTTGGTAGGATGATGCTAGGCGTGGACAGGAGAGGAACTGGAAGGAACTGAATTAAGGGAGTAGATTTGATCAAAGTGCCTTATGAGTATTTACAACATCCTCAGGCATTAAAAATATTATTTAAAGGTCCAAAGCGCTCATCTTTAACTATTAATAAGAAGTCTGTGGTTTTCCTATGCCTGTTTTAACAAATGACCACTGATTGGCTAACTTAAAACAACCAAACCGTATGCTGTCTCAGTCCTTGAGGCTTAAATGTCTGCAAGTCACCTTCGTGGGCTGCAATCACAGTGTGGGCAGTGCTACCAGCACCACAGTCCCCCCCAGCGGCTCTGAGAGACGCTTTCCTAGGCTTTCCTGGGTGTGGTGGCTGCAGTGCTCCAGGCTCCGCTGCAGTGCTCCAGGCTCCGCTGCAGTGCTCCCGGCTCTGCCTCCACCTTTCCATTACCTTCAACTCTGTGCTGCCATCAGATCTTCCTCTACCTCTTACAATAAATGTGGATGTGATTCAGGGCTCACCTGGCTGATCCAGGAAAACCTCACCATGGCAACATCCTTAGCTAACCCATATCCGCCAAGTCCCGGCCACCCCAGATGCCATTCGAGGGTTATAGGACTTACTGTCTACTGAGGTAAATATGTCTCAGACAGCGGAACCACAGAATTCTCGATTATAAACATGGCTAGAGCCGTTCTAGAGTAGCGGCAGTAAGTGGGTATGACGCATCCCCAACCTTCACTTCCTAAAGCAACTATCCAGAGTAGTAACACTGTTTCCAGGGTCCTCGCCAGCTCCCAGCAGCCAGTGGGAGTTCTGTGGGACTCCCCAGCTTATGGATGACAAGCTGGGGCTCGGCGTGGGAGAGAATACAGTCAGTCACCAAGCAAATAGCTGATCAACTTTCCCAACTCCTTCCACTTCCCTGAGGAAGAACACTGAGGGAACGCTGTCTCACGAACTACACATATTCCCCATCCCTTGGCCCAGCATGCTAACAGGCAGGCTCCAGCTGATGTGACCCTGTTGGGAAGGGGGGCCAAGGACAGCGACCCTGACCCCCACAGGCCATGAGGAACTTCCTTCCTCTCTTTCTACCTCCATCCTGTTTAATCCTTTCTTCTCTGCCCCAATCTACACTCAGCATATGCTCTTCACCCCAGTTTTATGAAGGGTGAAGGACGGCAGCTCTTTTTGTTTTGCATTGCCTCAAACATAGCCAGCAATAGTCGGTCCATCCCGCTTCCCTCCCACGAAGGCCTTCCCCTCCCATCCCTAAGTTCCATTGTCTATGCCCCTCCCCCCAGTCTGGACTCTGTGCATTAGGCTTCAGACAACCCATTCCCTCCCCAACAGCACCCTAAAGGCACTAATCTGACCCTCTACCCTAGAGCTGAGTTTCAATTCCCCACAGAATAGATGCAAATCAAATTCGATTGTCCACATGTATAAGGTGTATTTGTTGCTACAATTAACTGGCTGATGAAAGGCAACTCTGGCTCACAGTGAGAGGGACAATCTATCATGTCAAGCAAAGCGTGACAGCCAAAGTACTAGGCTGCTGGTCACATCTGGACAGATAGGCTGCTGGTCACATCTGGATAGACAAGGAAGTAAAAAGAGGACAGGAAGTTGGTCCAGGTCATAAATCTCAAGGCCCTTCCCCAACAACTAACATCTTAGGGTTTGCTTCCTGAAAGTCCTATAACCTCTACAAACAGTACTGCTGGCTGGGGATCAAGAATTGAAACTCGAAAGCCTATAGGGGACATTGTATACCCAGACCACCAGAAACTAAGTACAAACAACAAACCTAATCAACTCAATAGGCTCAGAAGACACAATAGAAATTCATTAAAAATAAAAACCACTGGCTGAATACCAGTCATGCAGCAAGCACAGAGTACACTTAAAGGACATTTTTGCACTTGACTTGTTTAAGCTGGTAGTTGAAAAGGCTCTCAGAAAGCCACAAATTAGCATGTCATTCCTTCTTGGCAGAAAAGCTAGAGATGCATGGGGGGAAAGAGGCAATCAGAGGCCAGGCGTGCTAAAAGTACAAAAGTACAAAACTCTTCCCTGGTTTCCAGAAAATAAAGAAGAGCAGTTAGGAAAAAGAAGTAAATGACACTCATGGTGTGCCCTGGAAAGTCACACTGAACCCAGCCATCCCTGGAGTCTTATCCACACCCTTCATAAGTCCAGATATGCCCCATTAGGGACCTGGAACTTTGAGAGAAAGACAGGTACCTCGAGGTATTTAACCCCAAAGAAGAATGCAGTCTCCTGGAGAAAGTCCTGGATGTTGATGAAGACTGCCACACAGGCTTGGTTAACCAAATCAGTATTGCTCAACCCCATGAGGGTGGGGCGAGATGATCCTTCCCCCACTGGAATCCCCAGTGAGAATCTGAGGCTTATTTTCCCACAGAAACATCGCCAGGCATGGCAGCTGAGCTCCAACCAGGACAAACACCATCTGTAGTCTGCACAAATCCTGGGAGGCAGGGAGATGAAAGCAGGCTGGCTCTGAGTCTGAACCCTGCCTTGAGTTTGTGCATCCATAAAATGTGGGGAGCCACCTAAATCCTGGTGGAGCAGCTAGCTCAGCCGAAGGGCCTGGCACAGTTAGGGCTGAGCATATGACATCACGTTTCAGGAGAAGACAAGGACACCCCTCAAACACAGGGGACCTTCTTCATCCTAGATGACAATACTTGAACCTTTCCGTATTTTAAATAACAGCAATAATTATATTCATGCTAGTTTAACAAAAAAAATATAGAACTTGTCCAAAATGTAAGACCAGTTATAACCAATATTTATAGAGTACCTTTTTTTCCCTGGGACAGGGTCTCACTCTGTAGCCCAGGCTGGCCCTAGGACTTCAGATCCTCCAGGGCACTGGGCCTGCACGTGTACATCACCACATCCAGTCTTCTGTAGCACTTTTCTACCAAGAAATTTGAAAATGTATCTTGCATGTTATGATCACATCCTAGAGGAAACATGTACAGAATACACAGTCTATAGAGAAAGGTAGAGTCAGAGAGTCTCGCTGTTCTCCTGACCACTGCTTTACAGAATTGGGGCAGGAGTTCCGAGAGGCAGGTCTCATTCTGACCCATCAGACATGGCTGATCTTGAATGTGCTAGCTTGCTTTTCCACCTACGAAACCTTACCACAACCAACCTGAGCAATGGTGAAGGTCAGAAGGAAAAGAATCCCAACGTTTATTCGGAGCAGAGAGGGGGAAGGAGAGAGTGGTCAAGTGGGCACTGAGAGAGATTGGCTTCACCAAAACCCACTAGAAGGTGTAAGTGCTGAATAGTTCGCCATTGGCAGTGTGGTACCAAAAGGACAACCTTGTTATATCCAGGTGAATTCAGATGAAGACATACACACTGATACCTCCCATTTTTTAATAATATTTTTATTGTTTGAAGGTTGTGCATATATGTGCAATGTGTACTGATCATATTTGTCCACCACCACCTCCCCTACCCAACCTCATGTCCTCATTCATATTGTAATTAATATAACAATTGAACCCACGTAGCTCCACCCGTATGTACAGGGTGTGGTAGAAGCAACCTAGCAGTGGCCACACCACCATCCTCAGCGGCCATCAGCTGCTAATAGCTCCCACAATCGGGGGGCAGTGGGGAGGGAGCTCTCCCCTCCATGCTGGAATTTTGACTGTTTTGACAATCCTGGAAGACATGCAGTACGAACTGGTGTCTCTCTACTGAGAAAGGCCAGGACTCTGTACACAGAGCCACCCTCGCTACCCAACGCCTTGCAGAATGTGTTTTCTGTGAACAGCATCCTGGGGAGACCTCCGTGGAATGACCTGAAAAGTTAAACTTGTTGAAAATATAAGGAGGTTCCTTCATGATCCCAAATGTATCCCTGAGAATAAAGAAGACCTAAAGCAAATGTCTCGGAAAATTTTTCAGGGATCTTTTGGCAACTGTGATTCTGTGATCTAACCTAAGACCTGTGCTAAAGAGAAGGATTATCCTTGGATAAAAGATCTGTAGTGATTTCCCAAAATACTTAACAATCAAATCTAAAAATAAAATGTCTTCGTTTGGTTGGTTGAGGGTTTGTTTTGTTTTCTTTTGTTTGATGGGGTGTCAAGACAAGTTTTTCTCTGTGTCACAACCCTGGCTGTTGAAGACTCCTGCTGCTAAGGCATAGTCCATGTCTGCATAGCTCTCAGAGCTCAGTACAAAATAGAGAAGTCCCTTTTTCAGCAGCGCTTCTCTGGTCTGGAGAGTGTCCTTGAGCACAGACACCGTGCAGAGCTCTCTACAAACTGCATAGCTCAGCACACAAGGCCTGCTCTGCCTTCCCGCCCACATGATAATTAGGTGCTGTGCTATGAGGAATCTAACCTTTCCACCATACCTCTGAGAGCTCTTATCTACCCTACCCCTGGAACAATAAAGACAGCTGTCTCTCTGAAGCTGTCTCCAGAAGCCCTTCCAGCACACTCACAGCTGTCTGAACCCTGCTCAATGCTTCTGTTCCCTCCACCCTTGTGGTCCACTGGCCAATGACTCTCTGAGAAGGGAGACCCACACCTGGCTGTTCTGAAACTCACTTTGTAGATTAGGCTAATCTCAAAGTCAGAGACCCACCTTCCCCTGCCTCCCAGATGCTGGGGTTAAAGGTCTGCACCACTACTGAATTAAGGATTCATTAGAGGTCTGAAAATTTGTCATTTTTGTTCTTAAAATGTAACCTTTCCATCTCAAATCCAGATGTCTAGTGTCTAAAAATCTAAAAATCTGAGGCAGGAGCATCAGGAATTGAAACCCAAGACATCCAGGAAATAACAAAGCAGAGACAACCTGGGCTACACAAGACCCTGGCTCAGCAAAACTAAAGCAAACCAAGTAAAAGTCAAAATAAAATAAGAAAGAGTGCCTGCAAGATGGCTCAGTGGGTTAGTGTGCTTGCCCGATGGCTCAGTGGGTTAGTGTGCTTGCCCGATGGCTCAGTGGGTTAGTGTGCTTGCCCGATGGCTCAGTGGGTTAGTGTGCTTGCCCGATGGCTCAGTGGGTTAGTGTGCTTGCCCAATGGCTCAGTGGGTTAGTGTGCTTGCCTGATGGCTCAGTGGGTTAGTGTGCTTGCCTGATGGCTCAGTGGGTTAGTGTGCTTGCCTGATGGCTCAGTGGGTTAGTGTGCTTGCCTGATGGCTCAGTGGGTTAGTGTGCTTGCCTGATGGCTCAGTGGGTTAGTGTGCTTGCCTGATGGCTCAGTGGGTTAGTGTGCTTGCCTGATGGCTCAGTGGGTTAGTGTGCTTGCCTGATGGCTCAGTGGGTTAGTGTGCTTGCCTGATGGCTCAGTGGGTTAGTGTGCTTGCCTGATGGCTCAGTGGGTTAGTGTGCTTGCCTGATGGCTCAGTGGGTTAGTGTGCTTGCCTGATGGCTCAGTGGGTTAGTGTGCTTGCCTGATGGCTCAGTGGGTTAGTGTGCTTGCCCGATGGCTCAGTGGGTTAGTGTGCTTGCCCAATGGCTCAGTGGGTTAGTGTGCTTGCCTGATGGCTCAGTGGGTTAGTGTGCTTGCCTGATGGCTCAGTGGGTTAGTATGCTTGCCCGATGGCTCAGTGGGTTAGTGTGCTTGCCTGATGGCTCAGTGGGTTAGTGTGCTTGCCTGATGGCTCAGTGGGTTAGTGTGCTTGCCTGATGGCTCAGTGGGTTAGTGTGCTTGCCCTCAAGCCTGCTTACCTGCATCCAATCCTCAGAACACATAGGTAGAAAGAAAGACCAGTTCCTTCAGGTGATCCTCTGATCTACTCAAGCGTGCCACATAAACACACACAATTAGTTAGTTAGGTAGTAAATGAAGTCTAACTTGTACACACGAGAATTTTTTAAAAAGTGGCCGTTCAGATGGCTCCGAGAGTAAAGGCACCTGCTGCCAAGACCAGAGACCTGAATTGATCCTAGGAACCCATATAACAGGAGAGAACTGAATCTCCACAGGCTTGTCATGCTCCCATCCCCCACCCCAATCCCCACAAAGAAACTGAAAAAAAATCTCAACTTAAAAAACTAAGGCCTCCATATAACTAAAGTTATATAGAAAGCAAGTGAGAATTAGGAAAAGATATTCACTGTTCTATATCATTTCTCAAATGAAAATTAAACTGAGATTCCTCCACATGATTATTAGGATGGACAAAATCCAGCTGGTACTGTCAAATGCTGGCAAAGATGTAGAGCAAAACTATTCTAATGTCTTGCTGATGGGACTTTAATAATGGTACAGCCACACTGAAAGCCAGTTTCAGTATCTTAAAGGGAAAAAAAAATCTATCTCTGCTCTAAGTACATCATCCTGGTGTCCCACTCTCTGGCATGTCCCCAAACCAGATGAAAAGTTACATCACACAAAAACCTAAGCAAAATACTGTAATATATGTATATTTATAATCCTCAAATATTTGATTTATAATCCTCAAAACATAGAGGCAACCAGAAGCCCTTAAGTCAGTGACTAGATAAACTATAAAACAGGCAAACAATGGAGTATTACTTCATCCTAAAAAGGCATGAGCCACCAAGGTATGAAAAGTTGTGGAGGAACCATACTGCTGTGAAAAAGCCAATCTTACAAAGAGGCATCAGGCACGATCCCAACTATGTGACATACCAGAAAAAAAAAAACAAAGCAAAGCTCTAGAGCCGGGCTCAGTGGTTGCCAAGGGTTACATGAGAAGAAGGGATGATGAGGCAGACCAGACTCAGGGCAAGGCAACTTCTGTGGAGTCTACAGAGGTAGATCTCCTTCATGCAACATTTGTCAGAGTCCACAGTGAACACCCCAGAAGTGAGCCTACTGTAATGTGTCTCTGACGGGTGTGAAGGACACTGTCTCTGATGGGTATGAGGGACATTGGGTGTCTTTGACGGGAGTGAGGGACACTGACGTCTCTGTTCAAAGATGGCAACGGGCAGAGGTACTTTGATGGGAAAGGGGCTATAGGTGAGTGGAAACTAAGATGCTAATGAGGAATCCATCTTATTCTGTCCAATTTTGTTCTCAACAAAATGAATTTGAAAATGACAAATAGAGCTAGTGACATAGTTCACAAGTCAAGGTCTTGCAGGACAAGCCTGGTGACCTGAGTTCAATACCCCCCCCCAAAAAAACACATAAAAGTTGAATGAGAAACCCAACTTCTGAAAGTTATTCTCTGGTCCACACATACATGCATATACATGTGCACACACATGCACACACACACAGGGGAACGGATAATAAATAATGAATAAAATACATAAAAATTTAAAGAAAATAAATCAAATAAAATTTATTGCAGCCTACTTTTGCATATGCTTACCATTTTAGTCTATAAAGCTGTTCTACCAAACTATCTTCTCATACTGAAACAAAAAGAAAAAACCCTGAAGTTTTTAACATGTATTTTAAAGTAATTCTTAAATTTGGGTATTTTCACAACTTTAATCTCTATTTTCTAAGTCTCTGGTCTTTACATGATATTGCAACACTTGGATGCTGTATCAAAAGTAACATGCAAATGCTAAGCAAGGGTGGCAGGCTAGGGCGCCAGAAAATACTAAAGAGACGAGCTCGTGAGGCTGTTCAATGGGCAAAGGTCCCTGCTGCCCAACGTGATCACCTAAGTTCAGTGCCCAAGACACACTTGGTATGAAGTATATCCAACTCCCCTAGGCTGTCCTCTGACCTCCCCATACACCAAGGAACACATATCCCCCTTACACAGTAAACAATTTAAGTAATTTTCAAATTCAAAAAAATATAGCCATTACTGTGATAACTGATTTAAATAAACCACACACACACACACACACACACACACACACCACTGCATTTCTACTTAAAGACAGACATTTTTAGAGGGCCTAATGTTTCTCCAACACTCTGGCAAAGCATCTGTGTATTAATTTATATTGTAGAAAGAAAAAGAGCAAGACATTTAAAACAAAAAAGACATAGGGCCGGAGAGATGGCTCTGTGGTTACCTCGCTAACTGATTTTCCCAGGTCCAATTCCCAACACCCATATTGTGGCTCACAATCATGAGCACTGCACACACAATCCACACACAGTGCACATGTATCGTGCACATACGTACATGCAGGCAAAACACCTATACTCATAAAAAGTTTTTAAATGTTGAAGACACATTTGTGGTATAAACAGTCTTTTTCACAGAAGGAAAACTGCAAGTCCTCCAGTTGGCTCTCCAAAAAGTCCTGGTCTTAACTACTAGGCCATTCCTTCCCTAAATATACATCTAATAAAAGGATGTGTCGATGCAGAAACTCTTAGCTGGGCTGTTTCCAAACACTGATGTGCTCCTCCAGAACCCTCCATGACTGAGCCAGCGTGACCCCCATGTCCCCTCTTTATCACCTTGTTCTCTCTCAATCTAAACCTCCTAATCTTAACAAAACAGAGTTCTCCCTGACGGTGTCTGGCATACTCTAGACAAACACTAGCTCTTCAGTTTTAAACTATTTGAGAAAATGAGTAATAACCTTTTCCCTCCTCATTTTCCTGTAGCATCTTTTATCCTAGGATGTGCACATCACTGAGGGCCCCCGAGCTCTGGTGTTCGAGCTGATTACCTGCACAATGAGGCCCCTTAGGTGTGCCCATTAAGGAGTTCTGACTGACAGGCCTGTGGCAGGGAGCCAAAGTCTACATTCGGTGTTTTACCCATAAGAGGTTCTGATCCAGAGTCTGGATACCACAGCCTCACACACACAGCTTTGAAGACTATAGAGCAGATGCTTTAAACGCCTTCCACACAAAGGAACAATTAAGTGAACTACAAATACAGAAAGAAACACAACCACCATTTACAGATGTATTTTAAGGATAGGAAGTGGTCCCTTTGGTCTCCGTGAGTGTACAATATAAATCGTGCATCACATAGATGGTTAAACCTGCTCACACTCTGATGCTCCCTCCTGGAACTGAGAAAACTGGTCCATCCTACTGGGCTTATACTATGCAGACTCATCTGTAAGCAGAAATAAGGAAAAGAGGGGGAAAAAAAAACCCACGAGATTCTAATTCCTGAGGTCTGAGTCCAAAAGAGCCGATTTCCTGGTCTCCCCACATCTACCAGTAATGACCACAGTAAGAAGAGCAGATCTAAAAAGGCAGGAGAGAGCCTTAGTCACTGGTTGCCAGCCTCTAAGAAGCCCTGTAGAAAGTCACTGAAAACAGAGATGGCTAGACTCAACCCACCCTAGACCTACTTGTTTTTCCTTTTCCTCCTCTTTTGTGTATGGGGGGGGGGAATGGGATATGGAAAGGGAACATAGAACCCTTTGCAAGCTAAACACAGGAACTGTAAAATTCCCCACCTCCAGAATTTTGAATCTCCACCGTTGTTGATGGTGGTATTTAATTCTTTGTTTTGTTTGCCGTTTGTTGTTGTTCTTTAGGGTTTTTTTTTAAGCGTATATATGGGGGAGGGAATTCGAATGTGGGTGTCGTGCCCATGGAAACCAAAAGAGAGCATTAGATTTCCCTGGAACTGGAGTTACAGGCAGTTGTGATCTGTCTGACCTGGGTGTTGGGAACTAAATTCATGTTAGGTCTTCTGCAAGAGAAGAACACATTCTTGACCTTTGAGCCACCTCTCCATCTCTGTCATCTAGTTATTTTGAGACTAAATCTTACTGTACCACCAAAGCTAGCCAGAAACACACTATGTAACCAACTTGTTCTCCAACTGGCAATCCTCCTGCCTCAAGCCCTGGAATTGCAAGTGTAATTCTATGGAAGGTAAAAGAATTCACATCTCTACAAACCCCTCAGCCCATCAGGTGCCACTGACCCAAGGCCCATCAGATGAGGCTAAAGGCTTACAGCTTGCATTTCAAGCAATCGGTATTAAAGGAAGGAGGGAGGGAGGAAGGGAGGAGGGGATGAGGGAGGGAAGGAAGTAAGGAAGGAGGGAAGGAAGGAGGGAGGGAAGAAGGGAGTGAAGGAAGAAAGAAGGAGGAAAGGAAGGAAGGAAAGAGGAAGAAGGAGGAAAGGAAGGAAGGAAAAAGGAAGAAGGAAAAAAGAAGGAAGGAGGAAGGAAGGAGGGAAGGAAGGAAGACAGGAAAGAAGGAAGAAAGGAGGAAGAAAGAAAGAAAGGAAGAAGAAAGGAAGGAAGGAGAAAGGAAGAAGGAAAGAGGGAAGGAAGACCGGAAAGAAGGAAGGGAGGAAGAAAAGAAGAAAGGAAGAAGGAAGAAGAAAGAAAGAGAAAGAATGAAAGAAAGAAAGAAAGAAAGAAAGAAAGAAAGAAAGAAAGAAAGAAAGGAAGGAAGGAAGGAAGGAAGAGGGGAGGAAATACTATCATCCAGCAATCCTCTAACTGAAAAGCAAGCACTTTAACCTGCCGCACAGGGAAGCCTGCTACAATTCACATTCTCTTGTAAGAAAAAGAACTGTTTAATGACACAATCCCAGTACCCATTGATTTAAATGAATTTCATCTGGTTTTCCACTCAGAAACCAATGCAGCCTGCAGCGCCTGTTAATCACGAACCCTCACTGAGGGTCTATTGTATACACAGGGCTGCTGGGCAGCCCAACTTCCTAGCGGATAAAAAAGTAAAGCAAGAACACAGTGGCTGCCTTGAACTTACTTATCGTCTGTATTATTTCAGTTCCAATTACTACAAAATCTTCGACTCACTTAACCTTTCTACTGTCAAAGGAGGAGGGAAGCAGGACCCCTGAGAGAAGGGCCGTCTTTGTACTTTGCTTTGAGAATAAAGCAAATCGCCAGGGTGGTGGGAGACCAAGGGGAAAGCTAGACATCTTTGCTTCGTTTCAAACTGCAGGTGTCCCAGAGTCAGTGAGCTTTATAAAAATAAAGTAGAAAACCCACAGGCACTGGGTGGGTCTCATGCATCCTATTTTTTAAGACAGATATTACTGAGACAGCACAGAAAAGAATATCCACAGAATAGCCATAAAGGCCTTATTACCATCATCCAATTCTCTGTATATCACTCTGGCATGCAGGGTAGTCATGAATCTCGGGGATGGTTGGTTGGTTGGCTGGCTGGCTGACTGGCTGGTTGGCTGGTTGGCTGGCTGGCTGGCTGGCTGGTTGGCTGGCTGACTGGCTGGCTGGCTGGCTGGTTGGCTGGCTGACTCTGGCTGGCTGGTTGGTTTCTCTTTACCACACAATGAAGCTGGAGCCAGTATGCAGAATGACCTACAAATATATTCCTGAATCGTTTAACACACTGTCACCAGCCCAACACTCTTTATGAGTTTTCAGGGCCATCAAAGCCAAATAATTTATCACTGGTGTTTCGTAATTTGGCTTAAATATATATATATATATATATATATATATATATATATATATATATATATATATATATATATATACCGGGCAACAATCTTTACTAATTTGGCTTTTTTAAAAAAGATGAAATAGATTCTTATATTCTTATTGTGTATCTTGGTAACTCTTCCTAACAATACTTCAACAGCCCAGGCTGTTCTACCCCAGCATCTTGCCACCAGCATTCTCCTGACACAAAATGTCCCCTTCCCAGACCCTTTTCAATCATACAGGTGTCATAAGTCACTACCTTAGAGAAATGTCCCTGACTGTCCCACACCCCATCCCTTGAGAATATTAATTACCCTGTCTGGATACCACTACATGGGTCTGGTAAAGTACAACCAATGAACCCACACATTCACCTACTCATCCCATAGAAACTTACAATCACAGGCTCTGGGGATGGAACAACAGCTCTGGGAAGACATCCTCCCATCTCGAGCTTATTATACTCAGGGAAGCGCAACACACAAGGGGTTAACATCAAATGTGTTAAGAAAGAAGGGACAATGTGGCTGACTCTCACAGCAGGGACTTGAATAAGGCTCCAGAAGGGACTGTTCTGTCCCTGTGAGCAGCTTGGGGAAATGTCTAAGGACTCACTTGGTCTGCAGAGGCTGAAGTCTCCCCACTGCCTGGTCTGGGTGAAGCAGTGTGCTGTGTGTATGCTGCAGCTAATGGCAAAGGCTCTAAACCATGGTTTAGAAGATCCATTTGCTGTGGCGTAGAAATGGCACACATAGGGCACACAGACAAAGGATGCAGATAACCCTCTGATTAAAAAGCACTACAGCCTTCTCAGAACTGCTGGATCCTGGCACAGTGCTCCTAGGTCTACAGATGTTCCATCTGCCGAACTCCTGCGTTTAGCTGGAAAGTTTAGACTTTCTTCTGGTGCCTCTACCTCCTATGAAAGGGTTTCTGAAATCCTATGAAGTTTTCTCTGCAGTCTCTCACATGGCTGCAGGACAGCTGACCTCACCTACTTCGGGTGACAACATCTCCCTGCACTCCATCACCCCGTGTACTGGCCAAATTTATCTTTTATCTGGCCCAACAGAATCAAGAGCATATACTTAAAAACCAGCCTATCCATCTTCTAATTTACAAAACACAACATTTCGCAAACTGTTTACCGACATCCATGCCAACAATATTACTCAAATGCAGTGCAGTGAAAAAAGCCACAGGGAATAGGATAGTTGGCCAAGAGCAGTACTTGGGAATCTAAAATTACAGGGGAAAATCATACAGCATTCATTTTACTTAGTCCCAAATCTCTATCAGATGATGTTGAGCAGAAAGATTCTAAAATTGGCAGGGAGAAAGGAAAAGTCCTCTTAAGGGCTGGGCTATGCCAGGGCAGCCTCACAGAGGGAAGGAGGGAAACTGAATAAGGTGTGTGCTCCTGAATAGCCGGCCTGTGCAGCATTGTCTGGTGAGCCAGAATAAGCACACAGAAAAAGCAAAGCAAATGGAGATGATTGTCAAACAGTGAGAATAAGCAAAGAGGAGAAAGCCGAACCCCCACAGGGTGCTCTGAGGATTTCGGTTCTAACCGGCTAAGTTACACTTGCCAATCAATGTAATTCTATGCAACTCAATTAGCACTAGTGCTATGGCAACCCAAGGGGCCTGGCTACACAAAAAGTAACAAAGAAAACCCTTCTGTCCGGGAGCTCGGCACTGATCAAGCAGCAGAGATGCCCAGCCTTGTACAGAGCAAAGCAAAGGGAAGTCTCGAAGCACTGGGAAACAACACGGGCAAGCAGCAATTGTTCTCCAGACATAAGTAGTGTGCAGCACCAGCAGAGACCAGGAGGGGGCAGCCCTGAGCAAACCAGAGCGACGGAGAGCTACTGTTGTTAAACGTGGATTAAGCATTCTCCACGCAAGCTCCAAGCAGCATCTCACACAGCCCTCCAGAGGCCTCTGAATGATAGACTATTAAACATATTCGTCTGCATAGAGTTAACCTGGCCTTGCTCAGGTACTCACAGGTCATGCAGTAAAGAAGCAAGAAGGGAAGATCTGAGCCCTGTATTCTAACTCCAAAGACAGAATGGAGCCACCGTGCTTCTGATTCAGGCAAATCAGCTGAGAGCAAGCAATGAGTGGAGGAGAAAGAACAGGGCCAGCACAGTGAGGCTGGAGAGGGGGAGAGAACTCTTCGTAGCACTGCCCCAGTGTATGAAACTGTAGCTACCTGGAGAGCTCGGCCCATATTCAGCAGCTCAGTAATGAACAGGCAAAGGAAATGCATGCATCCTACACACCTCCTGTGTATTGTTCCCCAGGTTCCCAGACAGTTGGTATGACACCGGCAAACTATGTATTGTTCTCTCTACACTAAAGAGGCAAGAGCCATTATTATAAAACATGCATTTAAGCAAAATAAGGCCATAGTTTCTCCCTCTGCTATAAATCAGCATGCTTAATTGTCATATGGGGAGCTTTGAAAAGCATAGCACTAATGGATAGCCATCAGATAGGTTTCTTCCTGACTTCTGTGTGTTCTACTTGTTTATAATTTAAAATAGAATGTCTGGGGCTGGAGAGAGGGCTCAGCAGTTAAGAGCACTGGCCTGCTATTCTTGCCAAGGATCCAAGTCGGGTTCTCAGTGGCCACATACCACCTACAGCCCCAGTTCTAAGGTATCTGATGGCCCCTTCTGGTTTTCATAGATCCCTCCATTCGAGTGGTTCACACGAATTCACGAAGACCTACACACATGCACATAGAATAATTAACAAGCAAACAAATAAGTATTTTTAAATGGGATCTTTAATAGAAAACTCATATGCACGCATACACTCATAAGAGTTAAAGTGCTTAAAAATTAAAATTAAAAGAAATAATCTGTCAGGCCAGGGGGACAGGTTGGCCAGTAAAGACATGTTCTAAAAAGCCTGACAGTCTGAGTCCAGTCCCTAGAACCCATATGGTGGAGAAAGAAACCCAGTTGTCCTCTGGCCTCCATACCTGCATGGTGGCACACACAGATACACAGACACACAGACACACACAGAGACACACACACCAGAGAGACAGAGACAAAGACAGAAATGTAAAGTTTTTGAAAGCTTCTAATCATCTAGACATTATTAAAGTTTTTCCAAATTTTAAAATATTATGAAATCATACATATACAGCAAAGATGGACGTAACATTTTTGACAGATGGGAAAGAACACACACAGCTATGCTTGAAACTGGGTTACCCCAAGTCTGGAGGGCTCCTGCCTATCACCACCCACACCCAGTATCAAACCAGTCTCCAGGGTTAGATTCTTCTAGATCAAATGTCCATAACAAGTGCCCCCAAATCTTCGCCTCAATAACAATAACCCCTGCAGAGAATTTTCCAGATACACATGTTTGAGAATCACTCACCCAGACCTCTGTAAAACAGGCCAGAGAGCAATGAACAGAAGCATAAACAAATCACCTACAACGATCTTTTTGTCTCTCGAAACATGCCTAGGAGCCATGAGGAAAGAAGCCAAGCTAAATCCATAGTCAAGGGCTTCTTGGCAGGAGAGCAATGAAGTCTTCAAACAGTGAAAGGAAACCTCCAAATGCTCAGGGGAGCTACTTCTCTGTAGCCCATGTCTCAGGCCCATGTACACAGCACATGAGCTAGACTGTTATCCCCACTCCCCACCCCAAACAAGATAAGTTGAAATCCTAACTCCCAGGACCTCAGAATGTGAGTTGGTTTGGAGGGAGAATCTTTGCTGGAAAAGGCAAGGTAAAGTGGGTGAGGGTTGGCATGAGTTGGATTAAGATTCTTATATATAGGGTGACAAAAGATATAAACAGAATGAGGCCATGTGTAAACACAGAAAAAAAAAATGTGGTGATATGCAGAGAGAGGCCCTTGGAGGGAGCCAGCCACAATCTCCCTGATGTGCATGCAGCATCTCATCACCAAAATTGTGACACTGTAACTTTCTGATGCTCTAAGACTTCTAGTTTGGCATGTGTGGTTTTGCTTCAGAAGGACAGACTAACATAGCTTGGAAAACCAGGAATTCAATTCAGATAGTAAAGCACTGAGTGGCACTGCTAACAGAACATGCCTGCCTCAATAAACCCCACAGGCTGTGAAGACTGAAAAAGAGAAAAGGCCCTATAATGACAAAGTAACTTTCACCATGCTTGCTCCTTGTACGATGTGACAGGGTCAAGGGTTAAGATCATTGATGTAGCCCCTCCTGGTCCACATCATCCTGACGCCTTCCTTGCTAGCACTTGGAAGAAAAATGTGCATTTTAAGAAAATGTCATCTACATAGTGGAAAGAGTTTGACTGTGTCTGGAATAGTCCGAAATGAATGACAGCCAGAAATAGCAAAGCCCTGTGGCTGCCAAAGGTCTTGTTGCCGAGTCAGGAAGCTTCAGCAGCAGAGAGCGGGAGTGGGGGTGGTACTTTGTGATAACCAGCCCGGGGGGGAGGAGTGTTTCACCACTCGCTTGAGCACTACCATGACACAGAATTTATGGTTCCCAAATGTTTGTTTTAACTAGTGTTGAGAACACATATTTGACCCAGTGTGAACTTGACCCCGGGGTCCCTCTCCCTTCCCTTCAGTGTTTGTGCCACATGACAAAATTTTCCAGTTGAGCCTCCTACCCCAGCAACTGGGACTGGGGTCAGGGCTGAGGACAATCTCCCAGCAGCTGCTATGGTAAACTTTGCAGCAGATGTATTGGCAGAACAGCCGTCAATGGCCATAGCAGGCCTACAAAAAATGCGTGACCATCGTGGGCCTCTCTCTCAAGTCCAGCTAATGAGCTGAGCCAAAGGGGGTAGGAGATGGCCTGAGGGTGTCCCTTCACCCACCCACCTACTACAGCCTCTCTGGTACTGAGGGTACAAATACCCAGGTGTCATCTGCATGGAATTTAATGAGCATTTCTAGGGTTGGTTGGTTGGTTGGTTGGTTGGTTGGTTGGTTGGTTTGGTTGGTTTGGTTGGGTCAGATTGGTCCCCCATCCCCATCCCCCCTCCAAAACCCCTGAAAGCAGTATGGGCTGAATTCCAGTGGAAAAGCAATGGAATATCGATTTTCTGTTCCTTCCCAAGGAGAGAACAAGTCATTTGATGTGCCATGAGTTCTGTGAGTAAAACCAGACCCTACACTCCTTACAGCTGGCTGCATCTCTCCCCTATTCATAGAACCTGGCACATGGTAAAAACTAAACAGATATCCCTTAAGTAAATAAAAGAACCATGCATGCGTTTACAAAGAGCCTGCAGCGTGCCAGGCACCAGCCTGGAGTTCTGTCTGCCAGAGTTCTTCTTCCCTGCCAGTCTTTATCCTTTTGTGTTTTCTATTCCCCCATTCAGTCTCCTCATTAGATCTGAACCCACTGGCAAAGTCTGTCTCGGAGCAACACTGACCCTGAAAAAGGGGGACGACAGAAAGGACTGGAAGAAACAGTGACAGGGATACATTAGATGAAGAAATACAAAACTGAGAAGGTGGACTTTAATGTTTGCACTCTGAGGACAGGCCTGAGGCACAAAATCCTTCTACAAATATTATCACTGGAAAGAGAACACAGGGATGCCATCTCTTGATCACTACCAACAGTCCCCCATATTAAAAGGTAGAAAGATATATCCCACACTATGATTACAACTCCCAGAGACACACACCAGAGCGGGGAGGGGAAAACAGCATTAATGTGCGGTTTGGCCTCTCCACACCAACACTGGGTGGCTGGAGCCCTGAGACCTGCCCCGTGTGGGTCTGCTGCCTACGTGTTTCTCATCTCTGCTTTGCAATTTAAGGTTCACTAAATCTTCCACCTTCAGAATCATTTGCCTGAAGTACCTTTAAATAAAGTTTCAATCAACTCAAAGTAATTCAAGCTGGCCCAAAGGGATGCATTATTTTCTTCACTGAATCAAACAATAAAGACCACAAACACATCCAATCTCTTATGCAGAGACTCTTTTGGTTCAGTTGATATAACCTATGTAAACTCTTTAAATTATCCTTAAAATATGATAAGCATTAAATACCAAGGGCTATACGTTGCATCTACCCATACACTTTGTGGTGCTGGCACCCGGCTACTTTACATTCTGGTACAATAGATCATGTTCAAGTATAGTTGTTCAATGTTGGAATATCAAGAGAGAGAAAGGGAACCACACAGATTATATGTCATCTGGATAACATCACTATTTCCTGACATAGTTACATTGATGAAAATCGGTAAGGGGGTGACCAGTATCAATTCCCATCCCCTTTACAAATTAAGTATCACACCCCCTCCTAAGCAGCTAGCTTTCACACAGAGAGAAGTAGAGACATGTATTTTGTGGCGTGCGTGTGCTTGTGTGTGTGTGTGTGTGTGTGTGTGTGTGTGTGTGTGTGTGTGTATGTGTGTGTGTGTGTGTGCTCGCATACATGCTTAGGTGAGTATGGGTGTGCACACATGTGTAAGTATATGTAAAAGACAAAAGTAGGCAATGGATGTATTCCTCCATTGCTTTCTTCTGGTTAGTTTACTTGATATAGTGTCTTTCCTGAACCTGGAACTGACCAATTTGTCTAAACAGGTTAGCCAACAAACTCTAAGTATCTGTCTGTCTCCACCTCCTGAGAGCTGGGTACAGGCTCCTAGTGCCGTGACCGGCTTTTACACAAGTTCTGAGATCTAAAGCTAGTTGCTCATGCACGTGCAGCAAGCATTTTATTGACTGAGTTTTCTCCCCAGGCCCCACATTCAGTCTCCTTTAGAGTCTTTTCAAAATAAAACATTCAAGGGTATAAAGCAACCCAATGACTTTAACAGAATGCAGATTAAGCATCTCTAACCCAAAAGTCTAAAATCCCAAATCTGGAGCGTCCCGAGTACCAACAGTATACTACAAGTGGAAAACTCCATTCTTGGCTTCATGGAAACAGTTCAGTAAAATGCAAGCACTCTAAAAATATTCTGGAAAATTACCTCCAGGTTATATACAAAAAACATGTATACCAATGAACTTCATATTTGAGTCCCATCCTTAACACATCTCATCATATATAAACACATATTCAAATAGTATCAGAGTCCCAAACACTTGTTTGGCCCAAATGTTTGGGCCACAACACTGCCGGTAATGGATACACACTATAGTAGAAAAGAATCATCACCATTAGTGTAAAGAATAAAGCCCGCAGGAACGCATTCCTGGGCAGGGCTGGGGAGCCGTGTAATGTGTGAATGAGTTTACTTGACTTGATCCAATAGTAAACTCAGAGTCTCTGGTTTCACACCCCACTCCTTTTCACCTTGACACCTTCAATGACTTAACATGGGGAGCCTACTTTTAGTTTAGTCATTTCTGTAGAAAAAAACATAGAGCCGGAGAGACCAGGAGACTTCCTCAAAGCCACACAGCAAGTGAAGTGTCCAGCATTTAAACACAGGTCTTCTCGACCCAAGGCACAGTTCCAAAGTTAACTCTCTAAGGACAATGGCTCCCTTATCTTTCGGGACATACCTGCAGTAAGACTGTAGTTAAGAACACTGATGTTTTTCCAGAGGACCTGGGTTTACCCACACTGGGCCACTGACACCTAATCACCTCGTAACCCAAGGGGATCTGACACCCTCTCCTGGACAGGCACTGAACGCTCTGTCTCTGTCTCTCTGTCTCTCTGTCTCTCTCTGTGTCTCTGTCTCTCTCTGTCTTCTGTCTCTCTACCTCTGTTTCTTTCTGTCTCTCTCTGTGTATCTCTGTCTCTACCTCTGTTTCTCTCTGTGTGTGTCTCTGTCTCTTTCTGTCTTCTATCTCTACCTCTGTTTCTCTCTGTCTCTCTCTGTGTGTCTCTGTCTCTCTCTGTCTTCTGTCTCTCTGCCTCTGTTTCTCTCTGTCTCTCTCTCACACACACACCATAAAATTAAAAAACAGGCACATAAAATAATAGCTTTTCTTAAAAAGCACCCATCTCATAAATGCTAATGAACTTGGATGCTTTCAACGGTGCACCCGGCTGCCAGGCTCTGTCTCAGCAACACTCACTCCAGAAAGTAGTTGTGACGTCAGTCTCTAGCACTGAGCAGGAAAGCCGAACTGTGCAGATTCCAGTGTTACCTCCAGCTTCCTCCTCAGAGCAGATGGCACAGGTATCATGGGGTGAACATGGCACACCACTTCCTCCAGCTCCAACCACAACTGGGCATCCCTAACTCTCTGAACCAACAAGTAGCCACTGACCTCTCCTTCTGGACCTGCAGGAGGCAAAGTCAGCTACACACTGGCAGACACATGTCCTTGCCTCCGTGGCCTGGAGAAGCAAGAAACCTTGATAGGAATGCTTGCTATCCAGATAATCTCTTTCTAGAGCTTCTTGGTAATCCTGAGACCCCAGAAAGGGAGAATCTTGGGGGGTTGTCTTTTTTTTTTTTTTAGCAAAGGCACTCTGCCACTTGCCAAGAAATTGTTATGAAACCTCACAGCACACTTCAGCATGTGTGGGGTAAATGGATGAGTATTTGTATGAGCGGACATGTGTGCTGATACATGTGCATGTGTGTGCATGTAAAGGCCACAGATCAACCTTGAATGTCATTCTTCAGAAACCCTTCACCTTGCTTTTGAGGACAGGGTCTCTCATTGGCCTAGAACTCAGCAATTAGGCCAGGCTGACTAGCCAGTGAGCCTCAGGGATCCACTTGTCTTTGCCTCCCAGCCTTTGTAGATGGGTTCTAGGGATTGAACTCAAGACTTTAAGCTTTCAGGACAGTTTACCAAGTAAGCTATCTCCCCAACTCCTGCCCTGTGTGTTCAGCCTTCACACAGCAATGTCTCACTGCCTTTGCACTGTCAAAGAGGGCTGTCCTCCATGCCACAAGACAAACATGTCACAGCAGCTTTGAGGCAGATGCAGTTACGGGGAAAATAGACCCTAGCCCAGAATAATGCTGCTGCCACATTCCAGTCAAGTCTGTCAAGTGTAACTGAAGAAGTTAAGAACAGGGAGAGCCAGGTGGTGGTAGTGCGTAACTTGAATCCCAGCACTCAGGAGGCAGAGGCAGGTGGATCTCTAGGAATCTGAGGCCAGCCAAGTCTATGGAGTGAGTTCCAGGAGAGCAAGGACTGTGTAGAGAGACCTTGTGTCAATAATAATAATAATGATAATAATGATAATAATAATAATAATAATAGTGTTTTACTTTACAGTGGCTACTAGCCTAAGCAGTTCTGGGCTAGCAGCTGGCGTTTGGCCCTCAGGAGGCCTTTAAGTCAGCCATCATTGCTTGATACTCGCCCAAATCCTTTTCATCCACTTAAACCCCTTCTGTTTCCCTCACAGACCGAAGGCATTTTCATCACACAAGGTCATCAGATCGATTGCATCCAGTTTTTATTTCCCCGTCAGTATGATAAACCCAAAGCACATTGCTGAGTTTTATTATAAAATCTAAGTCAATAGGCAGCTGAAATTTTGGACAACTCCAGTTTACACAATAATGGATCCGCTCTACAAAGAGAGCACCTAAAACGGCTTACTCTGTGAGCTAGGCATGATGCAGTGATTAAGAGCACTGGGTGCGCGTGCAGAGAATCTGGATTCAGGTTTCAGCACCAACACAGCTCACGACCATTCATAACCCTGTCATCTATAGTTCTGGGGATCTGACACCTTCTCCGGGCCTCTACATGTACTAGGCATATACATAGTGCAAAGACATTCATGCACACATACATAAAAATATTTTGAAAACTAATAAAAATGTTCATGCTTACTCTCTTTAAAGTGGAGATACATATTTTCTATTCCCAGCTAACTTGTCAAGGGGGCTTCAATATGCATTTATTGTAAACTTCAACTTAACAGTGTTCTTCAGTGTTCTTATATCTATTTTTTTAAGTATTGTTAAGCATGTGTATGAACCAGGAAAGCACCAAGTGCAGGAAGATTCTGGAAAATAACAACCTCAGGAATGGAGGATGCTTGCAGCTCTTTCAGGAAGCTTTCTGTACTTTTCATATGGGGCCTGGTTAGCTTAAATCTGTAATTCCAGGAGGGGCAGGACTGTGTGTACTGAGGCATGTGTACAAATAGCTCATTGGTAGACAGCTTGCTGGGCACATGGGTAGCCTTAAGTCCCATGCCCAGCGTGCAGCTTCTCCCGCCTTATTCCAGGAAAGGATCCCCTACTTCCTACTCCTCTTCCGCCATCATGTCAACGAATGCTTTTTACCTAATGGTACAAATGTGATTCAATTAATTGTATTGGTTCTGGCACACAGCCTAACCTCAAGTGGGATTTTCCCCCAAGTGAGACAGACAGTCATAGACACCAGGGTTGAACACAAGGGCATCTTGGCTAACATAAGGCTGGAGGCCGGACAGAATCCAGTCCTTCCTAGATGGTTCTACAGGCTGCAAGTGTACTGTATTTCAGATTTCATCTTCGAGGCAACGCCTGCCTCCTCCCTCTTTAAGAGGCCTCTGTAGAACCTCCCCAACCCCAGCCTAATCTTCTCCCCCGACTCCCCATACACATACAGCCAGCCCCACCTGGCCCACTGTGCAAGGCCACTGTGAGCACAGCAACTTACGTTTGGTGCACCTCTGGGAGCCCGGAGCTTTGCTCCACCCATGGCAGCACTGCCCTCCGCAGACATTAATCCTGAAACAAAGTGAGACCCTGAGTCCAGCGCAGCAAACTCAACCTTTCAGAGTGTTCCTGAAAAGCCAGCCTCTTGCTTTCACATTCCTCTAGATTAGTGAGAGCTCTAAAGTGTGTCCAGGATGCCCAACCCAAAATTGTCCCAGTGGAAGGGTCAGGGACCATTCACCTGGGAAGGATGGAGGAACCAAGGGATCTGTGTAACAAGAATGGCGACTTAAAATCCAGGCAAATGGTTGTCTTAAACTCCAAATTAAAACGGACACAAATGCTTTCTTCATATTCACTGGGTCCACTTTGCTTCAGAGAGTAGTATCCCCCAGCACCACCACCACCCCACCCCATGCCGCCAAAAGAATAAGATCACCCTGAGAACCCATGCATGGAGTGGTGGGGAGAAGCCAAGTGTCCAAATTATGTCGCCCCCATCCGAACTTGTGATTAATGGGGAGAAAGCCGTGTAGTGGGGATACTTACCAGTACAAACTTTCCAACCCCTACTGTGGTCTACTCAGAGTCTCACCCTCAAACCCTTACCAACTTAGGACCCACAGGTGCCAGGAGACCCAAGTCTACAGTTTCTGGGATGCTCAAGGAGAGCTGGGTCTTTAGAGCCAGCTTTCACTCACAATCCCCTTTTCATTAGGTAAACCAAAATAAAAAACCGAGTTGCAAAAAGTTTAATTGATGCCTTGGGATTAAGCTGTATGACTTCATGTTTACGCCCATAGTTTAAGAGCAGAAGGGTTTGTGCACAGGAGGTTACGCCCCGGGGAAGAAATAAATGCCTTTTGTGTTTCCCCGAAGCTCAGTAACAATGCACTCAGAGTTAAAACACCAGTTAAAAAGTGAGCGGGCTTCCCTCGCGCCCACCCCTTCCCGCAGCGCCCCCGGCGGGGAGAAGAAGGTCTCCTGGCCCCGGCCGGTCTCAGAGCGCGGGGCAGGCGGAGCGTGGGCTTACCCCTGCAGCTGCTGCTTCTGCTGAACCTGCAGTCTGGAGCCCCCGGCGCTCTGGGTGTCCTGCTGCACTTTGGAGCGCACGACTTGCCTGCCATGTTTGGCGAAGCGAGTGACCGCGGTCTGAGCACCGGCCTTAGAGTGGAGCTGCCGGGCGAGCGCCCCCGGACGCGCAGGCTCGGGTGGCAGTGGAGATCGGAGCCCGGGCAGGGCCGCGCCGCCAGGCTGGCTGGTGCGCCTGGTCCGCTCGGCTGGGGGCCCGGCCAAGGCGCGGCTGGAGGCGGCTGTTGAGCTCCGGCTGTACCTGGCGTCCAGTGCGACGTTAAAGGTCCGCGGGGGCCCAGCCAGAGGCAAGGCTGCGGCCGGCAGTCCAGGGCCCGGGCGCACCACGTACGTGATCCTCCGCACCCGGCCGTGCGCAGACCACGCTAGCAGCCCTGCCCAGAGCAAGAGTCCCCACCTGAGCCAGGCTCCCGCCATCGCGGGCAGTCTCCGGCCGCGCGGCTCGCCCTGCCCCGGCGCGCTCCCTCGGTATCCCCAAGGACCCCGGCGGAGAGCCCGTGCGCCGCGGGGTGGAGGCCAACTGGGTGGCCGCAGGGGAGGGAGCTTTGCGGGCGGCTGAGAGGCAGCGGACCCCAGCCGGGAGCGGAGGAGAGCAGGGGGCGGGAGTTGGGGTGGAGAGGAGGGGAGGGGCGCGGTCGGCTCAAGGTGAGGGTCCCCTGGCTCAACCGGGGTGTCGCCGGGTGCAGCTGAGGTGCTACGGGGGCCGACCCCGCGAGGGTGGGCGAGGACAACCGTGAGCGCTGGACGCTCAGAGGCAGCCCCGGCTGCAAAGTCTTTTAAAAGTTTCTTCTCCCCGGTGGAGCCCTGTGTCAGATCTGAACAGCCAATCTGCGGCAGACGTGACGTCAGGCAGCAAATCCTAATTGGGGAAGGCTTGAGATGAGCCGGAGAATGAGCCACCACCCTCCACATTCAGAGATTGGGACTGTGGGTCCGGTGGACAGGGGTTCCCGCTCCCCGTGTCCTCGGTCCCCAGTCCCAGGAGAAGACAAAGGGTTCAGCAAGGTGAGGGAACGTTCCTTTCCTTCTAACAGCTGTAAAGGATCCGAGTAATACAGTTTGGAAGCGCAGGCACTTTTACCTGAGTTTACTCGGATACTGTTTGTAGGAGTTGGATTAAAACAGTAGTTCCGATCCCAGAAAGGGCCATCCGAAGTAGGGTGGGCTGTCCATTGGAAAGTAATTAGCTCTATTAGTTGGAAGGAAGGTTTTCTCCAGGACTGCAACCTCCGGAAGACTTTGTGGTACCCTGCTCCTGGCATATAAGGGTCAAGAATGCGAGATGGGCAGCAGGGGGCGCCCAAGTAGATGAAGAAAACCAGAGGTTTCCCTGCCGGTGGTCCTTGCAGTGGAGCAGAGCATTTAGGAATCTCTCTCTCTCTCTCTCTCTCTCTCTCTCTCTCTCTCTCTCTCTCTCTCTCTCTCTCTCTCTCTCTCTCTCTCTCTCTCTCTCTCTCTCTCTCTCTCTCTCTCTCTCTCTCTCTCTCTCTCTCTCTCTCTCTCTCTCTCAATCTCTCTCTCTCTCTCTCTCTCTCTCTCTCTCTCTCTCTCTCTCAATCTCTCTCTCTCTCTCTCTCTCTCTCTCTCTCCCTCTCTCCCTCCCTCCCTCCCTCCCCCCTCTCTCCCTCCCTCCCCCTCTCTCCCTCCCTCCCCCCTCTCTCTCCCTCTCTCCCTCTCTCCCTCCCCCCTCCCCCCTCTCTCGCCCTCCCTCCCTCCCTCCTCCCCTCCCTCCCTCTCTCTCTCCTCTCCTCTCTGCTTTCCTGCAAAAGAGACTTTGAAGAAAACCAGGAAATGAAATCTTTACTGCTAAAATCTAAATTAAAACAATGTCAACAGAATGAATGCAGTTTTTACATGACTGAACTCAAAAGTTCATGAAAATAACTGTATATTTTTAAAACAAAACAAAACAAAAAAGCCAGGGACTGGAGAAATAGCTCCGTGGTTAAACAGGCTGTTCTTTCAGAGGACCTGATTAGATTCCCAACACCCACATGTTCACAACCTTCCAAAATTCCAGTTCCAGGTGCCTGTACACATAGTCATGCTAAGCAGTGACACACATAAAATAAATGTTTATTTTTAAAGTGAATTTAAAGAAGGTCTTTTCCTAGGGTCGGGTTTTCTCAGATACTAGTAATTTTGGTTCTTTGCTGGTTTTCTGTGCATCTGCTTAGGATGACAGCCGGTGAGAATGATTCAAGAGTCACTGATGGTGGGAAAAATCATTTCAAGTTGAGGAAGCAATTTAGTCACTCAATTTTCTCTGCATATTGCAGACGTACTGGTGAGTATTTGATCTGAGAAGACTGGGCTTCTGGGCCAGCAGCCTGAACACAAGCTTTCAGAAGAAGTGCTGTCTTGAGGGCCACTTCCATAAACAAAAATGCTCTAGACAAAGGAAGGAGACCTGGACTACTGCCCAAAATAATCACCAATTGCTGCAGGCCACAGGCACTTCACTTTTACTCTCAGGAGCTCTGTTTTCGAAACACACACACACACACACACACACACACACACCAAATGTGTGAAAAGCCCTTCCCAGCCCTAATAGTGGTACAGGATAACTCCAGTCCAACCTCAGAGCTGGGTCAAAGTGAGCCAGGCGAAAAGGAGGATCAAGACACTCACTGTCCCACATCTGCAACTTTGGGTTCTATATGAAAAAATACAAGGGAACAAATGCCTACCAAGTGCCTACTGGATGGCCAGCAGATACACAGCATCCTTGTATCTATCTGGAGCTACAACGTATCCTGAGGCACAAAGGCTTTGTGTAAGAGAACCTATCTGCTTGGGGAAATGAGATCTAAATGAAGCATTAAAGAAGATGCACAGCTGAATTCAGTCACGCTTAGAGAAAAATAACCAAAATTTCACAAGGCACTTTGTGATTTCCATGATCCTAGAACATAATATAGCCCATAATTCTTTGTCATCTTGTGAACAATTCATAGCAGAGACTATTTCCTGGCTGCAAGTCAAACCTGTCCCGGTGAAGATTTTGGGCGTCATATAGAGATTTTCTAAACACCTGGTTGCAGTGGACAGGGATCGCAGAAGGAATCTGGAGGCAAGGGATGGGAAGGGAGGCCATGGGGTGGGAAGTTGGAGGAGAGTGGACCGGGATAGGGGATGACATATATCAACACATCCTTCAGGGCAGAAGCAGCTGTTTACCAGGGCACAGCTGAAAGCTGGTTCTGGGGGCCTGGCCTCCCTACTTTACTCTGGGCAAGTCATTCCACCTGTCTGGATCTCAGTTTCTAGAGAATCTGGGGTTCTGCTTGTAATGGCTATATTTGCAGTAAAACTGGTTTCTACTCTGATCTATGGCTCTACAGAAAAGTGTTTTCTGTGAGACAGCTCAAAAAGTAAAAAGCACCTGTGTGCAACCATAAAGACCTAAGTTCAAATCCCCATTACCCATATAATAGCAGACCATGGTCACAGACGCTCATAACTCCAGTACTGTAGGGGAAGGGGAAGGAAACCAAAAGATTGCAGGGAATATTGTCATAGGCCTGGATCCTGGTCCAATGAGAAACCCTGTCTCGAGGGAATAGGCAAGAATGATCACACAGGACATCCAGTGTCCTCCTCTGGCTTCCACACAAACACAAAGGCAAGCGTGAACACGCACACACACACACACACACACACACACACACATACATACATATATACCAATTACATATACCGTGCACACACCAAAAAGAAAGAACAAAAGAAATTACAAATGCTTTCTACCACTGAAAATGAACAAGGCAATATTTCTTTCTGACAGCAATACAGGAGCAGCCACTTCTGGTGCATCTTTAACCAAATTATAACCTCCAACATGAATGTTCCCCGATCTCCATACTTGGTAAGACATATGTGTGCCTACATGACCGCGGACATGCAAATAAATGCTTTATCAAAGAGCCCCGCTCAGGGGTGGGGGGCTAGCAGATGCTGGCAAGGTCACAGTTTTCCACACAAGGTTCTTGTTTCTTATATAACTAGCAACATAATCTTTGAGAATTGTGCTGTGTTCCTCATGTAACTTCACATGAGATGGCTGCTCATCTCAAACACTGAACTCACTATTAACCCTGAGGGCCCAGTTCCTGTCAGGCATCGGCATCAGCCTTTGCCAAGTCTCAACCAAACTTAATGCCACAGACCCCAAACCCACCGCCCTCCCAGAGTTCAAGGTCCATTTGTATTGGCAGTACACAATTTCCTTGTTCAAAACCAAGTCTTTAAAGATCTCATAAAACTTCTTGGACTTCAGATGGTTTTTAGAAAACAATACTCAGATGAGCTAAGTGTAAATGAATCAGAAAAGAGGATTATGTTTCCCACTAAAACCCATGGGTTTGAAGATTAGGGAAAAAAGAAAGGCTGGCAAATGCCTAACATTTCAAAGCACTTTGAGACCATTAGTGAAACTCAGACTGCAGCCAGGTTCCCTCATCTCTACATTTTATGAGTTTTGTAATTGAAAATCTTTTCCTACATTTAGGATCAGCCGCAAATCAAAGTTAGTGGCTGCCTATGATCAAAAATGCCTCTGCACGTGTTTTCCTCAGCCAGGGGACGTCATAGAGCCCCTCAGTCATCTCTAGTCTCATCAAGAAATTCTTAGAAAGAGAGAAGGGGAGGTTGAGTGAGGCTGGTTAAAAAGTCACAAGTCTGTGCACAGTGTGAAGGGGGAGCAAGAGACAGTGAGAGGGAGGTGGTTTGGAAGGGAGAGAGCTCCATGCTACGGCTTTCATCCTTGCCTTTTTAAAAATAGATTTATTTATTTTATGTATATGAGTACACTGTAGCTGTCCTCAGACACACCAGAAGAGGGCATCAGATCCCATTACAGATGGTTGTGAGCCACCATGTGGTGCTGAGATTTGAACTCAGAACCTCTGGAAGAGCAGTCAGTGCTCTTAACCACTGAGCCATCTCTCCAGCCCCTTCATCAATGTCTTAAAGGTGTGGTCCCCAGAGTGGTATTAGTGGGAGTTGATGGAACCTTCAGCAAAAGCAGGCTTGTGGGAAGTCCTCAAGCCTTCAAGAGGTTACTGTGGGACCACACTCTCTTCCTGCTGCTCGCTTTCCTTCCCAAGTCATAAGGTGAGAAAACTGTTCTGCCTCACGCCCCGCCATAGCGTGCTGTCTCAGCAGAGAGTAAGAGAAGTCAGAGACCGGGACTTCCAAACCCACAAACTAAACAAGCCTGTAGTTTATGACCCCAGGTGGTTCCTTCTCACAGCAGACTAGAGCTGACTAGCACAGGAGAGAGAGATGGTTTGTCAGGGAAAGATTCATAGAACAGGAATCAACAACAGGGCCATGGTGAGCATAGAACAAAAATGAAGCACAGTAGGAAAAAGAAAAGACCCGTGAGTGAACATGGCCCCAACAGCCATGTGGACAGGAAGGGAAACAAGAAACATGGTTAGGACAGAATGAGAGCCTAAGCTGAGAATAGAGATGCCTGAGAGCACTTTGGGAAAATAACAAGGGGGTGGGGGCGAAGGAACGAGCAAATGAACCAACCACCCGTGGGCATGACTCCACAGGCCGCTCTCTCCGACAGCCTTTTCTGAACATCAGCCAGTTCTGACCTGAACATCAACTCACTCCGGGTTGGCCTGGAATTAAACCACCCTTAGCAGTGTGGCTAAGCTGCTTCGCACCTCATAGAAAGTGGAAGAGATAACAAATTCCACATCCTGCATAAATGAGGGGCAGAAAGGAGCTCTTTGACTCCAGACAGACTCCAAACAGGTCCCTGATTCACTGCCATGGGCCCCTCTCATGTGTCACTCTCTCTCTCTCTCTCTCTCTCTCTCTCTCTCTCTCTCTCTCTCTCTCTCTCTCTCTCTCTCACGAACACACACACACACACACACACAGGTAATCCAAGAGCTAGGGGAAAGAGGTGGGGGTGAGGGCTGAGGCAGGGGAATTGGGAGTTCAAGACCAGCCTGAGCAGCACTAAGAGACAGCCTCCGAAAAGATTAAAGGGGAAGTAAGAAATGTGTAAAGTACATAACTTCTCCCAGCTCTGGCTCAGTCTCAATGGGAAACAATAGATAAGGGAAGATGTTAGAATCTGTCAACTGAGCCATGTGCGCAAGATAGACAAAGACAAGTCTGCCTCCACTGTGGGTAACAATAAAAATGAGGGGTCCCCACATTTCCCTCCCTTTAAAGTATTTTTTAATATAGAATAGAGTTTATTCAGAGCATGGGGAGGGGAGTTAAGAAGGTAGCAAAAGAGAGGGGGGAAGGGAGGGGAGGACTGGACAGGACAGGACAGGACGAGGCCAGCCATGAGCATGTGAAGAGATGAGAAGAGAGTGGGGGAGGGAAAGAGGGCAGAAGACAGAGAGGGGCAAAAAGGCAAGAGCAAGAAAGAGCCCCTTAAAGTATCTCTAAGTGCTCTTCAATAAACATTCACTGACTATCTGGCAAGGTCTTAAAATTGCCATCTTCGAGCCATAGAGACAGCACCGGGGCAAGCGAGACCGACGGGCACTGAGCGACTCTGCCTCGCGGAGGAAAATCAACTGAACATGGGCAAAGGAGATCCTAAGAAGCCGAGAGACAAACGTCCTCATGTGCATTCTCTGTGCAAACCTGCCGGGAGGAGCACAAGAAGAAGCACCCGGATGCTTCTGTCAACTTCTCAGAGTTCTTCAAGAAGTTCTCAGAGATGTGAAGACCATGTCTGCTAAAGAAAAGGGGAAATTTGAAGATATGGCAAAGGCTGACAAGGCTCGTTCTGAAAGAGAAATGAAATCCTACATCCCCCCAAAGGGGACACCAAAAAGAAGTTCAAGGACCCCAATGCACCCAAGAGGCCTCCTTCGGCCTTCTTCTTGTTCTGTTCTGAGTACCGCCCAAAATCAAAGGTGAGCATCCTGGCTTATCCATTGGTGATGTCGCAAAGAAACTAGGGGAGATGTGGACCAACACTGCCGAGGATGACAAGCAGCCCTATGAGAAGAAGGCCGCCAAGCTGAAGGAGACGTATGAGAAGGACATTGCTGCCTACAAAGCTAAAGGAAAACCTGATGCAGCGAAAGGGGGTGGTCAAGGCTGAAAAGAGCAAGGAAAAGAAAGAAGAGGAAGATGAAAAGGAGGATGAAGGGGATGAAGAAGAGGAGGAAGAAGATGAAGATGATGATGATGAATAAGTTGATTCTAGCACAGGTTTTTTCTTGTCTATAAAACATTTAACCCCCCTGTACACAACTCACTCCTTTTAAAGAAAAAAATTGAAATGTGAGGCTATGTAAGATTTGTTTTCTGTATAGTTTTCCCACTACTGAATGTGTCTTCAGACAGCCCTGTCCTGGTGGTATTTTCAATAGCCACTAACCTTGCCTGGTACAGTCTAGGGTTGTAGATTGGCATGGAAATTTAAAGCAGGTTCTTGGTGCACAGCACACATTAGTTATATATGTATGGGGACCATAGTTTGGTTAGTTTTTTTTTTTTTTCCTTTTTTTCCCTTTTGGTTTTCTTTTGGGTTTTTTTGTTTGTTTGTTTGGTTTGGTTTTTTTGTTTTTTGGGTTTTTTTTTTTTTTTTTTATCTTCAGTTGTCTCTGATGCAAGCTTATACGAAGATAATTGTTCTGTTAACTGAATACCACTCTGTAATTGCAAAAAAAAAAAAAAAAAAAAAAAAAAAAAAAAAAAAAAAGTGGCTGTTTTGTTGACATTCTGAATGCATTTTTTATTAAAAAAATTCAAAACCAACTTCCATATTAAGTGCAGAACTTAAATAAATACAGTACTGAACAGTAAATCAGTGCTTCTCCTGAACTGGTACGTGCCTGTGTGTATGAGCACCTGGCCTTGACAATGATGAATCTTCTATACAAAGAGTACAAGGCCAATATGACAGGCAAGCAAGTAAAGGCACATGTGTCCAGCATGGGGGAGGGGAGGACAAGAAGAAGAGATATCAGAGAAATGGCTCACAGGTTAAGAACTGCTCTTAACAGAGGACCTGTCTTCAGTTCCCAGCGCCCATGTGGTAGTTTACAGCCATCCACAATTCCAGTTCCAGATGATCTAACGCCCTCTTCTGGCCAATCTGGGCACTGCGTGCACACACTACATAGACACATGCGAGTAAGACACTCATACACATAATAAAATAAAAATAAATGTCTTTAAAAGAAAATAAGGAAAACAGATTATAGACTGGGCAACAAGTTCTATGAGGAGAGAAAACGCCAAGATTCTGAGAGGTGGGCGTCAGGATCATGAGCCTGCCTTTACTCCAGTTTAAAGAAGAAAACATATGAAGTTTAGCACACACCAGTTTCCTCCTCTGATTTGATTATTCTAGCTCCATCTGAGTTGCCTTACATATAATAAAAGACAGTTGGCATACAGTGGAAAATTACTAAATATAATCTGTTAATTCAGCTTTCACTGTGATTTCAAGTATTTTCATCCAGAACTTTTTATTTTTAAAACTAGTTCTTCTAATTAAATTTTTTTTGAAATTTTCATACATGTATACCAGGCATTGTTATTACCCTCCCCCAACTCTCCCATTCCTAAAGCCCCATCTTCTCCCCACAAGTCCCTTTTCTGTAGTCAGGGGTTTTTGTCTTCTATCAAAACCCAGTGGGTTTAATCAGGGCCATCTGTCTGACGGGGGGGGGGGTGTTGAAACTCCCCATTACCAACCTGCAGTGACTCCTCAACTCCTAGAATCTCCCAGTGGACACTATTTCAGTAGGAGACACAGACGAGCCCCCTGAGTCCCTCTCCGTCCATGGCTGTCTAAGGACAGGGTCATTCTCATGCAGGTCACCAGAGTCCTGCACAGTTGCGCTGAGTTCTTGATCTGAACGGCTGTATCATGACCAGGAGACAGCATTCTACACTTTAAACTTTTATGTTCTTTCCACCCTTCTTCTACAACGTTCTGGGAGCCTTGGAAGGGAGAATAATGAAAGTCTTTAGGGATGTGATTATTTCATTCAGGATGATTGTTTTTCCATTTATCTATGTCCCATGTTTTTAATTAGCCATTCACCAATTGATGGACACCTAAGCTACTGTGAATAGGGCAGTAATGCACACATGTAAGCATGCGTTTTTCTAGTATGATGTAGAGTCTTTGGTGTAGATGCTCAGAAGTGGTACATATAGTTCATATTAGCTCTGTTTCATCTTTGGGGAAATTTTGTACTGGTTTCCATAGTAACCAGTTTTTACTCCCAACAATAGTAAATAAAGGTCCCCCTTTCTCTTCATCCTTTTACCAAAAAAAATATATATATATACATATATATATATATATATGTACACATACACACGCACACATATTTCATGTATGTGAGTACACTGTTGCTGTCTTACACCAGAAGAGGGCATCAGATCCCATTAAAAATGGTTGTGAGCCACCATGTGGTTGCTGAGAATTGAACTCAGAACCTCTGGAAAAGCAGTCAGTGCCCTTAACTACTGAGTCATCTCTCCAGCCCCTCTCTTTATCTTTGACAGCAGTTATTGTTGCTGCTGTTTCGGGAGAGCTGTGGTTTTTGCTTTTTGTTTTTGGATTGGTTTGGTTTTTGTTTTGGTGTTTGTTTGTTTTATTTTTGTTTTTGTTTGGTTTGGGTCTTTTTGGTTTTTGTTTTGTTTGATGTCTTGATGACAAGCCCTTCTGACTGTCATCATAGAATTTCTCTGATAGCTGATGTTGAACATTGTTTTAAATGTTGATCAGCAGGGATCCACCCCATAGGCAGCCACCAAACCCAAGAATTATTGCTGATGCCAAGAAGTACTTACTGGCAGGAACCAGATATGGATGCCTCCTCAGAGGCTCTGTCAGAGTCATATATTGAGAATGCTGCAGCTAACCATTGACTGAACAGAGGGACCCCAATGAAATAGCAAGAGAAAGGTCTGAAGGAGCTGAAAGGGTCTGCAACCTCATGGAAAGAATAGCATTATCAACCAACCAAACCCTCTAGAACTCCCAGGGACTAAAACACCAATAAATGAGCACACATGGAGAGACTCATGGCTCCAGGTGCACTTGTAGCAGAGAATAGCATTGTCTGGCATCAATGGGAGGAGAGGCTTTTGGTTCAGTGAAAGCGTGTTTTCCCAGTGTATAGGAATGCCATGAAGCTGAGGTGGAGAGGGTGGTTGGGAGAGGGAGCACCTTTATGGAAGCAAGTAGAGGGGAAGAGGGAATGGGAGTGGGGGGAGGAGATAACATTTAAAATGTAAAAACAGAGACTATCCAATAAAAAAATAATTTAAAAAATGTTGATCAGCAATTTGCATTTTCTCTGCTGAGATCTCTCTGGTCAGATCTATAGCTCATTTCTTATTGGCTTCTTTGTTGTCTTGATGCTTTGGATTTTAGTTCTTTGTATATTCTAGATATTAATCCTCTCCAGGCTGTGTCACTGACGAGTTTCTCCTACTCTATGGGCCTTCACAGTAGAATGTGGTGTAGAGTCACTGAGGCCCATTTTTCAATAATTGGTCTTAACTGCTGGGCAGATGAAGTGTTGCCCAAGCTTATACGTTGTAGCATGTTCCTTATTATTCCTTCTCACCTGGAACTCTGCAGCATTAGATATACAATTTAATAGCATCCCATGCCATTTTACCTACACCTTTCATTAATGTCATTCACCAAGCCTCACTGTGCCCATGAAGTGAAAAGGCCACTGAGATGGCCCAGCAGGTGAAGGCACTCGCCACCAAGCCTGAGGACCTGGGTTCCAGCCTCAAAAAGAGAGAACTGACTCCCACAAGTTGTCCTCTGATGAACGCACACGTGCTGTGACATGTTGGCATCTCTGTACATATGTGAGCACACACACACACACACACACACACACACACTCATGTGCACACACACACAAATAAATAATTTTTAACTCGGTTGTTCCTGTATCAAGGGGGAAAATCACTTTAGATACACCCCAAACTGAGATGCATTTCAACAAAGAGGTCTATAAAACACTTGACTTTTGGTCACTAGAAGTGCTCCAATTTGTTTTTATTCCATTTTGGAATCTCTGTTTTAAATACTTCCATGCCCTTTCACAGAGTTCACGGGATTTTTCTAGTTTCTTGGCTTAAATTAAAATTCAGAGATGCTCAGTCAGCTGCAGAATTGGTTGAGCACCAGGTGGGTAATCATATTCTCTATAATCAGATGCAGTCACTTATAAATGGCAACCGAGTTTTAAAAGGAAATTCCTGCCTCACCTCCACCTCCATGTGCCCCAGACTGTTGGATTGCTGCACAGATTTCCTACTAAAATCTTAAGTCCTTGTAATTTGAATCCCCGGTATAATTTCATACAGTAGCCTGGAGTGCAACCTCACTGGACAGAAGGGAGACACAGGAGGGTGGGACCGAAGACCTGAGTTGTGGGAGAGGTAACAAAGAGCAGCCAGCATGCATCTGTAATCCGGATGCTGGGATGGTTAGGGAGACCCAGTGGTGACTATTGCTGGCTGGCTGGCTGGCCTAGCGGACTTGTCAAACTACAAGCCACTAAGAGAGCAAGTCCCAAAAACTGAAGAGAAAGAAGGGAGTAAAGATGGGCGGGGCCTGAGGAGTAATCCTCAGGGCTGTCCTCTGGCAACATACACACACATACATGCATGCATCCCTGCACACACATGCACACAAACACACACTGCCTCTCACCCGACTGACGAAGGTCCATATATAGAGGTGGAAAGCAGTCGGACAAAAATGGACTGACAGCAACACCCACCGATCCACACCAGTTCCAAGACGGCTGCGTTTTGAAGAGCCATACTTTTTCAGACTAATTTCGGCCTACTCCCTCATCTGCTTCAACTACATTTCCCCATCACTTTGTCCTCCCCTTTGAAAGAAACACAAGGTCCTGGTGCTACTGTAGAAACATGAGGCCAGGCTCCTGCCTCCAAACTGGCCCTCCCATCACCCCCTGAGATGCCCTCACCTCCTCCCTCCAGCCCTCTTCCTTCAGAGGACAGCTGAAGCCCTTTGTTTTCTCTCAGCCACACACTGAACATGTCACATGAACTTTAAGAACACTTCCTGCCGATGACAACTTTATTTTCACATTCTTGGTTTCATGGAGAACTAAAGCAGGTCACAAGTACCAACAGATAAGGTCTGTCACTCACAGCATTCAGAGCCCTACCAAGTCCACATCATCCGTCAGAAACTGTTTCCAGTAAACCAAGCAGTGGCTCTCTGTACGGTGGACAAAATTTCCTAACTCTGAACTTGAGATGAGCTTGAGAAGTTCTGTAAGAATCTGATTGCGTTTGGCTCTGAACACTTTTACGCTGACAGAACTCCCTCACTCAGACACTCACCGATTTTATAACATCTTTTTTTGTTAACTTCCTACTTTGCCTTACTATCGGAGACCAGGACAGTCTCTGAATGAAACCAGTAAAAACTGAGGCTGAACAGAAGGAACTCATACCCCAAAGACACACTAGTTCCGGAGGAAAAGCCTGGTTTTCCAAACAGAGAGTGGAGACCAGTAAAACCAGCCCAGTGTCTGGAGTCCTCCAGGTTTCCTGGTTTTAAAAACTGGGTTTAAAAAGCCGCTGCTGAGCGGGGTCAGATTACACGTGCCAGCTGCCTCTAACTGCGCACTTAACCCTTTCCACCTCATTCCTCTCGGAAATAACACTGCCGTCCCTCCCCCTGATGCTTGCTCCCCTCTGAGCGAGGGACCGGCCAGAGCAGAGCCCCAAATGAAGCTGCCTGCACCCACAGAGATTTCCAGGCCCCGGAGTCTGGCAGAGAGAGCAGAGAGGCCTGGGGTATCATAGCTCCACTGGAACACAGTGTACAATCCATGGGGAACGCTGGCTGTTTTGAAATAACGGCGCTGGCCTTTTGCATGTAAAATGGCAGCTGATAGTCCAGCACACAGAAATCAGACAGCCATGCCATTTTCAAAAACCAAGAGGGTGGTTAACTCATCGACTCCTTCATTTATTCAGTGCTTCACTCAGTGTTTGTTTGTTTGTTTGTGACTGTGGCCATCCTGCAAATGAACTCATAAATTCATCTTCTGAGCTTGGTTTTCATTTTGTTTGTTTCTGTTGTTGGCGCCTTTTTTTTAAAAGACAGGGTCTCCCTAAGTAGTCCAGGCCAGCCTGAACTCATACCCCAACCCCACCCTTTACTTCCTGAGCTATGGGGCTACAGATGTGTAACTGAGACTCATTAGCCATTTTTTGAGAATTTTGTTGTCAACTGTAAATGAAGAAAAGACTTGAGACATTTTTGCTTGGACAAGATCCAAAGCTTTTCTCTGAAATTTCCGAAAAGCATCGTTGAAAGTCCCAGAGAAGAACGGCATTGCTACAAACTCCCCAGGAACTCATGTGCACGCAGCTGCGGAAGACGGACATCAGAGCACACAGCACAGTAACGTGCACAAGCTTTGGCATCGAGCAACCTGGGCTCCGTTTCGGTTCTTCTGCTAAGCCTGGAAGGGAAGCTGGGTCTTGAGCATCTAGGGTGGGCAGGTAAGACTCAAACTCTTGAATTCCACGTTTTTACAGGGAACATTTTGGAGGTTACACAGTGCTATCCTGGGACGGGCGGGCTTCTCAGCTGGAAACGGTTAGAAACAGCTAAGTTCAGCCTTAGGTAATCTTACCAGGCCTGTAGGGGCTGCAACTTCAGTTTATCACTCTCTGGTTCAGCACACTGAATGACTTCTTCGTGATCATGCATGGTTTTTGGTCTGCCTCTCCGGATTTACGGTCTCGATTCCTCCTGGAAAAACAAAACAAAACAAAACAAACAACAACAAAAAAAACCAACTAGGGTTCTCTCTCTCTCTCTCTCTCTCTCTCTCTCTCTCTCTCTCTCTCTCTCTCTCTCTAGGGGTTTTGTAATCAGCGATGCCAAACAGAGAAAGGAGTCTGTTGAGTTCTACCCATGGAGAGGCTGCAAAGTTAAACCGCGGGTACTCTTGGAAACATAAGGTGGAGGTGTCTGTTACTACAATACCTCACCTTTCTATTATGAGCCATCAGTAACATCAGAGGAGACAACACTGGACAAACTCGAACACTGGATACATTTGAGCATTCTGAAGTGCAGGCATCCATAAGTTAAAGAGTCAGGAAACTAGTCCAAAGCCATCTTCCTCGTCCCACAGCATCAGGGTAGCATTAACATTGCACCAGTTTGCTCGCTTAATGTTCACAACACCCTATATGTATAATATCTAATAAAGCCCAGCCACATCCAGCCCTGTATTGCAGATGCATCCCATCCTGTCTGTACTGTAAGTAAAGCTTTACTGAAACGCTAGCATACCCATATGGAGGTTCTTTTCTAATACATCGGTAAAAATAATTGCATATACCCTGAAAGAACCTGTCCTTTGCCCTTGGCAGACAAGGTTTGACTACCATCACCCTCACCAGTACTAAGTGGCAGGATCTGGTTTAAAACTGTCTCCAGACACAATTCAAAAGTCAGACATAAGCAAACATCAGGTCTTGGACCTGTGGGAGTATTATACGAATCCTCCTGTTCCCATATCCCTGATTGCACGTCTCTTGATAAGAAAAGATTCTTCATGTGTTATCCCCAGCAGTGTGACACTGTATCCTGCCTACTTTTCCCTAAAAAGCGCCTTTAAAACATTACAGTAAATGAATAGTGGATTAGCCAGGAAATTAAGTTATCTTAATCCTCAGGGGTCAAAAAGGAGTGGAAGCCAAAAGAGCTAGTGAAGCTCACCCAAGCAGGCAGGAGACCCTCAGGGCATTTGCTGACATTCTGTAAATTCTGCCTTTCAGTTTTACCAGCACCTGAGGAAGGGGTACAGGGGAGCTTTACAACAAGGCAGTGCAGTCAGCACGGAGCTCTGGAATGAGTCCCCAAAGGCCCACATGCCCAGTAAAAGGGTAAAGAAGAAAATATTTGCTAAGCAAAGAAAGCCAGCAAAGAAAAGGTTGTGTCTCAACCTTAATTTCAGTGGGAAGGAAAAAAACGTCTCTACAACACCACCCCACGCCCACCCCCCAGCAGCAGCAGCAGAGGTAGTATGCCAAATTCATTCCACATACCTATTCTGAAAGTATTTTAAGCCAAAACATAATAATCAGGCATTAATGAAATCAGAAGGGCTATTTTCTTAAACTCAAGCACCATACAATTCTCACCAGAAATAAGTGAACTTGTGATAAAACACACACACACACACACACACACACACACACACCACTCACAGAGTGAGGTATCAGTGTCAGAGTTGGTAATGGGAAGCTTTAGGTATTGAAATTATGTGTGCACGTATGTGAGTGTGCACACGGTCATGCCATGACACTCATGTGGAAGCTCTCTCCCATGAGAGTTAATTACCCCACTCCACCATGTGGGTCTGGGAATCAAACTCAGGCCATTTGCCTTGAGACAAACATCTTTACCTCACAAACTTTTTATGGATCCTAGAAAATTTCAAAATATATTCACATCCACACTGATTCCACGGAAAGGGCAGAATACTAAAGACAAACACAATAGCTTAAAAAGTAGAGAAAAGGTTATCTGCTACATTTCTGACTTTTTGCCAACAATAGTAGAAGAGGAAAGACTAAAAATGTTTTCAGGATGCTGGAGGAGATAGGTGAGGGTAATTAATTACGTAGGAACAGCACTTCCCCCTCAAGAATGAGGATGAAATGGATTGTTTGCAACTGAACAAAAGCCAAGTCAATCCATCTCCAAAACACCCTGAGAGGCCAGGTGTGGTGCATACCCGTAATCCCAGCACTGAAAACTCGGGGGATCAGGAATGCAAGAGGCAAACCAAACCAAAACCATCCCCAAAGGGATCCTTTGCCTAGCAGCCCCTATGGGGATAAGAGCCTAAGGTCTTCAGAAGTAAAGACAGTTAGGGCTGGGAAGATGGCCACTGAGCAATGTACCTGCATCAGAACCATGAGGACCTGGTTAAGATCGAAACACCACATAAAAGTTGGCACTGATGTCCACGTCAGTAATCCTGGCCCACTGAATAGGGAACATTGGGGCAGAGACAGGAGGATCCCTTGAACTCGCTGGCCAGCCAGTGTAGACAAGTCAGGGAGAACCAGGTTCAATGAGACACACTGTCTCTAAAACTAAGATGCACTAAGGAAGAGACATAATGTTGACTTCCGGCCTCTATGTGCCTACACACACCCACATAGGAGACAGGGCACGTGCATGCACATAAACACACATGGAGATTAAAAGAAGCAAAGAAAGGCATTCAGAAGGAAAATGTCAATTCTACGAAGGTAATTATGTAATCAAGGAAAAATGGTAATTACATTAATAAATCAAAATAAACATCAATGCTGATGATTGCATCTAATCTGTGTAGTCATAAAACCCAGAGGATCTGAGCTTCAAAAGCAGAGGCTATAATATGCTTCCGTCCTTTCTGTATGCATGTATGTATGTATGCATACATGTGTGTATGAATATATGTATGTATGCATGCATGCATGCATGTATGACTATATGCATATATGTATGTATGTATGCATACATGTGTGTATGAATGTATATATGCATGCATGCATGTATGAATGTATATATGCATGCATGCATGCATGTATGTATGACTATATGCATATATGTATGAATGTATGTATGCATGCATGTATGTATGTATGGCTATATGCATGCATGTATGCATGTCATATATGTATGTATATTTTGGACACAAAATCTCATTCTATACTGGAAATTGGCTTGGAAATCACAATATTGACCAGCCTGGCTTTGAACTTGTAGCACTCCTCCTGCCTCAGCTTCTGGAATTCTGGGAACATAAGCATGAGACACTATGGCCTGCCCCCATTTTCTGTTTCTTAAACGATTGTTATACATATATGTGAACACACACATGTATTATATACCCTCTTGAATATATTACATGGAATATTTTTAGTACAAAAAAATAGCCTGTAACTGGAAAAAATAAAACACTAAGTTTTAGAAGGTGGGGAATAACTTTTACAATTAAAAATATTAAAGGAGGAATTAAAGAGATGGCTCGTAAGAGCACTGGCTATTCTTCTAGAGAACCCTGGCTCAATTCCCAGCACCCACATAGCAGCTCAAAAATGTCTCCAGTTCCAGGGGATTTATGCCCTGTTCTGGCTTCACTGCCAGAAACACACATGGTACACAGACATACATATAAGCAAAACACTCATACGCATAAAAATTAATATAAAAAAGCTAGAGAAGGAAATAACAGGACAATTAGAAATATAACAAAGAGGCAAAACTAAATATAGTATGGCTTATCAGTGGCCACAAAAGTAAAAACAAGTTGTTTGCTAATAAAAACCTTAGCTGTGGCTCACAGCATTGGGGAGACCACCTCCTGTAGCCAGGCAGGAACACCCAGTGGAGTGATAGTGACATCAACCCAACCACAAAACTTTTAACCCAAAATTTATCCTCTACAAGAAATGTAGGCACCATGGCAAGAGCAGAGACTGAGGGAATGTCCAACCAATAACTGACCCAACTTGAGACTCATCCCATTGGCAAACCAATTCCTGATGGTATTAGTGATACTCTGTTATGCTTGCAGATAGAAGTCTAGCATGGCCATTTCCTGAGAGGTTCCACCCAGGAGTTGACTCAGAGGGATGCAGAGACCCAGTCAGACAATGGGTGGAGCTTGGGGACTCTTATGGAAAAATAGGGGGAAGGATTGAAGGCCCAGAAGAGGACAGAAACTCCACAAGAGGACCAGCAGAGTCAACTAACCTGGACCTTTGGGATTCTCAGAAACTGAACTACCAACCAAAGAGCATATACCAGCTGGACCTAGGCCTCCCCGTACAAATGTAGCAGATGTGCAGCTTGGTCTTCAGGAGCTATCCCAAAAGCTATTGTCTGTCCATGAGATATGTTCTTCTAGCTGGACTGCCTGTCTGACCTCAGTTGGAGAGGGTGTGCCTACCCTTGCAGAGACTTGATGTGTCAGGGTGAGTGGGGGTACCCAGGGAGGTCCCTACCTACTCAGAGGAGAAGGGAAGGGAGTAAGCAAAAAGATTGTGGAAGGGGTTATTGGAAGGGAGACAATGAACAGGATGTGAAATGAATAAATACAAAAAGAATTAATAATTTAAAACCAAGATATATTTATTATGTGAGAAACACTTAAAACAGAGTGCACTAATGTTAGCAACACAATGGAGAAGTGCACATAAAGCAAGTGAGTTTTTCCAACAGGAGAAAGAGAATCAAACTTCCTGTCTGCTTCCTGGTATAATTATCACATTTTCACATAGTGACATAATAAAACTAAAAATTAAACACAGAAAGGGGAGAGACAAGTCAGGGTCAGAATAGCATCATACCATAGAGAAGACTGTTCTGTCAGACCATATTCAGAGAATTTACTCAAACATTAAACCTGGTAGTTCAACAATATGAACCAAAAGTGAATACAATTTGATCTCACTAACAATTGGTTCTATATTAACAACAGAGTTTATAAGATGCTCAGACAATATTTTAAAATTACTTGCATTTGGAAACAGAAGATGAAATGGCTACTAATTCCTATTAACATCTGTCTTTGAAATGCTAGGATTATTAGTTTCAGCCCAAAAATTCTAATAAAAAATCATGCAAAATGTAGATCGTCCTGAAGCTGTTCGTATTTTAATGTTAATTCCATTTCCCCTAGAAAGGTTGCCTAGTCATGTACTCATGAGGTGACTTCATCTGAACCTCATTTTAATTAGTAAAATAAAGGAGAGCCAGTGACTGGGCGGGGTAAGGGAGGTGGAGAGAGAGGTGAGAGGTGGAGGGAAGACAAGAAGTCCCAAGATGGACATCGGGAAAGATTAATTAGATCCATGTGGGCTTTATTGGCATTAAATAGCTATGAATATTTAAGGACTTTATAGGTTTAACATCTCATATAGAAGGGTGTTTGTATCTTTGTCTATTTGATGAAATCTTGTTGTGTAGAGGGTTTGTGACTCGAGAATTGAATATATAGACTTGTATGAAAAGCTATCAAGCTGTAGAGTTGTGTTTGTGATGAGTTTTGAGGTAACAGACACCCCGGGATGGAGGCAGTCACAGGCGGAGTAAAACTGCCAAGAGAAGGGGGTCTTGTGGATAAAGAGAGACCATGGGGGCAGCTTGGACAGAGCGGCAGAGGCGCCTGCGACTCCGTACTAGAAGCAGTACCTGCGGAGTGAGACCACGGGGACAATAAAGAGATAAGTTATTATTTAATTTAATATTTACTGCAACAGCAAAACTGTAAATACACAATAGCAAGTATACTTAACTGTAATGTGTCTACCAATAAGACTGAGAGAAAAAGGGGGTGGGTGGCTTGAATTTTGACATTGTTTCTCTCTCTCTCTCTCTCTCTCTCTCTCTCTCTCTCTCTCTGGATGTGTATGTAAGGTTAGGTTTTTGCTTTAGGATCCCAATGATGAATAATTTTAAAGATGAATTCCTGGAAGATAAAGTCTATCTAGAATGCTGTGAGAATCTGGAAAATCACTAGTCTAATTGGTAGGTAACTTGATATAAAATGACTTCCTCAAAGTTTCAAGACTGTGCAACAGAGTGATGCCCAGAGGTTGCTATGGCAAGAATGCAGAACTCTAAATCAGACAAACTATTCCTTTGCACCTCTGCACGTTGTTCCTTCCAGGATATTTCCAATGCTATTGGATAGGATGAGGCCAGTGGGGTTCTGATATATGTTGACTCACCAGTTATCAGCACCGAGTCAGCTAATTGGGTAAAAAGACCAGTAGAAGGCCCTTTTTTCCTTCACCATTCCATGTATGTCCCTCCAGAGACACACTTGTGGTTGAAGAGAACAGCCTTCTCTTGAAATAGTGGTTCTCAGCCTGTGAATTTGAGGAGGTTACATATCGGGTATCCTGCATATCAGATACATTATGACTCATAACAGTAGCAACATTGTAGTTATGAAGTAGCAGCAGAAATAAAGTTATGGTGGGGGTCACCAGACCATGAGGACTTGTATTGGGGTCTCAGCATTAGGAAGGTTGGGAAGCGCTGTCTTAGAGACAAATTGTACAGTAGTAGCTGTGCTCCCCCAGCAGGACTGGCAAACAAGGTTTAGAGAGCTGTTCAGTAAATAATCAGCTTTCTGCACGGTACTAATGAACCAGTTTTTTTGAACAAAATTGTACGGATGTTATTTCTTTTCTGTGGCAACCAAAACAATGATCTAAACCAGAGAAAACAGTCTTGACTTTAAAACACGAAGACATGGCTGTATGCTCAGCTGTGGTGCTATCTGCCTCCGACCAGTGGTGGCAGAGGCTGAAACCTTGCCTAGCTATCCATGAGAAAGGTGATCCTCCTTCTGTGGCCCAGGCCTGGCAACACTGGAAACTCCCAGGAGGGTGTGTGGCTGCCCAGCCCTCACTCTGAGGCATGCCTTAGAATATGGGGTCTGGGAAGGAAAATAGACCCTCTGTAGACCATGAACCCTTGAAGAGAAGAGACTGGGAATGATTGATCTTGACCCCTAAATAGGAATGACAGATATGGTGTGCGTGCAGTAAAATTCCCATGGTTTCCTGGGAAAAGTGCTTCTGTATCTCAGTGACCTGCTATCTCCAACTTACAGCTGGGCTTGGTGGATTCACTGCTAATATTCAGCAGGAAGCTACCAGAACAGAAGGTTCCAGAAAATCCTTACCTTAACTCCTCACCTTGATGTCAATCCCCCACTTTCTACAACACTGTAAATTTTGCAAAACACTTTGACAGGGACTTTTAATCTACCCTTGAAGCCTATGGCATTCAACTAACTCAAGTGTCTCCTCACCAGCTTGTGAAATGCTATTAAAACAAATCTCAACCTATAGGACGGAGGTCCTTAAGAGACCAATCCCAACTTTATTAATCACTTGACAAATTCCCAAGGATCTTCTGAATATTTTCAAAACTCCATGTTTCTCTTCTCTCCTGCCCTCCTTGCTATTCTCGGCCCTCAAGCCGTTTGAGAACAACTTTGCCGTGCGTGTTTGCCTGGAGCTCTACACAGTCCCTTTGATTGGAATAGAAACAAGAGAAAGATTCTGTCATCCAGACCCCAAGGCTCTGTTTATTCAAAACCATATTTTATCATGGTTAGGAAGGTATAAAGTCAGAACACAGAAGCTAATATTTGGGACAGGGACAAGGACACAGGGCTGAGCTGCAAACCTGCCTTTCCTTTCTCCTCTTCTCTCTTACACTTGTCTCCCACTTCCATATTCAAGAACATTCTACCTCAAAAGGAAAGTCCTTAGGCGTTGTTATATGTATTCAAATGGCTCAAGAAAGACTTATTTACCCACATGTCTTATTTTGACTAAGCCTCAGCCATCCTGGACTACAGAACAAGTTCCAGAACATCCAGGAATGCACAGAGAAAGCCTGTGTCAGCAATAATGATGATAGTAAAAATGACAGTAAGGAGAATAAGGAGGAGGACAGGAAGAAAAGATGGAAGGAAGGACAGAGAGGGAGGGAGGGAGGGAGGGAGAGAGGGAGGGAGGGAGAGAGGGAGGGAGAGGGAGAGAGGGAGGGAGAGGGAGGGAGGGAGGGAGAGGGAGGGAAGGAGAGAGAGGGAGGGAGGAAGGGAGAGGGAGGGAGGGAGGGAGAGGGAGGGAAGGAGAGAGAGGGAGGGAGGGAGGAAGGGAGAGGGAGGGAGGGAGGGAGAGGGAGGGAAGGAGAGAGAGGGAGGGAGGGAGGGAGGAAGGGAGAGGGAGGGAGGGAGGGAGAGGGAGGGAGGAAGGGACAAGGAGGGAAGGAGAGAGAGGGAGGGAGGAAGGGAGGGAGGGAGGAAGGGAGAGAGAGAGAGGGAGAGGGAGGGAGGGAGGGAGGGAGAGAGAGAGAGGGAGGGAGAGGGAGGGAGAGGGAGGGAGGGAGGGAGGGAGAGAGAGAGAGGGAGGGAGAGGGAGGGAGAGGGAGGGAGGGAGGGAGAGAGAGAGAGAGAGAGAGAGAGAGAGAGAGAGAGAGAGAGAGAGAGAGAACTGTCCTTGAGTACAACGTTTTGGTGCTGACACCCTCCTCCACACACTTTATATGACACCTGAATAATTGAATGTTCCACCTCATCTCCTTAATTGGAGAACAAGATGTAGCCCGTATTCCATTTTAAAACAGCAGAGATAAACTCTGCTCTGTCCCTAAGCCTTCCTTCCTCCTCCTGTTAGTTGGTAGAACCAACAAGTATTAGGTAAGTTCATTGGCTCCAAGAGAAGTTGCTGCCACAAACAGCTAATGCAATTGAGTATTTCTTTGCAAAAGTAATTTTGGCAGAAGTCATTGCCTTCCGTAGACACTTTTAAGCAATCAAACTAAAGATTATGATTATCTTTCCAAAGATACCAAAGCAGCTACTGTTCATCTGGTTCTTCCCTGACCTTTCTCTAGAAAGTAGAATTTTTTCCTTCCACGGAAGGCCTGCAAACTGACCATCCCTTGTGCTTCTGACATGTCTGTAGTGATCTCTGAGAAGACCCAGCACATTTTATAAGTCCTCAACTCCAACATGTAAGGGTGACAGAAAATAGCATTTGCCATCACTGCCATTAAGGGTGTAAGGGAAGCCATGCTCACGTGATACTGAGAAAAGCAGACCTCACTTAAAAGTCTGGAGAATGAGGTAAGATGTGTTCTCAGCATCATACAGATTCCACATCTATATAAGATCCCAGACTTGTTCTTGAACACACAGAAAGATGGGAAATACAGCCAGGTTCTGGCCAGTGGTCTAGACAGCAAGAAGCGTGAGGACCTGAAGCAAAGATTAGAGCTTATGGGTAGCTATGTCACGCTGGGGCCTTTTTGTCCAAGGTCTATACACCAGGACCACTGTCTGCCAGAGCCGTGGTGTGAATATATTCAAGAAGAAAGGAAACTCTGGGCCTTTTCTCTTAATAAATAGTTAAATTTAAAAAAGAAAAGGAAGGTGGACATTTTGATGATAGAGGTAACTCCATCCTTTTATCTTTTTCACGGTACCACCTGCCCTCAGGGGCCTCCACCACAAGTCAGGGAGTCAAGGTCTCAGTAGAAATATAAACTACAGGAAACAAAAAGTTCATCACACAAAGCATCACATTTGCTTCATTGTCTTAAATGCTATGGAAGGAAAATCTGAAACAGAACAATTACATCACAAATGGAACATTTATATAGTTAACTGTGCTAGAAAAGCATTCAAGGAAGACAAAAGCTGCACGGGTTCTACAGGATGCAGATAGGACAGCCCTTGGGCAAGTGTCTAGCTAGATCAGATAGGACAGGCATAGAACAAGAGTGAGCAAAAGCATGCTTGTCCCCATGAGACTCAGGCTGACCAAATAGCTGAATGGAAAGTATCAGAATGTGGACTAGAACTCAGTATGGGTCTCTTCCAATTCTGATACCTCTGATACACTGTCTGCCCACAGGCCTTTCAGTGACCGTCAGGAAGCATCTGCCACATGTCGAAAGTAGACCGAATAAGTGAAGAGCAAGAGGGAAAGGAGAAGCTTGTCAGAGGTTACATTCTGCTAAAACTGAGGGGCTTATAAAATGTCTTAACACTTAGCTGAAAGTTAAGACAGGTCTCGGGTACATCTTCAGGTATAAAGTATATGGCAATCTTGGACAAATGGGGTCACCCAAGGCAATTCTGGGAGCAGAAGAGTATGCTTGAGAAGGGTGGCTTTGCAGGCCACAAGCCTTGGCAAATTGGAGATGAAGCAACCTGTTTCCCTGATGTCTCAGGGGAGTCCACCAAGGCAGGTGGAATTTCTCATTCCAAGAAATATGATGTGTTCAAATGGGACTGAGTCCTTGTAGAAAGAGGGAGGCAGATGAGCAGGTAAAGTTCATGAGAAAGGCCTTTCTATGTAGTAGATTACTAGCCAAGTAAATAAGACTGTAAGAAGGACCCAACACTAAGATGTCAGAGGGGAAAAATCAGAGTCAAATGTGAGCAGAAGGAAGTGTCTGGAGAAGCCTACTGGCCCACTGCTGGCCGCACCTCAGGTGTTATTCTTAGTTGAAATTGAAACCCATCAGGAAATCCCCCTGTGCACTAATATATCTCTGATGCTGATCCAAAGAAAACACAGTACAAGAAGGCAAATTTTTAACATAGAGGTATGACAGTCTTACGTAGGTGAGACAGACCTCCTGAAAACCACAAGGAACAGGAAGTAGCTCCAAGTACAATGGACAATACCCTCCTGGGCTGAGGAATGCCAAATTGGTAAAAGGCTCAGGGTGTGGCCTTGGCGGTGTCCCCTTGTACTCCAGAGTTGGAGACAGCTAGCCAGAAGCAGTCTAACCTGATTGGTGAGCTCTGGGCCAATGAGAGACCTTGCTTCAGAGGAAGTGGTTTCTATTCCTGAGGACAATGATACCTGACTTGTGTTCTGGTCTCCATGTACATACATGTATGCACACTTGCATGTATGTACACCTACATGCACATGTACACAGGCGAACACACGCAATCACACTGTGTACACATGAAAGGATGGAGTACTGGGGGCAGCATGCTCCTGCATGTAGAGTCACTGAATGAGAGTGCCTAGGATTGTAATTGGAAGATGTTCGCTTGTGTCAACTTGACACAGGCTAGAGCCATCAGAGAAGAAATCTCAACTGAGAAAATGCCTCCATAAGATTGGGTTCCAGGCAGAAGATTTTATTAATTAGTGATTGATGGAGGAGGGCCTAGACCATTGTGTGTAGTTCCTGGGTTCTCTAACAAGGCAGGCAGGCAAGGCACAAGGAGCAAGACATTAGGCAACACTTTTCCAGTGGCATTTGCATCCCTTCCTGCGTCCAGATTCCTGCTTTGGTTTCCCCCAGAAGACTAGGGCACAGGATGTGTAAGTAGAATAACCCTTTCCTCCTCACACTGCTTTTGGTTTTTGGTTTTTCTTTTCTTCTGTTCTTTTCTATCGTTGTGCTTAGTCACAGCAATAGAAACCCTAACTAAGGCACAATGTGTAAGGGGCTACCTTGGGGGCCACAAACGAGTGAGGGTACTGGGGGTACCTCATAGCTACTTTGCTTTGGGTAGTAGACATTTTTTTCCACCTGAGAACATACTCCATTTTACTGCAGTCATACCATTCCTTGTTCTCCTCCACATGTTCGTCCCTCCCTCCCTTAGTCTTTCTTTATAATCAAGCAGTGGTACAGACGGGGGCTCAAATGTTGGAGGTTACATTTTGTTAAAACCAGATAAGTAACTAGAAATAGAGAGGCGGCTCAGCTCTTACCACTTGCAGAGGACTCAAGATCAGTTCCAAGCTCCAGGTAGAATCCCATGCCCTCTTCAGGCCTTTTAGGGATCCTCCCTCACATGTACACATATTTGCACACAGACATATACACATAATATTAATAATAAAAAAATAAATCCTAAAAATCCCAACATTCTGGGCCAACAATGTCAGCTCTCAGATAAAATGAGAAACTAATATTTCAGTATAGTTTTAACCAATGAGAAAGAATAGATTTAATCCATAAATTATTGAGATCTTGGGGGACTGTGGCCATATATTTGGTAGTCCATATCTACAAGGAAAGGGAGCATCATGTAAACATTGAAGCAAGGTAATAGCAGGAGTCTGCATAGAACCGAGAGGACAAATAGCTGTAAAGCAATGTGGCCACGAGCAGCCTTCTCACAAACTCATCATTTTTATAAGGACATGTTCACTAGCAACAGCAAAGGGTATCTAACTAAGAACTGATGCTAAGGGATGAAGACCAGCGTGTTCCAGATAATGAAGATTTACAAGGTGGTCCATGGAAGGCTCAAGGGAGAGGGAAAGAGGGGGAAAGGACTAAAAAAAGGAAGAGAGGCAGATGGTAGAACAAGACACAGATGAGAAAGACAGGTCCGGTTGAGAAAATGGCGTGGTACTAACACCAGGTACCGAACATTCAAATCCTGTTTTATGGAGCAAGAACAACAATTTCTCAACTCTACTCGTACAGCAAAAGAGGCAAGAAAAAGAGAAATACAGAGCCAGGCGTGGTGGCTCAAGCCTGTAATCCAAGCACTGGGGAAGCTGGTGCAGGAGATTCCTAAGTTTGAGGGTAGCAGGGGGATATGTGAAATGGAGCACACAAGAAGCTAGAGAACAAGGCAGACTCTTGGCATAACCCATCAATGACTTCAGACAGATGGATGACAGCCCAGCATGGTGAGGGTATCTGCAAATGTTATTTCAGAGCCAGCAGAAACATTTGAAACTTTGTTGAGAATGGGAATGGAAAGGTGGGAGGAACTTTGGAAAGTGTTCTACTTTGAAGTATGTTGAGGGACGAGGCTACATCTCTTGCGGATGACTTAGGTCCTCTTTGGCCCTGTTCATCAGAACATGTGATTTTCCCTTTCTTCTTTTTGGTTTTTGTGGTTGTTTTCTGTTTTGTTTGGGGGTGGGGCTTGTTATTATTGTTGCTGCTGCTGCTTTTGGTTTTCAAGACAGGGTTTTTCTTTTCAGCTCTGTCTGTTCTGGAACTCATTCTGTAGACCAAGCTAGCTTCAAGCTCATAGAGTTCATTCTGCCTCTGCCTCCCAGGTGCTGGGATTGAAGGCATGGGCTACCTCTACCCAGCTGTGATTTTTCTTAAAGAAATGTGGTGGTCAAACTACAGTCTTGCAACAGAGTCACACCTGTCATGAGGTCCTCCAAGGGGAGAGTGGGAGATGTGCACAGAGATGACCAACATAACCCATATCTGAATTACGATCTCGTATACAGACCTGTAGAGCATTTTCTAGTGATTAGAAAGCAATTAAGGTCACAGTAGAAAGTTGGAGCAGCCAGCCTTTGCCTTAATAACCAAAAGGACTGATTATTCATCCATCCAGCAAGTATCTGTGAACATCTTCCCTGGGACACTGTGCTAAGTGCTAAGGAGGTGTGACAGTTTTGAACTCAGCTCACGAGCAGGTGACCTCCAGCCACATGTTCAAGCTGTTGTCAGCTGGACCGCACAAAGCACCAGTGACTAAATTAAGCTTATGTGAGGATTCATTCTGGGTCATTTTCTCAACATTAAATTCATTTTCATTTTATTTATAGGCAAGAAGAAAAAAAAGCCACAGACACAATAAGGAACATAGGCCAGCAGGTGTGATTTTGCACACTTCTTTATTCAGGGCTTAGACTGTGGTTCTTTTTCCGATGGCATGTTTTGTCTAGCTGTCTGGCCTGTAGCATGTGTCGTCCCACAAACAATTCGTCACACCGTAAGAAGTGCGTATTTGGGAGACAGAGAGAGCCCATGCTGTGTGATAAAATGTAAATTGTCTTATCTATTAGAAACCTCGGGTAATTTCTTAGCCCAAAGATCACTGGCTATGCTGAGTCATGGTGACAGACACCCTCTCTCGGGCAGAGTCAGCCTGGAGGACATACTGGTTAAAAACCACAAACTAGATGGTTGACGGACTCTCCTACAGTAGCAACTTCTGGATGGTTCTTTGGAGGAAAACAGTTTGGAAAATAAAGATTTTATTACCAGATGAGAATGCTGGCAGTAGAAGCCTTAATGATGTTGGGGTAGCACTTTCAAAAGATCTACTTTTGAATTTCTTTCCATTCAGCAGCTTGCTCTGGCCAGCTGTGCTGGTGAACTGCCTTTTCAGAAAAGCGTGCCCTTTGAAGACGGATGGAATTTACATCTCTAGCAATGTCAGCTGCACGAGCCCACGAGATAGATTCTGCGCAGACAGAAGCAGGTATTTGGTGCTTCTCATACTTCAGAATTTACTATTGGCACTCAGAGAGCATTTTTATCTATCATAATTACAAGCTTTTGAATTGATGTGGAAGAAAAAAAGTCCAGGCGAAAATATGCAGGGGGTGATGGATTGGACGGGGTGGTAGAAAAAACAGTCTGGGTCCCTTGGGGGCTCCATATTCCTGAGTCATGAAGTTCTCCTGGTTTTCCAGACTCTAGAATCACTAGAAACATTGTGTTCCTGTTTTGGGTCATAAAGGCATTAGGGTGATTTTAGTGCAAAAGAGGGAAAGTTTTTCTCTGTGGCAAATTAACTATGATACCAAGGAAATAGACAACTGTTCAGGACAGAGCCAGGGATGACAACTGCATCCCATGGATTCTGCGATCAGCCATGGTGATCAGGACCCAGCTCCAGTCTCCCAGAGGAGGAGCCAAGAATATGTTTGTGTTAGCGTTCAGTCAAGGGCGTGAGTCTGGATTGGGTATTTACCACAGCCTTCATGCAGATTTAGAGAACTACGTGGCACAAGCAGATTTTCCAAGGCAGAGCCAGTACTTTGATCTCCTGGGGGCTCTAACATCTGTTCTTGTCATCTGTGCGTTCAGCGAATTCATGTGCTCATGGCAAAGCTCCTAGCCGTACGAAGGACCAGCACTCCGTGTCCCTAATGAGTTCTGTAATGCATCCAGAGCTCTCAAAGCAAAGAAATGCCTATCTCATTTACACACACAAAGAAGCAATCAGTCCCTTGGATTATAAAATAATCTACGCACTGCTGAACAGAAAGCGCTGCTTTTGAAATGGACCCTGAACTTCTGGGCTTGATGGTTTTATATGCAGTATTCATGATTCAAGTTGGGATGGATTTTAGTCCATACACAGGACATTAGTCATTACCTCCTTAAAGTTTCCTCTAAGTTAAAGAAGAGCTGGGTAACTATTTCTCATGGTCCTCAAAGAATATCCTGCTCCCGGTTCATGCCACTGTGCCGGCGCTCATTTTGAAAGTCTTGCCCTACAGTGGTCAGTTTTCCTCCAGAAGGGCCTCACTGGGCCTAAATACCAGACTTATGAAGTTCAGCATTCATAATACACATCTACATGGAACGCAGGCATGAGAGAATACTGCTTTGTGCCAGTCTGGCTAAGTTGATATGCTCACCTCTTCCACCACTGGCTGACTTAGGGTGATCACACCTTCTACCATTGGCTGGCTTGGTGTGATCACCTCTTCTATTACTGGCTGGCTTGGTGTGATGACACCTTCTATCACTGGCTGACTGTGTGATCAACTCTTATAACAGTAGATTCAGGGTCTCAGCCCACAGGCATCTTCAGTTCACGAGCCAAATGTTCTAAGATTGTGATATTGTGATTAAAAGACAGAGTCAGATAGCAGCCTGAGGATGAGAAAACTTCTCACATGTTAAGAAAAGAGAATTTTTTTTACCTTTTTTGCTGGGGTGGGGTAGCGCACACTAGGGTACATGTGTGACGGTCAGAGGACAACTTTGCTAAGCTGGTTCTCTCCACCTTCTGTGGGTTCATGAGGCTGTGCAGCAAGCCACTTCACCCACTTAGCCATCTCAGCAGCCGCAAAAGTTATTATTTTCTAAATCAGGAAAGTTTCTATACGCTTTAATGTACATTCAAAACATTATTTGAAAGGGATACAGCCTCACAAAACATGTACACGCATGCACATAGCAGCGTTTTTATAAGATTCCAAATTGTGAAGTGTTCACAAAAATGTTCATAAACAGAATATGATTAGCTATACAATGTAATATTCTTCAACAATAAAAGAAGTCTAATACTTATGTATCATACAGTATGAATGAATTTTGAAACAGTATGCTAAATGAAAAAAAAAACAGTCTCATATAAAGCCAGACACAGGAGGCCACACATGGTATAACTCTGTGTGTAACTAAATGTCTAGAATAGGCAAATTTATACAGATCAAGAGCAACAGACTGGTGTCCAAAGCCTTTGGAGCCGAGAGTAGGGGGTGGCAGCTAAGGCTAAGTCTCTCTTTTGCCTGTTCGCTATGGATATACCACGGTGCTTCTCCATCTATTCACAGGTATTTTTCCTACCTAAAGACTATTTATTAGTAATGACCACTCAGGTACAAGGTGTACCTGATACTCAGGTACCAGGTACTCAGGTACAAGGTATACCTGATACTCAGGTACAAGGTACACTCATGAACAAACATCTTCAGTATTCTTGGAATATACCTAGGAAGAAAGTTTGTGGGTAACACAATAACTTTAACTTTTTGAGAAATTGCCAAACTCTTACCAACATGACAGGAAACCATATTATTTTGGTTTTGTGGTGTTAGAGATTAAACACACCATTCCCATATAACCAGCAGTTATTTTTTTATATTCCCATATAACCAGGAGTCGGTTTTCTATATCCATGCCAACACATTTGACTTTCTTCTTCAAGTTTCTTATTGTGAGGCCATCAGCAGGTAAAGGTGCTTGCTACCAAACCTGATACTGGAGTTTGATTCCTGAACCACTCCCCTGTGTGTGTGTGTGTGTGTGTGTGTGTGTGTAGCATCTTGATATATATGAAGCGATAGTGTGATAGTTGCTGAGCACTGATTGACATCTCCTTGGTGGCTTGTGATCTGGAACATCTTTTCAACTATTGACCATCTGAATATTGGATAATGATGCATCCATAAACTCTGTCTATTCTTAAATTATGTTGTCTAAACATCTTTTCTATATTTTAGGTAGTAGGCCATTACCAACTGTATAATTGGCAAATATCCCTCCCCCCATTCTCTGATAGAAAACCATTTTCTATATAGTATCCTTTGACACATAAGCATTTTCAACTTTTATGAAATCCAACTGAGTGTTTTTGGAGGTTTTTTTTTTTTTTTTTTTTTTTTTTGGCATTATATCTGAGAAACCACCACCAAATCCAAAGTCCCAAAGATTTATCTTGATTATCTCTTCTAATAGTTTAGGTTGTTAGCCTTCATGTTTGGGCCCTTGGTCTGTCTTAGTTTTTATATAGTGTGATGCGGGGCTTCAGATCCCTCTGTCTTCATGGAGCTCTGCAGATTCACCAGCACCATTTCTTTTCAGAAGTTCTTCCCCTGTGAACATCTGCACACACTCAGACATCTTACTTAGTTTCAGTTCTCTGGTCTGTAAGTCAATCTTGAGGCTGAACCATACTGCACCAAGATGAAGAGCTTCACAGTACCCTCTGCTCTCTGAACTCACCATCCTGTCCAAGACTGTCTTGAGTATTCTCAATTTAGATGGATTTATCTTCCCTCCCCTTTCTCTATTTGTAAAACCCAGACTCCGTGACCATGCAAATTAGGCTAAGTGGTACCTCAGTTCCCTTTCTGCCATCTCTGTGCCTCCAAAGATGATCCTGAAGTGGCTTGAAACAGGCTGGATCCCCTCAGAGTCTTGCATCCCTCATAAAACTTGGGCATTTGGCCAATTATGCCTGTGCAAAGCTTACTCTCTCCAGAGAATGAAAGCAGTAGCTCATGAAACCACACAGCTGAGGAGAAGAGCATGAAGCAGCTGTAAAGAGTCGGAGATGGACTTGCAGTTAGAAAATACATTGGCTGTTTCCTTTAAAAATCATTTTTAAAAAATTTTTGAAACTCTTTAATTTTTAATTTTTTAATTTAAGCAGAAATAAAGCATCTGTGGCATATCTCCAAAGGCAGACTTAACAGACACAGGCCTGAAGAAAATCATTTTATTGACATCCTTTGTAGACTCCGACAAGAAAAAATGCGCCTTTCTCTCTGTACATTGAACCTGGGGTTAATATTGCAGAGCGTTTCTGTTTACTTCTGATATGCCTGCTTTACTAAACTAAATAGAACAAGGATTTTCAGGAAGGTCACCATAATGCAAAAAGCAGCATGAACAACCTGGGCCACAGACGCACAAGAGCGCTCTGAGAGTCCCAAATTTAACAGTTGTCCTGGGGCGGGGTAGGGGACAGAACCCGGACAAGAAGAGCCTCTTCTGTTTTGTTTAGCTTTCTTTGACAGTGCTTAATGACAGCGGCATGAAAAAACAAAACAAAAGCCCCCCCAAATCACTCAGGTCCTGCCTTACCCCTGCAAGGTGAGCTCCAAAAGGAAGCCGCCACGCCCACTGGGCAGCCCTGCTCCAGGAGGCACTGACTTTGGGCAGCCACACAGCCTCTGCCCTTCTACTCTCTGTTACAAACCGTTCTCCAGAAATTCTAAGATGAAGATAACTCCCGATGAGGAGAGACTGGCTGTGTGTGAAGGCAGAATGCATTAGGAGATAAGAGAACACTATAAAACCCAGAATGGCTTTGTACGGTATTAAAATGAGCACAGCTCAATTTATCAGTATATTCCTCAAATGGCGAGCCAAGTTCAAGCAGAGTCTAGCATGAGATGGGAAATTTAATATGATTATGGACTCCCCGAAAGTGAGAGAAAATCTGTAACACGAGTTCAGTTGCAAGCCCAGCTGTAAAGTTAGGACTGATTTAGAGATGGGGGTGGGAGGGGCAGCTGTAAAGTTAGGACTGATTTAGAGACAGGGAAAAGGGTATATTTTTAGTTTATGTTTCAGAGGCTACAAGAATATGGCAAATACTGGGATCAGATGATGTCCAAAAAGCTGGCCAAAATAACGGACAGATGCGATACTAAACGCACTGCGGGTGTGTCTCATTAGAATATTCCGGAATAGCTAAGAGAGGTCAGCAGAGGTACTGACCATGTAGTATTTCACAGTGGCTGAAGTGCTTCCACAGGCTTGCATCTTTGTGTCTCAATTTCTCTGCTTGGATTGTTTTAAAAGTTCCCTTTTCCCCTCCTGGCTTTGATAGTCACACGGGGGTCCCCTGCAGTGTGGGGTGACTGGCTCCCAGAGGCAGTAACCCTTCCATCCACGCTTGGCACCTCTCTTCAGCTCTGGCCTCAGCCTCACCGTGACATTTTCCTTAGGAGTTTGCTTTTCTTCACCCTTGTGAAAAAAATCATACTTGTAGAGAACAGGTCAAGCAAGCACGACCCCCCCCCCCCCAAAGCAGAGCCTGCCTGGGAATGACCTTCAACTGTGGACGTCAATCACTCCAGGGCCTGAAATAGCTGCTTATTCTTCAGCTCCACGGGGGACCATCAGCCTGAGATGGATGGGGCCCACAGTAAAGTTTTAAATTAAACATAAACCATAGGTTTATTTTAATATTACCTAGAGAAGGTTCTAGAATGACTCTCCCAACTCTTGATACCTGATGATAGAGGTATATTTAGACACAGTGCCACTGGTTTTTAAGGCTAGCACACAGAGAAGGTTCAAAGTCACCCTGTCTAAACTTGTCACCAGCTACTGAGATGTGACCAGTATTAACCAAGGAACTGCATCACAAACTTTATTTAACGACAGTTCATCTAAGTCTAACATAAAAATAGAAACACTATGAATTGTCTTAATTATAGTCACAACTTCACTGATCAATCACTACTCCACTCGACTTTACATTAATATTTAAAGTTATGGTATACACACTGGCACACATATTTCCAGCAGCCCCCATACCTTAAAAAATGTTGAACCACTTGGGGAGATGATACTTTGAATATACCATAGTAAATAAAATATATTAATTGCGATAGCATTACCAACTTGACAGAGTCTAGGTTCAGCTAAGAGATCCTTCAGGAGGGATCTAGGTTAAGTTAGCCTCAGGGGATACCTCTGGGGGTTCTCTGGAAGACCCAGCCACTATGAGTGGGATATTCAGTAGGCTGGGACGGAAACTTTATAACACAGGAATAAGCAGAGTCCCAGCATTCTTCACTCCCTTTGTGCTTCTGGGGATGTGACGTGTGCCCGCTGCTTCAGGGTTCTGCTGCCTTGGCTTCCCTGCCCTGAAGGAACTGTAACAAGACCATAAGCCAAATAAATCTTTCTTCATAAACTCGCCTTCAACATTTTGTTACAGCAACTAGATGTAAGCGATATTGTTTAAATTAATTCGTTTTTGTTTTACTATCGTAATGTAGCAGTTAGAATATTTCACATGTGACTTATATGCCCTTTTTTGTATGGTCCCAGTCATCAGCGTAAACTGAAGATCTAACAAAGGGGCTGCAGAACTCTGGCCTCAAGCAGAGGAAGAGAGACTGAGACACAAGAACTACAATTTGCTTTGTTTCTTTGGTTCTTATTGAGAGAATTGGTTTCTTTCAAATAGTTGAGGAAACAAAAATGTTTAAAGTTTATGTTTTTAATTGTGATGTAAAAATGAAGTCATTCTCACATTGTTATATGGCCCCTTCCCCTCAGAATACATTCGTAAACTAAGAATTAACTACTTGAGAGCTGGGGAGATGGTTTAGTCAGTAAAGTCCCTGTTACATAAGCAAGAGGACGTAAGTTCAGATCCCCAGCAAACACATAAAAGTACGAGCTACTTTTGTAGTATAGAGGCCCATCTGTAACCCCAGCACTTGGAGCAGGATGAGATGGGAGAATCTCTGTAAGGCAGGCAAGCATAAGGAATAAGCTAACAACCTGGGACTCCACTTGGGCTGGGCCATATGCATACTTCTCTCTTCTAATAATGCATTACCTGCATGATCCCCTCTCTGAACAATGCATCTAGCAGCCTGACAAAGCCCCACACCTGCGTCAACCTGCACACATATTCCTCTCTGAACAGTGGAATAAGATGTTCTTCTCCTTAACAGACACCACATTTAGATGCTCTATTTGATTGTGCTCTGGATATATCCCAACATTAGGGAGGGAGAAGGGGTCTAATCTAGACTGGTTTAAGGTACATACAAAATAAGGCAAACTGTGTCCTCCAAATGAACATTTATATAGAATTTGCTGTTTATCAGTCATGCCCACACCTATCCCCCAATACCATAATCTGCCTGACTCCAGCCTGCAGCCCTGAAAAGGGTGCAGGACCCCAAAGAGTGCCTGGTGCAGTCATTTTTCTCATTGCTGCAACAAAACATATGACAAGAGTAACTTGGGGAAAGAAGGATTTATAATGGCTCACAGTTAAGAGAGAAGCCGTGGTCACGGCTGTGACAGGACGGGAAGCAGATGGTCACATTGCAGCTGGGAGGCAAAGACAGTGGCTGGTGATGCTCAGCCCGCTTTGTCTCTTCTGTCCATTCCAGAGACTCAGCCACTGAAGGTGCTGCCTCCAGACAGTGTCCCCTCCCCATGTCGTGGTCTCTTCAGTGATTGTAAACTCTGTGTGCTTGACAATCAAGCATTAGTCATAACCAGAGACTCTAGGAGCGCACTCCATCTCCTTCTGAGTGTTTCCCTTATTATCACCCCAGGACAATGTTCAGCAGCCAGCTGCTATTCGTTGATCCCTTAGGACACTTATCTTGTTCTCTCTGTCCTTCATTCTTTGCATCTGAGTTTGCTCTAATACGAAGGTTCCTCCATCTCTGTGGGATGACAGCTAAGATTCTGGCCTCTGAAGTCAAACTACACAAACTTCAGCCTTGATTCCATGCCTGAAACTGAGGGTCATATGCTTAACCTTTGAAGCCACAATTTTCTCATTTGTTAGGAGAGAGAAGACAAGAGTATGACTTCCCAGCAACCAACACTGCCTGAAACACACCAGTGCACACTCATGGGCACGGCATGCTGGGAAATGCATCGTTACTTCTGTCTTTATGGAGCATGATTTAATTATGTAAAACAAAAACTTAATAGCTTCCATTGTTCTTCTTTGGCATATAAAGATCAAACTAGTTTGGATTGTGTTATGTTAGAATGCTGGGTTTGGTTGGTAGGGGAGGGGAAGCAGGAGTGAAGCCCTGAGGCCCAGCAGAAAGAATGGAAACAGGCAACCTCAGGAAGCGGGAGGTGGGGAGGACCCTCTAGAATGTACCAGAGACCTGGGAAGTGAGAGGTGCTAAGGACTTAAGGGAGGGACCTTGGATGAAATGCCCTACAGTGGGAAGAGGGAACTTGTAGAGCCTGTCTCCTGTATAAAGATAGGACATCAACTGAAGAGATAACCCAGAACTGTTTCTGTCTAAAAGAACTGCAGGGACAAAACTGGAGAAGAGACTGAAGGAAAGGAGGCCCAGTGACAGGTCCAAATTGGGATCCAGCTCATGAGGAGGCTTCAAGGCCTGGCACTATCACTGATGCTACGGTGTGCATACAGACAGGAGCCTAGCAAGGCTGCACTCTGAGAGACCCAACAAGCAGCTGAAAAAGTCAGATGCAGATATTTACTCCAACCAATGGACAGAAGCTGGAGACCCCAGGGCTTGAATCAGAAAAAGGCTGGAAGAAGTTGAGAAGGAGGATGACCCCATAGGAAGACCAGCAGTTGTTGTGGTTAAAAAGTAAATAACCATTCTTTTGCTATCGTCCTGGGGTCTCACTCCTCAGAGCAGCTCCAGCCTGAAGCTGAGAGCACAGACTTTGTCACATGATCAGCAAGCCGCACTCTCCAGAGTTTCCCTTCCCAGGCGGTCCACTCCGCCCTGGCTGCTTCTGACTTAGGTGGTCCCCAACCACCCTGGTGTGTTGTTGTCACTCACTTTCCATTGGTGCATTGTTGCCAAGCCTTGCACACACACACACATCCCAACTCCAAGGGTGTCCCGACACTACACCCTTTGAACTCAATTATTAAGTCACCACATCAAAGAACACACCAAAATACTCTGATCCAATTGGTATGACATAATTTGCTCACATAGATGAGTCAAATGATCCTGTACAATTTCAAACCTTATAAAATATTCATAACAACTTTATCCATATATGCGTCGAGAAAAACATCCACATCTGCTTTCATGTTGCCTCCTCTTGAATCTCCTGCTTTCTCCTTCTCCTTCCTTAACAACTTTGTCCCCACCCACTCTCTACTGTCCAATCATGTATTGCCTTGACATCAACCTACAAGCAGTCTTAATTAACCTGGACCCCCAAGATCTCTCAGACACTGAGCCACCAATTAGGCAGCATACATTAGCTGGTCTGAGCCCTTGGCGCATATACAGCAGAGGAACTGCCTGGTCTGGCCTCAGTGAGAGAAGATCCACCTAACCCTCAGGAGACTTGACGACCCAGGGAGTGGGGATGTTTGGTGGGGTGGGGATGAGGGGTCTCTTGGTGATGGGGGAGGAGGAATAGGGTGAGAAACAGCCATAGGGTGGACCAGGAGTAGGATAACTGCTGGACAATAAAAAAAGATTAAAGGATAAAAAATAAAAGAATGCTGGGGTGGAAAACTTGCTAATTTGGACTAAAGAGGTTATTCAGTGGTTTAGACCACTTGCTGTTCAGAGGAGCCAGGTTTCGCTTCTAAGCATCCACCTGGTGACTCACAACTATCTACCCCCAGGGAAGCTGATGCCCTCTTCTAGCTTCTGTGGGCACCAGACATGTACATGGCATAATACATCCAGGCAAACACCCACACACATAAACTAAAAATTAAATCCATGACAATCTGAAAAACTTTGCATTGCCCGCTTGGTTTTCATTTAAAAGAATGCTAGGTAATCTTTTGCCTTGAGATATGGCTCCCAAAATGCCTCTCATGCTGTGTAATCCTGTGAAGTGGCAATTATGATCAACAATGACTCCTACAAACCAAAAGATGTGTGAACTCTGAAAAATGTCAAAGATATTCTATGTCTTTCAATATCAGCTATTCAACCAGGACTTAATCATTCTTCCTGTAGTAACAACAAAACAAACACATCCATTCATTAGTATGCAAAGTAGCTTTCATCTTTATCAGATGGTAGTCTATGTATGCCTAAATGTGGTTTATAATGTTTGACTGTATACCTCTTTTATAGACATGGATGCCCACTGTTGAATAAAAAGTGAGGGGTGGGAAAGTCATGAGTAGAAAATATTTGTAAAAGCCCTAGACTAAAGCTCCACAGTGACGTGGCTGGGACAGAGCAAGAAACAAATTCTATGAGAACTTTCCAATAATCTGTAATACTAACTGTTCTTATTCATATTTTCTAATATGACCCATGGAACCATTACAACTGGTATCTTGATGTCAGAGGATACAGTAGAGACAAAGCAAGAAACTAGATTCAGAAGGGTTTCAAAATGGATAGGTGCAGTAAACATCTAAGGTACCTATGATTGTTTGCATACGTGTGGTCCAGGGAGTGGCACTGTTAGAAGTGTGGCCTTGTTGGAGGAAGTGTGTCACTCTGGGGGTGGGCTTGGAGACACTCCTCCTAGCTGCCTGAGGATGCTCAGTTTGTTCCTGGCTTCCTTTGGATGAAGATGTAGAACTCTCAGCAGCTCCTGCACCCTGCCTGCCTGTACACTACCATGCTCTCACCTTGATGATAATGGACTGAACCTCTGAACCGATAAGCCAGCCCCAATTACATGTCATTTATAAGACTTGCCTTGGTCATGGTGCCTATTCACAGCAATAAAACCCTAACTAAGACAGTACCTTTACTATAGTTACTAAGTAAATCACATTTGAGAGCACCGAGTCACTTAGTGAACCTATTGGACTAGCCCTGGTTAGTAAGCGCCTGACTGAGATGTTGTGCAGAGCCTAGAGGAGGCAGCATTCAGGAGAAGGGAGAGAGGGGACTGCGGAAACGGCATGCTCCCTGTTTCAGGGAGAAAAGAATGGTATCATTAGTCTGGTGGAACTCATGAAGCACCAAGGGAAGTGACACAGGTCATCTAGAGAAAGGGTTTTGCTTTCTGTGGAGACCATTGTCACTCCAAAGCAGTGGGGCTCAGGTCAGGCAGAGGTCCGTGAATTTAGGGTAGCAAGTTCATTGTCCCCACAGTTTATATTCTGTTGTAACCTCAGAAGTCAAGACTAGTTGAGTAACATGGCCAACTGAGATTCTGAGCAGAACAAACCCATCTGCCCAGAGAGAGGAAAAGCCACAACTCCGAGCCCCTCACAGACACCCAGACTCTGTCCAGGAGACTTTTGGTTATATGTTCCCAGGCTGGACTTACATGTATTCCCACCTAAACGGGAAACAGAGTGAGTTTCAAGAGTGCGGTCACAGGTATGAAGCAAGACCATGTGAGAAAGACCAGCTGCTGTTTCCTGTGGCCTAAGCTGCTTCTGGCACCTGGGAAGGTTATTCGAAAGTTCGCTTTCCTTGCTCTGCTTTGCCTCCGGCGCCCACACTCCTTCTGGGCTCTCCTAACTTCCAGGACGTTCATGGAAAACAATGAAATGAGCGATGGAAAAGCCCTCCCCTTTCCATCCATCGTGTACCCCAGGTACTTCCTACTACCCCAGGAGACATGGCCCAGTAACTCAGACTCAGGGCCTCTTACCCAGTGATTAGTAACTTATTCTAGGTCCTCACAGTTGAGAGAACAAGAACATATCTGTCCTAAATTCGTCTCTGAATTTGCCTTTGCTCAGTTTCAAATTTTAATAGCTATCTAGTTCCAAAGTTGGCCCCTAAGCCATGTTCTCTGAGCTGGAGGAAGCGGGTGCTTCGGGCTCTTTATGGGACCTGTGGGTCCTCCGACTGTCCGTCAGTTGAGCTATGAACACAGACTGATACGTCATAAATGTCATACTGTGGGGAAAACACTGGACACACTGGCCTTTTTCAGAATTCTTTCACAGTGACTGGGAGGAAACACCCTCTGGTTCCAGCTCAGTGGCTGGCACCTCGCCTTTCGTGGCTTTTGCAGCACAACACCCTCTGGACCTCTGTTATTCTCTTCTCCACTCTTGCTTTATCGCCCCCAGCCTGCTGCCCTGCCTGGAGAATACAGTCTGAAAAACTAGTACCGCTGGATACACACACAATAAAGCCTCAGGCTTTTTTTTTTTTTTTTTTTTAAGATGAAAAGAAAATTGCTTTTCCCCCTGTACAGTTCTCTGTGGTTGCTGTAACAAATAACTGCAAGCCTGGCAATTTAAAACAACACATTTGTTCTCTTCTAGTTCTGAAAGTCAGAGCCTAAAACTAGTTTTGCTGGGTCCAAATCAAGGTCATGGGGGCAGCATTCCCTCTGGAGGCTCTGGGAACAATCCTTCTCTTGTCTTTTCCAGATTCTAAAGTCCTATGCCTTGCATTCCTGGGCTCCTGACCTCTTCCTCCACATCTAAAGGAAGCTTTTGTTTCAATACCTTACCCCTCTCTCCTGTGCCAAAGGTCTTTCTGTCCTCTTAGGAAGACAAATGTCATTGAACACAACTACAAGGACAGTATCTCATCATCAAAAACTCCTCAAAACCATCCATATCTGCATCCTTCACATATTAAGTAGCATTCATGGATTCTAGGCATTGGAGACCATGACTTAGGCTATCACACTGACAGGTGGAAGGTACTCAGTAGCAATACCCCTGGTAGAGCTGTCTCCTCTTCTTAACATAATCTGTCTAAAGTGCGGCCAGCAGTGATCACCCTCAGAGCCTCACAAGATGAAGAGTTATTAGCATTAGGAGGCTCATGGGGCTCCCTTACTCAATGTCTGAAGAAGCTCATGACCCTTCATAAGATCTCTGCCAGGCCTAACCCCCTCTGAAGCTGTATGTTAAGTGAGTTCTGGCTGGGGGAAGTGGCAGAAACTCTTCCATAGCAACTCTGCCTTCACATCATCCATGAGTGTTACAGCTTCACATGAGATGTCCCGGCTGCAAGGGCATGGGGGCAGTTCTGTGAGGAACTCTAAGAACTCCTGTTTGGTCAAGCTGAACGTGGATGGAATTCTTCCTTAGTCTGTCTAAGGTGACAGACATTTCTTCATATCCTGTCAAGGAAAGTCATGTGACAATCTCCTCCCACAGACTGAAATGTTGCTGAGAAAGGCAAAGCAGCCCTGTGTTCTGCCTGGGATACTATGGGTCCAGAAAGAGCCACTTAGTTCTGTAACAGAACTCGAAACACTGGGTAACTTAAAACAAAAATGCATTGACTTTCTAAAGTCTGGAAAGTCTGAAATTGAGGAGTGGCCCCTGGTGAAGGTTTTCTTACTGTGTAATCCGTAAGAAGAGGTAGAAGTGAGGGAGGAGACCAGCCAAACTTGCCCATCCTCGTGACCATGGCACTTCAGTCTCCTGGCCTAACTGGCTCTCGTTAGCCCCTAGTCCCAACACTGTTGCCCCGGGTGGAGGGTGTAAGTTCTCATACTCATTTTGGGGGTAGAGAACTGTGAGGTCTAAATGTAGATACCAGAAAAACAGTAGGTTCACAGGACAGGAGTTTAAAGAGAATTCAAGGGAGACATAGACTAAGCCAAACATTCTGGGGCCTGACAGATTGCTCAGAAGTTTAGCACACCAGCCCCTCTTCCAAAGACCTGGACTCAATTCCTGGAACTCATATGCCAGCTCACAGTGGTCTGTAACTTCAATCCTAGAGACTCTGATGGCTTCTTCAGGCCTCAGAAGGCACCACAATATACATGGTGCACACATAAACACCTATACACATTTTTGTTGGTGGTTGTGCTTGAGTTTGTAAGGGAAGGCAGCCTCTCAGAGTTGGCTCAAAACTTACCTAAACACCAAATTCTCAGCATAAAGGAGACTGAGACCTCAAAAGCATATTGATCTACCTGCCTCTGCTTCATGAATGCTAGATTTAAACATAAAAGTTTTAAAAAGACACATGGACACATTAGCCACTCACAGGTACACATGGACACACACACACAGGCCAACATACACATAGACACATGTGTACCAGCACGCAGGTTACGTGGAAATAGGCACACGGGCCTATAGACAGATAAATACACACAAGCAGGCCAAGGAGGGCTCTGACTAGGGCTCATATTTATACAGAATCACACAAAAGTGGCATATGCCCAGAACATAATATATTGTATCTGTTTACTTTGGGGTAGGGTCAACCATTTTGTTCTGACTCATAGTCTTCTGCTTTGTCCAGTGTTGGCCATGTTTACGCTGACTCATACCAGATACCTATATTAGTGCATGTTGTCTAAACATGAAATGGCCTTCCAGTCTCTGTTCCATAGCACTCCTATCAGGCAAATGAGAGACAAAAAGTGGTTTAAAAATGTCAGTATAATCATGTAAAGAAGAAAACCCTCTATGCTGATGACTGTGAGGTCATTGGAAACAAGACACTAAAGCCTTTCTTCCACCTAAGTAGCACAGGACTCCAGACTTGCAGCCTCGGGAAGGATCTGGACATGCCCTCAAAGCAGAGAGGGATTCTTGTTCTGAACACTGAACAACACATTGCAATGCCTCATAAAAAAAATGGAGGTGCCCTTCATGGGATTAAGAACTTCCTTTTGGGCAGGGAGGTGGGGATGGCTTAGCAGTTAAGTGTGAACAGTGCTCTTGCAGAAAATCTGGGTTCACTTCCTACAATTATTTCAGGAAGTTCACAACCACCTCTAACTTAAGCTTCAGCTCTGTCAGAGTTCAAGGGTATCTACATGCACGTGCGTGCTCACGCACACACACACACTCACACACGAAGTCACACATACTCACACACAAAGTCATACATACCCACACACCAACACACACACATTCACACACACACTCAAACACACACTCATATACACAGTCACACATACACACACTCACACATACACACTCACACACAGAGTCACACACACACACACACACACACACTCACACACACACTCAACACACACACACAATTTAAAATAATAAAAATAAATCTTTTAAAAAGTTAAATTTCAATTTTAAACCAGTTTCATCTTATTCCTAATTTTTAAAAGAATGGTATTACTGTTGTTCATTTATAAGTTATACAAAGGCATATGATTTTATCTTTTTCTATAATCAAAATTGATTCTTTTATAAAAATTATTGCATGAAAAACTTGGTCAGAATCCAATCTTAGTACACTGAGTCTCCATTTTGAGAAGGACATGCTTTCAGGAAGGAATGTTTTCCATAAAGTTTGCTCCTGATCATGGCTGGCAGCTATACGGACAAAAAGTTAAGTTTTGTCATAAAAAGCAAGTGAGTTTCACCACTTTTAACGTTCACTGAGGGAGTTGGAGCAATCACTGTTAGAGTGTGTTTGAATGCCTACAATGTTCAGGCATGACTGTGCTCAGTCCTAAATGAATCATACATACATGGCACACCCCAGAGATCATTGAGGAACAGGGGCTGAAAGTGTGAAAGAGAAGAAAGCATGTGCAACACATGTGCAACCCCAAATCAGGCCGAACCTCAGCCAGGGGCTGGTTGCTGGGCATGAAACGTCACCCCCTGGTGTGGAGCTATTATGTGGTTTTGGGGCTGGGAGAGAGAGCTTTCCTGTACCAGTGTAACCAGTGATAAGTTGACTGCTTAGTGTGAAATCACACACCCAGGAGGATTTGGCCAGCATAAACTGATCTTGACAGGAGATCAAAGAAGGAAGGAAAGAGGGAGAGAGGGAATGTCCCGCGCAACCGTCTCGCCTGCAAGAACGACGCAGCACACAAAATAGGATTCTTCTGCGGTAAACTTTAATGCTCTCGAGAGGCAGAGCATAAGCATACATCAAGTAGAAGCGAAGACCATGAACTATCTAGCCTGTCCCCTTATAAAGGGATCAGTCCTTGCCTTGGACGTGGAGCCCCCTGATTGGTTGAAACTCATCAGGCCCTATGACGCCACGGGAGAGGCAGAGCTCAAGGAGTGGAAAGTTACCCAGCGCGTGCGCACATGACTTGTTTACTGCTAACTCCAGCCGGATGTCAGCGCCATCTTGTAATGGAGAATATGCAGGCGGCGCCCCACAAGGGAAGGAGAAAAGGAGAAAAGGAAGGGAGGGAAAAGAAGAGAGAGAAAGAGAAACAAAGTTTGGTGTTTATGGAAGAGGGGTGGATTTGGGGAAAGTTGGGGGTGAATATGATAAAATTGTTTAAAACTCACAAGGAACTAATAAGATATGAATGAAAGACTTTAAGAAAAATGAATGTGGATTACACTTTTTACACTATCAAAGGGTTTTGTGGGACAGCTTTTAAAGATATTTGCCTGTGAGTTTATAAGTTTCATCTGTTTTCCAATAGACAGGTATGAACTAATTTACACTTGACCCTAAGAAAAATTTCACTGAATTGTACAAATAACTCTGTCAGTATTGGTGTAGGTGTGGTTGTGTGGGTTTATTTGCTTTTCTTTTTAATTAGCCTTAGTAGTGGTTATCAATTCACTTTAAAACACAAACATAAGTCACGGTAACATTCTACTTCAACCCCTAGATCTTCACAAGACCCGTAAGCCACTTCTGACTTCGGAACCTCTGGCTTCCTATGCCTTAGTGGAGAAATCTGAGACAACCCTTTAATCCAGCCCCTGGCTGTCCCTTTTATCTCTCCTCACCTCCACTTAGCAGAATGAGGGGCTTCCATTTACAGAGGCACATCAGCACACAGGGGCTCTAGAAGGCCCTCGAAGCTGGCCTGGATCTGGGCAGGTAACTCAGGAAACCAGGGAAACAGATTATAAACTAGAGCAGGACTTACTGATAAAGAAAAAAAAAAATAACAAAACACCCATGATAGCAAAAATCATTCTCAACAATAAAAGAATTTCTGGGGAAATCACCATCCCTGAACTCAAGCTATATTATAAAGCAATCGTGATAAAAACTGTATGGTATTGGTACAGAGACAGGCAGGTAGATCAATGAAATAGAATTCAAGACCCAGAAATGAACCTGCACACCTATGGTCACTTGATCTTTGACAAAGAAGCTAAAACCATTCAGTGGAAAAAAAAGAACATTTTCAACAAATTGTGTTGGTTCAAAGGGCAGTCAACAAGTAGGAAGGGTGATGTAAATTGACCCATTCTTATGCATATGAAGGATTTTCACATCTCTCCTTGAACTGATCCCACTGGAATTTGCATTACTGTTGCACATGTGTGTGTGTGTGTGTGTGTGTGTGTGTGTGTGTGTGATGTGCATGCATGAGTATGATTGCTCTTACATGTGTGTGCATGTGTATATGCAGATGCATGTTCACTGTATGTGTGTGCATACGTGTGGGGGGGTTACAGGTTTGTTTCCAGTGCCTTTCTCAGGCCTCACCCCCCTTATATACTGAGACAGTGTCTCTTTCGAAACCCAGAGCTAGCCAGCTTGCCTCGGGGACCCCTGCTCTGCCTCCCAAGCACAGGCCAGCACACTCATGAGAAATTCACATGGGCTGGGGATGCAAACACGGGTCCCCACACTTGAGCAGCAAGCAGTTTATCCATCAAACCACCTCTTAGGTCCCCTGCTCCCTTATTATTATGAAAGTTGCACTTTCTCTTTCATAAAACTAAAATGGTCCTTCCATACCACCCAGCTATTCTGTTCCTGAGTATCCACATCAAAACCTCACAAGCCACTGGTGTAGCGGTGTTTACCGCAGCACCACGTGACTCGGCTAGGAACCAACCCGTGAGTGCAGCAGCTGTGGCGCAGGGATGCTCCGTGAAATTTATTTTATACCAAAGGAAGGAAGCTATGTCTTACACAGAAGGATTAAAATACTGGAGACAATCGTATTAATGAATAAAGCCATAGTGTGTGTGTGTGTGTAAGCTACAAGCAAAACTGACAGGGGAAAAGAAGCAGAGTAAATGGCAGAGGATGGGGGGGAGAGGAAGGGAGATATGGGGGAGTGGGCTCAATGTTCTGTGTACACCCGTGTGAAAGTGTTCTTGTATAACACAGAACACATACAGTGAGCGTGTACGGTGAAGAATTGTTAAGAAGCTCAGGGAAAGAGAACTGTGCCTCTTCTTCCACGGCAATATTCCTTCTTAGGAAGTCTGTCTTGTCTAACTTTAACATACTTTAATGCTCCATCTTTCGTACACTGTTCGATTGACATGTGACACTGACTTTTAAATGCATCTACATTACATATACTGCATCCTGCTTCTTTTATCAAATAACATCATTATCCCAAATTTTGTTTTATTTTATTTTGTTTGTTTTGTTTTTAAGAGTCAAGTTTTGCTGTATATGCCTAGTTGGCCTAGCATTTTCGAAGTAATCCCAGGCTGACCCTAAACGTGTGGTAATCCTCCTGCCTCAGTCTCCCAACTGCTAGGACCACAGGTTTGCACCACCATGCATGACTAATATCTGTCCTTTTAATGGAGATTTTCATCACTTACACTGAAGATAAGTACATGGGCCCCCACCAGCTCATTCTTTTCTGTTCTCTTCTCAGTTTGCTGCCTCCTTCTCCTGTAGCTCCTCCCCTCCTTCCGACTTACGGCCATTTCATTATCCTTTGAGCTAGATCCGTTTTTTCTTCGTAATTTTTCACCTAACTTCTCTCTTCAGCGTCTGGACTTTATCCAAGATATTATGTTATCTTTTGCCTTCTTTGGGCTATGACACTTTCTCAGGCTTTTCTTGTTTTTGGTGACCTTGGCAGTTCTGAAGATCACTTATCACCTATTTATAGACTGTTCTTAAAGTTCAGCTTGTTGGATTTCTTGTTCTTGTACTGGAGTGGCAGGCTTGTGGAAGGAAGACCACCAAGTGTGTTCTCATGATGTGATAGGAAGTGGGCATTCCAGAAAGATGACGTACCACGGCTGATGCCTGGTCAGCTGGCTGAGGCCAGTCTGTAGAGCTTCCCCATTGGTTATAATCAGCGCTACATTGTTCCTTTTAGTGCTCAAATTATCCCAGCTCTGGACACTGTCCTGTTATAGCTGGCCCCTGGCTCCCATTAAATACCTTATCTTTTTTTTGTTCTGTTGTCAGGACCTTCTTTCTGTCACCTCATGTCATAACATGTCCTCAGAGTATGTTATAGTCCAGCCTCAGAATCAACATTCCTCGAACTTTTGGTTTCTTTAACTAGAAAATAGTACAGTAACCAAGATTTGGGCTTTGGATGTGCTCATTACTCCTGGATATTTCTGCTTCTAGAGTTTCTCAGATACAGTGGAAATATATGTGACAGCTATATATTTACATATATCTGGAGTGTTTTTATGCACAACTTCTATGTATTTATTAAGTTAAACATTAATTCATACTAATGTCTTTAACTTTAACTGAGTTCGGTTTCAGGCATTTCAACCTTCTTCCTTAAGAGTATGTCACGGACATGGGGCTGGAGAGATGGCTTAATGATTTAGAGCACTGGCTGTTCTTCCCAACAACCTGGGTTAAGTCCACAAAACCCACAAGGCAGTGCATACTTGTCTGTAACTTCAGTTCCAGAAGATCCAACAACCTCACATAGACATCCATGTAGGCAAAATACCAATGTATATAAAATAAAAAAAAATTTAAAGTATATCATTGAACTCCTACAGCTGATAAACAACTTCAGCAATGTGGCTGGATATAAAATTAACTCAAATCAGTACCCTTCCTCTACTCAAAGGATAAACATGCTAAAAAAGAAATTAGAGAAAAGACATCCTTCATAACAGTCACAAACAATATGAAATACCTTGGTGTGACCCTAGCTAAGCAAGTGAAAGATCTGTATGACAAGAACTTTAAATCTCTGAAGAAGGAAAGTGAAGATCTCAGAAGATGGAAAGATCTCCCATGCTCATGGATTGGAAGGATTAACACTGTAAAAATGGCCATCTTATCAAAAGCAATCTACAGATTCAATACAATCCCCATCAAAATTCCAACTCAATTTTTCATAGAGTTGGAAAGAGAAATTTGAAAATTCATCTGGAATAACAAAAAACCTAGGATAACAAAAACTATTCTCGACAATAAAAGAACTTCCATGGGAATCACCACCCCTAACCTCAAGCTATATTGAAGATCAATCGTGATAAAAACCACATAGTATTGGTACAGATATAGGTAGGTAGATCAATGAAACAGAATTGAAGACCCAGAAATGAACCCACACACATACAGTAACTTGATCTTTGACAAAGGAGCTAAAATATTCAATGGAAAAAGGACAGCCTCTTCAACAAATGGTGTTGGTTCAACCAGCAGTCAGCATGCAGAAGAATGCAAATCAATCCTTTCTTATCTCCTTGTACAAAGCTCAAGTGCAAGTGGAACAAAGATCTCCACATAAAACCCAGTACACTGAAACTATTAGAAGAGAAAGTGGGGAAGGGTTTAAAACACAGGCACAGGGGAAATTTTCCTGTACAGAACGCCAGCAGCATATACTCTAAGATCAACAATCAACAAATGGGACCTCATGAAATGACAACATTTCTGTAAGGCTAAGTACATTGTCAAGAAGACAAAAAGGCAGCCAACAGATTGGGAAAATATCTTTAACAATCCTACATCTGATAAAGGGCTAGTATCCAATATATACAAAGAACTCAAGAAGTTAGACTCCAGAAAATCAAACAATCTTACTTAAAAATGGGGTACAGAGCTAAATAAAAAATTCTCAACTGAAGAATACTGAATGGCCAAGAAGCACCCAAAGAAATACTCAACATTCCTAGTCATCAGGGAAATGCAAATCAAAACAAACCTGAGATTCTACCTCACACCTCAGAATGGCTAAGACCAAAAACTCAAATGGCAGCAGATGCATGCGAGGATTCAGAGAAAGAGGAACACTCCTCCACTTTCAGTGGTGTTGCAACAACCACCCTGGAAATCAGCCTGACAGTTCCTCAAAAAATGTACATAGTACTTACTCTTTGTGGACCCAGCTATACCACTCCTGGGCATATACCCAAAAGTTGCTCCAACATATAACAAGAACACATGCTCCACCATGTTCATAGCAGCCTTATTTATAATAGTCAGAAGCTGGAAAGAACCCAGATGTTCTTCAGTAGATAAATGGATACAGAAAGTGTGGTATATTTACAATGAAGTACTACTCAGAAACAATGACTTTATAAAATTCCTTGGCAAATAGATGGAACTAGAAACTATCATCCTGAGTGACACAACCCAGTCACAAAAGAACACACATGATATGCACTCACTGATAAGCAGATACTAACCCCAAAAGGCTCTGAATACCCAAGAAACAATTCAAGGCTTTATGAAGTTCAAAAAGAAAGAAGGCTAGATGTGGATGCCTCAGTCCTTTTTAGAAGGGAGAACAAAACACTCACAGTAGGAAATACAAGGTCAAATAGAGGAGCAGGGATTGAAGAAAAGAGCAGAGACTGCCTCACCTGGGAATCAACCCATATGCAACCACCAAACCCAAGCACTATTGCCAATGCCAAGAAATGCTTACTGGCAGGAACCATATATGAATGCTTCCTCAGAGACTCTTCCAGAATCATACAGATACAGTTGAGGATGCTTGCAGCTAATCACTGGACTGATCATGGAAAACCCAGTGAAGAAGCTAGAGAAAGGTCTGAAGGAGCTGAAAGGGTTTGCAACCTCATGGGAAAAACAACATTATCAACCAACCAAACTTTCCAGAACTCCCATGGATTAAACACCAACCATTAAGCACACATGGAGAGACCCATGACTCCAGTTGCATATATAACAGAGGATAGCGTTGTCTGGCATCAATGGGAGAAGAGGCCTTTGATCCAGTGAAGATGTGTTTTCCCAGTGTAGGGGAATACCAAGGCAGTGAGGTGGAGAGGATGATTGGGAGAAAGTTCACCTTCATGGAAACAAGTGGAGGAAAGGATGGGAGGGGGAAAAGGGATAACATTTGAAATGTAAATACAGAGAATATCCAATAAAATTATTTTTAAAAAGTATATCATCAACAAACTTATAGCCAACATCATAACACATAGAGAGAAACTGAGAGCATCTGCTTTCATATCTACAACAGGACAAGAGTGCCCACTCTATGATTAGTGAATATGGAGTTCAAAGTCTTAGCTAGAGGAGTAAGAAGGAAAAAGAACCAATAAAAATGATGCAAATAGGACCGAATAAGTCAAACTATGCCTGTTTACAGACAGTGCAACCTTATTCTTAGAAGACCTAACTAACTCTACCATTAGACTTTTTGAACTGAGAAACACATTTAGGGAAGTTTCAGGATACCAAATCAGCATGCAGCAATCAATAGCTTCTCAACAGACAAATAATGACCTCACCAAGAATGAACACTTTAATCCCAGCCCTGGGAAGGAGAAGCAGATGGATCTCTGTGAGTTTTAAGCTACCCTGGTCTGCAGAGAGAATTCTAAGCCAGACAGGGCTACACAATGAGATCTTGTGTGAACTCTGACGTGGAAGTGGGGAGTAAATCCTATTCACAATAGCTTCAAAAACATCAAAAAGAACGAGGAATAAGCTTAACCAAGAAGGCAGGCAAAAGGCCTCTGTAATGACAACTCTTTAAAAGTCTTAGTGTGTATGTATAAGTGTGGGTGTACTTACTGAGAGCAGAGAACTATCCGAGATTCATGACTTAACATCTTAAGACAGGGTCTTTTATTCACTACAGACTATGTCAAGCTAGTTGCCTCAAAAGCTTCCAGAGAGTCTCCATCATTACTTTCTATCTCCCACAGGAGTGCTGGCTTGACGTGGGTTCTGAGGATCTAAGTCTACACTTCATGCTCGTGCAGTGAGCATTTTCTCCACTGAGCCATGGCCCAGACCCCAAAGTAAAATCATTAAGACACTTGAAGATAGAAATCAAAGAAAACAAGACACTAGAAGGTCGAAAGACCCTCTGTACTAGGGTGAGCTAATATTGTTGAGATAGCTTCACCATCAAAAGCAATCTACAGATTTAATTCAGTTTGTGCCAAAATCCCACTGATGGTCTTCATGTCACGAGAAAAAAAATTCTAAAATTCATATGAGAACACAAAAAGCCCAAAGAGCTAATAGATCCTTGAGGGAAAGACTAGTTCTGGAGACATTACAACGCTCAATCTCAAACAAAGCACACACTTACAAACCCAGCACAGCAATAGCACAAAACAAGAAATGAAACCAACAGACTAGAATAGCAGGGCCAAGAGCTGGAGAGATACCTCAGCGCATGATTAAGAGCACTGACTGCTCTTCCAGGGGTCTTGATCCAATTCCCAGCAACCACATGGTGGCTCACAGCCATCTGTAATGAGATCTGATGGCCTTTTCTGGTGTGTCTAAAGACAGCTACAGTGTATTCATATATATAAAATAAATATTTTTTTTAAAAAAGAAAGAATAGCCAGCCCAGAAGTAAACTTACATAGTTACAGCCCTGTAACTTCAGGATATGTATGTATGTATGTATATATGTATGTATGTATGTATGTATGTATGTATGTATATATATATGTGTGTGTTTGTAAATGTGTGTGAATATATATATATATATATATATATATATATACACAAAAGACTATAACTTCTTCTCAGCACCTCACAGCACCTTTTCCAAAACTGACGAATATATATATATATATATATATATATATATATATATATATATATATACACACATACATATACACACACACACACACACACACACACACACACACATATACTGAAGAAGATAGTCTGCTTTAAAAAGTGGTCCTGGGTCATCAGGACTCGGAATCTGTCTGAGAAAGGCTGTGCTCTCAGATAAGCTGCACAGACTCTTTTTCACCTGGATCAGCAGAGAGCCTAGGGCACAAGCCCAGGGAGGTCACATGGGGAGCTCTTGGCGCACAGAGAGCACAGTGCTCTCTGGAAAAAGGTTCTTTTTGGCCTAGAGAAAGAGCTGGGTCTCCAACAGAAGGACTCAGGACCTGTGGGCAGAGGGCTGAGCTCCCAGAACAGCCTCTCAAGAGCTCTCACAACTGAGCCCACAAAGACAAAACTGAGTCACTGCCATCAGAATTCATTCCTTGCCCACAAAGAGCCTAAAACCCAGAAGCAATTTCCTTCCAGAGCCCTTAGGCCCTCAGATCCACAGGAGAGACAGGCACCAATCAGTGACAACAAGATCACTTACAATCATAGAAAACAAGATGGCAAGAGGAACATGAAAGAACTTAAGTAATGGAAACCAAGGTAACCAGGCAACATCAGAACCCAGCTCTTCCATAACAGCAAGTAGTGGATTGCCAAACACACCAAACAAACAAGATTTAGACTTGAAATCATACTTCATGATGATGAATCTTCGAAAAGATGAATACCTCCCTTAAACAATTACAAGAGAACCAGAAGAAACTACTAAAAGAACTACAGAAAAACACAACCAAACAGATGATGGAATAGAAAACAGAAACAGAAACAATAAAAAAAAACATACACGAAAAGATACAACCCTGGAGATAGAAAACCTAAAAAAGAAATCAGGAGTCACAGGTACAAGCATCACCAACAGACTACAAGAGATGGAAGAGAAGATCTCAGGGGCCAAAGACAACATTGAAAACATAGACAAAACAGTCAGAGAAGATGCAAAAACCAAAAAGCTCCTAACCTAAAATGTCCAGGAGATCCAGGATACAACAAGAAGACCAAACCTAAGGATTATAGGTGTAGAAGTAGGCAAAGAATATCAACTAAAAGTCACAGTAAATATCTTCAACAAAATCATAGAAGAAAACTTTCCTACCCTTAAGAACAAGATGACCATGAACATTAAAAAAAAAAAAAAAAAAAAGCCTACAGAACTCAAAATAGATTGGACCAGAAAAGAAATTCTTCCTTACACATAAAAGTCAAAACACCAAATGTTCAAAACAAAACAAACAAAAAAAAAAGAATACTAAAAGCTATAAAGGAAAAAAAACATGCAACATATAAAGGCAGACCAATCAGAATTACACCGACTTCTCAACAGAAACTATGAAAGCTAGAAGATCGTGGATAGACATCATACAGACTCTAAGAGAACACAAATGCCAGCCCAGGTTACTATATCCAGCAAAACTCTCAATTACCATAGATGGAGAGACCAAGATATTCCAGGACAAAACCAAATTTACACAATATCTGTACACAAATCCAGCCCTACAAAGGATAATAGATGGAAAACCCAACACAAGGAGGGAAACTACACCCTAGAAAAAGCAAGAAAATAACTATGCAAGAAAACCAAAAGAAGAAAGTCACATGAACATAATTCTACCTCTAACATCAAAAATAGCAGGAAACAACAATCACTAATCCTTAGTATCTGTTAACAAAAATGGACTCAATTCCCCAATAAAGAGACATAGACTGCCAAACTGGATACATAAATAGAATCCAGCATTTTGCTGCATACAGGAAACTCATCTCAGAGACAAAGACAGACACTACCTCAAATTAAAAGTCTAGGAAAAAACCTTCTTGATCCCAAGAAACAAGCTGGAGTAGCCTTTCTAATATCGAATAAAATAGATTTTCAACCAAAGTTATCAAAAAGGGTAAAAAAGGACTCTTTTTACTCATTACTGGAAAAATCTATCAAGAAGATCTATCAATCCTGAACATCTATGCTCCAAATACAAGAGTACCCACATTCATAAAAGAAACCCTACTAAAGCTCAAAACTTAGATTGCACCACACAAAATAATAGTGGGAGACTTCAACACCCCACTCTCATCAATGGACAGATCATGGAAACAGAAGCTGAATAGAGACACAGTGAAACTAGCAGAGGTTAGGAACCAATTGGAATTAACAGACATTTACAGAACATTTTATTCTCAAACCAAAAAATGTTCCTTCTTCTCAGCACTTCATAGCACCTTTTCCAAAACTGACCATATAGTTGGTCACAAAACAAGCCTCAACAGATATAAAAAGATTGAAATACTCCCATGCCTCCTAGCAGATCACCATAAACTAAGGCTGGTCTTTAATAATAACAAAGACAACAAAAAGCCCACATACACATGGAAGCTGAACAATGCTCTACTCAATGATAATATGATCAAGGAAGAGATAAAGAAAGAAGTTACAGATTTTTTAGAATTTAATGATAATGAAAGCACAACATACCTAAACCTATGGGAAACAATGAAGGTAGTACTAAGAGGAAAACTCATAGCTCTGAGTGACAGCAGGAAATAATTAAACTCAGAGCAGAAATTGCCTTGTACAAGTGCAAGTGGATCAAATACTTCCACATAAAACCAGTTACACTGAAACTATTCAAAGAGAAAGTGGGGAAGATCTTAGAGCACATAGGCACAGGGGAAATTTTCCTGAACAGAACACCAATGGCTTATGCTCTAAGATCAAGAATTGATAAATGGAACTTAATGAGATTGCAAAGTTTGTGTAAGGCTGAGGACACAGTCAAGAAAACAAAATGGCAGCCAACAGATTGATCTTTACCAATCCCACATCTGATAGAGGTCTAATATCCAATATATACAAAGAACTCAAGAAGTTAGACTCCAGAGATCTAAACAATCCTAATAAAAAATAAGGTACAGAGCTAAACAAAATATTCTAAATTGAGGAATATCAAATGGCTGAGAAGCACCTAAACAAATGCTCAACATCCCTAGTCATCAGGGAAATGCAAATCAAATCAACCCTGAGATTGCACCTCACACCAGTCAGAATGGCTAAGATCAAAAACTCAGATGGCAAGGATATGGAGAAAGAGGAACACTCCTCCACTGCTGTTGGAGTTGTAAGCTGGTACAAACCACTCTGGAAATCAGTCTGGTGGTTCCTCAGAAAATTGAACATAGTACTACCTGAAGACCCAGTTATTCCATTTCTGGGCATATACCCCAAATATGCTCCAACATACAATAAGGACACATGCTCCACCATGCTCATAACAGCCTTATTTATAATAGCCAGAAGTTGGAAAGAACCCAGATGTCCTTCAGTAGATGGATGGATACAAAAATTGTGGTACATTTACACAATGGAGTACTACTCAACTACTAGAAACAATGACTTTAGGAAAGTCCTAGGAAAGTGGATGCATCTAGAGAATATCATCCTGAGTGAGGTAACCCAGTCACAAAAGAGCAGACATAATATGCAGTCACTGATAATTAGATACTAGCCCCAGAAAGCTCTGAATACCCAAGAAACAACTCACAGACCATATGAAGCTGGAAAAGAAGAAAGGCCAAAATGTGGAAGCCTCAGTCATTCTTTTAAAAAAAAAAAAGGTGTATAGCACCCTCTCAAAGTGGGGTACACCTAGACCTTAAATCATTAATAATTCAAGAGCTAAGAATGTAGCCTTGTGGCAATTCTTGGTATTCAAAGATCCTTATGTTTAATCTTTACACACCAAGAAAACTTTGACTATTTCCAGGTTATGTTTTGTTTTACATGTACTTTATGCTCATTGTAACTAGTAAGATTCCAATGCATACTATCAAACCTTTAAAATAAATCAAGAACTGACAAAAATATATTCATATAGTTTTATGCAAAAATTCTTTTTAAATCTGTATGTTTATCTCTGTTTTTAAAAATAAATTTGTTTAGTTAAAAAAAAAAAAAGTGGTCCTGGGAAAACTGGGTTTCCACATGCAGAAGAATAAAAGTAGACCAGTATCACTCACCATGTACAAAACCTGTTCAAAACGGATCAAGGAACTTAAGATGAGATCTGAAATCTTGAAACTTCTAGGAAAAAAATAGGCAAAACACTTCAAAATAAAGAAATAGACAAGAATTTTTCTGAACAGACTCAAATCGCACAGCGAAGAATTCCTGTAAATGGCAAACTAAGAGGCTTCTGCATAGCAAAGGAAGCAATCATCAGGGTAAAATGACAGCCTACTGAATGGGGAAAATCCTTTGGCAACTACACACCAGACAAGGGATTAACAGCAATGATAAAGAACTTTAAAAATTAAATGCCAGAAACCAAATCATCCAGTCTATAAACTGGCTGATTAACTGAACATTCTCAAAAGCAGAAATATAAATGGCCAGTGTGTACTTGAAATGATGTTCAGCGTCCTTAGCTATGTGGGCAGTGCATTAGAGCCCATACCTTCCTGTTCAGAATAAAGACCACAAATGGCAAAATACTGGCAAGGAATCTGTATTCGATGTGGTAGGAACGTAAACTGCTGAGGTCACTATGGGAATGAGAATAGAATTACCACGTGACCCAGTCACACTGCCATCATATACCCAAAGAACCAAGTCAACACACTACAGAGACAGGCACACATCCATGTTCATCTTCGTACTGTCCACAAGAGGAAAAAAATCAAACTAGTCTGGGTCTCCACCAAGAGATGAATGTGATATGTGCACACAATGGAATGGTATTCAGCCATGAGGAAAAATAAAATGATATTTTCAGGAGTACAATAGAACTGGAAATCATTATGTTAAGTGAAATAAGCCTGACTCGAGATGTTTAATCTCATCTATAGAACAGGCACTTAAGGTTGTCAGTGCATGTACGTTGTGTTTATGTTTGTATGTCTTTAGGTCACAAAACTGAAGGGGAGATCATGAGAAGAGAAAGGCCATCTTTGGGGTGGCAGGAAATGAACAGGGTAGTGTCATGCATGTAATTAAAGCCAGAAGGAAGAGGACCTAGTTCAGGAGGAAAAGGATACAGTGGGGAGGGAAAAGAGTCCATGAGGACACAGTATACTGAGTGGCCATGTGTAAAGACACCACGGGGGACTCTGAGTGCTAATCCAAGCCCCTCCTTTAGGGTACCCCCTTTATATGCTTCTTTGAAAATGTTATTTTTTAACCTAATTCTTTCTTCTAATCATCCCACGTAAATGGGTTTCACTTCAGCTTCTCTGAGACCATCACTCCTGAGCCCAGGCTGAGCACTTGCTCAGGGTCCTGGAAGTCAGGGAGTGTGCAGAGAGAGTGTAGAAGCTGTCCCTTAGAAGGCTGAGGGTCACCGTGGTGTTGACTTTCAGCTCTGTCTCCAGCCTGTGCAGTGGGTCAGCATGTACATTTTGGTACTTTATGCCTATGAGCCCTTGACCCGTTGTCCTACTAGGCGACTGCGGGTATCAAATATATTACAGAAGAAGAAAGTCACTGAAAAAACTTGGTGACACAATCGTGACCTTGTCCTCATTCCCCACCCTGGCCTGACACTGAGGATGAAACTACCATCTAATCCTCCAAATAGCAAGGCTTTGATAACCCCATTCTACAGAGGCCAAAACTGAGGCTCATGAATGAACTTAGCAGTAACTACAATAACTATTTCTTCCCCATCCTAAGGGATACACCTACATAGCAACCCCCCACCTCATGCTCAGGGAACAGTTCAGCAGGGGCCAGAGGATCAGGGAGTTTGCTGTGAGATTGTTTCAAGTAATGTCAGAAGCTGCACCCACAAAGTCTCACCAGCATAAGTGCCCAGCCATGAGCTGAACCAGGACAATAACAGACATGCTGAAGTGGACAGGGAATGTGCGGTTGAATACTTGGCGCTTGACAACACAGTAGTGAGTGTGGAACCAAGCCTGTCTGTATATCTGGTAGTTCTTTGTTGTGTTTTTTCCCCCTTACCAGTATTCTGCCTAACGTTTGCTTCTGTGGTTGCATTTGCCTAGCAAGCACACCTGTGGTTGTGAAAATAGTATAGCAAAAAGAAAAAGACCCCCACCCCACCCCCAGTTACTGATGTGCTAGATCCGCCTATGTCTTTTAAACATTCTAGTTTCACCTTACACAAAGTAATCAGGAAAATGTAAAAACTCAAAAGTGAAATAAAACATTTTATCAGTTAATAAAATAAAATAAAGTGGACAGAGACAAGACCATGAGGTAGGTCTCAACCATACACAGAGATCTACAGACTGAACTACAGGACTTAGGAATGCTGAGAGTGGGAGAAACAGCCTCTCCAGGAAAGAGCACAAAATTGGTTATCCAATACCAAACATACATGCAAATAACATATACATACTGAGAAGGTTGTGTATATGTATGAATATGTATATATGTATATGCACTTAATAATAATTAATAAAAAAAGAGGCTATGGATTTAAAAAAGAGAAAAGAAAGATGTATAGGAGGGTTTAGAGAGAAGAACAGGAATAGAGAAATGAGGTAAGTATGTTATAATTTCAAAAAATAAGTGTGTAAAGCAATAGAAGAAGATACTTTGTTGGTCCCTGGCCTACATGCACACAAATAAAATACACATAAATAAACAAATACTTCTTCCTGAGGCATTCTGTAGCTCTTGCAGTTGTCTAAGCACTTTATATATGCTCATTTATTTCATTCCCATAAGCTGATATAGTAAGCTTTTTTATTTTCTGTTTTCCCGATGATACACCTTTTCTACTACAGAAAAATGAGGACTAGAAAAGAATCCACAGCTAGTGATGATAGTTGTCATGGGAACCAAGAGCATCCTTAACTGTGAAACTGTTGTCTCTATCATCACCCACCCTTTCCTTAGCATTTATTGAGAACTTTAGGTAACAGTTTATTGGTCTGGGCACTGGAGGTCTAGAAGCCAAGATGAAATCTCTGCCTCAGCAGGGCTTATATTAACAGATATAAGGTAATGGTGTTACATCAACATGGTCATCTTTCATCTAAGACCACATAAGAGATTTTTCCCTGCAGGTTATTTAGAAGTAGCCAAGGAGTAAACATCATTTTCACTCTCCCAGAAGTCAGACAAAATGATGAAGAGGGGTATGTTCCTCAAAACACGGGTGACAGAGTCACAGCTGCACATTCCCTTCCTGCCCCCACCCCCATGGTCTTTCCAGCCACAACTGTCCCACCTTACAACTGATTCCAGCCATTCCTCACTGAGAAGACTCAGCTCTCTAATGGATTTACACTTGTCCAGCCAGGCCTGGGGATGAACACATTGCAGACGCTGCTCTGAATGGATGTTATGTTATGTTATAATTGCTGTGGGAAGAAGCCAGCAGAGAAAAAGAGGACAAAGCCAGAAAGCAACAGAGAAGAGAAGCCAGCAAGTACAGCTACCTACAAGTTTGCTACATAAAATAATAAATCATCATGAAACTCAAGAATCAGTTTGTTTCATAAAATAACAAATCACCTTGAATCTTAAACTACCATGACTGAACTCCATAGCTGTTCGCTGCTCAAAGACCCTCCCTGACAGCGTCCCAAAGACAGTTATTAAAGACATGTATCCCTGGGAGTGTTTGCAATAAACCACCCATTCCCAGGGGTACTGGCCAAGAATCTCTCCTTCTAACCAATGGAACGCTCAGTCTTTATGGTCAGATGCCCTCTGTCTGCCCTCTTCTGTTCCGAAGCTTTGTCCTCTCAGACAACTACTCAAAGACTCTTGGCACATGTGAATCACTCCAGCATTACTGAAGGCATTTGCCAAGTTATATGATGCCCAGTGGAGACACACGAAGGGGCTCAGTGCTTTGAACTGAAGCGAGCTTCCTCCTGTCATTGAGTAACACGTAAATAGGACCCACTTAGCCACATACCCCACCGCTTTGTCGTCTGTGGGCTGCATGAGTGAGTGCCAAAGCACTTCTGAGAGCCTCCTGACAAGTTCATCTCTCCCTGTCCCCTTCTTCACTCTATTCAGAAGAACTAAAAACAATCAAGGCCCATTAATTACCAAAGGAGAGCCATTATTCTGGTCAAAGCATCAAGCTCTAAAGAACCCAAACCATTTACTTTCTGAATTCACCCACTATAGCTTCCAAACTAGACGACCCAAGGACAATCTTCAGTCTGTGTTAATTCTTCCCTAGAAGCTGCTATGTCCCTGGCACGCAGACCATCCTGTGGACTGGAGGCAGCAACATCCTTTTCGTAAGATGAGCAGACACGACAGCCTGGGATTAGGAAACTCTACCAGTTCCAAAGTACCGAGAGCAAAACCTACACCCGTGTAAGAGCCGCTATGATTTAAGTCCTGCTGGAGTGTTGCCAGATTGTATCTAGGTAAAGATGGATGTCTCCATTCAGCTCATAAAACAAAGTAAAACCAGTAATGTCGTTTCCATTTTTCTCTTTAAGGGTTGTTTCCAATGAACATTTGAGCCTTTTGCCATCTCAGTAAGGCCAGGCCAAGAATATACCACCAGGACTCCCAGGGGGCTCCAGTGAGGCTTCACTGCCACCAGCAGCTGGATAATGGCTGGTGAGAGTCTCTTAGGACATTAAAGAGACATCAGTGCTCTCTCAGTACCTAAGTGCAGACCACAAGTCTCATGGAGGGGGAAATTCTCAAGTTACTCGGAACTGTTTTGCTGGCTTGCCTTAATGCATGCAGATTCTGGGCACTTATTTGATATAATAACCATATGCAATCTGAAATATAGAAGCTTAAAAACTAAATTCATCTGTGCTCCCTGATAATTAAGTCACACAGTTGCATCTAATTGAGGGGGAGTCTAAACCCCTTTCCTCTAAATCTGAATATCATAAAGCTGCCCCAGCTCCCACACCAGACATACAGCCCTGATGAAATTTCATTTTAGGGCATTTATAGATTTATGAAGCTTTACTCTGGTTTACAATCACCCTAGAATAAAAGCAAAGTTCAGAAAGAGGTAAAACATACCATGTGGACAGATGCAGATAAAGCCGACAAGAACCAGTCCCAGGAAAGACCTACCTTCCCAGGCAGAAAGAAAGCAAGGAGACCACTGCTCAGTCTCAGGGAAAGCATGCATTTCCCATGGTTGTACTATATTTGTATCTTGGAGATGCTTTAAAAACTAGGAGATCATGTTCTGAGCATGGTGACTATGACCGTTACAGTGTTATCAACATACTTGATGCCAATGGTTCTGCCACAGCAAATCTTGTTTCAAAATCATTAGGTCCCCCCCTCCCCCTGTGGAGACACAACATTCATTTTATTGATCACAGGGTGGGACAGGAAAACTGGGAAGCTTGTCAGCCCCACCAAAGTAGCCTCTTCCTCTGTGGGACGATCCCAGAGCCAGTGTCAGGGGAATCACATCCATCATGTCTGAGCAGGAGTTTCCAACACAGAACCTTCAGCCTCAGCACCTACTAGTTCTCTTAAGGAATCACCTGTTTCCAGAAATTTCTTGAGCTACAAATCATTTTTCCTTATGAAAAAGTTGTCAAAACTGAAGCAGGAATGCACAACAGAGGTTGTATTTGGCCACCAAAGCCTACAATATTAACTACTGAGCCCTGAACAGGAAACACTTCTGTCCTATGGAGCTTTCACATTCTAGACAAGAGGCTGGAGCAGACTTCAAAGCATAGTGTGTGTAGAGGGAAGTGAATATTCATATGTACGTGAACGTTTCAGAGCACAAACACAAGTTGGGCATACTGACACAGGCTTATAATCCTCCTTACTCAGCAGTTAGGAGGGTCACAAGTTCAAAGCCAGCCTGTCTGCAGAGTGAGTTCAAGAGTAGCCTGTGAGAGGTTATCTCAGAATAAGAAGTAAAAAGAGGCAGTAGGAGAGCGTCTTGACACGTGCACCGCTCTGCTTCGGCTCCCAGTACTGGGTGTGCACGTGTGTGCTTAGAGCTGCACCTGCTCATACGGGCCGATCCAGCTGTGGCTAGTTCCCGGAGGGTGCTGTAGCGACGCTCGAACTCCTCCTCGCCGCAGTGCTGTAAGAGCCGACCTACCTCCTCAGTGAGGACAGTCACAGCCAGGTGCTTGTCCAGGCTGGCACTCCACTTACGGCCCGGGATACTGTCTAGACTGGTGGCACAGCCTGAGGTCCACTGATCCTGCAGCATGTCGGGTTGGAGCACCTGCTGGCGGGCACTGAGCACCGCTAGATGTGGCGGCAGGGCAGGTAGAAGGCTTGGTTAAAGTAGCAGCTGCAGCTGGCAGGGGACTGGGGCTGTACACTGTGCGTGTCCCCCAGAATCTGTAAGTTCATTTTTTCTGAGCCAGAGCCAATGAGGTGCATGGATTTCTGGACTAGGGCGAGCTCACCTAAGCAGAGTGGGCATTGAGGGAGGGCTGGATGCGGGCTCCTACCAGCTGTTCTGTGTTGGGGTTCTCAGGGCTAGCATCTGAAGGAGTGTGACTGTCCTGGGGACTCTCCGCCAAGCTGAGGGTGTTAATAGGTCCGGTGTATAAATAAGACCTCGGTGAAATGAGCAAAGACGTCTTGCATGAAGCAACTTTGGTAGTTGAAGGCATCTAGCTGAGGAGTCTTGCTAATGTGGTGCAGCACAGGTGGGCCAGTGTCCTTAATAAGCAGAGCATTCAGCGTTGTGAGAGCCATGGAGTGCTGGGAAGTGTCTAAAGCCCAGGCTGGGATCCTTCCTCTGCAGGACTGCCGTCAGTCAAGGAAGCCAACACCAGGTAATCTGATGCTTGAAGCTAGACTGTAGTTTTAGATACTGCTTTACGTGAGCCTGAGCCAGGGTGGGGGATGCGGAAGGCCGAGGTTCTTGTTCAAGCCCAGCAGAGCCGAATCCCAGCTTCCACTGGTGGAAGCTGTATGCACTAATTGTTGCACCCGGTTTCACACCTTCGCGGCTGAGACTGTTCATGCACGCCCACACGCGGCAGCCATTTCTCCCCAAATCATTAGATTCTTAAAGAACAGTTGAATAATAGGTCCAAATGGGGGGAAAATGAAAGAAAAAAAACACACACCTTTTATCAAGGCTTTTGGGCAAAGCCGTTTCAGGGTTGACAAGATAACATTTACAAGAAAACATTTACAAGTCTAGTTTCCCTACACTCTATGGACTGAGACAACCGGTATGTTCTGTTTTCTCAACCAGAAAAAGAGCAGGCTATCTGCTGCTAAGTGGTGCCAAATTTAAAATATGGTTCCACTCTGGACAGGACCCTTGCCTCTGTCTTCTCCTATCTGGACAACTCTAGTCACAGTCATCTGGTCACCCAAGTCCACATGCCATTGTTTGGCAGGAAGAAGCCATATTTTCCTTATGTCAGACTTGTTGGATTTGGAATGTTTTTTTTTTCTTACTTGTACACTGCGTAGTCAGGGTCACATAGAGAAAACCAAGGAGGCTGTCTGTGAGCTTTGTCACACACTTAGCATCTGTTTCACTAAATTTCTGTATCTATACATATAAAGAGAATTAAGATGATGATACAGTTCATCGTATTACCAAGACTGTTGCCTGGGAGGTGTATGCTTTATGTGTCCCCAAAATATCTAGTTACAACCAAATAGAAAAACAAATCATTAGAATTTCTTGCTGACATGGCCTAAAGTTTACAACCAGCCAGTATATGATGAAAGTTTATGCTCCTTTTCCACATAAGTTATTTTTCCAACCAAAAATTGTTCCCAGCTGTTGTGACCCAGATGTGCTGGCAGCCCATGCTGGGAGGGCCGTTTTACAGGTGATGGAGTCCTCCAACAATAAAGTTTACACACGTTGTATACAGCTGGTCTCCAATGTAACTTTGGACTTCCAAGATTCCCTTCTGCCACCACCAAAAAAAAAAAAAAAAAAAAAAAAAAAAAAAAAAAAAAGCAGTACTTTCCTGATGTTTCATTGGGTGTATGTACTGTTAAAAAGGTCTCAGTGCTGTAGGCCTAAATTTATGTAGGCCTTAGGCTCAGGACACAAGAGGAAGATAAATTATTCGGTTCTCCTCCCCATCAAGAGCTCTATGTGCTTTAACTGAAAAAAAAAAAAAAAAAAGTTCCAGAGTTGTACAAACATAAACGGAGGTTGCCCTTGGCACTTGGCTCGCACGGGGGATAAATTGTGACCTCTGAAAGAGCTCATAGACTTTCCATCTTTCAGCTTTGTATGATTTCATTGTGGATAGCAACAACATCACTCTTTTATGTTAAGTGCATAGCCACTTTCATTACACAGAAGTTGTTCAAGAGAATGGGGCGACATTATATCTCATTGAGAAACTAGAGGGTAACCAAAGCAAGGATAGCAGTTGGGATGGCTCCTTCCAGGGTTTCCCAGGACAATTCACAGCAGTTAACACAGAAGGTGCTTTACTTAAAAACAAAAGTTTCGCTATAATGGACATCAACAGGCCAGGGCGGTGATAGCGGAGTTTTCCTTGGCATTCTCCACGACTACCAATTCTGAAAAGAAACAAGACAGTTAATTGTGCAGTAAACTGGGTTCTCACTTTAAGTCCTGGAAAATCTGAAGATGACCAGAAGCACCCTTCTGTTGACCACTGTTAAGTCACAGTGAATGTTCCCTTAAACAATAGCAAATGTAGTGTACCTTTCCTTGGGTTTCTAGGGAGCAATATGTGATGGGACTTATGCTCAGCTGTCGTTTGCTTTAGGTCTGGCTTATTATTCCTGAATGAGGTCTGGGAGTTTCATGAAACTGCCTTACGATCAGCATGACCAGTGAGAAATGTGAGGAAAAGAGGTCAGAGTAAGGGAAAGAAAAGTAGAAGGTCAAGGCTGACCATCACAGGTCAAGGTCAAGGCTGACCAACACAGGTCAAGGTCAAGACTGACTTGCTCATCACCGAGCACAAAGGAAAACTGTAGTTGCTTTCTTTGGTTTGTTTATTTGTTTGTTTGAGACACGGTTTTTCTGGATAGTCATAGCTGACCTGGAAATTGTTCTATAGACCAGGCTGGCCTGGACCTCAGAGATCCGACTGCCTCTGCTTCCCAGATGCTGAGATTAAAGGTGTTCACCACCATCTCCAAGCTTCATTCGTTTTTTTTAAGACTTGGTTTTTTATTTTGTGTGTGCGAGCATGTGCACACAGGCACAAGCATGTGTAGTCACATATGCATGCAAATATGTATGCATCTCTGTGCGGGTATGTGCATGTGACTACAGTCTCTGTGTAGGCCAGAAGATACGGATCCACTGGCGTTGCAGCTACTGACAATAACTAGCAGCCAGATGTAAAATTGGGGAACTGAGCCAAGGTCCTCAGTTAAGAGCAGTTAGCATTCTTTCTCCACCCCCTTTTTAAAAAATGGATATATTTTATTTACATTTCGAATGTTATCCCCTTTCCCAGATTCCCCTCCATATCCCCTATCCCCCAAGCCCTCCCCCTGCTTTTATGAGGCTGTCCACCTACCCACCCTCTCCCTCCTCCCTGCCCTGACATTCCCCAACACTGCAGCATCAAGTCTTGGCAGGACCAAGGGCTTCTCCTGATGCCCGATAACACTCCTCAGTTGAGAATTTTTTGTTTAGCTCTGTCCCCCATTTTTAATAGGATTATTAGATTCTCTAGAGTCTAACTTCTTGATTTCTTTGTATCTATTGGATATTAACCCTCTGTCCGATGTGGAATTGGTAAAGATCTTTTTCCAATCTGTTGGTTGCCATTTAGTTCTAATAACAGTGTCCTTTGTCTTACAGAAGCTTTGCAATTTTATGAGGTTCCATTTGTCGATTCTTGATCTTAAAGCACAAGACATTGGTGTTCTGTTCAGGAAATTTTCCCCAGTGCCGATGTGTTCAAAGCCCTTTCCCACTTTCACTTCTATTAGTTTGAGTGTACCTGGTTTTATGTGGAGGTCCTTAATCCATTTGGACTTGAGCTTTGTACAGGGAGATAAGTATGAATTGATTTATATTTCTCTACATGCTGACTACCAGTTGAACCAGCACCATTTATTGAAAATGCTATCTTTTTTTCACTAGATGGATTTAGTTCCTTTATTTAAGATCAAGTGACCATGGGTGTGTGAGTTCATTTCTGGATTTTCAATTCTATTCCATTGATCTACCTGCCTGTCTCTGTACCAATACAAGGCATGTTTTTTTGTTTTGTTTTGTTTTTGTTTTGTCTCTCTCTCTCTCTCTCTCTCTCTCTCTCTCTCTGTGTGTGTGTGTGTGTGTGTGTGTGTGTGTGTGTGACTATTGCTCTGTAATACAGCTTGAGTTCAGGGATGGTGATTTCCCGTGATTTCCCTAGAAGTTCTTTTGTTGCTAAAAATATACTTTTCCCTATCCTGGGTTTTTGTTATTTCAAATGAATTTGCAAATTGCTCTTTCTAACTCTATGAAAAATTTAGTTGGAATTTTAATAAGGATTGCATTAAATCTGCAGATTACTTTTGGCAAGATGACCATTTTTACTATATTAATTCTGCCAATCCATGAGTATGGGAGATCTATCCATCCTCTGAGATCTTCAATTTCTTTCTTCAGAGACTTGAAGTTCTTGTCATGAGATCCTTCACTTGCTGGGTTAGAGTCACATCAAGCTATTTTTAATTATTTGGGACTATTGTAAAGGGTGTTATTTCCCTAATTTTTTTCTCAGCACATTTATCCCTTGAGTAGAGAAAGGCTACTGATTTCTTTGAGTTAATTTTATATCCAGCCACTTTGCTGAAGTGTTTGTCAGATTTAGGAATTTTGGGGGTCACTTAAGTATACTATCATATCATCTGCAAATAGTGATATTTTGACTTCTTCCTTTCCAATTTCTAGCCCTTTGACCTCCTTTTGTTGTCTAATTGCTCTGACTAGGATTTCAAGTACTATATTGAATAAGTAGGGAAAGAGTGGACAACCTTGTCTAATCCCTGATTTTAGTGGGATTGCTTCAAGTTTCTCTCCATTTAGTTTGGTGCTGGCTGCTGGTTTGCTGTATATTGCTTTTACTGTTTAGGTATGTATTTTGAATTTCTGACCTTTCCAAAACTTTTAACATTAAGGGATGTTAAATTCTGTCAAATGTTTTCTCAACATCTAATAAGATGATCATGTGGTTATTTTCTTTGAGTTTGTTTATGTAGTGGATGACATTGATGGATTTTTGTATATTGAACCATCCTTGCATCCCTGGGATGAAGCCTACTTGATTGTGATAAATAATCATTGTGATGTGTTCTTAGATTCAGTTTATGAGACTTTTATTGAATGTTTTTGCATTGATAGTCATAAGGGAAATTGGTCAGAAGTTTTTTTTTCTTTGTTGGATCTTTGTGTGGTTTAGGTCTAAGTATAATTGTGGCTTCATAGAAGGAATTGGGTAGTATTCCTTCTGTTTATATTTTGTGGAATAGTTTGGAGAATATTGGTATTAGTTCTTCTATGAAGGTCTGATAAAATTCTGCACTGAACCCATCTGGTTCTGAGCTTTTTTGGTTGGGAGGCCTTTGATGACTGCTTCTATTTCTTTAGGGGTTATGGGATTGTTTAGATGGTTTATCTGATCCTGATTTAACTTTGGTATCTGGTATCTGTTTATAAAATTGTCCATTTCCTCTAGTTTTGTTGAGTATAGGCTTTTGTAATAGAATCTGATGATTTCTTGAATTTCCTCAGTTTTTGTTGTTATTTCTCCCCTTTCATATCTGATGTTGTCAATTTGAATACTCTCTCTGTGCCCTCTGGTTAGTATAGCTAAGGGTTTATCAATCTTACTGATTTTCTCGAAGAACCAGCTCTTGGTTTTGTTGATTCTTTGTTTAGTTCTTTTTGGTTGATTTCAGCTCTGAGTTTGATTGTTTCCTGCTGTCTACTTCTTTTGGGTGTATCTGCTTGTATTTGTTCTAGAGCTTTCAGTTGTGTTGTCAAGTTTTTAGTTTATCCTCTCTCCAGTTTCTTTTTGGAGGTGCTCATTGCTGTGAGTTTTCCTCTTAGCACTGCTTTCATTGTATCCCATAAGTTTGGGTATGTTGTCCCTTCACTTTTGTTAAATTCTAAAAGTCTTTGATTTCTTTCTTTATCTCTTTCTTGACCAAGCTGTCATTGAGTAGAGCATTGCTCACCTTCCATGTGTATGTGAGCTTTTTGTTGTGGTTGTTGTTGTTGTTGTTGAAGACCACTCTTAGTCCATGGTGATCTTATAGAATGCATGGGATTATTTCGATCTTCTTGTATCTGTTGAGGCCTGTTTTATGACCAACTATATGATCAATTTTGTAGAAGGTGCCATGTGCTGAGAGAAAGGTATATTCTTTTGTTTTAGGATGAAATATTCTATAGATGTCCATTAAATCCATTTGGTTCATAACTTCTGTTAATTTTACTATGTCTCTTTTCAGTTTCTGCATCCATGATCTGTCTATTGATGAGATTGGGGTGTGTAAGTCTTCCACTATTATTGTGTGTGGTGTAATATATACTCTGAGCTTTAGTAGAGTTTCTTTTATGAATGTGGGTGCTCTTGTATTTGGAGCATAGATGTTCAGGATTGAGAGTTCCTCTTGACAGATCTTTCTTTTGACAAGTAAAAACTGTTCTTCCTTGTATTTTTTGATGACTTATGGTTGAAATCAGTTTTATTCGATATCAGGATGGCTACTCCAACTTGTTTCTTGAGACCATTTGCTTGGAAAGTTTTTTCCCAACTTTTCATTCTGATGTAGTGCCTGTCTTTGTTGCTAAAATGAGTTTCCTGTATGCAGCAAAATGCTGGATCCTGTTTGCATATCCAATCTGATAGTCTATGTCTTTTTATTGGATAATTAATTCCATTGATGTTAAGGGATATTAAGGAATAGTGATTGCTGTTTCCTCCTATTTTTGTTGTTACAGGTAGAGTTATATTTGTGTGCTTTTCTTCTTTGGTGTTTGTTGCAAGAAGATTGGTTTCTTGATTTTCCTAAGGTGAAGTTCCCCTCTTTGTTTCAGAATTTTCCATCTATTATCCTTTGTAGGGCTGGATCTGTGGACAGATATTGTGTAAATTTGGTTATGTCCTGGAACATTTTGGTTTCTCCACCTATGGTAATTGAGAATTTTGCTGGATATGGTAACCTAGGCTAGAACTTCTTTTTCCTTAGGGTCAGTATGATGTCAGTCTAGAATCTTCTAGCTCTCATAGTCTCTGATGAAAAGTCTAGTATAATTCTGATTGGTCTACCTTTATATGTTACCTGTCCTTTTTCTCTTACTGCTTTTTGTATTTTTTCTTTGTTTTGAGCATTTGTTGTTTTGACTATTATGTGTCGGGAAGAATATCTTTTTCTGGTCCAATCTATTTGGGATTCTGTAGGCTTCTTGTATGTTCGTGGTCATCTCTTTTTTTTAGGTTATGGAAGTTTTCTTCTATAATTTTGTTGAAGATATTTACTGAGCCTTTCAGTTGATATTCTTTACCCTCTTATACACCTATTATCCTTAGGTTTCATCTTCTCATTGTGTCCTCAATTTCCTAAATATTTTTGGCTTAGAATCTTTTTGATTTTTGCATTTTCTCTGATTATTATGTCAATGGCTTCTATGTTATCTTCTACTCATGAGATTCTCTCCTCCATCTCTTGTATTTTGTTTGTGATGCATTGCCTCCAGATGTCTTTTCTAGGTTTTCCAATTTCAGGGTTGTCTCCTTTAGTTTTTTCTTCAATGTTTCTATTTCTGTTTTCAGTTCCTTCACCTGGTTGTTTGTGCTTTCCTTTAGCTCTTTACGTGATTTTTGTGTTTCCTCTTTAAGGGCTTCAACCTATTTTTGTGTATTCTTCTGGTTTTCCTGTACTTCTTTAAGTTTGTCATTTATGTGCTTCTCAAAGATCTCCATCATCATTGTGAAGTATGATTTTAGGTTTAAATCTTGTTTTTTCTGGTAAAGTTGTGATATCCTCTATTTGCGGTGCAGGGAGAACTGGGTTCTGATGTTGCCAGGTTTTCTTGGTTTTTGTTTCTTAGAGTCTTTCACTTGCCTCTTGCCATCTTGTTATAGGTGATCTTGTTGTCTCTTACTAGATCTTGTCTCTCTTGTGGGTCTGTGGGCCTGTGGTCTCCAGAGGAAGATTGTTTCTGGGTGTTCCTCTCTCAGGGTAGGTTGTGAATTCTGAAGGCAGAGCCCAGTCCTGATGTACCTCGACCATGTCTGGCCTTGGGCCTTGGGCTGCTGCTTGAACCACAAGGTTTCTTGGCAGCCTCTCCTGGGGTACACCATAGGCAGAAGTTAACTCGCCTTTCCGCTTAGGATGAAAAGTATTCCTGCAGCTCTTCCAAGCTCCCAGGGACCTGTGGGTGGGTGGGCCGCCAGTCCCAATGAAACTGGGCAGGGTCTCCCAGTAACTTTTCATACAGATTTATATATTCAATTCGCAATCCACAAACCCTCTATACAATAAGATTACATCCAATAAAGACACAAACTGCCCTTCTATATGAGATAAAATGACCTACAGAAATCCTTAAAATATTTATATCTACCTATGTCCGATTATAGCCACCAGGATCTAAGTCTGCTTTCTCCAACTCCATCTTGATCCCTCTCCCAATCCCTGTTCCTCTTCCGTTTTTTCTTTTCTTTGCCTACCTCTCCACTGTCCAATCATGTATCAACTTAACATAAATCTACATATCACCTTTTTTGTTTACTTAAAAAAACAAGAACAAAAAACTTTATCTTTAAATGTAAGCTGTGTACAACTATTACCACTTGAAAATATTTTAAATGACTATGGGTTTTTTTTCAAAGTTAATTTCCTTGGGTAGGCTATAAAACTAAATTAGTCTTCAATTCCATCAGAAATCTGAGAATGGCCAAATATCTAAAAATATGGGAATCCTAACATGGTTTCCAGAGCTGAGAGAGGTTGTAGAGACAACTCTCCACTAGCAGTCCCCTGTTAGCAACATTTGAGAGTAAGTCTTCATCCTTCTGACCCAGGATCACTGACAGACTTTGAAATGTAGAAATCTTGAAGGGCTGATAATTTTGGCTCAGCAAAGATTATCAGTTGTTTATTCTGCTCAAAGTGTCTCTTTCTGGGCAGTATTAGTCTGTAGATGTAATCAGCAGTTTCTGCCCAGTGGTTTTCTAGACACAAAGTATACCTCACCTCGAGGTAGAGATGCTCAATTTCTTTGTTAATTCCACCAAAGAGGAACTGTAATGAGTGGATATGTCTCAACAAAAGATAAATAACATTAAATGTCATAATTTATGGATTTCTGACATTTTTGAAAGCCATCTAACTACAAAAAGCATTTCTGAACTGTTAAGCCTTGACTACTCTTGGCCATTTTTAATTTAAATATCTCAAAAACACTTTTTTATTAACTCAGAGCCATGAGTTTGTTATCTATCACTTAACTAGTATTGTTTAATCAACTAAAAGCAGTGTATAAACCTTAAATCCATATCAAATAAATTTTATAGCACTGTAAAGATTATAACTTTTATTTTGTATCAATTAGAAAGATTCCTACCAGTAAAGATAGGACTTTAGCTTAGTTACCAAAAGAAGATTATGGCTTTATAATTAAATCTGGCTAATTCCTCCCTGTAAGACTATGACCATTTCTAAATTCTTTATTAAAAACAACCTTATAACAACCACTTGCGCACACACACACACACACACACACACACCCTCGCCCAAAGTTCAGGGAATCAGGTGACAACTCTTCATAGCTTCTTCAAGCTGAATATATGGGCATTGAAAATTTAGAAGTGGGGGAGGGAAATGAGGAACCTGGACAGGCCTCTAGAAGGAAAGTCACACTGATGATTGTTGCAGTCTCTGATGTCTAAAATCAGGCCAGTTCAGCGTTCTGATGACAAGCTTCACCATAGTTGCACATTTTGTAATATATATAAAATTCAACAGAAAAACATTTTAGTATCGAGAAATATTTTGTTTGATCCTCTTGAATTTAGTTTTTTGGGTGGTCTACCACTATTAAATATAATCCATATAACTCTGGAAGTCACACAGAGCCGAATCACACTTTTTAAAAACAGAAAGACAAAACCTTTCTCCCAAAATAGTGTGTCCCTTAGTTGGCAACAAGATACAACTATCTTGTATCTTGTATTCTTTCCCAGAGGAATAATATAAATATAAGACTCAACATTATACATATTTTGAAATAATATAAACAATTAAGATAATTATAAACCCTTTCTAGCCAGCATCTGACGAGCCAAGTGGCCTTAGCAGGGTAATTTACAAAACTAACTGACTATGACTTACAAATCAATAAGTAAACAATTTGTAAAACCAGGACCTTAGTCCAAAGTATTTTGATCTGTCCTTCTCTCAGTCTGGAGCATCAGATCTTCATTTATTAATAACTTTCCTAATATATGTCTGTATTCACTCTGTCTGGTGTACAGACTCCTACCAATACATTTCTTCACTGGCATTAGACCCTACTTCTTCAAGATTCTGGCATACACTGAAGACAAGCTGAGACATCTAGCCATGTGGACTGAACAACTGGATTATTGGACTTTCCACTCACTGGTAGACACCACAGCCTTTAAGTTATTCGAATAAGTCCCCTTTCTAAATAGATAGGTAAATAGATAAGTATAAAATAGACAGACAAACAGACAGATGATAAACAGGTAGAGAGATGATAGCAATATAGAGATAATAAGTAGGTAAATAATGGATAGATGGATGGATGGATGGATGGATGGATGGATAGATAGATAGATAGATAGATAGATAGATAGATAGATAGATAGAAAGAAAAACATGATAAACAGATTCATTCTGCAAGTCAGTTCCTCTGGAGAACCTTGACCAATATACATTGTGTTTTTTATCTAATGCCCATAAGAAGGGTATCATGATGGTTTTACTGCTCACAAGGACACGGCTTGGAAAGCATCAAAATAGTCTTCACAAAGTAGGAGCTACTTTGAGTTCAAAGACAGTAAATTAGCATATGCCACTCACAAGGTGGTTTTCAAATCATTCACTGAAGCTGAGTTTCACATGTAAACACAACAACTGTTCAAAATAAGTTCTCTTATTTTTGATCACGAGGTTTCTTGTGCAAAATTAAAGAAAACGTATTAATTAGCTGCTAACAAGTCTCCTGCAGTCCAGAGAAACTGAATAAGCAGCATGTGCCACCCATTTATTTCACCATATATATTTAGGATGTGCAATCAGATGCTTGGCTACATGGAGTGTCATGATCATAGGTGGCAAGTCAGCACATTATCCTGTGACATGCTTGATTTCTCACGCACTTGTCAAAAGAGTGCCTAAAACCTTCCTATAAAACATCTAATGTATGATATATAATCATGATGCAAATATTCATGAATAATTTCTAGGTCATTCTGTCTACATCACTGCACCTTTGAGCCTTTGACCTACATCTCCCATTTCCCAAACCTCTTCCCTACTGATGCCTAGCAAACACCTGATAAATATCTTTTTTATTCTGTTTCTTTGTAGCTGTTTTTTTTAATTGTACATATAAGAATAATCACACATTTTTTCTTTCATGTTTGGTTTATTTCACTTTGCACAATATCCTCTAGCACATTCACGTTATTTAAAAATGGCATTACTGCCAGGTGTAGTGGAAAACACCTTTAATCCCAGCACTCAGGAGGGGAAGATGCATGTGGATTTGAGGCCAGCTGGTCTACAGAGTGAATTTCAGGATATTCTGTGGAAACACAGAGTGTAGCCCTATCTCAAAAAAAAAAAAATAGTATTGTATTTTCAAACAATCCATTGTCCAGATTCACCGAAATTTCGGCGTCCATTCACTCGTAAATGGACATTCTGATAGAGCCGTTGCTTGGCTGTGGTGATTTGACATAGTGATGAACTTGAGGTCCAGGTGCAACTGAAGCAGAAACCTAAGGGTTCTTTGGAAAGTTGGTTGGATGGTGATTTGCTGGGGTAAACAGGGAACATTTAGCTGAAGCAGACACAGGAGAGAGGATGTTCTGCTAAAGCAAGCACGTGAAAGGACACGCAATGAAAGATTCTTCACTAACAGCATACATGTTTTGCCTTACATTGTACATGCCTTGCGTTGCATAGTTGAGCTGCAGTTGTTGGGACTCCATAGAGAGAAACATGCCAAAAAACTTCTGGTGGTGTGCTGTAGTTTCTTGCAGCTTCCTCAGACTCAGGCTGGTTGGAAGAGTGATATCAGCTGAGACAGACTTATGTACTGCGACAAGACACGAAAAGAACATATGATGTTTGGAGGGATATAAATAGAACTCCGCAGACAGTGACAGAGGCTGAACTAGGCTTGTTTATAGAACTATCTGTGCAATGCTTGTTGGTCTCAAGTCTTTGCTCGTCTTGGCTTCACTGAGAGAGGCACAGCCCCGAACTTTTCCTGGCATTCCTGTTAGCCTTGGTCTCTCCTACTGACTCACGTGTGCAGAAGCTGGGGCCTGGTTGTCTCTGCTAGGTAATGCCACCACTGCTGACTTACTGAATTGGACTACTGGTATACCCATGAAGTGTTGGGGAGTGGATTGAGCTGCCGCTGCTGACCTGTGAACCCAACTGCCCCACATTGGGCACCCCCATAACTTTAATTTTTTAACCCATTTTTATGATAGTTCTTAAGTGTTTTAACCTCCCTTGTAGCCCACCATTCTCCGGAGGTAGTGAAAAAGAAAAGATACAAGGAAGCGGACCTGTTGAGAAAGGTTCTTTGGAGCAACTCCCAACAGTGTTTTCTGGAAATCGGCAGTTCAGGTCACAGGTCAGCAGTGGCAGCGGTGAACTCTGGGGTACAGGTGCTATTAACTGGAGGGATCAGATACGATAAACAGAAGGGATCAGAAACCTCAGGGAGGCTCTGGTCTAATCTCTGTTACGGGTTTTACCCTACTAAGAGATTACAAGGTCACATGACAGTTTCTAATTTTTTGAAGAAGAGCGTGGTGGCACACACCGTAACATTAATACTCAAAAGGATTTTGAGTATGAGGCCAACCAAGGCTACACAGGAAGATCTGGCTTCAAAAAGCCAAGAGCTGTGTGGATGTGGCTCAGTCATTAGGACTTGCCTTGCATGAGTAAAGCCTCAGTCTCCAGCACCAGAAAACAAGAATCTTTGAGAAACCCCTAGACCCATGAGCTTTATACTGAGATGACAAGATGCTTCTGGTAGAAAGTCAGTTGATTGTGATAATGGTTTATTGATTAAAACAGAAACTCATGTAATACAGACTTTGGAACGTTTTTTCTGTCAAAGATGAAACAGCTGACCTTTTGATATAAATGCAGTTTAAAGTTTTGATCATACAAGAGAAACTTTATTTTTGAGATAATAAACTTTGGTGGGGAGAATCCTGGTGGAAAGTGTTCTCACTCTGTCGAGAACTTGAGAGAAAAAATATTCCTGAACTGTAGCAGAGTGTGTGGAAGCAGAGCCTTTGTCCAAACAGGTTGTAATTGTCACACTGGGCATGGAGGTTGAACTGTCCAACTTTACACTTACACACACACACACACACACACACACACACACACACACGTGATCACACAATTCTCCTTACTGCTTGCCAATTGACACAAATATCTGAGCTATTATGATAACTAATTCCAATGAAAATCATTCCTAGAGTCCTATAGTGTTCTTCATTTTGATTATATTTTGTTCAAAATTGTTTATAAGTCTTTAAACAAAGTATCAAGTGAATGGAGTTTTTTAACTTTAACTTTTTAAATGTATTTTATATTTCAAAAAGCTGTAAGATCATAAATATTTTTACCATTAAAAGGGGTTAAGTTTGGGCTGGAGAGATGGTTCAGTGGTTAAGAGCACTGACTGCTCTTCCAGAGGTCCAGAGTTCAATTCCCAGCAACCACACAGTAGTTCACAACCATCTGTAATGAGATCTGATGCCCTCTTCTGGCATGTGTGTGTGAAAGCAACAGAGCACTCATAAAGTAAATAAATAAATAAGTCTAAAAAGATTGTTTGAGGAGATGATCTAATAATATATATTATTAAATGTATATATTACATATATAAATAAATATATTATATACATATACATAGATAGAGAGAGAGTGTGTGTGTGTGTGTGATTGCATAGTATCCCATGAATACACAGTTGTACTTATCATTTAAAATAAATTTAATTATAAGCTTTCAACTCTAAAACTTGAACCTTAAACAGAATTATTATTATTGAAAACAATTGGCAGACAAAATGAGCTTCAACGTCTAAGGGACTCACTATAGCGGGAAAATGCATTTGTTCAAAAACCAAGAATTCCAAGACAGAAACCAATAGAGCGCTTTTTCTGTGTGCGTGAAGCACTGGGGTGTGACCTCCAACACTCAGATCAACACTAATAATTTCAAAATGGTGACAGCCACGCCTGAGGCCACACATGCATTCCTTCTCAGCTCTAACATCTGTGCTCTTCGGGGCTGATGACAGAGGTCACAAGCCCATGGCACAATGACAGACTTGAACTTCATCTTCCGAAGGTGAAGCAGGAAGGGGACACTGTGAGTCCTAATGAGCACAAGATTTAGCTTTGACATTCTATAACTGTGCCCTGGACGGCCTCAACCTGCAAGAATATGCCAACAGTAATCCTCTTTTCATTTAGATACATTTGAATTCTCTCCCAGAATAGAATGTAATTGAGAAGGAAGGCCTACAATTTTGAATCATCTAAATTTGGTGACCGAGTCAAAAGAGCTAGAAATAGAGATAACTTATTTGGAAGTTGTATCATGGTTATTTTATCAAAGAAAGGCTCTTGAATACAGGCCAGAACTGCCTGAGGAAGAGCTCACTGAAATTGCCCTGTGGAGCTCAGAACAGCTTTTGGCTCACAAGGCACTTCCACACAGCAGATTGTTTTCCCTGTTCAATCTCTCACTGACAACCGGAAGCAGTTGATTGAGGTATCAACAATTTCAAGTACATTAAACCATAAATGCAGACAATTTTATGAAAAAAATGTCGAATTATTGAAAACACTTTCTGTAGAAAAGTATATTGACAGATAAGCCAAGAAACTAATTGGAAAAATGCAATCAAGTACATAATTATGCAGCAAGAATAATTATCCTGACGAAACTTTGTAAACTTTCTAATAATGTTTATAAAGAAAATTTTAAGCCTTCTCTAGCATATGTAAATATTTTACTTCTTCGAAGGACTTTATCTTTGCCAGGCATGGTGTAAACAAACTTCTGAACACTGTGGGTTCTCTGCAGGGGTGCAAGGGTCTCTTTAATCCCACACCATGGAACTACAGCAGAGGATTTCTATAAATTTGAGAGTAGCCTACACTACCTCCTCCTAAAATATAGAGTTCTGGGCCACCTGAGACTACAGTGAGACCCTGCTCAACAAACAAAACAAAACAAAACAAACAAACAAACAAACAAAACCCAGGCAGGAAATGGTAGAGAGTTGACTCAGTGGTTAAGATCACTGGCTACTATTCCAGAGAATCTGGGTTCAATTCCCAGCATCCACATGGTGGCTCACAACCATCTGTAACTCCAGTACTAGAGGATCTGACACTCTCTTCTAACCTCCCTGGGTACCAGGAACATGTATGGTACACAGACATACACACATGCAGAGAAAATACCTATATACATAAAATTTTTAATTAATATTTTTTAAATAACTATCATTGAAAACAGTTTTAACATTAAATCTTTTTTATGTCTTTATAATACAAGTAATACAGAAGTCAATGTTCTGGTCAGTAGGTAAAACTTGTAAATGAGTTACCATCTGTACTATCTCCTCCACTTCTTCAGTATCTTGATTTGGATATCATATCACAGGGCACTCCAGTAATCCCAGAAACCATTATTTTCAGACAGTCCACACTTATGACAGGTTGGCTTTATGACAGTAGAGTCGGTCTGTGTGAGCAGCAGCCGTACCTTAGAATTTGATTCCCTGGTGGGTAATTTTGCTGTTACCAAATACCTGGGCAAGAAACGATTAGAGGGAGGAAGGATTTATTTTAGCTCACAGTTTGAAGAGAGACAGTCAATTATGACAAAAAAGTAGGAACACAAGGCAGCTGGTTATTGTGTGCACAGTATGGAAGCAACGAGCAATGAATTCTGTAGGCCACACTCCTTTCCCCACTTATTCAGTCTAGAACCCTCTCTGCGGGATAGTGTCCCCAACACTGGGGGTGGCTCTTTCCTCCTCTAGAAATACCCACAGATGCACTCAGAGGCGTGTGTGTCTACCAGGTGTTTCCAAACCAAGTCAACTGACCATCATTCCAGCCTCCGTATTGAGTCCTATCTTCTTTGAGATCCTGGGCAACTGGCACTCAGACAAGCCGCTGCGAGATAGAGCAACCACCACTGCTAAGAACGATATAGCTGATCTAGTGCTCGCTGGCCATATGCCTTCCGCCATTTTTATTTGCACTATTTCCAGCCTCTGATAGCTCAAATGGGACGTCACCCATCACCAAGCCAAGGATTATTGGTAAGAAGCGCTTGTGTGAGCCCAACGCTGCAACATGTTTATCAGACCATAAAACAAGACCATGGGAAGAGGCAATGTTAGTTGTCGACCAGTGTCACTGAGGACATCGTGCTTTCCCATGATGTAGTGTGGGGCGCCGCCTGCACATTCTCCATTACAAGATGGCGCTGACATCCGGCTGGAGTTAGCAGTAAACAAGCCATGTGCGCACGTGCTGGGTAACTTTCCACTCCTTGAGCTCTGCCTCTCCCGTGGCGTCATAGGGCCTGATGAGTTTCAACCAATCAGGGGGCTCCACATCCAAGGCAAGGACTGATCCCTTTATAAGGGGACGGGCTAGATAGTTCGGGGTCTTCTTCGTCTTCTTCGTCACGTGTAGCAAGTGCTGCCTCTCGAGAGAGAGCATTAAAGTTTACCGCAGAGGCGAGACGGTTGCGCCGAACAATGTAGCCACACCTCTAATGTCACCTGACTTCAAAAGCCTCCAAATTCAGACCTTAATGGCACCCAGACGATGACATTTTCAGTCATGCACTTAGGTGAATTCACTAAAGATTCTGATTTAAAAGACAAATTGCTCAATAATGCTTCTAGGAAAGAGCCCAGAGCTCTGATGCAACGACCATCAAAACCCAGCTGCCTCTAAACATGGCTAATCTGTGCTGCTTGTCACAGATGATTAGCTTACAGTGTTGCTTTGTGAAACCCTTAATTAGGGGTAACAGAAAAGTCCATTCCTGCTCCAACAATTCCTGGATCGCACACCATGCCTGTTCATGGTCCTGCAGGGACACCAGGGAAATGGATACGGCTCTTGCTCCCCAGACTTCCTTGTGAGTGAAGAGGAAAGGAGGGACACTCACTGTCTAAGTCCCCAGGGGAAAGGCCATTACTTTGCTCAACCCAGCAGAGGTACTTCTCTGACAGACAGATGGGAGGGACAGAGGGAGGCAGATAATGACCTGCAGGCTTGGGTTCAAAACTTCCCAAGTCTGAGGAATGGAACAGCTTGTGCCTCTTTCTCAGATACAGTACTGTGTGCTGGAAAATCCTGGCAGGAAAATCTCAACTTTAGAGAACATTTGATGTTGCCATTCATGCTCCATGCCATGGGCAGCATCTATATTTACAAACAAAGACCAATGGTTGCTTAGATAACTGACCAAGGAAACTTGCTGCAAAGAGACCAATTACGTCAGGAAAACATTTTATCCCTAAACTAACAACAGGGCATATAACAAAAAGTTCAAGCGTCAACTTGACACAGCCTTAGATTGCTTAAGAAGAGAGTTATCCAGGAGTTGTCTACACTGGGTTGGCTCGTGGTCATGCCTAATGGGGGTTCTGTCTTAATTTAAGCTTGTTGATACGGAAAACTCAGACCTACCACGAATGATACCAGACCCTAGGCTGGGATGGGGCAAGGGTGAGGGTCCTGAGGTAGGTAAGTGTGTGTGTGAGTGTGTGTGTGTGTGTGTGTGTGTGTGTGTGTGTGTGTGTGTGTGTGTGTGTGTGTGTTCACAGCAAAAGAAATGAAACCAGGGCCACTCTTACCTTATTGTCATTTTCTTGTGAAGGGGACATGAAGCTGCGACACTTATAAATCAAATATGCAGAATCACACATAGGAGCCTTCAGGGTCTGCAGGAGCGATGGCATGTATGGAGCCGTATTCTGGTGCTTAGGCTGCGCATAGAGAGCGGGTGAGTAAGTACTTCTAGGTGAGAAATCGACACCTCTTCTTGGCCATCCAGCATGGGCTTGGCACTGAAACTTCCCAGGAGGCGCACAGTTATTACTAAACAACTACTTTCTGAGGCTGATACCAACTCATCTTGGCAGACAAGAAAGACCTGAAATTCATTCAAAGTCTGACAGCACAAGTCACTTCAAGGGAACCTCCATATTGGGCAGGAACATACTGGATGAGGCTCTTTTGTAAAGTTACCAAAGGGAACTCTGGAATTCTCCTTAGCAGCTATAATAAAAAGCAGGATTATCTTTTTTTTTTTCTGTCCCCTCAATTAGAACATAAATAGATCCACCCACCCCCCAAAATGCCAGAGGGAAAAAAAAGACAGAAACATCTTTCCTGGACCACCATGCCTTTCCCATATGCCAGGGCTTAATGTGGCCAGCGTGGAGAGGTTAAAAGCTCATGATTAACTGCCTCCCCTTTTGATGTCCCCCTTCCTCAAAGCCGTCATAACAGTGGCTAGGGCCAATGCTATGATGCACTGCCCAGGTCCCCTTCAATACCGGGGCTCCAGACTCCCAGCTGTTGGTCTATCAGCTGCTAAGCCTCACAGTTGAGTCTGTCATTAGTCTGTCCTATGAGTGGGACTGTCACCTTGCCTGAGAACAACCCACACTCAGTCACTGGCTGCGGGGTACAAGCTCTAGGGAGTCATCCCACCTCTCTGGAGGAGTATCACGTTGCTACTGTTAAGTTCAAGCTCCTCTGCCTGTCCTGAACCCCTCTCAACATCCAGATGTTGTTGATCCCATAAGCATTCCCCAAATAAAATACCTTCATGTGATCTTCATTGCAGACTGGAATTCCAAGGCAACCTGAGCCAGACACTGGTCATGGGCAGAGCATCTGTGATGTGCCAGACACTCCAATATGCATCTAATGCTTGCAGTATCCCTACATAGGATCAGTAATTGCATTTTGCAGATGTAGCTGAAACTCAGAGAGGCTGTATCCCTTGCCTAAAACTGTATTGCTAAAGAGTGAACACTGACCAAAAGGCCTCTTTAGTTCCATGCTCTTGTAACCAAAGTTTACATTTGCAGAGCAATGAGCTCTGGAGATGCTGATTATGGGTGTTTTCATAGGCTGTAACTTGCATTAAAATAAACATTTGGTTTTAAAGATGGGTGGAGTTCACCTATAAGAAGGGAGGACAGCCAGGCGGCAATGGTACACACCTTTAATCCCAGCACTTGGGAGGCAGAGTCAGACGGATCTCACTGAGTTCAAGGCCAGCCTCATCTACAAAGTCAGTTCCAGGATAGCCAGGGCTTCACAGAGAAACCCTGTCAAAAACAAAACAAAACAAAAAACTACAAGCAAGCAAAAAAGGTAGGCCAAGAAAACCTCTTCTTTGTAGCAATAAAATGAGGTCTGTGGCTTAGTTAACATTAGACAAGTATTATTTTCTGGTTTTGATAAAGTGTAAAATTATCCCATTGGTGTTACTGGTGGAGGCACTGTGACAGGAACAGGGAAACTTATGCATATTCTTGAAAATAAAATTATACTTCAAAACAATGTTCAAATTTTCCTTAAAAACAAAAGAATGAGGGACTGGAGAGATGGCTCAGTGGTTAAGAACACTGACTGCTCTTCCAGAGGTCCTGAGTTCACAAGCATCTGTAATGGGATCTGATGCCCTCTTCTGTGTGTCTGAAGACAGTTATAGTGCACTGATATATCATAAAAAAATAAAAACAAAAACAAAAAACACAAAAGAATTAGACTTAAGAGATTGCTCTTTTAAGAAAAATAATCTCTGAAAGGAAATTGAAGGGACAGATCTGGCGGCATATTAAGAATGAGAGATTAAGGTGGGCTGAAAGCTGTGTGATAGTTTCAAATGACAGTGCTGAATGTGGATGGGTCAGGGGCTTATGAGGCTCCGCCCCTAGCCCAGGGGCTATTAGTACCTGATCCTGTTGGGAAGGGGAGTCTTGCTTCTTTCCAGCCTAGTAACTGGTAAGTTGTTATATTCCTGACGACAGCCCCAAACCGACGCTTATATGGGAGGCACTAACTGGACTTGATAGGCAACCAAGAGGACATGAAAATAGGAAGAGGACTGTGGGAAAGTGAGATGGGGAACCAGGGTAGACAAGATCAGATGCACTGCACACAGAAACTGTCAAAGGACAAATAAAAACGTTCTTACAAAACAAAACAAAACAAAACAAAAAACTGAATGGCTCCATCTTAGGCTTCCTAACCCCCAGAACTGTGGAATCTGAGTTTCTTATATTTACAATTTTAAAAAATGTTACTGGAGAAATGGATCGGTGGTTAACAGTCCATACTGCTACTGCAGAGAACCCAGGTTCAATTCTCAGCACACACACCTTGCAGAGTCAACCACCTGTGACTCCAGCCCCAGAGAAACCCACCCCCTCTGGGCTCCACAGCCATAGGCACACGTGTGTCATACACACACATAGACACATACACATAATCAAAAATAAAATAACTTTTATAAAAAGCTAGACACATTTAATCCCAGCACTCAGGAGGCAAAGGCAGGTGATCTCTGTGAGTTCGAGGCCAGGCCGGTCTACAGAGTGATGAGTTCAGGACATCCAGGACTATTATTACACAGAGAAACAGTGTCTCAAACAAACAAAAAAGCTGAAAATGGCCCCATTTCTCTCTTTAAAAAGTGGAATCAGTTGTTCCTCTTCCTCCTCCCTCAGCTACAAGTCCATGGTCCTCAAATCCTCAAAAGCAGTTGTGAGTCTTAGGTTGATGGTTTTAGTGAGGCGGTCACTCTGACAGGTATAAAGGGTCAGTGGTAAAAAGATGACCCGTGTTGACTCTCCCCATGCCTTAGAGGGAGATGCACCATATCAAAAAGAAACCAGTTTTTGAGACAGACACCCTGGAATCATGAATTCCAGGTTATTGGATAAATTACATGATAGGGCGCCAGGAGTTATGTGCCATAGTCACAAGAGTATAGGAGACAGGGAGGGGGTCACAGAGCTGGGGAGAGAGGTCACAGAGATGGGGAGGGAGATCACAGAGCTGGGGAGGGAGGTCACAGAGCTGGGGAGGGAGGTCACAGAGCTGGAGAGGGAGGTCACAGAGCTGGGGAGGGAGGTCACAGAGCTGGAGAGGGAAGTCACAAAGCTGAGGAAGGAGGTCACAGAGCTGGGGAGGGGAAGTCACAAAGCTGGGGAAGGGAAGTCACAAAGCTGAGGAGGGCCGTCACAGAGCTGGGAAGGGAGGTCACAGAGATGGGGAGGGAGGTCACAGAGATAAGGAGGGAGGTCACAGATATGGGAAGGGAGGTCACAGAGCTGGGGAGGGGAAGTCACAGAGCTGGGGAGGGAGGTCACAGAGATGGGGAGGGAGGTCACAGAGATGGGGAGGGAGGTCACAGAGATGGGGAGGGAGGTCACAGAGATGTGAAGGGAGGTCACAGAGATGGGAAGGGAGGTCACAGAGATGGGAAGGGAAGTCACAGAGCTAAGAAGAGAGGTCACAGAGCTGGGGAGGGAGGTCACAGATATGGGGAGGGGAAGTCACAGAGCTGGGGAGGGAGGTCACAGAGATGGGGAGGGAGGTCACAGAGATGGGAAGGGAGGTCACAGAGCTGGGGAGGGGAAGTCACAGAGCTGGGGAGGAGAAGTCACAGAGCTGGGGAGGGAGGTCACAGAGATGGGGAGGGAGGTCACAGAGATAGGGAGGGGAAGTCACAGAGCTGGCAAGGGAGGTCACAGAGCTGGGGAGGGAGGTCACAGAGATGGGGAGGGGAAGTCACAGAGCTGGGGAGGGAGGTCACAGAGATGGGGAGGGAGGTCACAGAGATGGGGAGGGAGGTCACAGAGATGGGAAGGGAGGTCACAGAGCTGGGGAGGGGAAGTCACAGAGCTGGGGAGGGGAAGTCACAGAGCTGGGGAGGGAGGTCACAGAGATGGGGAGGGAGGTCACAGAGATGGGGAGGGAGGTCACAAAGATGGGAAGAGAGGTCACAGAGCTGGGGAGGGAGGTCACAGAGCTGGGGAGGGGAAGTCACAGAGCTGGGGAGGGGAAGTCACAGAGCTGGGGAGGGAGGTCACAGAGATGGGAAGGGAGGTCACAGAGATGGGGAGGGAGGTCACAAAGATGGAAAGAGAGGTCACAGAGCTGGGGAGGGGAAGTCACAGAGCTGGGGAGGGAGGTCACAGAGCTGGGGAGGGAGGTCACAGAGCTGGGGAGGGGAAGTCACAGAGCTGGAGAGGGGAAGTCACAGAGCTGGGGAGGGAGGTCACAGAGATGGGGAGGGAGGTCACAGAGCTGGGGAGGGGAAGTCACAGAGCTGGGGAGGGGAAGTCACAGAGCTGGGGAGGGAGGTCACAGAGATGGGAGGGAGGTCACAGAGATGGGAAGGGAAGTCACAGAGCTGGGAAGAGGGGTCACAGAACTGGGGAGGGAGGTCACAGAGATGGGGAGGGGAAGTCACAGAGTTGGGGAGGGAGGTCACAGAGATGGGGAGGGAGGTCACAGAGATGGGGAGGGAGGTCACAGAGATGGGGAGGGAGGTCACAGAGCTGGGGAGGGGAAGTCACAGAGCTGGGGAGGGGAAGTCACAGAGCTGGGGAGGGAGGTCACAGAGATGGAAAGGGAGTTCACAGAGATGGGGAGGGAGGTCACAAAGATGGGAAGAGAGGTCACAGAGCTGGGGAGGGAGGTCACAGAGCTGGGAGGGAGGTCACAGAGATGGGAAGGGAAGTCACAGAGCTGGGAAGAGGGGTCACAGAACTGGGGAGGGAGGTCACAGAGATGGGGAGGGGAAGTCACATAGGTGGGGAGGGAGGTCACAGAGATGGGAAGGGAGGTCACAGAGATGGGGAGGGAGGTCACAAAGATGGGAAGAGAGGTCACATAGCTGGGGAGGGAGGTCACAGAGATGGGAGGGAGGTCACAGAGATGGGAAGGGAAGTCACAGAGCTGGGAAGAGGGGTCACAGAACTGGGGAGGGAGGTCACAGAGATGGGGAGGGGAAGTCACAGAGGTGGGGAGGGAGGTCACAGAGATGGGGAGGGGAAGTCACAGAGCTGGGGAGGGAGGTCACAGAGATAGGGAGGGGAAGTCACAGAGCTGGCAAGGGAGGTCACAGAGCTGGGGAGGGAGGTCACAGTGATGGGGAGGGGAAGTCACAGAGCTGGGGAGGGAGGTCACAGAGATGGGAAGGGAGGTCACAGAGATGGGGAGGGGAAGTCACAGAGCTTGGGAGGGAGGTCACAGAGATGGGAAGAGAAGTCACAGAGCCGGGAAGAGAGGTCACAGAGATGGGGAGGGAGGTCACAGAGATGGGAAGGGAGGTCACAGAGCTGGGGAGGGGAAGTCACAGAGCTGGGGAGGGGAAGTCACAGAGCTGGGGAGGGAGGTCACAGAGATGGGGAGGGAGGTCACAGAGATGGGAAGGGAGGTCACAGAGCTGTGGAGGGGAAGTCACAGAGCTCAGGAGGGGAAGTCACAGAGCTGGGGAAGGAGGTCACCCAGCTGGGGAGGAAGTTCACAGAGCTGGGGAGGGAGGTCACAGAGTTGGGGAGGGGAGAGTGCCAACAAGCTTGAAAGTTCAGCCAGCAGGAGGCTTAGACCAGGAAGGAAGGGTACCCTTGGTGAGTAGATGCTGAGCCCATCACCCAGGATAACTGTTGGGTCAGGCAGCCCCATGCCTGTTGTCAGGAAGGTGGTCTAACCTCTGGACATTTATGTACCTCAGACTTCACTGTCATCTGAACTGAGAACTCTCTTTTCCAGCAGAATGCCCCGCCCCTTCTACCCAGAGCTTGCAGGCTGTTTAATGCTTAGCGTGTTTTGAAGGCACTGAGACTCCTCATCTCGTATAGACTTCCAGTCTGTGTTCCTCCACTACTCCTAAGGTACTTGGGAGACATTCTCCGGTCTGAATCAGCCACCCCAACTTGAGGAACAGCTTAATAGGAATAAGATCCCAGACTCCACCCAAGGCTGTGCCTACCTCCAGTCTTGTGGGGAAAGGAGAACTGAGCCACCAGACAGAAAAAAAGTGGTAAGGTCAAGTAGATTAAGGAACCCTGGCATTTCTCATAATTGAGAATGGTAGGTGTTTAAATCAGCTCCTCACCAGATTCTTGTCTGGAGCATGAGACTCTGACACCCCACTAAGAGGACACCCATGACAACTGGCCATGTAGCATAAAGCCTAGAGTTTTCCATGCTAATGAGGTATCTATATGGGCTCCTAGATTGACTTAGCCAATGAGCTTCCCTTCCCAGGCATCCCTTCCTGCAAAAGCTATTTGATCTCTGGTCTACCCTGAGTAAGTCTTATGCATCCTTCCCCACCACGAATAAACAGTTTGGACAAGCAAGGACTGTCTCCTTCATCATACAGAGCCATGCCTAAGTCTCTCTCAGAAGGCCCTTCCACATTCCTGGCACTCACCCTGAGCTAAGCTGGATTTCCCCTCCTCCTCCCCCTCTCTGCTATGTCTGGGTTCCCAGGAGTTTGAGAACCACAGCCTCAGTTCCAGCCTCTCTCCTGAGGAAGGTGTTACAAGAGCCCAGCATCCCTATGGGGAGAACAGAATGTAGCCTAGTGTTTGCCTCCCCAGAACCATCCAGGCATCCCATGGGCAAATGAAACACTGAGCCACACAGTCTGTCTGTCTGATTCCTATTTTAGGGGATTTTGAAAGACGTTTTTCCAATAATACCACATTTCCTATTTGTCTCCTGTATTTCTCCTTTTTTTTTTTTCTTTTTTCTGTATACGGTGGTTAATACGGGTTGTCATGCATAGGATCTCAAATCAACCAGAAGACAAGCCTCTGCGCAGGACTGTGAGGGACCACTGAGATTAGGTTATTGAGGAGGGAAGACATACTTTAAATTGAACCAGCGTCATTGAATGGGTTGGGGCTCAGACTGCATAAAAAGAGAGCGCTAGCTGAGAGCCAGCAGCCCTCCTGTCTGCCTTATGGCTGTGACTGCAAAGTGCCACTGTGACTGCCCTGCTGTGAAGGACAGTACCCTCAGACTGTAAACCAGACGGAGACAGCCCTTCCTTCTTAACTCACTTTTGTTGGGCGTCTTGAGACACCAACCAGAAAAGGAACGAATGCAGAAAATTAGCACCAACAGCTGTTGTTGTGATAGACCCGAGTGTGTGGTTCGCAGACTTTTGGGGCTGGTTAGGAGGAGAAATGTGGAAGAGACTAGAATATGGGGCCATTAAAAGCCATAGAGCGTTGCAAGTAGAACTTAATGGGACCTTCCGGTGGGGGCTTGGCGAGCCATGACAAGGAAAACATTGACAGCGAAGCCCAGCACGGTAGGTTTCAGGACTGTCCCAGTACCTGCTACAGAGCATTTGTGGGATCAGGAAAATAGCCGTGAGACCCTGAGTGAGGCCGGATGCAGAAATGATGCGCTAATTTATTTGGCTAAGAAGTTCTAAGAGCCAGGAAGCTCTGAGAGTCACTTCAAGAAGTTTCTAGGTCACAAGGGAGACCCCAGAGTGTTGGAAATGTCAGGGCCATGAGATGTCCACAGAAGGAAGTTGCAGGCTCCACGTGGAGTCAGCTCCGAAGGCAGATGGTGTGTGCTGGAGGCTGGAGAACAGACGGGAAGGATCGAACTATGGAAGCCTGCAGGGGCCCCGGTGATTCATCCTAAGTTCTGACACCAGACCGCAGGACTTGCTGTTTTTCTGAAGATTCCTGGATTTCAGTCCTGCTTTGGTCCAAGCCTTCTTTGCTCTGCCCCATTCTTGCCTTTTGAAATGGAGCATTTACTCTTTGCTATTGTATTCTGGAAATGTACCTTGTTTTGATGTGAGTTCTCTCATCTCAAAAAGACTCAGTCTGCGCTTTCACTTTTAGCTTCAGTGTTTAAACTTTTAAGACTATGGGGGACTTAAATCTACTCACATTTAACTCGCTAGACTTTTGCATTAGGTGATGCCATGATCTTATAGGCAGATGAAGGGGAAGGCTGTATGCAGCTGAAGAACAGTGTTTGGATGCCAGGTTGGCCAAGGGAGGTGGTTATCCTTGTTTCTGTTTTGAGACAGGGTCTCTCTATGTGACCCTGGTAATTCTAGAGCTCACTCTGTAGACCAGGCTGGCCTTAAACTCACAGAGATCTGCCTGCCTCAGCCTTCCAGTGCTAGATTAAAGGGGTGCACTGCCAGCCCCCCACCTCTGCCCCCACCTCAAGGGGAGAAGTTTTGATGGCTAATATCAATTGTTATCTTGACAGGATCTAGAATCACTGAAATAGGAAGATTCTGGAGGAACCTACCTCCGAGAGATTATCGAGATCTGGTTAATTGAGGTGAGACAGGTGCTCCCAGCCCCTTGTGGGTGGTAGCATTCTGTGGGATGAGGTTCTGGGCTGCATAAAGAGGAGAAAGCTAGCTGGACACCAGCATTTGTTTCTCTTGGTTTTGTGACTGTGAAGAGGCACACTCCACACTGTGAGGAGACAGTTTCTCACACTATTCCTCACCATGACATCTCTGCTATACACACTAAATTGTGAGCCACAATAAGCTCTTTCTTCTTAAACTGTCTCTGTCAGGGATCTCCTTGCATCAGTGAGAATAGTAATATATACACTTTACGTTGGGTAGTATTTTGACCTTAAGTTTTTAATGTTCTTATTTTTTTGTTGTTGTTCTTATATTTTTCAAATGCACACTTTTCATTATTAATTTTTTGCTAACTTTTCTTCTTTTCTCCCTCTTCATGACATTGTTTTTCATTCTTGTTCTTCCATCTCCTTCTCCTACTCTTTTCCTTTCTGGCCCCTTGCTCTGTTTTGTTTGTGCCTTGGGTAATTTTTTTTTTTTTAAGTTTTGTTCATTTAATGGATGGTACACTGATCATGTCAAAAATCTTTCTCTTCATCAGATGTTTGAGCCCCGTGAAAACCCTTTGGTTTTTGAGGTTGAACATGGATTTTTACTCCATCAATAATATGATGTTCTTGTTGTAGTGCATTCTGAAGTTCTTCCTGTGAAGAAAACTGAACCTAACCTATACCTCTGTGAAATCCAGTCTTTGTCTTTGTGCCTTGGGTAATTTTTAACTGCATTAGTTCTGTTGTTTTCTGTTTTCTGGCCATCGGCAATGTGCTGGCTGTTCTTACAAAGTGTAGGTGTGCTCCTATGCTCTGAGGCCACCTTCGCTTCAGTATTGCTGGGGCTCCATCAGCTTGCTTTCCTGCCTCTGAAAAGGATCAGAAATTGAGCTGTCAGGATGGGATGCTTGCTAAGATGATCTCCAAATAAAATTACAAGAGATGGCCAGTCCAATAGATACACAAATGCAACACACACAAAAGAACTAAAAGGCCGCTATTGTTTTGGGAATCTATATTGTTTTGAGAGTCACAAGGAGTTTCCCCACTAGGTTTTAGTCAAGTATTTTCCCACTAGAACCCTTTCTTCCATTTTGGAATTGTAATGTATTCTGTGCCATTGTATGTTAGAAATGTGCCGTTCCCCCCATCCCCGCCCCAGCAATGGACTAAGAGACACCATGATGGTGGTGTTCATACATCAGTCAGGGGCAGAGCAGATGGCAGTCCTTTGTGCAGCCTGGCCTGATGCCTGGTTTGGTGGCCAAAGCTGTTTTATGCCTAAGACAAATAAAATCAAGTCAAATCTAGGCAGTCCAGCACAGGAGGAGAGAGACAGACATCGGACAGCAGGCCACCATGTTACTCACAGGCCTGCCATCTAGCACACAGCACGGGCAGTCCATGCAGGAGCATATTGCCCGGGCCCTGACGGCCAGCCTGTAGCAGGACCACCACATTGTGTGAGTGTGTGGTGGACAGATGGGTGGAGAAGAAAAATAGAGCAGCTTGAACGTTAGGAAGAGAGGTGGAGCTCGAGAGGGTGGAGAGGAGGAGCCGGGGGTGAGTGTCCAGCCCCTCTACTTGAGGTCGTGGTGAAGTCTCAACCTGAGCTGCCACTGGGGGCCATGTCTGAGTCTGTGGCTATGAAGCCACGGGGATTAGTGCTGAAGTCAGTCTTGTCACCACTAGACAACATGGGGACATCCCTAGTTGGGGCGGCCACCAGAGATCATATGGATGTCCATAGGGCTGTGCGGAACTGGCCCCGCCCCTCTCTGGCTGCAGCATTCTGAAGAGTTGGTCCCACCTCTCAGAGATGGCAGCACTCAGAGCAGGCCCTGTGCCTCATCTAGGGAGCATGCCAGCCTGAGGACTGGCCCTGTCACTTGTCTACCATGGGGTGGCATGGGCGCACAACCTCCAGCAGTCAGGAAAGCTGCCCATGCGGTCTTGAGTGTGGGAGAGCTCTCTCTGCCCCTCACCTGCTGCAGTGCTCAGGTGAAAAGCAGCCTCTGCACCTGGCCTGGACAGCATAGCTCTGTCGTCCCCAGTGAGTGGCCCAAGGGCTAGAGCTTGCCCCACCACTTGTCACGAGGCAGTCTGAGTGTGGGGTGATACACCTCCCCACACTGTGGTATTTTGGGGAGCCCTGTGCCTTGACTGGGCAGCAGAGTGGAGCTGGCTTTAGAGGTGAGATCAAATGAGCCACCCAAGGACATAAGAACAGGAGAGCTGACCCTAGGCAACGCTGAGTGGCCTGGTGGGAGCAGCGCTGGAGAGCTCACCCTGATGGTGCAGATAAGGGACAGCCAGACCTCTGATCAGCTCAGATACCACCCAGGCCCAGATCCAAGGCTCTGAGTTGGCCCACCCCAGCTGCTGTACACCTGCTCCCTGCCACGATGCCCAAGGACTAATCCTCTGAACCGGTCAGCAAGGCTCCAGTTAAACGTCTTATTTTATAAGCTGCCTGAGTCACTCTGTGTCTTCACAGCAATAGAACAGAAAGGAAGACAGACATCCTACTTTCTCTATAGATAAATCACCCAGACTAAAACGCAGCAAAGAAACTTTGAAGTTAAACCTCACCATAGATCAAACAGACTGAAGGGACATGTATAGATGATTCTACCCAACAGCTGCAAAACGCACATTCTTCTCAGCAGCCCATGATCTAAAATAGATCACATCCAAGGCTATACAATAGGAAGTAACAAGTACAAAAATAATCAAAATAATTTCTCATATCTTATCAGATCATAGCATATTCAATAGAAAAAGATAATACACAAACCATACAAATCTGAGAAGGTTGTATAAAACACTATTTAGTGGCCAGTGGTCCACTGATGAAACAGGGAAGAAGTATTTTTTTAATTCCTAGATTGAAAAAAAAAGGTCAGAGCCTTTAGATATAGCCAAAACAGTGATGAAAGTTTATAGCTATAAATGTTACATGGTTTTAAAATCCAAGGAGATATTGAAGTAATAACTTAATGATATACCTTAATATCTCAAGACAACATGCAAAACTCATAAAGCATAAAGAAAAAAATTATGACTATCAAAGCAGAAATTAGCAACATGGGTACAAAAAGTCACTAAGAGTTGGCTCTTTGAAAAGAAACAATCAGAGTCTAAAGTTTAGACTAATGAACCCAAAGAGAGGATTGGAGTAAATAAAATTAGAGATAAAAGGGGACAATTACAACAGATGCTGTGGTCATTATTTATTTCTGCTGTCAACTTGATGAGATCTAGACTCTCCTAGAAGGGTCTCATCATGCCTGTGAGGGATTGTCATGATTAAGTAAAGTGAAGTGGAAAGACCTGTCCACTCTGGCGGCATCATTTCCTAGGCTTGTGTCCTGGACTGTCTAAACAAAGAAAGTGAGCTGAACACAGAGTTCATCATTCTTTGCTTCTTCTTTGTGGATACTCTTTGACTGGTTGCTTCAAACTCCTGCTGCTGTGGCTTGAACATGGAAATGGCCTGTTCCCCCAAATGGTGAGTCAAAATAAACACTTGGTCCCTTAAGTTGGTTTTGGCTGAGTATTTTATCACAGAAGCATTAAAAGTAAAAGACATTACATTCCAAATAGGTAAACAATCAATAAGAAATGGATAAACCCCTAGACACATATAATATACAAAAATTAAGCTAAGATGAAAGTAACAACTGAAAAATATCTAAAGTAAGCAATGAAACTAAAGCAGTGATAGTCTCTTAAGAGCAAAAATAATAACAAAGCCAAAAGATAAATGGACTTACAGCTGAATTCCATCAGGTCTTTCAAGAAGAGCTAATACTAATGTTCTTCGAGCTACTTCAAGAAATCAAACACTCCCAAGTTATTCCTATGAGGGCAATATTACCCTGATACCCAAACCAGGTAAGAATACAACAAACTAGAAAACTTACACCAATTTCCTTGGTGAACATAAATACAAACCTTCTCAACAAAATATTTGCAAACCAAATCCAATGGCACATTAAAATAATCAATGGGAAATAAAAATTATAACACTTTGAGAAAAAAAATTAAAGAAAACACTAGAAGATAGGAAGACCACTTATGTTCATGGACTGACAGAATTAATATTGTGAAAATAGGTATACTACCATGAAATTCAACATAATCCTTATCAAAATTCACAGAAATGTGAAAAATCCTAAAATTCATAAAACAGAAAAGCTCAAATAGCCAAACCAATCTTACGCTGAAGACCAAAGCTAAAGGTATCACAATATCTAATCTCAAATTATACTACAGAGTCACAGTAATGTAAGACACCATGGCAGCAACATAGAAAAACAGACACATGAGCTTAAAAGAAAAGAAAGAAAGAAAAAGAATAGCAGACCCAGAAATAAATGCATGTGCTTACAATCACATGACCTTCAATAAAGTCACCACAGTATAAACAGGAGAAAAGGCTACTTCTTATGAGTGGTGCTATAAATATAAAATAGTCACATGTAGAGATTGAGGCTAGGTACCTCTAAACCTATGCACACATGCACGCACACATGCATATATATATCTTAAAACTTAGAAACTGATAGATATAAACAGGGGTGACAACTTCAAGACATAAATATAATCAAGAAGTTCTTAAAGGAACACGAGCCATTCAAGAAAGAATTTAAAACTCAGCAAATGTTTACTCAAAGAAATAATCACTACAGTCCAGAAACATCTACAGACTTGGGGAAATATGCCAGCCACATATCTCACAAGGGATTATATCTAGACAAGAAAAAATTACTGTTTGGACACAAGTTTTCATGTTGCCAAAGATGGCCTCTGGCTCATTATGTAGCCAAGGTTGACTTCCAAGTTACTATGTAGCCAAGGATGACCTCCAGCTCACTATGTAGCCAAGGATGGCCTCCAGCTCACTATGTAGCCAAGGATGGCCTCCAGCTCACTATGTAGCCAAGGATGGCCTCCAGCTCACTATGTAGCCAAGGATGGCCTCCAGCTCACTATGTGGTCAAGGATGGCCTCCAACTCACTATGTAGCCAAGGATGGCCTCCGGCTCACTATGTAGCCAAGGATGGCCTCCGGCTCACTATGTAGCCAAGGATGGCCTCCGGCTCACTATGTAGCCAAGGATGGCCTCCGGCTCACTATGTAGCCAAGGATGGCCTCCAGCTCACTATGTAGCCAAGGATGGCCTCCAGCTCACTATGTAGCCAAGGATGGCCTCCAGCTCACTATGTAGCCAAGGATGGCCTCCAGCTCACTATGTAGCCAAGGATGGCCAGGAGGTTCTCACTCTTCTGCTGGTACCAATGAGCCAATGAACACTCAGATTACAAGAGTGTGCCACCACACCTTCTATTATAAATAAAAACCCTAATCATGTAAACAATGAAAGAAAATAAACTGAACATAGAGTTCTCAGAAGAAGAATTAAAAATGGCCAATTAATACATAGGAAAAAGTGTTTCACATTCTTAGCCATAAAGGAAATGCAAATAAAAACTACACTGAAATTCCATCTTTGTCCAGAGAAGGGGAGGGCAATAAAATTATGTGGAATGGTGTGTGTGTGTGTGTGTGTGTGTGTGTGTGTGTGTGTGTGTGTGTAAATGAAACCAACAACTTCAAAGATATCTTAACTTTAAAACATTAAAAATATGAAAAAGATGCTGATATGGACGTGGAGAAAACTGAATCTCTAGAGGGTTGAATTATAAACTACTTCAGCCGCCATTGAAACCAGTATGAATGGTCCTCAAAACACTAAAAACAGACCAAGCCACTCCCTTTCTGGTGTAGACTGTGGTGCTTGCTTAGCCCAAGAAAAAAAGCACAAATAGGTTTGGCCTTATTGGAGTAGGTGTGGCCTTGTTGGAGGAAGTGCATCCCTGTGGGGGTAAACTTTGAAATCCTATACTCAAGCTCCGCCCATTGTGGGGGCGGGGAAGAGTCTCCTTTTGGCTACCTGCAGAGAACAGTCTTGTAGCTGCCTTGGCTCAAGGAACTCTAAGCCCCTTCTCCAGTCCCAAGTCTGCCTGCAGGCTGCCGAACTTCATGCCATGACAATAATAGGCGGAACCTTTGAAACTGTAGGCCAACTCCAGTTAAATGTTTTATGTGTAAGAGTTGCCTTGGTCGTGGTGTCTCTTCACAGCAGTGAAACTCTAAGACGATACCCAACGGGATCTAAGCCAGTGAGTGGTACTTGCACATCCATCTGTTACTGCACTAATCACATGACCAAGACATGAAAACAACTTAGAGACCCATCAGGAGACTCACAGACAAGGAAAGGTGGGACACACAATGGGCATTTACTCAGCTGTAAGGAGGAATGAAGTGTTTCATTCGAAAGCAAAATGGATAGATCTGAGAATCATCGTGGTAGGGAAAATTACTCAGGAAGACAAACACTACCTGTTCTCTCTTATGCATAACAACAGCAAAACAGAAGGTAAACTATTTGCAGAATGGGGGACCAGTGGGAGAGGATGGGACAAGAGAGGACAATGAGGGGCTAATATAAACAAAGGATAGTAAGTATAAAGATTATTATCTCATATGATTAAAAAAATCAATTTAAAATACGTAGCTCAAAGATTCCCAGCTAAGCAACTGAAGCTAGCAAAAGAGAAAGAAGGCTTTGCCTCTATTGATTTTTGAGGGAGCGTGGGCCAGGCAATACCTCAGCTCTGGACTCTTGCCTACAGAACTGTGGGATAATAAAGCTCTATTTTTTTTTTTAAACAAAAATATAAGTATTATGTATTATCAAAAAGATGGGTTTGAGTATGAAAGAACGCAGAAGTAGAAGAAATTAAAGACACTGTGGTCAACAGTCACTTTGAGTAAAAACTATTAAAGTCTCTTTAAAGACCCCTAAAATTAAATTTACCATGGTACCTAGCAAACTCACTACTGAGTGCATCCAAAGGAGTTGAAACTGGTCCCGAGGAGATGCCTTCACACCACCTATGCCACTGCTAGGCCCAGTACCGAGGATGAAAACCTGTTATTTGTGACACCATGTATGAATCTGGAGAAAATTATAATAAGGAAAATAAGACAGACACAGAGAAACACACACTGGATGACCACACTTTCACATGTGATCTAAAATAAGCTGATCTCTTGACAATGGAATAGAAAGTGGTTAGGAGAGGCATGGGCAGGAGGTGGGGACCACAGAAGGAACAGTCCTGACAAAAAGGAACAAGTGTCAGACAAGAGGAGTGCATGTCCATGAGCCATCCTGTCCCATGACCAATCTAAAAAATAATAATATCCTGGTTTCCAGACTGCAAACAATTCTCACTACAAGACAGTGATCAGTAGGTTAAGAGCAAGGGGTAATTACCTCAGTCTAATATTTCTGCAGTATGAGCCCATTAGACATCACAGTTCACCTTTATGAACAATTATTAGTCCATAATTACTTAGAAAATTGGGACATAAAATACTGGCTCCATCACGTGTGGTAATAATATCTCCACCCAGAAAAAGCGGCAGGATACATTTATGTTTTCCAATATTCTGATCAGGACTTGGAAGCTTCAATTTTATCTTTGCAACAAGTACTCTCCACCACGTTCCTTGCCGTAACAGGCGCTCCTTGCTCATTTTCTAGAAGGTATCTGCCAAATATGCACGTCTGAATAGCCAGAGTCTAATAACCTCTTGTTTCATCAAATATGAAGGGTTCCCCACCATGGGAAAGGCAGCTAATGCAGCTTGTAATTGGTTCACAAAGGGGCTTCTCTCTGAGATAACCATCCACCTCCACGTGCTTGCTTTCCATTAGTACAGCGAATAACCAAGACAAATCAACGTACAAAATGCAAAAGGTTGGTTTGTCACACAGTGGTTTGGGGGTTCTGGCCCCTGTTCAGGAGGACATTGCTTTGAGACCTCTGGAGAGGGAAAGTGTTCCAAGGTGGGAACACAAGGCAGACCAAATCCATTCACCTCACAGCAGGTATTCTAAGAAAAGAAAGGAGTGGGTGGGTGGGGTGCCACTGTACCCCTGAGCTCCCAGCAGGCTTCACTTCTGGAAGTCTCCCACGTCCCAGTAAAGTGTGAGCTGGGGCCTCACCCTTCAATACATGGGTCTATGAGGCATTAAGATCCAAATTACAACATTTGGCAAATCAGAGACAAGCTTTTATATTTACATATGTATGTGTGTGTGTGTGTGTGTGTGTGTGTGTATGTACACACACACCCAGCAGCAGGGGTGCACACCTTTAATCCCAGTACTTGGGAGACAAAGTCATCTCTGTGAGTTCAAGGCTAGCCTGTCTGTAGTGAGAGTTTCAGGACAGGCAAGATTACAAAGAGAAACCCTATCTCAAAAAACAAATATATACACATACACATATACATTACATACACATTACATATACACCATATATATTTCTTATCTTTTCTTTTCCTTTTTTTTTATTTTTTACTTTTTATCGATTCACTGTAAGTTTCACATCATCCTCTCAACTTCTGGTCCCCTCATATCTACCTTTCTCCCATGCAACGTACCCCACCCCTACACACACCCCAAATGAAAACCATACAAACAAACAGCATAGAGAACATCTCGTCGTGGAAGCTGTAGTATGTCACAGTGTCCCACAGTGTGTCACTCTGTCCACACATCTTCACGAGCACGGTCATTGATCTGGTTCAAGGCCTCTGGCTTCTGTGACAGCATCAATATTGAATCCTCACTGGGACTCCACCCTGTGTCGCCCATGCTGTGGAGCTCCTACAGCTTTGGATCAGCAGGACCGGTCTTGCAGATGATACAGATTTTGGGGTGGACCATCTCGGAGCCTTGCATCTGGGTCTGGGTGGTAGCAGAGCTGGTCAGAGTGCTGGCTGCCCCTTATCTGTATCTTCAGGGCGAGCTCCCCAGCACTGCTCCAGCTAAGCCACCCAGTGCCACCACTGGCAGGAGTCAGGGTCAGCTCTCCCTACAATCAAGCCCTCTGGCAGGCTCACTGGCACCCAGGCCTTCAGAGCCAGCTCACTGTGCTGCTCAGTCAAGGTTCAGGGTCCGTTCTCTCTGGTGCTGCTGTTTGTGAGGGGCTGGGCCAGCTCTCTTGCTACCCCACCATCGGGGCTGGCTCACCCAGGCCTTCACCATCAGGGCCAACTCTACTGTACTACCCAGGCAAGGCACAGGACCTGCTCTCCTGAGTTCTATATCGAGTGGGGGGACAAGGCTCTCTAGCTCTCATGCCTTCAGGACTAGCTCTCCCAACTACCACAGGTGGCAAGGGGTTGGGGGCATCATCCCCACTGCCAAGCCACCTCTCAGCGGACAAGTGGTAGGACCAACTCTCCCCTGCTCTTACCCTTGGGTTGGCTAACCTGCACCCCATTGCCAGGGTCAGCTCCATTGTGCTATGTGGGTGAAGTACAAGGCTCCCTCTCCTGAGTGTTGCTACCTGTGGTGGATGGGGTCAGCTCTCCAGAATGCCACAGCCAGAGAGGGCAGGGCCAGTTCTGCACAGCCCTGGACATTCACATGGCCACAAGCATTGACCCCGCCCCCTGCTCCTGTATAGCCATGGACTCAGGCTGGGACCTCATCATGGCCCTAGGTGGCAGGGCTGACCACTCACAATAGGCTCCTCCTCTCCACCCTCGGTCTCCAGCTCTATCTCTCACCACAACTTTCAAGCTGCTCCCCTTCTCTTTCTCTCCCATCTGACCACCACATATTTACACACTGTAGACTGTAGGCCGGCCACGTGGCTGACAGGCAGGCCCCCGAATGACATCCTCTGACAGCACAGGACTATGGGTAGCATGGCAGCCCACAGGTCTCTGTCTTTCTCCTTGTCTATGGTCCACCGGTGCTGAGATGGAGGGCAGGTCTGTGGTATCTTTCTTAGCCCACACTCATGGCACAACTGAACACAAGCCTCTGTCTGTCTTCCTCCTCAGTCGCTGAGCTGACAGGATTTGGTTGTATTTGATTTGATGAGTCCTAGGCATCAGACAGCTTTGGCCACCAAGCCAGGCATCAAGCTAGACTGAACAAAGGTCCGCCATCTGCTCTGCCCCTGACTGATGTATGAACACCACCAAAAGGTGTCTCTTTCAGTTGCCAGGGGCATACATGCTTCCTATTTAATCACACATAACATACATGAGCATGTGTGGGTCAACAGCTAACAATGTTCACCTCCTCAACTAAGTGGAACCAGTCCTTCATTTTTCTTCTTCATCTTCATCCTCATCTTTCTCTTCCTCTTTCTCTTCTTTATCTTCATCTTTGTCTTTATATTTGTCTTCCTCCTCTTCCTCTTCTTCCTTTCTTTCTCTTTTTCTTTTTCGCCCCTCTCTCTCTCTCCTTCCCTTCCTCTCTTCTGTCTCTTTCTCTCTTCTCTCCTTCCCTTCCTCTCTCTCTCTCCCTTCCAACTCTCCTCTTCCCCTCAACTCCATCTCCCAGTACATCTCAGGCTTCTGTATATAAGGTCTAAATGCCAGCAGAGCAAACAGGGCACATGATGTCTTGGGAGGCTGCCCTAGGAGTTTGCAGATAACTGTTGAATCAAAAGTTTTCCTGGAGAGATAACAACACTCACATACACTCACCCCCCAGATAGGGAGCCCACAACAGACCAAACGTACAGACGCCGTCCAAGTTCAGCTTGGTAAACCAATGACTTTTGTTGGGTTACGAGTAGGAATATGGGTGAGGGGTTACTTACAGGAGCAAAAATGACTCAAAGGAAGCCGCATCACCAAAGCCCACCACAACGTGAGTGACAGCTCACAAAAGCTCCAGGAGGAGAGGGAGGCCCTGGAGCACACAGCCTTCAGGCAACTCAACAGGTTGGAGAATGACTTTTCCAGATGTCAGTTGGTCTAAGCCACTGTCCAGCAGCTGTGCTGGTTTCTGCTTCTCCCAGGCAACCGGTCTGGTCTCCGAATCCTCTTTGCAGCTTTTGTTCTTCTGAGAGTCTTCGTTGTAACTTGAGTCTGCTTATTCTTGCAGGGACGGGCCTAGTGAATCTGGTCAGTGTCCTAAAGCTCTTTTGATTTGTTTACCTTCCTGCTTAAAGAAGCTTCCTTGAAGGATGGAATGGTTCGGATCTCGGAGGAAACTGTCACACTACATTGACACCCCAGCCCTGTAACTGTGACACACACATACCTGGCCCCTGAGAACCTTTCAGGGGCAACTCTGCAAGCTGGGGTGAGGATGTGTGGGAAAGTGTGGGAAGACCACCTCAAGGGACCTCAGCCCATTCCTCTGCATCAAAGAGAAATGGGTGTTTTCTGTTGGAGTGAAAGGGAAGCTGTCAGATTAGGCAGTGGGAATGACAAAGGTCCAGAGCATGATGGATATCTAGACAGTAGATAGATGCTAAAGCAACTCCACTGCTCATCCTAGACACCTCAGCCCAGCCTGACTTCTTCACAGCTCTGAGTGGAGAATGAAAGCACACTTATACAATTGTCCTGGCATGGTTTCAGGGACTCATTTAGTTTCTGAAGTGACCCGATGGAACAATTCCCATTCAAGCACTAGGGGAGGAGAATTAGAGGTCGGGAGAGTTAATAACCCGTGCCAGATCTTACAACTGGTCAGCGATACGGCAAGCACTGAGCAGACTGACTTGGGAGCCGCTCTGACGTGTTGCTGCCCATGAAGGAGAGAGATACCTACTGCCTTTCCCTTGGGAAATCCCAACTTGCTGGCCAAGGTCATATGTCTATCCATGGACCAATCTTGTCAGGGACCACATGCCCACCTCTGCCAGAGATGGTTTTGATTATGAAAGATGACCAAGTGGGTGACACACACCAGTGACCCTGAGGGAGCTATAACAGCGCTCCCCACCAGCCAGCAGTCTTCCTCACACAATACACCCAGAATAACACAGTATGTCTCTTCACATCAAGGTATTCAGGCAGCATGAAAGCCCAATTCTGGGTTGGCTCCCCACCCAGCCTCCCTTTTTTCCATCCAGGGTCCTAGATTGTTAGATGGTATCATCCACATTCAGGGGAAGCTTTCACCCTTCATCAGTACTTGCTGGAAATGTCCTCACAGACCTACCCAGAGATGCAACAGTCTAGGTACATCTCCATCCAATCCTGATCACACACACACACACACACACACATAGTTCAAAATCAAGTTCAGTTCCGTGCTAGGAAATGCCAGGCTTGCGGGGAACCCCCCACCCCTCAGCACACATGGAGGTGGTTCAGTACCAGGAAGGAGGATGGAGACTTTGTGCAGAGGTGGTAATGTTCTGTCCTGCCCTATTTGTTGAGATTCGGCCCGAAACTATTCTCAAATTTTATTTAGTCAATGGAGCATTTAAAGTAGGGAGAAATATTCGCTAGTTTTCGTTAGCCAGACTGGCAAGTGGACTTCTCAAGATGTGCGGTGAACTGTGAAGTCCCAAAGATGAAGAGGCATCAAGTTCCCCTTTGTTAGCTAGTGGTTGCTCCAAGGTCCACTCATTAGCATTATAAAGTAAAAACAAGGTTCGGAACACCGAGAGCCCAGTGCAGGGGCCGGCTTCTTCCAACTGGGCAACAGGAAAGGCTCCACCTGCGGCCACACACTGAGGATGGCTGGCTACATTTAGAGCGTCCACGCTCCAGCAGCCCATCCCACACATGCTCATTCCGCTGTTAGATGCAAACAGTTCACACTTTTCTCTAATGTGCTATTAGATATCTCAAAATCAATTCAATATTATGACACAAAGCCAAGCCACAGGACAAAGTCCTGCTTTGTCTTTGAGTCGCCCGTGTAACACCCCCAAGTGCGTGCTTGCCTGCCTCTGCCCTCCCCCAGCCCCTTGAGGAGCCATAGTTCATGAATTACAAGACTTTTCATTTCCCCCAGGTTCTTGGGGATGTGGCCTCCAGGTGGATGCGGTGTACGGCATTTATGAACCCGGTCTGGCTTCCCAGAGGGATGGGGGACTAAGATGCAGACGTGTTTGCTTTGCTTCCAATAAAACCCCCAACTCCTTACTTATTAAATAGGTATCATTGCATGGTGATAGCCTGTATTTATTGGGTGCCTCCCGATTGCCACACACAGTGTGGGGTGCTCCCTTTGCACTCCAGGGTGCTCACTGCAGCCCTGTCTGCGCTTCATGGCTGAAGAACCCAGGCTATCCTGAGTGCACAATCTGCCCAAGGTCTCACACAGAAAAGACAAAGATCTGCGCATGCCCCAGCATGCCTGCCCTGGTCACCAGGCCCTGTAAGCGGGCCCTGAGACGGCTAGGGGACTAGGATTTGATTCCCTGCTGTTTGGGTCCAAAAGCTTTCTAATGATTACAATAACTGGTACTAGCTTCAAAATGATCCCAAAGGACTCCTACCAGAAGGGACTCATCATAAGATTAAGGGAGACAGGAAGTGTGCCTCTGGAGAGCAGCATGCTGAGGCTTTGGAGCCATGAGCTTGGGCTTGGACATTAACAACCCTGTGAGTGAAGTAAAAATGGCTTTCTGTCTCAGTTCCACCCCCGAGAGGCATGCCCATTCAAAGCCTACCAGCAAAAATCCCAGGAGACAGTGGAGCTGGTTCTCATGCTGCGGGACCTGCCAGTGTTTGGAGCCTTGTGCTGATCAAACTGGACTACACGGGATGTAGAATGTGCAGGGTCTAGAGTGTCGCCGTCTCAGGTAGTACCCAGGCCTTCATCAGCCTCTCCAGGTTCAGCTACAGCTTTCTTCTGGAACAAGGCTAGGAAGGCCAGAGCCAAATCCTGCAAAGAAACAGCCTGGCTCGGCTATCCCAGGAAGAGATACCAGAAGAAGTGGATGGCAGATCACAGCTTACCTGACCTTGTCTATACCCTACATGAAGCAGGACAAACTTCTATCCTCTAAAAAAAAAAACACAGCTCAAAATGTGTTCCTGGCCAGCCAAGGGTGCATAGTGAGATTCTGTCTCATTCCCAAAGCATGAGTGTCCCCTTGTCCATCTCAGGAGCAAGATCTCAAGGACAGCCTTCTTGATCTACACAAAGCCCAGGATGTCAGTCATAGCTGGTTTTCTCAGAAATGAAGGGTATTGTGGGGTAACAGGGGTACAAAGAACTGAGAGAACAAGGCCACTGTCCCACAAGGCCATAGGAATAGGGCACCGCCAGCACTCGGCTGTCGAACCACATAGGTCCCCTTTTGGAAGTAATGCCCCCCTTCCAGACTGCAGAGAGACTCTAGACACTATGCAGATTGGACTCAAGGGTTTGCCACTGCTAGGCAAGTAGATCCTTGATGGTGGCGAAGCTTATTTCATAGAGTTCCGTCCATGAGCAGAAGCAATGCTTTCAGAATAATGAAGGGATTCAGTAACTTTCCACATCCTCATCATCCTCCCATCAAAGGAAGCAGACTGTCCAGAAGGGCCACTTACCATCTACTGGACAAGCTACTTCTTCATCTTTCAGACACCCTCCTGGAAAGTGGCCACAGTTTCCAAGGTCAAGTTAGAACCTAGTTTAACTACCTACCTAGCTTCCTACTACAGTTAAAATAAGATCTAAAGCAATGGAATATTTAGAAACAGCAGGCAAGCAATCTCTGTGAGATCAAGGCTAGCCTGTGCTACATGGAGTGTTTCCAAGGGAGGAGGAGCACCCGTCAGACTGACTAATGGCAGAATGGGGAATTCCAAGTTACGACATGTACAGTCTCAGCATTCTCTCATTGAAGCCAAATTGGCCAAATTTGTATCCTAAATCCAAGCCCTGTTTTTACCATGGCTCTGTAGAGAAAGTTTACTGCCACAACTGGCTAAAACTCCAATCACAAGATCTGATCCATGTGCTGGTTAGGTTTGTGTCGATTTAATGCAATTCAGAGTCACCAGAGAGTACGGAGCCTTAATTTAAAAAGAAAATCCCTCCATAAGATTGAGCTTTGAGGCATTTTCTTAATTAGTGATTGATGAGAGAGGACACAGTCCACTTTGGGTGGTGCCATTCCTAGGCATGGTGGTCCTGGGCTCTATAAGGAAGTAGGCTGAGCAAGTCACGAGGAGCAAGCAAGTAAGCAGCACTCCTCCATGGTCTCTGCATCAGTGTCTGCCTCCAGGTTCCTGCTTTGTTTGTGTTCCCCATCCTAACTCCATTCAGTGATGAACTATGATGTAGAAACACAGGCAAATTAAACCTTTTCCTCCCCAACTTGCTTTTGGTTGTGGTGTTTCACCATAGCAATAGTAATTTTAACTAAGACATGATGTAACTGAGATGGTCCCTTATCTGTGCCTTGTAATATTTTGGAACATGTAGAAAACTTGGAAAATACAAACCTGCAGAAACTTAGAAAGCCCACAGCCAACCTGGAGAACTGGCAGACAAAAAAATATCAGTTTTTTTAAAATTTGAAATCACTAGTTTTAATAAAATGCCAAATGGGAAGTGTGCGTTTTGATTTGTTGAGAACCATTCTGGGGGAGAGGGGTGACTTCTTTCTGCAACAATGATGTGACTCTCTCCTTGTCTTAGCACATCTCCTGGGAACAGCTAGGAAACAAATATCTTCAACATTTTGTCATTGGAAATGCAGCTAGAAAAACAAAACTCCGTCTCAGTGTTCAGGCACTGGCTAGACTCTGGTTTTGATTATAAACATTAGCAATTTTGAGGGTCTGGCGTGATGTCTAGATGTGAAATTTAGCCAAAGACAGAGCTCAATGCTTTGTAGAGTTTGCTTTAAGAAACTTGGGTGGGGTATGCACCCAGAAGATGCCACTCAAAGCCAAGGCTAGCCCATCGAGAAACTGGCTAATTAGTCTGAGATTGTTTCCATTAAATTAAGCAATTCAATTCAACTAAATTAACAGTCACATAGGGATTACACACAACTGGCCCCAATTAAGTTGGAAATGTCAGCTTGGTAGCCACCAACCTCACAAGTTGGGAACCTTTGCCAGAGATGAACACCTTTCATTTTTCTTAAACCATCAATGGCCTTCAATAATTTGGCCAAATGAGTATGTGTAGAGAAATAGAAGTGACCAAGCCACTGGACTTAAGGGAACATTTCAGGCCCAGGCTACATCCAGGCACAGCTAAGACTTGAAATGTGGGACTGGGCTGAGAGACATCTGCACACAAGGAAAGCAATGTTTTCTGTTTATGGCTTCCATTCCTAACATACTGATGAAGTAAAAATATGATCAAAAGGGCCTTAGACGCCTCTGGGCCAACATATATATATATATATATATATATATATTACACACACATACACTGCCAATATTTATACAGCATTTCCAAAGAATCTTATGAACTCTAATCTCTAAGAGACATATAATCTTTCTCTAAGATTTGTATTTTTAAGTTTATGCCTATGTATGTGTGCCTGAGTCCAGGCCTCATATGTGCAGTAGCCCTCAGAGCCCATCAGAGCCCCTGAAACTTGAGTTACAGGCAGTTGTGAGCATCTGATGCGGGAACTAAACTGGGGTCCTCTTCAAGAGCAGCGGGCACTCATATTAACCAATGAGCCTTCGCCCCATCCCAAGGAGCATAATGTTTATGGAAATGGACAATGTCTTCTAGAGACTGTACCTTAGGTATCCATTAGGAGGTAGTCAGCAGATTCCACTGCAGGGCCGATCAGTGATTTGTGGGCTCTGGGAAGACCGCTACTCCAAAACCATTCCCATTCTGCAGACTCCTGTCCAAAGCGCAGTCTTCACAGCTCCATGGCTTTATGCTGGGGCTCAAATTAAAGCTCTCCTCGGGCCTTTCCGCTCGACCGTTCTCCTGTACAGGAGCCATGGCGCCCAGCCGGAATGGCATGATCCTGAAGCCCCACTTCCACAAGGATTGGCAGCGGCGAGTGGACACTTGGTTCAACCAGCGGGCACGCAAGACCCGCAGACGCCAGGCCCGGCAGGCGAAAGCGCGCCGCATTGTCCCTCATCCCGCGTCCGGTCCCATCAGGCCCATCTTGAGGTGCCCTACAGTTAGATACCACACCAAGGTCCGTGCTGGCAGGGGCTTCAGCCTGGAGGAACTCAGGGTGGCAGGAATCCACAAGAAAGTGGCTCGCACCATCGGCATCTCTGTGGACCCTAGGAGACGAAATAAATCCACGGAATCACTGCAGGCCAACGTGCAGCGCCTGAAGGAGCGCTCCAAGCTCTTACTCTTCTCCAGGAAGCCTTCTGCTCCAAAGAAGGGAGACAGTTCTGCTGAAGAACTTGAACTGGCCACCCAGCTAACAGGACCTGTGATGCCCATCCGGAATGTGTATAAAAAGGAAAAGGCCAGAGTCATCACAGAAGAAGAGAAGAACTTTAAAGCTTTTGCCAGTCTTCGCATGGCCTGTGCCAATGCCCGGCTCTTTGGCATAAGAGCAAAAAGGGCACAGGAAGCTGCAGAGCAAGATGTTGAAAAGAAAAGGTAATGCGCGGTTGGAGAGTTTTAATAAATTTTCCATAAAGCAAGGAAAAAAAAAAAGCTCTCCTCGAGGACACTTGACTGTTCTCCGAAGCAAGCCTGGCGCTACAGAAACCTCAGAAGTGTCCGGATTACGTTCCTAAACCTGTTCTTACCATCCAGCTTGGCCCACACATCCTTGCGCTACAACTCTGAAATACCTCCTTTCTCTATCACATCGTTCAAGACCATATCTCATGGTCATAGATTTTACAGAGACATACATGACTAATCCATACTTAGCATGTTAGTTCGTCAAAAACCCTCTGTATTTTATCAGGACACAGAACCTGAATGGGAATAGCAGGTTTCTGTTCCAAACGCTGTTGTCTATAAGCAGACTTTTCCTCGCTGTTTTTTTTTTTTTTTTTTTTTTTTTTAATTTTTAGTAAGCATAGAAAGTACCAGGCTTGATTGTCACCTTTTCACATGCAGATCATTGTGCTTTGTACAACCTCCCTTTGGACTTGCTCTGCCCTCTGGCAGGTCCTCATCCTGCAAGCAGATTAGTGTCAGCAGCAGGTGTCCACTCCTAGCGAGTTCCTAACGTCCTTACTTTTGAATAGTCACATGAGTAGCCCATGACTTACAGCATCTGTGAGGCCATCTAGACAGACAAGCGCATACCTATTCAATCTCTTTACGGCTACAAGTACTGTTTTATAGGAATTTGGCCATGTTGTCCAAGTTATGGAATTTATTAGCAGGTGCCTGTTTGTGGACCTCCTTTCTGCAATTTACATAAAATTGATAGTAGTATTTCTGGTTTAATTTCTGATTTTATTAATTGTAGTGTTTTTTTGTTATTTTTTTCTTGGTCAATTTAGCTTAAAAAAAAAAAAACAAGAACTGTTAATTTAGTCGTTTTTTCTAAGAACCAGTTTCTGGCTAGGTTGGTTTTTGACTTTGAGCCTAGTTTTAATTACACACATGAGGGTATATACATGTGAGCACAGGTGCCCGAAAAGGACAGGAGTCAGTCTCCCTGGAGCTGGAATTCCAGGCAGAACCTAACATGGGTGCCAGGTTGCCAACTCAAGTGGCCTGGAGAAGCAGCACTTGGTCCTAACCGCTGAGCCATCTCTCTGGACCCCTGATCTCCTAACAATGCTTTAATTTCCTCAGTTTGTTTTAGTCTGTGTCCTTTTAACAGCATCCTAAGATTAAACTTTAAGGATTTGAAATTTTTCATTTTAAAATGTATGTGTTAATGTTATCTATTTCCCTAACCGCACCCCAGCCATTTCGTTATGTTGAATCATTGTTCCGGTTTATCTCAAACTACCTTCTGCTCTCTTAAGCTGTAGACAAGGGAGCCTTCGTCACCCGTTCAGGTCTGCAGCCTCTCTGATCATCTCCACTACATGTCCCCTGGCCACCACCCCCTCATCAGGCCTTTGCTCCCTTCTGAGATGGCTCTTGGCAAATGTTGTCCCTTCTACTCACAGATGGCACCCACGCAGATACTCCCAGCGGCTGTTACTGCCACCAGCCCATTAAGAGATGGTTTATGTGGAGTAGAACTTTATAGATGCAGAGACTGGTGGTGAGGTGGGAACCTTCCCAGGAATCATTCCAGCTATACCAAGCACAAGTAAACAGAAAGTGTTGCTACCTTTGGCCAACGGGCTCAGACAGAGTTTAAAGAGGAAAGTCGTTAGTTAAGGTTGAAAGGATGCTGGCAGGAAATTCATGGCCCGTGCACCTTAGCTGAAGAGCAAAACTTAATGTCTTTTCAATTAGCTTGCTCAGGCTACACAGCTCCATTCCTCACCCTTCTCGGCCCGACCCCACCTCTCGTTCCACGCTCTTTCCTGTCGCGCTCTCTTTGCACCTCCAGCTCCACTGTCTACCTCGCGTGTCATGCGAGGTGCTGTGCTGGCCGCAACAGCATGCCTGTCCAGTCCTTTCTGGAATCAGTTCTCCTTCTTCGACCACCCAGAGGCAGTGAGGGACCAGCCGTCTGCCTTTAGAGGCACATGCTTGACCCGGCCCATGTCTACAATGTTTTAGAAACTAAGGAAAGAGGGGTGAGTCCTGGTTGATAATGAAGAGAGATAGAACCCTGCTTTGTTGGTAGCTTTGTCTTCTGACAATGTGCACATAAAGAAAGAAGCAGAGTGTACACAGCAATTATCACCCTGTCTCCAGGTATCCCCAGACAACCTACACCTTTAGTTGCTTGGAAGTTGTCTATGTGAGCCTTGATTCTTTGACCCCAAACTAGGCACAGGTACCCCTCCATCCTCGGAGTTTTAATACATTCTAGATACACAAGTAAGTGGGTCCGCCATCTGTCTCCAGGACAGCACTCACTGAAGGTGGCTCTCAGGCTTAAGACTCCCCAAGGAGTCTTAGTCAATAGCCAGGTAACGTAAAATGAAAGCATTTCTTTATTTCTTCATGCTTCCCTCAGCCAGAGTGCCTGCCAAGGTGCTCTGGAGTGAGACTGATGTTCCATCACCAGGCTCAGGCAGCCACCACGGAAACCCACGACTCCTCCCTCCCACCCGGAACGGAGCTCTTAGGGTCTTCCCTGTTGCTCACATTTGATGTTTATGCTGCTGGAGACAGGTCTCTAATGGGGAACGTGGCAAGAAAGGCCCCAACTGGCCACTAAGAGAATACAGATAATCAACCCTCAACCCACGCCAAAGTCATTGTCCTGTGGATTGCTTTCTTCTCAAGCTACGGAATGAAACATGCTGCACAGGCCTCTCTTCTGCCCCTTCTGTGCCTGTCATTGTTTCTTTTTGGCATGTTACTGTAAACTTTCTCCCAAATGTAGAACCCAAACTTCAAAGAGATATATGGGTGATGCCTTCAGCTAGGGGAACAGAAAGGTGTTTCTCAGTGCTTGTGTGCCAGGCCACTAACACACACACACACACTCACACACAAATAAAAATCAAGTGAATTCTGAAACTACAGAAATGCAAAGTTTCCCATGGCCCCCGGTCTCCTGCACTCCAGTGGGTTTCCTTCAGCCACTGAAATGAGGGCCTCACAGCTGTCAGGAAGCTAAGGCTGGGCTGGCAGGAAGGCTGGGAAGCCACCTTCAGCTTACAGAGCAACCTGGCAATCACAGGCCTGAACCACACCCATGACTAAGTAACAGAGGCCAGTTTCGGTTTGTTTCTTGGGTCCAACAGGTCTGTGGTCACCCAGTGTGTGGTGGGGGGGGTGGGGGAGTGAGGGGCTGTAAAAGTGCCAGAGGTGCATATTTAACAACTGCCAACAAACTATGACTAAACTCCTTTAGAGACACAAAACCAGTATGGTTACTGATACACTCTACCTCCAAACAGCCTAGTCCAGAGAAGCCAGGAGAAACGCAATTTCTTCTAAGGGTTTTGACTGTCGCTTTGAGAACAAGTACTAGGTTTGCCTTCCGGCTCGGGCACCTCCATGTATCTGAAGAGCCTGTGGGTCGGTGCAGCTGTAAAGCTATGAGAATGGCAGCTCGGGTCAGGGGCATCCTGGAGATTGGGGACCCCTCCTTTCTCATTCTGATACAATTGCCAGCACTGCAGCCACCAGGGTCTCAGAGCCCTGTTTGTCATTATCTACCTCTTCTATATTTGGAAGCACTTTAGGGGAAATGTCAACACACTTAGAAAGCCATCAACCACGAGTTTCTAACCCATACATTTTTTTTCACGTTCTTTCATTGCACATGGAGATTTGAGGTTGAGAATTCGTCTAGGGTGCAGTGGAACCAAAGTGGCATAGAGAGGAACCCAGGGACAGAGCCGTCCAGGTTCCAGGCCAAGTGTGGTGGTTTCTGGCAAGCAGGGTGGGGGTGGGTTAGTACTTCCTGAGAGCTGTCTTCTCTGCTGCCACTAACACGAGCAGGCTCCTGTCCTCCCTCCCAAAGCTAATGAGATCACATAATAGTCAGTCAAGAGAATAATCTTAGGACTCAGGAGCAGGAGAATTGTTAGACACCAGCCTGAGCTACAGAGCAAGTTCAAGGACAGACCCCAACCACAGATAGCAAAACTCTGACTTAAAACGTAAAAAAGAGAGAGATTTAAAAATGATAATCTCATCTTATTTCTTAGGACAAAAGAAGAACATGCTAATCTCAAGAAAATTTGGAAGAGAAAAATCAAAGGCAACTAAATTTCCATCATATTACAGAAAATCTCTATGAATATCTACTAAGATGTACGCCATTCCTCTATACATAATCTCTATGCATGTTAGCTAGGGAGGCAACTTCCCGATGCCATGGGCTCAGCCTTCACCAAGCCACACATACACTTGATGTTCTCTGGTCCTTACTAGCCAAATGGGAAAAGGTGTTTCTGGATCATGTGCGTTGTCGGGATGGTGAATGGGTGAGGTGTGTTTTCCTGCTAATTCCCTGTAAGAGTTCAGCTCAGCACCTAGTGTCTCCCTTTTGAAAATATGTCCAGAGACGCTATGGTCAAGATATCATAAATATAAACTAACAAAGCCAGGTTAGATAGTTAAATCAGAGTCCCGATGGGGTGGGGGAGGAGAGGGAGGGAGAGAGAGGGAAGGAAAAATAGAGAGCTCTCCATACATTTACTGAGATTTATAAGCATTTGGTCACTGTTTGATACTATATACACTATATGATACGATCCTCCAGCCCATGGATGTGCCTTTGAGCTTGTTCCAGTCAGCAGAAGGAGACATCTATGAGCTGGCAAGGTTAAAGCAGGGCTGTCTGCACACAGGAGCTCCTGGGCCTTCTTTGCCTGGTCAGGGTAGGGCCCAGAGGCTGTGCACCCCAGCAAATTCCCAGAGATGGTAGTCTGGTACCCCACTGAGCTGCATTTTCTAAGAGCACTGCTCAGGGAATTTACCTGCTCCTGCCTGAACATTCTACCACTGGTTGCCTTCCTTTCCCCTCACATGATTCTGACATTATGAGACCCCACCACCACCGCAACCACCTGGCTCATCCCATTAGAACTCCCAAAGTGAGGTCCTCAACTGGAGTCAACAATCACGACACACAGGTCCTACATAAACAGGTAGGGTCACAGCATAGCTGCCTCACCACAGAAGACAAGACTCTGGGGATGGTAGGGAGCACGGAGAGTGGGGAGAAGAGCTTGAAAAGGGTTCGTCTTAGACATTAAACCTGTCTGATGTCTGGCTGGTCTATCTCCCCTCCTGTGGTCTGTCTCCCTCTCCAGTCTAACAGCTCTCAATGTGTTCCCACTTGTTGATTGTTGGTCGAATACTCTGCCAGACCTAGACCCTGGTCAGAAAGTGTTTACTGATCCTGCATCCTAAAGAGTGTTTACTGAGCCTGCATCAAAGTGCACACCTGTCCTTTTCCTCAAAGGTTTTGGAGTTTCAAGTCTAACACTAAACACAGGAGACAGAGAAACAAACCCAACTTAAAAATGGGCTACGGTGCTATACGGGCACTTCTCAAAAGGAGAAACACAAACAGCTAAGAAAATTTCAAACAGTGTTCAACATCTTTCCTGCAGAGGAAAAGGGATCTAAAACTCCAAGATGATGTCTCATCCCAGTGAGAATGGCTAAGATGACGATGACAAGGGACAGGGAGAACGGGGGCCCTCACTCATTTCTGGTGTGAGTGAAAACTGGCGCAGCCACTGTGGAAGTCACTGAGGAGGGTCCTCAACAAACAAACAGTCCTAGAACTAAACCGACCCATGAGACCATTCTTGGGCACACACCCAAAGGACTTGATTATTTCACTACAGCTATCCCGGCTCATCCATGTTCATGGATGGTCTCACCATAATACCTAGGGACATGGAGCCAGCCAGGATGCCCAGAAACTGGTTGATAATGAAAATGTGGTGCCTGTTAACAGTGAAATTTTGGTCAGCTGTAAAAAACTAGAATGATGAACTATGCAGGTAAATGGGCGGGGCTGTAAAGTTATTATACTGAGTGGGTCGAGTAGCCCCGACCCAGAAAGACAAATGTCGTGTTCTCACTCATGTATGGATCCTAGCACTAAATCTTTAGATTTGTCTAATTTGCAGTACCAGCAGGCACTGAGAAACTAGAATAGGGCCACTTTGTGTGAGGGAGATCCTGGAGATGGGAGAATAGAGATGTGATGGAGGGAAAGGGGAACAAAGCATATCAACACCTAGGACATTGTTCAGAAGGTAAAGAAAGTACCGTTTGACATCCTGTGTGGAAATTTCCAGATTGGAATCAGAGAGTAGGGCAGAAACTGAAACTCTGAGTGTGGCAATCGGAGTGGGGATTGGTCTTCAATCATTATGCTGCTGTAATAGAATACCAGAGACTGGTTAACTTAGGAAGAAGAGAGGTTTGTGTCACACTGTTCTGGGGCCTGGGAAATCCAAGATGGAGGATGCAGCATCTGGAAAGGATATTTTGGTGCATCATTCCATAACAGAAGGGCAGGAGAACATATGTGTGCAAAAAAAGGAAGGGGACCAAATTCATCCTGAGTCTACCCTAGTGATAACCAGCCCCTCCAGAATAACAGCATTCATGAGGACGAGCCCTCACAGCCCCATCACAGGTGTCACCTCCAGATCATATTGTAGTAAAGACTAAGTAAGCATCCATCACCTGACTCTGGGGACACCACAGCAGTGTTGGTTCACATACCTGGAACAGTCCAAGCTGCCCAAATCCCAAACATAAAGGAAACTTCTACCTCACAAAGATCTTCCATGGTGATTTTTCCATGACACAGCCTGCGTTTTACTTAGCTATTTATCCCAACAAATACCAGAGGTATGGAAAGAGAGACCTGGTAACTTGGAAACCTCCCCCTTCCTCCTCGTGACCCATGGCCTGCACGGCAGGCGGTAGTGACATGCCTCTGCAGTCTACTGCTGTTTGCACCATTTTAGGAACAGTCCCTCACTACTGAGATTTTCCATGTGACATAAATTCCTCAGACTCTCCACACACAGTCACTGCTCCCACAATGTGACATATTTGGAAGTCCCCATGGCCTTGGCTACAATCTTAATGGGGTAGCTTTTTAAAGTTTTATACCCCTCTTTCCATGACAGGCAAGGCTACATTTCCCAACCCCCTTAAAAAATAAACCCTCCAGGTCAGAGGCCTCTGTTGAGCCTGTCTATTTAGGCCCTGAGGTTGGGCTGAGAATAAGTCAACACATAAAAATAGGCAGGAGTATGAAGGCCGATTATTTTAAAAGAAAAACAAAACAAAAAGACCCTCCCAACTTTGGGGGAAACTTGCTGTTAAAAGATGTTTGAGAACGGAGTCAGATCCGGCCTCTTCCAACCTGTGAGATGAAGATGCCGGCTCAGTACCAGACATCTGACTGTCAGGGCACTGTCTGCCTCCGCAGGAGGGACACGGAGAAGAGTCAGCCTGGGTTCAGGGCCTTCCTCCCCACCCTCTCCTACAGCAAACTAGTTTGCTTCCTGTTACTGTCCGCTCCGTCTGTTTGCATGGTGCTTATCAACACATAAACAACAACAAGTAGGGGAGGAAAGAATTTTAGCTTATGCTTCAAGGCGACAATTCATCACTGAAGAAATGCAGGGGAGGAACTTCAAGGCAGGACTTGAGGCAGAGACCACAGAGGAGAGCTACTTACTGGCCTGGTGGCAGACTCTGAGTCACCGACTGGCTTATGCAGCCCAGACTCACCTGTCTAGGAATGGTACTGTCCACACAGATGCTCCCTCCCATATTAACCAATAGTGAAGGAAATGCCCCGTGAGTCTCACTGCCAACCCGGCACAGCGGCTCAGTTGAGGTTCCCACCCACGATCGGCCATCACATCCACTGACCTGGCTGCCTCTCTAAACGCTCCCAAGTCCTCAGTACCACCGGCCCATTCTGGTTCTGATATTTATTTATTTTTTTTGGTCTTTAAAGCAAATTCCACTTGTGAGGCCTTTGTCTACTCATGGCTCTACATCCTCTCCTTCCCAGTGTTCTTCGTGTGTGTGTGTGTGTGTGTGTGTGTGTGTGTGTGTGTGTGTCTGTGTCTGTGTGTTTTATTTTATTTTTTCATTTTTAATGGTCATTTTATTTATTTACATTTCAAATATTATCCCCCTTCCCAGCTTCCCCTCCACAAACTCGCTATTCCCGCCCCCTGCCTCTATGAGGGTGCTCCCCCAGCCACCCACCCACTTCTGCCTCAGTGCCCTAGTATCCCCTATCCTGGGTCACTGAGCCTCCACAGGACCAAGGGTCCCCATCCCAGTGATACCCAATAAGGCCATCCTGTGCTACATATGCAGCTGGAGCCATGGGTCCCCCCATGTGTACTCTGTTTGGTGGTTTAGTCCTTGGGTGCTTTTGGGGGTCCAGTTAGTTAATGTTGTTGTTCTTCCTATGGGGTTGCAATCCCCTTCAGCTCCTTCAGTCCTTCTAGCTCTTCCATTGGGGTCCCCAGGCTCAGTCCAATGTTTGGCTGCATACATCTACATCTGTATTGGTCAGGCTCTGACAGAGTCTCAGGGGACAGTCATACCAGGCTCCTGTCAGTAAGCACTTCTTGGCATCAAGCAACAGTGACTGTATTTGCTGTGTACAGATGGGATGGATCCCTAGGTGGGGCAGTCTCTGGATGGCCTTCCCTTCCGTCTCTGCTCCACTTTGTCCCTGCATTTCCTTTTGACAGGAGGAATTCTGGATTAAAATTTTTGATGTGGGTGGGTGGCCCCATCTCTCAACTGGGGGCAGTGGCTATCCTCTGGATACAGTCTCTACAGTTTCTCCCCTTTGTTGGATACTTAGGCTAATGTCCTCCCTGTTGGATCTTGGGAGACATTTGGGTCCCTGGCATCTGGGACTTTCTAGTGACTACCCCCAGCTCCCCCTCCCCCACTGCTACACACCTTTCAAATTCCCAACCCTTCATACTTCTCCCCCATTTCCTATCTGAACTGGCCCCATTTTTTCCTCCCCTTCCTCCCTCCCTCCCAGATCCCTCTCTCCTTCTACTTCCCAGGATTACTCTCTTCCCCTCTGAGTGGGACTGTCGCATCCACACTTTGGTGTGATCTTTCTTCTTGGGTTTCATTTGGTCTATGAGTTGTATCATGGGTATTCCGAGCTTCTTTTTGGCTAATATCCACTTACCAGTGAGTGCATACCACATTGTTCTTTTGTGACTGGGTTACCTCACTCAGGATGATATTTTCAGGTTCCAACCATCTGCCTGAGAATTTCATGAAGTCCGGTGCCCTTCTTACCTCTGTGGTCATTTCCAAGATCTGCCAGGAACAGAGCATCCCACAGACAGGGATCAGAGGGTGTGAAAGCACTTGGGCGTGGTCTCCATATCCTTTAGCCTCTGTGTCTTCGTCTGCCCCTAACACAGCCCCTTTCCGGAGCAGGCACTCTGGGCCTTAACAATCTCAGGATAATGAAGAAGGAGTTCCGGACCCTCAGGAAGGGAGGAGAGGAAAACCATCCAGGTGAATTAATTACTCCAGGAAAGTCCTGAAGTAACTGGGGCTTCCTTGGCTTGAGAATAACAAAGGAAAACAGATTTGTAAGCCAAAAATATTCACATCTCCAATTATGACTCGATATTTGTTCCACTGTACCCATGCTCTCCCTTGGCTATGCGTGCCAACACAAATACCCTCGTCTTTCTCAAGGTGATCTGGAGAAAATGAGAAGATTGCAGAGATTCCTTTAAGTACAGATACAATGAGCAAATGTTCTCCACCACATCCACAGGGACAAAGAAACCATGATGTGCAGCCAGGACCAATCCCTGTGAGGGGGGTCTTACTGGAAAGACCCAGCTGACTCAGAAACTAAGACGCTCCTGTGTCTGAGTGCTGGGTGCTGGGTGTGCTTCCCTGTGCCTGCTCTAAAATTGACCTTTAAAAGTCAATGTGTTGTGAGGGTTGAATTATGAGCTGGAAATTAACAGTTCTTATATACTCACGATTTCCAAGTTTGCGTTCTCCAGCTTAAAGAAACAGAGGAAAGGGATTAATGCTCCCCATGCCCCTGTGGTAGCCCAGCACATGAATGCCCATCTGTATACAGCTCCAGGAGTGATATAAGCTTACCATCTTACAGATGAGCTGGAAAGACCACAGCAAGGGCACACTATGACCCCTGGGTGCAAAGACAGCAGACTTGTTCAGCTGTAGACACAGGACCCAGATGTATCTACTGCCCTGACTTTATGGTAGACTGCACATGGGATCTTAACACTAATCAGTAAGAAAACAAAGCACACCAGCTCTCGTCCTGCCCTTTCTTCTTCCTCCTCTGGACTGGGTGACCAATGAGCACAAACCCAACGGTAACGCAAGTGGAAGTAACCAAGTTTGGATCTTTCGAACTGTGCTGGCTCGTTTTCTGTCAACTTGACACAAGTTGGAGTTATTGAGAGGACGAGCCTCAACTGAGAAAAGGGCCCCATAAGACTGAGCTGTATGTAAGCCTGTAGAGCACTTCCTCAGTTAGTGATTGATGGGAGAGGGCCCACTCCATCGTGGGAGGTGTTGGTGCTCCTGTCCTGACTTCCTCCAGTGATCATTGTGATGTGGAAGTGCAAACCCAGTAAATAGCCATGGTGTTTAATCACAGCAATAGAAATCTCAGCGAAGAGTCCATGGCAAACCCAGGCACAGTAGTACATCTGCAATCCCCTGCTTCTACACGGATTTAAAGGACAGAGGCAAGAGAATTCCCAGAAACCCATGGGCCAGTTGGCCTGGCTTACACAGTAGCAAACAAGAGATCTAGCCTCAAAGAATCTGAAAGATAAGAGCTAACACCAAACTTGGCCATACACACAGTGAAATGAGCCTCTACACACCACAGACACACACGAATACACACACACATACACACATTCACACACACAAATACACACACATATATACACACACACATACACACACATACACACATTCACACACACAAATACACACACATATACACACATATACACACATTCACACACACAAATGCACACACATATATACACACACACATACACACACATACACACATTCACACACACAAATACACACACATACACACATTCACACACACAAATGCACCCATATATATATATATATATATATATATATATATATATATATATACACACACACACGTACACACATACATACACACATACATACACATACATACACACATACACACATTCACACACACATACACACACATTCACACACACATACAGACACATACACACATACATACATACACACACACACACACACACACACACCATTTAAAAGAAAAATAACCAGAGGAATTATGTCATCTCTTGGCAGGGGTGGGAGAAGAAAGGTTTTTAGGTGAAAATGATTATTAAATTAAGATATTACGACTGTAAGTTTGCCTACGTTTGAAATTTATCACACACTCTGGATTCCGTCTTAAGCAGCTATGATGAGCTGCCTCTGACCTTTGTCTTGCCACCCTCTGCTAAATGCCTGGAAGGAAGGGAGTGTGCCTCATTCATCATAAGACCTAGCAAAGAGGGCAGCTTGCAAGACAGGGTGGATGGAATAAAAAGAAAGAAAAAAGAAACATACACGCACACACACACAGTCAAGTACACTAGGCTGGATTTTTATACCTTGATTCCTGGATAACTGTGCATTTTGAGGGAACTCATTTCTTACTCTCTAGGCTTTGTCAAATAAGACAGTGGGTCTCTGCACTCATTATACTAGACTTTTATAACCTAGTGTTTGGAGTAGCATTAGACCTAAATGTCCTTTAGGGTAAGAACATTGTATAGTCGAGTTTTGTGCCCTGAGCATGAAGTGCTGGGCCTGACCCACAGACATCTCTTCAGCATCCATTCAGTACAGTGGATCTGTCAAAGGCTGGTAGGCCTCCAACGTCTGGAATCCTTAAGTTTGACTGTGGAGTTTTGAGCAAACTGTTCCACGAGGACAGGGTCACTCAAGGAATGAGGACAGCAGTTCTTCCCATCCTCAGAGAGCCTTTGTTTTCACCTGAGTGACCAGAGAGGCAGAACTAGAGACAGGGTGGGAAGCCACTCAGGATGGTCAGAATAAGATGCCCCTCAAAGCAAAGCCAAAAGTGCTGTGGGAGGATTGGAGAGGACACAACATCTGGCTTAGGGATTCTGGAAGCGGCAATCTTGAGCAAGTGGCTTCTCCACTGCAGACAAGAAGTGGCAAAGGGAAGAGAGAGCATCGTGAAGGTCGTATCATTTTTTTTAAAATGAAACACAACCGGGGATGTTATCAAAAACACTGGCAGTTACGTGGGGAGAGCTAAGCGCCACAGGAGTGTGCTCGCCACAGTAAACAATGGGCTTATTCAAGGAGGCGAGGCCAGGGAGAGCTTTTGGAGACAGAAAATGAGGAGTTACATCAGATATTTTGAAACAATGATCTTTGGCCACAATGAACAGCAGACAGTTGCTGGGCAGATGTCCTTGAAGATACACTTCTGTTTTAGGCTGCAGTGGCTGGGGGAGGGTGGTTACAGTAAGGCAAGCTAAGGGAGAGTCCTCCATGCTCTGCTCACTGGTGCTTGTTGCTGCTGCTGTCACGGCTGACCCAAGCGCTGCTTTTCTGGCTGCCAACTTTCACACTTCTTTCGAAGGCAGCGGGAGAGAAGATGGATAAAGAAACAGGCAGGCTCCAGGAAGATGCTGGGCACTTTCTCTTTAGTAGAATCTTGAGATACCAGCAGTAATGGCTCAGGGCAGTGATTCAGAGTCACATCACACACATACAGAAAAGCCCGTGCTTCAGGGAACTTCAGAGGGTCTTGATATAATTAGAGAGTCATGATATAATTAGAGAGAGCCGCGTTCTACACAAGATTCTTTTATTTGTAAGAAATGAAACAACAGAGAGCCCCTGTTTTTTTTATTTTTATTTTAAATAAGTGAGTACACGGACAAACCAGAAGAGGGCGCCAGATCCCATTACAGACAGTTGTGAGCCACCATGTGGTTGCTGGGATTTGAACTCAGGACCTCTGGAAGAGCAGCCAGTGCTCTTAACCGATGAGCCACCTCTCCATTCTCCATTAAGATTGTTAATGCTGTCCGTCAGTTCTCCTGTAATTCTAAAGAGCGCAGCTTGCGATGCAGTACGCCACATGACAAGAACACAGAGTTTAATCTGCAGCATAGTTTAAATTATAAAACATACCCCTGTAGCTGTTAATGACCATTAAGGAATATATTATGGGGGCTAAGTTGACAGACTCCAGTTAGCTATTGCTTTATGATACACTGCTAACTTAAAGCAACACGCGTTCGGAGTGTCTCCCAAAGCTGCCATCAAGGTGTCAGTCAGGGCTGGGTCCTGACGGAAGGCTCAGCTGGGAAGATCTTCTAAGATCAACTGCTTGCTGGCAGGATTCAGGTGACGCACGGTGGGACTTTGGTTTCTTGTCTCTGGGCTTTGGACATTGCAGGCCCTACATGCCTCTCAACATGATGCCTTCCTTTATCAAAGGCAGACGGGGAGCTGAGTCCCTCATCACTTTGGGAGGAACATCCTCTCAGGACTGCCAGGATTTTATTGTAAAACCAATGTCCTCAAGGAAAGGGGTTTTCACAGGACTGTAAGTGCACAAGACGGGTCTCTTGGTGCCATCTCTGAAAAACTGTCGTCTCGTATTTCACAGAATTCCTAGTGAAATTCACAAAATTCACAGTGATGAGGAATTTTCAAATAATTATGGCCAAGTGAACCGACAGATCTTGGGATCCATGCAGGGAAGCAGTTTATTCCGTGGAATGCCACAGTCAAGGATTAAAAACTATGTCTATGAGTACTGCTTAGAGAGATGGGGTTCTATCGTATGGGCAACCACGGAGCACCGCCTCACAGCGGAGCACCGCCTCACAGCGGAGCACCGCCTCACAGCGGAGCACCGCCTCACAGCGGAGCACTGCCTCACAGCGGAGCACGGCCTCACAGCCGCCTCACAGCGGAGCACCGCCTCACAGCCGCCTCACAGCGGAGCACCGCCTCACAGCGGAGCACGGCCTCACAGCGGAGCACGGCCTCACAGCTGCCTCACAGTGGAGCACGGCCTCACAGCTGCCTCACAGCGGAGCACGGCCTCACAGCGGAGCACCGCCTCACAGCGGAGCACGGCCTCACAGTGGAGCACGGCCTCACAGCGGAGCACCGCCTCACAGCGGAGCACGGCCTCACAGCGGAGCACCGCCTCACAGCGGAGCACGGCCTCACAGCGGAGCACGGCCTCACAGCGGAGCACCGCCTCACAGCGGAGCACGGCCTCACAGCGGAGCACCGCCTCACAGCGGAGCACGGCCTCACAGTGGAGCACGGCCTCACAGCGGAACACGGCCTCACAGCGGAGCACGGCCTCACAGCGGAGCACCGCCTCACAGCGGAGCACCGCCTCACAGTGGAGCACGGCCTCACAGCTGCCTCACAGCCGCCTCACAGTGGAGCACGGCCTCACAGCGGAGCACGGCCTCACAGCGGAGCACCGCCTCACAGCGGAGCACGGCCTCACAGTGGAGCACGGCCTCACAGCTGCCTCACAGCCGCCTCACAGTGGAGCACGGCCTCACAGCGGAGCACGGCCTCACAGCTGCCTCACAGCGGAGCACCGCCTCACAGCGGAGCACGGCCTCACAGCCGCCTCACAGCGGAGCACCGCCTCACAGCGGAGCACGGCCTCACAGCCGCCTCACAGCGGAGCACCGCCTCACAGCGGAGCACGGCCTCACAGCCGCCTCACAGCGGAGCACCGCCTCACAGCGGAGCACGGCCTCACAGCCGCCTCACAGCGGAGCACCGCCTCACAGCGGAGCACGGCCTCACAGCCGCCTCACAGCGGAGCACCGCCTCACAGCGGAGCACGGCCTCACAGCTGCCTCACAGCGGAGCACGGCCTCACAGCTGCCTCACAGCGGAGCACGGCCTCACAGCGGAGCACCGCCTCACAGCGGAGCACGGCCTCACAGCGGAGCACCGCCTCACAGTGGAGCACGGCCTCACAGCTGCCTCACAGCCGCCTCACAGTGGAGCACGGCCTCACAGCGGAGCACCGCCTCACAGCGGAGCTCCCACACCGTAGTTCTGTGTGGATGAAATAAAATACTCTTCACGCCGTCTGGTTCACATCCTTCCCAGGAGTGCTTCCTTCACACAAAGAATGTGCCAGCTACATTCCTGAACAGGAGAAGGCAAATGCTGTCAGGACTGATTTGGGATTCTTGGAGGAAAATCATTAGGACAGATGGAAGAGGGACAGTGGGACAGAGGGCAAGTGGGATGAGCATCAGTGACGATTCATAAAACACTGTGCCTTTGATCTACAAGCCACCAGCTTAGTAAGGGGTTGCCCTTGAGACACTCCCTTACCATATACATTCTTGGAATTCTTCCGGAAAAGCCCCAAACCTCAGGGTTATCTTTTTCCTTTGTGTAATGTACTGCTCTTTGATTTACTTATCATCCCCTATGGGGTTGTGGGTAAAATTTCACCTTTTTTTTAATTGTTCAAGATCCAGGCACACATAAGCGCTGTCCCTGTAACTGGTGCTGTGTAGTTCCTGCTAGATATGCCGATCAGTAAGTTCTCAGACAGCTTAGACAGAAGCTACCACCCAGCCAGAGCTGTGAAGCGCCCTCATGGCCTTACTGGTTGACTTGGCCTTCAGACATTACCACTGACTTTTTCCATCTCATGACAGGATATTAAACATGTCAACACCACACTTTTCAAGAAATGTGAGAAGCTGGCTCGGGTCACTAAGATGAGCATGCTCAGTCAGTGAGTAGTAAGGCCCAGCCCGCCTTAGGCTAGCCCCCAGCATTTCCCCAGACACCAATGTGGAAGGCATAGGCTCTGGACTGAAAGCAAAAAAGTGAAGAATTCAGAGTACAGTGTCAAACAAGTTTTGCCTGGGAGTAACCAGCTTAGAGTTGTACGTCATACTCTTTAAGGAGGTGCTCGGTGGTGGGGTGGATGGGGAATTTAGGTTATATGCAGTGCAGTTTGGGCTTTTATTGTCAAGTCTCACTTCAAAAAGCCATACACGTTCTCTAAAATAGTGGTGGAGGTGGGGGTGAGAGTGGGGGTGGGGCAGACAGATTCACGGACAGAGACAGAGAAACAGGCAGACAGACAGACAGGTGTGGGGGTGGGGCTGCGTGTACCACACTTCAGAAATCACACTAAGTGTAGCCACACTGCTGCTCACGTTGGGTTTTCCACCTTAAATACAGTACACGTTTGGAACAAGGCACAGAACAAAAACATTCAGCTCAATGACTCACGGCAAAAGAACCACATCAACCACCACCCCAGCTAATGAAGGTGACTTACTCCCCAGAGCCCTTCATGGACCTCCAGACCAACACCCACCTGAGCCCACAGGAGCACTGTCTCACCCTGTGGTAACCTCTGCCTTCCTTTAACTTAGCACTGAGCACAGCAGTAAACAACTTAACCCCACTGCTCTCCGAGCTCTGCTATGTCTACAGGAAACATGATGTACGAGTTTTTCTTTCCTCGGTCTACCTTCCTTTGTTCAGTGCGTCTGAGCACTCCACCGAGGCTGCCCTGGCTGTAGGACCTTTCCCCAGGGCCTCTGACAGACATGCCTCTGTGAGAGCCAGTGTGTGCGTCTAGAGTAAAATGGGTGGGCTCCTCACAAACTCGGCAGGGTTCTTAGAAAGAAGAGTTTGCATCAATCTGCCATTCCCGGCAGTCACCTCCCTTTCTCAGGAGCACTTAGTAGGCCCGACCACCTAACCACAAGCCACAGATGGAGTCTGTGGTCATCTCTGATTTTAATTTAATGACCCACTCTAAGCACTTGTTTTGTATTTTTATTTGGCTATTTCCTTTAGCATGATGCTCAATTTTTAAGTTGGGTTCTTTTTCCATTGACTTATAATTGTCAGGCACACACAAATACCTCATTCTCGGTTGGTAAACATCTCACCCAGGTAGCCCAGGCTGACTTCAAATGTCTAATCCCCCTGTTTCATTCAGCCTCCCAAGAGCTGGGATTACAGGAAGGAGCCACCAGACCTGGCTCCTTATCAAGTCTTTAAACAGCTTCTAACTTGAATGCAGGCCAATCTTTTAAACAATTGTCTCTGTCAACAACCACCACGGTTTAGAGGAGGGGCTCAGAGGCCCCACCCTTTCTGCGGACCTACTGACAGCTAATGGCTGACTGACAGACTGGAAATCATTTTCTTTAGCGACACAGGCACTGGTAAATTACCCATGTTCAGTAAATAACCTCACAGCCACGTGACTGCAAGTAACCCTAATTAGATTCAGTGGGTTGTTAAACAGGACACAGAAGTTGGGGGACCTGTTAGGAGGATGAGGTCCAGAAAGAGTGGGAGGAGAGGGAAAGGGAGGGGGAGGTCACTGCTGAGACATAAGCCTGTCTCTGGTCAAACAGCTGTAGAATTACTGAGACTGCATTATCAGCCCTGGCACCAGACTTCCTAGAGGCCGATGACTTCAGTAAGTACTGTTGAAGTCACGCAGACAACTGAGATATTCTGCACCATTGTTTCTCAAGATACAGGGCTATGACTGCCCTGCCGCACCCCCAACACACCAGGGACTATAGAAACTGGAGCTACAGTGCTGGTCACCCCATCCAGGGACTTGATGGCCTCTGAGAACTGTCATCAACAATCCCTGTCTCAGTAACACCAGGAGCTACTTGTTTACAGGAATCAAAACTTCACTTACGTCTGCTAACTCTGTCTGGCCTGCAAAGGTGGAGGCTTGTGCTCGGGAGGCTGAGGCTGGGGGAGGTTCCGGGCTCCACTGGCCTCAGCTAGGAAGTGATAAAAGCGGGGCTCTCAGCCTAGTTGATCCAGACAAACTCACAGGTCCTGCATGGCACTGTCCCACACCAAATACTCAGCAGCCCCAGCTGTAGCCTTCCCCTCCCGACCACAACCCCATCCAGTCTCTTCTCCCTTCCAGCCATCCATCCCCACCTTTCCCCTCTCCCTTTCTAACCTGGTTCCCTTCTTCTTTTACCTAATAAAACCCAGCATTCTCTGCTGCCTTTCCCCCAGCCTTGCCCAGAAACAAGGGAAAGCTTGCTACAGACAAACCTGGGGAGCGGCAGGGCTTTGCAGCACCAGACATCGTGGGGAGCCCCATGAGTCCCCACCTGTGGCTCTGCCTGTGATTATCATCAAATGGTTTCTTATTTACACTGTTTTTCTGTTGCCTATTTTTATTTCCAAAGCCCTGATGCACCTTCTTGACTAATGTTAGTGTATTACTGCTATACAAGGCTATGGATGAAGACACAGGCCTGAGAGGTTGGTTATGAGTCTCTGAGCCCGGTGGTAACAAGAGTCTCCAGAAAGCACACATCAGTGTGTAAGCAGCACTGTGTAATAATTCTGTATCTCCATAGATACTGATAGCCACTTGAGCCCCCAGTCTGGAGAAAGTTAGCAATGCGTGGGTTAGCTCCTTCACTGTGCTATGATTTACTGTTCCCGCCCCCTTTCTGGCAAGAACATCACAAAAGATTAAAAAATGGCTCAGAGTTACCATTCAGAAGACCATAATAATATCAGTTTTCCGCCTTGTAGCCCTTGGCAGGACTCCCTTTTCATAGATCACAATGTGGGCAGGGGGCCAAGAGATGGTGAGGGTGACTCACGGGTCACTGCAGTTTATAAGTCAGAATAATAAAAGGGAAGGCAGATCTGACATCACTGGCAAGGGAAAATTTTTTGGTGTTGTGTTAAGCGAATTAATTACAGCCAGCTCTGAAAAATGTGGGAGGAGGACCATGCTGGCCGAATAAAGCCAAGACCAAGGCAGCAGCAAAACAAAAAAAAAAAATCACCCATAGAAAGTCAAAGTACGATACTACAAAAGGGTCACAGAAGGGATTAAGGGCTGTTTATCCTAAGGCCAAAGGAAAAATAAAACAGTCCATGGACACAAACACTGTCCATCAGGAGAAAGAGAAAGTAGCAGGAATGCACCACAACCCACAGTGAAGGCCTTGAGAGGCCTTTGCTGCAAGCCTCACATCTCAACTGCAAACTGAAAGCACAGAGGAAACATTTCAAGATTAAGCTTGTAAGTTCTCTTGCTGAAGAGCAAATGAGCCATGATTATTATTAGGCCTTGGCTGTGGAGTGAAAGGCCACCTTTGGCCAAGGATTATGCTTTTATTAGTATGGTCTTGGCTTTGGTGGAAATGTCTATCTCATGAATGCAGTGACTATATTGGAGCGCGTGCCTGACTGAGCTACATGCTGAGTGACATCTATCTATTTATAAGCACTTCCGAGAGTTGTGAGAAGCCCAGCATTACTTCCGCAGCATGGCACCCCTCCATCAGGATGAAGGCTCTTGGCCACTTCACTTCAGGAACCACTGAATCAGCAGGCAGACAGGAAGTGTGCAGCATCCACTTAGCAGATTCTATTCCTCACTCTTGGCCAGTAGAGCTGTCTTATCTGAACAGCAATTTAAACATGGATGTTATAGAAACACAAAGGCAAAGACAGCTGCTCAAGCACAGCTCCGAGCAGAACTACAGCTAGTTGTATAAACTGGGTAAACGGCCTGCACGGCCTGAGCTGCCTAGGCCTGTGGGCACGTCACAGCCCTCGAGCTGGGTCTTCGAGGTAGGGGAGTGCAGTACATGCTCATCACCTGCCTCCCATTTCTGAGTGGGCGGAGAGGCTCTGGATACACAATTAAGTCCGTCATTTCCCTCAGTGTTGGGATCCCTCCCTATCATGATGAGGCTTCACATAATGCGGTGCCAAGTGGTCCACCTTCAGATGGGCTGGAACAGTCTACAGGGCTCTGCGGTTCACTTCCACCTGTCTACACTCAGGGTCCTGGTTAAATACGCCTCGTCTCTGGGAAAAGGCTGACAAGGAATTCATTAGTAATTCTAATAAATCATAGGCTATTTATCAACTGCAATCTTAGAGTTTCTTGGGGAACTCTGAGTGAAGAAAGGCAAACTGTCAACGTGTCCCACTGTTCAAGAGAGAAGACAAATCAGCCAGTTATTGGGAAATCCTGTACTAGCAGCAGGGAAAACTCAGGTTTTGGAATCTGCCTACTTCCTCTCTTTCCAGAGCTTGTACCCCAAGTTTCCTAGAACATTACTGAGCTGACAGGGCTCGTAGAATGAGGCAAGATAGCTGGCCAGTCACACAGATTCAGCAACTGACTGCTGCTAGCCATACTTTGGAATCACATCTTTCTATGTAGGTGACAAAGCAAAAGAATAATTCTGAAAAAAGGCATCAATACTAGAAAACCAAAGCTGAAACTACAAAAATTAGGACAGGTGGAAATACAGAATTTAGCCAGAATAGATGTGCACACTGCCCTGAGACTCTACAACGATGATACCTATGACTGGTCCTCACCGTAAAAGAAGACACCATGCCACATCCACGATTCCACACCCACCACACACCCACCATACTACATCCATGATGCCACACCCACCATACTACATCCATGCCACACCCACCATACTACATCCATGATGCCACACCCACCGTACTACATCCATGATGCCACACCCACCATACTACATCCATGATGCCACACCCACCGTACTATATCCATGCCACACCCACCATGTCACACCCACGATACTACATCCATGATGCCTCATCCATGATACCACACCCACCATACTACATCCACGCCACACCCACCATGTCACACCCACCATACTACATCCATGATGCCACACCCACCATGCTACATCACTCCCTTTTTTCTTTTTAGTCTGGCCCTCTAAAGGAAGACATTAGTAGCTCTCTTTTGAGCAAACAGCCCATGACAAGAGAGCCTGTGACCCAGCTTAGGTGTGGAGAAGCCAACAGAATGGAGGTGACTGCTTTGCAGTGTGGCCTGTGACCGACACAACCACAGTGGCCATCCGACCTTGACCTAAAAGGAGAATAAATTGATTCATTTGTTCACTTGATTTCAGAAACTTGGCTCTTTAGAACATTTCTTTTCTTCCCTTTTCTCTTTTAGTGCAGCCCACCCACTATTCATCCACCCACCCACCCCGCAATGGCTTCCCTAAGCCAAGACTCAGACACAAAGTCATTCCTGTCACCATCTGTTCAGTGGCAGAAACTTTGGGACATTTTCCCCTTGAAAGCTAGTGTGACAATGGAGAGGAGAAGCAGGTAGCTAAGGGACTAGAGTCTTTGGTGAGCATTCACGAGCAAAATTCATTTATGAACTTTTTAAAGACCCTCTAAGTGTTAAGACTACTTTATGTTGATGGATTGAAATGTTAAATTCCAAAGACAGGTAAACCAGAAACTAGGAGTAGAAATTATCCCAATTATAAATAAGAACATGGAAAAATACAAGGGACAAGTGATTTATGATGCATGGGACCCAAAACTGAGCAACACAGGCCAGAAACCTAACAATTCTCTTCGACATTTGTAGCGAGATGTTTAAGCTCAGCCGCGGCCTTCGGTGCCTTTCCACCGACATTACTGAGCAAGCGTCTCAGTCAGGCTGATATATGGCACCATTTCTAGCTGTCTTTGCCCACAATAAGCTTATTAAACAACGCCTTTGGGCCTGACAGTTATACCACGAAGAGCCAACAGCCTGTTTCCAGTGGTTATTGGTAGAGCTGTGATGTGGGTGTATCCCTTCTTGATTTGGAAATTAAGCCACACACACACTTCCAGTGTAGTTAAGTCTGTCTGTGACATAAACACAAGGTCCCAACAGTGTTGATGTTTCCGGCACCAAATCCACATTTTACCATTTCTGGCAGTAATGGAGCCAAGCTAACAATTCCACAGGCCTGTGGTATCTGGGCACCCCTCCCCCATTTATACTAGTTTTTTCCAAAGAATAATGCCCTTGTGTGAGGCAGAGCAAGGGTGAACCCTGTACTAGCCTCCTTGGGCCAGAATCCTTCAAGAGTGCAAATCCTGAACTTACCAATAACCAGACAAAGGTACAAAGTTCTGTTTAATGAACTTCACAACTGCAAACATCTGAGAACGCCACAAAATAAGTATGTTTGCTGGCAAGCAAATTTATTTAAAAGTTGGTATCTCATATTTCAGATAGACAGGCACTGGAGGAATCCGAGAAGGTAAAAGGGACTGCCACAAGCTGCTTCTCAGTCAGTACCGGTTTCGAAGCTGGTTGCTGAGGTCTTGCAGCTCTGCCTCCAGAGCACTCACGGCCGCCATTTCACTAGCTAGCTCTCCAGAGACTTCTCCACTTACCACATCTGTAAAATTCTGCTGTAATGTAAAAACAATACAGCCATCAAAAGGTGAGAATTTCTTCCAAGTCATACAGACACAATGCTGAGTGAGGGCAGCAGTTTAGAGTCCCAGTCTCTCTGCATGCCTCTGTACCGTATTATACTGTAAGTGTACTGCACTGCACTGTACTGCACACTGCACTGCACACTGTACTGCAGCGTAGTGTAACTGTACTGTAACTGTACTATGCACTGTACTGCACTCTGTACTGTACTGTAACTGTACTACACTGTTCTGTACTACACACTGCACTGTACTGCACACTGCACTGTACACTGTACTGCACTGCGCACTGTACTGCAGTGTAGTGTAACTGTACTGCACACTGTACTGTAAGTGCACACTGCACTGTGCTGAACACTGTACTGTAAGTGTACTGCATTGCACACTGTACTGCACTGTACACTGCACTGTGCACTGTACTGCACACTGCACTGCAGTGTCGTGTAGCTGTAGTTTAACTACTGCACGCTGTACTGCACTGCACACTGTACTGTGCTGTACTGTAACTACTGTGCACTGTACTGTACTGCACACTGCTACACACTGTACTGTACTGCAGTGTACTGCACTGCACACTGCGCTGCACACTGTACTGCAGTGTAGTGTAACTGTACCGCGCACTGTACTGTAAATGTAATGCACTGCACACACTGTACTGTACTATAACTGTACACTGTACTATAACTGTACACTGTACTGTACTGCACACTGTAGTGCACTGCAGCACCTGCTCAGACCCCAGACGGTACAAAGCCAAATTGTGTGCCCCAACTTACAGATTCAAGAGCTCTCCAACTACAGTTCACTGGGAGAGCACTTGCCCAGAGGGCCCTAGACCTTGGATTCAAATCTCTACTCTGTTCTTAAATGTTGACTGCTTTTGTCAATGTTATACAATAGTGTTTGAATGAATGATGTACATTCATCCAAACAAAATTCTATTTACTGTGCTTGTCTGGTGCGTCAGAAAAATCAAGATTTTTATGAGCATATACGGGCAGGGAGGAGAGGTAGGTTTGCACACGTGCATATAGTAGACATATCATTTATTTGGCTTGCTGTACATCTTTTTCATACAAACTGAACAAATTTCTATTGTTCAGTGACATCCTAGCAGACTGACAGAAACGCTGCTGCAGTGAGCTGAACAAAAAAAACATCTTGTAGGCAAAGACCCTGCACACACAGCAGGTTTCTGAACCAGTGAGCACAGCACTGAGGAGTGAAGCAGGGAGCCTCAGAGGAGGGTTCTGCTGGGCATCAATTAGTCCTGCCTGTAGCCTTCCTGACGTTCTTGGCTGTGACCTGTACAAATGTGAGGTGCCGAGGATGCTCTGTCCTGAGGGGGCCTGGCCTGAATTTCCTACAGATGTATAGTGTCTGTGCATGTGTTTGAATTGGCAGTTGTTTGTTTAACTGGGCAATGGGAGGTGAGGACAACAGCTCTAGGCAGACCCACAATGACCAAGCCTGTCCCGGCTTTAACTCTCTCTGTAAAGTGCAATTAAGTTTGCCTTTATTATTTATCTTCTTTAGCAGCAGTGACCTGAGGTGCATGACCTTTCACCCCACAATTCTAATGAACTCACAGGACATTCTTACCTTTGCTTTGGATAACAAGCCACGTAAATTGAGCCGAACTGAAGAAAGTGCTTGTACAGCTTCCTGGGGACTGGACTTGCTCTCACTGCATTTTATAGCCACTGCAAGGTAAACGCAGGGAAAGCATTTGAACTGATCATCTACAGGATCAAAAAGCAGCCGTTTACTAAGAATTTACAATAATCAACTTTAGAAGTCTGTACTTCCCTAACTCCTCCCTCTTTACTTTTTCTCCTTGGGGGTTCTGGGAAATCACCCCAGGCCTGTGCATGCTGGGCAAGCATCATCTAGCACTGAGTTACACTCCGCCCCTTCATCCTTCATCCTATATAGGAGAGCACTGCTAAGGAGAATTCTGAAAAAGCGGGTACATTAGGCAGGGATCCCACGCACACATACACATACACATCCCCATGCATATACATGCACACATACCAGTAAATTAGGCAAGCGAATAAACAAAGCCTCGCTGAAAGCAAGGCATACAGAGGACCAAAACAGACATCTCAGTGGACTGTCCATGTCCAGAGCCACTAAGGAGGACGTGTTGCTGATCTGACTGGCTCAGTAAAGTGACACACCACATGTGCCAAGCTCACAAGCTTGCGGCATTCTTAATACCCAAATGTATGGCATTCTAGGAGAACAGGCACCAACAATCTGCACGTCTTCATCTAGGGAGGGTAGCCATGGTCAGGCACACGGCTCCTGAGCCACCTCCAACACCAGCACTGAGGGAAATCTCTCTTCCCTAGAAACTCTGGAGGGCTGGCTGTTGACGCCTTGTAACACACAACTGTAGCCCTCTGCATAGACAGGGGCATGGGGTCTTTCCATTGTTTTAGATCTTTAGTTTCTTAGATTATGTTCATGAGCTGGAGAGATGGCTCAGGGGTTAAGAGCATCTAATGCTGTTCCAGAGGACCTGAGTTCAGCTGTCAGTACCCAGTTTACAACTGTCTAGAACCCAGGCCCAGGGATCTGGTGCCTCTTCTAGACTCTGCAGGCACTGCACACACGTGTGCATGACATACACACAGGAGAAACACTCATACACATAAAACAATAGATTTTTTAAAAATTATGTCCACTAAACTGTAGATCCTATTTTTAAACCACAGCATTATAGACCACAGCTTCGAACTCTAAGCAATCAGAAGAAACAACCTGTGGCCTGGCAAAATAACTTGATCCTAATTAATAATACCTGTGGCCAGCAAGAACTGGGCTTGATGTTTCTACAAACACCTATAGTTCTTCTAGGTTTTTTTTTTTTTTAATCATCCATTTTTAAAGCCAGGTGTGGTGGTCTTTAATCCTAGCACTGGGGAGGCAGAGGCAGAACATAGTGACTGAGTTCCAGGTCAGACAAGACTACAGGGAAAGACTGTGTCTCAAAAACAAACAAACAAGCAAGCAAAAAGGACACACATTCTATCAGCTCCCATTCCAATCTCACTCCCAAAGTACATCAGAGACAGTGGTTGGGGCAGGAGAGGGAGGTGAGACCTACAGAGACCAGAAAGGACCAGAAAGGACCAGAAAGGACCGCTCTCCTGATTCTGCAAGTATCACAAAGGTGGTAGCACCTCAGAGGGGCTCCGAAGTGCAGCGCACTGCCCTGTTCTCAACCATGCCGCAGACCCTGGCAACGCTCACCCTTGGCAATCCGACTGGCACCAAGATTTCTAAAGCACCATATTTCCTTTCCAAAGGGTACGATGAAGAGACAGTGTTGGGGGAAAGACTAAAAAGAGGAAGGGAGTTGACAGAAAACCTGTGCCAAGTGCCAGAAGGTGGTTTTCTGGGGTATTTCTCCAGCCTGAAGTATGGCAGACCAGTTTAAAGCTAGAACTCGGTAATGACAGAAACTATCTGGGTATGTCTGACCATCAGAGAGCTGGGTTCAGAGATGTTTGCAGAGGGCAAACTTAAGTAGATAAGACATTCTTCAGAGAATGAATGTGTGGGTCCCATACACATAATACCACACCCAAAACTGCCAAAGGACTCAACCCCCTCTTTTGGCTAGTACAGGCCACAGAACTGCAGCACCCCCAAAACAGACTTCTGTAACCATCTCAGACCTTCTACCTTCCAGCCCCTGAGTTCAGCCTTCCACCTTATCTGCCAATCCTGGTGGTCCAGGAAAATGGACACTTACATTCTCCCAGTCAAAGACCTGAAAGGCCACGAAAGAATTATTAACTTCTAAGCCCATTCTAAACAATCTGAATGTTCAATGGCCTCTTTACAGGCAGTTAAACTTTATCCCTATCCCTCTCGGATCTCTCTTTGAATTCCTTATCATATGGACCAGATCCTCTACTTCAAAAGAAATCGGGTGGGGGTGGGAGAAATTTACATTTAAGGGACATGTAAAATAGTGTTACTAGTGAAACACTCCTGTGGATTCTTCCTAACAGCATAGGTAGGTATGTCTCATTTTACCTACACCCAAACGAAGGCTTAGAGACGTTAAATCACTGACCCAGCACCACCCAGCAAGCACGTGGGAAAGGTGGTCCTGGAGCGTCAGAGTCCCTGGTTCTAACGCTCTGCCCTGCTCACTGCCCCTTGCTGGCTCCTATTTGCCACCACTATCGGGGCAGTAAAAAGTTAGGCCGAGAACCAGGAGGCTTACAGTTTTTGTGACTCCATTCCTAAAGCCAGGACTTTATTAATTCACTGGGATTATATTCCCACGGCGTAACACACCCACATTCAAATATCAATATAACAATGTACTGAATTTAGTGTTCTTTGATAATGCAAGAATAGTCTAAGCCTGCACTATATCTAACAAGCAAACAATTTTATTAGAGGTAAGATTTTATTATAAGGTAAGGTTCAAATTATAGACTCTAAAGTACCCAAAGAAAGGAATTATATTTTGTATTTTTGTATATTTCATAGCTTTTCATATAATGCTAAATATCCAGAGTTCTATATGTTTTGATGATTCTTTTTTGCACTTCTACATATAAATTAAGACTGTCAGTTAAGGAAATGTTAATGAGTTGGTATTTGGTAGAAAAACACTTGTCAATCTAAGGCTCTATTCAGTCTGTCACTCATGCAAGCCTCTGTGTCTGGCTGAAATACAACAACATCAATATACTTAAGTCATCAGGAAGTACCTGCAACGAAAGTTGATTTCTGACTAACACTATTATATCAGTGATCAATGCACTGAAACACATATGGATATCAAATACCATGTGCGAGTCCTATGGCTCTTTGAACCATCTCCTTAAATGCTGGAGCATCTTTCTCCCAACAACTGGACTGTGTGTCACACTTGTATGCCTTCGAGAGATACTGGAATGCCTAAGAGATGAGAAAGAACAACATCAAAACAACAAGCAGCATTCACATTTCAAACTGTTTCCTGGAAGTCATATGGAACTAATTCCAAACTGAAACACCAGCATCTGCATTGTGAGGCAGAATCTCTGCAATCATCAAAGAAGGGCTGGGATGCATGTCCAAGAGCAACAAATGACCTCAGGAAGCGAAGGATGTATCTGGACCACCTTTCTCAGAACCAGGAACATATGAAGGCCAGGCTTGAAAACCTGTAGGAAGGGTGAAGATTTCCTCAGCTGTGAAGCTGAGATGCAGTGAAGAATGAGGAATGAGCTTGGGAAACAGTGTGGACTCACTGGTAGACAATTTCAGACATTTAAAAGGCTCTTTTGCTTTATCTTAAAAAGTCTTGATGGAGGACTCATGGGAAAAGTAAAGAAGAAAATTTGCAGAAGAGCACAAAATCAGGAAGCAGCAGCGGACAGAAAGGAGGAGTGTGCGCATGCGTGTATGCTTGACATTTGTGTTCTGAGGGCTGACCAGGCCACGGCAGAGCCAGCTGTGCAGCCGGGACAGGAGAACAACTAAGAATCCCACAGATGAGCTGTAATGTGCATAAGTCCAAACCCACACAAGTGCATTTGATTTGTTGTGGGTATTTTGAAAAGGAACACAAAACGATGATCCCAACTTTGGTTATTCTGAGCTACTTTGAGCTTGAAGACGAGAGGCTAACGGCACACGTGGAGTGCACCTTGCAGGAAGGGCGGTGTCTCTGCAAAGTGTTTCCTGCTCCTGTCCTCTTAGTTAAGTTTTCCCTTTTGTAGCCTCATTTCAGAGTGCACCACCACAGACCCCTTCTGTTAAGGCAGCAGGACAGAGACCTTCCTGCAGGAAACAAGATGACTGCAGCAGAAAACTCATGGGATGTAAAATGGTGAGTGCTCTAAGCCTTAGCATGGTCATAACTCAAACCACTGAATACTGAATCTGAAGGCTGGGAGATGGCTCAGTCAATAAAGTGATCCCCTTGTTAGCACAAGGACCTGAGTTCAATCCCTAGAACCAAAAAACCAAATTAAACCAAAAAAAAAAAAAAAAAAAACCCAAAACTGATATAGTATGTGTTTATGATTCCAGTACAGGGGAGGAAGGGATGAAGGAATCCTTGGGGTCCCCTGGGCTCTCTTGATAAATTCCAAACCAGTACCCAAAGAAGGTGGATGGTGCCTGAGAAACACCACAGGAGGCTGCTCTCACACATGTGGGTACATGTGTATACACACACACACACAGTTTTATGTTTCAGATTATTGATCTTACCCTTCACTCAAAAAAAGCAGGCCTACTTTACCTGTGGTAGCAAAGACAGACAGACCCAGCACTGACCTTGTCGTTCTCATCAGGCTTCTCACTCCGCCCATTCCCATACACTTGGGCATACAGTCTCCAGACTTCTCCGTCATTGGTCACCCTTGACGTGACTCTGCCCAACAACTCCTGCAGCTTGCCTTTGAGGCTGGAAGCAACATCTCCACTTCGGTCGGTCATACCATTAACCACTGCCCTGACCAGAATCTTAAGGACCTTTAAAAATGCACAGAAGAAAACAGTGAGCTAGCAGCCACCACACAGTAACAAGAAATCCAGGGCTCCACTTTGCCTTATTTGGATATCATTATTACATATAAAGAGTGAAATAAAAGTCAAGCCACCCTTGACACTCTAGAATCTTCTCTACCAGGCCCCTCGGAGGGCTCTTTGGTCATGGCCTTGAGTCTGTAGCTAGTCTCTTCTCACTTGGAGGAAGGACCCTCTCTGAAAAGATGACCCATACTCAGCTTCAAACACAAGCTTCACCAGGTTCAGCTGGGATTCTCTCTGGAACCCAGGATATTGCCTAAATACGTGGTGGGCAGTTCCACCACCATCTCACACCTATCTTTAAGAGGGAGGCAGGTCCCACAGCCCTTCTTTTCCTGCCGTCTCAATGTGACCCTCGTGTGCAGTCAATAATGTGAGCATCAGCCTACTTCTCTCCCTCTCAGTCTTCTGCCAAGTGTGGCAGATTTGATTCCATGTCCCTGTGAACTCTACATCCAGACTCCACTATCTCAGTTTAACACTCATAAACCATCCTCTACACTGTGGTGACATCATTCTATCACTGCTTGACACCCAATGATAAGCTGCTAATGTGCTGTCACCAAACACCATCCTTCCCCTACTCTAGGTCCACTCAGCAACTCTCTGGAATACCATGTTCTCAAATTGTACCCCAGAGTTTGGAACACTGGTTGGTGGGTTAAACAGATTATAACATGTTACATCATAACAAGAAACGTCTGCCATATTTACATTAGGCTGTGTCTCTTAACGCAGGGTCCCTGGAAACATAAAAAGCATCCTAATCCTCTACTCCTTGAATGGGGGCAAACAAAACCATCTAAAGAACCACCTTGAGGAGACTCTAGAACGAGCTTCCAGCACTGGAAATTTGTTGGAAATACAGAATCCTATATGCAAGTGCTTGCCCATCTTCGGGGAAATGGGAGTTTACGTTCTTAGCAAGCTCTCAGGTGGTGGGTGATATTAAGGGCCTGCAGACTATACTTTGAATAGTAAGGCACAATTTTCCAGCACCAATCAAGAGCAACTGGATCTAGAGCAGCAGAAGCGGTCATCCTCCATGTTCATGTGAGAGTCTGGTAGAGAACTCTGGCATGCAGCACACCTGGCTTTTCCTTTTTAAGGTCTCACTGCTATTTCAGTTAGACCGCACAGATGGCCAACTCTTGGGATCTGCCCACTACAGATATATGCCTGCGTGCCTACTTTTTAGATGGTTTCTGGGAACAGAACTCAGGACCTCATGCTTGCCCAGCAAGCCCTTTACCTAAGCCATCTCCCGTCTGGGGCTGAGCTTTGGTGAAGACGATGAGATGCTCACAACACAGTGGGTAGAACGCCTCCTAAGTGCCCAGCTCTAGGTGTACATTCATCCCAGACAGCGACGTCTGCTGTTCTGTGCACTTTGCTAATTAAGAAACTAGAACCTCTCCAAGGTCACGCATACGAAGAGATCTGTGAATCTGAGCTCACAATCCAAGCCCTGAATCTTCTCAAGTATTCTCCAGATTAACGAAGCCGAGCTCTCTACTGTTACCCGTCTTTCACTTTTATGAAATATATAAGCTAGAAACCTTTTCATTTCTCTGTTCTTTGATAATCTGTATCAACCAAAGAGACAAATTTTTGTTTCCTAAGTTGTTTCAATTAAAATTTCTAAGACATTAGGGCTGATATAAAATAAAAAAAGAAACAAAATCCCCATTTGTCCTTGGCCCAAATACAAGCGTACTTGTCAAACTGCCAATACTTTGGGGGTAGTCTGAGCTAACAGGGCTCCTGAAAAGAGCATGCACATGAGACAAACTGATCCTGTGAGGAAGAGAGTTAAAGGGCCAGGCTCTTCCCCTGGAGAGCCTCACTCTGAGGAAGAGTGGTTAGAGGAAAAGCTTGGTGTACTCTCATAGAAAAGCAAAGGGAGGGGCTCAGAAAGAGAGGCTAGAGAGCAGCCAGTGAGGGAAAAGGCAGACATCCCAAACCAGGGGAGGACAGCATCCAAGAGGAACCAGCAGCACTCCTGAAGCCAGGCATTTGCAGACCTGCTCACACACCCAGTCCGCTGCCCTTCTGGGGAGAGCAGAGTTACCAAGGCCTCAGAAGGACTCTTACCAGGAAGGAAGTGGCCATAAGGGGCAGGGAAGGGCTGGCAAAAGAGAGGAAGTAAAGGGTTTGTTTTATTTCTTTGGCAAAACATAGCTAACTTTCAAATCCTAGGACAAGAGGTAAATGTACCCAGTGATGCTTTTCTATTTGTACCATGAGACATTAAAGGAGTAAGGAATCCCTTGAGATTACAGAGAGAGGCCTACTTGTTTTTTTCTCTGAAACTAAGAGTTCTTCAATCTGAACACTCTTCACGGGTCTGGACTAATGTGAGTCTAAACCTTCACCCTTAAATATTTAATTTATATTTAATTTTATAATCTCCTAAAGCAGATAATTTTATAATCTCCTAACAGCAGATCTTCTTTAGAAATTCCAATTTGTTCTTCATGGCCTGGCATTTGACTACTGTCTACCAATATAACATATGACTAAATGCATGCCTCTTACTTTATTTTAAAATAGGTGTACATGTGTGCTCTGGGTAACATGCATGTGTGTCTGTGCCGTGGGTTTGAGGGAATAAACTCAGGTTGTCAGCCTTGCTGGCAGGCGCCTCTACCCATTGAGCCATCTTGCTGGCCCCACCTGTCTCCCTTTAAAAACATTTGTTATCTTTCTATCAACTCCAATTCCCCCAGTGCTGGGGACTGCACTCAGGGCCTCACATGAACTGTAAGCACAGTCTCTGCTGACCAATACACTCCTCCTAGACTTAAATCTCTGTTGTCTCTGGGCACCAAACCTCGGACAGTGTCAACTCAAGGAAAGCCCTGGGTACGACCAGTGGAGGGTTCCCTGGCTTCCCTTATGGTACCTGTTCATGTGCATTCACTTGCACTAGCTCCCAGTAAGGACTTGGATCCGTTCTTGAGAGTTCCTGGTTACATACCTCTCACAGCCAGGCCTCAGGGTTTTCTCCATGAAAGGAAGTATAAACTTGTGGTAAACAGATGGCTTCCCCAAGTTATGTCCACCCTGGGCTCAGAATATGACTGCTCTTGGGGAAGGTCTTTGTAGATATAATCTACTTAACATGAGGTCACACTGGACCAAGGAGGTCCCTAAGTTCAGTGGCTAGGACTGGAGGTCAGTCCACTGATAGGCAGGACTGAGTTTAGAACTCGATATCACAGGGGGAGACAGGTCCAGGACCACTATACACTAGAAAGCCTCCTCCCAGAATCTTTAGGAATGCAAATTAACACCTTGATTTTGGATTTCTGGACTCTAGAGCTGAATGAAGAGAGTGAATTTCTACATAAGACACCAAGTGTGTGGAATCTTGTTACGCAGCCCAGTAGTTCACACTGCAGCCCTAGAGAGAACCACAACTGAGGGAAATGTTCAAATAACAAATAAGGCCGCCAGGCCTTAGTGCAAGAAGCGAGAAAACAATGTCACCCTCCCCAACTGTCCTTCCTATGGCTGGTGACCCCTTACTTCACTCACTGTTCAGAAGTACTTCCCCATGTGAGGTTGTAAATAGCAAATCTGTTGATCTTTCATGATTTCATGAGTATGTGTATTTCCTCTACCCCCAAGCTCATAAAAGTATCTATCACATTTCCTGTAGTGCTTTTAAAGATTTACCTCTCTGATGATGATGATGGCGATGATGGAGATGACCATGACAACAGATGACATTGACAATAAAAACTACTCTTAAATGCACCTGCATGCACCAGGCCATATCCATTGTAATGTATTACCTCATTTGATCCTCATAACAGGAAGATGCTTTGTCATTCCTATCTTAGGAAACTGAGGCATGAAGCGATTAATTAAACCTGCCCAGGGCCACGCAGCCAGTGACTTACAGACAGGTGGGAGTCACACTCAGGCTGCCTAACTCCTAGGTCCACACTCACCTACATATCATTCTGCTCAGAATTCCAATTTAAACATCTTGTCCATCCGAACTGATCCTGGTTTATGGATTGATGCAGAACTAAAGTTTTTGGGCTTAATGTTTGGCCAACTACTTTGTACATATTGAATGTTCTATTCTTATCCCACAGCTCTGAAATGTATCATCCTTGGGTACTAAATTCTAATGCTTACTCAAATCTGTTTGTGAATTCCATTTCTCTTTCCCTTCATTCCTACAGCAGATGTTAACTCTTTATACCATAAAGATATTATTAGTTTTTTGCCTTTCTTATTTGTAACAAATATTTGTCACATGTTTTTTTAATACAGTCATAAAGATTCCTTCCGGTTTTCCTTTACTGCCTCAGGGTTGAAGAACTTTAGTGAGCACTCTCTTATATTTCTAGAAGACAAAGTACTTGGCATATGTTTAGTCCACTTGGTGCATCACTAAGCAATCTAAATAAAAATTGAAGCCTGAATGCTTTAAAAAATTAAAATGACAATGATGTTGCTTTTGTAATAAATATGCGACAGAGAAATTCTAGCTCTTGTCCAAGCCGGCACTAAAGTGGAGGGTGTTCCTGCCCTCCCATGGCCAAAGCCTAAGCCAAAGCTCAAAAGCCAAGGAGGTAGTGCTGAGACCATGGCACCCATCCTCCAGCCCAAGACACCAAGGCTCTTGACGGAGTTCAACAAGGTTCACCACTGTGCCACCATCTTGTTTCCCTGACCACTGAGTCAGCCATGAAGAGAAAGAACACAGTGCACGTGTGGGATGAACAGAAATGCAGAATGGAAATGAGGAGATGATGACAGACACTACCCCACTTCCGTGAGTCTCGAGGACACTGAAGTGAGCTAGGACAGCCACAGAGAGGACAGCTGGGCCGAGAAGGGAGGAGGCTGTTTCAGATGGCACCTCCACTTTCACAAGGTGGAAGGGAATGAACAACATGGCCGAGGCACCTCATACACCTACACCCAAAAAACGTAGAAAGAGACACTTCTCTACGTAGTGGTAATGGATTCATGTGGAAAGCGATCAGAGACTGGGAAGGCGGAGAGGGTACACAGGGAGGGTGGGGTGGGAGTGGCACTGTGAGACAGGGCGGGGTGAGGACAGATGGCACACATGTATAATGTGCTATGATGAAGCCCGTTACTTCATGTGCTATTCAAAATTTAAAACAAACACACAGAAAAACCTTTATAAGAAAAGATAAAAGATTTTGTAACACTGGATTTAACAAAGACAGGAAAACACCATGTGTTGTATTTCATTCCGAGGCAGGCAGATCTCTGAGTTTGAGGCCAGCCTGATCTACGTAGCTAGCTCCAAGGAAAGCCAGGACTGATAGAAAGCCATGTTTCCTCTTTCTGATGGCTGTAGGTCCTATTGAGTTAAAACAGGATACTGTAAGCATTTAAGGCATAATTAACTTTGTATTGTTACTTTACTGAATTAAGTTATTTCTAACAGCTTTTATGTAATCTTTATGATATTCTGTATGCAAGACCTTGTACTGGCAAATATATACATTGACTTGTCCCTTGTACATATTTGATGCTCATTCAATTTACATACGCCGAGTGATGCTCACATTTCAGGGTTAAGTCTCACTTGGTAGTGGTCTAAACCGGTACAATAGGATTCAAAATTGGCTTGACAATATTTTATTAAGGATTTTTTACATAACTGTCCAGGAGACATTTAGGTCTGCAGTTTTCTTTCCTATGTCTAGCTTTGATATCAAGATTATACTGCCCTTATAAAAGCTCAGTTTGTGTTGAGATGCTAGATGTTTGCTGGCCTTTAGCAATGCAGGCACTAGGCTCCAGGCTCTCCAGTGTAAGATGGCATCTGATGGTTGTTGTTTCTGTCACATACTAGTTACAGATGTAGTCACATTTGTTTCCTTTTTTGTGACCTACTCTGCATAGTTTAAGTCATCTTACCTGTTGTAAACAGTGGCCCCAGTACTCTTACAACCAGGCTTACTTCTAACATTGCTAACAATGCTCCCAGTTCCCTTTCTTTCTTAGTTCTACATCTAAAGCTCTGTCACTGTTGCTATTTAAATAAACTACCTTTTCTATTCTGTTTCACTCACCTTTTCAAATATTTATTGTCTCCCTGGTTCTTCTAGCTCTGGTTTTGTTTACTTGTTTGTTTTTCTTTATCTAGTAATTTCTTAATACTAGATATATAAAAAAAGACAGCCTATTAGGCACATGACTTGGGGAGCAGAGGCAGGTGGATTTCTGTGAGCTCAGGCTAGACTAGTCTACACGGTAAGTTCCAGGACAGTTAGGGATACATAGAAAGCCCCTGTCTCCAAAGAGCAATCAAAAAGATCAGTTGCTGACCTGAAATCTTTCCTGTGTTTTAAAATGAATACCCAGCTAGCCATAAATGTCCAAGTTATTAGGGCTTCTAAATGTCTCCTGAGACTTAATGTGTTTTCATTTTTGTCTTTGAATACTTTCTGATATTTCCTTTAATCTACTGTCTTACTAAGTGTTCTACCGCTGTGAAGAGACACCATGACCACAGCAACTCTTAAAAGGAAAGCAACTAACTGGGGCTCGATTATGGTTTTTCAGAGGGCTGCTCAGTTCTTATCATGGTGGGGATAGTCTTTACTTTTCACAAGTCTGTAAATTTTAGGGTTTACTTTTGGTTTTTTGGTTGCTGTTTGTTTTACTTCTATTTCTAATTTCATCCTGTGGTGTTCAGAAAAGATACTTCATAAAATATTCCTTTCATATCTATTGAGACTAATTTGAGAGTTAACTTCATCTAGAAAGTGCACTTGAGGAAAACACAGAAGCCACAGTTTTAGTTTTACAGAGCACTACAGGTATCTGTATACAATGCAATAATACAAGTTTGCTTCTGTAACTCCATAGGTGACTCTTCTAATGTTTGCCTCAACAAACTGTCTTTAGATACTGTGTGCCTCATATGTAAACCAAATTCTTTAAACATATCAATTACGCACCATACAGAAAACCAAGTGTAGATAAAGCATGTAGAAAATCAAAGTGTCACAACTCACTGCAACAGTGCTTATGTAATGTCTGCTGCCACATGTGTGCCCTCATCCAGGCTGAGTCATAATCGCTGTGGTTCCATCTAAACACTCAACACTCCTGTCAGAACCTCCTGCAGGGTACGCTTGCTGTGACAAGTCCCTGGGAATCTAAAACCTGACAATATAATTTGCCCCTCATCTCTTTGTCCGTGCATTTTTGTTAGGTTGTGCTCAATGGCCTGAGCTGGCCTCATACTGTGGCCCTTCTGCCCCAGTGTCTTCAGTACTTGGAACATTGGAATACAGGCACACACGGCCATTCCCAGCTGCTCGCTTTTGCAGATGTAGGCTTCTTGGCTGGCAGATGAGCTCAGTGGGGCTTTTGTTGTTTGGCTTTATGTTTTATGCTCAACATCTATGTCTCACCTCTGTCTCAGACCACTCTTGAGGAATATACCAAGTGCACATGCACATGACTGTGAGGACCACACAGAACCTGGAAGAAAGAAGGCCTCACATATACCGGAGAGGCAATTCTAACATAAACAGTGCTGGACAATCTTGGCAAAAGAGCCTTTCCATCTTCTTCCCTAACACAGTAACCTTGAAGTCCTCAGCCAAATCTCATCACAGTCTTGGCCCCCTGCACAGAGTTCAGCCCTCTGAATCCTGGAGGTCTTCAGAGCAGGAAGGAATATGACTGACTACCTTGGATCCTGTTACAAAAACTTCCAGGAGGGCTTCAGGCCAGAAATGAAGCAATTTCCCACCTCCACTGTTTGCCTAACTCTGTTCCACTTGGAGTTCTCCAAGTGAGATGCTGTTTCCTGGACTAATAACCTAATTCTTTCCCAGAGCCTGGTTAGGAAGAAAAGATAGAAGCTGAGTATTTTCCTTTGTGTTCCATCTCAATAACAACAAAAACAAAACAAAAAGCTATAACTAGTTGGGATGGAGTGGTGCTAGGAAGATGGCTCGGTCAATAATGCAGTTGCTCAAAAGCATGAAGCCCTCAGGTTGAATCTGCAGTACCTTCATACTAGGAGAGCAGGTGTGTGCTATAATCCTAGGGACTCGGAGACAGGAGGATGGCTGGGGCTCACTGGGTGTCTACGCTTGCCAAGTACACAGGTTCCAGTTCAATTAGAGACCCTGTCTCAGAAAATATGGTGATAAACCACCGAAGAAGACAACTAACACGGGACCCTTGGCCTCCACAGGTATATGTGTGCATACATCTATGTGAACACACACACACATGTATACACACACACACAAACAGGCCAGAATTCCAGCCCTGGCTTTTTTGCCTTCTACTGCCTGTCAGCTAAAGCACACGAGCTTTATTAGCTAACCTTGCTGCGCCTCAGGTTCCTCCAGTAAAGCAGAGATAGCATCTATTTTCCAAAGCGGTAATTTATACAAAGTGGACTGTTTCCTCTCTCTTTCTCTTGGGCAATACTCAATCATCATTTATTCTCAGACTTTAATTTGCTTGGCAACCTGCCCTGCTGCCCATCAATAGTACCTTTTCATGATTCCAAAGAAAATATCAAGCAGAAATCTACACAAAGAAAACCACCATGGCAATATATAGCTCCACGGGATAGTTTTGGGGTACTCGAGAAAAGCCTCAACTGTAGTGACAGAAAGCTCAAGGTTGTGTCTTAGTTGGGGAAAGGGTGGTGGCTCAACTGACTAACATGGGACATAGGAGGAGTCTGCAGTGACAAAGGTGGGAGTTGGGTTACATTAGAATAGGTAACAGTCAATTATGGAGGTAAAGACTCTATGTTTTATTCCAAGTAACTTAGGCCTCAACTAAAAAAACCCATTATTGGAAACAATTCACATGCACATTAATCTGATGAGGAAATGCACTTCACATGAATCTTCCCTCAGACACTAAGGCACACGTCCACATGACTCTATCCTTCAATTCCGACTAACTACATCCACCTTCTGGGCCTCACTGCAATAGTCTGCACTGTGAAGAATCTTTAGTGTCCACTCCCAAGTACTGTGTGCTCCATGAAGATGATCTGTGGCAAGTGGCAAGAACACTCTCGGCACTCAATCCGTGTCACTCCCCCAAACAAATACGATGTTGGTACATACAACTTACATTCCTTTTCCAAATAACTGCCAAGAATAAAAGACTAAAAAACAAAACCCAGGAAGAAATGAAGATCACAGAGCATGCCCAAGGTGAGCAGCATCTGCTCAGGGATCTGTGTACCTGGCTGTCCACCTTTCATTACAGCAGAAACCTGGGAACTGAGTAAGACTAACTATGCACACAAAATCAGGTTCACTGACCAGTAAATGAGAGGACGTGTAGATGTTAGGAACATAGTGTCATTATAGAAGGCTATTCCCAAGTTTTACCAATCTATACTTCACTCAAAATTAAGATAGAAGAAAACAGCAATTTATATAGCTAATACACCCATCCACTTACTCCTTTTACAAATAGTAGGAGAAAAAAAACAGGATAATCTCTCTCTAGTTTATATCACTGTCTATATTAAAATAAATATTAATTTATATACTTTATATACTCACAATGGGAAGAAATGAAGTCACTATAATCCATATCTATAAAAAGGTATAAGGGTTGGGAGCATCAAAAAAGCACAGGAAAGAATGGACACTGGCTGCTGTCATGTATGCTGACAGTGTGTCCTGAAGCTACAAACTCACAGGACTCGGTGCCAGTGATAACTCAGGCACTGCAAAGTGATCCTGCCCCGGCTGCAGAAACCCACCAGAGTATTAGAATTGTATGGTATTTCTATAGAGAGCCGTTCCTTCACAGGGCTTCCCAAGATGCAGAGAGAGACATGGTCTTCCCACATTACTACTACAGCTGGATGTCTGAGAATCTCTAAGGTGCTAATGAGGGCAGCCTGGCCTGAGCAAGTTGCTTGTTATCTAGAAATAACACTCTCAGTTTGTTATAACATACAAGTTATCAGAAATGACTATCTCCCCAGAAAGTCCAAATGTGCATATCAAGCCAACATATCTCATATCTGACACCTTGTGTTCTCAACATGCTTCATGCACATTTCGTAGAACTGCTTTGTCTCCAGTGCACTTAGTGGGACTGCAGGAGAGCACTCTTAAAAACCCAAAGGCAACCTTGGCTGCTCCAAAACACATTCAACTTTGAATGAAACTAATTCAAATTTATCAAAATATTCATGTTTATGGGCTGGAGAGATGGCTTAGTGATCAAGAGCTCTTTCAGAGGACCCAAGCTCAATTCCCAGGAGCCACATAGAAACTAACCGCTATCTGAAACTCCAGGGGATCCAATACCCTCTTCTAGCCTACATGGGTACTGCATACATGTACATAGACATATATGTAAGTGAAATACCATACAAACAAAATACATTTTAAATATTCATGCTTAGATAAAATGTCACCGTACGAAAGTTTGTCTTACACTCCAATACTGAGAAGCAAAGAAATAATGAGAAAAAATAAATTAAAATGTTAACTGGCCATGAATGTAAATAAAGTATAATAATTTTATTTGCTAACAACTTAATTTTCACAGAAGTTCACATAAGACAATGTGCTAAGACACACATAGGATTAGAAAATTGTAAACAGAAACAAACACAATTCAGCTATGACTGAAAATTTTGCATGAAGCCAGGCCTTTAATCCCAACACTCAGGAGGCTGGTTCAAGGTGCCTTAGTCTACATAGTGAGTTACAGGACAGCCAAAGCTATGTAGAAGAGACCCTGTCTCCAACCTCCACCCCATCCCCCATGAAAAGAAAGAAAATTATATGATTGGAGTAGTGAGAAGTTATTAAGATGACCACTAAAACATGTTTGAGAAATGACTTAAGATAAAAGCTGGAGATAGGGCTCAGTAACTGAGTTGCTGCCTGGAATGCACAAGGCCCTGGGTTTCGTCCTCAGCACCACAGGATAAGAGTTAAAGCATGTCAATTTGTGCTGGGACAGTTATGGTTAGGATTTTTGTTCTTTTTCTGAAACATGCTTAAAGATACCCCTAATATATGCTTCTTGGGTCCTTTTACTGGTACCTGAGAAAGGTTCCTGAAATATGTCTAAGTAAATGTTTTTATAATTTCAGGGATTTTGATTTGGTATAGAACATGCCAAATAAACAACTCAAGAGTTTTATCTGTAGAATCCAATAATTACTCTCAAGAGTGCTTTTGTTAATACCCAGCACTCTGACTCCCATTTCTTCTCATACACTCACAACCATGACAGTACCGTCCACACACCAATAACACGTTTTTTCCTGTGGGAGAGAGAGGCTCCAGCACTGGTAATAAGTTAGGAAAGAAATGCAAACATGCCAATCCCATTCAGCTACTACACTTGCAAGAGACAAGAAGCATTCATTGTTTCCTCCTGAACAACAGTTCTGTATCTTTTTGCCGTTTTCTGAAATACTTATCTCTGTTTTGGCATAATTAGTAGACCAAAGTCAATGAAAATCAGCATTACCATAGTGACTCCATAACTCTTGATGACATAAAAGAAATGCCTTTTCAAAATAATCTTTAGAAGGCTATTTTATCTAAACCATCAGTTCCTTTAAACTTAGGAAAGTGACAGGGAGTGGAGACACATACACACATACATTCCAGTGTCACATATATCCTCCAATAGCACAAATGTATGGCGCACAGCTGTGGTGAGAATTATTAAATGAGCTAATACATGAAAGTCCTAGAATAGCATGTAACACAGCAGGCCTCCAGTCATCAGCACATTCCAAGGACCTGCCCAGTATGTTCCTCAGAAAGCAGGGAGGGATGAGTGGCAGAGAGAACAGAAAAGGTTCCCACCCTTTATGCTTACTTACCACCACCACACAAGTCCAGCTCCTAATCTATTACAAGAGAAGGCTCTAGACTGGACCACCTAGAGTCACTTTATAGAATTAACTCCTCTTGGTGTCAAGCATGAATGGATAACTGGGGTTTTTCCTGGATCCTCAAAGCCAAGCCAACGATACTAGTCCTTCATGGATAGACAGATTACTGAGGGTTGAGAGACAGACTCAGAAGAGCAATCCCACTCATATCAGAAAGAAGATGACTCAATGACAAATTAGAAGCAAACAATAGCAGAAAAATGGTATCAGACTGACTTAACACAGCCCTGCATTTAAAGCAATTTCTATACTCTAAAATACAATCCCTTCTTTCCACAATGGACAACATTTACAAAGAAAAGATGGTGAAGAAAGAGAAAAAGAAGATCCAACAGAAGTTCATACCTCTCTTCCATGTGGGTAGTTTTACTTGAAGTTATAGATTTTCCCAGTAAACCCAAGCCTTAAAGTTAACTTGGCCAGTGACACAGCTGTGCTTTCAAGACAAGTATATGAGCCAAACACAAGGCATTAACACAAGACTGTATTCGCTTTATTTGGAACTGAGGTATTTGTGTCATGAGATTTGCAAGGCATTAGCACACATTGGCATGACATCTGTGTGTGTTCTATATTGTCTTTATAACTTCTAATCAACCATTTTAAAAAGCATATGCTGAGTGTTATTAAGACCTAAAGAGTTAAGTAGTTTTCCAGACTTTTCATTTCATAACCCATAAAGCCTTCTGTATTTGCTCTTTATATACCATCTTCTAATATAATTTAGCCCCAAAGGTCTTATTTATTTAATTCTACTAGACAGCAAACACGGTGGATGCAAATCTCCAGTAGTTTAAGAATAGCTTCATCTAACGGAAATGACTATCTCTTTAACTGTTGTAGACAACCCTTGGAAAGCAGGTAGCAAATACTACATTAATACATACAGAATTTACTTTCATTACTACAGACCAGAGGGCAAGGAGTTACCCAAAGAACTTTCTATTGCATCTCTGCACACTGACAGTGTGCACGTACACCGTAAGTCAGATTGGCATCCCTGAGCTGCAGCAATACTGTGTGTGATGGCATCAAGACACTTAACATCCAAATGCCAGGATCTATAAATAACTGGGAAGACTAAAGAACAAAAATGCTGTTTACATATACTATATGTGTCTCATAGTAAACAAACAAGTTACATCATAGAGGTACAGTACAAAACCCAAACTAAAACAGCAAATGTGACTCTCCTACCTGAACGTCTTTGTATTTGTCCCGGAGGTCCAGGAGCCGGTGGTAAGCTTTGATGGCTTCCCCAAACTCCCCGACATCAGCACTGGTGAGGATGTAGTTTTCCCAGATTTGCCAGTGTTCATAGTTACACTTGAGCGCTTCCTGTAATGTTCTAAAGGCTTTGACTCTGTAGAAGGTCAAATTTCAGAGAAATGAACAATTAAGTCTTTTTAGTTAGGATAAATCATAGCTAAGCACACATGAACATGAATATGAATAGCTACTCTTCCATCTTGAATTAACATATTACTTAGGAATCAGATGTCTAAATAATACAAAATCACCAAGGTTCCCCATTCAGTTCAATGATGATCTGAGGGACAAATGGCACTCTATGGAAACAAGTCCTCCCAGATTTATGTATTACTAACAAGAACATTGTAACAAGGCATCAACCTCAACAAGAAACGATAAATTCAAGTCCCAGACTCCAACCTAGTAAACCACTGAACAAGGCTACAATCCCTTGATACAAATAGTGGGAAGCAGGGCAGTGGTCCAGGCGAATGTGAGGTCAAAACAAAAATCTCACACTCTAAATAAATCTACAAAACAAATTCTACAATTTTGAGGGCAGGGGGAAAAATCTATACAAAGATAGGACAGTGAACAAAATTACCAAACAGAACATAAAATTATTAAATTTAAGAACATTAAAATTTTTTTGTTATTTTATGTGTATGAGTGGTTCTGCCTATCTGTATATCTGTGCACCATGAACATGTCTGAAGTGTGTGGAGGCCAAAAGAAGAGATCAAATCTCCTGAACCTAGAGTTACAGATGGCTGCAGGCCGCTGTGTGAGCACTAGAAATTGAATCCAGGTCCTCTGGAAGAGCAGCCAGTGCATTCTTAACCACTGAGCCACCTCTCCAGACCCTAAGCTACTGTTAAATAGGAGCCCATCAGAGGGGAACAAGAGGTGTGAGGTAGGCAGAGTGAGGGAATGTGTGCAAAAGGACACACATGGCATAAAAGCATAAAGGTGGTACCTGGACAGAGAGAAGGGCGGAGTGGAGGAATAGCAACAACTAATTTTGTTTGAAAAGTTCTTTTCTTTTTGTAAAGAAGAAGAAAGGAAAAAGAGAAGGAGAAAGAAGGAAGGGAGGGAGGGACTATTATGCCTAGGGACAAGGCAAGGATATACCCTGTTAAAGAACAGAAGAAACAACACTCAGCGTGTGTCTAATACATTATATGTAACCCAAGGGGGGGGGGGGGGGACTGGTGAATTGGGAAAGAACACTGAGGAGTTGGCCAAAATTCAAATTAAAAAAAAATAAACAAAGAATAAGGAAATAGACAACAAGACTTAGATATAAATCTGATAGAAATTCCAAAATACAGGAATGCAAGTAAATGGCAGGATGCCATGTATCAAAGACGGTGGGTGAACATTTTTCAGAACCAAGCAAAGGTCTTTGTTCAAAAAAGTATACAGAAGATTCTAAGCAATATAGACATATAAAGTAAAATTACAAAATGAAAAGATCCTAATATTTAAAAAATAGCAACTGCAAAACAGTAGGTATTTCATCAGCAACAAGATGATAGAAAGCAATAAAATACATAATATTGCTAACATGCCCAGTGAAATTAAGTTAGCCTAAACTTGACTACCCAGCTAAACTTGCCACTCAAAAGGAAATGCAAAAGCAAACACATTTAAATGTACAAACACTAAGGCAGTATTGACTAATTTAAAGAACTATTATAGGATCCTTCCTTGTAAAAATAAAAAGAAATTCAAAAAGAAAAACAAAGTAGTTTTCAAAATGGACTGTTGCTGTGGACTGTCTCCTCCTTTCTTTACTCTGTCTCTTATCACCGGTTCCCTTGGAATAGGGAGCACTGAGACTCCTGTTCTACTTACAAACAAGTGGGCATCACCTCATCTTCTTTAAGAACAATTCAACAGGCAATAATCAATGAAACAGGTCCCTTGAGTCCAAAACTTTAAATGAGGGGGGTAGGGAGCTGGCTTTGTCTACAAAGCATTTTGCAAGCACAAGAATCTGAATTTGATCCACAGACCTACATAAAAATACTGGGTATGGTGATGTCTACTTATAATGTCAGCTGAAGGAGGTGGGGTCCAGAGGGTCCCTGGGACTCACTGGCTTGTAAGTTTGCATAATTTCTGAGCTCTGAGCCAATGAGAAAACCGGTTTCAAAGGGGGCAGATGGTTGTTCTGAAGATAACACCCAGAGCCCTCATTCATCCTCTACTTACACATGGACACACAAAACATGGAAATGAATTGTTTGCCTCTGTTAGTAGGTGTTACAGTAAATATTAAAAAATAAAAATGGTTTATCTCTTCCTCGGCCCCATGGTCCCACTCTGCGGTCCTGCTTCTAGTTCAGAGCCTCGGGCACCTCTGTCCCTCGGTCCAAGCTGCCCCCACAGTCTCTCTTTGTCTGCAGGACTCCCTTCCCTTGGCGGTTTTACTCAGCCTGTGACTGCCTCCGTCCCAGGGTGTTTCGTTACCCCAAAACTCAACACAAACACAACTCTATAGCCTGACAGCTTTTCATACAAGTCTATATATTCAATTCTCAATCTACAAACCCTCTACACAACAAGATTTCATCAATAGACAAAGATACAAACTGTCCTTCTATATGAGATATTAGACCTATAAAATCCTTATATGTTCATAGCTGTTTAGTGCAAATTAAGCCCACCTGGATCTAGTTCATCCTTCTGGTTCTCCATCTTGGAGTTTCCCTAAGTCCTCCTCCTTCCTCTCACCTCTGACCTCTCTCTCCACCTCCCTTACCCCACCCAGTCACTGACTCTCCTTTACTTTTCTGATTAAGATGGGAAGGTTCAGATGAAGTCACCTCATGAGTAGTAACTAGGGAGCCCTTCTTGGGGAAGTGGAATTAACAATAAAATACAAACAGCTTCAGGACAATCTACAGGTAGGAATAGCTTTTTCATAAGAAGTTTCATCTCTTGGAGTCATACGATTCTCCGCATGCATGGCTGAGAAGCTAGACTATGAAAGTTATACACATGAAAAATGTGTCCAAGGGCTCTGATACCTGGGGAGATCAGACGGGAAGGAGAAAAGGGCACAGCAGTGGTCACAACAGAACAGATGAAATCACTTTGTGATGTAAATATTGTTTTGGGGAGAATACTAATTATCTCTGAAATAATTTCATGAATCAAATATTACTTATGTCTAGAGTCACAGCAAACAAATTAAAGGACAATTCAGGCTGCTCTAGAATAGAACCTTTTGTATCGCTTATCAATTTTTACAATAATATTGCAGATTGTTTTATTCCTTAAATCTACATCTTCAGAAAAACTGAGTCACATATACATTTTATAAAAATGTCTAAGGCAAGCAGTTAATAAAAAAAAAAACTACCAGTTGAGTTGACCAACAAAGGTCTGTTTGTTTTTATCATGTAATGAAATTCAGGTAAAAAACTCTGGTAACAAATACCAATTTCAAGAGATATTTACTTTATTATTTATAATGTATACTTCATCATACATTAAATTAGAATTCAAAGGTTTATTAAGTTATTCTAACTTATGTACAAGGATAGGAAAAAGAGTTCGACACAGATTTAAGTATTTGGTTGGAGAAAAACCTTACAACTTTAAGGAAAAACCAAGTTCTTCACATTCGTCTCATGTACTTACTTTTGCTTCAATCGAATATAGGAAGTGGATAAATTATTCCAAGCCTCAGCATTCTAAAATAATAGATAGTCCAGTTAGAGAATGTTCTTAGGTAAGACACTTACTTAAACCAAAATACAACCCATTTTCCTAGTCTGTTAGGTACCCCTGAAAAAAAAAGAAAATTACAATTTTTAATAATGTATGTGAAAGAAAAAAGGCATAAAGCTAAATTAAACTTTATTTTTATGTCTTACAGTTTTTTTTTAAACCTAAACCAATGACATAGCCAACACATCACTGATCCAGAGTTCAGTTAAATTTTTATTTTCAAGTTTTGACATAGAAAATAGTTGGAAATTCACAATATAATTTAACTAATATGTCTATTTTATATATTCAAGTAAAATCAAGACTTACATAAATATTGATTTTAATACGAATGTTATGAATCTTACTTTGTTCTAATTTTAATAAAATATAATTCCTAACTGCCACACATAGGATTTTAAAATTAAATGGTACTGACTGCCCTTTCCAGATGTGGCAAAGCTAGTAGCTGGCTAGCCTCCTCACCATAAATGTACAAAGTAGACAAAATAAGAACTGTTTGAGGAGTCAGTCAGCAGCAGCCCAGGAGTGACCCCAGGAGAGAAAGTACTAAGGTGTATCAGCAGTTAGCAAGGCCTTTGTCCAGACACACTCAGGGCTCCCACACAGACAGGCAGACACCGATCCCAGCAAGCAAGCCCACTGGTATAAAGCAAGGGGACCAAGCTGCAGGGTTGAGAAGGCAGTTGGAATCTGCAGCTAAGCACCATGGGAGAGAGGTACGAGAGCAAGTTCTAGAAAGTTCAGTAAGGCTGGGCAAAAAGCTCTACTACACGGCAAAATTTTCTGAGATCTGGGGGAAAAAAACTATCAAAATGCTTTGTGCTGAATGAAAATTCTGGAGGCCACACAGTGCCTGTTGTTTCGAGGTCTGAGCAAGCAGGAGCAAGAGTTCTGACTGTCTAACCATGATACTCAACTCTGTCCAACACAGCTACCCCCAACAGGACTGTTATAACCTAGAAAACAACAGCCCAGAATCTGTCCTAACAAAGCTTAACTCATCCACAAGTACCTTAACTGAATGTCAAAATAAAACTCAGTCTACCAGAGGAAAAATGAGGAAATGCAGAGACTTAACAGCCACACACAATGTAGCCAGGCAGGAGGCAAACCCAGCACTAAGGAGGCAGAGGCTGGAGGACTGGAAGTTTCAGGTCAGCCTGGGCTACACCATAAGTTCAAAGCCCATATGAGCTATGTAGGGAAGACACTGTCTCAAAGAAAGAGAGAACTGAAAAAGGATGGAGGGATGGGAGACAGAGGGAAGGCCAAATAAATTGGTAAAGATGCAGAGAAGCAGGAAAATTTCATCCATAACCAAAGGAAAGATTAATGAAGACAAAGCAAAGATGGAAGAACTGCTGACGGACACGTGAGGACTGGGTCGTGAGACATGAGAGAACAGGACTGAGCAGGGGACTGCTCTGAAAGGACCAAAGGGAAAGGAAATGCTCAACTCCTCATCTGCAGTTAGCTCAAGGGACACTCCGCAAACCCGTGGGAAATGACAGGAGGGGTATCTCTCCCCCTGAATGCTGAGCACCGGAAATATGACAGGGAGAGGCCATACAGCTCAGTAGTGTAAGATGCTTACAATTAGAATGCAGAGAAAGAGGAGAAAGAGAGGCTCAGAGCATGTGCAGTAAGTATGGCCTAAGTTCAATTGTCATCACCAGTCCACTGAAGAAACAATGGCCAAGGTGTCTCAAATTTGATGATTTATTCAAGTCCATAAACCTAAAAAATTTAAAAGTTCCCAAGAAAGGCATATACAAAGAAAAAACACTACCTTTTTAAAAAGGTTAAAAAAACAATCATAGAGGCAGATATAATAAAGAGATATTATACACGAGAGGGGAAATGTGTCCAAAATACACAGCTAATATATAAAAAGAAATTCTTTTTCTAAGTTCTGCTAATATACTACAAAATCAAATTTAACCCCAGTAATACTTATAACAAGTTCAAGCTATTTCAATTCAGGTTTTTACAAACTATGCCCACATAAAGATTTGTGCACCCCAATTTCATCAGAACCGGCGGCCCACCCACAGGTCGCTGGGTGCTAGGAAGAGCTGCAGGAGGGCTCTCACTCCTAAGTGGAGGGGTGAGTCCCCTCACCACTGTCTACCCTAGGAGAGGCCACCCAGAACTCTCAGGGTACAGGTGGCGGTGCTGCCTGGGAGCACACACTTCTGGACCCAAGGCCAGACCCAGCCCAGCTGCATCAGGACTGAGCACTGCCAGCTGAGCTCACAGCTTATCTAGAGAGACGAACACCCAGGAACAATCTCCCTCTGGAGACCACGGTCCCACAGACCCACAAGAGACAAAATCTCCAGTAAGAGACAACAAGATCACCTACCATCACCTATATCAAGATGGCAAGAGGCAAGTGCAAGACTCTAAGAAATGGAAAACAAGACAACACGGCAACATCAGAACCCAGTTCTCCCACCACTGCAAATAGTGGATATCCTAACTCACCAGAAAAATCAAGATTTAGACCTAAAATCACATGGCATGATGATGATGGAGCTCTTTGAGAAGTGAATAAATAACACACTTAAAGAAGTACAGGAAAGCCAGGAAAAACCATGAAAACAAATTGAAGCCCTTAAAGAGGAAACACAAAAAAAAATCACTGAAAGAGATACAGGAAAGCACAAACAGGTAAAGGAACTGAAAATGGAATTGGAAACAATGAAGATATCACAAAGAAAGACAACAATGAAGTTGGAGTCATAGACACAGCATCACCAACAGATACAAGAGATGGAGGAGAGGATCTCAGGGGCAGACACCATAGAAATCATTGACACAACAGTCAGAGAAGACACAAAAATCAAAAAGATTTCAAACCAAAACATCCAGGAAATCTAGGACACGATGAGAAGACCAAACCTATGGATAATACATGTAGAAGAGAGAGAAGACTCCCAAATGAAAGGCCCAGTAAATATCGTCAACAAAATTATAGAAGACTTCCCTAACCAGAAAAAAAAAAAAAAAAAAAAAAAAAAAAAAAAAAAAAAAGATGACCATGAACATACAAGAAGCCTACAGAACCCCAAATAGATTGGACCAGAAAAGAAATTCTTCCTGACACATAATAGTCAAACAACAAATGCTCAAAACAAAAAATACAAAAAGCAGTAAGAGAAAAAGGTAACATATAAAGGCAGACCAATCAGAATTACACCATACTTTTCAACAGAGACTATGAAAGCTAGAAGACCCTAAACTGACATCATACAGACCCCAAGGGAAAACAAGTTCCAGCCCAGGTTACTATACTCAGCAAAACTCTCAATCACCATAAATGGAGAAACCAAGATATTCCAGGACAAAAGAAAATTTACACAATATCTGACCACAGATCCAGCCCTACCAAGAAGAAAAGATGGAAAACTCCACAAAAAAAGAGGAAAACTTCACCCTAGGAAAATCAAGAAACTAATCTTCTTGCAACAAACACCAAAGAATAAAAGCATACAAACATAACTACACCTCTAACAATAAAAATATCAGGAAACAACAATCACTTTTCCTTAATATCCCTTAACATCAATGGACCCAATTCTCCAATAAAAAGACATAAACTAGCAGAATGGATATGTAAACAGGATCCAGCATTTTGCTGCATATAGGAAACTCATCTCAGCAACACAGACAGACACTACCTCAGAGTAAAAGGTTGGGAAAAAACTTTCCAAGCAAATGGCCCCAAGAAACAAGCTGGAGTAGCCATTCTAATATCGAATAAAATATATTTTCACCAAAATGTCATAAAAAATACATCAAGATGAACTCCCAATCCTGAACACCCATGCTCCCAATACAAGAGCACCCACATTCATAAGAGAATCTCTACTGAAGCTCTACTAAAGCTCAGAGCATATATTACACCACACACAATAATAGTGGGAGACTTCAACACCCCACTCTCATCAATGGACAGACCATGGAAGCAGAAACTGAACAGAGACACAGTAACACTAACAGAAGTTATGAACCAAACGGATTTAACAGACATTTATAAAACATTTCATTCTAAAAAACAGAATATACCTTCTTCTCAGCACCTAATAGCACCTTCTCCAAAAGTGACCAGACAGTTGGTCACAAAACAGGCCTTAACTGTACAAGAAGATCAAAATAATCACATGAATTCTATCAGATCACCATGGACTAAGGTTGGACTTCAATAATAACAACAACAACAAAAAGCCCACAAACACATGGAAGCTAAACCATGCTCTACTCAGGGATAGCTTGGTCAAAGAAGAAATGAAGAAAGAAATCAAACACTTTTTAGAACTTAACGAAAAGGAAGGCACAACATACCCAAACTTACGGGATACAATGAAAGGAGTGCTAAGAGAAAAATTCATAGACCATACACTAACAACTTGACAGCACAACTGAAACCTCTAGAATAGAAGCAGATAGACCCAGGAGAAGTAGATGGCAAGAAATAATCAAACTCAGAGCTGAAATCAACCAAATAGAAACAAAAAGAACTATACAAAGAATCAACAAAACCAAGAGCTGGTTCTTTGAGAAAAACAACAAGACTGATAAACCCTTAGCCAGATTAACCAGAGGGCGCAGAGAGTATCCAAATTAACAAAACCAGAAATGAAAGGGAAGACATAACAACAAAAACTGAGGAAACTCAGAAAATCATCAGATCCTACTACAAAAATCTATACTTAACAAAACTAGAAAAATCTAGAAGAAATGGACAATTCTCTAGACAGATACCAGGTACCAAAGTTAAATCAGAATCAGATAAACCATCTAAACAGCCCAATGACTTCTAAAGAAGTAGAAGCAGTCATCAAAAGCCAAGGACCTGATGGATTTAGTGCAGAATTCTATCAGACCTTCATAAAAGACCTAATACCAATACTCTCCAAACTATTCCACAAAATAGAAATAGAAGAAATACTACCCAACTCATTCTTTGAAGCCACAATTATGCTCATTCCTAAACCACACAAAGACCCTACAAAGAAAGAGAACTTTAGACCAATTTCCCTCCTGAACATTGCTGCAAAAACACTCAATAAAATTCTTACAAACCGAATCCAAGAACACATCAAAACAATTCTTCACCATGATCAAGTAGGCTTCATCCTAGGGATGCAAGGATGGTTCAATATACAGAAATCTATCAATGTCATCCACTATATAAACAAACTCAAAGAAAACCACATGATTATCTCTCTAGATGCTGAGAAAGCATTTGACAGAATTCAACACCCCTTCATATTTAAAGTATTGAAAAGGTCAAGAATTCAAGACTCATTCTTAAACACAGTAAAAGCAATAAATAGCAAACCAATAGCCAACAGCAAACTAAATGGTAAGAAACTTAAAGAAATCCCACTAAAATCAGGGACTAAATAAGGCTATTCACTCTCTCCTTACCTATTCAACATAGTACTGGAAGTACTAGCCAAAGCAATAAGACAACAAAAAGAGGTCAAAGAAATACAAATTGGAAAGGAAGAAGTCAAACAATCACTATTTGCAGATGATATGATATGATAGAATACTTAAGTGACCCCAAACATTCTACTAGAGAACTTTTACAGCTGACAAATACCTTTAGCAAAGTGGCTGGGTATAAAATTAATTCAAAACAAATCAGTAGCCTTCCTCTACTCAAAGAACAAACAGGCTGAGAAAGAAATTAGAGAAATGACACCCTTCATAATAGTCACAAAGATGATAAAGTACCTTGATGTGACCCTAACCAAGCAAGGGAAGGATCTGTACAAAAAGAACTTCAAGTCTCTGAAGAAGGAAATTGAACAAAACCTCAGAAGATGGAAAGATCTCCCATGCTCATGGATTGGAAGGATCAACATAGTAAAAATGGCCATCTTGCCTAAGGCAATCTACAAATTCAATGCACTCACCATAAATATTCCAACTCAATTATTCATATAGTAAAAAAAAGGCAATTTGCAAATTTGTTTGGAATAATAAAAAACCCAGGATAGCAAAAACCATTCTCCACAATAAAGAAACTTCTGGGGGAATGTCCATCCCTAGCCTCAAGCTATATTACAGATCAATTACAATTAAAAAAAAAAAAAACCTCATGGTATTGGTACAGAGACAGGCAGGAAGATCAATGGAATAGAATCAAAGGCCCAGAAATAAATTTACACACCTATGGTCACTTGATCTTTGACAAAGGAGCTAAAAACATGCAATGGAAAAAGAACAGCCTCTTCAACAAATGGTGCTGGTTCAACTGGCACTCAGCATGCAGAAGAATGAAAATAGACCCTTTCTTATCTCCTTGTATAAAGCTCAAGTGCAAGTGGATCAAAGACCTCCACATAAAAACAGGTACACTGAAACTAATAGAGGACAAAGTGGGGAAGAGCTTAGAACACATAGGCATGGGGGAAATTTTCTGAACAGAACACCAATGGCTTATGCTCTAAGATCAAATCAAGACTCAACAAATGGGACCTCATGAAATTGCAAAGCTTAATACCAAGGATACTGTCAAATGGACAAAACAGCAACCAACAGATTGGGAAAGGATCTTTACCAAGCCTACATCTGATAGAGTACTAGTATCCAAAATATACAAAGAACTTAAGAAGTTAGACTCTAGAGAATCAACTAATCCTATCAAAAAATGGGGTACTGAGCTAAACAAAGAATTCTCAACTGAAGAATATCGAATAACTGAGAAGCACCTAAAGAAATGCTCAATATCCTTAGTCATCAGAGAAATGCAAATCAGAACAACCCTGGGATTCTACCTCACACCAGTCAGAATGGCTAAGATCAAAATCTCAGGTGATAGCAGATGCTGATGAGGATGCAGAGAAAAAGGAACAACCCTCCACTGTTGGTGGGGTTATAAACTGGTACAACCACTCTGGAAATCAGTCTGGCGGTTCCTCAGATAACTGGACATAGTACTACCTGAAGACCCAGTTATTCCACTTCTGGGCATATACCCCAAAGATGAAGATGCTCTAACATATAATAAGGACACATGCACCACCATGTTCATAGCAGCCTTATTTATAAGAACCAGAAGCTGGAAAGAACCCAGATGTCCTTCAGTAGATGAATGGATACAGAAATTGTGGTACATTCATACAATGGAATACTACTCAGCTATTAGAAACAATGACTTTATGAAATTCCTAAGAAAATGGATGGATCTAGAGAATATCATCCTGAGTGTGGTAACCCAGACATAATATGCAGTCACTGATAATTGGATACTAGCCCTAGAAAGCTCTGAATGCCCCAGAAACAACTCACAGACTATATGAAGCTCAAAAAAAAAAAAAAAAAAAAAAAAGACCAAAAAGTGGAAGCCTCAGTCCTTCATGTATAGCACCCTCTCAGAGTGTGGCACACCTAGACCTTAAATCATTAATATTTCAAGAGCTAAGAGTATAGCCTTGTGGTAATTCTTGGTGTTTAAAAATCATTATGTTTAATCTATACACACCAAGAAAACTGACTATTTCCATGTTACGTTTTGTTTTAAATGTACTTTATGCTCATTCTAACTAGTAAGATTTCAATGCATACTATCAAACCTTTAAAAAAAATCAAGTACTGACAAAAATGTCTTTGTATACTTTTATGCAAAAATGTTTTTAAAAATCTGTACATTTATCTCTTTTTTAAAATAAAGTTGTTTAAAAAAAAAAAGAATATCTGTGTCCCTTGTTTGTAGGATAGAAGAGGGGAGGGGGGGAGAGGAAGAAGAGGAAGCAGGAGCCTACCGAGGTGCTTCAGCAGGTGAACATGTTCACTGCAGACCTAACAACTGTGTTTGATCACTTACACCCACAGGATAGAAGGGGAATAATCAACTCCACATGAGGATTGTCCTCTGAATTGCACATGTATGCCAAGCACATTATCCCCCATCACACAAAAACTCGGAGGGAGGGAGGGAGGGAGGGAGGGAGGGAGGGAGGGAGGGAGGGAGGGAGGGAGAGCATTTGGCTGGTATTTAATCTTAGACAAAGGAGGAAAGAGCCTAAGATTTAGGTCTTCCACATTCACAGTGCAATACTGCTGTGCAGATGAAATGACGCCCTTAGTAATACCTCAGGTACTTTTTTTTCAGAAGTTGATGTTAAAATACAACATGGAAAACTATGGAGCCCTGAACAGCCAAAGCAACTGTGAAAGAGAACCATCTGGGTGCCCACACTCACCATTCTCTCTCCCTCCCTCCCTCCCTCCCTCCCTCCCTCCCCCTGTTTCTCAAGACATGGTGTCTCTGTGTAGCCCTGGCTTGTAGACCAGGCTGGCCTCAAACTCATAAATCCATCTGCCTCTTTGTCTGGAGTGCTGAGATTAAAGGTGTGCACAGCCACTGCCTGACCAAACTCACCATTCCTAAACCTCCCCTCAAAGCTTCTGTGAGTGGTGCTGAGAACACAGAGACAACAGCTGATGAAACTGAACGGATATCTGTATGTGAAGGAATGAAACTGAACCCTTCCTTATGCTTTAAACAAAACTCTGTGCTATAAAAAAGTCTTATAGACTGAAGAAAGTCTAGAGCTGAAACTGCACAAACTCTTAGAAGAAAGGGTAGGGACAGCACTGAGATTATAGCTCAGTGGTCAAGCCTAGCCCCCAAAAACTCAATAACGAAAGAAAAGTCATGAGATCTCAGCTTTGGTGAAAGATCAGAAACAAAGGAAAAGAACAGATGAGTAAGAAGTCATCACTGGGCACGGCCGTGCAGTGATCCCAGCATTCAGCAAGACCAGAGTTCAAGACCAGCCAGCCTGAGCTGTACAGTGAAAGCCAGAACAGCACAGACAATAAAAAGACCTAGTTTCCAAAAATTCAAACCAACCAAAAAAAAAAAAAAAAAAGAAAAAAAAGAAAAAAAAAAAAGGTAATTTTTTGGGCCAGCAAGATGGCTCAGTAGTTGAAAGCCTGAAGTCCTGGGTCCCCAGAACTCATAGGAGTGAACCAAACTCCAGAGAGCTGTCCTCTGATCTATATACACACACACACACACACACACACAAATAATAAGGGTCAGATACTATGCCTGATAACCTCAGTTTCCTGGATACATATGGTAGAAGCAGAGAACTGGCTTTAACAAGCTGTCACATGACCTCTACACAGGTGTCATGGTATTTACACTAAAGCATGCATGCACACACAGGCACACAAATAAACACACTCAGATGCACACACAATAAGTTGATCCTAAAAATAAAGTAAGAGAGGAGCTAGGGAGGTAGCTCAGCAGTTAAGAATACCTGGTGCTCTTGCAGAGGACCCAGGTTCAATCTCTAACACCAATATGACAGCTCACCACTGTTTCTAATGCTAGTTTCAAGGGATCTGATGCCCTTTTCTGGCCTCCATGGGCACTAGGAACACATAAAATGTGCTGCAAAACATCTATATACATAAAAAAAATTATAATTGTTGTACTTTAAAGGGTACTATGAAGAAGTTAAGAATGGGCTGGAGCAGTTAAGAACATTTAGGTTTGATTCCCAGAACCCACATGGTGGCTCACACCATGTGTATTCCAGTGCTAGAAACCCGATGCCTTCTGACCTCTTTTGCTTGAAAGCACCAGACATATACATGGTGCACATACATACAAGCAGATAAAGCATTTGTATACACAAAACAAATCTTTAGAAAAAGTAAAAACACAAAAAATGGGAGGGTACCAGCTACCATTCACAAAGTGCCTTATAGTTAGAATACAAAAAGAATCCTTACAACTCAACAATCACAATCAATTTTTACATAGGCAAAGAATGTTAATAAATATTCCCCAAAAAAGACATTAAATCAACCAATAAAAAATGCAAAATATTCAACATAATTATATATTAAGAAATATACACTGAAGCCATGAAATACCTCCTAAGAGAAAGTAAGTGATGATAAAGATGATGAGAAACGAATCCTTACTCACTGCTGGCAAGTATATTAAAAATGTCCTCTGGAAAAGTTTGGCAGTTCCTCCTAGGTTTGACCACATGACCACTAGTATATATGCCAGAGAAATGGGAATACGAGTCTACCAAAAACTGGCAAATAAGTTCATGGCAGTAGCATTTCAGAAATGCACCACTGTAGAAAAGATGCAAATGTCATCACTGATACGTGATACGTGTGGTCTGCCCTAACAGTGGAAGATCACCTGTCAATAAAAAGTTAATGAAGCGCTAATGCAGATTACAACATGGATGGCTGTAAATCACAAATTAAGTAGAAAAAATTAGCCCAGCTATTCTAAACACAGCACAATTCAAATAACTTAAAGACAAAGCAGCTGAAATAAGAAAAGAGGGCAAAACAAACTTACATCGGGTTCTAGGGTCACACAACGCTGAAATGCCTTTGCTGAGCCACCATAGTCTTCCAAGGCCAAGTAGGCACAGCCTAGAGAAAACCAGACCCCAAGCTGCAAAGATCAAAAGTCAAAGTTATTCAAATGCATACACACATTTAGAGATACGATCTGAACATGTTTAAGATACATTTAAAAATACACTTCTATGCAGAATGCACAACTATATAGAACATTTGCTTTGGGTTAAGTTTAACTGCAGAAAATTTAGTGGAGATCCAATTTTCCATGAAAATTTCAAAGCAATGAAAGCATTGCTACATTAATATTATAAATACAGTTGGTGTTAAAGGTAATGGGCAGCTTTGTTTATAGGCCTTTATATTTTTGTCTTGTATTCTAAACCTGGAATTAGGGCTGGAGAGACGGCTCAGTGGTTAGAAGCACTGATTGCTCTTCCAGAGGACCAGGGTTAAATTCCTAGCACCCACATGGCAGCTCACAGCTAGTTGTAGCTCCAATTCCAGGCACCTTCAAACATACATGCAGGCAAACGACCAATGCAAGGTAGAGTAATTAATTAATCTTAACCTGGAACTAATGACGTAAAAAGAAAACCTATACAAGGTCTCAGCAGACTCACAACTGATCAGCTCACCACAAACACAGGACAAAACTCCACTTTCCTCATTCCTGCAGACAACCTCCACTGTTTAACCAAGAACAACCTCCCAGACATGTATCTGTATCGGCATGGCTGCTAAAAACTTGGAAAACATAGGGTCAGAAACTGGCTGCGATTTGAAAAACAGGCAACTACAAAAATATTCTTTGCAGCATAGTTTCCTAAAATTCAATAGACCCTGTCAAAGGGACTGTAACGTAACATTCAATGGCATTAGTCAGAAAGGCAGCTATTGTGAGCTAAGTTTGTCTTCCTTTCAGTCACAAAGCCAGCAGTGGATGGAAACTTCTTCCTTACAGACTGAACACATAGGCAGGGATAGTGGGAAAGGAAATGATATACTCAGCACCTGTCTTCACCTTCCTCACAGGCAGAGGAGGAGCTAACTCCATACCTCCTCCCCAACCTACACAGTAAAAACCTGCTCCACAAGGGCAGAGACCTGAAAGCTCTCAAGCAGAAAGATTTTTAGCTGATAATTAGAGATAAGGCTTTGAAAGCAACTATCCCAGGGCAACTTAACACTTCTCTCAACACACAGGAGGCTATAAATAACCACCCAAGGCTTCCCTTATGCAGAACAGATTTGGTAGAGGGTAGGTGAAGGCTGCAGAGGGTGGTGTGCATCTGGTAGGAAGAAGAGCAAAGAGACTCACTAGAAACTAGTTTGTGTCCTGAACAATGGGACTGCCACATAAAGACAGCTCCCCATTTTACTTTCACCTAGCTATTGAAGAGAATGGGTGAAAAGAACTATTCAAGGCACCAAAATACATTCCCTGAACATGACGCAAGACCCAAGTCCCACCTCCCAGACAAGCTCAATTTTAAACTTTCAAGCTGCTTTTCATCAGTTCTTGGGTACACTCTTGTTTTTAACATCTCTGAAACAAAGACAAATCTGGCTTTTACTTGTTTTCTTGGCTTTGATTATGATTTATTACAAAGGCCCAAGCTGGTCTCAAACTCACAGACCCTCCAGCAGCCTCTCAAGTGCCAGGACCACAGCCAGGCATTAACAGGACCAGCAGCAGTTCTTTCTACACAAAGTGGTGCTTATAATGTAGGCGTCCCTTCCAAGATGGCATAGAGAAAAATAATTTAAACTCACTTGGAATGAAGACTATCTCACTGAATTCAAGGACTAAATTGGGAATACTGAAGATTCCTATATGGCCCTCAACAGAAAAAACCAAATAAGTAAACAAACAAACAAACAAGAAGCAAATAATCTTCCCCAATGGATGATATTTGGAAAAAAAAAAAAAAAAAGGCTATAGGAACTCAAGAAACAAATGGAAAACTTCACCTTTTAAACCTGAGGAAAGATTAGCAGATAATGCAGATAACAGCACCTCTAGGCCACCCTGGTCAAATGAAGCTTCTTATTTACTTTTACGTCTCAAAGACCAGCCGATGCTTTATATCCAGCATATTAAATTCCTAATATAAATTTAGACATATGATTTAATCTAGTGTAAAGTATTAATGTGGTTCTTATATCCTTTACCTTTGGTTATTTTTTGCAATTGCTTTAATAATTTGCATGCAATGAAAATCTCAAGATCAGTTAACTATTAGTTTGCATCTATCAATACCAGGTAACCAGGAAGTAAAAGCCCTTGAAGCATCTTGGCCCTGAACTCATAGACAGCTCTCAGCTTTAAACTCCAGGGTCCCCCAGTTGCTATGGCTGGCACTGTGCAACATCATTACTTTTTATTTCTCAGTGGAGGTCTTTAGAATTTGAAGAACTGCCGACAATGCTTGGCAGCTCTTACTTTGTTTTAAAGTTTTACTTAAACTACCATTATCAATAATGACTGATGGTCCAGCAAATAACAGCATTTGTCAAACAAACCTCACAACTTAATGATGGCCAGAACCCATGTCAAAAAAAAAAAAACAAAAAAAAAAAAAAAAAAAAAAAAAACCAAAGCCAGCATGGGGGCACATATCTAAGGTCTACATGCCTATGAGACACACAGCAGAGAAGCTTGTGCCTTGATGTGCCTAAAGATGAAAGGAGAAAATCAATTCCTGCAAGTTGTCTGCTGAATCAGTCACGCATGCGAGTACACATGCACACCTCCCCACACACATGCATGCATGCATGCACTCACTTACAAAGGCACACATGCACCAATACTATATATATATACATATATATACACACATATATATACACACATATATACATAATAAACAAGTCAAGAAGCCTCAAAACTTTCACCCAAGTCTTCAAAATATAGCTGAATTCTTTAAGCTCTAAGATTACTATGACTTAGTCCAGAGCTCAGAGCTGCTCTGGTGGTTACATTTTCTTTTAAGTTTAATAATATTTAACTCTAGATACCCAAAATGTGTCTGCTCAAACATGTTAATATGAACCGCTTGAGAAGTTTTATATCCACCCTTTTCCCTGCCAAGTCTTTTAAAACTGATGTGATACCACTGTCTCCTCCCTTTAAAGTTCATCCAAAGACTACTAATCTAAGAGCCACTGAAGTAGACATTTCTGGTTCAACCACTCAGTTATGTCACATGATGTTTTTCTGAATGCTGTCTTGGGAGGGTATATGATGTTTAGAAAGAATGGAAATGGAACCCCACAGACAGTGAGAGATGCTCCTGCATTGCTATTCGTTCCACACTTCGCTTTGGCTTTGTAGAGAAAAATGCACCAAAGAACTTTTTGTGGTATTCTGGACGATTCTGGACGCTTCCACTGAATCAGAACAATTTAGCCAATCCTTGCTGTTTCTGTTGGATTAAGCCACCACTACTGATTTGTGTTTGGTGTTTGCTACTGAGCTGGACTGCTGGTATCCTGACAACAAAGAGTGGAATCGCCCCCAGGAACTTCTGAGCAGGTCCACATCCCCTTTCCTATTAACCTTCTTTTTCCACTACTCTGATCAGTGAGCTAGAAGGAAGGCTGAAACAGTTAAGAGCCCTAACTAATGTAGGTTTTGAGAAATCTAAGCCTACAGGTGGCACCAACATGCCCTATGCATAATGGGTACATCTGCTTCTACTGTAGAGGAATTGGCAAGTTTTGATGGGTTGGCAATGCTGTGTAAGGGGGACAGCAAAATAAGAGGAACAGTTTCCTGCCTTGCTCCTGGAGGGGGTTCTCTGGTTTTGGTTCATAGCTTTCCATTGTATACCATTTTGAAAAAGATTGTGGGGAAAGCTGAAAACTCGGAAGGCTCATTCGGTTTTCTTGTGTTAGAAAGGACTACAGAGTTGGCTATGCACTTAGAGAGTGTGCAGATAGAGGATGACATACTTGGAAAGCAAAAGAGCCAGTGGGAGGAGAACAAGGTTCAGACTTGGGGTCTGAGACCAAGAATTTACCACACGATCAAAGAAGGAAGCAAACTAGGCTAGAAGGCAAACGTATTAAATCTGGAGAATATGGCATTCACAGGCGTTTCTGGCTGCTATGAGACACAAAGGTTTCCAGGATATTGTAGTCACTACTGAAAGGGAAAACATTGGTCTAAAGATTCTAGGTCCAAGAGATTCCTAAGAGGTAACCTCTTACCATTGAGAAATGACCGAGGGGCCTTTCAGTTTGAGACCCTGCAGCAAACAATATGAGCCATTTTCCCTTGGTCAGCCAGGAGGTACCAAGTGGACAAGAAGATCAAAACTAAGTACTTCTGATCTTACAGATGCTACAAAAAAAAGTGCAGCTCTAGATCTAGCCACAGATACACATCTTACACTATGCCCCAAAATTGAATGTTTCAAGGTAAACACTGGTGTTTATGATCCTTTACCTTCAGGAACAGTGGGAATAATCTTGGGAAGATTTATTATCCATCCAGATATTATAAATGGGAATAGCAAGGAAGATATAAAAATTATAGTATATATGAAAAAAGATGCAAATTAATGCAGGGGATAAATTTTCTCAGCTGTTATTGTTTTCTAACATAAAGAGCTAGGCCAATCTGGTGGGAAGAACCAGGGCTTTCTTTGGAAGGACTAGAAAATGTGTGTTCTGGCAAACAGCAATTAATGATCAGAGACTCAAACTAATGGTACAAATGAAGGGTGTTGAAATACAAGATTTGTTGGATACAGGAGCTAACATTAGTATACTTTCTAAAAGTCTTAGAATCCAGATTGGCCCCTTCAGGCTTACACACAGTTTATAGGACCTAGTAAATTATCACAACCAAGACAAAATGTCTAATGGATTACCTGTGTGGAACCAGAGGGCAAACAGGAAAGCAAGTCCTTATGTAGTTGATATAGCCATAAATTTGTATGGAAGGGATCTTTTACAACAATGAGCTACTCAAATTAATATCCCTGCCATTTGGGGATATCAAATGAGGAAATTAGGGGTGATATGGTAGATACTCCTGGGAAAAATATTAATACAGGTAATTGGGAACAACCACGAGACATCACAGGGATTGAGTTTTCTGAATTTATAAAAGGGGCCACTGCTGACATACCAACACCTTGCCCCTAAAATGGTTATCAAACAGACCTGTGTGGCAAGAGCAGTGGCCCATGACAAAAGAAAAATTGCAGGAACTTGAACAACTGATACAAGAACAGCTGGGGGCTCAACATACAGAAGAGCCAACTAGCCCAAGGGATTCCCCTGTATTTGTTATAAAAAAGAAATCAGAAAAATAGAGAATGATAACAGATTTAGGAGCAATGAATAAAGTAATTCAACCACAGGGTCCTTTACAGCCTGAACTTCCTTCACCTTCTTGTTACTGAGATCATGGCCTCTAATAATCACTGACTTGAAAGACTGCTTTTTCTCAATACCACTGCATGAGAAAGATAGGAAGGTGTTTGCTTTCTCAGTACCTTCTTTGAATAATATTCATCCCCTAAAGAGTTGCCACTGGAAGGTACTTACACAGGGAATGTTAAATAGTTCAACTTTAAGTCAATAGTTTGTGCAACAAATTCATAGGTAATTTCCGCAATCTATCATTCATCTTTACATGGATGACATTTTGTTGGCTGATTCTGATGAAGATACTTTAGAGAAAAATGTTTAAGGAAACACAAAGAATTCTGCCATGCTTTGGGGGGGGGGTGCAGTTTACAAATTGCTCCAGAATAAATACAAAGAGGAGATTCATTTAGTTATAAAATTAATGAACAAAAAATTGACCACAAAAGGTACAGATTGGTAGGAACCAATTGCAAATTCTTAACAATTTTCAAAAATTAATGGGAGATTTTAACTGGCTGAGGCCCACAATTGGATTGAGTACTTATGAGTAATTTGTTTCAAACATTACAAGGAGATTTAAATTTAACCAGTCCAAGATGTCTAACAGCTGAAGCAGAAAAAGAGTTAACTTTTGTAGAACAAAGACTGCAAGAGGCAAATGTAGATAGAATTGATCCTAAACTTGATTGTATTTTGGTCCTTTTCCCTTCAACTCATTCTCCTACAGGGCTCAGTATGCAAAGGGAGGATAGCATTAGGGAATAGATTATCTTAACTCATAAGAAAAGTAAAAAATTGAAGGCATATGTAGAAAAGAATTCTGAATTAGTTATAAAAGGTAGAATAAGACTACATCAATTATAAGAAACAGATCCAGTTGAAACTCTAGCACCTCTGCCTAATGTCATTATAGTTGATCAATGAAGACTGGCAAGAGTTTGTAGTAACTATGTGGGAGAAATTAATAACAAATATTCGAAAAGCAAGCACATACAGTTTATAAGAAGCACTAACTGAATTCTTCCACATATCATAAACAGAACATCAATTTCAGAGGCACCAACATTCTATACTGATGCAAACCAGATGGGGATGGCAGATTATAAGTCACACAAAATAAGCAAGGTGATCAAAAGCCCATATACTTCAGTTCAAAACTCAGAATGGTATACAATCTTTGTGGAATTGTTAGATTACCCTGAATCTCTTAATATAATTACTATTTCCTTATATACAAAAAGAGTTGTTTGGAATATAGAATGCTGAATTTGTTCCTGATAACTCAGACTTAACTTTGTTATTTATATAATTGTTACAGGCCACCAGAAGTAGAAACTATCAATTATGTATTATTCATATTCAGTCTCATACAAGTTTACTAGGTCCATCAGCTCATGGAAATAAGGAAATTGATAAATTACTAATAAAAAATGTATTAGAAGCCTCAAAATGTCATGTTTTATAATTGGCAATTATGGGGATACCTGCTCAAATTAAGACTGATAATGCTGTGCATATGTTTCCAATAAAGTGAAGCAATTCTGTGCATATGGCAATATAAAACATATTTCTGGTATACCCACAATTCTACAAGACAAGCAGTTGTAGAAAGAGCCAATAATTTAAGAGATGCTTATTAAACAAAAAGGAAGAGTAAAACTCCCCAGGGAAAGACTAAATAATGCTTTGTTAACTTTGTTTGAGACTCTGGGTTATTAATAAAACTGAGGAACTAAACCAACCAATATACTATAAGGATAAGTTGACACTAAAATGGAAACCTGCAATAGTTTTAAGTTGGGGATATAGTTATGTGTATGTATCTACAAGGACTGGAAAAAAAATACGAATACCAACAAAACTTATAAAGAGATGGAACAGACAACACAGAGATTAAACAACAACAACAACAAAAGTACAGCTTGCTTTCCCAGGATTTGGCCAATATCCAAGGTTTCATAGGGGACCCAAAAGATACCTTTGCCTCCAGACAAGTAATTTTAAGAACATGACTCTCCTATTACCAAAAGGTGGGACAGATGTTTTGGGTTGTTTGACATATTATGGTCATTTATAATCTAGAGTGCTTGGTTGGTTGTATTGGCATTAGGACAGCTCCTACTCAGGAACCTGGTATATCCATCACCATGGAAACAGCCAAAGCATTCCCAGGATACACCAGTTCAGAAGCCCACCTCCACCTGGGAGCAAGTCACTATCCCTATAAAAGACTGAAACCCCTCCCCACTCTCTCTCTCCTCTTCTTCTCTTGACCCTGACCCCTGTCCTTGTTCTATTAAACCTCTCCACGTAGAACCGTGTTGGTTTGGTGTGGTTTTTCCAGGCATGAGCTGAGAAGTCTAATTAAAAACAGGTTGGTTGTTACTGGTTATGGTCAGGGAGAAAAAAAACATTGCTTAAATCAGGAATCTTTCTCCTCTATCTAACAATAGAGGGGAAAAAAAGAGGAAAAAAGGGGATTAATTAATTAATTAATTAATCTAGTCTTAAATATTTTACTTTGATGTACACTGATGTATAATGATAGAAATTTAAGGTTGTTTTGTCTGAATATTTAATGATAACATTTTAAGGTTGTTTTGTTTGACTGTTGTTTGATATGTTGTATATAAGCAGCTTATTTAAAATATGATGTAAAGATCTAGTTTTATGGTTCTAATAATTATTTCTATTGCATATAGTTTGTCATTGATAAAGAAAAAGACATTTTTTTAAAAAGCAAAATATAAAGTGGAAATTTCTGGTTTCTTTAGCAACTCTGTTGTGTCACATTTTTCTTGGAAGTCATTTTGTAAGAGGACATGTGATGTTTTGCTGAAAACAGACACTTGAGAGGATGTATAATGTTTAGAAGAAATAGAAATGGAATCTCACAAACTATGGAAGGATGCTCTTGCACACTTCTTTACTAGTCTGCACTTCAGAGAGAACCACATCAAAAAAATTCTCATGGTATTCCAGCTGACTCTGGCCACTTTCCCTGACTTGTGTCAATTAGGCCAATCCTTGCTGTTTCTGTTGAATCAAGCCACCATTACTGATTTGTGTTTGGTGTTTGCTACTGAGCTGGACTGCTGGTATCCTGACAACAAAGAGTGGAATCGCCCCCAGGAACTTCTGAGCAGGTCCACATCCCCTTTCCTATTAACCTTCTTTCTCCCCTACTCTGATCAGTGAGCTAGAAGGAAGGCTGAAACACTTAAGAGCCATAAAGAAAGTAGATTTTGAAAAATCTAAGCCTACAAACCACCCCTCAGGAAGGCAGGATCACAAGGATTACTAGGTAGATGAACTCATCTTAAACCTTGCTAAAGAAACAACAAAATAACAAGCCCTTTAATGACATACAGAATTCCCTTCCTGCCTCCTAGCACAGTCAAGAGCCTCAGTGAGCTCTGTAGGCGTGCCCACCTTTCTATGTACAAATGTGCAGCTTTTCTTTTCCCTCTCTTTTCTCTTTAGGGTGCTGGCCAGAACCTAAATATGCCTTTTCTGGTACGTTGGGCTTCCTTATTCTTTATCTCGCTAAATACTACCTCCAACCCACTATCCGTCACCTTCACGCCAGTTTAATTCAAAGGACAAAGTTATCCCTTATCTCTGGGAATTTTTCTTTTGAATACTAATAAAACTATACATAATTTCCCATTCAAGTCTATTTTAAAATTACTTTATTAATATGACTAAGAACCTCAAGAGTTTCTTAGTACTATACCATGACTCTGGCAAAAGCCCCCAAATTTTCTGTTAATATGTACTAATGTAACAATATGTACTAATTTTGCCTAGCCATATCTCAATCCAACCTTTCATATACTATAATCATTCCTGTTCTCTCTAGTCACCAAAATAACTTAACAACATCTACTAAGTAAGCAAGGCACTGACATGATAAGCTTTCCATTTACAATTTCATGTGTTCCTCACAGAAACCACCAGGGAATGAAAGTCACCTTCGCTAAGGAAATGCTGAGCACAGGTGTCCATACACATCATCGTTACTCCAACGCCCACATTCAGTCCACCTCACCATCCTGCCTCTCAATATCCATCCTAACCACACATAAGCTATGACTTATGAGAATACCACTGTCTTAGTTAGGGTTTTACTGCTGTGAACAGACACCATGACCAAGACAACTCTTAAAAGGACAACATTTAATTGGGGCTGGCTTACAGGTTCAGAGGTTCAGTCCATTATCATCCAGGCAAAAGCATGGCAGTATCCAGGCAGGCATGGTGCAGGAAGAGCTGAGAGTTCTGTCTTCATCTGAAGGCTGCTACTGGAAGACTGACTTCCAGGCAGCTAGGACTAGGGTATTAAAACCCACACCCACAGTGACACAGCTACTTCAACAACACCACACCTCCTAATAGTGCCACTTCCTAGCACAAGCATATATAAAGCATCACACTGCCCTAGGCATCAGCAAAGAAGGGGAAATCAGTGCAGTAACATATACTGGGACATTTGTTTGTGTGTTTACCTTTGTGACAGGCCCATGCCGATGGACAGAGAAGCAGCAGGGAGGTGGCATGTCCAGATGGAGGGAAGTGTTAAAGGGTTGGTCAAGAATGGAAACAAGCACTGGGAAGAAAGCCTCTGCTGAGATTTCTATAAAGCTCACACATCTGAGGCAAACCATAAGGCCATTGCTATTGCTGGCCATGGTCTATGGAAGCCAGAGTCCTGTGTATGGGAGCCAATGTAGAAAGACAAAAGCAAACCAACTGTTCGTTTTGAGTCTTATGATGCCTGTATTTAAATAATAGTTGCTTAAATATTTTAAATAATTTTTAAAAGACCACAAAAGGCTAAAAGATGGCCTGTTAGAACACCCCCCCCCCACACACACAGGTGCAATGGAAGTGAGCAGACAATGGCTGACTCAGGAGGCTCTGAGCACCAGTGTAGCTGCAGCTACAACACTCAGCCTCTGAATCTCAGTCCCCGGGTGTTAAGATGTGTATGGGGCGGGGGGTGTTAAACCAGGTTAGAATTCCAAGCTGCTGGAACTCCCCAGAAGTGATAGGGTTCAGAGGTACAATGGGGCCATCTAGTGGTGGGATACAAAACTGTTCAGAACCAGCAGGTTTGAAGAGCTGAAAAGGAGTCTGTTCAATTAGAGGCCTTAGAAATCAATTCACAAAAGAAGCCAAGAGAAAACCATGGCCTACAGAGAAAACAGTTTACTCAAAGCTTCACAATTATCAGTTCCTGGAGTGCGGCGTAACCGAGGAGAGCAGCACTACTTCATGAACTTCAACATCTGAACATTTATACTATTACATAAAAGTAAACAATTCCAGAACTTAGAAAGTCAAGGCAGAAAGATTATGAATTCAATGTCATCATGCACTACAAATTGAGACTCGTCAAAGAGTTAAGTCTGAGGCTCTAGTGCCCTGACAGCACTTGCTTCTAAGTTCAAGGCACTGGTTTAATTCTGCAGAACAGAGGCAAGATCGTGAACTTCAACATCTGAACCTGAAATTAGCATCTAAGGGCTGACACACAGTACACACAGTGCCACTAGAGAGTGAGGGAAATTACATTTATGACTAAAAAGATAACTTTACAGCACAAAGGAAACAGAGAGATAGCACCTGCTTGGATATCACAATTTTGTTTTGTTTTGTTTTGTTTTGTTGACAGGGTTTGCCTGTGTAACCCTGGCTGACCTGGAGCTCACTCTACAGACCAGGCTGGCCTTGAACTCAAGAGATCTGCCCGCCTCTGCCTCCCAAGTACTGAGATTAAAGGCATGTGCCACCACTGCCTGGCCAGTTTTCTGACATGCTACCCAAACTTCCTTCTTCCTAAGGGGAGGGAGGGTTTCCACATGAATAAACAAGGTTCACACTATTCTGCTAAGTCCCTCAGGGCCAGCTAGTTGGCATCTGCCTGTCACATGAACTAAAGTTTAACATAATCTAGCCCTAAACACACACCCCATCCTCCATTCTGTGCCTTCTTCCCTACCTCAGTCCCATGGTACAAACAGAAACAAGCTGTTGAATGTAGTTCAACAAACAGAAAATACCCTTAGGCCAAATCCAAGATCACTGCAACCACTGTCTGGTATCAGCTTTCCCCAAGAGATGCTTCAATGGTCACATCTTAAATATGTGCACTGCCATACTTACATTCTTATATTCCCCTCACTGAAGGTACACATGCTTTAACCTGGCAGTTTCACCATCTCCCTAGGGATAGTTTCCTCCATTTTTCTTTTACAGTTGTAAAAGAATTCTACTATTGGTTGTTTAATGCTGTTTCCTTCCTTGTTTTGGATGTTTACATCTATTCTGTTATTTGCTTACTCTTCTTGAAAACTTACAGTGCTTAAGTCATATGCATCTGAGTCCCTCAGGTTTATCTTCCTGTCGGGCTTCAGATAACGGACAACAGTGATCTCTACCATTACTCACGCAGAGCAATAGGCAGGAGAGAAAGTCCCACATTTGCTACAGAGAGCAAATGGACCAAAACTGAACTAGCCCCATACATATGCTGCCTGTGTTTTCCCCAGCGTGGAGTGATGTACAGACTAGGCTTTACACGTCATGCAAGCACAGAATGGACAGGCCTGTGCCAAGCTCCTTGGGCTTCCCAGTGCTCAGAACCAGGTATCAGGAGTTGTTTTGCCTTCCCCACTGTACTGCCCAGATGCTATCACAGAGCTCAAGTCTCTTGGCAGTTGTAAAGTTAAGCCTTAGAAGTTTCTTTCTTTTTTCTTTTCTTTTTGCTTACCAATATGAAAAAAGAAAAAAAACTTTTTTCTGTACATATTTTTCACATATGTCCATCTATCCTGTCTGCTCTTTAGAAAATGAACACCAACCTCCTTGAATTTTCTACCACAAGTAATACAAATTTACGACAGAAATTATCAGATCACATTTCAAATAGAGATATTTTATCCTTTCAAAACTAAAATGATTCAGGAAGAGTGTCACGTGCTAGGGAGTGTTAGGGAGGCTGAGGCAGAAAAATGACAAGTTCAAAGCCAACCTAGCCTATGTAGTAAGATCCTGCCTCAAAACAAAACCACTAAAATGACAAGACAACATCTGCCCTATACGCAAAGGGTGAGCGTGGCCCTGGGCCTGGGAATGCTCCATGGTGCAACGGTCTGGCTAGCAGGAGAGCTCTAGAGACTCAGGAGGCATCATATGCCAGACGGCTCCCGAAAATCAACCTTACAACTTTAGTTTGCTTCTTCCAACAGCCAGTGACTCTTCCTTAAAGGGAAATAATTTCTAAACTAACAGCTTAAGGTATCCGGGACTCTCTGGAACTTGGCCTTGGCATTATGTCCTCCATAATCTCCTCCAGAAGTGAAGCTGAGGAGTTCAGAGCTCTGGAGCTAGGGCAAATGTCCGGGCTGAATGTCAGCTCAGTCCTCATGAACTACAGCAGCTAGTACAAACTAACACTTCACATATAAATATATAGATCATCATCTATAAAGTGAGTAAAAACAGTAAGAACCTCGGTGACTGTGCTGCTGGCTAAGAATACCCACAGTACCCGAAAACTTGTCATATGTGATAGTCCTTGCTGTGTTACTAATAGGACAGATTAAAGTCAAAATTTTACAGTCACCAAGAATCTTTGCTTTCTAGGTGACAGCGTTTGTACATGCAGAATATATTATTCCCAGAATGCATGCTCCCAGTTTCACTTCTGTCCAAATCTAACTCACGTCTCCAGCAGGCCTTCCTGACCATCGCTGCCTCACTCACCTGTAGGCAGCAAAGGCACATGGCCCGTTTATTCTACCACTGGCTACGGGGGACCCACACCTAATACACATACAACAAGGGATTGCAAGTCTGCATCTTAACATCATCTTTTCCATCTCTCAATACTGCTAAATGGTCTAAGTGGTCCACATTACATACCACTTAGATCATCAGTGCTTTAACAAGCTCCAGTCTCAGGGAAGCATTCTTCCTTGTTGCAAGCTAATATTTCATGTCTTCTCATCCAATCTCCAAGTGGCTGCCCCTCTACCACTCAGCATTGCCACTGGCTTCATCCCACCTTTGTCCACCAGAGTTTCACTTCTGCCGATGACTAGTGTCTCTTTACTTAACTGTCTGTTCCGGCTCAGCACTACACTACACCATCGTCTTCTTAGTAAGCAGTTCACTGAGGTAAGCTGCTGTCTCACCTACCACTCTCCAGTCCTCAGAGCATGCTTCTGACAGTCACCGGTGGGCTTCAAAGCCAGGGACCTGTTGTTGGCTTTCTATAAATGTTGTGGCATTTGGCATCACTCCCTGATGTTTTAACTTCTATGACCCCTCCCCTTAGCTCTTCCCCTCTGGCCAATGCACTGTGTTGAGCATCGTGTGTTCCATTCGGTTTGTATTTCTGGTTGTGTCCTTCTTTTACCTTCCTCCAGTCACTAGAGATGCCCACAGTGCAGGACTCTGTCTAATATTCTCAGCTACTACAATGTTCTCTAAGAAATGTACTTACTATTGCAGCTTCAATTCACCTCCGAGGACCAGCATCTGCATGCTCACATCTGCCTCACAATGGCTCTTCACTCAGTGCAGGTGCTGCTGGAGGCCTGAAGAGGGGGCTGATCTGCAGAAGAGCTGGAGCTACAGGCAGTTGTGAGCTTGTCTGTTTCCCTCTCCTCACTCCCCTTAGCTGCCCCTTGAGCCCAAAGTGGAATTAAATTTTGAAAATGTTAATTCTTACAGAACTAAAACCAAACAAACACTCCTTGGATGGGCCACCTAAATAGCAAGCATACACTGGAGCTGCCATATGAAGCCTCGAATCCATGCCTTTCCTCATGCTCTCTCTGGCTGAGAAGCCAGCTCCTCTCTAAGCATCGCTGCACTTCCCAGCCCTCACTCAACAACTGCCTCCCCTCACCCATCCAGCAGGGGAACTCAAGTCCTTACTACCAGTCAAGTCACATGACCTTACAGAGGTGAGGTGTCTGTTAACCAAGAAGAGGACTTAAGTAAAAAAGCTTTTCAAAAGAAAGAAGAACAGAAAAGGAAAGGAAAACGCCTGTTGCCCTGGCTGGGTTGAAACACTTGACAGGAATGAACATTTTCCTTTTTACATGCTGCATGTCCTGGGTGGATATAAGAAACTCACTTTTACCTTCTGCATAAAAGTCAGGATGGGGGGGGGGGGGGGGAGAGCGACTAACAATAGAACTAAGAACTCAACTTTTACATAGTCCATGTGTCAACAAATCCTGCCTTGGAGATTTGGTTAGATTTCTCCCCTACTCACCTCAGCTTTTAGTACTTAAGTCGCTGAAGCCCAAGATTAAATCTTACTAGTGTGGGTATGAGTAGATGGTAGCTAGCAATCTCGAAAGCCCTAGTAAGTGGTATGTGTCTTCTGGCTCCCTGAGAAATGGACCATGAACAGTACGTTAATGTTACAGCCCATCCCTAAACATAAAGCCAAACAGTGCTATTTTTACATCGATGGTCTGCAGATGCCTCTCTCCATTTACCTAGATCTCACATTAAAACTAATCTTTTGGACATTTTTTTTTTTAAGTTCTAGCTTTTCTTTTTTGTGGCACTTAAAGGAGACAACACATGGTAATAACAGCTCTTTCTTCAGAGACTTGGGTCTTGTGACTTGGTCTTGGGTGTGACTTGGGTCACAAGTTCCTAGGTCTACAGTGTTTGTTACAACCTGCAACAATTGCACACAACTGGAGCAAGGAACGTCTGTGTACTCAGACATTTGTTTCAGTCTGCCTGAATAGAAGTCACATGGCAGGCTGCAAAGTATCCTCATGTAATATCTGTCTGTGCTGTGACTCTGCTTTGAGCAACTGTCACTTCACTGTCTCAGTGATTAGTTCTAAACTGTCTAACAAAGCCATCATGTCCGTCAAATTTTCCCTTGCAACTTCCTCAAGTCAGTCTTTTGTCCCAGTGTCCCTCCCACACCAATAACTCCCCTGCAAAAGGTAGCTTGCTGCCAGCTTCCTACCCAGGCTATCTAGTGTCCCCCTCCCACAGCTGTGTGCACAGAACAATGGTCCTGAGTCCCTCTGTGCACAGCCCATTCTCGCACTGAAGGCGAAGCATGGCATAAACCAACTTTGTGGTTCCCTAACAACTGAACAAAAAGACCATCAGTGTAGCCTTGCATTCAAGATATTTGACCGCCTGGGTTCAGTTCAGCGTCCCCATTGTAAAGGCCCTATCTTCTCCAGCTCTGAAAAACCAGCCTGTTTATCAGCTCTTCTTCAGCACACAACTCAGCATTTGTTCCCAACGCTCTGTAGTCTGGCCCTCCTTAAGCTACTCAAGTACAACTTGTCTCTCAAAGCTGAACCCATTCTATTCTCTTGTATGTGAGAGGAGGAAAGACTGATTTAAATTAAGACATGGTTTTTCAACCATAGTGCTACTGAATAAAATATACTAGCCAGAAAAGCTAGTATAGACAGCTATGCTATGCATGGAGATATTTCATCATGGGATTTTGTCCCCCAGCGAGCGTCTCTGGTATCTCTCCCTTTCATAAGCCAATAGTAGATGCCCTCACTTCCCCATCCTGAAGTTACATAATCACGTGAAGTAAAATTCACTATGGTACCGCTGCCAATGCAAAGCAACTCCAAAGTTTTATGTCAATCTCTGCTGCCACGTAATTCCCATTAACTTCAGCAGAGATGTTGTATGTGAATGTCCTACTCTCACCCAGACTGCTACTTGTTACCAACTTTGGGGGATACTGTTATTCTCATTATAACACACACACACACACACACACACACACACACACACACTCCTACCTTAAATTTTGTTTGAAGAATACTCTAATGAAACCTGATTCTTTGAAAGCTAATTTTTGAAAGCATTACGTCTTCTTCAGTGTAAAGAACTACCAGGTCTATCTTTTTTGCCCACCCATTTTCATATCATTTCAGCACTATTCATAACAGGTAAGATGTGAAAGCAATTCACATCTCTACCCAGTGATCAGGCCAACAGAGTGTGGCACAATGGGATATTATCCAATCTCATAAGGAAGAGGTTCACATAGCTATTGTAGCCCTGAGAACACTACACTAAGTGAAATAAACCAGTCATCAAAGATGAATACCTGAGGCCTCAAAAGAGGGCTCAGAAGTTAAGAGCACTGGCTGGTCAAGGAGATGACCAGGATTAGGTTCCCAGTACTCATAGGGTAGCTCACAAATGTCTGTAACCCTAGTTCCATGGGATCCAATGCCCTCTTCTGACCTCTGCAGGCATTATGCACATGGTGTATACTTATACACATGCAAGCCAAATACCCATACACATAAGAGAAAAGAATACTGTATGACTCTGCTCTTATGAAGTAAGTAGATGGAGAATAGCTGAGTCCATTCAAAGGAAAGCAACATCACTGCCAGAGGTTTAAGGAAAGGGAAATGAAGACTCACCCAACAGATTTAGTTTCAGTTTCACAGATGAAATGAAAATGTTGTAGAGACCAGTTGCCCAACAGTATGAACCAACTTTATATTAATGAACTGTACATTCAGAAATGGCAAGTTACATGTTACATATGTATATAAGTTACATGTTACATATGTACCTCAACTAAGAAAAAAAAATCTGTTGACTCCACAGTCAGATCATCTAGATTTTAATACCAGCAATACCCTCAGAGGTACCTGGCTTCTGGTAGTCCTGAGAGTATCAGTAGCAAAGTGGAATTCAGGAGCACCCAACCAGCAGCCCGTGAGCTGTATGGGCTCCAGGATGGCTTTAAAGGTGCTCCAACACAAAACTCAAACACTTACTTACAACATTATCATTTTTAAACTGTGTTTGAAACCTGATTACTTGGTTCTTCAGTGTGAGCTCTGTAGCTCACCAACGTGCACTGCAGCAGGACACAGCGAGCATGTGCACGCTCTAACTCTGGGTGGATGCAACACTCACACTACAAATATGGCTCCACTTGCCATCTGTACCAATGAAAATATGATGCCACTGAGGAGATGGCTTTAGTGCCATTAAAAGGCACAGCTCAAGAAGTGTAGACAAAGCAGTAAATGAAATTATGTGATCAGTGTGTATGTTGAAGCTGGTCTGCTGCTGCTATGTTTTCAAATGCTAAATTCTGTGCTCAAGATCTGCTTGTGAAGAGGAAGTACGAGAAGGACACTGCTGCCTACAGAGCTAAAGGAAAACATGATGCAGCGAAAGGGGGTGGTCAAGGCTGAAAGGAGCAAGAAAAAGAAGAGGAAGATGAAGATGAAGATGATGAGTAAGTTGGTTCTAACGAAAAATTTTTTTTCTTGTCTATAAAGCATTTAACCCCTGTACACAACTCACTCCTTTTAAAGAAAAAAATTGAAATGTGGGGCTGTGTAAGATTTGTTTTTAAACTGTACAGTGTCTTTTTCTGTATAGTTTTCCCACTACTGAATGTGTCTTTAGATAACCCTATCCTGGTGATATTTTCAATAGCAACTAACCTTGCCTGGTACAGTCTGGGGGTTGTAAATTGGTATGGAAATTTAAAGCAGGTTCTTGTTGGTGCACAGCACAAATTAGTTATATATGGAGACAGTAGTTTGGTTGGGTTTTGTTTTGTTTTTTTCCTTTTCTTTTGGTTTTCTTTTTTTTTTATTTTCAGTTGTCTCTGATGCAACTTATACGAAAATATTTGTTAACACCAATGGCTTATGCTCTAAGACCAAGGATCAAGAAATGGGACTTAATGAGATTGAAAATATCTGTAAGGCTTAGAATAAGAACACTGTCAAGAAAACAAAACGACAGCCAAGAGATTGGGAAAAGATCTTTACCAACCCCACATCTAATAGAGGTCTAATATCCAATATATACTAAGAACTCAAGAAGTTAAGAAGCCAGAGAATCAAACAATCCTATTAAAAAATGGGGTAGAGAGCTAAACAAAAAATTCTCAATTAAGGAATATTTAATGGCCGAGAAACATCTAAGGAAGTGCTCAACATCCCTAGTCATCAGGGAAATTCAAATCAATACAACCCTGAGATTCCACCTCACACCAGTCAGAATGGCTAAGATCCAAAACTCAGATGACAGCAGATGCTGGTGAGGATGCAGAGAAAGAGGAACACTCCTCCACTGTTGGTGGGGTTGTAAGTTGGTACAACCACTCTGGAAATCAGTCTGGCGGTTCCTCAGAAAATTGGACATAGTACTACCTGAAGACCCAGTTATTCCACTTCTGGGCATATACCCCAGAGATGCTCCAACATACAGTAAGGACACATGCACCACAATGTTCACAGCAACCCTATTTATAATAGCCAGAAGCTAGAAAGAACCCAGATGTCCTTCAGTAGATGAATGGATACAAAAATTGTGGTATATTTACTCAATGGAGTACTACTCAGATATTAGAAACAATGGCTTTATGAAATTCCTAGGCAAATGAATAGATCTAGAGAATATCATCCTGAGTGAGATAACCCAGTCACAAAAGGACATAATATGCAGTCACTAATAATTGGACACTAACCCCAGAAAGCTCTGAATACCCAAGAAACAACTCACAGGCCATATGAAGCTCAAGAAAAACAAAGGCCAAAAAGTGAAACCCTCAGTCCTTTTTAGGAAAAAAAAAGTGTATTGTACCCTCTCAGAGTGTGGTACAGCTGGACCTTAAATCATTAATAATCCAAGAGCTACGAATATAGCCTTGTGGCAATTTTTGGTATTCAAAGATCATTATGCTTAATCTATACACACCAAGAAAACTCTGACTATTTCCATGTTACATTCTGTTCTACATGTACTTTATGCTTATGGTAACTAGTAAGATTTCAATGCATGCTATCAAACCTCTTAAAGAATTAAGTACTGACAAAAATATATTCATATAGTGTTATGCCAAAATGCCTTTAAAAATCTGTACATGTATCTCTCTTTTTTAAAAATAAAGTTGTAAGACAAAAAAAAAAAAGAGAGAAAATAATTGTTCTGTTAACTGAATTCTACTCTGTAATTGCAAAAAAAAAAAAAAAAAAAAAAATGCAGCTGTTTTGTTGACATTCTGAATGCTTCTAAGTAAATACAGTTAAAAGAGAAAAAAAGACTAGGTTGCCCCAAGATGAGCTCATCCTCACCTACACAGGCTTTTATTGTGCAAACCTTGCTCCCCAAGTTAATTGGTCAATAAAAGGCTAAGGCCAGCAATTGAGCAGCAGAGAGAAGAAGGCAGGATTGTCTGGGGGGGAGAGAGAAACTCTGACCACCGCCTGGAAGGTACAGGTAGCGGCAGGGCTGGAGGCTGGGTGGTCAGGTTAACTTAGATAACCTAGTTCAGACTCTGCCCAGCTAAGACCTAAGCTTTGAAATATTAAAAGGTCTCTTTACGGTTATTTGGGGATCTAGCTGGTTAAGGAACAACTGCTGTCATATAAATTTCCAGCATTAGTTATTAACTACAGAAAATTTAAATCACATTATAGTATCTTGGGGTGCCATGGAGACAGCAGGTGAAAACCAAGGTTTCATAAAATCAATGGAAGATGACACAATAACTGCTCAAGACTCATGTTCAGTGATGTCACACTGCCCAGCGCATCAAGAAAACATACAGCAAAAAAAAAAAAAAAAGAAAAAAAAAACATTAAAAATGGGGACATCACACAAATTGTTAAGACTAAATTTCATTAGGGGATAGATATTAAATCAATTACAAAAATTCCTAAAAACTGTTCAGGCTCTTTTCTTAAAAGGAGAAGGATAAGGAGGGGAGGGGAGGGGAGGGGAGAATCTGGCTTATAGACTTAGCTTTTTTTTTAACTTTATTTTAAAAAACAAAGATAAATGTACAGATTTTTAAGCATTTTTGCATAAAAGTATACAAATACATTTTTATAAGGTTGTAATTAAGTATTTGTGGATAAATATACATACACATATGTATATATGTAACAATAATATAGGAAAAAAGGTTATTAATTTGAGGAGATAGGAGAGAAACTGGGAGGGGCTGTAGGAAGGAAAGGGGGATATGATACAGTTCTATTTTAATTAAAATATATTCTTTTTTTCTTTTTTTCTTGATCTTCACACAATCTGTGGGTTGTTTCTGGGGTGTTCAGAGCTTTCTGGGGTTAGTATCCCATTATCAGTGACTGCATATTATGTCTGTTCTTTTGTGACTGGGTTATCTCACTCAGGATGATATTCTCTAGATGCATCCATTTTCTTGAGAATTTCGTTAGGCCATTGTTTCTGATAGCTGAGTAGTACTCCATTGTGTAAATGTACCACAATTTTTGTATCCATTCATCTCCTGAAGGACATCTGGGTTCTTTCCAGATTCTGGCTATTATAAATAGAGCGGCAATGAACATTGTGGTGCATGTATCTTTGTTGTATATTGGAGCATCTCTGGGGTAAATGCCCAGAAGTGGAATAACTGGGTCTTCAGGTAGTACTATGTGCAATTTTCTGAGGAACCACCAGACTGATTTCCAGAGTGGTTTTATCAGTTTACAACCCCACCAGCAGTAGAGAAATGTTCCTCTTTCTCCACCTCCTCACCAGCATCTGCTGTCATCTGAGTTTTGGATCTTGGCCAATCTGACTGGTGTGAGGTGGAATCTCAGGGTTGTTTTGATTTGCATTTCCCTGATGGCTAAGGATGTTGAGCACTTCCTTAGATGTTTCTCAGCCATTCGATATTCCTCAACTGAGAAATTTTTGTTTAAGTCTGTACTCCATTTTTAATAGGGTTGTTTGATTCTCTGGTATCTCGCTTTTTGAGTTCTTTGTATACCTTGGATATTAGGCCTCTATCTGATGTGGGGTTGGTAAATATCTTTTCCCACTCTGTTGGCTGCCGTTTTGTTTTCATGATAGTTAGACTTAGCATTTTAATGGACTTAACCACTCACTTAAACGAGGAAAACATGTTTCTTCCAGGTAAAAACCAATGTGTCAAACTGCAATTATGGCAAACTCAGATTAAGGCAAACAATTTCATGCACCTTGACACTGGCTAAATATTGTGCAATGAATAAAATGTGTAGGTTTGCTTCACAATGTGGCACAGAGTTTAGAAACAGATTTCAGTTAGGAATTTTTGGTATATTCATGACTCCACCTTCAACTGACATACATCTAAGTCACCTGCCACTTTACAAGTGGGATGCAGAAAGCTGCAATCTAACATTTCAGTCACAGGAAAATGTGACATGTCTGCTCCAGACTTTTCACAGACAAATGTCCTGCACTACTCTTGCCTTCAGTTTCTACTAACACCTAGGTTTGTGAGCAACTGGTTTACGTATTTTTTTAGATTTATTATTTTATGTGTTGAATGTTTGCCTGCATGTATGTATGTTCACCATGTGTGTGCCTGGTGCCTGAGGAGATCAGAAGAAGGGGCCAGAACCCCTGGAACTGGAGTTGCAGATGCTTGCTAGAAACCAAACTCTAGTCCTTGGCAAGAGTACAGTACTCCTCACTGCTGAGCCAACTCTCCAGCCCATGTGAACAAGTATTTTCAACAAAGCACACTCACAGGAAAATCAGAACCGAGCTATCTGATGAGCACTTTGAGAGCTCACTGAGAATTGTAGTGGCTTCCATTAAACTAGATACTGACACATCCAGTTTTCAAATGCAATGTCAAGTCAAAAAGTTTTAAGTTACTTTTATAATTGTATATTTAAAATCAATGAGTTTTATTACTGGATAGGTTCATTTTCTTTATTAGTGATCATAAACTTAGACCTGCTCAACAATCTTACAATACCCTCTGCAGGTTGACCACATGATTGGGATTACTATGTGAAGGCTTTTTATCTGTAGTAGCAAATATCAAAAAACTATACAGACTTTTCCTCATAAGCCTTCATTACTGCTTTTAGATTTGTTGTGTGTGTAAGACAGGACCGGATACCCTGTTCTAAGCAAATTTTCTTCAGTGTAAAAGACACTTTCCGGGTCTATTTACACACACCTTTCCTCATTGCACCAGTCTTTGTTAACAGACAAGGGGTGGAAGCAACCCAAGATTCATTCCATCAGAAAAATTATCCAAGTAAGTGTACATGCACAGGAGCCATGAGTGGTAAAATGAGAAAACCATAACAAAGTGTGACAGAGAAAGAAAAGACAGTCTCAGAATCATTTTACCAACTGAGCATCGTTAAGTATCAAGAAAGGTAATCTCCTATAGACTTGTCATGGCTGTAAGGATCTAGATACCTTTTGCGGTAAATTTTCAAATCTCGTGAGGTTGTTTAACTGGAGCTGGAGAGGTGGCTCTGAACAATGTCTGAGCACAATGGCCTGATTCTGACGCCCAGCATGTTCAAAAGTCCAAGCTGTAGCATGCCTTTTCAATGCAACACTGCAGTCAGCACAGCCTACTAATGAGCTCCGGATCAATGTGAGACACTGAGAGATCACCCCGAAAACCAAGGTGGGCCACTCCTGAGGGCTCTGCCCACATGTGCGCATGCATGCATGCACACATACATACATACATACATACGTACATACGTACATACGTACATACATAAAACACATTTTAAATGTTTTATTTGTGTGTGTATGAGTCTAGACATTTTCTCCTTAGATAACTCATCCTACATGCTACTGTATTTATGAAGAGAAAACCCCAAGCCAAGAACCAAAGGCTTTATGAGGCCTTACCTGCATGGGGTTAATCTTCACTGAGCGTTCAAAGCACTCCACACATTCCCGAAACTCCTTGTTCCGAAGATGGAGGAGCGCTTTGGAGCGCTGGGCACGTGCACTGCGGTGTCGTGACAGCTCCCAGGCCTTGTCATAGCAAGAGTGATCTTGAAGGACATCTCCAAGCAAGCAATATAAACTTGGTGTTTCCTTTTTCTCCAGTTCTTGCCTAAGGATTTCTTCTGCCTGTGAACAGCAACAAGAACAGCAAAACCACTTAACTGTGACGAGCTGCTATTTTTAGGACATGTACAACTTTTATTTCATAGTCTGTATTTGTAATGACTAGCTCACTTCATGACTCAAGAGCACAGGCAGCCTGAGAAAGGCCCACAGGAGGACAATTATGGCCCAAGGGAAAAGGAAGCAGAAGAAGCAGGGACTATTCCAAGGGCCCAGGGATATTCCTGAAGGGTGTCCACTCCAGCACTCCACGGTGTTCCCTGCTCCGCTTCGTACCACTGCTGCTGTTAGAGAAGCGTCTCTACCTCACCCTGCTCCATAGCATGAAGACGGTCCTGTCTGGTTTTAATGTGTTCTCTATTCAAGTTGTTAAAATTTTATTTAAAAGATATAATTTAAAAGCCATTTAAAATAATTTAGGAGGAGGAGGAAGAAGAAGAGCCATCTCTCCTCTCCTCCTCTGGGCAGGTGCTAAGCCCTGGTAAGTCTGCTGAAGTCACCACTAGTGTCAATGACAACTTCCTTGAATTCCTAATGTTCATTTCACTGAAAATAAACTGAGGTGGGGGAGAGGAGTAATCTACCAAACTGGACTCTCTGGCTGCCGTATGGAACACCCCAAAGACAACTGAGACAACTGAACAACAATGACACTCATGTCCTACCTCTGTAGGCATGGCCTCAGCCAGGACTGTTTGCTTTCAGAAGGCTTGGTGATCACGTAACCATCCCCCCAGGGAGCCTCACATGGGTTCTGTGACTATGGCAAACAAAAAAGCCTTCACTTGTATGTGAGGTGTGGTGTGATTGGTCCAAATATCCTTTCTCTGCCTATACAAGTAGGTTGTGCACCCTCACCTAGTGTGTGGGCTAAGAGACATTCTGTTACCTGCTACACACACACATACACACACACACACACAAAAACACACGCATGCACAAACGCTTCCCCCAGAGGATTTTCTTCAGTGGTCCTTTCTTTCTTGCCTGCTTCTAGCACTGTGGATAGAGCTAGTAACAAGGAAAACGTGCACTGACTACAGACAGTGGCACGAGTGGCAGAGGACCATGGCGGCAGCTGGGCAGTCAGTAGACTGAGCTACAAAAGCAGCAGGAAAGGAGCTTCGTGATACCTCAGGAGGCAGGGCTGGGAAGTAGGAGTTAAATGATTCAAGAGAGCACATCACAGTAACAAAGAGACAACAGAGGTAAAAGGACAGAAAGCTGAGGTAGACGCCAGGTTAGAAAGAGGCAGGAGAGGAAGAGCAGGCACTAGTCACTGGACAGGCTCCAGGGAACTATCCGTCCTTTAGCACCAAGGATCTCAATCCTAACTGTAAGTTCAGAAGGCCTGGTTCCCAAGGCTCCAGATGGATCTGTTAACTCCAGAAGGTCCAACTTCCTGCTGCTCGTGCCTGTCTACCTAATCCCAGCCATCAAGTGTGCTACGATCTGACAGCTACTGAGACCAGCACTTAGCCCAAGTTCTCCTTGTTTACCCAGGAGTCCTATCCAGGTGGGGAAGCCTGCCTGGTAACACCAACACAGGCACATGTGGTTCCAGTCAGTCAGCTTAAAGACCACCTCAAAGATCGCCGTCAATACAAGGCTTAAGTGTAAGCATCATTCCTTGATACCCACAATACAAAGCTGCCTCATCATGTGACTCTGTACTTATTACTACTAGGAATCCTCAATTCACCTCAACCATGTCTACCATCCTGTTTCTGATATGCTGGCAATCTGAACGTCTGTATATTAGATTTAGTATGTTAGATTTAGTTTAAGTTAGATGTATCTGTAAGGTATCTAATTCTGTGAACTCTCTTAAATAACAGATGCACTTTTCAAAGGGTCTTTGGATGCTGGCACTTTTGTGTTTGTGATACAGTATAGGCAATACAGTCAGGTGTACTCTGGACATGGAATCAAAACCTATGAAACAATTTCCAAGGGAAAATAATCTTAAGTTCACAAAAGCCAAAACTAAGATAAAGTTTTATAATTCAGTGTTTTAGAATACAAGCTCCCTCTATTAGCAAATAACATGATGGTTTAATGTATCTGAGCAAACTCTGTGGCCCATAAAGACAAACAGTTAACCAAAATGCCATGTGATGGCACTGCACCAATGCACTTACAATGTGGTTCAAAGCTTTGCTCTTGACAGGAAGGCATTTAAACTTTGGACCACACCATTCCACAAATTCCAAAGCTGACTCAAAATTCCTTTCTGTTCTATCCTGTTACAGTGGATTCCGTGTCTGCAATGAACGTCAGTCACCACAGTACAGATGTGACAACATGCACTGTCTCCTGGAAATCTGGGACTGAATCTAACAAACACTGAAGAAGGAATTCTGGAATTGCCTTCCTGGTGCCTTAGACTAAAGCACCTACAAGCTCAGGGCTTTGTATGCTGAGTGACAGGGAACCATGAAGGAACACGGTGAGAGACAGACCCTAGGACAGCTGAAGGAAACAACCCTTGGTGTTTTCCATCCTCAGGGCAGAGAACCAGGGGACTCTGATGACCTCAGAGGGTTTGATGTCCTTGTGGCTGTCAAGCCAGTGGCTCCTACAGCTCCAGGGCCACTGAGACTCAGCTAGGGCAGACTCAGGCACTAGCTCCATGTAAAGTCAGAACTAATCAAACATGTTTCATTATTTTCTCAATGGACTTTTAGCTATACAATATTTTTAGTTTTGTTTTTGTTTTTTTATTCTTTAGCAAATGCTGTGGGTGGGTTTGGGACTGTGGCATTAATAATACTAGTGACTTTCAAAGCTGGGGGCTTTTCCTGGACACTGGGTTGAAGCCTTGTGCTGCCATATAAGCAGTCCCATTGTCCCTCAGCTGATTCATGAGGAGAAGCCACCCAAAAAAGCCTTGAGACAAGAACCCCTGCTGGCCTCCAGCTGTCCTAAGTGTGGAGGACTTCTGTTGGTAGAAGTGTCGTAAGCCCCGTGAAGGTTCCACTTCACCACCACCTAATTGTAACTTCAGAGAAATCCCAAAGCTCAGTCAAGACCTCCCCAAATTCGTGCCTCACAGAGACAGGAAAGAAACAAACAACTTAAGGAGGGAGTTTAAGCCACTGTGTTTTAGGCAGACTCATAACACAGCACAGGACATGCAGGAGAGAGTAAGCCGTGGACCAGTCACTATGTCATGGCAGAGAACATGAAGCCAATGACCATAAAAGACCAGATTCAAGCGCTTTTGGATTAGTCAAAGAACAGAAACTCCCAACCTGTTTTGGCCCCATTCCCGCGGAGGCAGCGATCCTCTCTATCCAGGACTGATATTACTTCACCTTAAGACTGAAGCCTGCACCATTCATCCTATCAGTCATGGCCCTAGACACACAAGTTCACACATAGAAGGCACTGAAAGATTTTAATTTATAGAGAGAAAATCTTGGGATCAAAAAGATTCTAGAGGTGTTAAATCAGAGACAAATGTGATCATAATTGAAATCAGGCTGAACTGAGATCCCCTAGAAGAGTTTTGATTCACAGTGCTAACTCAAACAGCTGGGGATAGTTCTAAACAATCTGCTCAAGTACATGACAAAATTTGGATTCAAATGGCCAAAAAAACTCAGCAGAGATACCAGAATTTCCTCATGTAATGTGAAAGAAGAAATCCAACACTCAGGGTGGAGAGACTTGTTAATTTAGCACTTGTAACCTGCTCACCCACCCCAACTTTGTTACCCACGGAACCTATGGGTTGTCCCTCTATCCCGGCTTTGAGAAATTCAGTTCACATGTGAGAAGCAGCATATTTGAAAGGGGCTGTTATAAATATAAATGCACCACGTAATAGGGTGACAGTTGGAGCACTTCTGTCATGAGCTTCTGTATTCCAATGAAGAGGATGAGACCCAAGATGGCAGTCAGCTACCATTGCACTGTGAGCCAAATGGACATGATGATTTACTCAGACACAGCCAAAGTTGCACTAGAGCAATCGGGACCAGCATGGATTGTGAAGCAGTAGCCAACTAAGGTCAACCCTGATCTATGTAACACTGTAAAAGTGTAAGTATCTGAGTTTCTAAGATGCCATCTGTCACCTAGTTCCCATCCCCCGATATCTTCAAACACTCAGTCTCTTAAACACAATTAAGAGGATAAATACTTAGAAAGGACCATATAATAATGTACCAAGTGCATAGCAAAATTCTTTTTCTATTCAGCTTTAAAGAAGTAAGCATAGCCATTCACTAGGTGCTTATATCCTGGAGAAAAAGCTTCTTTCAGAGTTTAATTTTTGGTTAATGCTAATGCTTTGGAACCTAAAGAATGTGTAGGAGTCAGTCCATTCCAGAGTAGGCCTATATGTCTTTGAATCCACCAATGATTATTTCCCTAGTGCCTGAACACAGCAAGTTAGACATAAGTAACCAGCAAAATGCCTCCTGGTGTTACTACAGTATAGAGAGCAAGCAACGGTCCCCAGCCTTGACCTTCCACCCAGCACTGGATTCTACATAAGCCACAGGAAGTGCTGTATAAACCTCAAAGGCAATAAATGTGTAAGTTAGAGTTAGCCTACCCATTTAAATTGAGAACATACATGGGTCCTGGAAAGCACCAAGGATTCTTATAAATAACACAGGGGTGAAACTAATTATAGCTACTGTCCAGGACATGATCTTTTTTCTGAAGCCCAGGCCCTTGAGAAATGGATATGAATAAAGAAAAGTTTTTCCCTCTATCCAAGAGCTGTCAGAACAGAGCACAATGAAAACATGTGTGTCTTATCTTGCTGGAGAACAATACAACCTTCATACTACGGTTTTAATCTAAAATGTCACACATAAGCTTATTTTTAACACTTGGTTCAGAATCTTTAGCAAATGGGGCCTTGGAAGGGGATACCCAGGCCCAATTTGAGCATCATTCTGCTTCTTGATGAGGTATTTCTGCGTCTGCCACATACCCACACTGCCCCAACCAAGTTCATCTATGCCTCCACCACCATGGTGGGCTGAGTCCCTCTAAAACTAACTGAAAGTAAATTTTTCTCTCCTCAAGTTGCTTCTGTTGGGTATTGATCACAATGCCAAGTCATTAAGACACAAGGCTTATGTGAAATAAATGCTTAGTCTTATATACTCTAAACTCTGCTACAGAAATAAATGTTTAAGTTTCCCTATATCAGAATTCTTCTTTACCTATGTATCTGCTAGTAGTTAGCTGTCTTCCAGATAAACAAGCTCCCAAGTCAAGGGCCAAGCCTTTGCCTTACTTCATGGCATGTTAACATGCTTACCCTAAAAATGAGGTTTCCTAAAAGCCCCTGTGCTTCTCTTTCCATGGCAGGACTGTCCAGAGGAACTGCAAGGCAGAACAAACCAACAGCCTTTGCATGCCAACTTGGTCATGGGCAAACAGTGCCAAGCAAGACCAAGACCAGTTTGGGGAGCCCGGCTGGCTCTTGGCTTGTGTGTGTGGCTGATCTTCCCAGCTGTGAGCCAACCTGCTGATCAAAGCAACTCCAGCCCTCTGAAAACCTTCCACTGAGCTCACAGGGAGACTAGCTGCAAAGTCCCCCGAGATTCCCACGGACCTGTTTAAGCCTCATCTCAATGGCAGTACCTGGCTTAGATTCCTCCTCAGTGTCTGACCTCTCCACCTAGAGCACTGCTCCACACAAACTGCTGGAGACTCTTCCCCATCCTCTTCCTCTGCTTCACAATAATAACTTTCCCTTTTGTACAAGCCCTAGCTCCAGGAAGCCCCTCGTTCTCAAAGAGGCTCAGAGTATCTACTACTTCCATAGACAGAGCAAGCCTGGGCTACAATCTTGTTGACATTTTCACCTTTTACGTCCATGTCACCTTTACCTTGTATATCCTCCCTTTATGTGGTGACTTATAGGTTCATTTTCAGTCAGTTCACCAGTGGGCAATTGCATTACCTCAGTCCCTATCATAATTCTGAGAAGTAGGTATTAACTATGTGAGACAAAGTTCAAACTTAGACGTCTCAACCAAGTGGTCAGTCTCCCACAAAAAGCCTCTTTCCAGGCTTAATACTATTCCACAGGTTGATAAATGAGTGAGTTGGGGGGTGCAGGGAACAGGTGGCAAGATGTATCAAAATCCACTGTAAAAGCACCAGAGAGAGAACCAGCTTTTATAGCACTCTCAAAGTTACCATGTGCATTCAAAGGAAACGGCCAGACCGTGAGAGGACACTGTAATGCGACCCTGCCTGCTCCTTCTCCTCCTGTAATATCTACAGCCTCAGTGAGAACTGCTATGCCAGCCACAAAAATGTGCTATCTGCCCATCTGCTGAAGGCCACACTGAGCTCATCAGGGAAATCCCTCAGAAGCAAGCAGACGCAACTGTTAAGTTCACAATGGCGTGAGGCAGTGACTGACAGGGACAATAAAAGAGAAGATGGGTGGCATTAAAAAGTAAAAACTACTAAAACACTACATTGTAACCATTAAAAAAAAAATCACTAAAAAATGATTGACGTAAACCTATATTATCAGTAATAAAGGTACTAAATACTTTTAATCGAATCGAAGGCAGAAAAAGAATAAAAAAGTTATCCAACTAACGATGTCATCCTCAGGAAACAGACTTAGATATGAGCGCACAAACAGGGGGGGGGGGGGGATCACAGTGTCAGGGGCGGGATGAGCAGTAACCAAGAGAGCTGGGGTCAGTCACTACATGGTCAGACCTCCAGAAAAAACCATCAGTAGGTGAAAAAAAATCACATTTATAACAAAATGTTCACTTATCAAGAAGAGGTAACGATTATAAATGTGTGCATCTGCAACACATCTCCAGGAGCAAGAAGCAGAAACTGACAGCACCGGCGAGAGGAGACCGGCACGGTTGTGATGCCACATGAAAACACTCCAACCAACAAGAACAGAAGAGACGCTCTCCCGGAGGATGCACGTACATTCCCCAGGATGTCCTAAATGGTGGCTCCTGACACAGCCTCGATGAACCTGAACGTGCGTGCAGTGAATGGGTCAAAGGAATCGTGAACTTGCACAAGTTAAACATGCACTCCCGAGCAGCCACGAATCAAAGAAGAAATCACCACAAAACTAAAAGCATGTTCAGATGAAGCAAAACAGAGACATTCCAGAACTTACAGGACATGGCAAAAGTATGCACAAAGGAAAATGTATGGCTCTAGAAAAAAAAATTAATCGACAACCCCAGTGTCCCCCATAAGAATTTAAAAATTAATTAATTAATTAAAAAAGAGCAAGCTAAACCCAAAGCATGCAGAAAGAAGTAAACAGTAAAGATAAAAGAGGCAGGAGAAAAACACCAAACCTAAAGAGTGTTCTGAAGACTGAAACCACTGAAGTTAGAAATGAGGATCTGGGGACACAGTTCAAGTGGCTGAGGCACTTGACATACAAACGTCGACCAGAGTTTGGATTCCCATGACTCAAGTAAGACAGGCAGCTGCAGCCTGGCTCTCAGAGGTAGACCCAGGATCTCTGGAGCAAACTGGATATTACAGACAAACATCAGGACCCATGGGCTCCCAGCTCAACAAACCAGATACTGCTTCAGAAAACAGGGTGAAAAGAAACTGAGTAAGACAGACTTCCACACAGACCCACACCTGTGCACTTCTATACACACACACACACACACACACACACACACACACACACACACACACACACTTACTTCTTTTAAAAGGTTAAAAAAAAAAGAAATGAATGAGGAAATACTCTCATTAACCTTAGAGAAATCAAAGCTAGTAAGAGACTCTGTACTCTATAGATACTCCACATTAAAGTAGGACCCAAAACTCAGAACGTCAAACCATACCCTAATGGTATCTATTTGATTCAAACCATGACAAAATAAATTCTAACTATATTCATTGCATTTCAGACTTGAAAATTTGCTGAGTCCAAGACTCAGTGTTTCCAACCTCTGCAAGGAAGAAAAATTAACATTCAAAACAAAGAGTAAGCACAAACCAGAAAAATGTTCACACTGAGAAATGCTGAAGGGTCAAGGACTTCACCTTGGTATCTTACTTCATTCTCCCACTCCCAACCTCCATAACTTTTTAAGAACCAGGAACTCAGTGGGTGGCGCTAAACCCCATCAATTGAGGATGCTTTATTATCTGGAAGATGGATGTGGAGGGTTAGAGGGAAGCAGCTTCCTGGAGAAGGGAAAGAATAGCAAAGCAGTGACCCTGCCTGGTCTGTACTGACCTCTTCCCACAAATTAATGCTATGCATTTTATGTTTGATAAGCTAATTCTTTCTCCTTGAGCTCTTACACCTCCTTCTCCTGCCAGCAGACTTCTCTCTCCAGGGCAGTGCTCAAAGGCAATACATTTCCTTGCTTCAATTCATCACACTGCATTCCTTGGCCTTTTCATCTCTCCAACCCATCCCAGTTTGATCCTTCCTCCTCCACTCATCCACTAAATTTGTGCAGTTTATTATGTTAAAAAAAACTACAAAAGATGTACCCAGGGTACCAGAATGCACCACTGGGTACCATGGACAGCCCTGCAGCATCTTTGTGCAGTATCAGGCATCTTCAGAGTGCAGAAACTTTGTAGCTGGCTACACATTGCTCTTCCCTGTGGGGAAAAACAACATGGAGGTGGGGGGTGAAACAAGGTCTCACTCTGTTGTCCAAGCCTACCTCAAACTTACAGCGAACCTCCTGCCTCAGCCTATTGAATCCTGGGATGACTATAGCTCAGATACATATTTTTATAAAGATACAGAAAAGCTTGTCATGCAAATGTCTATTAAATAACATTGTATTCCCATACATGCAAATGATATTTATCGTATTTATTAGTCTATTTTATTTTTACAGTCTCTCACAATTACTTTTCTTAATGAAATCACATATGAGTAGTGAGTCTCATCATAAACTCAGAGGTAGGACTTAAGCAGAACTTACAGTACAGAGAAATGACAATGGCGTGGCCGAGAGTCTTGACAGTGCGGGAGAGTGAAGGGAAGAGAGCACACAGCGCCCCTCCCAGGAGAGGAGCGGGGCTCTCCTCAGCCGCTCAGTGCCCCAAGTAGGGTTTGGGTCCAGTTTCCAATAGGGGCTGTTTTGTTTGCTATTTTGTTTGCTGTTTTATCTTTTGGTTCTCTAAGAGAAGCCAAGATATCTGGAGATTTAAAAGATGAAATCTGAAATTTTTACTCTAATTTTTTTTTCCTAAACACTGTGAAAGACAAATTGCCTTGCTGGCCCACATTCACCCACAAAATGTCAACTTACAACTTCAAAGTCAGGACATAAACTCCTAGTACTTTGTGGAAACCAATTCTCCCATCCCCAGAGTAGTCCAGGTAGAACAGTGGAAAGGAAGGACAGCACATGGTGGGCCAGTAAGCATTTCCACGTGTAACAGCACGATGCTCTACAGTGCTGAGTGGAAACCACACTGGAGGGAGAACCCACCCTACTACTTCAATCTCAGAGAGCACTCTGTCAGCCCCGAGTGAAAGTTCAATCTTCAAAGGGGGTACTTCAGTCTGAAGTAATTCTCAAACTGTACTTCTTGGCTGTGAGCTGTGGGTTGATTGTTGTGGATTAATGGAAGGAATTAAAGTTCTAATGTGTGACAAGAGCAGCCCCATCTGGTCAGCACACAAGAAAAGGGAACTTACAGACAAACTGACAAATCCTCCCAACAAAAACTGAGGAGGCAGAGACTAGCACATCAACTCAGTGGAATGGGCACCCTGAGGACTATAAAAGGACAGACAGGTCTAACAACCAAGCCAGTTCACCCAAGCAGGTGGAAAGAGACAAGCCAAAAACTTAAGATGGTGTTACTAGGAGTCTGCAGTGGCCCAGTTAGTACCATTTGCTATTACAGAGAACTGGAGTGTGGCCCCAAGGACCCACATCAGGCAGTTCACGGGGGATCTGATAACCTCTTCCAGCCTCCATGTTCATCCATGTGAACATACACAGGAACACACCAGATACACATATAAGAGCGAATGTTTTTAACTAAAAACGAAACTAAAAAAGATCTGGCCTTCTGGCAACAGGCCTGAGTTAAGAAAAACTAAGCACATGTCCAGACCTAACAGTGCCCATGTGAAAGGACTCATCCAATGGGTTTCCTCTAACCCCAGGCTTCCCCCCACCCCAAGCAGAGAACAAGCATAGGGTGGCTTCACTGAGGAGAGGTTAGCTCTGACAGTCCTACCCGGTGGGAAGGTGCTCTACACCCCTAACACAAGCAAGAAGGGTGCCTGGGGCAGAGCTAGGACAGTGCTTGTCTTTGCCAGGGTTTCTATTCCTGCACAAACATCATGACCAAGAAGCCAAGTTGGGGAGGAAAGGGTTTATTCAGCTTACACTTCCATATCAATGCTCATCACCAAAGGAAGTCAGGACTGGAATTCAAGCGGTCAGGAAGCAGAAACCGATGCAGAGGCCATGGAGGGATGTTACTTACTGGCTTGCTTCCCCTGGCTTGCTCAGTCTGCTTTCTTATAGAACCTAGGTCTACCAGCCCAGGGATGGCACCACCCACAATGGGCTGCCCACCCTACCATGATCGCTAGTTAAGAAAATACCTTACAGCTGGATCTCATGGAGGCATTTCCTCAACTGAGGCTCCTTTCTCTGCGATAACTCCAGCTTGTGTCAAGTTGACACAAAACCAGCCAGTACAGTGTAGAAGCACCTTCTTTCTCCTCTCCCCAGGAACAATACTCCTAGTAGGACAGCTTCCTCCTGGTAGTCATATCCCATGAGCAGTAACTAAGAGGTACAAAGCGCAAAGGCTCCATGCCTAGCTGGACCCTCCCAGCCTCTGTGTGGTGCTTCTGAGCCATGTGTTCAGAGCTAGCTCCTCACTAATTGCTTCTTGCATTTATGTGACAACAGCTCTGGCTTGGGTGTACTTGCCAACACAGACACTCCAGGTCCCAGATAGAACAGTGATTTAAAACAGGCCTAGTTATCCGATTAGCTGGTCACCTCCTATTTGTATTACCCAGCTGTGGAGCATTTTCAGTTACTGTGCCTCTGTAGGATGGTAGCAGTTGTTTTACCTTCTGGCCAGTCATCCGTAAGAAGGGTTCTACTGGGGTATTTGCTTCCTAGCACATTTTCAACTCTGTTATGTGGGGTCTCTGGCGTCTGGGAACACAGCTCTAAATGGCACAGATTAAACAGCATGGGGAATGTCGGAGCAGTCCAGGGTGCAAAGCCTAGACACTGTAAACACTGGGAGGAGACCCAAAGAGTAAGCAAGAGTTAGCTAAGGTGACAGGAGCTCTGGAGACTCGGGCACAAACATGGGCCTTGAGCCGAGGCCACACCACCAAGCCAGGTAACTACGGAGCTTCGTCTTCCTGGAACCCTGGCCATGACAAACAGGCAGTAAAGCAGCAGCAAGCATTCCCTCTCCGTCCTGGAGACAAAAGGGAAGTTGCTGATGGCTGGGACAGCCATGGTCAGACACTGCCTTTGGAGCACTGCTCTGCAAAGAACTTGTAAGAAACCCAAAATCACACGAAGGAAGAACTTTTACCCCTCATAAAAACTACACTGATAACTAAAAGCACTCAGCTGTTTTTAAAGTAACGAATTTACCTGCAACTTTAAACAACCTGGTAAGAGTCTACGGTTACAGTAAAGATGCAGCCAAGTGACCTCAGGCAAACCTGGCCTCCTGGAGAGAAGTCCTTACTCCGCCCACCCACTCGCTCTCATCCTCACCTCAGCCTCTGCTGCTTAGAGACCAAACTAGGTTTACTCAACAAGATGATGTTTTGCCATCAACTAGAGGAAAGTCTGACAAGGGAGCCAAATAACTGAACAATTAATGCTAACACATAAGAGCGAGTTCTGATCCCAGGGCAGCCAAAATTGATCTTACATGTTTTTTGGTTTTTTTTTTTGTTTGTTTGTTTGTTTTTTGGGTTTTTTTTTTTTTTTTTTGCCAATGGCCATTAAATTGTAAGAATGTCTGTAAGCAGTATTCTAAACTAAAAAGTCTGAGAACCTACCAGGGCAAGGTATAAACATGACCATCAAAACAATAATTAGACTGAGGCAGATCTCTAAATTAGCCTTTTAAAAATAAGTTATTCCATTAAGTATAAGATGCAAGAATTAAATTTTCAAACACCAGGTGAAATCAAAAGGCAGTGAAAACCACTGGTGCAGGGCCAAGCACCAGAAGCTCAGCTGTTCTGCACATAAAACATTTGCTTCCAACTTGAAGCAATACGTTTTAGGGTCTATGGTTAAGATTATCTGAAATATAACAAAAGTGGGAGGTGCAGGACCTGAAGGGACAGATAGGCAGTTCAGGGCAGAGGACATGGTTTCAAAGCCCAGTAGCCACAAAGAGACAAACAACAATCTGTGACTCCAATTCTCGAGGACCAAATGCTCTCGGACTCCATAGCAACAGACGCACATGCACAGTGCGCACACACACGCATTCGTATAAAGGCAAAGTAAATGACTCTTTTTTAAAATAGAGATTGTGGGAGGGGGAGGGAAAGGAGACCGGGGAGGGGGAAAGAAGAGGGAGGAAATTTAAAAAAAAAAATAGAAAAAGGATTTCTCTGTTAAACTCAACCTTTAAAAATGAAGGGGGGGGAGGTAATAAGTCACAAAATTTTACAACAAAATAAATAACTACATTTTTAAACATATGTACATTTCGAATAATATTTAGAAACAGAGGCTGTGGGGCCGTGGCCTGTGAAAAGTACTGATTCCCGGTCAAGATCAGTTGAAGTCCAAGGACTATAAGGGATGGTAGAAAGCTTTCTATTCTCCCAGGAGATCAGGCCCCTCTCACACAGCTACAACACCCCACAACCCCCTGTAGGGAGGTTTGAGTCACATAGGTCACGTCACCAAGTCCGTTCTCCACAGGTGAGGATGTGGCCACACATCACATAGGCTCAAGGCAGACCAGTCATGTAGAAGGACTGGCCATGGCCCCACAGGAGGCATCTGTCATTACTCTAAAATAATCCTTACAAGAACATAAAGATCTTATAATCATATTACCGCTATTAGGGAAAGCATCAACTCCCTTTCTTAAGTGTTTTTCTTCCAATTATGGCATCTCAATTTTCCATACTTCCTGGAAATAATTAAATTAGTATTTCAAAGCATGCTTTGGGTATTTGTAATTCACCAACTTGCTTAATTTTCTTAAAACAAACAAACAAACAAACAAACAAAAAACCCACTCAAAAAATGTTCTAAAAAAAAAACTACCACTTCACTGTCTGGAGAGATGGTGTGTCTGCTCTTCAGGAAGATCTGGGTTTGATTCCCAGCACCCACATGTTGCCCTACAACTGTCTCTAACTCCAGTTTGAGGGGATCTGTCATCCTCTTCGAGCCTCTACAGATTTTTGATAAGCACATGGTACAGATACAAATGCAGGCAAAACACACAATCCCATAAAATAATTAATGTCATTTTTAACAAACCTGCCATTTCAAAACTGAGCATATGTCCTATATCCATGGTCACTTACTTACTTGTTAAGCAATGTAAAAGAATTACACAGTAAGGAATGAGATTAGAAACCAAGATATTCACTCTTACATTCATTCCTTCTTTAAACAAACATTTGAGACAATGGATGCTAATAAAATAAGGTTTTGAAGAAGCACAGTTCTATATTGATCAAATTTGAGATTCTATCAATCATAAGGCAAATTCTTAACAAAAGAGAAAATGCTTCAATGTTTTTTTCCTGTTCAGTAAAGTCTGATTAATTCTTCTGCCTTAAGTACATTATTGGGCACTTTCTACAGCAACCTCTCTTTACATAGCTTAGAACAAAACAAGGCTCAATCAACTTTTGATTGTTTTGTTTTCCTGAAACTATGTTCTTAGTATGTAGCCCAGGCTGGCCTTGAACTCACAGAGATCCATCTGCCTCTCCCTTTCAAGAGTTCGAATCAAAGGCATGCACCAACAAACCCGGCCTTCATCACTTTGAGTATGTTTCCTTTGTGACTCTCATAAAACACTTGGTTATTACTTTTAAAGAAACATTAGTGAAATTATGACAGCTTTACAACAGAAATGTTTACTTCATGATTTCCCAATTTATCTCTTTACATGGGTTGTCTTTTATTTTATTTTGCTTTGATTTTTATTCAGCCAAATAGTACTGAAATCTTTTCCTTTTAAGTGCCAATTAAATCCTACAAATGCCACGCTAACAGTGTTGAAGTGACAACATGGTGCACAGGCCCAAGTACTAGTCACCTGACTGACACTGGAAAATATCACTGACAGCTCAAGTTCCCATTTCAAAGCTACCAAAATATGAGCAGGTGCATGTCTTAGAACCACAGCAAACATGCATGTAGCACAAAGTAAGGGCCACTCTGGAAGCACACATTATCATAGGAAAACCTAGCAGATCATGTGCTTCTAAATAAGAAACCTGAGACAGGGCAGATGAAGTACCTTGCCCCACATCACGGAGTAGCATGAAAGCAAGTGAGCATCTGGGTCCATCCAGAGAAGATGCTCCAAATCGTCAGGTCACACCGCTTGAGTGATCAGTGACAGGCTCTGTGATCTGAGGTGATTCCTAAAGAGGAGCCTTCTGCTGATGTACAAAAGAAAGGAATGAATAGACAGCAATGGAATTCTTTTCTGGGACCAAAATATTATATAGTCTGTACAGCAAACCCTCAGTGCTACTGGAGAAGGATGCAGTGGTGAGAAAGGAGTCTGCAGCCAGCTGCTGCACAGACACCTCTTGGGGCAGGATGCCGATCTATGTCAACTTCCCGTCAAAACATGGCCTTTACCCAAGAGTGGGTGGCACATGACTACAAACATGGTGACACAATCTGACACAAATACCATGATCTTTAGCCAGTAGTCCACACCTCTGAAGTAGACAACAGGAGTTTCCCTTTAACCTCTAGGGAGAAAATGCTGCTTTATGAGCTCAAGAGGACAGTCTAGAGTCAGAAAATGAGATCAAACGTTGCACACTAACGGAATGAGCACAGTGAGAACCGTGTGCCTTACTGAGATTACTAGGTGTCTAGTCCAGAAACCCCCACCACACCACTGCACACACAAAGCCAATGTGGTTGCTTGCCAACTCCCAGCTAAGTCCACTGCTGTTCTGAGTATAACCTTTTATTTCCTCTCTATCTCCCTTTAAGACAGTGGCCAAAATCCTAATGCTGCTCTGTTTTGAGCCCCAACCCACCACCTCTGCAGCTGGGAGTAGACTTCAATTCCTGAGCCAATCTTTCTTCTTGACTTCTAACTCAAAAAGCCTAATTTTTTTCTCTTTCACATTTTCCCCCAACACATGCTGAAATCTCCAGTTTTCCTCTCCTGTTGTTTTTCTTCTCAAACTCCAATAAAATTGTCCTTGAGTATTCCTCCAAGTCTATTTCATATTCTTTGTTGGTATTTAGTTACTGTACACTGAAGTAAAATGTTTTGGTTTCTTGCTGGAAATTTCTGGTTTCTGGCTGGAAATTACATGTATGCATGAGTGTGCATAAAGAAGTCAAAGGACAACTTTATGACATTAGCTCTCTCCCACAAGCTTACCTGGGTTCAAGGATGGAACCCATATTGCCATATTGTCTTCAGACACATCAGAAGAGGACATCAGATCCCATGACAGATGGTTGTGAGCCACCATGTGGTTGCTGAGATTGAACTCAGGACCTCTGAAGAGCAGTCAGTGCTCTTAACTGCTGAGCCATCTCTCCAGCCCTGTCACAGTTCTTATAATATATACATTAGATAGATAGATAGATAGATAGATAGATAGATAGATAGATAGATAGATAGATAGATAGATAGACAGACAGATAGATAGATAGATAGATTAAAAACTTGTGGCACCACAGAGACATCCAGAGGCTCGCCCACCACATGGGCCATATGTCAGTGGCCCTGCTGCAGCAGGGATCTGTACCTATGTCCACTGCCCATGTTGCCACCAAAGGCCATGTAGACATCCTTGGTCTGAGCTGCTGCTTGGAACTATGTTGATACCCAAAGGCTGTGCAGAGCTGGTTCCACCCCTTGCCAAATTCAGTACTTAGAGAGCTGGCCCCTGAGCCTCACCTGGGCAGCACAGTAGAGCTGGCCCTGGTGGCAAGGACCTGGGTGAGCCCACACCAAGGGCATAAGGGCAGGAGAACTACCCCACCCCCACAGCTGCAGTACTGGGAGAGCTAACAGGGATGGTGCTGGAGAGCTTGCATTGAGGTGTGGTGAAGGAGGGCTGACAGACAGACCAGCTCTACCTTCCAGGCCCAGATCCAGAGCTCTGAGTTGGCCCACACCAGCACCTACCCCATCTGTGAACTGTCGGTCCTGAAGAAACCTGTCCTGCAGATCCGAAGCTGCAGGATCCCCATGACACAGGACAACAACAGATATCAAAGAAGAATAGCTTCTATGATGAGAAGTTTTGTTTGTTTGGTAGGTTGGTTGGCTTTGTTGAGGGAGGTGTTTTTGTTTTCTTCTAGGGGGGAAGTTTTGAGGGCAGAGGCCAGAGGCCAGATATAAAGAGACAGGGAAATGAGTGGGACTGGACTGCATGATGGGAAATTCACAAAGAACCAATAAAAGTTAAAAAGCGGGAGGGGGGGCAAAAAAGAAAAGAAAAAAGAGAGAAAACTATGTATTTGAACTGTTTCTCATCTTCATAACAATGGAAAAGGTAAACGTGGGAATACAAGCCAGCTGGAGGATTTTACTCTGTTGGATGCTCTATCTAGTCACAGAAAATGCAAGTGGAGCTCACAAGCAGGGCTGCAGCACTGATGCAGAGACCTCAGGTCAGTTCTCAGCACCACAGAGCGACTCACAGCCATTTGTAACTCCAGCTCCAGACGACCTGACACCCACTCTGGCCTGTGGGCACGAAGCACACATATGGCACATACACATACATACAGGCAAGACACCCATGCACATAAAATAAAGCTAGTTTTAGTTAACATATGATTTCAATGTGTTAGGTTTTATGACTCACCGAGTAGTTTTGCTACTCACAGTGTAGACACATGAGTATTAAAATATGTTTCACTTTTAAGGAGAAGAAATAACAGATTAATAACAGATGCAATTACATTATTTACATATTAACAGAAAATTACAACATTTTCTTTGTTGATTCAATTTAAGAGTGGAATTAAAAATGTATCACACATTTAATAATGCTTCTGCCTCAGCAGGGTCACACACACTTTCATAGACTCAGACTCCTAGATAAGCTCCCTCATGTCTCCAGCCTCTACTCATCAGGTACCCCAAGAATAATTAAATTCCTCATATTTTACTTCAAAGCTGTGCTATAGAAGAATCAACAGAAAAACAAATCAAAATGTGCAGTGCCTTCAAAGTTTATTATTCTTTCCTAACTAAATGCCAAATATCATATCAACTCCAGGGTGCTTTTCTTTTATGAACACAGAGAATTTGCTGCGTGACATAAATCAGAGAAAGCACTGAAAAGTCTTAAGTTAAACAAGGAGTGTAAGCAAATGCTATCAGAAGGGTCTTTCTAAAGAGCAAGGGAGGAAGATGGAAGATGATGCTCCCCACCACCGGCATCACCGCCAGCCACCTACCTTCCCATGCTGCCCAGCCCTCTCATAGCAGATGACCACGTCCTCCCACATCTCCAGCTTCTCGAATATCTGCAGGGCTGAAGTGATGCACCCCAACTCAAACAGCAAACCTGCGAGCTGGCGCTGAAAAAACAGGAGCAGAGAGTCACATTCCTGTGAAGCAAATCCCTTTAACCTTCCGGTATCTCCAAACTGCCTTTTAAAGGGCCATGTACTGAAATACATATATCTCCTATGAAACTCAACTTCTACTATCTAGGAAGTTGTGAGAACCACATTTATTACTTCAATAAGCCTTTTTACAGGGGATGAAATCTAAATAGAAACTGATCAAAATACTCAATGCATTTAATTTTTAACCCAGAACTCAGAAAAATCATATTTTCCTTCTTATCTAAAGATTCCTTCCATGAGAAGCTCTGATTTATAAAGGTCATGTCCAATAAATCAGTTTTTAAAGCTCCATGAAAGCAATGCAGACAGCATAAAGCTCTTTGCCTAACATGAGGGCATCTCTGGCTATCTCTAGCACTCCTGCTATTCTAGACACAGTCTAGTGATCTAGTCACTTAATGTCACAGTTCCTGAAAGATCACAATGAGCAGGTTGGCTTGGACCAGTAAAAATAAATCCAACAGTAAACAGACTGTTTGAAGTGGCCCGTCCTGTGCATATGGAGCACATGAAGATCTTTCTCCTAGAAAGATCTCTTTGCTGCTCTGAAAATTCAGGTCACATGTAAGAATTAAGAGGCTAATGGAAGCTTAGGCATTAATGAGGCATACACCTTTAATCTCAATACTGGGAGGCAGATGCAGGTGGATTTCTGTGTGCCAAAGGCCAACCTGATCTATATAGTGAGCTCCAGGATAGCCAAGGATACATATCGAGACTTTGTCTCAAAAAGAAAAGGGAACAGGGCTTAACAGTATTTCTATGTACCACAAAATACAGGAGCATCTGGCAATTTCAGAGCAGAGTTAGATACAGGCTGCCGGAGCTGCAACACAATTTGCTGCTCATGCAGGAAGTCTCAGTATGTTTAATTGAAAGGTGATATGGTTAGCCAGAGGTAAAGACTTTTTTTAAATTGCTTTTGGCACTTATCTTTCAAATAATACACAAGGATTATAGCTAGCCACTATGATAAAAGCAAAAAGGGCTATTTAATTTAATGAAAAATGACCTACAGTTTATCAACTGCCTAAGTACTCTAAAACCATAGCTCCCTAAGGAGACAGACAATCATCTAAATTCTATGTTGACATCATTTGGATTTCCTGTCTGTACAGAAACAGCTACATAGCTGGAGAGAGGGCGCAGGCTCACAACTGAAGAGCAGAAGCTACACATTCAACAGACATGTTTTCTTACAACACTAGCTCGGAATCTCAACTGCTGACCAACCACAAACCACACAGAACAAGGCACTTCATTAGTGGATCATGTGCACCAAAGGTTTCAGCTGTTAACTCCTCCTGAAGAAGCTGCTCCTGAGAGTTAGAGCAACTTTTTTTACTCCCTGTGTTTTCGTCAGTGTATACAGTGGCTTCCAAAGTGTAATAATAAATTAACCTGGTTTAAGAGTCTAATCCTGATAAGGATTCTCATAACAGGACTCTGGACCACTGGACAATGGGCAGCTTTTCTATTTCTACACGTCCACCGGTGTATGTAATGCACAGGTGACAGGACAGGAAGTTCAATCTCGAAACCTCTGGCTAACATTGTTTAATCTGTGCCAAGGTGACCACAGTGTGATAAAACAGGGCAATGTGGAGACTGCGGAACAACACGAGTGCATCCTGCTCAGTGCGCTGTTGTTAATCAGCCCTGGGAAGGCAGGCAGAGCTGTGAGTTTCAGGTTTGCTAAGGCGACATCATAAGACTGTGTGCTTGGGGCGCTAAGAGAAAGTAAAGCAAACTAAATATCAGGACACTGGGAGCTGGTTCATCACTGCTCTGGGGCTCAGTTTTCTCCATAAAGTTAAGAACCAACTAAGGAGAGCACATCTATAATCCAGGAGGATCATGGGACAAGGGCCACAGCCCAGCTCAGTGTGCCTTTAGGAGCCACCCCAGGCACTCTTGCACCCTGGGAGGAGAAAAACAGTCAGGCATATCTCAAAGCAAAGTGCCAAATAAATGCTTTGGTTTGAGTTTTGAGGAATTTTTTAGTTTTTTTGTTTTTTGGAAACAACATGGTTAAAGATTTAAAGGTTTATTGTTTGGTCTGAAGTCCTTAAAGACATTTAAATATAAAATGTTGGGAATCAAGAGATGGTTCTGAAATTAAGAACATTTCCTACTCTTCCAAGACCAGAGTTCAGTTCCCTGAATCATGGCAATGGCTCACAACCACTTGTAACTCCACCTCCAGGACCTTCTGTCCTCCATGGCCACCTGCACACACATAGTATGTACTTACACACACACACACACACACACACACACATACACACACACACTTCCTAACACACAGTCACACTTAAAATCATACTCTCATACTCATACATTCACACTCACACACATATACACACTCACACATAATAAAAAATAAGTCTTGAAAAAGGTAATATAAAATGTCCTTTTGGAAATGAAAGCAGGCAGGCAAGTCTCCTGAGAGGCCAAAGTCATTCTTTCCTTAGCTAACACACTCTCTCTCCTCAGCTAACACATTCTCTCTCCTCAGCTAACACTCTCTCCTCAGCTAACACACACTCTCCTTAAGTTAACACACTCTCTCCTCAGCTAACACTCTCTCTCCTTAACACACTCTCTCTCCTCAGCTAACACACACTCTCTCTCCTTAGCTAACACACTGTCTCTCCTCAGCTAACACACATTCTCTCTCCTCAGCTAACACACATTCTCTCTCCTCAGCTAACACACTGTCTCTCCTCAGCTAACACACATTCTCTCTCCTCAGCTAACACACACTCTCTCTCCTTAGCTAACACACTCTCTCTCCTCAGCTAACACACACTCTCTCTCCTCAGCTAACACACTGTCTCTCCTCAGCTAACACACTCTCCTCAGCTAACACACACTCTCTCTCCTTAGCTAACACACTCTCTCCTCAGGTAACACACACACACTCTCTCTCCTCAGCTAACACACTCTCTCTCCTCAGCTAACACACTCTCCTCAGCTAACACACTCTCCTCAGCTAACACACTCTCTCTCCTCAGCTAACACACTCTCTCTCCTCAGCTAACTCTTTCTCCCTCCTCCCATTCTCTCCCCTTGGACACCTACCTATGCTTGTATCGATATTACAACCTTCTCTTAATAAACTGCAACTCATGAAAAGAAAAACAATGCATGTATGTTCTTCTATCTTAATTTCTAGGATTCTATCTACTACCCATATAAAACTATTCCAAAACATTTATAAATTTACTACCATTTTAATCAAAACAGCAATTTGAAATAACTGCAATCCCCAACTGCTTTTATTAATTTCAGTGAAAATTTTAAAAATTCAAAAACTACATTTAAGTCATCCCTTTCTGATGTATTTTCTTTTCTAATTCAGGGTATTTTCCTATCAAAGACAAACAGAAGTACCTGAAGAGCCCAGTGAGGGGGTACTTGACAGCAGTGAAAAATCTTCAGACGCTCCAGGACAGATGTGGTTTTATCTTCAAACTGGTCTGCAAGAGCCTAAAGAACATATATAAAGTCATAATCTGTATGCATAATTCCTAATGTAGACAAGTTCTAATTATAAAGTTATTTAAATGCACATATAGATAACAAAGAACTTAAGTCATTGTCAAGGTTAGAGATGTATGAAGTTTCTTTATGTTTAATTTTTTAAATTAAATTTCTTATAGTAAATCTTTCAAAGAACCAGCATTATTACTAAAAATTTTCATTTTCTCTAAGGAAATTGTCCTCTACTGTATTATCTCCAACATAAAGGCATTTTGATAATGTCACTCTCCAACGTCAATGACAGAGTAAACTATATGGCAAATTTGGGGGTTCCCCCCCTCAGGAATAAAATAATGAGAAACAGCAGGTCTATCCAGTCGCAAACAAGTACTTTTCATTCTTCAGCAAGAGATGTAAGGGTGGGCATCCATTCACAAAGACCATCTGTGTGGTGCAGTGGGCAGGCAAGCTATGCAGCTGAAGAACTCCTATGAAGTTCTGAAATTCCTAACCTGGTAATGAAAAGCAGCTCCCACAGACTACATCAAGCAGCAGATGAGATGACCAAGATGGCTCTTTGAAAGCAGGAACCCAGGCCAACTGCAGAGTCTAAGCTGCCACCATATAGTATCAAGTGCCCAGCCCTCAAAAGCTCACACATAAAATGTCGCTGAATACAGACATAGTTTGAATCCTAGACAAACACATGGACAGCAGCTCCATTACCACAGTCATTAGGTTTGTACCACACAGGCCTTTTCTAGCATCAGACTTTCTTTTTGGAGGCGGACGGGGGATGGGGGAAGAGACACCTCAAGACAGGGTTTCTCTGTGTACCCTGGCTTGCTCTGTATGTAGATCCAGTTGCTTCTGCCTGTGAGTAACAGGGCTAAAGGCATGTGTCACCACACTGGGCTTAACATATTTTTCTTAATTTTCTGACTCTAACACACAAACTGTTACACAGGGCAATGTCCTTCCTGTATTTGAAGGTGGCAGAGCACCATGTGACAGTGGCACACACCAGCATATGGTATTAATATATACATTACTGCTGTATTATACTTGTATCTTCTTCCAAGTCACCTTTTTTACAAAATTTTTACAAAATTAAATTTAAGATTTAAAATAAATTTAAGAATCAATAATAAATCTCCTCAGAAGAAAGATAAGGACAGGAATCTAAAACATCCTGACAAAATCCTGCCATGATTAGATATGAAATGTCCCCCAAAGGCTGATGTGTGTGTGCACTTGGTCCCCAGCTGTGGCGGGGACAATCCTGGGAGGCTGCAGAGCCTCTGGGGTCAATAGTGCAAGCGAGCAGCACAGAAGCGACTTCCTGAGGGTGTCTACCTTTAATTCTGACCAGAGGACTCTGATTGGCCAATGAGAACTGCCTCGCTGCCTGAAGCGTCCAGCAACACAGACTAAGTTGTTCTCACTACACCTTCCCTGCCACAGTGAGCTAACAACTCCCGAAACCTGGAGACAAAAGCAATCCCTACTGTATTGGGGAGGGTGAGAACAGTAAGCAGCACAGAGCAGAGCACAGGCCAGTGCTGGGGACGACACACACTCGTTAGCTGCTGGTCTCACAGAACAAGTTCACGTGTCAGAACAAATGTACACATCACTTCTTGGACAGCCCAAGACACTATTCAATCAAGTCCATCAGAACAAATTGAGACATAATCACACTCCTCAACTATCTTGGACAAAGCTTCCTGGCCTTGCTTCATAGAAACTTAATAGCAAAAAGGTTGCATGCTCTACCCAGGCTGTTTCACTGGGGGGAGGGGGGGAGAGAAAAGAATAGCAACTTCTGGCTGAAGACATATGGTCACAATACATAAAGACCACAGAATGACTTCATGTCAAAAGATTGGCCTTTTTTTTTTTTCAAAAAGAAAAAATAGCTTTTACTTAATAAATCTAAAATCTAAAAGTAACATATACAAGTTACCAAGTCATAGTTATGTGTAAAATTTTATTTTCAAACTAAATCCATGCTGTTTGGTGATATGATGAGATGCCATGAACTACTCAGAAAGCAGTTCATGGTTTATTAATAATCAATCTTTTGTCCATTTCAGATATTTCTGATGACCTACAGGTGTCTATGTCTGATGTACTTGATGCTCTCTGAAGAAGCAAAGACCACCAAATAGAACAGAGTCAACTGTGCTCCTCAAACTTCCTAATGCTGAGACCCTTTAATACAGCTCCTCATGTTGTGCTGACCCCCACCATAAAATCACTGTTGCTGTTACTTCGAAACTGTAATGTTCCTACTGTTACAAACATAATGTGAAGACCTGATATGCAGCCCCTGCACAGGTTGAGAACCACTCATTGATTTCCCTACAAGAGCTGAACTGGCCCCACTTGTAATAAAGATTAATTTGGCGTCTAGGTACTTCTCTCCTGCACAGAATTTATGTTTTGCTATCTCAAGCCTGACAATCACCTAAGTAATGTTTACTACCACTAAAATTAAGGACATTACACTAACAGACAAAAAAGGGTGCCAGGAACCTGCTAGTCCCTCCTTTTGACTTGCTAATTTACTAACACTTCCTAACAAAATCCTGCCACTGTTTGAGTGAAATGTCTTCCAGAGATAGGCATATGTGTTTGCACACTCAATCTCCAGCTGGTGGCATCACACGGGGTGGGTGTGGAGTCTCTGAGCCAATGGCCCTGGATGGCAACCGTCGGTTACTATGGGTTACTAGATTTTACAGAGCAAGTTAATTTTTAGCACGTTCTGAGATAATTCTGCCATAGCCAAATGAACTGGAATCCTCACAGGCACAGTCAATAGGAAGAGCAGAGCTGATATTACCAATGACCTGAATACTCTTCCATGTCTACCCACAAAGAAAAGATCATTCAACCTCACTGGCATTTACCTATGAAAGGATTTTATAAATTGTTCTTGCCCCTTCAGCAAATCTACAAGGAAGGTGTTCTCATCAAAGCTTTGTAGTTTTGTGGTTGTTTTAAATCTGTCTTAATTTCTGTAGCTTTATTTGTTTAGTAAGAGTGTTCTGCCTTTCATGGATACCGCTTGTGTGCCTCCTGCCTGCAGAGCTCAGAGGCATCAGACCCCATGTAGTGGTTATGAGCCACCATGTGGGTACAAGGAATCGCAGTGGGTCATCTGCAAGAGCAACAAGTGCCCTCAACCACTCAGTCCCGTCTCCCGTCCCCAACAGCCTTCATTTCAGACACATAAGAAGCACTGTTGGTTGTCAGTACCAGTTATCATGCATATTCTCTGGGAGCAAAGCCAGGGTCCAAAAGTGAGGTCTCCTCACAGACCAGAGGTGACCCAGCAGATCTCAGACTTTCTAGCCTCCTCCTGTCAGCCTTCCCGAATGCTGGGCTATACATACACAGTACTCTACCTGCTCAGCTTCAATTTTAGGGGCATTTCTCCTAAACTCCCTCTAAAAGCAAAGCCGTTGTACAGATGGAATCCTGGCCACCGAGCAATAATAACAATGCCCACATCTCCAGGAGCTGCAGTCTCATGGCTCAGAGCGAATGAAGGTGCAGAATCAAAGGCGTGTCTCTCCCTTTTAGTGCTGTTCTCAGTAAAGAATTTCCCAGAAAAGCCTACAGAAGGTCAAGACTAAAACTAAAAGTGAGCACAGAGAATGATTTAGTATGGAAGACAATTTTGCACAAGGTCTGGTATGATTTAAATCATGTGCTTGCATCTCAGAGTATGGACACACATCTTCAAAGGAGCAGAGCTGATCCCAAAGCGCCTTTCCTGTCACTGAAAGCAATACATTCTCACTAGAAGGATATCAAAGACTTGCTGAAGAGCCAATGGAGACTAGCTGATAATCTAAAAGGTCTGATTGAGCACGTGCCGCATCACCTTTGATTTGCTTTGTTGTGCAATCCTTGTAATATCTGTGTATGCAGGACAGAACTCATTTTAAAATTTAAAAGTATGTACTTAACTAAATATATTAACAATCAGGTGGAACAGCTTTCTTTCTTTTTTTCTTTTCTTTTTTTTTTTTTTTTTTTTTGACAGAAGCCTGAACTCAACAGTGATTTACAAATCAAGCAGTCAAGTAGACTGCTACTTCAGACTCCCAAGGAAAATAAAAGTCTCTGTGGGAAGGAGAATTAGAAATGAGATCTACTAAGCTCCAACAGCATCCTTAAACTATGCTAAGCCAGTAGTACATAACAATTAGAAAGCAGCACCTGTGAGAAATAGAAAGCCAGGTAAAAATCCCAGGACTACGGAGCAGGCGGAGCAGGCGAGTGATCAGACAGTTTCCCCAAAGGCTTGTATCATCTCTACCTGGACAATGACCAGACTGAAATGAAAAGCAGTTTCTTGCTGGAGGAACACTGGAACTGCATTTGACCATTCTTTATTACATTCAAATCCCATAACACAGAAATCAGGACCCAAAGTCAGTAAGCTGTTCTGTTGCTGTTGTTGATGGGAGCTGGAAGAGCTGGGGCTCCCCTACATACTTCTCAGTGAAGACAGACAGACTAAGAGGAGCTTGAGGAAGCCTGGGGCCACACTGATACCAACTTCCTTAGCCACACCTTGGGTCAGTACTCTTAAAATTTCTGACTTCAAGTCCCTTTGAATTTTCAAAACTTCTGAGAGACTATAAGAAATTTGGTTTTCATGTACTATAATCACCACATTAAGCTGGATAGAACAAGATTGAAGACCATGCATGAGTAGTCATAACTACAACTGTGGAATACTTGACAAAGATGCCAAAAAACAAACACCGGAGAAAAGGCAGCATCTTCAACAAATGGTGCTGGGAGAAATGGATGTCTAGTCTACATTAAGAGTGAAATTAGCCTGTATCCATCACTGCATATGAAAACGAACTCAAAATGGACCAAAGATCTAAATATGGAACCTGAAACTGCTAGAGGAAAACCAAGGCATACCCTACAGGATATAGGTATAGGAAAAGATTTTCTGAATAGGACCCCATTCACCAAAAATTAACAAATGGGATTTCATATAACCAAAATTCTTCTGCACCAATAAAAAGCAATCAGGCGAGCAAAGAGGAAACGTACAGAAAGGGAGAAACTCTGTTACCTTTCATCTAATAGAGAATCAATAACCAGAATATGTAAAACGAAACAAAAACAAACAAAAACCCCAAAACTTAAAAATGTAAATGACCTATTCAAAAAACAGGAAAAAAATGGGATCTGAATAGTTTTCAAAAGAAAAAACAAAAATATGTAAGAAATACCTCCCCCCAAAATCTATTCCCATGAGGAAGAAAAAGCTGAATAACAATAGAAAAGACTATACTTTAAAAAAAAAGGTGGGATCTGACTACTGTCTTAGTGACTATTCTAGATCAGTAAGAACCATGACTTAGTGACTGCTCTAGATCAGTAAGAACCATGACTTAGCGACTGTTCTAGATCAGTAAGAACCATGACTTAGCGACTGTTCTAGATCAGTAAGAACCATGACTTAGCGACTGCTCTAGATCAGTAAGAACCATGACTTAGTGACTGCTCTAGATCAGTAAGAACCATGACTTAGTGACTGTTCTAGATCAGTAAGAACCATGACTTAGCGACTGCTCTAGATCAGTAAGAACCATGACTTAGCGACTGTTCTAGATCAGTAAGAACCATGACTTAGTGACTGCTCTAGATCAGTAAGAACCATGACTTAGTGACTGTTCTATCAGTAAGAACCATGACTTAGCGACTGTTCTAGATCAGTAAGAACCATGACTTAGCGACTGTTCTAGATCAGTAAGAACCATGACTTAGTGACTGTTCTAGATCAGTAAGAACCATGACTTAGTGACTGTTCTATCAGTAAGAACCATGACTTAGCGACTGCTCTAGATCAGTAAGAACCATGACTTAGCGACTGTTCTAGATCAGTAAGAACCATGACTTAGTGACTGTTCTATCAGTAAGAACCATGACTTAGTGACTGCTCTAAATCAGTAAGAACCATGACTGAGACGATTCTTATAAAAGAAAGCATCTACTTGGGCGCTTGCTTACATTTTCGGAGGTTAAGCCCATCATTATCATGACAGGAGGCATCTGACAAAGCAGCAGCTGACAACTACTACATCTTGGGCTTTGAAACATCAAAGTTCACTCCCAGTGACATATTTATTCCAATACAGTCATACCTCTTAATCCTGCTAATCCTTTCAAATTGTGCCATTCCAAGGAGACTAAGCATTCAAATACATGAACTATGAGGGCCATTCTTATTCAAACCACCAGAGCTACTGACAACTGTGATTCCACAGCATTACAGAAAACAGGACTTCCACAAGCACCATCTAGATCATCACATATTCTCTTAACCTGAAGAGACAACAGTTATGGAACTAAGCCTAGAAGATTTCATGGGATGCAGTGTTTTAATAGCTTGTCCTGAGTTTGTAGTTCTCTCTCCCTTGTGGCTTTTAGAATCTTTGGTTATTTACCTTCATATTTTTGGCATATGTCACTTAAAGGTGCTCTATGATTTAGGGCCTGTCACTGGAGCCCCCAATATAACTACTTATAACTAAGGTACGGCCCATACAAACTGTCAGTAACCAGCCAGACAAATCTGAGCAAGTGGCCTGACGTCAGCACACCTGCATTTCTTCTAACAGGAATAGGACGTAATTGAGCTTTTCCCTTAGAGCCTCTTCTGAAGCGCTCCCTGTCCCCTCCGCTTTACCAGCTCATCATTTACCACCGTACAGTGTTGGAAGGACACCAATTTTTACAGAAATTAAAAGTTTTATAAAAACCATTGTTTTATATATACATTTGTTATTTTAAATCATTTCCTTACTCTTGAGAGATGTAGTAATTTCAACAAACACCACTCACTACACTGTGAATCAGAGAAACTGGCAAAAGTTCAGAGCATGAGCTAAGTGGCTCAACAACAGCAGCAAATTAGACCACAGAATCACCCTGTCACATGAGCTCGCTATTTCCAAAACTTGGGAGGTGGGGAAATAAAAAAGGATTTTTCTCCTCAAGTACTGCCCTGCAGAGGCAGAAATGGCAACTCTAACTGTGTCCCTCAAGTGAGCTGAGGTAAAGCAGACTGCAGCTGAGTAACAGAACCGCCCCCCCGCCCCCCAACCAGCAAGCTCTCAGCCTCTCACAAAGATGGAATATCTGAAACCAAGCTAGGCGTGGACCTGGGAGGATTAGGAGTTTACTCTTCAAAGCACAGTGAGTTTGGGCCGGCATGGATACATGATTCAGGATCACAGAGGTTAATTGCTAAGGTCACAAAGCTACAAACCAAAGTGACAAATCTGCACTTTATGGCCAAATTCTAAAGCCTGTAACCTATATAACAGTGAAATGTGAGTGGAACACAGACCATATCCCGTTCTTCCAAGTGCTGTTAGCATTTTGACTAAGCTCCGCCTCACAGTTACCTGCCAACAGCCAGGCATATAAAAGGGGCTGTTTGCCCCCTCTTCTCTCTTGCTTTCCTGCTCCTGCTCGGTCCCTTCGCCCTCCCCCCCCCCCCATTCCCTTCTCCATTCCCTTTCCCCCTCTCCAAGTGCTCATGGCACTTCTCTCCTACTCTCCACCTCTCTCTGCCTCTTAGCTTCCCTCCCCATGCCCTGGATAAACTCTATTGTGTACTATACAGTTGTGTGGCTGGTCCCTCAGGAGGAAAGGGATGCCTCAGCACGGGCCCACGACACCCCTTCTCCCATACCCCCTCTGTCTTTATTTTCTTATGGGCACATCAGGAGCCACATGAACAAGCAAAGGAAGGAGTCCGTACCTGGGTCTGCCTCAATGCCCGCTCCACTCGCCGTGCGCTTCCTCTCTCGAGCTTTGTCCGCAGGATCAAGGCTGATGTCTGAATGGCCCAGAACTTTGGTTGTGAAAGTAAACACTGATGGAAGAAAGGAGAGGGCAGAGAAAGAAGGGGTCATTCAGAGATGCAGCTCTTAGAGGTACCCACCCCCAAAACCACAATGCAGCAAAATGCAGATTTGACCCCTTAAGCAGGCAAAGGGCCCATCTCTTTTTCAACTTATATATAGGACACTATTTTTAATGTAGGAGAATCCTTTTAGCTGTGGTTACAGTAAGGAGTCCCGAACGTTAAGAGGGCCTAACTTCGGATAAAATGCTTTCCTAAAGAGGGCATCCTAAGAAAAACTCACCACCAATGAAAGTTAAAATGTGCACATGCTGAAACCTAACCCAGAGAAAGCCATGCCAGCCCTCAAACTGAACTCCGGCAGAAACTTTGAAAATAACCAGCAGTGCTAAAAAACAAAGTAAAAATTTTGAGGAACACAGTGTAAAGTAGTAAATGGGGCTGTTTGGGAACACTTTACAGTCTCTCAGAGGTCAATGGGGAATGCACAACTGTCCTTGGGTGGTCATGCCAACAGCAGCCTTCACTAAAGCTCCTTCCAAACCAGGGGTTTATGTATCTATCTGAGTTGATGCCATCCTTCACCGTTGTGTGTTGGCTGCTTCTCAACAAGCATTTGCTTGTCTGTAGAAAGCAGCTGTGTGAAGCACCCTAGCTACAGTCCAATTAGTCATCCACAGCCTAGCACCACATTAGAGGCACCTGGGAAGTATTTACAACTTTAAAAGTAAATAGATTTCCAAGAAGAAAGAATTTGGGCATCTTTACATACTCCTTAGGTAATGATTAAGCACAACCAATTTTAAGAACTATTAGGTTAAAATAACGCAAGTTTGTCTTATGGCGAATTTATCCATAACTCACAATGTTCATTAATAACACCAAAGTCCTTAGAACTTCTCACTTTACCTGCTTGCCTCACTGGCCACTTGACCCTGCTCAGGAGTGGCTTTGCCTTTTATTTCCTTTCATTAAACAAACAAAAAAACCAAAAACCCTAACTTTTTAGGTTAACATCAAATAATGAGTTTCACCAGTGTTTCCACACATGTGTGCAATTATAGTTTCTTCTCGTTGGTTTCTGTCCACTGTTCTCACAGATGGCCTCAGATTCCTCTAGCTGCTCCCCTTCTTCCCAAAGAGAGTCCCCATTCTACATCTTATCACATAGATCTCACAGTCCTTCCTCCCCTCATTAAACATCTCTGCCTCTGTTCTCATTTCCGCCCCTTTCTAGTTTCAAAACACCTGAATTTTAACCCTTAATCTAGACCACTCTCCCTACAATTAAGAAAATGAAGACACCAACAAAGCTGATAGTATTTTGTCCCAAACAACTCTCTCATTTTATGGGATTTCCCATCAGTTTGCCAACAACTGTGTGTGCAAACAGAAGCTCAGGGATGCAACAATTCTCAATGATTAGTACAGATGAAGTTTTGTCTCAGATAAGCAACCAAATCAGACCATACCCTACACAGGTGTGACAACAGAGGTCCGCCTTCAACTTTGATGTGTTCGTCCAGAAAAACATTCGCACTGAACACTGAAAACAAAATGCCGCCTGACAAATAGATATTTTAAAGGCTTTGAGAAAGGAACAGACCAGATAACAATGTCACTGAAGAAGGTAATCATTCTCCAAACACCTCCAGAGTGTGGTGCTGTGCAACACAAGAGAAGAAGAAGAAAGCACTCTTCATACACATGCAGAGAATTACATTTACACATCTGCAATCGAGACCAACAGTGAGAGCAGCCCATTGCCTTGGCAGCAGGTAGCCGGTAAGCCACTGCTTTAAAAAAAAAAAAAATCAAGCCTATGGGGAAAAGTGGTTCAGTCTTCACTAGATGCTGACAGAATCACTGCTTGAAATTCCACTCCACTGAGAACCTTAGAAATCATGACCCCCCCACAGTCCACATCTGGACTGGCCACAGCTTCATAGCTCCCTGTCAGCAAGTCTGGATGGCCTTATCTAAGGGACTCCACCTTCACACAGGGAGTCTCCGTTGCTGCACCCAGTTTGGTTCAGAGAAGAATTCGACTTCTGTGACTGGCCTGTGACTTGCACCCTGCCTGGCACACTACAGGTACACGTGGAAGCATAAAGGAACAAATGGGGCATTGCTTGTCTTCTTTAGGGTAAAGTATACACAGGTGTAATTTAACAATGGTGGTGTTTATAAAACCATAGCCCAGTCAACAGGTAGGGATTCATGTCTGATACTGTAAACCTAGCAAACTACATGTACCTAGAGAGGTCACAGACCTAGAGAACCTGCTAAACCAATTTTCCTAAACCAATACAGTTTCTAAATGTGCTCAAAAACTTATCCTCATACTCACAGACAAGTGTAGCTCTCACCCTCCCCAAACAAGCTTCACTATTGCAGCAGATGAAGCTAGTACAGAGATCCAAAACCAGGCGAAACACCGAGAATAAACGATCAGAGAGATACCATCCCCAACTGGGACATCTAAAACACTACCTACCTAAGGCTCGGGGAATACTGTAAGAAAGGGGGCCAAAGAATTTCAAAAGCCATAGAACCAGACACTAGCTAACTGTGAGACAGTGTCTTCTAAAGGTGACAGATATAAATACCCACCAAATCTCAACACTACAGTTCACTAACAAGCCCTACATGATGAACACATCAACTGATGTGTCAATAGAAATAGGGGAAGCTTCAAAAGCTACCAGTCCAAACTCTGCCAACAGCTCCCCTGAGAAAGAGAAAGATGTCTGCCACTCTGAGGCCTGATTCTTCTCATCTAAATAATAGGAGCTGATCTAAGAATGCTTTCAGATGTGTGTGTGTGTGTGTGTGTGTGTGTGTGTGTGTGTGTGTGTGTGTGTGTGTACGTGTATGTTTATAAAATTCCATTTATTCTGCGGCAAATGACATACAAAAAGGCTCCAAATAATTTAAGCTCCTTTGTAAAGGGACGAGTTGGCAGAGTGCGGGCCTAGCATCCATGATACTGGCAGTTTGAGCTCCAGTACCATACACACCAAGAGAAACAGCGCACACCTGCAATCCTAGCACTTAGGAGGAGGCAGAAGGCTCGGGAGTTCAAGGTCAGCCTGAGCTCCATGAGACCCTTTACTTTATCTAAAAAACAAATTCTTTCCTAAACTAGCCTGAGTCTCCCTAGTTTTCTAGCCATGGCTTATCCCCCATAAATAAATGGAATCAAAGGCTAACATATCCTATTCCTAAGGAGGGAAAACGGACGAAATTTAGCTGACTTTATCTAATTCCACTTCCAAAATCCCAATAACATCTTGAGCCCATTCTTTCCTTTGTTGAACTTTACTTATCTGTATCTTGAAGTTGAATTCTGTTACTTTAGATTCCGTATTACTGACTATCTCATGGCTCTTTACTGTTCAGGGTTCAATGGAGGTGGCAGAAAATAGCTGAGAAAAGCTTGCTCAGGTGCCCAAAGGAAAAGACTCGGGCTGCACGTGGAGCTCAGTGGCTTATAATGTCATGCCTGAGGCTTGGGGTCATCCCTACTACTGAAACAAATGCTCGTTATTAATACAGTCCAGTTATCATTTTTATACTTTATTAGCCTGTTCCACTCTCCTAAGGTCTCATCTATAGTCAACCTCTCTGGCTTTATGGTTTAGCCTTCTATTTTTATATAGCAGATATATATAATTGATTTTTTTATGTGGCATGACCTGGGGGTGAGATCCCTGTTCTCCATATGGACATATAAATTATCCAGAGCCACTGAACGGAAAGTGTTGCGATACCTGCCCCATCATAAATCTAGCAAACCACATCGGAATGGCTCTCTCAAAACCATCTGCCCCACTGGCAGCTTCCTATCTCCTATGTCCAAACATCTTAATTCAATGTTTCCCAGGCTTTCAAGCACATAAAAAACGACCAGAAGGTGTGCTGGAACCCACATCCCTTGGCCTCAGCCCCAGAGTTCTCCATCAGTCTGGTTCAGGGTGGAGCCAAGAAGACACTATTTCTCAGGGCTGGCAGCTGGTGCTCTGGTTGCCACTCAAGTGCCACATTTACATAAGCACTGTCTAGGTCAGACAGCTTCCCACGGTATGGGTCTTCCAGATCTCTTCCTGATACCTAAGAAATTCTTCACCTTTGCCTTTCTGTATGAACTGAAAATCAGGTTTTTAAAGGCCTCCTTAGGTCTACCACACACATAAAAAAAAAAAAAAACAAAAACAAAAACAGCAAAATACAACTGCTGGGATTTTGTCAGGAACTGCACTGACCAAAGCAGACTAGATTGGAGAAGCTAGAAACGTTAAATACTGAATCACCCGTGAACAAATGTGCATCTCCTGGCATAAAGTCTTTATCAGAATGTTCTGTAGATTTTACTCCTGAGATCTTATCAAAATTTTGGTAAATATATTTTCTAGAAATATGATGGATTTTTGACACTATTATAAATAGTATCTTTTCTTCTTTTTATTTTTTTTAATTATGGTAAAAAAAAATTACACAGAACATAAAATTTATCACCAAACCAGATTTTCTTCAAGTGCAACTGTAATCTGTAGAATAAATATCAGCTCCCATTTCCTCCCTCTTCTAAGGCTGAGGAACCAGCTTCCTACTTCTTGCTCCTGTGAACCTAACCGGTTACTCTTGGTACATAAGGCAGCTCTCCGTATCAAGCTGCTACAAATGTGATCTTGGAAAAAAATAGGAGTGTAAAAATGAACCTTACACTAGCAGTCTGATAATATACAGCCACACTAAATACTACTGAAAATCCAAATGTCATACCAAACACATTGAGCAATTTTGTATCCAACAAACCTCACTTTTAGAAGGAATTAGAACAGATACAAATGAACCCTAGTCTGTTTGCAGCCCCATACTTGTATATAAGCTGGTTTTTCCACCACTTTTGCTTATAAAAAGGAAACAGAAACCACTTGCATTCTATTTTAAGACACATGTTCTCTCTCGTTCTCAATTTACAGTGACCAAAATCTTCAAAAAGTGATTTACTGGACCAATAGGCTTTAGCATGTGTATTATTTTTCATAGACTCTTAGTATCTTTGTGAATATTGAAATAGCTGCTAGTAATCTCTTTTATTCATGTTTACAAATGTGCTTAGTTTGGTTTTGCTGTCTCTTATAGGGTGCTAAGGGTCAAATCCTAGGTCTCAAACATGCTAGGCAAATTTTCCCCAATAAGCAATAGCCCTAGCTTTTCACAGTCACCACAGTTGAGTAATGAAACAACAAATCCACCCCCGCAATCTTTGACAAGAAGTATAAAGAGATGCTCTGAGACAGAAGGGAGCACTCTTTACAGATGACGGGGTTTTCTGCATTTGAGGCAGGCCAATGAGCCAAAGACTACACAAATGAAAGTCAGTGAGAGGCAGGAGAGATGGCTCCACAAGGAAAAGAGACCTGAGAGCCTCACAGTGTGAGGTCCCCAGGACCCACAGTGGAAAGAAATGTCTCCTCAAAGTTGTCCTCTGATTCCAACAAGGCATATACACAGATACACAGACAGACAGACAGACAGACAGACAGACACACACACACACACACACACAAAGAGAGAGAGAACACACACACAGATAAACACACACTAGACTCACGTGTTTGAATGCTCAGCCCATGGAAGTGGCACTCTTAGGAGGTATGGCCTTGGTGAAGGAAGCGTGTCACTGTGTTGCTGTGCTTTGAGTCTCCTCCTATGCTCAAGTTCTGCCCAGTACCCTCCTTGCTGCCTTTGGCTCAGGACACAGAACTCTCACTACTCCAGCATCCAGTCTGCCGTGTATCCAAGCATGATGATAATGGACTGAACCTCTAGAACTGTAAGCCAGCCCCAACTAAATGTTTTCATTTATAAGAGATGCTTAGGTCATAATGTCTCTTCCCAGCAATACAGCCCAAACCAAGACAATGATGGTGGTGCTGAAACATTGTACACAGGATGCCCGAATACTTATTTTATTCACCTAACAATTTCCTACAGTTTGCAACAGTCCTCTCATGCCTCAGACAAGCAGTAGGAATTTTAACACCATCAGAGAGGATTTGGTATACTGTTTCTATTAAAAACAAAATTCCTTTTCACTCTTCTAACTGCACATTTTGAATTATCTTCAAAGGTCACTAAGATCTTTATCCAACAGACAGGCAGTGTGTCCTTTGGACACAAAGGAGCTTTCAGACAGCTGCTTTTTCCGAATCAAAGCTCTGAGCTCTCCTTGCTGGGCCCAAGATTATTTGGTCATGTTATGGCAAAAAGGATGCTGCCCACTCAGGTCAGGCTGACCGTGGAAGCAAAGAACAAAGAAATGCTATGAAAAGCAGAATCATCACCCCACCTTAAATGATCTACTTTAAAGAGTATTTATTTTAAGCTAGTACCAAAGACAGTAAGTTTAAAATCCCAAGGTTAAGCAGTAAATTATTCCCAGGGAAAAGGGAACAGCAGTCCAAACCTCTATCTTTGCTGTGGAAATACTTCAAATCTGTCCTGCCCTATTTTTTCTTTCAGCCTGCTAGCTGCCCTCAATGAACTGCCAAATGTGGCCTAAGGGCTGTCCTTGACTTACAGTTCCCACCCTGCCTCTACAGAATGGCACCTTGAACCAGCTATCTGCCCTTTAAGGCCAGCCTCAAAGCCTCCCCTAGAGAACAAAGCCTCTTTTGATGGCTCAGTCCTAAATATTTTCTCAGCAAGTAGGTGATTTATCTATTCTATAAATTTGCACATTCCTCAAACTTCCAGGTATTGGCAAGTAATTTGTGAATTTATTTGAACTGGCTTAAATTAAAATTCCATAAAGGTGAGTGCCAGGCTCAAGCCTTTACTTCTCCTACCCTGCAGGCAGACTTGCAAATGAAGCAACCCTAAGTCACAGAGAAGACCAAGCAAATTCGTGCTTCTCAGACTAGCTCTTGAGTTTGCCACATCTGTAAACTTACCGCTGCATGGTGCACTGTAATCACAACAAAGTCACAATTTAAGTGTCTCTCCTCCTGTCAATAAATGTCTGCTTCCAGATTTTGGCCACCGTGAACATCCGTAACTGTTAAATACCCTGCATACGTCCACAACTGCATAAGAAAGCCTCACTCAGGTATCTTAAAAATGGACTGTCAGGCACATCTGCAATACAGTTTCCTGATGCCAAACTCAGTTAGCCTTTTATTCTATTGTTTACTTTTTAAATTATTTATTTAAGTTACAATTTCCTTCTAAAACCGAGGAAGTCTAATAAGGCACAGGAAATGCATGCATCTCTTTTCCTTAAACACCCTGTACTGCTGGCCAGACGGTCACCAGTGAGCTCCCCTCTTCAGGAGCTTTAGAGTTAGTAGGCTGCTTCCAGTGCTGTGCACACTCGGTGCTGTGCACACTCAGTGCACATTTGAGCGCTTGCCTTCCCTTCCACATGTTCAGCTGTAAGCGTGAGCTCATGACACAACTTTAATACGGAACTAGAATGCTTTCCCCAGGCTGGGCAGCACCATGAATTTCAGGTGACTTGCCTCAGAAGGCCTTGGCTCAGTGGAAAGTTCTGAAAGTGCTCACCTCACCCCTGTGACTCCAGCCCTCACAGCTGCCTGCTGCAGAGGCTTCAGTCCCTGAATCTAGCTCCCAGGTTCTGTGTGTCTATGGATCTCTACCTCTAAGTCATCGAGAAGAACATCAGGCACGTCTCCTACCTCTCAGAGTCTGGCAGTGTCTGAATACTGCTCTGTAGTAAGGCTGTTCTCCCAGGGTGCCTTATTACTGAAGGCCCTTCTTTGTTCCCCTGCTTTTCTCTTAACATTCCTTTATTTCTTAGTTTCTGCTTATTTCCAATGCTATTAAAGACAACAGCACAGCATCTCCAAGAAGAAAGGCACTACTAAAAGCACAAAGGACCCTAGAAATTTCTGATGCATAAGGAATCAGAGTTCTAGGGCAAGACACAGGTTGAAACCTGCAGACAGGCAGACAACTCAACAGAGACTATATGGACATGTCCCAAAGAACCTGCTCATGTCTTCAACTCAAAAAATAATGACTAGCCATATGCAATTGTAGAGTTCCCCCTTCAGATTAGTTATGCAAATAGCAAAAAGGATCAAATATTTTTATAATTCTATAAATACATGTGATATATATATACATATACATATAAAACTTTTCTAAATTCTTCTAAAATAGTTTCTACTTAAAAAGCATTTATCGATTTAAAAAATTAAATCATACTAATTAGCTGTTTATGTACATTAACATACTAATTAGCTGCTTATGTACATTAATGTAAGAAGTCGCTTGAAAATGGTTTGTTTATTAATGTATTAAAATTCCACTTTACTTAATCAATTAACCTATACTATTTTAAAATTCAAGCCTCCTGCCCACATAACTTACTCATCTTGGCCATCTTCCTACTGGCCATTCCTGTCAGAAAAGAAATGGAGATTCAACAATATTCAACATCAATAGCCTATGTTAAATGCCAAGGAAAAATATACCTCACTGCAGCTCTAAACAGTATCTTTCTCTCTCTCACGGTTTTTTTAAAGACAGGGTTTCTCTGTGTAGCCCTAGCTATCCTGGACCTCACTTAGCAGACCAGGCTGGCTCACTCAGAGATCTGCCTGTCTCTGTCTCCTAAGTTTGGGGATTAAAAGCATATCCCACCAAGCCTGGCTAACACATTTCCTTAAGTCTTGGAAAAAACAGTCTTATTTTTACCTCACAAAAAATTATAAATATCATAAATGTGAACCCTAAACAATTTCACATTAGGTGTCTGTTCTAAAATTGACTCCATTTAATACATGAAATAGGTTGAATATTTTGTGTTGTACTTATGTCAAAAAGAAACCTATATTAAAAGGTAGATCTATTTTGATAAGTGAATTAACCTTAAATAATATAGGTCTAGATAGAGGGCTGGAGAGATGGCTCAGCAGTTAAGAGCACTGGCTGCTCTTCCAGAGGTCTTGAGTTCAATTCCCAACAACCACATGGTGGCTCACAACCATCTGTAATGGGATCTGATACCCTCTTCTGGTGTGTCTGAAGATAGCTACAGTGTACTTATACAGAAAGAATAAATAAATAAATAAATGAATGAATGAATGAATGAATGAATGAATGAATCTTTTAAAAAAAATAGCATTACAAATGTCACTGATGTGGCTCATCTGAAAGGAAATAAGGAAGCTTTCACAGCTCATTTTAAATTATCAAGCCAACACAACAGAAATCATTTTCTAAAACAATCTAAGGGATTTTTACTATGATTCACAAATGTGTAGACAGGATTTCTCAAAAACAGCACTAAACAATGACTGTCTTAAACTAGGACAGAGATGGCTTCCAGGACAAGCTTCAAGGATGTATTAAAATGTCATAAGGAAACCTGCCAGCTTGTATACTTACTAAAATATTTTAATAATAATTTAATTTAAAATTATCTCACATATATTTCCAACTGCCACATCAACATGAAAACACAGGCAAAATTTTCTCCACAAAAAGAGATCTTATTGCTATTTTGGAAAACTTTAGACAAATCATTAAATGTCAGTAAAATACAGAACCAACATAAACCAACTATTTAGTTGAGAATCATCAATAAATATTAATAGTGTTTTTTTAATTTTAGTTATAAAAAAATCCTCAGTTTCTAGAAACTAAAGAGTATCCCAAAAGTAAGGAGGCTAAGGAAGGGGGTTTTGAGTGTGGGGCTACCTCCTACCTCAAAAAGCAGTGTGTGTGTGTGTGTGTGTGTGTGTGTGTGTGGTGTGTGTGTATGTGTATTTACCAAATGCCAAATACCTATGGTCACTTTCCCTCCATCAACTTCCAGTCTTTTGTAGGATATTAAAATTTATATTGAAAAATATTCTATATTGGATAGCTCTTACATGTAAAAAGGAATCTCATGCCCCGAAGTTTATCGTCTCGGTGGCAGATCACAGAGCATGGAAGGGACATCCAGGAAGACAGTGCTGCTCTGTCTTGCGTCTCTTTCTTCTCCATGTCCACAGGCAGCTCCAAACATGTTTGCACTCATGCTGCTCAGAAATCAATACGCCCTCCTCCAAGCCAAGGACCAGCAAGCTTGGCTCATCACTGAATGCTAAGGATGCCTGCTTTTACTCACTGTGGGGCATGTTTATGTACAATCCCCGTTTGAAAAGCAGGGTTTCGGTTGAGGGAGGATGGGAAAATTCAGCTCTCCTTACTGCCATGCAGTGCTACCTAAGTTACGGGAGAAGCGGAGCACTGTGAGCACAGAACAGAAGTCAGCCCAACACCTGGGTTGTCACCTCGCTGGTTCTCTTAGTCTGGACACACTTCCTGAGCAACAAGCAGGAATAAGGCACTGAAGCCTGCTCTAGACCAAAAAGAGAGCTCAGCCTTCAAAGCTAGGACGTTAGGTCTACTGAAGGAAGGTAGCTGCACAGCTGGTGGCCATATAAACAAAAACGACCCCAGCCAAACGAGGCGAAGCACTCAGAAGTGGGGCAGTGCCTGAAGGTGCCTGCACATCTTGTCTCAGAGACACCTGGAGTTCCACAGATTCTGGGAGAGTTGGGTCTGCATGCCATAGAAAATACCAAAGAAGTCCCTCACATGAAGTGGGTGGTATCTGCAAATAGCACATATCCTCGTTCCTAAGCATCTCTTGCTGTTACTTCCTGTGTTATGAGGGAACAATGACAAGAAGGTCTGCACATAAGCAATTCACACTTTTTTCAAATATTTTAAATTATTGACTGACTGAGTCTGGGTACAAAGCTACTGATAGAAGAGGACAGCAATGTAGATAAACCCTCATCCTTAAGGTCTAAGGCCACTTCCGAGTCACCATGTCACCATGTTACTGATTCTGGAGGTGAGAGAAGGCCGGACAGATGCAGAGAACAGCTGTTGGGGACAGAGTTGAATTTTGCTCATGTATGTGCATGCTTCAGTTGAGACAAGACAAGGAGAAGAGACAGTGCAGAGCCCAGAGTCCTCATGGAGTCCTGAGACCCTCCCAGTGCCCATGTTCCCTGCAGCTCTTCCTAGTTGGTGTGTAGGGGGTTTGGTTTGGATTTTCTTGGAGACAGAACTCATGTGCACCTTAGCTGGCCCCACTTACTGTGTAGCTAAGCATGACCTTGACCTTCTGACCCTCCTCACTCCATCTGCAGAGTCACAGGCGAGCACCCCTGGGAATAAGAGCCTAGGCTTTGTGCATACTAGAGGAACACCTACAGCCCCAGCACACTGCAGTACGTCTTAGAAATTAGAAGAGATCAGTACTCAGGCCAGTGCTGACTGGAAGGAGAGCCAAAGGAGAAGAGAGAGCAGGAAAAGTACTTGGCAAACAGTTCTTGTGGGTAAAGACTGAAAGTTGAATTCATGACTTCACTGCACACTGGGAGTGATGGCTACCCAAGCTTGCAATTCCTCATGACAGAGAAATGAGAACAGATGAAGATGTAACCACAAGACTGGAGGGAAGCCTTCCCTCCCTCACAAGAACTGTGCTTGTGAACTGGTGCAGTGTTTCCACAGGACCTGGGGAGGACACACAGCAGTGCGTGTGAGAGCAACCCAAAATGACCATGTCAGTGCTGTTCACCTTACCACAAAGTCCAGTGGGGACATCCCTGTCACCTGACCCATCAGAGCTGATCAGTAAAGACCCAAGCCTCCAAGTCACCCAATGCCTGGACACTTGTCCCCTCTCATGGCCGCTCCCGAGCCTCATGTCCTGCCCCTCTGCCCCACTTGAGGAGGATCTGTATTCCAAATCACCTCCCACTAAGACATTCCAGACCACCTTACTACACAGCACCCATCCGCCCCACTGTATAGCCCTCTTCAGCACCTAATTAAATATCAAGTTCTCTTTGTCTGTAGATAGTCGTGTAAATTAGTTGGAACTCTAGAACAAAAAGGATACTGTCCAATATTGTATCCTCAGTGAAACCTGTGCATGGTAAATATTTCATAGTTACTGAGTTATTTTATATGTATTGAAAACAATGCTGCCCTTTGCTTGCAAAATTCTTTCAGTGCATGCATTAATAAATAAGGCACTTCCCTAGTCAGGTAAAGCCTACAATATAATGGTAAGACCCAACCAAGATGCTGAGGAACGGGAAGAGTGGGAAGAGAACCCAGGCTCCCGGATGACTCCAGCAACTAGCATCTAACCTGACAGAGTGGGAAGAACAGTCTGCAAAGCTCCTATCACAGTACAAACGAGCCAGCTTTTCTCTCTATCTGAGAAAAGTTCTTTCTTTTGTCTTATCTGGAAAATGGCAAAGGAAGAAAGAAAGTGGAATTCGGGATCCCCTGGTAATAAGAATGCCTTTGACAGAATCACAAGGAATTTGATTCATTCAAGAAACTGTGTGCCAAGCAAGGTGTGGTGCCCACATCTTTAATCCTGGCACTCAGTAGGCAGCAGTAAGATTTCTGAGTTCAAAGCCATTCTGATCTACATAGGAAACTACGGCACAGCCAGAGCTATCTAGAGAGACCCATTAAAAAGGAAAGATGTGCACCCTCTCCACTCACAACGGCAATCGCACGTGATCTTCCACCTTCTCTGACACTTCTCTTAGATGTCACATCTTCCAACATCGATTTCCCCGTCTTCCTATTTTGCTGCTGTTCTTCTCCAGCCTGGGTCCTGATCTGTCATTTTCTCTCTTTACTCAACTGTAATAAGGTGACTATACAAAGTTCCCACAAACAGTGCTCTAGGTCAGCAATACAAACCCTGTCAAGTCCCATAGACACTTCTCCATCTGTCCTTCTGTCCTGCTGATTCTACGTGAAGGAATACTGACAGGCACCCATGTTCCCAGTGGCCTCCTTTCCTGACCACTGCTCTCCTGCTCCTGCTCACAGCTCTTTGTCAAGACATCCATGTAAACATCAAAACTGACCCTCACTTTTCTGCCTAAGACTTATGGATTCTCAGGCTCTCATTAGTCCACAAACAGCTCCTAAGTATCCATTATATGCATGTAACACAGGAGACCCTGTGACAGAAAGGGGAGGGAGGAGGAAGAGAGAAGAATCTAGTCACTGTCCTCAAATCTAAGCAAGTACAGAGAAAAGAACCTTGCTTAAGGGAGCAGCAAGAATGTGTGGGTTAAAACCTGGCAGGATGTGTGCCCCTGATTTCCTTAGCTAGCAATTTTTTCAGCTTAAGCAAGGACACACCAGAGTCAAAATAATCTACAAGGGAAAAGGAGGAACTAGACAGGGTGAGGCCTTTACTCACCGATGTGAAGGCCAGTAGCTCCTCCTCCGTTAGCTTATGAACTGGGTTGCTCTTCTGGAAATTTGTGCTTTGAATTAAAAACAAAAAAAAATCCTAAAATACATGCTGTAGCTAATTAAAAATAACTCTTAAAAGAAACCATTATTTCTTATAGTACACATTTTAAGTCACATACTAAAATGCTACGCAATATATATAAGTATTGAAACAAACTTTCAAAAGACAATAATAAAACTATGAAAATATAACAGCTGATATCAAAATAATTTCTATTATTAGAAAAACAAAGGAATCCAGTGGCTACAAGATGGTTAAACAAGTCAATGTGCTTGCTATTACATGCACCCTCCAAAAATAAGTGGTAAAAGAAAAAAGGAAATTCGGGACTGGAGAGACAGCTCAGCGGTTGAGAGCACTGACTGCTCCTCCAGAGGTCCTCAGTTCAAATCCCAGCAGCCACATGGTGGCTCACAACCATCTGTAATGAGAACTGATGCCCTCTTCTGGTGTGTCTTTAGACAGATCAGTGTACTCACATACATAAAATAAATAAAAAGAAAAAAGAAAAAGGGAAATCCAAGCTATGTCACTCACCAAAGACAGTAGAAACTACTGACTCCCATTTACTAAATATGTTGTTATGACAACCAGACACCTTGAAATCTGTAAGTCCCCGAGTGTAGAACAACAGGCGTTCTAAGATGCTGATCTATGAGCACAAACATTTGGCAAACATTCACATACCCCAGCTCAGTAATTCCATTCTAGATTATACAGCACCCACCCCAAAAATCAATGAATGTGTGGCTCAGAAATGATATACAAAAATATTCACTGTACTAGGAAAACTGGAAAGAATCAAAACATCCAACTAGAAAATGACAAATTGTGACATGTCCACCCAGCAGAATGCTGCCTTATAAATTTAGTTGCAGCTGCAGATTAAAGCGACAAACCACAGAAACACAATAAAGGAAGTAAACCACGGGAACCACAGCGAGCATGAAAGCAAGTGAATGGCAGCCCTCAGCTCTAGGGAAACAGACTTAGGAGTAAACATGTTGCTAAAGGACAGAAGTAACAATGTAAAACTTAGGATAGCATTTTCTCTGCGGAGAGCACAGAGGGAGACTTGGAAAAGATGCACAGGGTGAACGTCCTCTAGTTCACCATTTCCTCTTTACTGCTTAGTAAGTAACTTAAACTCACATATTACATGAATTACTCTGCATGTAAATGGTATGCATATTAGGAATGATTAGGTGTGGTGGCTCACACCCTAACCTCAGCACTCAGGAGGCTGATGCTGAAAGACTGCTACAAGTGTGAGGCTAGCCTGAGCTACAAAGGCCCCATCTCAAAACAATCATTTTAAAGGGCTGGAGATTTGCAGTCAGTGGTTATGACTGCCTGCTGCTCTTGTTGAGGACCCGGGTTCTGTTCCTAGCAGCACATGTGGTTCACAACCACAGCTCTAGTTCTAAGGGATCCCACACCCCTTCTGACCTCCATGGACATCAGGTGTGCATATGGGACACATGAAAGAGTTAAAATTTTAAGTTGGCCCCATTGACCCTGCCTAGAGGACAAGTATGTCTCAAAGCTAAGAACAAAATAACATGTTCAAAGAAATGGCCCAGCTGCAGACCCATCTGGACTCGATAAGGTCTGGTTCGGCAGTCCTGAGAAAAACAAGTATGAAGGTCAGCGTGCCCTAAAATAGGGTGGCCTAGAGTTAAATCGTGTCCAAAATAGACAGTGTGCCAATTTGAATAAACTAATGAAATTGCTATGCGCCTGTTGTTAACTGCTTATGTGATTTTCCCTATAAATACTTCTCCCCATTTGAGTTCGGGGTTGACTCCTCTATCTTCTGCGTGAGATACGTGTCATCCTCAGAGCTCTGATCTCCTAAGTAAACCTCTTGCCTGACTGCATCAAGATAGGTTCTCCCAGTACTTGAGTGAGGGGCTTCCCCAACTGGGGGGGTCTTTCACACAGACATAAAAGTTTAAAAGTATGCAAACATAAACCTATAAAATAGTAATAGTTCCTTATAATGTTCATTATTATTTAAAAATTTTATGAGCATAAAATGCTTATGTGGTAACTTTTAACTAAACCTACTTAAGGTTTACTTTTGTTATCTTTATTTATCTATGTGTATTTTATTTATGTGTAGATGTACATAGGAGTGCAAGTGCCAAAGGAAACAAGCATTAGATCCCCCGACAGTTGTAGGTCACCTTACCCTGGTGCTGAGTGACAGCGAGTGCTGTTTACCCCGTCATAAACCACTGAGCAATCTCTCCAGCCCCCAACTGATTTATTTGCTTGTTTGTTTGTTTGTTTGTTTATTGGGAGGCAGGATCTTGATATGTAGCTCTAGATGGTCTAGAACCTACTATGAAATCTACTCTGGCCTTAACCTCTGGGGAGTACCAAACACCTGGCCTACACAACAAAACAAAATCAATGGGGGAATGAAACAATTTAAAACACACAATAAACATGTTGTCTCTGTCCCTCGGTCTCTCTCCGACATTTCTAGTTTGTAGTACAAAGGAATAAGAACAAGAGACCATCCACTTAGCCCTCAGTTCTTCCCATGCTAAGGGCCTGTGTTCTGTATGTGAACAAGAACACTAAAAACACAGAAGGCAGGATAAACCTCATTCAAAATAGATCGATTTCCATCTCCTCTGTAAGGGAGGGAAGCACTGAGAGGACAAACGTCAGAGGCTCGTTTCCAAACAACCATCAATAAAAACCAACAAAACAATAATCCAGCCATTTTTTAAGAAAGGAATAAAATCCAAGAAATAAAGAAAACAAAACAAAAAAAATATTTACAAAACAAGAAGACTTTGACTATTTCCATGTTGCATTTTGTTTTGCATGTACTTTACGCTCATTGTAACTATTAGGTTTTCAATGCATACTGTCAAGCCCTTGAAAAACTCAAGTACTGACTAAAAAATATATTCACATAGTTTTATGTAAAAATTATTTTAATATCTGAAAAAACAGTACTGACAAAAAAATTTTAAGCAAAAAATGTTTAAAATCTGTACATTTATCTTTGTTTTGTAAAATAAAGTTTTAAAAAATAAATAACATTTCATTAAAGAAAAAAAAAAGAGAAACATGTGGAGAAAGAAATTAGGGAAAAGATACCCTTCACAGTCATCACAAAAAAAAAAAAAAAAAAAAAAAAAAAAAAATGAAAGGAATAAAAGAAAACTATTTCCATCGGATAGCATAAAATTCTATAGTATTAGAAATAAATTTCCTTCAAAATATGCATAGCCAGGTGGTGGTAGCCACACCTTTAACCCCAGCACTTGTGTAGTAGAAGCAGGTGGATCTCTGAGTTCAAGACCATCCTGGTCTATACAAGTGAGTTTCAGGACAGCCAGGGCTACACAGAGAAACTGTCATGTATATATATGCATACACACACATACATATTTATTTGTATTTAAATATTATATATGTTATACATGTATAATACACACATCTTTGGAGGCCAAAATAGTCATTCTCAGGTGGAGAAGTGTGCATTCAGAACAGTGCCGGCCATGCAAGCATGAGAACCTAAGTTCAGATCCCAGCAACCCACAGAAAAGCCAGCTGTGATCATGTGCATCTGTAACCTAGTCCTATGGGGACAAGGAAGGGATCTCCTTCTATAGGCAGTGAATAGGTGAGCATCAGGTGAGAAATCCTGTGTAGAGCACTGTTATGAAATGCTCACAGACCCCCTCTCCTTCTACATGCATCTCTCACACATAATCATTCCCGCCTATTATTTAGTATTTTATTGAAAATCTACACCCAAAGATTAAGATAACCAAAGACTAAGAGAAGGAGCTACACACTCAATAGATTCTGAACCTCTGACCCTTTAATTTGCTGCCCAAGAATTCTCCACCCACACAAGCCACACACTTTCTACTGTACAGGGAAGACCATTGATGACGGGGGACCATAATGAAGGTGTTCAACACAGCCAAGTCAGCCATTAACATACCAGACTCCAAGGATCACAGCAAGCTCCTCAGCACACAGGTCTGGCATCTGAAACTGTTCACTGTCTGCTAACTTTATTTCATTCAGAACAGTATCATCGTTGAGCTCAAGATTCTGGTGAAACACAAAAGAAAATATTTTGAACAAAAGTTATATTTCATTCATTCATTCATTCAGTAGACTGCTAAAGGAGGTGGCACTGGTGCTTTGTGGGTCTCTTGGAGGAAAGCTGAGGTACATTACTTTTGTTTTGATTTACTTTGGAGTTTTTGTTCTGTTTGGTTTGGCATTCTGTCTCTTGTTGGTCTCACTATGTAACCCTGGCTAGCCTGAATTCAGTAGGTAGATCAAGCTAGCCTTAAACTCACCCACCTCAGCCTCCTGAATACTAAGATTTTTGAAGGCATGTAGTACCATGTTCTGTAGCACACCCTCCTGAGCCTTTGCAGATTATATAAAGTCTAAATATGGTCAGCATACTGTCTCTGTGGAAGTGAAAGTGGTGGAGAGAGACAGTTATCACTACTACCCACGTGCAGACCTCTGCAGTGTAACCCCACCACCGGCCCCACCTGCTAGCACTCTCTACCTGCCCATCCCCAACACCGCCCTCTTTCTACCCTGTGTCCCATCACTGGAGGGGTATGTATCCATCCTGGGGTCATGGTTCTCCTTACATCTTGAGTGGCTCCCCGTCACTCGGACTGACGCCCAGAATGTGGACTGCCAGCACAACGCTGGCCCTTCTGAAGAGATGGAGTCAAACGCCCTCCCGTTCTCAGCAGCAAAGCCACCTGCTTAGAGTCAGCCAAACTACTTTATGCCAAAGCTTACTGGTCCTGTAAAGTACCTTTCATTAGTAAATCTATAAAATGGTCTGTTTTTTAAAAATAAGGAAAATAAGTTTTAAAAACTAAAAAGGACTAGGGTTCAGAATATGGAAAACTCTTAGACAACAAAATTAAAAGTAAGCCAAAAATGCATGAAGATACTTCAAAAAAGAAGGTCTATGAACAGCCACTTAAGACACAAATGTCCTTAACTTAAGAAGGGCTGGCACAGTGGCCCAGCAGGTCCTGGCACTCACTACTAAAACCAGTTCCTGGGACTCATATGCCCACATAAGCAGCCATGATTGCTAACAAGGCAGACCCACGCCCACTTAAGCAGTCACGATTGCTAGGGAGTAAGAGATTCTCCAACAGGTCAAGCAACCTGCAAGTGGTGCAAGGAGCTCAGAGATGTAAGTATCACCCACACTGTGGTGGGCTCTTGATTGATGCAGAAGCCTGAGTCACCCATGTCCCTCTAAAACCCTTCACCACACTCCTGTAAGTCCCCAGTACATTTACTTAGAGCCAGGCCTGGGTGAAATGGTTTCTTTTGTCTTTCTTCTATGTGCTCCCTGGGGCGAACAGACAGGGAAAATCACACAACATCAATACAGGCAGAAATCACATGGGCATCTGAACAGGAGCTAGAAAGACCTTTAGCAAAGCTCCTTGTCTACTCATGATAAATGTCCTGAAGAAACCAGGATGACAATCAACATATCTCAGCCTGCAAGCAATTCTAATAATCCCCTTTTAATATATATATCAAGTGTGTGTGTGTGTGTGTGTGTGTGTGTGTATTTTTCATTCTAACAGTTCTTTTCCTTTAGAGAACCTGAACTCATACATCAAAGTTGTCTGCTGACCTCACACCAGATACACATACACACCATACACATCATGAAAGACTTAACTTTTATGTGACTGGACTTCAGAATTAAATCTCTTTTCCAAGATACTGTTCTAGCCTAAAGCTCAGACTCAAATGGCAACATAAAGCTTAATGAGGAGCGTGGACAGCTGGAAACAGAGGAGGAAATTAAGGTACATTACACACTCTGACTAGTGTTAACCACAGCAGCACACACAGTCACAGTTCCACGTACATTCTGGGTTTCTAAGACCCTCTTCTTCATTCACCCTTCTATGACCAACAGTTGCTCCCTATGAAAGGAACCACAAAGAGTGAGTGAACTGGAACTCTCACCAGTGTTCCTATCAGAGGCGTCTGTCTGTACTGGCTGGTTCTATGTATCGACACAAGCTAGAGCCATTCCAGAGAAAGGAGCCCGAGTTGAGGAAATGCCTCCATGAGATCCAGCTATGGGCATTTTCCCAACTAGTGATCAATGGTGATGGTGCAGCCCACTGTGGGTTGTCCCACCCTATCCTCGATTCCGTAAGAAAGCAGGCTGAGCAAGCCAGGGGAAACAAGCCAGTAAGTGACATCCCTCCACGGCCTCTGCACAGCTCCTGCCTTGCTTGAGTTCCTGTCCTGACTTCTTCCAGTGATGAATTATGATTTGGAAATATAAGCCAAACAAACCCCTTCCCCCCTTACTTGCTTTTTGGTCATGGTGTTTCATCACAGCAATAAAACCCTGACTGAGATGCACTCCTCAGAATGAACTGAATGACAGCTCTTCCCTCTCCCTCAGCCCTAGCCTCCCAGAAGACAAATTTGATACTCAGTGTACTTAAGGTGAATTTACTTATAGGTTCTAAAATGAAGTGTACAAAGCAAGGCCGCTAAAGACATTAAAGTCAATAAAAGAACAATGAAGAGCTGCAGAGACAGCTCGAGAGTGAAAAGCACTGACTGCTCTCCCAGAGCTAGCTTCCGTTCCCGACCACGTGACAGCTCTAGTTCCAGAGGATGCAATTCCCTCTGTTGGTTTCTATGATCACTACACACATGTGGTACACAGATATATGTGCAGGCAAACACACATACACACAAAGTAAAAATAAATCTTTAAAAACATTTAATTAACATATAAAACTGGAAGTGTAGGAATCTCTGGCAAATGAAGACATGTTCGCAGTCTCCATGAAAGCAACCATCCTAGACTCTTAAAGTTCACAAGAAAAGAATTCATTAGACATGTGAAAAAGCATACCAAAGCAGCAAGCAACCCAATAGTGATCAAGAAGAAGGCAGATCATAAAATGAGAGAAAAGGAATTCTGGTCGTTGATTTATGTATTTAGGAGAAGCCAGAGAAATGACAAGACTGTGAATGTTAAAAAATATCCACAGAAGACTAACTAAATGGGCTAATATAGAACTGGGTGTGGTGGCTCATGCCTACCATCCCAGCGCAGGGAGCAGGGCAGCCCTGAGTGAGCGAAGCCCTGTGCATTGCTGACATGGGCTCGGAAGTGCCAAGAACACCAAAGAATACCTCAGAGCCATAGGAAAATGGCAAAATGGGCCAGGCCAAAAGGAGCGGCAAAGCTTTTGTCAGGAGCCCAAGGATAAGTGTGAACAGACCGTTGATCAGTGTGTGTAGAGATTAGCAACTGCCCCCTGCTGTTCCTGGATGTTCACAGCCTAAGACTGTTCACCTACAGACTTCCTCCCAAACCCTGTGCTGTACCTAATAGACACACTACAGTTCCAGGGTACAGAGCTAGCAGACTGTCAACCTGAACCCAGCTTAACTGCATATGTATCTGTGTGTCTGTCCCTCCGCCATTCCCTCAATAACCCCCATCAGGGTTCTTTGACCTAACCCAGTTGTAGCAATTAGGAGGCTAAAGTAGGAGAGGCAACAGCTAAAGGCCAATCGTCTCTGCTCCAAAAGGAAAAAAACAAAATAAGGCAAACGGGTACGGCAGTAGGTGGTCCTTACTCTGTCTGCCTTTTATATGTCAAGGGGGAGCACAGCAGCACTGTTAACTCATGCCTACTACACTGTAAGGGAGCTGTGCTGTCTGACTGTGGGTGCAGCTGGCACCCGCTGCAGTAAAATGTATCCTTTCAAACTGTAAGCCAGAATAAATCCTTCCTTCCTCGAAAGAATTATAAAAGAAAAAAAAAATCATGCTTATCCCCATTTTAGGTCAAAATAAACAACATCACAAAGGCTCTTACAGTCTGTCCCTTTTCATCCCTCAGGCTTTGTGATACTCACCTCCTGAGACAGTGACAGGAGTTGAACAACTCACCTTGGCTAAACACTCCTGGGGGGTGGGCGTTGGGCTGAACTCACGACTGGAAGGGGCAGCCTCTTCTCTCCGGACATCTACAATCAGCTGTGCCACATAATTTTCCTGGAATCGTGTCCTTTTTCCCAAAGCACCTAAAAATTAAAATAAAATCTTACCTGTGGATTTTTCAGGCAGATTTATAGCACAATCATGATGAATAATATTTTTTCCATTCACATGTGAAAGACCTGAGGCCTAGCAATGTTAAAATTAATTATGTCAGATAATCCAAAGCCAATGAGCTACGGTGCCAAGGCTCATACCCAAGACTTCTGACGTGAGATTCCCAATCCCCATCTTTGCTTATTTTTACTCTCTGCTGAAAAGAATAACTTAAGTGCTGCAGTTAGAATTCACACATGCACATCATACACATACACTGAGTGTGTGTGTGTGTGTGTGTGTGTGTGTGTGTACATACACACATGTGGAAAGACAGGGGCTCACCCTTGTCACCACTCACTCAGGATCACAGGGTCCTCTGCATTAAAGCCAGCACTTAGCTGGAGCCTCCACTGCTAAATCCCAGGCGAGTACCCCATCTGGCTTCTCATGATACCAACATTTCTTCTTTATGTCTCTGCAGTAATACATTGCAGAAGAGCTATTTTCAGATGACTTTGAAGAGACGCAAAAGTTTCAACATCCATTCTCTGGAAAATGTGGGCTTTACTAAGAGCAGCCGATAAAATCTGCTTCCTACCCTGAGAGGACTCTGGCTCTGAGTAACTTTCAACTCTGGAAACACGTCATGCTCAAGATGGCCAGTGACGTGGCTTAAGAGCTTATTTCTTTAGACTAAGTCTATAGCTCTGTGGGGAAAACAATCTGCTTCTCCGTTTCATTTGTGAGTATATAAGGGAAAAAATTTAAAAAACTGTAATAGCCATTAAATATATAACTGATTAAAACTGAAAATATAAGGCACCATGTCGTTAATACTTAATCCCCGAAAAATCTCTAACAAAAAAAATTTTTTTAAAAACCTCTGCAATGAGCCCCATAGATTTATTATATACAACTATACTGTTAAATACAGATACAACTCCAAGTTATTTATGGTACTGCTCCAAACTATAAAGTATATATGAAATAGCTTTTCCCACACAAACACTGTAACGTACTTTCCTGAGTAATACTGACTCAGTAATAGGGACGGAGCATTGGGGCTGACGCTCTAGGTCTAGCATGGAACAGCAGTCTAGGGATGTTCAGCCTGAACCTGTCATCCAACATCTGTAACAGGACAGAGCAGCACGTGGTACAAAAGTCTGTCACTCATCCTTTCAAGACACTCACAGTGCACGTCCTGTATAGCTTCAGAAGGTAACCTAACTAGGGAGAGGAGCAGGGGTAAAGAAAATGACAAACCCATGGACAGATGGTCAGAACAGCTGGGATGGGGTTGTATGGGCCCTAGGATGCAGAAGCCACAGCACCTTGGAAGCTCAGCATGTTTGTGATTCACAGTTGAACAGGGTGATCACATACAGATAACAAGGATGGTTGCTCTATACTGATAAACAAGGAGGCAGGGCTATTATACTCAACTGAACAAGGAGGAAGCCTTGGGGTAGGTGCAGGCTATGCAGGGGCGTGGTTTGTAAGCTGTGAACATTTAAGAGGAGAAAGCTCAGTGGACACTTTCCCCACACTATCAACAGTTACACTTGAGCCTGAGGAAAGCTCTGCCATTGCTCTGAGTCTCATCCAAGGAAGGCATTGCTCCCCACCCCCACCCCAATGAGACTGAAGCACTGGCTCGCTGACATGGCCACGTCCTTGTCAAAAAGAACACATTCACTCAGAACTTCACTTGTTCCTTGCAATATTGAGCACTTGCTATATTTCAGTTGGTGTTCTCTCTCTCTCCTCCCCCACACCTCCAGATGTCATGAAACCTACTCTGTAGACCAGGCTGGCCTTGAACTCAGAGATCTACGTACCTGCCTCTGCCTCCCAGTGCTGAAATTAAAGGTGTGTTATTGACTTTTCTTTTATATACATCAGTGTTTTGCCAGCACATGTCTGAATGTGGATGTCAAATACCTGAGACAGGAGTCACAGACAGCTTTGAGCTACCATGTGGGTGCTGGGTATTGAACCCCAGTCCTCTAGAAGAGTAGTCAGTGCTCTTAATCACTGAGCCATCTCTCCAGCACCGAAGAAACACCTAAGCTACAATATGGACTGTAACAAAGGATGGGGACAATGGGAGGCAGTCACAAGAATGAGCAATACATGGGGGCGGGATAACCTGGAGAGTGTATCAGAACCAAAGTGTCCAAGGTCCATCCATGTGCTGCCTGGCTGCCGTGACCACAAAACATTTTAGAACAAGGAATGGATTCTATGAAAAAGGACAAAATGTAATTACAAATTTGTTCTATAAAATTTTTACATAAAATCTTTAAGATGCATCGTGAAATAAAAAAATAAGTAGGCTCTAGAAAATTAAAAACTAGACCAAATATGGTAGGACATCTCAAATTCCAGCACTAGAGACTAATTCTAGACTATCACAAGTTCAAGGCCAACCTGATATGTATAGAGATAGAGATAGAGATGGAGATAGAGGTAAGATAGAGATAGAAAACTCTAGAAGATGGAAGATTATAAACAGCCCAGCAAGTTTGCTTTACATCTAGTCAGTCTAGCTCTACACTTAAAAAAAAATCAAAAGGACTGGAGAGATAGCTCAGCCGATAAAGGCTATAGCTCACAACCAAAGAACAAAAACATCAAATGCCAGCCACCAAACCAGACAATATTGCTGATGCCAAGAAATACATGCTGATAGGAGCCTGATATAGCTGTCTCCTGAGAGGTTCTGTCAGATCATGACAAATACAGAGGCGGGTGCTCACAGCCAACTACTGAACCGAGAATGGGGTCCCCAATGGAGGAGTTAGAAAAAGGATTGAAGGAGCTGAAGAAGTCTGAAACCCCATAAGAACAACAATACCAACCAACCAGGGACTAAACCACTACCCAAAGAGTACACATGGATGAACCCAAGGCTCCAGCTGCACATGTAGCAGAGGATGACCTTGTTGGGCATCAATGGGAAGAGAAGCCCTTGGTCCCACCAACACTTAATGCCCCAATGTAAGAGAATGTCAGGGTGGAGAGGCAGGGGGAGGGGACCGGCATAGGGGAGGGGATGGGGGCTTATGGAGGGGAAAGGAGATAAAATTTGAAATGTGAATATAATATATCCAAGACAGGAAAAAAAATCAAACACAAAATACAATATAAACTGCCAACATACATACTAGCCTTACTATAAATTTAAATTGAGTATCCATGAAAAATAAATTCTTACCTGTTAGGTTAATCTGTAACTTGCTGATGTCTTTAGCAGTACTGAACTGGTCTTTTGCTTCTTTATATTCATAATAATATAAAAATATATGTGCACATTCCAGATGAAATTGAATAGCTAAAAGGCGACCTGAATCACCTTCAAATAAATTCTCTTTCTTCATCACTGTGAGACAAAAGATGAAATACTAACAATTAAGATGTGTGCAGTGTAGAATGCCAAACAGTAAAGTATGCATCACAGGGTTAATTATTTTGAAGAAGTTTAAATACAGAAAGAAACACAAGTACAACATTAATTAACAGCTGAGATTCCCTGAGATTTATATGCTCCAAATACATAGCTAAGACTCTCTATACACAGCCTTCTATATCCATACAATTAGTCCTGGGAGACGCTATTCACAGCATTGATCCTTCCTAGGTACCGGTGTAGAGCAGAGCACAGACAGACACACACACACACACACACACACACACACACACACACACACACACACATTAATGTAACGTAATTTTTTAATTTTAAAGTAAATAAAACAAGAGAGGATAATAGCCTAGCAACAAAACATCTGAGATAAATGATTATCAAAATTAACTGTACAGAGTAAAGAGCAAAGTACTATCAGATACTTCAGGGTTCAGGACTTCTCATGGAACGGGATATCCAACTGGTTCCCTGCAACAGAATTCTCTACTACAGCATTTCTGACAAGCTATGCAAGGACCAGCTGGACCCAGGTGGAATTTATTGGTGCTAAAAAGCTATGAACATTAAGGATTTTATAGGTCTAACATCTCATATAGAAGGGCAGTTTATATTTTTGTCTATTTGATGTAATCTTGTTGTGTAGAGGGTTTGTGGATTGAGAGTTGAATATACAAACCTGTATGAAAAGCTATCGGGCTGTAGAGTTGTGTTTGTTTGGGATTTTTGGGCTCAGAAATACCCCGGGACAGAGTTGGAGAACAGGTGGTAGTAAACCACCAATGGAAGGGAGTTGCGTGGATGAGCTAGGCTGTGTGAGTGGCTGAGACTGGGCTCCAGAGGTGTGTGGGACTCTGTATTAGGGTCGGGCCTGAGAAGTGAGACTCAATGAGGACTCGGGCATGGAACTACTGGGAACCTCTGGTTCAAAGCAAAAGTTGCAAGATCTTAAAACTATTCAAAGAAAAAACTATGTAATGTTAGTTAAGCTACTGACAGTGTATAGAACTTGCAAGAGTTAAAAGTAGAGAGAGAGAGAGAACTGATTATTCCCAAGGGCAGGCACCTTCCCACAAGAAAGCAAGTCTTGCATGATAAATCATGAGAAAAAGAAATGTCCACATCAGTGCTCTGTTCTACACCGAGGTGCAGATTTGGGAATAGTACACAGGGAAGAACAATTGAAGTACATCCAAACAGCTGAGCTGGTTCAGGATAAGGCACTTGAAGGAGGCTTTGAAGCTGGAAAGCCCAGACCATCACTCTGTCGTCCCCTCAGGGGACAGGATTTTCTCTTCTCTTTCTGCAGTGTGTGCACAGGTGTATCTCAGTCAACTTGACTCTGTCAAATGATTTAGCTAGACAGGATGGTCTCTAGAGGGCCTGTCCAAATCAAAAGATTTCAGACAAGGATACTGGCGCAGGAACGGAAAGGGAGACAGATACCCTTGGGGAAGAACTAACAGGATTCAAGAACCAGCTAGTCGACAGCTGAGTCAACTGTAAACAGGATTTCAGCTCTGGTAGACTCTGGTAGGCTTAAGTAAAAGAGGAACATACTGAGCCAACAGACATACACTTATTAGTACTATGTAAGTTCTCTGTTGCAATTCATACTCATGACCTTCTAGACAAAATATCAACCCATACATTTAAGACACAAGCTAAATGCAAAATCTCTTCCCAAGGGATTTTTTAGTGCTTTCTTAAGTGGTATATTTAATAATACACATTCCAAAGTATCAAAAAGAAATTTTATCATTGAATACATCAGTCTTTGGCTGTGAGAACACCCTAACTGCAGAGTCACATAGCTGTGGGGAGAAGACACTACAGAACTCACTCACAAAATATTTTCACATGTTTGTTTAGGCAGTGTCTTCATGAGTTCAAACTGTAATATTCCACGTCACACACTCCATGCAATCAATTTTCAGTATCTGATCCAACAGTGAACTGTGGAACTGTGGTTCTATCTAGTTCACCATCCCAAAGAATGCCTCACACTGTGCAGAGGAGCATGCTTCTTGATTCCTACCTATTCCTCTCATAAATGTGACATGCCCGGCAAAGTGGAGCCGATGCGGTGACATTCCTGGACCCAAATAAGCAGATCTCAGCTCTTCACGAGACCCTCTCACGTCTCACAAGCTCAAAATTCCTGACAATTTCTGATGATTCTTCAAGGGCAATAATTCAAATGTAATATCCTCCTGAACAAAATATTTTTAAATAAAATTATTTATGAAATATTACAGAGCACTTCAGACATAGCTAAAATGTCTAATTATGTAAAGCCACCAATTTGTGACCAGATAAAGTGATTAGCCTAGAAGAACAACATAAAAATTCTTGGTTGCAAAGCAAAGCAAGGGGTTCTGAGTCACCTACAGACAGGTTTTCAATATCTCAGCTAACCATTCCTGCTTTTGAACTGAATTTTAACTTCTAGAAATGTACTTCTAGGGGAAAAAAATTTCCTATAAAGCATATGCAGTGTGATTCCAACCTTTTAAAGGATCATGGGGTTTTTTTATAATGAAGGCTATTCCTTGCAAAGAGTAGTCACTAAGATATATTATAGATGTAGCAATAAATACAGGTATAAATATGGGACAATATGGAAGAGGAATAAATGTAACTTTATCAAAATTACAGCAAATTAGGTATGCTTTATAAACAAAACACAACTCCTAATAATAACGCCTGGCCTTCCTTCTCAATAACCAACTTCCACAAAAGCATCTTAAGTGTAAGGAACTGTGTAACAGCCTTTGGGGTACAATGCAGCTGTCGTTATATAAAGTGCAACAGTGGGCTGGGGTCGCACCGCTCTCTTCCAAACGCTCTCTTCACTCCCCATCACCATCATGACATTCAGTGCATCCTCCCTGGCCTTCAAAACTCTGTCCTGCTTCATGAACTACAAGGCTGTTCCTTTGCCCGGTTCTTTTAGAGTAAGCTCACTCATTTCAAAAAACATGTGATGGCATAAACCAGGAAAGAGTGAGTTTACAGCGTTTTCATTTGCTATAAACAGAAGTCGGCACACTGCCTACTAAGTAGGTACTGTGTCCTCACTTCTCCACGTCCCACCTCTTCATTCTGAAGAGAATGTCACATCTAAGCAACACCAGTGCGGAGACTGAAGGCCACACATACAGGTTAACATACGCTCTGTTGTCCCGAACCTTCTCTAATGGTTCCACTAACTCAGACAGACCTTTATGGAGGCCTCTATCCCCCCATGTCTCTCAGAAGCACTACGTACTAACTACTCTTCTCTAGACCCCACTCTACGCAGAACCAGGAAAGCTAAGTACTGAAGAAAAAAGGTAACTTGTTCAATTTTGTTACATAAAAAATATTGTCAGGGTTAGGAGCACTGGCTGCTCTTCCAAAGGACCCATGTTCAATTTCCTAGTCCTCCCATGGCAGCTTACTACCGTCTAACTCCAGTTCTAGGGGATACGATGCCCTCTCCTGGCCTGTGAAGACACCTTAAACATGTAGGTCAGACATATACATACATGTAGGCAAAACTCTCACACATAAAAAGTAAAACAAAATAAGCTTTAAAAATAAATCAGATACATTTGATACATACATATTCAAATACTCGTTCACACCAAGGTATTTTGTTTGGTAATTTTGTTATAATTTTATTTTTCATTTTAATTACATATACATGTGTGTGATTCTATGCTCATCAAAGTAGATGTCTGAAGAGACCAGAAGAGAACTCTGGCTCTCCTGTGAGCTGCCACCATGTCCTGGAAACTGAGTTCAGACCCTCTGGAAGAGCACTGAGCATCTCTCCAGTCAAGACAATTTTTGCAAGAAAAGCCATTCTACAAGCAAGGGAAACTGGAAACCAATGTCCTCCTCTCCCCAGAGGCTTTCCCAGGGAATGTGAGGGAATGCAAGAGCAGCAAGGAGCCCTGGCAAACACGAAATCTGCCTCTCCTTCATGTTTTAGGACATGTTCCTGTTTAATGTTATAAACTATTAAAACAATAAGACAAATGCAAAAGTGCCTTCCACTGCCATCCTCAGTAAACCATGTTCTATCAAATGTCTAAAATCAAGCTTTCCTTCTGGTTCTTCAAAGGAAAAAAAATAATTTCCTAATCCAGGTATAATTTATCTCAGTTTACTCCAACTATAGTTAAGCCTGTTAAAAATAATAAGAAGAAATGAAGTTTATATTTGTTTCCAATAAAATTTCTTACACCAAAAAACAGAAAATATTAAGAATACCTTTATGTAATTTATGGTAAAAATAATAGTAGCCTACCTGGGCATGGTAGCATGCATGCTGTTCAATTCCAATACTTTAATTTCATTACTCAGAAGGCAGAGGTTGGCAGATTCCTACTCTGAGAGTCTTGTCTATATAGTCAGACCCTTTCTATAGACAGACAGATGATAATGATCTACATAGAATACTTCTTTCTAAGCAGGTAATAAAAACAAAACTGATGATCCTTTTTGTTTTTTAAAGACAAGGTCATAGCTAGGGAGACGGTGGCACACACCTTTGATCTCAGCACTCAGGAAGTAGAGACAGAAGGATCTCTGTGAGTTCCAGGTCAGCCAGGAATACACAGAGAAACCCTGTCTCAGGGAAAAGAGGTGGGAGGGGAGACATGGTCTAACTATATAAAACACTATGCAGACCAAGGTCTTAAACTTACAGAGCTCTCCCTGGACCTCTGCAGATCAAGTGCTAAAATTAAAGGTATGTACCACTATGCCTGGCATTGTGTTTTTTAAAACTCAAAAGGCCAAAAAAGGTGAACAAGAAATGCTGCTGGGAGGCAAAGTACCCACCTACACCTGTGAGGCCCTGGCCTTGAACCTCAATACCACAGAAAACAAAAAGAAGGAATTCAGTACTTGGCACCTAGCAATTCATGACGGAACCCATCCAGAAGAAAAAGAAACAAGTTCAAATGGGAAGCCATAATTATTAGTCAAAAGATATATTCAAGTGAAACCTCTCAGACAAAAAATTAAACTGGATACATGCATGTCAAACAAAAATCTTCTAAATGGATGGGCAGCCAGCACCTATAATGCCAACCGAAGCAGGATTATGAGTTTGAGGCCAACCTGAAAAAAACAGTGAATTCTAGGCCAGCCAAGTCTACACAGCAAAACCTGTCTCAAGTAAGCAAGTAAGCAGGCCAACAAGATGGCTCAGCAGATGGTAAACGATGCTCACGGTGGGAGCCCAGCAGCCTGAGTTTGACTCCCAACTTCCACAAAAGGTGGAATAGGAGTGTCTACTCCAAAGCTGTCCTCTGACCTCCATGAACACATCACAGGCACGCGGATGTCTGCACACATATACAATAGCAAGTGAATAAGGAATGTTTTTAAAATATGCTACATACCTTGATCAATACAGTTTTTGGCAAGAGCAAAAAGCTGAGATGATCGCTCCTCAAGCAACTGTTGGTGAATGTTCACATATCTCAAAGTCCACCAAGGCAAGCTCTAGAAAAAAGCACCATGTCAGATGAAATTGAGAAACTCTTCGGAGAAAAACTTTATGTTGAGACAAATTTTTGTAATACTTTTACACTCAAGAAACGTATTCCTTGATAAGCTTTATCATCCATGCGTGTTCTAAACAGTGTCAAAACCTGCCACCATAGACCCTTCAGCCATATGCTTTCTGAACTTGCTTCAGACTTAGCCTCTCTCTTAAAATGACTTTGACAAGCATCCTACTCTGCCTTGGCACTCTTCACAACCCAGTATCAACAACTTAACTGAGCTACCCACAGAGCACATGGCAGCTTTTCCTTTAGTCACTATTTGGTTTTGCTTGGCCACACCTCTTCATTAAGATTAACAAGGAGCAGGGCAACAGCTCGGCAGGTAAGAGCAGTTGCTGCACAGACATGAGGTCAAATCAAATCACCATCACCCACATAAAATCACAGGTCACTATAATTCAGAACTGGGGGTCAGACAAAAAAGGGTCTCAGGAGCTCAATGGCCAGCAAGCCTAGCAGAAACGAGAGCTTCAGATTCACACACACACACACACACACACACACACACACACACAAAGAGGGGGGGGAATCAGAGAGATAGAGAGAGGAGGACAGGCCAACGGTGGCAGAAGAAGCTGTAACAGTATAACTGACTCACATCTGCACCCTCAACACTGGTTTAGGTGAGTGGGGATCAATGGATGCCTGGATCTTATTGGCCAACCCAGTCAAATCAATAAGCCAGATTCAGTAAAAGACCGTGTCTCAAAAATTAAACGAAGACGGGCCAGTCCCAGGCACTGCAGGAGCCTCGGGTTACTGTACAGACAAGGCCAAGTCCAAGAACCACACCATACACAACCAGTCCCACAAATGGTACAGAAATGACATCAAGAAACCCCAGTCACAAGCTGGAGTTAGCACAGAGAAAGGAGCCTCCCTTAAGGAAATGTCTACATGAGATCCAGCTGTAAGGCATTTTCTCAACTAGTAATCAAGGGAGAGGGCCCAACCCTTAATGGGTGGTGCCATCCCTGGGCTGGTAGACCTGGGTTCTTTAAGAAAGCAGGCTGAGCAAGCCAGGGGAAGCAAACCAGTAAGTGACATCCCTCCATGGCCTCTGCATCAGCTTCTGCTTCCTGACCTGCTTGAGTTCCAGTCCTGACTTCCTTTGGTGATGAACAGCAGTGTGGAAGTGTAAGCTGAATAAACCCTTTCATCCCCCAGCTTGATTCTTGGTCATGAATTTGTGCAGGAATAGAAACCCTGACTGAGACACAGGTCAACAATGCAAAGGCAGTGACTGCACGTGCAGAGGCCATCAAGCCCAAGACACCAAAGGGCCCCAGCCACAAACTCATCTGTCCAGTTTTCTTCACTCACCCCAAGCTTGGGAAGCAGATTCAAAGCTACATGTCCAAGGGTCTTAGGCTCTGCCAACCAAAGCCCAAGGTTCAAACCAAGGCAGAGGCCAAAGCTCCAGCTAAGGGCCAGGCTTCGGCTCCAGCTCAGGCTCCCAAATGTGCTCAGGCCCCTGTGAAGGCCCCATAGAGAAGGCTCCTGCCAGTGTGCAGACAGACAGACTGCTGTGACACACCCACCTGCACACTAGTGCAGATGACCAGTGTCCTGTGCTGTTTTTACAAATAAACATGAGTCAAGATAAAAAAATAAATAAGTGGAAAAGCCAGGCACACTCAAGAAGGCAGGTCAGTCTCTGAGTTTAAGGCCAGCCTGTTCTACATGGTGAACTCCAAGACATCTAGGGCTGCACAGACAAACCCTGTCTTAGAAGCAAAACAATAAAATAAAATAAAACAAATGAAAAGCAATGAAGAAAGACAGCAAGCATCGACCTCTACACAAACACACACCTACACACAAATGCACTGTGCATATCCCCACAGTAACACACAGTCTCTGTTCTATTGCCCCATCCTCACCTTCCTCTAGGACAGGTCATAACAGGTTGATCTAGGTATTCTCCTGTATATATTCATTATATAGGTACAAGGCAAATATGCATCACAATACATATATAAAGGTGCTATTAAAATATTAAGTATGAGTACATACTGGGCCATCTAAATTAGTAAGTCATGGATAAAAAAGCTTACTATCCTGAATTATATTACAGAATTCCTAAGGAACTAACTCAGTTAATTTGTTATTTCTGACTCTAGGGAGGAGTGTAGAACAGGTGAGAGCTCTCCCTTCAGCCCTACTGGGAAGGGAAACAGCTTAGAACAGAAAAACTGAGGTACTGACAGAAACAGAAACTGACATCTTACTGCAGGAAGAAGTCTCTTCACCTTCCCTCCTGTGAAGGCACTTACTTTCAGTCAGCAAAGACTGACCAATAAGTCAAGAACCTTCTCCGCTGCAGGGTCAGCAGACAGTCAAATAGCAATTCATTCTGTTTGAGGTTCCCTCCACTTCTTTTTTTCAGTGCTGGGCACCGATCCTATGGTCTCACCATGGTAGTTAGGCAAGTGCTCTACTGCTGAGCTCTACCTGTCTCTCGTTCTAATTTACAGTAAGGAAACTGCTAGAAATTACCTGCCTAAATTCACACAGCTGAGGAGAGATGACTAGAGAACTGTGGTCTACATTTTAAGGCTAAAGCTTACTCAGTACATGTTACTAATTCTAGCGCAAGGATTGAGTAGACAGGGCAGGGGTGGGGGATGTATAGATGTTCAAATATCAGAGTAAATACTGGGAAACATTTCTTTAAGGAGTTGTGTAGCTTTTCTTTATGTTTTTCTTTTTGGTACTTTGTGGATTCTTCTGCATTCTTCTCCTGTCTCCTAACAATATCTTCCCTGGTTCAGCTCAGCTTCTCCTGTTTCCATTCTGACCTTACTCTCTGACCCTACTTTTCTGTCTCCTGGAACCTCCTCTTCTCTGACTTTCATCCTACTCCCACCTCTGTCTCAGCCTCTGCTGGCTTTTTTATGTCCTCTCCTATTCCCAGACACTAAAGGTGATACGGCCAAGCAGTTCTAATGGCTAAGCATCCCCAAAGAGTCACTAGCCACTGAGGATCCTTTAAAGGGCCAAACACACAAAATAAATCACACTACAGAGTTGATTCGCTCAAAAATTAATTTAAAATGGGGCTGCTGTCTAACCCATGGGCAGAGCTTGCCTGACAGGTGCAAGACCCTAGGTTTGTCCATCATTACTGAAATAACTTCCAAGGCTGAAATTAACTTACATACGTATGCAATGCCACTTGACCACTTAGGAGGGAAACAGTATTTCAGCATCAATGAGAGAACCACACAGGGGCTAAAGGAACTGTGTATCTCTTAAGAGTGTTTGCTGCTCTCACAGAGCCCTCAAGCTTGGTTCCCACACATCAGGAGGCTTACAACTTCATGTAAATCCCAGTTCCAAAGGCACTCAAGGCCTCTGGCCTCCTGCAGCATGTGCACTCACCTGCATGCCCCACACAGAGACACACATACACATGATTAATTAAAAACAAAATAAATGTATAAAAGAGGGCTACTGTAGTTCTTCATCATCCCACTAAAGGGGGTGAGGTTTGGAGAGATAGTTCCAAAATTAAGAGAACTAGCTGCTCTTCCAGAGGACTTGGGTTTGACTCCCAGTACCCACATGGTGTCTAATCTAAGAACCTTCTGGTCTCTGCAGGTACCATGCATGCATGTGATGCACACTAACACATAGAACATGTGAAATCTTAAGTGAATGTGTATTGTTTGACATAGACATGACCACATCAGGGATTCTAGTGCCTTAGAGCTATGGAAAATGACAAGGCCTTCTCCAGGTGAGGTTCAGAGAAATGGCAAAGCCTTCCCTGGTCCATATGGGGTTGCTGATACTGTGTACAAAAAATGTCCACCACGGTGGCTTTCTCCTGCACTCCCACAGGCATGCCTACAGCCTGAAAACTACTCCCCCTACAGAGGCTGCTCCTACTGAGAGCAGCTAAACCTGCCTCCTTCTTGAGCCTGTTCAATAACCCTGACTCCTTGCTCAGCTGCACATAATTCACAGCTTCTAAAGTGCTACAGCTTTCCCATCAGAGACTATCCCAACTTTTCTGCACTTACATGTGTACTCTGATCTCAGGGATACAACGCAATAGCCATACACATGGCATATGCTCATAATAATTTTAAAAAGTAATTCTTTTTGGTTTTTGAAGACAAGGTTTTTTCTGTATAGTCTCAGCTGTCCTGAACTCACTCTGTAGACCAGGCTGGCCTCACATCCAGAGAACCACCTGCCTCTGTGTCCTATGTAGAATGCCATGCCCAGCCACAACACTTTTTTGGAACACATACTGTGACTCTGTTGGCAGACTGTGGCTGCTCTTAAACTCCCCACAGTCGAGCTGAGCACTCACCATGCAGACTACACACTCCACAGCTGACAACCTCTGCCTAGACCTGAGACCTGCATTTCCACGCAGCATTCATACCAACCTCCTGTGTGACTGTTTGTCCTCACTGCTATGTATGAGACGTGAAGAAAGCACACAACCGGTAGTCAACAAATGCTCTACTACATCCAATACAAAGAACCACTGAGCCATCTCTCCATCCCTTTCCCTTATTTTCATGAAGACTTTTAAAATAGAGACACGGGCTGGAGAGATGGCTCAATGGTTAAGAGCACTGACTGCACTTCCAGAGGTCCTGAGTTCAATTCCCAGCACCCACATGGTGGCTCACAACCATCTGTAATGGGGTCTGATGCCCTCTTCTGGTGTCTTAAGACAACTGCAGTGTACTTGTATACATGAAATAAATAAATCTTATTTTATTATTAAAATAAAAATACAGGAAACAAAATGTAGAGACACAGGCAGCAGCAGTCCGATGCACACAGACACAAAGGCCTGTGTGGAATGCCCACGGAGCCCCCACTTGCCTTACCTGGAGAGCTGTTAACTTATGTCTCATGTTCACTAGGATAATGCGTGCTATTAGCAGCAGTATGGGCTTCGAAGTGAGACTGTAGACAGATTCACCATCTAGAATGAGGAGACCCATAACAATAGCATCCAGTCCTTTGACCTGAAAAAGATGTGTAAGGTTTATACAACTTAAGAAAATATTCAGTTATATGTCAAAATAAATACAGATGTTTCAATTAATTCAGGTTTAAAACGAGACCATTCATTAATTACATAGGAAGGGACACTGTACATAATCACAGCCTTGCAAATGTCACTAGAGACCTACAAACCCATCCTGCCCTGTCAGACATCCACACAAATGAGAAACAGAAACTCAACCAAAATTTAAAAAAAAAAAAAAAAAAAACAAAGTGAGTAGATGGGGCACATCAATAATTCTAAACACTCCAGAGGCTGAGTCTAGAAGTTTAAATAGGTGTGTGTCACAATTGGGGAACCCCTCCAGGTGGAGCAGACAGGAGTGAACTTACTTCCAAGTATTCATTACAACTGGCTATTTGTTGTTTACATGACTCCACGGAAAAAACGTTTTTGCCACATAAGGCCTGCCAGCCATGTGCAGTCTGCCCCATGACAGTATACATTACATATGTGACTCTTTTATTTATTTTTATCTTGTGTACACTGGTATTTTGCCTGCGTATATCTATGTGAGGGTGTGAAACCCCTGGAACTGGAGTTACAGGCAAATATAAGCTACCATATGGGAACTGAACTCAAGTCCTCTGAAGAGCAGCCAGTACCCTTAACTGTCTCCATGTCTCCAGCCCCTATGTGACTCTTCCTACCCTCAGAGTATAAGTTATAAATATATATATTTATCTGATGCACTAAATAACGCAGGCTACTGCACAACAGTCCATCCCATTCACCGGCTCCACTCTCCCAGGTCCCATGGCCTCCAAGCAATAAACAGGTGTATATATGTTGTTAGGTCCAGGGCCTCTTCAACACTTGTCAAAAAAAGTCATGGTTAGATCGTAAGGTCAAAGGCTGATAGCAATTTAAACAACTAAGTAAAACCCTGTGTCAAAGGAAGGGAAGGAAGGAGGGAGGGAGGGAGGGAGGGAGGGAGGGAGGGAGGGAGGAACTTGAGAAAATGCTAGAAATGAGCATTACCACTTTACACATCTACAGAATCCCACTGAAGTAAGAAGTAAGCCTCCGCCAGGTGCGCTGGCAAATCCACTCAACCCTAGCCCTCAGGAGGTGGAAGCAGGCAGGGCTCTGTGAGAGTGAGGCCAGCCTGGCCTACAGAGTGAGTTCCAGGACAGCCAGAACTACATAGTGAGAGCCTGTCTCAAACCTACATGAACAGCATTTTATATATATTATCTACTTATATTTCACTTAGGATTCACTCCATGCCAAAGGTATATAGCACATCTCCACTCCCTAATTTCCATTCATGAAAATAGCAAGCAAGTCTTTCACATCAATCAGTGAGCAGACTAAAGACTACAGTGAACAGAAGTCCCCAGAAACGGGAATGCTCAGGGCTGAGGAGAGGGCTCAGTTGGTAACATGCTTTCTGCACAACATAAGGACCTGAGCTCAGATCCCAGCACCCACCTAAAACAAAAAACCTCAGGCCATGGGAAAGCAGCTGTACCAGTGCTGAGGACCCTAAGACAGGGCCTGCGTAACTTCCTGCTCAGTCATTTTAGTCAAACCAATGAGCTCTAGAGAAAGACTGGCTCAAAAAAACAGATGAAAGGGGCTACAGAGATGGCTTGGCAGCTAAAAGCACTTTCTGTTCCTGCAGAGGACCTGGGCTTGGCTCCCACCACCCAGATGGCTCACAGCCATCGGTCACTGGCAGTTTCAAGGAATTCAGCAACCTCTCCTGACCTCAGGCAGCATACATAAGGTACACATATGTACATGCAGGCAAACACTCCTACACACAAAATAAAAACAAATTCTTAAAAAGGAAACTTTAAAAAAAGTTGTAAGAAAAAAATAATAAAGTTAGATAATTCAATGTCTTGATACACACAGGCATGCTTGTACATGCAAGCAAACACACACAACGGAAGTAAAAATATATATTTTAGGAAGTGAGGAAACAGATCCATAGAAGTCAAAACAAGTAACCCCAGCTCTCTAGGAGCCTGAGGTGCAGAGGTGGCATAGGCCCAGGAGTTCAGGATTAAAAAAGACCGGCTACAGCAACACAGCAAAACACATGGGGGGAAAAAACTAAAGAACAACTCAAGAAATAACTGCCTAACCTGTGCTCCTCAAACCACACTGGGACTCAGGTAGCTAGCCTGTGTTTCTCACATCAGATGGGAACTCAGTTGGCTAATCTGCTCCTTACATCAGGCAAGAGCTCGTGGCTTCCCCATGCATATTTCCTAAGGTCCAAGTCACTGTGGTGAACTGCAGAAAGATGTAAGACATGAGGAAGTATCTTTGCCCCACTCACCATGAGGTGAGAACTACGTTCCACTCTAGCACAGATGTCACACCACTGTCTTCTATCTAAAATCTCCAGACATAAATCACAAGCAAGCAGTTTAACAGAGTAACAAAAGTTAGACACAACAGCCATGATAACTGTGCTCAGACAGCAGTTCCAGGGCTGGTTCCAGAGGAGGGAGTCAGAGATGCTTTCAGGATGACATAGGGTCTTCTAATGCAGTATTCCCAGGCTTTTGGAGATCAGCACAAGAAAGGGGTCATATCAGAACTGGGAGTTTAACTCAGTGGTAGAGTACTTAACTAACATGCTGAGTCATGAGGTCAGTTCTCAGTACCATTAAAACAGAAAAGAAGATACTGCTGTTTGTAGAACTAAAAAACGGAAGGCTGCAAGCCTACCAGAAAAGAGGGGAGGGGACCTCACCAGCCTCAGGTCCATAATCTCTGAATCAAGATAGGAATCAAGACCTAGGGAAAGCCATCCGAGGCTCTGCTCTATGAAAGTGGTCATGTCTACTCTCTCAGTGAGGTGCTGAGTGCAAAGAAGACATAGTCTTTGTGTGTATGCATGCAAGTGTGCATGCAAATGTGCACGCATGTGATCAATGTGCGCTATGATGTGTGTGCATGTATATACGTGTGAGCTGACGTGTATGTGTATGTGTGGAGGTCAGGAGAACAATCAACAAGCACTCTTCATAGTAGTTTGGGCAAACCACAAAGTCACTTCTTTCCTACCTACAGGTAACTCCAATTTTTTTGTTGCTGGCTTTCGTTTTGTCTTGTTTATATTTCTCTGCATGGCCCTGGCCATCCTGGAACTTACTCTGTAGACTAAGCTAGCCTCAACTTCAGAGCTCCACCTGCCTCTGCCTCCCCAGTGCTGGGATTAAAGAGGCGCTCCACCACTGCCTAGCTGTTAACCCCAAATTGCAAACACTTGACTCTATATATACCATTTCCAAGAAGCATACCTCACTGAACTGCTCAAGCAGAACAGATGGCAGGAAATCCTGAGGGTGCAAATCCGCAAGAGGCCCAGTCCAGTTACTCTGAATAAAAAGCTGCAAGCTGCTCACACCAAGGAGGAATACCAGCTGCTGTCTACAAACAAGAACAGTAAACGTCCTAGTTAAGGTTTGTATTGCTGGAAGGCCTTGGTCCTGTGAAGGTTCATTTCCCCAGTGTAGGGGAATGCCAGAGTATTAAGCGTGTTAAGGTGGGAGTGGGGGAGGGGGAGGGGGAGTCCCCTCATAGAAGAAGCAGGGGAAGGGGAAATGGGAGAGGGGGAACCACGGAAGGGGATAACACTTGAGATGTAAATACATAAACTATCCAATAAAAAAAGATTTAAAAAAAAAAGGTTTGTATTGCTGTAACTTAAAAAAAAAAAAAAAAAAAAAAAAAAAAAAAAAAAAAAAAACAAGCAAATTGGGTAGAAAAGGGTTTATTTACTTCAGCTTACAACCTTCGGGTCACACTGTCAGTGAAAAATCTAGACATCCAGCTGAAGGTAGAAACTAAAGCAGAGACCGTGGAGGAATGCTACTTACTTGCTTGTTCTCCACTGCTTTCCTCAGCCTTTCTCATACTATTCAGAACTATCCACCCATGGGTGAGACTGCCCACGGTGAGCTGGGCCCTCCCATAGCAACCATTAATCAAGAAAATGCCATACAGATTTGCTTACACCAATCTTACTGAGTGTTTTCTCAATTAAGATTCTCTGTTCCCAGATATATCGAGTGTGTCAAGGTGACAGAAACCAACCAGCACAGAAAATAAACAAGTATTGACCACCATAATCACATGCTTGCATGCATACTGCTAAATTTCAGGTTAAATGAGAAAAAAAAAATCAAGTAATAGCTGAGACTATCCTAATCTTTTACAGTTTATATCTTCAATATCCAATAAACTGATTAACCACATGTGGCTTTTAAATTGAATTTAATCTAGGGCTGTAAAGACGGCTCGGCAGTTAAACACACTGGCTGCCCTTTTCAAGGATCCAAGTTTATTTCCAGCACCCATCTGGCTGCTAACAACTGTCTGTAACTCCATTTCCAGAGCATCACTGCCCTCTTTTGACCTCCACATACACTGTGCAGGCAAAATACCATACATATAAAATAAAAATAAATCAATCTCAAGTTACCATAAATGTAAATCTAACTTAACTTAAACATACAATGTGGTCTGTAGTCACAGTTTCCTTATTTCAAGTGCTCATATAGCCGAGTACAAACAGTGGCTACTATACTGACCACAAAAGACACAGAATATCCCCAGCATCCAAATATTCCCTTGGAGAGTGCACCCTAAAACGGGGCAAACTAAGTGCCTCTCTTCAAACTACAGTTCTGGCCCGCCTATGAATAATGCCTGTGTGTGCATGCCTGTGCCTGTGGTACAGAGGGAAGGAAGAGGAAGGACACAAATAGGCACCACAAGACATACGCAGAACATAAACATCATCCAGCAAATAGGAATCAAGGAGAAAGCCAGGCCTGATGCTGAAGCCTGCAATCTCCACTGGAGGCTGAGGTAAGAGTTCAAGTTCAAAGCCACCCTGGACAACTTAGTAAGGCCCTGCCTCAAAATAAAAAGTATAAAAAAGGGCCAAGGATACAGCTTAGGGATAGAATGTGTGTCTAGTAAGTGAGAAGCTGAAGGCTCGATTCCAGTAACAAATGAAGAAAAAAAAAAGGAATAAAAGATAAGCTGGTCATGTTATATACCTATAATTCCCAAATTTGGAAAGCTACAACAAAAAGATTATGTGTTTGAAGCCAGCCTGCAGTTTATTGCAAGCTTCAGGCCAAATAAGTAATAGGAACAACAACAAAGTCAAGAATGACACTAACAAAAATTGGGAAAAAATGAGACAGAATTGTATTAGCTTGAAAAATAAACAGTAACATCCATCAGTGAACTACTTACAACTATCAGTTACGTCTTTATTTTTCAACCCAACTTCATAAGGTACTTAGTTTAGTCCTCAAAGGACTATATGAAACTAGTCTGTAAACATCGGAGCAGAATGAAACTGTATACATTCTAGATAGTTAAGAATTTTGGACAGCTGAGAAAAGGAAGTGCTAACAAACATATAACAAATAAAACAGAAGCCCCTAGAAGGTTTAGATTTGACTCACATGCAGACATCCTAATGGAAGGGTGGTAAACTGAGAGATTCATGACAAACACATTAAGTTCTCTGTGCTCTCCAGAAATAACAACCCAAGACATAGTAAACAAAAATACAAGCATTTCTTAGGAACCTAGAAACAGCAAGATTCAAGGTCTATCTACACATTTAAGAAAATGAACTGCCCCTTTTAGTGTGCATGGTTTCCATCCCAGCCCATGGGAGACAGGGGAAGTAAAGTAGAACTCTGGGAGTCGGAGGCCAGCCTGATCCACAGAGTGAGTTCTGGGTCAAGGCGACATGAGACCCTGCCTCGAACAAAACAAAACAAAAAACCAACAAGCAACATCAAAAGTAACAAGCTGAGGGCTTATCAGACCTTAACGTTGGGACATTTAGCAGTGACCACCAAGGACATGTGATTCTTATGCAAAAATCATTTTGATCCTACACCACTCTCCTTTTCCATTCTAGATCTTCTGGAGACCGAGATTGCTTGGCACATCGTTAAGTCCATGTATTTCAACAACTATAAAATACCATAATGCCATAAAAGTATTCAATATTTATTCATTTATTTATGTATTTGATGTATATGAGTTATGCCTACGTGTACTACACGTATAACTGGTGTCTGGGAATTGAACTTGGGTCCTCTGAAATAGCAGTCAGTGCTCTTAACCACCTCTCCAGCCCCCACCTAGTGTGTTTCTCTGTGGTAATTTCAAATAAAATTCTACCTTTCAATGTCTTCCAAATCCGTAGAGCATTCCAGGAAATTTACTATCTGCTTCTCCAGGTAGCTGTCAATCTTTTCTTCAGCCATCATTGTTGAATGTAAAATATTTTGTGTCGTTGAATGTAGGAACAAGGCCTCATAGCTCCCTTCTAACAGCAATTCTAAGAAAACTCCAATATCTGTAATATTACAAAGGAGTCCAGTAAGGTAACAGAATTTCTTAAGTGTAAATGAGAATCCATTACATAAATATTTTAAGATGCAAAAAGATATTAACAGAATACTGGTTGCACACTCTCATTCTGCCAACAAATGTTATCTCTCCTAGAATTACACAATCCTTACAAAGACTATGAGCAGCAAATGGTGATGATGATGAATTATAGGCATATTGCCCTTCTTCAGAAAATTCACAAAGGTTTTAGTTGACACAGGAATATTTTCCTTCCTACCTTCAATATTCTCCCCCAGGAAGCCAATCCAAACACATAGGTGTTATATACCCATAATTCTCAAACTTGGGAAGCTACAATAAAAAGATTATGTGTTTGATTCCCTCATATTCCCCCAGGTTCCAGCTGATCTCAACATTTTTACAACACTGATTTTGTTTTTGCCTGCTGAACTCTTTTACTTGTCAGTTCTAAATTTAAAAATCAGCTCAAGTCTGCCTTTGGGAAACTTTTGCCAGACTACCGGATTTCAGACCATCAAGCGAAAACTTCCTCCCTCTTGACACCTATGTATCCAGGGCTGGCATCCTTTGTCCTCACAGCTCTGGCACTAGCCTAACTCCCAAAGGTGTCTCTCACCTGAACCACAAATGCCCTCCTGCTTCCATAGCAGCCGCTCCGCCTCCGTGGAGAAGCCCCTCAGAAGCGCCAGCTCCGGCGTCCACAACACCCCCGCCATCGCTGCACCCAGTACAGTGTCCCACAAGGGAGGAGAAAAGCGAAAGGAGGAGGGTCCAAATTCGCCGGCGTCTAGTCACGACAGGTAACGTTTAGACCCTCACAAGCCTAGAGTCCCACGTGAGGAGTTGTGTACATGGAGGCAGCCATGACAGCAACGCACGGCATCCTGGGAAAACAAACCCACACTAGATCGGCTTCCCTCTAGACGACCAATCGGAAACTCGGTTGTGAGCATGCGCAGAGCATAATTCGCGGCTGGTGGCGTCTGGGTAGTGGAAGTGAGTTGAGTTGATGAATCCATTGTGGTCCCAGTGACCAAGAGTTGTTTCTAGGAGAAATAAATGAAAGTAAATTCGCTTGAGAATTTGCGACTTCCTAAGGCAAAACTAAGTCCTTGGAGGTTAACACACCGAAGCTTTTCTCCCAGAAGACGGGGCGCAGGCTATGGAAGTTACTTTTAGTGGAGCCCTTGAGCCCCAGGCTAGAATTTCCTTCCTTGACTTAGGCTACATTTTGGATGATTCAAAGTGCAAGAAAACCAAGCTGGAAGTATAATCTTAGCACTGAGGAGGATGACGCAGGATGGTTGCAGCTTCCAAGATCAGCCTGAGCTTTAAAATAGTTCCAAGCTAGCCTCTTCTTGAAAGACCCCCCGCTTAGCAACAATAAATGCCATGTCTATAAGGCTGTGCACACACGGGGCAGGCTAGGTCAGGGTCCCAGGTGGCCAAGCAAGATACCGGTGGGCGGCCAGCTTGCAATAGACAAAGAAAGGAAGACACTCAGATAAGCCCAGCTTTCAGATAAGCTGCAGTCCCGACTGGTACCAAGAGTTGCTTCCTTGGAGCCTTATTTCTGCCACAGTTCCCACACTTAGATAAGCCCAAAGCAACTATTCTCGGAAGCCGCAGCCCCAGCTGGTACCAGGAGCCGTGTCCTTAGAGCCATATTTTCGGGCTCACTCCCTGGCCACATTTAAACTAACCAATTAGAACCCTGTAACTATGCTTCTGCTTCTGTACCTTGCTTCTGCTCCCTAAGCCCTATAAAAAGGGGACTGCCCCTTTGTCCGGCGCACAAGTCCTCCAAGAGACTGTGTGCCCTCAGGTACCTGTGTACTTTGATCAAATAAACCCTCATGCTGATTGCAGCCAGTGGTCTCGGCTGATTCTTGGGTCCTGGGGTCCCCTCAGATAAAGGTCCTCTGGACAAGGGTCTTTCATTCTAAGAGTGTGCGGGGTGCCTGGAGAAATGGCTCACAGAGGACAAAGTTCTATTCCCATCACCCACAAGGTGGTTCATAATCACCTGTAACTCTAGAAGATCGGTTACCTTCTATCTTTCCAGGCACAAAACACATAAATGGTACACAAACATACCTGCAAGCAAAATGCACATAAAATTTAAAAGGCAGTGGTAGTGCACAGTTAATGCCAACACTCTGGAGCAAAGGCAGACAGATCCCTGAGTTCAAGACCAGCCTGGAATACAGAGCGAGTTCCAGGAGCCAGGACTACATAGAGAGATCTTGTCTCTAAAAACCAAATAAGAATAATTTCTTAAAAGGAGAAGGAAGGTCTGGTTTTGATACTGTCATCACATAAACCTGGCAAGAGCCTGAGAACTTTGTGCAGTTCAGTTGATAGAACCCAGAACACTTTGCTGAAGTGGAAAAAGACCTGCAAGGAAATAAATCCTCCCGCCATCATGACAGCTGCTGCTTGCCTCTTTTGTTTGGGGGTTTTGGGGTTTTTTTTTTTTCCTTGCTCGTTCGTGTGTGTGTGTGTGTGTGTGTGTGTGTGTGTGTGTGTGTGTTTAGAAGATGAATGTTTTCTTTCTCACTCTGCTTCACTGTGGAAAAACAGTCGCCAGTGCTGCCCAAGGTACAATTAAGACAGTACTGACATTACACAACGCACTCCTATGTTCCCAGGCATCTCTAGAGAGAAGAAACATTGAGTCTTTTGATTAAGATCCAGGAATAGATATGGGTGAGTTACAATATTATATGAGACAACATTGTTACCCTGAAATAAAGAATTCCTATGGTCACTAATTTTTTTTTTTTTTTTTTTTTTTGGTAGGGTATCAGCCAGTAACTTTTGCTGGCCTGGAACATGCTATGTAGACCAGGCTAGCCTCAAACTAACAGAGATCTGCCTTTTGGGAGTGCTGAAGCAGGGAGATTGGAAGGTGGTTCATCACCAAACCCAGCTTCATAACTATTTTTGGCTGGTTGGTTTGGTTTTTCAGGATAGAGTTTCTCTGTATAGCCCTGGCTATAATGGAACTCACTTTGTAGACTAGGCTAGCCCCAAATTCATAGATATCTGCCTGCTTCTGCCTCCTCCTAAGTGCTGGGGTTAAAGGTGAGTGGCACTGTGGCACTGATTGGCTGTTCTTCATAACTTTAACCACAGATAATCTCATAAATTCTGAACACCAGAGCTTGGCCCCTAGTCTAGAGTTTTACCAAAAAAAAAAAAAAAAAAAAAAGTTTGTCTCTGGTTGAAAATTCAACCCAGCAGAATACCAAAATGTTATATTCATTTATTTTTTAATTAATTTTTTAAAACTTTTTATTGATACTTTGTGAGTTCCAGATCATATACCCCCAGTCCTGCTCATCTCCCTGCCCCTGTAACTTCCCCCCAAACCAAAACACACAAACAACAACAACAAAAGAAAGTATAAAAAAAATCTCATTGTGGAAGCTGTTGTGTGTCACTGTGTCCCACAGTATCTCCGTCTGTCCATACATCTTCACTCAAAAATGTTCATTGGTCTGGTTCACTATTTTTGGCTTCTCTGACAGCAATATTCCATCAATACAGAATCCATATCAGGACTCCTCCTGGTTATCCTGTTGTTGCCCTTTGACATGGAAACTGACCTTTTCATGCCTCACAGATGGTAGACATTTTGGGATAGACCAATTCAGAGCCCTGGATTTGGGCCTGGTGGTAGCTGAGCTGGTCAGCCTGCTGTCTCTACGCTCCACCAGGGCGAGCTCTCCAGCACTGCTCCAGCTAGGCACTCAGTGCTGCCCTCCAGAGGAGGCAGGGTCAGCTCTCCTGCGCCCATCCCCTCAGGCCCAGCTCACCCCACCCACACCTCCAGAGGCAGCTAAGTGCTGCCCAGTTTAGGTGTTGGACCCACTCTTCCAAGTGCTAGAGCCAGCTCATGTGCTCTCATAACCCTGGAGCCAGTTCTCCCAATGCTGCTGGTGGTGATGGTCGAGGGGGAAAGTAAGGGATCCCCACACCTGTACCACTTCACAGCAGACAGTGGCCGGGCCAGGCAGGTCTCTTGCATTCTCACCCTCAGAGCTGGCTAACCTACACCCCTGCCACCTGGGTTAGTTCTGCTGTGCTGTCCAGATGAAGTGCAGGACTCGCTCTCCCAAGCACCACCACTGGCAAGAGATGGGGCCAGTAGGCTGCCCCAACCAGAAACATCCCCATGTTCTCTAGTGGTAATATGAGCCACGGACGTCAACACTGACCCCTGCCATTCTGTAACCACAGCCTCAGACATGGTCCTCAGTGGCAGCTCGAGCTGGGACCTCACCATGGCCCTAGCTGGCAGGACTGGCCACTCACAATGACTACTCCTCTCCACCATCAGTCTCCCTCCCCTCTAACCACTACATACTCACACATCCTGTTGCAGGCTGGTCACATGACTGTCAGTCCCCTGGAAGACATCCTCAGTCCGTGCTACGTGGTGTGGTAGCAAATGACCTGCCTGAGCCGTGGAGAGCAGCCTGTGGATGGCATGGTACTTCACAGGTCTCTATCTGGCGTCCTCCTCCCTCACTGCACTGCCTGGATTTATTTGATTTTTATGAGTCCTTGGCATAAGACAGCTCTGGCCACCAAGCCAGGCATCACACTAGGATGAACAAAGGACTGCCTTCTTCTCTGCCCTTGACTGATCTAAGAACACTGCTGACAACAAGGTATCTCTTTGCCCATTGTCATGGAGGTTGTTCATTCTTTATTTTCTAGGCATTGAACACACCCATAGTAGAGAAAACTTCCAGAAGTCAGTTCTCTCCTTCCACCACATGGGTCCCAGAGATTGAACTCAGGTAATTCGGCTTGCCAGTAGGTTCCTTCACTTAACACCGAGCCATCTCTCTGGTCTTTGATAATACTTTATGAAAAAATTTTCTATGTATATGTGTGTCTGTGTGAGTATCTGCCATGTGTGCTGGTGCCCATGAAGATAAAAAAAGGGGTATTATGTCCCTTGGAGCTGGAATCACTGGAGATTAGGAGCTGCCCATCATAGAAACAGAACTTGCTCTTTCCGCCATCTTGGCACCTGTGGAGGCCTGCCAGGAAAAGGACTTCTAAAGATCGCAAGTATGTCCGGAAGGCTGTGGTGCAAGGCCACTGTTGCTGGCTACAAGCGAGGTCTCCAGAACCAAAGAGAGCAAGTACACGGCTCTTCTTAAAATTGAAGGCGTTTATGCCCGAGATGAAACCGAATTCTACTTAGGCAAGAGATGTGCTTATGTGTACAAAGCAAAAAACAATACAGTGACTCCTGGAGGCAAACCAAACAAAACCAGAGTGATCTGGGGAAAAGTAACTCGGGCCCATGGAAACAGTGGTATGGTTCGTGCCAAATTCCCAAGCAACCTTCCTGCAAAGGCCATTGGACACAGAATCCATGTGATGCTGTACCCATCCTGGATTTAAACTAATGGAGAGTAAATAAATAAAAGTAGATTTGTGCTCTTGAAAAAAAAAAAAAAAGAAAGAAACAGAACTTAAGTTCTCTGGAAGTGCTCCACCAAAATTAGCAAAGATTTGATCTGAATAATGAAAGCTTCCATAGGAAAGGCACGACTTGGGGAAGAGACATAGAAAGACAGCAATACAGAAAATGCAGAAAGCAAATCACCCCCGCATGAAGACAACCCAACAAACCTGCTGAAGATCTTCAGACTGACATTTGTTGTCGAACAGGCGATCAAGGCTGCAGCTATGAAGGCTCATTGCACCAACGAACGGGTCTTCCTCAGGATGTACAGACTTACATTCATGGTACTGATAACTGTTTCTGACATAATAGTTCAACTGAACAATTTTTAGCTTGAACAGAAATGGGGAACATCCAGCAACAAGTCTACTCTGAGTGGAACAGACACACCCTTGGCAAACCTTTATTCCAAAACAGTGAAGGTAACGTCAGTTTGGAAAAGGAAGCATGTTGTTTGAAGGTGAGATACTTTTACCAGGACAAACACAGGTTGGAGAGAGAAAGAGCCAGAGAATGAGGAGAATCCAGAAGATTAGAACGGATTGCCAGAGTTAGTTTGAACCCAAGCAGAGAAATTCAGTCAGAGGCTTCAAGAGAAATCAGATTGAATCCGTCAGCTTGGAGAGGAGTTTGAGCCAGAACATCTGAGTTGAACCAGCCAGCAAGAATTCAGAAAGAACTAGAGTGAGCTCATGTAGCATTAAGTCTCAAAGGCTGAAATCATTCTAGGCCTAGATAAGACTGCAGGAAGGCTAGAAGTTTCCAGGACAGGACCTAGGTCGCTGGCTGAAGCAGTAAACCGTGAGGATGGCCATCACATCAGGCAAACAAAAGATACTTTTGCCCTCCTACTCGTTCATAATCTGTTTCCAACTAGTTCAAAGATAGCACATTTTAGAGGTGGGACATTAAACAGGACACCACCCCTCTTAACGTCACACCTTATGTTGTGTGTGGAACGTCAGTAACTAAACATAATGATGGCTACTGAGTCTGCTCATGTTCTCATGGGGAGGGGACCGACACTTCTCTAAATCCAGCCTTCCCCAGAGTTCCTTGTCACTGCCTTCTGTAAGTTCTCTGTGCCTTTGCTAATACAATGAGGGTAAGTTATATATAACAGTTAAAGTCATCTTGCCTTTCTGCAGTACCGACAGTGGAACTCATCCACATGCTAGGTAGGCAAGTGCTCTACCACTGAGTTACGTTCCCCAGGTCTAAAAAAATGATCATCTGCAGAGACTAATAGGAGCCAGATTGTGGTTTAGTGAGAGATGGCATGTTCAGCATCCACAGCATCACCCCTCAGAAAGTACTTCTAAAAACATAATAAAATCAGATAGAAATTCCTTGTGGTGTGGCAGGAATGGGGATCTAACTCCTCACGTCATCCGGACTGAACATTCCCGCAGCTGCACTAGAACTGGTCACACCCCCTGTGTGTTCCCAGTGTCCATCTCCTAGGTGAAACTAAAACTCTTAATGCCAACCCCAAGCCGAATGAGCTGCTATGAAGGACAATTAGGCCATTCCAAGACTACGACAGCTCAACAGCCCGTTTCCCCTTATGATGATCACAAACCCTGCAACCATTTCTGGTGAAAAGACTCTAAGGAAAATGTCCCTACGATACAAACTAAAATACCCAGAGTGGTCATCAAAAAAGTATTTATTCATATTGGCTGACACAGTGCATAGGATAGACTAGCCCCGGGGACATTCAAAACATTTAAGTTTCCTAACACAAGGATTTATGGGTAACAGACTAATGAGTAGCATATGGATCATAAATACCCTTCATTCTCCTTTGGGCCAACAAGGAAGGGATTTGGGACATTGCTAACATTTCATACTGTGTCTAAATTTATACCACATAGCAAATTGGCTGTATAAAGTAGACACAGCGAGTCACCACATCTTGTTTTTTTGATTAAACCTACATGTTTGTGATTTGTCTTCCTTCTGGTCTCTCAAGATTCTTCTAAATACACTGCTTTGCTTCACATACATTTTATGTCTGCTGTCCAGAGTCTTCAGTCCTTCCACACAACTGTTCTGACAATAAGCCAACAAACGACTGGCAACAAAACCAGATTAATTGATCAACTCAACATGTATATTGAAAATCAGCTCTCTTATAACACCTTTATAAAACCTCTTACAGCTTCTAATGCATTTTTCTTGATTAATGTTAGGTAGCTGGAGAGATGGCTCAGCACCTAAACGACACTCTCTTACAGAGGCCTGTGTCCTTGCACTCACACCATTTTGCTCATAACTGCCAGTAACAGTTCCAGGACATATGATACCCTCTTCAAGCCTCTGTGGACTTCTATGCTTATGTGTTGCACACGCATAGGCATACACATAATTTAAGATGTAAGAATAAAATCTTGTCTTGTTGGCTGTGGGTCTTATCCTGTAATGGCTGAGCCATCAGTCTGGCACACACGGATCAGTTTGGGAAAGACCCACTGTTCTGTAACACAGTCACAAGCAGCCCTTAGAACCCGTTTTAGAACTGTCCATGCTATGAGTAACGGCCAAAAGTGAACACCTTTTTTTTTTCGAAGCACATTTTTGAAAGCCCTTTACAGATAATGCTTAAGTTAAATGCTTATGCGTCTAAATCTACCAATGCTTGAACTCCAAACCTTATGTAAGATTAACAGTATGTTGTGCAAGAGGGGATTGCAACAGACCTGTGTACTTTTCCTTTCCTTCAGTAAGCTATAAATTCTGTTCTCTTTTTTCAGGTTCTAAATAGAGGTCTTGTCATCCTTAGACAATATATCACACAGTATCGGGCTGGGCAGTGTGATGACGAAGTCTGCAATCCATCTGCGTTTTCAGCTCATACCGTGGGAGGAGGTGTTTGGTATAATCAGGAAGCTCCACAAAGAGGCCTGAGGCCTCTGCAAAACTGACCAGAATGTTTCCAAGCTTTTTGCCTGTTCTCAGCCAAAAGAGGAATGTTTCCATTTCCATGGATGTGACTAACAAACTCTATCAAAGGATGGAATTGTTGTTTGAAAGTGAACCAAACGGCTTCAACACAAAAGGTAAGAGAAAAACCCAAGTAATAAAATCCAGCTGTGGCTGATCCTGCTCCAAGAATACAAGTCATAGCAGCTCGTCAGTTCTCCCCACTTCAAATACCATTTAAGGCTACCATTAAGGCCTTATTGTTGTTTTAAAGATTTATTTATTATGTATAAGTACACTGTAGCTATCTTCAGATACACCAGAAAAGGACATCAGATTCCTTCACAGATGGTTGTGAGTCACCATGTGGTTGCTGGAATTTGAACTCAGGACCTTTGTAAGATCATTCGGTGCTCTTAACCACTGAGCCACCTCTCCAGCCCTGTGAGGCCTTATTCTAAAGGCGAAGAAAACTACAATTCCCTGGAAAATAAGTGAGCGAGCGACAGAATTGGAAACCAGCAGGGCAGGAAGACACTGAAGCATCACTGTCTCTGCCCTGGATCAGTATTCCTCAAACCCCACAGATCAATCACTGTCTCTGCCCTGGATCAATATTCCTCAAACCCCACAGATCAATCACTGTCTCTGCCCTGGATCAATATTCCTCAAACCCCACAGATCAATCACTGTCTCTGCCCTGGGTATCAGTATTGCTCAAACCCCACAGATCATTAGCATCAGAATTACCATAAGTGGGGTGGGGGGGGGGGTTGGAGGGCTGGCCCCATGGAATGTTCATGCTAGAAGTTGAGGCAGGAGAATTGCTTCAAGTCCTGGAATTCAAGACCACAAGGGCAGCATAGTTGAATATGTCAGGGGAATGACATCATGAGTTCCCACAGCCCCTGAGTATCTGTAGGTGATGACTGACAGCTGGGGGAGGGAGAGACAGCCACCGGCAAGTTATCTGTGCTTTTATAATATGTAAATCCACCACAGGCTCGTTTGTGATGCTTCTGACCAAGCTTCGTATGCAAAGTAATCATTCAGCATCAATACAAGCTCATTAATGAAATTAAAGAAAGCCTTTGACTAAAGGGAAGATAGTAACTTCAGCTTCAGGGGATCGAAGGGTAGGTGGGATTTTACCCACATCATGATTTATGTGATGGATCTAGGGCTTGGAAAATACAGTATGTTTCATTTGTGTAAGTTTTATTTGCAAATTGTCCAGGCTTAGGAACTTCTCTCCTCAAACGCCAAGAGGGGAGCAGGGAAGAGGCACGGGCTAAAGGAGCAACAGCTGCATCCTCGGAAGACTGCAGGAGGCTACAGAGGTGAGAGGCACTTTGTGGTGGGTTTGCTGGCTTTGTCGATGGCAAGGTGAGCTGGGTGGGTTAAATCAAAGAGCACATGTAGAACAATGCCCAAGGGACATAAGGGGCAAGGATAAAGATGAGGAAAACCCACAGCCAACCTCAGAACATACTGGAGAAATGGGGAAAGCAGTCATCTGAAGATCCCCACTGCATAAAAGAGCTTATCTTGGGACTATTTGACTCCCAGAAAGTAGCACAGAAAAGCCTACAGCTGTCATGTTTCTGGTGGGCACTCCCTCTGTGGAGAAGTAAGTAGTGAATAAAACAGGGTGGTGATAAGGTATACTCTTCCCACAAACCTGAAGTGGGCACCCGAGAAACAGTCAATACTACTTAAAGCCCGTGGAGCACTTCGAGACTCAAGGCTAATGCATGGAGAGAGTCAGAGTCATCTTTTGTCCAGAAGGACTCAAGACAGCTTGAAGCATCTAAGGAGAAGCTGAGAGTACAAGGCTGACTTCCTTTCCCCGGGCCTGAATGTCCCATCTATCTATGCCTCTGCATTCTTGCTATGATCCACAGAGGGCATGGGGGTTGCAAGCTGAGAGAATGGAAGCCCAGAAGTGCTTCGAGTTTGCTTCAGTTCAGCTTCACACAGTACCCAAACCAATGCCAGCTAGGAAACCCATCAAAAATATTAAGCAATTAAAAATCATCAAGGAAAAAAAAAGCTAATAGACAATTTCATAAGGTAAAACTCTGATAATAAAATCAAAGAAAAAATTAAGACTGTCTGGACAAGATACCAACAGATGTGATAAAAATGAACACTACTATATAAGTAACCCACATATATTTTACACACACTACAATGGTAAACAAACAGGTAAAGGGTATAAACTTATGACTGATAGAAAAAAATATTTCAAGTGGTTCACACACAATGTGGATAAAAGGAAGAATAGAACATGCTAAATAATTAAAATGTAAGATTCAACCTTTTTAGTTGTTATTGTCTGGGCCACAAAGAGCGACCTCATCAGTTAAGTGTATTTGTTGTTCCTAAAGGGCAGGGTTAGATTTTCAGCATCCTCTTCAGAGAACTTGCAAGTGCCTATAACTACAACTTCAGGGAATCTGATGCCTTTTTCTGGCTTTGAAGGCAGACAGATGCTCATGGACACCACCACGCCACACACACAAACATCTGATAAAAAAAAATGAATGTTTAAAAAAGCTAATGTTTAAGAATATTGCTAACATAACTGGTAAATTTCTACAGATAGATAGCTTTACCATACTCTATGGTTTTCCCAAACTACAAAGACTAGACCAGTGGTTCTTAACCTTCCTAATGTGGTCACCCTCTAATACCTCATATTGTGGTTACCCCAACCAAAAAATGATTTATTACTTTATAACTAATTTTTCTGATGCTTAAGAACATCCACATTAACCAGGTATTTTATGATAAAATGTGCATTATATGGCTTGAAAGCTTGATATCAAAAATCACATATAGCAAAAGTACTAGAAATAAAAATTTCACATTTTATATTTTTCAGTATTTTTCCAATTTTCTGTGGTATGCATTGGAGTTGAAACCAGATGAACCTGAGGCCCTACAGCACTCTGATGTCTCCCAGCCTGATAGGAGCACATTTCTGCAAATGATGGGTATACTGTTCTGTAGCATTCTTTCCACTTAACTACACAACAGAGTATATCCTCCCTCCTTCTAGTTTTTGTTTTGTTATGTTATGTTTTTTAACACAGGGTCTTTTGGTGTAACAGCACTTGGAACTCACCCTGTAGACCAGGCTGGCCTCTGCCTCCCGACGGCAGGAATGAAAGGTGAGCCCCTCCACCCGGCTCAGAAAACTACATCCTTTTAACATTTAGTTTTGTGCACGCATGTGCATATGCCACATGTGTGAGGTGCACTTGGAACCAGAGGAGCGTGTCGGATACACTGGAACTGGGGTTACAGGTGGTTGATAAACTGGCACGGCTGCTGGGAAGGGGAGCCATTTGGTCAGCCTCTAGAACACTGGTTCTTACCTGTGTCAAGATTCCAAGTTTGCATACCATGCATCTGAGATGCTTATGATCCACAACAGTAGCAAAATTAGTTATAAAGTAATAATGAAATTATTTTATGGTTGGGGTAACCACAATATGAGGTATTAGAGGGTGACCACATTAGGAAGGTTAAGAACCACTGGTCTAGTCTTTGTAGTTTGGGCAAACCATAGAGTATGGTAAAGCGATGTATTGGTAGAAATTTACCAGCTAACAATGGGCTCAGGGAATAGACCGTGCCTCAGACCAAACAAGCTCTAAGTGAATGAGCATTACCCAAATCATGGTTCACAGATTACTACCAACCTGCGGTGATCTAAGCATACAAGGTGAGTTTGAACACAATGCTACTTTGTTTGCTCATTTTGTGGGTTGCAGTGCTGAACCTTGTATATGCTAAAGGCCCTCTCCCACTGACAGCTACCCACATCTTCCTGCCTCTTAAAAAAAATTAGCCTGACAGAAGAGACAGCTAAAACCTTTGGGTCATTACCACAAATTGCATGAGGCACATTAACTGGAATATCTCACCTCAGTTAATCTTATCCGACATAAAACAAAACATTTATACATTAGTCTGATGGAAGATTTTGATTTTAATGCTAGAAAACCTTTTTGTTCTTGGTACTTTAGATTTAATTTTATATGTATACACGTTAGCCTGCAGGTAAGTACAGACACCATGATGCCCAAAGATTGCCAGAAGAGAACTGGATTTCTTGAAACCTGGAGTTGTGAGCCACCAGGTAATTGCTGAGAATCGAACCCTGATCCTCTCCACAAGAGCGACAAATGCTCTTAAGTACCCTACTGTTTCAAGCCCTTATAGGGGACTGTAAATAGTTTAAAGTAAACAGGACAAGGCATTTCAGGCCTCTTTGCTGCAGGCAGACTTTTTCTTGCCTTTTAAAAACTAAAAATTATAAAGAACAAACTATTTCCAGGGGCTGGGATATAGCTCAATGGTAGAGCCCTGGTTCAGAATGGGCACCATGGCAGGTGGGCAGACAACAGAGGAAGACACAACTTCTAAAGAGATAATTTAAGCTCATAAACACACTGCTTTAAACAACCATCCACATTTCCCAAAGTTCTTCACACATGCTTGGGACCAGATGGTGTTGTTTTGCTCAGTTTATCTACCCTAGTTTCTCAGCTCAAAAGTGGAATATCTTCTTTTATCAACAAATACGTGCCTTACTCCAATCTTTGTCAAGTTCCTCCTCCAGCTCACCCTTTGTGCCTGAGGTAATAATCCACCACACGAACTCTGGAGCTAGTGGTAGGCAGAATGCTATGACCCAGCTTCCACAGTCAGAGCTGCGTGAGAGAGAGCTTTCCAAATTAGACAGCGGCTTTTTCAAGTGGGTCTGCCACACCCATTTTCTTTATCTGCACTCTTTAGTACTCAGATGCCTTCTTCTCAGAAGCCCTTCCTGCCTACATCACTAAATTCCCATCAGTATTGGTCCTCACCGCCTCTCAACCCATGCTCCCAACAGACCCCTGTAAATGACTGCAGAGAACACACCAAAACACATAGTCCTCCTGCCTCTGGGTCACTGCTTTGTGCAGGAACCTCACGTAAAGTAAACACTTAAATGTTCCTGGGCAAGTCTGGACCCCACACACACTGATCCCAATGTAATGCCTCCAGTTAATTAAGCATCTGATATGCCTGCAGGCACCATAGAATGTACGGAAGGTGGTCCTCTCCATCTACCACTTAGGATTCAAACTCAGTTTGTCAGGCTTGGCAGCAAGCACTTTACCCACTGCTGCCTGTGTCTTCTAGTACTTGTAAACCATTTATTGGCTCTGATGATGGTATTGTTTTCTAACACTTCCATCTATAACGAGGGGTGACAGAAGAAATGGACTTGACAGTAGCTTTCTTCATTCATGAGAAATTAGCACACACACACTCGCACAAACACGCACAGTGTGTTTCACATGTACACACTGTAAGGAGGTCAGAGGCAGTGTTCATCCCCCCCCCCCCCCCATGTCAGGGTTTCTCTCTGTGGCCCTGGCTGCCCCAGAACTAAGTGGACCAAGTTGGTCTCAAACTCAGACTTCTGCACACCTCTGCCTCCCGAGGGCTGGGATTAAAGGTATGCCACCATCATCACCACCTTTTACATCAGGGCCTTATTATCTTGGCAGCTTTGTTATATACACCAGGCTGGCCAACCTTCCAGTGTCTGGTGACTGTCTGGTCTTCATCTCCCCATCTTGCCATAGGATTCTGGATATGAAAGACACAGGCCACTGTATCCAGCTTTGGTTTCCCCCCACCTCCCTCCAGTTTTGTTTGGTGCGGCTTCATGACACACTTTATTTTAAAAACGATTATGTTTTAGACACTGCTTTGTTCAGCTGCCTTCTGTTCATGATGTTTAAAAAGTTTGGGGCCTCATATACATTGATAGGGTATCATGTTCCTCAACTCCATTTTTCATTTTTCTTTACATCCTCAATACTTAAAACTGGGATTCTTCCTCCCACCCAACTTCTGAGGCAGGGTCTGACTGTATTCTCTGAGCAAGCTCTATGCCTCAATCTCCCCAGGCAGGAGTGTGTAGGGAACCACACCAGACTGCCACCTCTGTGTAAATACTACCAACAGTCACGAGCTCTTCTTTATTTCTCTCATTTTTTCAGACAGGGTCTTTCCACATAGTCCTGGCTGTGACAGAACTTCAAGTGTCCCTTCTGGGATTAAACTGTGTGCCATGACTCCCAGTATTCGGCTTTCTTTATGATGGCTGGTCTTATACAACATCCTGTTTCCCCATGCTCAAATCTCAAAAAGGTTTTCTTTCTTTCTTTTTTTAAAAGATTTATTTATTATATATAAGTACACTGTAGCTGTCTTCAGACACACCAGAAGAGGGCATCAGACCCCATTACGGATGGTTGTGAGCCACCATGTGGTGCTGGGATTTGAACTCATGACCTCTGGAGGAGCAGGCAGTGCTCTTAACCACTGAGCCATCTCTCCAGCCCTCAAAAAGGTTTTCTGTAGAAATCCCACTGCACACATGGCAACTGTTTTAGAAACAAGACATACTAATTCACCTAAGGTTTATTTATTGGCTCGAGAAGAATGTGCATGAGAACGAGGCTGTATGGCAGATACAGAACAGACTGTGGCAGCACCAGAGGCCCAGCCTCTCTCCTCCACAGACATGTGACTTCAGGGACAGACCACACAGTCCAGGAAAAAGAGCAGCTCTTGAGAAAAACAGTTTAAATCGACTTTTCCAATTGACCATACCTTTTGATATATTAAATTCAAATAATGGATACATTCAGAGGCCCAAATGTTTGGCATAGAATAAAATCATGTTCATTTATTTTTTTCTGCATCTTAGAAGGCATAAAATTAAATATGTTGAATGTAATAAATTCATCCATACAAGTGCAAGTCACCAGCTATAGTGCATTTTATGGCAGATTTATTACTTAAAAATGTACCAGGAAATCAAAAAAGAGGGGCTATGTCTGTTTAACTTTTATTAAAGTGTATGTAGGAAGTCTTCAGAAATCAAATATGAGCATGAAGATGTGGCCAAACATAAACTCTATCAAATTCAGTGAAAAGTTGCTGACTTTAAATAGTAGTTGTAAGAATGACCAATATATATTCTTTGTTAACAACCTCTCACTCTACAGTAAAAAAAAAAAAAAAAAAAAAAAAAGATAAACATTCAGTAAACATTCTTTCCTAAGGTAGTTTCCCTTATAGATCAGTGATTTATCCATTTCTTTGTATACACAAATTTGTTGAACATACCAATCAGTGGTTCTCACAATTGAAAAATAAAAGCACAAAAAAGTTTACACTCTTGTACAGGTAAATCAAAGATCACCTTGAATTAAACTGGATCTCCTTAAGGGCATAGTATAGTTTCAGTTTCATTACCTATTACATAATTAGTTTCTTACATACAAATATTGACATATTTGGCTTGTGCTTCGAAGCCTTTGTGTCTACGAAATCCACATCAATGCAGCTCATAACTGGAAGTCACTGGGAAGGTCTTTGCTGCTGCTGGGTTTGACATGGTCGTGTGTTAGAGTCTCTTCAGCACCTGCTGTGGCCCTGCACACTGGGGAGGCATCCTCCATGTCTGGATCTAAGCCTTCAGGGCAGGGAAGTTTCAGTAGCTCTTCTCTGAGTTGAGCAGTATGGCGCTAGGTGGAGAAAATTGTTAATATCAGAAATGTGAACACTGTGATCTCAGCACATCGCTGAGACAAGACTTTGATTTTAACATGCTCCAGTATCAAGTGCACAAATGTTTGCTTGATTTTAACATACTCCAGTATCAAGTGCACAAATGTTTGCTTGCTATCTTCTTATGGCAGCCAGTGTGTCTCATTTAAAACAGTAAACAAAACTCTCAAGAATCCCCACACTCTGCTGGAGAGATGGTTCAGAGTTTCAGAGCACTGGCTATTTTTCATGAAGACCCAGGTTCAATTCCAATCACTGTCAATGGCAGCTAAAACCTGTCTGTAACTTAAGTTCCTGGGCTTGGGACACCTCCATTCGAATATACATGCAGGGGAAAGTTCTAAACTCAAAATTAATTCCAGATGTTGAAAAGCTCAGAGTAACATTCTACAAAAGAGTAAACTCTACCTGCTCAAAAACATGGTATAGATCTAGAGAACCTGCATGTGCCTTGACCTTGGCCACAGGAATTAGCATCACCAATGACTTACAAACATCAATAGTTTGATATATGTATTCTTTTAAAGGCAGTAATTCCTTGTGTTGTCACAGATGCCAACTCTAAAAAGGACAAGTGAACAAATTAACCTAGACTGGGTACTTATCGGAACAATACAGCCCTTGTCTGACCTGTGCAAGGCTTTGAGTTTTGACCTTTAGTTCTTGGGGTTGGGATGGGGGAAGATTCTACAAACCGAAAAATACACAACCACAAGACAAAAACCTAAACTACACAATACTGCCCACACTTACACTGCTGTTTTTGCAAATGGAAACCAATGTGTTTCCATAGCAGAGCCCTCTGTAAGCTGCAATGTTTCTACACTGTTCACTTTAACTCAGAAGAAACGTAAGAAATAATCCTATCATTCAGATTTAAAATTTTTAAACATATTCAAAAAAGTCCAGAGACTAAATAATTGTGTTATCACATCTTGCCTTATAATATAAGATGCTAAGAGAGGTTGGATGCTTCTGACTATAAATAGCACTTAAAGTCTTTTTAAAAAGAACAGTTTATGATGAATAGAAGAGGAAACTAGCTGATTTTGAAAATTAAGTAACTTTAAAACAGTGATTTTGGGAGTTTAGTTGTATAGGCATGTACAAGTGAGAAGACGTAAGACAACTTGTAGTGGTCAGTTTTTTCCTTTGCCCATGTGGGTCTCAGGGATCAAACTCAGGTCATCGGGCATGGTGGCAAATGCCTTTACTCACTGAATGATCTGGATGCCCCACTAAGCAGTTCTCGCAGAACAATCTTTACATATAAAAGATGTTCATTGCCTGCAGAGATGGCTCAGTGGTTAGAGCACTGACTGCTCTTCCAGAGGTCCTGAGTTCAACTCCCAGCAACCACATGGTGGCTCACAACCATCTGTAATGGGGTCTGATGCCCTCTTCTGGTGGGTCTGAAGACAGCGACAGTGTACTCACATACACAAAATAAATAAATCTTTAAAAACATAATCATTTAAAAGATGTTCCTGTGATCACTAACAAAGCAAGGGCATGGTGCACACTAGAGACTCTGTAGCTTGTGTGAAGCCTGAGTACTAGCTGGAGGTGTGAAGGGTAGAGAAAGGCTGAGACAATCACACACTATCAGCCACCTATACAGTTTAAAGCATAATGCCATACTTGGATCTTACAAGTCTCCAGCACACTGACTGAGGAAGGAGGAAAACTTCTCACTATTATGAGGAACTGGACTTAGGAGGGGTAGGATACTATAACTCTCATTAGGAACTCAAGCTGTTATATGTCCTTCCTTGACTAGCCTTCTTCAGCAAAAATGTAGCTGAAAGAATAAAAATCTTCAACAGTTTGGAAATAAAGAATTTCTAAGCCAGAGTTTGGCACGGTAGCTCATGTCTCTAAGTCCAGCACTAGGTAGACAGAGGATGGCAGATCTGAGTTTGAGGGCATCCTAGTGTACATAGTTAGATTCAGGCCAGCCACGAGTACAGAGTAATACCCAGTCTCACAAACAAAAATAAAAAAAACAATCCTTCAAAATAATACACAATACAATACTTTCAGGTAAAAGCCGATGCAGAAATAAAGACTGCAGGTGTTAAGGATGTATGTGAGCAAAGCTGCAGCTGGGCACTTATCCAGGGAGTATCAAGCTAGTGTGCACCAGGAAGAAGGGAAGGGAGTACATGGTACACACTGAAGATAAGACTGAAAGGTCTCCCACTAAGCATATCAACTAAATAAAGGGGGTTAAGCAATATCTACATATCTGAGAGGTCTGGAAACTAAGTGCAGAAAGCTGGAAGAATCTATCTAAAGGAAGGTATAGCCCCACTCAATGTTTAAAGAAGGCATCTAGGAGAAATCATTAGTAATACAAGTCAGGACTGAAGGGAACTTGTTTTAAAAATCACCTTTTAATTGATTTTTTTTTTTTGTCGACTTCATCCATGTATGAGTCCCGACTGCTCTCTCCATCCCTCCCTCTTGTGTCTATCAAACTGCCTCATCAGTCCCTCCTTCAGATCCATGACTTTCAGTTTTGTTTTTATAAATCATCTTTAAAGAGTAAATGTCCAGCATTTCAAGCCCAAAACCCACAAGAGACAGGGAAGCTGAAATAAACTGAATCTTAGAAAAAAGAGAATAAACAAGGAACAGGGAGAAAGGGCAGTTAGTGAATAGAAGAAGGAAACGTTAGTAAGTGGTGGGTGGGTGTGTTCATGAGTAACTGCATAGCTCATGTCAGAGGTTCAGGGAGGCTTCCAGCAGTGAAACTGGAACTGAACAGTAAATGGCGATGAGCTAGCAGGCATGGTGTAAGGAGAGAAGAGAGACCCACAGATCTATCAATGAATAAGTCCTTGCTCCTGTTTGGTACAGAACACAATCTGGTTTCCAGTAATAAACATAACAAAACTAGCATAGATCAAGCCAAGTATTCTATCTTTAGACAACTGCCTCTCTAGTCAAAAGCAGCCTTGAATTCCTACCATCCTATACAGAGATGCTTAGTGCTGGGACAGAGGACACATACTACCAATCACAGCTCTGAAGTCTTCATAATGTGAAAACTCAACTGTATAGAAAAGTAGGCAGAAGAGAAAAATAAGTGCACACTTATCCAGAACCTAGCTTCAATAAAGACCAAATCCTGGCTATTTCTATTCATTTTTATTCTTATGTGGAAGTCCTCTGTCAAAGCTATTACACCTATCTATCCACGTTCTACAACAATCTCTTCTTTGGGAATACCTGAGTCAGTGACCCCACAGCTAACTCACCTTGAGAGCTGCTGCGTGGTGAGACATGGTCCTGCCCACTCGCTTATCACTGCTGTACTGCTGGATGTCTGCAATCCACTCCTCACACTGGGCCATAATCTCAATCCTTTTCAAGTAAAAATGCTTGTGTATAACCTTGAAAATAAAATAGAACAGAGCATGTGTACACACCAAAAAAAAAAAAAAAAAAAAAAAAAACAAAAAAAAGTTTATGGCATTACTAAAATAAAAGTTTTAGACAGTTTAATGTTTTATCTGTCCAGAAAATCTGGTTTTGTGTGTTCTACATCATTATGAACCAGGCTCAGGACATCAGCTGGCACACACTGAAATACTCAATTCTATCGTAGCAAAGAATACGCAACACTGTTCAGATACTGAAGTAATTCCATCTAAATAGCACAGAATACACATAAAGCAACATAAAACAATGGAAATAAATCAGCAAAATAAATAAATAGATAGATAAATAAATAAATAAATAAATAAATAAGATTTCAACACATTGGCAGCAGAAAATTTTTGTCTTTAGAAGAGAACTCAGCATACATGAATACATGGGTATTCATGTATGTCATAGCACACACAGAGGTGGAAGACATTAGTTTTCCTTCTATCATGTAGGTGGTTTCGGGAATCCAACTCAGGTGGGTAGCTTGGTGGAAAGGGCTTTTACTCACGAGCCAGTACTAAATATCTACTCACCACTGTATACCTGCATACAATCATGACAAAGTAAAACTTACATTAAAAGGTTCCAAGATAAAGTCTGGTGTCTTTCGGGGTATATGGTTTTAAACTGTTTACTAACTGCACTTTGTTATTAATGACTTTAGGATTAATTGCTAGTTATAAGAAGTAAAGCTTAGTATATCAGACACTGTAAATTTACAGAATAGAGTACCAACAGTCATCCTCAAATGTCTAGGAGCACTAACTCTATCCAACTCACTTCTTTAAAGCATGGTGAAGGGTTTCTGATTTGTTCTAGCATTGCCCATTTAACCGTTGCTTGTCGGATGTTTCCATCATATTCCCGAGAACTCTGTGTGCCGCTGGGCGTGCCTCTAGACCGTTCGTATCCGGGTTCATTGAAGTAAGGCTCAGCTACTAATATAAGGGACTGGACAGAAACCAACACCTGAGGAACAGAGGAAAGCCAAAAAGTTATTACGAGAGTTTTACTACAAATAACCTGCTATCCTGTATCATCTCCAAGGAGACTTGTTTCCAATGTTTCTGCCATGGAACAAAACTAACATTGTTTTGGGAGCTAGAGAGAGCTGCCCTTTCTTTTAGAGGGTTCATGTTTGATTCTCAGGCATACAAACATAGAGGCCAAACATCCATACACATTATCTCAGTTGAGCCATGAATATCAGGGTAAGCTCAAGGCCAACCTAGACTACACAGTGAATTCCAGGATGGTGTGAGTTAAAGTGCAATACCCTAGCTTAAAAAAAAGCTCTACAAAGTCAAGTTAGCCACACCAAAATCTCCTATTTTATAGACCTATCAATCACATCTATCTACCTACCTACCCATAGGCAGAGTCTCACTGTGTTGCCCTAGCTGGCCTGGAATTAGCCATGTAGACCATTGGTGTTCTGTTCAGGAACTTGTTTCCGGTACCAAAGTGCTCAAGGATATTTCCCAGTTTCTCTTCTATGTGTATCAGGTTTTATGCTGTGGTTCTTGACCCACGTGTCAATGAAGGAGAGTTATTCTCTTCTATTTCAAATCTGAGACTTCTCAGGGAGCTCTTAAAACATGGTTAGTTCTAGTATTGGCTGTTTAAAAATACTTTTCCTCTTTTACTTACATGAATAGGATATATTACTCAATTTCCACAAAAGCAGAGAAAATTAAGTCAAATTCTTATCACAGGCCTACAATAAAAAAACCCAACCTACTTTGAAGAAAATCACTTTTAGATGAGATGTTGTAGTCTCAAATATAAGTTCAAAGGTACTTCCAGCCATGTGTGGTGCATGCCTTTAGCTCCAACACCCAAGAGAAGGGGAAGGAGGACATCTGAGTTTCAGGCCAGCCAGTGTGACTTAGTGTGACCTAGTCTAAAAAAAACCCTGAATCTGAAACCAAAACATTAAAAAACAAAACAAAACAAACAAACAAACAAACAAAAAACTAAATTTAAAAATTGATCTTGCCTAAAGGAAATACAGGGACAAAGAGTGGAACAGAGACTGAAGGAAAGGCCATCCAGAGACCACCCCACTTGGGGATCCATCCCATGTACAGCCACCAAACCCAGACACTATTGCTGATGTCAAGAAGCACTTGCTGACAGGAGTCTGATATACAGTCCCCTAAGAGACTCTCCCAGAGCCTGACCAACACAGATGCAGATACTGCCAACCATCAAACTGAGCACTGGGACCCCAATGGAAGAGTTGGGGGAAGGACTGAATGAGCTGGAGGGGATTGCAAACCCCATGGGAAGAACAACAAGATCAACCAACCAGAGGACTACCCAGAGCTCGCAGGGACTAAACCAATAATCAAAGAGTAGACATGGAGTGACTCATGGCTCCAGCTGAGTATGTAGAGGAGTGTCTGATCTGCCATCAATGGGAGGGAAGTCCTTGGTCCTGTGAAGGCTTGATGCCCCAGAGTAGGGGGATGCTAGTGTACTGGAGCAGAAACAGATGAGTGGGTGGGGGAGCACCCTCATAGATGCAGGGGGAGTGGGTGGGGGTTGGTGAGGGAAAACTGAGAAGGGGAATAACATTTGAAATGTAAATAAATAAAATAACCAATATAAAATCCTTAAAAAAAATAAAGCTTTAAATTTCCTAGTTTATTCAGGTTAAACTTGATAAGTCCTCTAAAGGGAATTTGTTTTCACATCTCTTATCTAACACAAACTAGCATTACAGAAAAGAATCTTTTAAGATAGGCCAACTTTAATTTCCAGTTGTCTTTTTTTGAGCACTAAATTATACATGTGAGTTCAAGGTATCATATAACAACAATGACTAAGCTGTTGACCAAGTGTCTCTGCTTCCTAAATGAACAAGCACTCTAGTGAACACATACCCTTGGTATGCTACTACTCTACCTGTAGCTGAGAGTCTGAATGATTATGAAGTAAAAACATGAGCAGAAATGAGATATTATGCAATAGATTTTATGCACTCGCTAACTTACAGAAATGTAAACTCTGAAAATTTTTAAATCTTATTTATCAAATGCTCTGGTAATAGAAGCTAGAACTCTTAGATTTTATGAATTTCTAGGACACTGATTTTGGGCATCAGTTAAGGAAAAACTCTACCTAGTACAACATCATACACGAGGAAGCGGGTGGTATCGACGATTCTACTCACAGGACAGGAGACAGACCTCACGTGCCTTTCCTGCAGCATGCTGCACTTCAAGAACTTATCAAACGATTTGTCTTCACAAGACTGTTTATCTTAGATCATAACTTGAGACTTTCAACTCTTATTTCCTGCCTTTCAAATAGTTTTCTATGTTTATTTTGGTCACTAGTTTCCCCTGTAACATACACAGCTCTTAACATGTAAGTAAATCTGTCAGAGAAACTTTGTTTACTTGCAAAAAGCTTGATGTTTGAGGATTCCACTTCTCTTCTGGTCTTCCATGCCATGTATTCAGGATGCTTAAACAAACCTTAAGGAGAAAAGACAGACTTTAACAGAATTAATGGAAAAATGTCTCAGCTAGATATAAAAAAAATTATGTTTTCATGTCAAAGTGTATCTAAGTCTGTGAAAGCCCCCTGCATCCTCAGATGTGATCCAAATTTTTGTGGGATTAGTTTTCTTCATAAGGAAAATTCTGTACCTATTACATCTACATCTGTATAAATAACATGTACCCTTTGTGTTGATTGATTCAAGATCGCTTATAAACTCAGGAGGCCCTCAACTAGCTTTGTAGTGGAGGATGTCCTTGAGTTTCTGATCCTCCTGCCTCCACTGCTCTAGTGGTAGGATAAAGGAACACACTACTGTACCCAGTTAATGCAGGAGTGGGGACTAAAACCAAGACAAGTGTTAAGCAGGCACACTATCAGCTAAACTATGTCACTATATAACATATATTTTAACAAAAAGTAACACTTTCCCAAAACCAAGATGCTTTTGGTGAAATTTATTTCTTTGTGGATGTATGTGGGCCTGCACAGGGTTGGGACAACCTCAAGAGTCAGGTCTATTCTATCACTGTGAGTGTTCAGGTTGTTGGGGTTTGCTACAGTACTTTTACCCACTGAGCTATCTCACCAACACAAAATGCAAGCAGGTGCCAATTAAGGACAAAGGGTGCTGGATCTCCGGAAAGTAGTTTCAGGCAGTTGTGAGGCCACATGATGTGGGTCCTCCAAACTGAATCTGGATCTTCTAGAACAGCAGGACAGCTAACACTGAATCATTTCTACAGCCAACCATCATTTTTTTTTTTCATTTACAATTTTCTTTTTGAATTGTGTGTGTATGCAAACACATGTGCAGGTGCTAGAAGGTATGGATCCCCTTGTAGCTGGAGTTTAGAGGTGGTTGTGAGTCACCTCTCTAAAGACAGGGATTGGAGGTGTATTACACTACTCATGGTAGAGTATTTACCCAACATACAAGAGGCCATCCATTTGATCCCAGAATGACAAAACCATTAATTTTTAAGTGTGTATTTATGTGGATAATTCATCAAAGGTACTTAAAATATTAAATCCTTATAATACTGGTGTCTCACATTATCACCCACTCAGCCCTACAGAACAAACTGCTTAAGCAAAATCCATTTTATATGTTACTTGGGATTCAGGGTCTATCAGGAAAAGTCAACACAGCTACTTCAGCTTTGTTCCAGAAAACCTGCTCTTTGTCTTTTCAAAGACAATAAATGGTGCCTCTGTTAAAACCTCTCAAGAGATCTACAAAACTAGTTTCAGTTTTATGATTTATCATTCAATGAGGATGAAACAATATCATCCCATGTTGAACTGGCTGAAAATAAAAGTGATAAGGAAGCCAACCAAACCTTGATGACATCTCTGATAAAAAGGCCATTTTTTTAAATGCTGCTATTCTTATCACCAAGGAGCATCTGCTTGTGTGTATGCCCGGTGCCCACAAAGGCCAGAAGAGGGCGTCAGGTCTTCTGACTACTGAGCCATCTCTTAGCCCCTACAGATCTCTTGTAATTTTGTTTTTGTTTTTAATTTGGTTTTTTTTTTACGAGTACACTGTTGCTGTCTTCAGAAACACCAGAAGAGGGCATCAGATCCCATTACAGATGGTTGTTAGCCTCCATGTGGGTGCTGGGATTTGAACTCAGGACCTCTGGAAGAACAGTCAGTACTCTAACCACTGAGTCATCTCTCCAGCCTCTTCTCGTAGTTTTTAAAGCAATAATACTCAGCACTGAATTTACTTCTAGAATTCTATTAAACTATCCAAAATTATACTCAAAATGATAATTTTTCTTCTAAATTTTACTTTAAAATGTTTCCTATAGTCATAAGAAATGACTTCTGTTTTAAATAAAACATTTTATTTCTAGAATATACCTTTTGACTTTTTTCAAGTGTTGAAATTGAACACAAGGCTTTGACCATGGGAGAAAACATTCTACCATAGAGCTGCGTTCCCCAGGCTCAGAAATAATTTACTGCATCTCTTTGTCAGATTTTGTTTTTAGTGAGAATGAATCATCCCACTGTTAATAAAAAATGTGAAAATATTCTTGAAAACAAGTTCATAATTCTGTGTCTCACGGCCAGCAAGATGTTAAGATCGCAGACAAAGCTGAGAACTGGAAAGAGGACAGCAGCGGCCCGGCCCTGACAAGAGCGCTGCTGCTCGGCCATCTCATCCATTCTGAAAAGATGACAACCAGAGACACAGCGACACCCAGAGCCAGACACTGGATGTGCTATACTCTGAGCTGATGTTGTTTTGCCCTTTTCAGTTCCTTCTCTTATTTTCAAGCTGATCTGTCTCTGCATATAGAGAAAGCTAAGAATGAAAAAAAAAAAAAAACCACACCAACTTTTTGTTTGAATCATAACCAACCTTTAGATCAGTGTGTGACCTTGAAACAAAAGAGCGCAGACATTTTACCTTGCCATCATTGTAAAGGTTGGGATTGAAGCGCACGCTATGACCCCCAGTTGTTTCTAGGTTCACAAGAGGAGGTGAGCTAGGGTAATCTTGAGGAAAATACACATCAAACTCAAAGCAGCCATTTGCATAGGGGGTGTCCGCTGGCCCAGTTATTAGAACCTGGTATGCACATAAACAGAGATTTGTGAGAATCATCCTCATGAGCACCTTAAAGAACACTGCAAGAACTGCCTCCTGTCAGCCAGAGCACAAGGGTGAAATCTCAGGTTACACACACACACACACACACACACACACGACTAGAAGCGGTGTCTTATTAGAATTCAGAGTGGTGTGGCTGGCAGGCAGTGGTGGCACACAGAGGCAGGTGGGGCTCTGAGGACAGCTAGGGCTACACAGAGAAACCAAATTCTTGTTTGCATCAAGAAAGTTTACCTGAATTTTGAAGTTATTTTAAATTGTAAAGAATTTTTTGGGTGAGAATTTTATCTGAGTCGATTAACAGATACAACACCAGCTGTGTACGGGGCCACATATTATAACTGATTTACTCGGGAGGGTTTAGGCTGAAGAACTTATATGTACAGCACAGTGCTCAGAGAAGTCAACAGATCAACACTTTAGCTGTCTGAGGAAAATGAACTAGTTAATCTATGAATTAAATCATAAAGACATTTTCCACTACATATCAAATTTGTTTTTCTTGATGCAGTTTTCTCTTAGACCTTAATATAAGACAGATTACAATGTTAAAACAAAAGTACAAGTTATGTTATATTGCTATTACTTTATTCATAAAACTGCTGATGAATTTAGAGAAAAAAGACATTTTTTTTTTTTACTATAACTATGTCCTCCTGCTCAGCATCAAGTCTGAGAGGGCAGACTCAGGAGCAGAGTCTTGACATGCCGTCTCACCTACACACTTTCAACTAACATTACACACAGCTCCTTTATAGCCACCCCAAGTGGTTTCCAAAATTTATTTTGAAATTTAAACTCTCCAGGGAAGGGTGGGGATAGAGCTGCTGTCTACCTTCATGATGTCAAGTCGCTCCTCATCACAGCGGACAAAGACGCTGGAAGACGATGACAGAGGCAGTGAGGTTGAAAGTGTCACCGCTTCCTGGGCCAGGCGGCGGGCTCTGGCAGCACTGTTGGCGTCGTTGGCATTTTTCACCTGAGACATGTAGTGGTAATTTACTTTAAAACCCAACTTCCCATCATCATCTTCAGAAACCATTTCAAATGTATCTAAAAGGAGACAGAAGACCAAAGTGGAGAATTAGTAGGCAAACATGACACCAAAGTCATAAAGAAATCTAGTCTCTTCTATCCCCTAATGGAAAGGCTGAAGAATGCCTCAGGGTGTGGGGTGGAGCCTAGTGCCACAGCAGATCTCTAGGACGCTTGGGCTCCAGGGTTCAATCCCAGCACTGCAGAATGACAAAAGGAAATCATTCTCGGCATGCCCTGCTGACCTCCTCTTACACTTCATTTGTGAAAGCATGTGCTGAAATCAGGATCTCAAGATAGACATGGCAGAAGCTTTCATGTATGTAGAAGGTAGAGATCAGTTCACAAACAAACCTTACACACACGGGGGAGTTGGAGGGGGTGGGGAGCAGAGCAGTTGTTGAGACAGCACTTTTTTTTTTTTTACAATTTATTTGTTTGTTTATTCGATTGTTTATTATAGATGAGTACACTGTAGCTGTCTTCAGACACACCAGAAGAGAGCATTAGATCTCATTACAGATGGTTCTGAGCCACCGTGTGGTTGCTGGGATTTGAACTCAGAACCTTTGGAAGAGCAGTCAGTGCTCTTAACTGCTGAGACATCTCTCCAGCCCAAAGCAGCATCTTAAAGTGACACAGGTTAGTCTCACAATCACAAATCTTCTGCTTCAGGAACTACTGTAGTGGAATCAGAGGAAGTGTCACCATGCTAGTCTAGAATTCTTTCATTTACTCGAAACACCTTAGCAGCACTGCTAGAAGGGTGACAGGACATTGTAGCAAAGGAGAAATTTCAACTTACCAAACTGCAGTGTTTTCATGACAGCCACATACTTTTCTTCAAGTGATTTTAATACTGACAGAGGTTTGGGTTTCATAGTGACCTTCTTTGAATATTCACCTAGTTTTTTTTCTGTAATATTTCAAGATAAGTAACATAAATATGCCTTTTAAAATGTTTTTATCAGCATATGTGAATGCTATTTCACATATATATAATAATGTGTTCATCATGTACAGTAATATATTCTGATCACATTCCACTGTCCTCTTCCTACTCAGACAAATCCCTTCTCAACCAGCCCCTTTCTACACTTTCTGTGTGTCATTAAGTTGGAAAACAATCTACTCTATGGGTACATTTCAAATTCCAGACTTCTACCAGACTTCCCAGCTATCTTCCTGTGCTGGTTAGTATATGCTTGGCCCAGGAGGTAGCACTATTGGGAGGTATGGTCTTGTTGGAGTAGGTTTGTCACTGTGGGTGTAGCTTTAAGACCCTCATCCTAGCTGCCTGGAAGCCAGTCTTCTAGCAGCCTTCAGATGAAGATGTAGAACCCTCAGCTCCTCATGCACCATGCCTGCCTGGATACTTCTATGTTCCCACCTTGATGATAACGGAGTGAACCTCTGAACCTGTGAGCCAGCCCCAATTAAATGTTGTCCTATAAGAGTTGCCTTGGTCATGGTGTCTGTTCACAGCAGTAAAACCCTGACTAAATCACTTCCTATCTTAGCACCTTGGGAAAAAGAGACCATAGCCATGTTCACCACCATGTGCAGCAGCTTCAATTTACTGCTCCCTAACAAAACGGGGCTTTCCAATTCCACAGCTTTCAATGAGAACTTAAAGCTCTTGATCTATTCCATTTAGTTCCAGCATATATGAAAGAAGTAAATTCTTATTTTAGTTTTTTTTTGTTTTGTTTTGTTTTGGAGACAGGGTCTCATTATGTAGCCTTGGCTAGCCCAGAACTTGCTATGAGTTGGCCTAAAACTCACAGAGAGCCACCTGCTTTCACCTTCCAAGCACTGCGATTAAAGACAAGTGCCACTACATCTAGCCAAGATGAATATTCTACAAGAAGAAATATTCTTAAGTAAAACCCGACAAAGAACAAAACCTATTTGAATTTGTAAGTACAAGAACTTACCTGAAAAAATGAGGAAAAAACAGTTCTCAATTACTAAATAAAACATGTTTTGTGCAATAAAGAAAAAATCATATAAAACACTACTGGCCTTGATTTGCTTGCCGCAGATTGGTGGTGGCTGCGTGGACAATCTCAGCGGTCCTTTGGATGTCTGGGACCAGAAGAGTAAGTCCTTCTGGTTCTTGATCAGGTGCATCTGGCTTGACTCCTGTTTTAACATTTTCCCTTTTAGATCTGAATTTTATTTTAAACATGGAAAAAACACAAGAAAAACTAAGTTTTAAAACGGAAAAGTAAAAATACATGAATTCCGTAACAGAAGCTAAAATGACAGAGTGCGCTGCACCTGTCCCATGTGAAGAGCAGGGAAGCTCGGCAGAGCCAGCACTGCTTCGGGAGCCATAGGCCAGTGCCTAAATAACCAAACTGTGAGTAGATTGTTCCTGTCTAGTTAAAAAAACAGAAATATTACATAAATATTAAGCTAAACAACCAAATGCTTGCTATACCCTTAGGCCCACGGTTAGAAATACTTAACTGTAAGTACCCAGAGGTAAAGAAACCACTTCCACTCCTGTGGTAAACTAACAATCTCCTCTCTTATAAAGCCTTGGAATCAAAAGTACACGACTTTAAAAATTTTAAATACTACTTGTATTTCACTGAATAGCTGACTTCTGAGAACAAAAGAACTCAGTATTTCAGAGCAAAGAGGAGGCCCCCAAATGGGTCTCTTACTAAATCTTTAACACCACAGGGCAGTACAGAGTCACTTTATTACCTCTTTTCAGGATGGAAATTACCACAACAGTGCAGTGTCACAGCAAGGTTTCAGTGAACAAAACAGCAGCAGGTCAATGTAGGATTCACTAAAAATGCAAATTATTTCTTTTTCTTCTATCGAAACTCTTGACACTTAATAAGTAACTATTGCTTAGATCTTCAAAATAACTTATCCTTGTTAATTCAGTAGAGGTTTCAAAACAACATAGATAAATAAAAAACGTATAAAATCCTTTGAAGACATAATCTGCACTGTATGGCATTTTTAAACATAAATACCTACCAACAAAAAGACTTTACCATTATATGAAAACATTTCACACTAAGCAGGCATGAAGCCACAGACAATCTTTGTTGTTTTGAGACAGAGGTTCTCTGTGCAGCACTGAAGTCCTGAAACTCACTCTATAGACCAAACTGGCCTCACACTCAATAAGATTCACCTGCCTCTGCCTCTCTAGTGTTAGGATTAAAGGTGTATACCAATCAATATGCCCGGCTGAGAATACATTTTTTTAAAATTAGAATGTTGAAGAATGTAACAATATAATATGTCATGTACAGACAAAAAATGAACCTATTACAAAGACAAACCTGATCAACAGCATTTCCTTTCTTCACTCCGGGGAGACAGTGAGTAGTAAGCTAAGCAGCCACTCTCACAGGGAGCAGAAGCAAATGAACAGAGCAGAGGCATGTGCTCTGAACTTGGTTCCAATGTTTCAAAACTGCCACACATAACAGTAGTGAACCTGTCTCTCACCCGGAAAGGTGACCTACCTAAAAAGTACAATGTGTCACTGAATCACTGTTCTTGTCTTTTATCCTATGTAAGAAGTCAAGGAAAACAAATGGTTATTTTCCCTTGTCACCCAGCAAACAACTTAGCATATGTTGGGACTGTACAAATCAGTATCAATCTCAATGTATGTACATATACATGAACACGTTTGTGTTTACCTATATTCAGAGGGTTTAAAGCTGTAATATAGATACTTATACTTCTAGAGTAAACCAGAGACACTGTCTTATAATTCTGAAGTAAAAATTTGCCTACAGCTCAACAGTAATACTGGCCATTTCTGTGGAAAAGCTCAAATTGGCTGTCAACTGTATCTATCTAACCAACTTCAAATGCTAAGGGTCAAAAACAGTAGAAAGGTTCTTTACAATAACCACCCCTGAGTAACAAAAACTTTCCTTCCCAATTCTGATTCTCATTAAGCTTAAATAGTGAGCTAAGAGAGACACCAGATAATGATAAAGAAGTGGGAAGTTATTTGAAAAACATTTGTAGCTCAAAAAAACTTTAGATGACTCCGTAAGCCTTAAGCAGCTGATCCACCGCACTTAGATCCCAGGCTAGTGTACCAAGCTAAGAGGGAAGGTACGGGAGTAAAGCTCAGGTTTTCTCCAGAAACAATATTCTTTTTTTTTTTTTTTAAAAAAGATTTATTTGCCTTTTTTTTTTTAAGATTTATTTTATTTATGAGTACACTATTGCTGTCTTCAGACACACCAGAAGAGGGCATCAGATCCATTTACAGATGGTTGTGAGCCACCATGTGGTTGCTGGGGATTGAACTCAGGACCTCTGGAAGAGCAGTCAGTGCTCTAACCACTGAGGCATCACTCCAACCCTGAAACAATATTCTTTTTGAAAAAACATCCTTCAATGTGGAGCGTGAACTGTATCAATGCAATTAAGTGCTTTATTGTATTTACTAGCCCGACATAAAGGTTATATTGGGGAAACCACTAATTTTAAACTCCTACTCCTTAGTATAAATACTGATTTCTTAATTGGATTTTTTAAAGCAGGATTACTGATAGGCTATTATAAAAGTATTAGCAGGATAGTAAGTTTTATGTTTTTTTTTTTTTTAAAAAAAACAACTTTAAAAACAGTTCAAGAACCTAGAAACTTAAGAAAATGTACACCAAGTTCATAAGAACAATTATTTCACATTGAAGATAATGGTAGAGCCATCACAAAGGTGTGTATTAGACTTTTACACAGGTTATTAAAGACTTTTTACTTGAATAGTTGCTTTGTCAAAAACTTACATTAAAAAAAAAAAAAAAAAAAAAAAAAAAACCACCAAACCTCCAAATGCTGACAGGACTTTTAAACAGAGGAAGGATGAGCGCTACCTGCCTACGAGTGACCGACGCCACTCACTGTCTGTTCTACAAAGTTGCAGGTTACTGTCAACCCATATGTAGGCCCAGCTCATGAAAAAAGGCCATACCTTAGCTCACATCCTGAAGTCTGTGTGAAAAGCTATTTGAGTTCAAGGCACCTAGCTGGAAGTAGGTCTCTGAGACTGACAATGGATCCAACATGGTAAGAGCAATCAGCGACGGCCGCTACCATGGCATCCGCTGCTTTGTGCATACGTTGAATCTGGTTGTGATCACTGCCCTGAAGAAATATGAGGAAGCAACTGAAGTTTCTACTATTACAAAAAAATTATCTGTACACATTTGCCTCTTTGCTGTGAATTCCAACTAAATAGCTAATAAAGTAAGGTTTGGCTCTGTGGAGAAAATCTGAACTAGGATGTGAGCAAAATGGGAAAATCTGTCTCAAAACAAAAAGATTTAAAAAACAGAAACAAAATGAAAACTTCTGGGGCCAGTAGGGACTGCTTGGTTGGTAAAGGAACTGGCTGTGCCTGCTAATCTGAGCTACCCAGTGAGGATTCACACTGCGGAAGGAGAAGAATTTACTCCCTCCAGCTGACTGCCATGTTTACCATGGCACATGCAGAGCCACAAACAAACATAAGATAAACAAAAAATGTTATACATATTAAAAAAAAAAAAAAAAAAAAAACCCAGACCTCAACGTTGATCAATGGCCTTTACTAACACTACTGCCAAAATTAAGTCAGATATTTCTCTGAATATACTGAATTATGTGGCTTGGTAATTCAGAAGTGGAACACAAACTTCAAACAGCTATTTTCTTGATAGTGTAAAATGGAAAACTGTTTAATCTCCTAAAGACAAAATCTGATATAGTTGAAGTAAGCACTTTTTAAAAAGTGCAGCCATGTAAAAATAAGTTGCCCAATAGATGTAAAACACTGGAAGCTAGCAGCTACATTTATCTATAACAATTACTGCACTGTACTCTTTTTCTTAAATATAAAGCCTTCTGCCAACAATTACAACTTAAAGCAAACTAAGATTAAAAGTAAATACAGGTTTTTTTGTAAATAAGATTTTTTAAAAATTTATTTTAGAACTGTTGGCTTCTGAAGCCTTCAGAAAACATCAAAGTAAACCTTTGTGAGATATGTCCATGATTAATTTAAAATCTAGGTTATAACAATACTTTTTTAGTTTTACTTAAACTCTCTAATTTAAAAGTGACAGCTTGCTTTTTAAAGATTTACATAAATGTGGGGAAGGGCAAGCTTCCAAGCCATGGGGGAGGCGCTTCGGACACAGGCACAAGGAACTTTGCTTGCTTTCTACACTAAGTTATTGTCACTTTTAGTTTCAAAATATTAGACCCTGAAAATCAACAGATACAGTAATGGTAATGTTTGCCAAACGGAGGTGCCACAGATAACACCTCACCAGTTTACCAAAAAGAAATACTAGGGTTGGGGATTTAGCTCTGGGTTTAGTCCTCATCTGGTTCGGGAGGGTGAGGAGGCAAACACCAGCTTTGTTGTTTATAACACTCACTAAAATGGCTGTCAGAGCCAGGTAGATCTCCCTGAGTTCCAGGTCAGCCTGGTCTACACAGTGACACCATGTTTAAAGAGAACAACTGAACCTGCTTAAAGTAATTTTTAAAGAGACTGTCAACGGCTTTCTGATTAAGAGACTGACTTTCAGGGTATATGCATCAGAGGCAGAGGCAGAGGCACAAGAAGAGAGACTAGGGACAGCTTTCTCAATAGAACCCTGACTCAGACCCAGGTAGGGGAATGGGAAAGCTCTGAACTTTTACAAGGTCAATGTCAAGGAAGCTGCAAATAAGAGAATCAGATTTTTTTCTTTTTCAGAGAGTAGGTTAAATAATTGATTTTTTTTTTTAAAGGAAATGGGGTACTTCTAACAAAATTTTGTTCAAGTATGAAAGATTTCTTTTCACTAAGGAAGATCCTTTGAGGTTGCTAGGAAAAGTGGAAATTAAGAAATGTTTATTTGAGGATTGCCAAAGTTTTACATTCAGAACATCTTACACTGAATGTCAAGTGTATTCTGTTCTTACAGCGATTAAGCCTAATTCTGAATAGCAGTAAGTCCATCTCTCAAATTTTCGGGGAAGCCACGAAATCCTGAATGCTAGAGTATGATTATTTGGCTACCAGGATACAATGATTAATATATGCATGGAGATAAAACAATCCATTTGTTCCTACCTCTGACCAAGTGATGAAAAGTTCTCATTTAAAAAAAGGGATCCAAGATACCGTCATGGTATAGGCATTGTGTAGGTAACAGAATGGATCTTTACACTAGACACTTATGTTTTCATTCAAGTGAAAATAACATGTATGCAAAAGCACAATGTGTCAGAATGCATCACTATGTTGCTCATGCTAACTCTGAGCTTGCATACCTCCTAACTTAGCCTCCCAAGTACCTAGGAGAAATGCATATCATCCAGCTCTTCTTTTATACATCTTCATTTATTTTATGAGTACTATGTGTACATGCATGTAGAACATATTTATGCCTGGTGCCCAGAGGCCAGAGGAGACTGTCAAATTGACCACAACTGGAGTTACAGATGGTTGTGAGGTACCATGTGTGTGCTAGGAACTAAATCTTGGTGCTCTGCAAGAGCAATTAATGTTCATCTACCTACCTACCTACCCACCCACCCACTCACCCACCTACCTATCCATCCATCCATCCATCCATCTTTTGTTTTTCTTTTGAGACAGGGTTTTTCTGTATAACTCTGGCTGTCCTAGAACTCACTCTGTAGACCAAGGTGGCCTCCAACCGAGAGATCCACCAGACACTGCCTTCTGAGTGCTAGGACTAAAGGTGTTAGCTACCACTATCCAGTGCAATGAATGTTCTTAATCACTGGGCTAGTTCTCCAACCCCAAAATATTAAGTCTTAAAAATATGGTTTAGTATTCTACTAATTAGTTCTACTAATTAATACAAACAGAATGCAAATCAATTTAAATATATTGTCTTTTAGTATTGTAGTTCTAATTTATAAATTCTTTAGGGAATAAAAATGAATGAGTATAGCAGAAAATAACAGAAAAACTATAAAATCAACATTATTTATTTGCTGTCAAAGATAACCAACAATACAAGCTTTTCAGATTTTTATCATATTTACTGTATACGCTTGTGCATATGATGTAAGAATGAGTGCAGTCACATGCATGGAGTCTTCTCACTGTTGTTCTATGAATTAACTCAGGTTTCTCTTCAGATCTTATAGGTCCTTTTTCTTTTTAAAAGTAAAAAGGTGATTCTAAACTCATTATGTACCTTAAAATTATTTTTATACACTATAAATATCTGGCTCAAAGTCTAGTGCACTGCAGGCACCCTCAGGAGTGTATGGCCGAGGCTGAAGTCCTCCAGGTCACAACTTACATGGACCTTTATACCTTATTTATAACACATGTCAAGCTGAATTCCAAAGAGCTCTGACAACCTCAAAGAAACAAGTTACTTACTGAGCCTACTTACAAGTTACTGTGATGTGCCTAGAAATGTGTTAGAAATGAAAAGCAATAGATTCAAATTCAATATTAAAACTGCTTCAAAAAATACATAGCTCATTATTTTGCACACTGTATTTTGCAGCCAATGTTCTTAAGGACTAAGCCATCCCTCCAGCCTCTACTTGCCAGAGATAAAAGAACTAATATAATACAATTTTATTAAAAAAATAAAACAAGCATTTTACATCAATGTTTATTTATAAACATTGATGAATGAAGTAGAAATACTAAGGCAATATTTTTAAGTTAAAATGGAAGAGCAGTCAGTGTGTTTAACCACTGAACCCTCAACTCTCTAGCCCAAATTCTAAGTTTAATCAGTTAATAAGTTGCAGGTTTCAATTTAATCAAATAATCATTGAAGAGCCAGTTTGAGCTCAAACCTAGCCATTATATAAGTCTGAAAGAAAATGACCAGTAAACTCTTTGGTGTGGTGGTGCATGAACACAGGCATGTAGACTGGGCTGCCTACCTCACAAGCCTTTCCTCAGTTATACTATTTATCTAGTAATACTTCTGTACCTCGTGAGAATCAGGAGATGCTGCATAAACCCTAGTTTTGTTATTTTTGAAAAGAAAAAAAAAAAAAAAAAGAGCGAAAAAATCTTGCTACAAAAACCTTGGCAGTCCGTGATCTCAACATGTAAAAAGACACCATTCCTAAACACTTACAGCACTCCCAAACACTAACTACTGATTAGCTATTGATTTAAGCATTCACAGGTTCATTCTGCATCAACTATATTGTTCTGTCTACTGAACAAAACATATATGAGATAAAACCACAGATATCTAAGTGCTATATTTATTTTTTGCTTGTCTCATTCTGCAGCCCTACCTCCCCCAGAACCTCTGTGATTATCCAGCCTGTCTCATAAGTGCTGGGGTTACATATATAGGCCACCATACCCACCTTTAAGCATTAAAACTGTAAATCTTGCATAAGAAATTAAGGCCAATCCAAACATAGTGTCAAATGCCTTTAATGCCAAGGTAAGTATGGTTTACATGGAAAGTTCCAGGTGTGTCAGGGCTACATATAAGACTGCCACTAAGGCCACACCAGTAGTTGCTACTTGTATTACATGATACATACAATGCTACACAGGAAGGAAGCCTGGCTTGTTCTCAAGAAACTAACCAGCATGGGGCAGAAGCAGACATGTAACCAGAGCACCAGTTAACAGTTATAGAAATTCATGTTCACAAAATTCTGGTTCTGATCCCTTATGATAAGTACGAAACTCATCAAGTGACCCTGGACTTGTGTAGCAATAAATGTGTATTAGGTTTTACATGACCATTCAAACCTGGTGTAAATCTATCCACCCACCCCCAGGACTCTCCTAATTCCTCTCCACTACATACAAACGACTCGTGAGAGCAGACATCTGAAATGCACTGTTGTGGTATAACTCTCCCCACCCCCACCCCCGAGGAACAGTGCCATGTCAACTATCTGAGAAGAGAGTATTACAGAAGCAGCAAGGTTTACAGTGTTAGGAATGGAGTTACTGACACTCTTCAATAGAAGGAGAGATAAAGAGGAGAGCCACAGGACCCATATGCAGTAATATAGCCATTATTCCCTCTGTTTCCCCAAACCCCCAGTTCTAGAGTGTATAGGAATTGTAAAGTTAACTTATAGAGGGATTTCATAATGTGGTTTCTAGGAGGTTGTTATCCATCATGAGTGACACTTTGTTTTGACATCACCCCTACTTCTTAAATACTGCCTCATTCACACTCTGAAAGGAAACCCAAAAACCTCATTGGCTTGCTCCCAAAGTGTCCCTTGGAAATACTAAAGAGCCACTCCATAATTTTTGCAAATTATATTAATCCCAATTGTGGGAGTTCTCTGAAATAAAAACAGAACAATAAGAAAGATATGGCCATAGGAAGATGCTGTAAGATCTGGAAGATGAATCAGCAGTTAAGAGGGTTTATCTGAAGATAGCTACAATGTGCTCAATATATTAAAAGAAAAAAATTCTTTAAAAAAAAAAAAAAAAAACCTATCTAATAATTTAGGCCAGAGAGACGGCTCAGCAGTTAAAAGCACTGGCTGCTCTTCCAGAGGTCCTGAGTTCAATTCCCAGCAACTACATGGTGGCTCACAACCATCTGTAATGATATGTGTGTCTGAAGACAGCAACAGTGTACCCACATACATGAAATGAATAAATAAATAAATCTTTTTAAAAGAGAAGGTGCTATAGCTAGACAGAAGGCAAAGCCAGGACTTTGGGAATCACAATGAATAAGAAACAAACATTCAAAAGGGTAAGTAGTATGCCTTTTAAAATGCAAGCCATGTCAAACAACTCTTAAGGTTTGTGAATAGAAGCACAAAGCAATTCTAAACTGTAGCTGCATTAAAACACAATCAAAGTTTGTGTCACAGAGGAAGGAAACAGGGAAACAAAATAAGGTAGCTAATAGATATATTGCCTTCTCTTGTCCTTATACTTTTTAGCTCCTATTTGCAAAATACTTCTGCATTCTACAGGAGAGATAAAGCTTATTAAATGAGTGTGTCCTAAAGGGGAGAAAGAATATGTGTGGTGCTGGATGTGGTGGCACATCTTGAATCTCAGCACTCAAGAGGCAGAGGCAAGGGTATCTCCTGCTGGGTCTACAAAGTGAGTTGAAGACCCTATCTTAACAAAACAAAGCAAGACTATGAGTGGTGGTAAGATGTATTAAATTAATCACAGAGAGAAAGCTCCACTAAAGGAAAGTTCTTGGTAAATCCTCAAGTAATTCTTTAGTTTACTAATCCTCTCCATTTAAAATATTAAGCAATAGCATCAGAGACTATTTCTATGTATTTCCATTTTATTTTCACTTTCCCCACTTTCATGTAACATGTTATTTTGCTTCTGTACTCCCTACATTTTCTCAGAATCTCTTTTCCTCCTCTTAGTCTTGTACAATAATTTCCTTTGGGACTGAAACATTAACTCCCACAAAAAAGTTCCTTAAGTAGGAAGGTAAAACAAACAAACAAACAAACAAACAAACAAAACAAGTAAGTAAGTAAGTAAGTAAGTAAATAGTTCCAGGAAGTCCCTGAAACTGACCAGATTTACTAGGCCTCTTCCTGCCAGAATAGGCAATAAAAGCTGAGAGTCCCTATCAGAGAGGAGAAGCTGAGCTGCAAAAACTCAAGACAACTCAAACTCTGAGGCGCAACCAGTTGACTGGAATAAGTTTAAAACAACTGAAGCACCTGGAAAGGACATTCCAACACATTGAGCTGCCTGTAGGCAGTGTGTGACAGGTTTTCTAGCTTTTGTGAGCTGTCACCCATGCTGGGGTAGGCTTTGGTGATGCAGCTGTCTTTAAGTTATTTCTGTTCCTGTAAGTAACTCTTCACCCATACTCCTGTAAGTAACCCCAATAAAACTCAATAGTTCAGGGCTAGAGAGATGGATCAGTAGTTAAGAGCACAGCTGTTCTTCCAAAGGCCATGGGTTATTCCCAGCACTCACATGGCAACTCACCAACTGTTGGTAACTCCAGTTCCAGGGCATCTGGTATACTCACACAGACATACATGCAGGCAGAATACCAATGTACATTTTAAAAAATCATTAAACTCATAGTTTTTCCAAATTGGACTTTGGTGGCATCTGTAGTTTGGTCTGCTGACTCCCTATCTGGAGTGAGTAGATGTGTATGCCACATTTGCCCTGTGGGCAAGTTTTGTCACATAACAGGTCTCTGGTTTCACAACCTACACCCACTTTACATACATATAAATACTAAACACTAAAATCCACATGAAGGAAATCACAAACGTTTTGTCTTTCTAAGTCTGCTTATTATAATCCTTTCCAAATCCATCTATTTTTCTGCAAACATCACAGCTTTACTTTACTTTAGAGCTGAATTAAGTTCCATTGTGTATATATTCACACTACATTTTCATTAGCCATTTATTTAGCTAATTAAAATTTCCGGCTATTATGAATAATGCAACAATATACATATTACAGTATACAATATGCAAGCACCTTTGTAGGAGGACATAGAGTCCCTGAGGTCGATGCCTGGAGGAGCAGAGGTGGGTCATACGGCAGGTCTACTTTTACTTATTTAAGAACCTCCATAAGGATTCCCAAAATAATGTTATCACTTTCACTTTCACCAGGAGTAGATAAGGGTTCTCTGTCTCCACATATTTACTAGAATTTGTTGTCTTTCTTTCGTTTTCTCTTTTATAGACAGGGTTTTTCTATGTAGCCTTGGAAGTCCTGAAGGAAGTCCTGGTCACTCTGTAGACCAGGCTGACATGCCTACAAATGCTGGGATTGAAGGCATGTGCTACTACTACTATCTGGCTGCCACTTGTCTTCTTGAGGACATTAGTCAACAGCAGTAGGATGGCATCTCAAAAGTTGTTTGCATTTCCATGTTAGCTAAGGAAGATTAACACTTTTAAAGACACTGGCCATTTGTGTTTTTACACTTTTTAGTAAACATTTTCAGAAGGGTCAAAATACAGTAATGAAAAATATGCCAGGGGACATGAGGAATTACAGATAGGATGAAGGCTTACCTGCAAATTACAAGTTTTAGTGTCCAAACCATCCTATGACTTATGACTGGGGTTAAAAGAATCTTAACCTGCAGAGTTTACAAAACTACACACCAAAAGAAAATTTATTCCACAAATGTGAACTTATTAAAAATAAACAATTATACCACAGTTTATTTACTAAATGAAACAGTATTTCAACCTTTTAAAAACCAACTAATATTTCAGAGTTCTTTAAATCTAGAAATAAATACAGATCCACTTTATTAATTCCTGTTTTATATCCATGAACAAACTTTTATTCAAACAAACCTCTGCTGGTTGATATGAGTCTTAATTTTCCTATTTTTTATTTTTAAAAGCGTGGCTAGAGCTGGCTCCGCACTTGAGGAAACTTCAGCTCTCACACAGGGACTGGGCTTGGCTCCCAGCACCCACACAACAGTTAAGTCATCTGTGACTGCAGCCTCAGGGGTCTGGCACCATTTTCTGTCATCTTTCAGGCAAACACTCAAGACACATAAAATAAAAATAAATCGGTTCAACAAATTATGAAACTCTCTTCTTTGAGAATATGGATTAACACATTTCTAGGAGAGATGAGCTATTTTATCCAAGTTAGTTTATTTTCATACTAATTTTCTACTTAAGGAAATGACATTCATTGCTTCTGGTATGGCATTTCCTCTTTAAATGTGACAATCTTCTTAAACTCTACTGGAGTAAGACAGACTTTAAGTAACAGTGTGGGTGTTTAAGATTCAAACCCCTTTTCACTTAGCAGAAGCTTGTAGTCTTTTTTTTTTTTTTTTTAGAAGCTTGTAGTCTTAACAAAAAACTTCCACTAACAAATTTTCAGCTTTCATAACAAAACTCATCTGACTGATCTGATCAATCACTAAAACCCATTCTCATGAATGCACTTTGAGATCCAGGTATATTCCAAACTGATATTAACAAAGAGCTTCAGAAAACAATATTTGTTTCTTTTTAAACTTTCTAGCTGTTACACAAGTTACTACACTTACTGCCTGAAGCTAATGCACATCCCAGTGTTTGCATTGCTGCCTCCTATAGTCACAGACCTTACTACAATGGTCTCAAACGAATGGGCCTCAAACCTAGAATTTCTACTGAAGCAGCAGGATCCTTTTCACATCTTCTCCCTGAGATCATTATTTCCATGGCTTTTGCATGTCATTGGGGAGGATCCCTTAGCACATCTGCTATTTTATTCATTTTTTTTTGTTTGAATGCATGTATGTGCACCACATGTATACCTGTTTAAGTCAGAGGAGGGAATCCAATTCCATGGGACTGCAGTTACAAACTTTTGTGAGCCTTCATGTGGGTGGTGGGAACTGACCCTGGGTCCTTTGTAAGAGTATCAAGTGCTATTAGCTGCTGAGGCATCTCTCCAGTCCCATGATTGCTTTTTTTTTTTTTTTCTTTAAAGAAACATTTTTTTAATTTATTTATTTAATGTATGTGAGTCCACTGCTGCCATCTTCAGACACACCAGAAGAGGGCATCAGATCTCATTACAGATGGTTGTGAGCCACCATGTGGTTGCTGGGAATTGAACTCAGGACCTCTGGAAGAGCAGTCAGTGCTCCTAACCACAGAGCCATCTCTCCAGACCCCCTGTGATTGCTTTTTAAGTCAAGTGTCTTGAACATGAAACCTATTTCTGTACTGAGCCCATAATGTAACAGCAAGACTGCTATGGAACAATAATCAATTACAAGAACACACTGCTGAGATGGAAAGTTCTTTCATGGCCTTATTCCACTTCCCAATCCAACCATTCAACTACACCCAGAAGAACTAGGATGTGCTTTCTAGCAGATTCACTTTCCCAGATACTTAACTGCAAAGAGAAGCAGTTATTCTGTATATGAAATCAATGTTTCCTAATAAAATAATACATTTTACAAAAAATGTCAAAAATCCATTCATGTAATTATAAAACACCTGTATGAGAAGGATTAAGAAAAGCAAAAATAAACAAAGGTACACCTAACTACCATTCACTGCAAAAAACTTATTCCTCAATATCTTAGAAATCCTTGTCATAGGTCCTTTACAGGACCCACCAGGGTTACTACAGAATAGGATAAGCACAGTTTAAAGAAAGATACTTTTAAACAGTATTTTAAACCTAAAGAGACTGCCCTGCCTCTGCCTTCTAGAGTGCTGGGAATAGAGAGCAGGTAACAACCACACCTGGCTCAGATTTTATATTTTTACTGTTTAGTCATAAGCAAATATAGTTATTTCAAATATAAAATAAGGTATAGAAACACAAGGCAGATCCCTAATTTGGTATGTAACAGAAATAAACACAAGAACTATGTGTTTAGAGTACAGGAGTAAGAGACAGTAAGTACAGTGCAGGAGACAGATGCTCAATTAAAGACACCACTTCAGCTGGACAATTTAATGTTTTTGGTTCAGTGGTGGCAACACACTATTTTAACAGAATTACACTGTCTTCTGAGACTCCAGTCAAAGACTGGAAATAGAAGGGAGAACAGAACAGACCCTAACCAACACTACATTATTTTCTTCTACCCAACAGAAAATTATCAGCAAAGAGGAACCTTTACAACTTTCTTTCCAAATGACAAGAGTAGCATGAACCTTCATCTTTAATGACAATGACAGAAACAAGAGTCTCCTTGTCACCCAAGGTTACTGGTTTGCTTCAAGTGATCTTTGCACTTTGGCTTCACAAGCAGCAATGCACACGTTATCACTTCTGACTGAACCTATGGTTATCTGTCTCCCCGGCAGAGAGTTAGCACATTGAGCCAACACAGGAACATTTAAAAAGTTCTTAAACTATTCATTGGGCAACAAATCAGTGGCATTATTTAAACTGGTGACATCTGAACTGTAGACTCTTGCAAAACAACTGAGTACAAAGGCTCAATACTGTAAGTGCTTTTAAAACCAGAACCAGGCCATCTGTAAGAAAACTGACTCCAGAAAAAGGAAAGATTTTTTAGATTATACCGTTTTTCAAAACAGAACTTATTGTCTCCAAGTTTAAATTTTGACCAAAAGTGAATTAAAAATAATTCTGTTCCATAAGCAATTAGCTTCACTTTAACTCCAACAAATCAAGGTAGATCTTCTGACTTCTAAGAAAGGTTATGGAATAAATTATAAGCATGTAGCTAAATGACAAAAGTAATATATACGTACATACTGGACACTAAGATTTTAACTGTACGGGTTTATATAACCTTCAAAACTGTATTAGCAAAGTAAAATCCAGCATCTTTAACATGGAATCAGAAATAAGAATAGTGTCATTAGACTACTCATTTTTGGGTGTTATTTAAATAGTATTCGTCACTGAAGAAGAAAAGCTAAAACTATCTACAGAACTATTTTTAAAATGTTTAAAGGCAAGGTCAAAAGGAACAAACATAGTGCTGTACCTTAGGCGGTTGGTATAGGTATCGACACAGGTCTTCATTTTGGCTAATAATGTACCAACACAAGTCTGACACTCTGACTGTTCTTCTTCCTCTTCTTCACCATTCTCTGTAGAAAGGGGCAGCAACAGCGGCACCATAGATGTACAAGAAGCAATGGCCCGGAGCAATTCTAGCAGAGCTCGATAGAGTGGCACATGTCTTGCCATGTCGAGAACTATACAGAGAAAAGGGAGAAAGTGTAAGTAAGAACACATGCTATATAGATGGCATCAACAGCAAGACTGTGCTGACCTCATCACTGGTGACTGGATCAGCATCCATGTTTATGACATACCATTGCAAGAAAACCAGAAAGATACAGAGCATGGGGAACAGGTATGGTACTAATTACTATCTTTTTACGTATTATATACAAAATGATTAAGTAGTCCACTCTGGGAGTACAGCATGAGGACAACTGTATCATTTAAGCTGAAATGATGTAATCTCACAGCATGTATAAAACAATCACAAGACTGTAACTTATTAAAAGTCTTACAGCAGTGATAAAAACAGAAAGATCCCAACCTCAGGATTCTACATGAAGACAAACCATCCATGATATTGAGACACTGTTAAGTATTCTAACTCTTATTCAGAAAATTAGAAGCACAACAGAGAACTGAGAGAATAGAAATTAAATGGGGGATGGAGGGATGGCTCAGTGGTTAAGATCACTGACTGCATTTCCAGAGGTTCTAAGTTCAACTCCCAGCAACCACATGGTGGCTCACAGCCATCTGTGATTGGATCTAATGCCCTCTGTTGGTGTGTCTGAAGACAGCTACAGTGTACTCAGTATATATGAAATAAATAAATCTTAAGATGGGGAATTGCTCAGTGTCTATACAGTGCATGAACATGGGAGGATGAGGTATCATAATTTAGAATCCTAGAATTTATTTAAAATCATTTAGAATTTCCGTGGCAACTACTGTAGGGAAAGGGGGCTAGATCATGTTGGTTCTGATGGGGTAATGCTTAGTTATGATCGATAGTCCATAGTTAATTTCCTGATCAGGGAAGCTTGGGCTACTTGAGATGACTCAGTGGGTAAAGGTGCTTGCTGATAATACAGGCCTGATGACCTAAGTTGGATATCGCCAACTGACACATATGTGAAAGACAATCTACTCCAAAAAGCTATCCTATGACCTCCATACACACACTATGGCATAAACGTACACAAGTACATACCTCTCCCCCAGAGAGAGAGACACACACAGAGACAGAGACAGAGAACATAAATAAAATCAATGGAGAGTAGGTTGTAATGGTCTATTCTAGCCCTGCAGATGAAGACAAGAGGACTGGGTGTTCAAAGTCATCATCAAGCTACATGGTGAGCTCAAGGCCAGCTATGTTTCAGGAGACACTACTGTTTACAGGAGGGAAAACAGCCATCATTTTACACCCTCCAATGATGAAACGTAAAAATGTTTGATTGTCACTTTGCGTATCTGAAAATTTGTCCTCTATTTTAAACATGTGTGCAATGTACTCTTTTTGAAAACTGAGTCTGTATTTAGAAAACAAAATTCACAGTAGATGTGGATGTGACTACTGGGGACAAAAGGCTTATGTAGGAATGGGAGGGGGAGGATGAGAAGAGAAAGGAATACATAGTGGGCTAGTAAAAACTAAGCCTGTATAAAAGCCCTAGGAAACACCCTACCTTGTAAGCTAATTTAAAAAAATACAATAATGATAACAATATTAATTTTCTTTATATCCATAGTCTAGCACCACTCTCGATCTTGGTCAGCAGCAGTCAACATAAAGATCCATATCTAGCCGAAGTGCTGAGAATAAGGACTGTTCTAAATGGGACACCTTTAGTGACTCTCCTGAAGCTTAGAGAGCATCATGAAAGAGATGGAAGAAAGGATGTGTAAGAGGCAGAGGTGGGAGGAGATACACAAGCTGTTTTCTTGAAATAATGTGGTCACTGTACTGAGGAATTTACAACAGTTACAGTTACCAGCACAAGAGAGTCACTCAACATTCCTGCACTTATGTGGGAGGAGCTGATGAGACTTCACCCCTGCTGAAGAGTTATTGGCAATTAGTTATTGCTGGGGAGAGAAATTCATTTCTCTTTGGGTGTGTTACTTCTATTTTTCTCGTATTTTTTATTCAAGCCCATAACACTATTCTAGTCAGGATAAAAGAATCCCCAAAGTGAGAAATCTTGGAAGAAACTAACCAGCTCTCTTAGCAAATGTAATAATCACGACAAACAAAAGCATTCTAAGATATCACAAGACAATGAAGAAATATGATGACTATACACAACAGGCTATCCTAGATTGGATGGCAAGACAGAAACCAGACATGAAAAAAAAATGATGACACGGAAGTAGTCTGTGGTATCCACCGAGCTAATGCTAAATTGTTCACATGGATAACTTGCTAGAGCAAGTCGTGGCACTGCTGGGAAGACAGTAGGTGATACTGAACTGCCAACAGAGCGCCACAAGTGTTCTAGAATCTCACATTACTGTAGAGTGAAGACACACCTAGTATAGTAAAATCTAGCTCTTATCACAACTGAACTCCCCAAATCTCCTACTACACGTCATTTTCTGTGAGATACATGTCTAGCAAAACTAGCATGGATGTTACACATTCTGCCGTCCCAGAATGAAGGAGGCAAAGGCAGGAGGAACTTGAGTCTGAGAGTGGCTGGTCCTAATAAAAAATCTTAACAAAAGACCAACCTCACAAATGGATGTCATACATTTCTCTACTGCTTTTTCTGATATTAGCTCATACTCTGGCTTCTTGGGGGAGATTTTCTTTGCAGATTCCTGACCACAAACACAAGTACCTTAATTTCTTCTTTATCTCTAAAATGTTTTGAAACCAGTACTAACAGGTAAAGGCTTTCTAATACTCTAAGGGTTGTTAGCATGTCCCACTAGGTAAATACCAAGTAATTTAATGTGCTGTGCAACTTATTGTATTACTTTTTGGAATAGGGGGGGACACAAAATAATGTTTTTCAAAATGTGAGTATACCCAAATTTTTAAACATTCCTAAAAGTTACACTGTACCCCCATCTGGTGGCAAATGTGATAACTACAGGCTTATTAAATGTTACCTGATGATTAAAATGATGATTCTACCCAACAAACAGATTTTGACATTGTATATAAAGTGTAGGGTAACATGGACACATTCTTCATACAAGATTCTTCCAAGAAATTTCTAGAAAAAAATTACCACCTTTTCTCTTCACTGGATTTTTTTATCATTCCTTTTTATTAGAATGTTAGTTACTATTTACTATGTTCACTACTGTAATTCAACAAGTACAAACAACATGTGGTGATACAAACAGATGATTCAGGTAAATCTCAGTGAGTCTGAGGCTAGCCTGGGCTACACTAGTTCTAGGACATCCTCCACCTCCCGCTCCCGCTTTGGTCTTCCAGTATGGTAGCACGTATCTCTACCAACTGAACCATCTCACTGGATGAGTGATTAGTATTCGTTATCTCCAAAAATATATCTTCCATACATGCTGGTATCCTTCAATTTTTTTCTGTTTAGTTTGAAATTTGTAATTTAACTGCTGCAAACTAGGCTGGCTTCGTGTTATGAAACACTGCAACTCTCCCAGACCAAATATGGGTGGCAGGCATCACCTGAGGCCAGAAAGAGGGTCAGATCCCCTGTGCCTAAAGTAATAAATAGTTTTGAGTAGCTGTAAGGGTGCTGGGAATCAAACCCAAGTCTTCTGCAAAAGCAAGTAGTACTTTTAAAGCGCAGGGCCGTGTCCACAGATGAACAGGAACACGCAGTACTGTTTTCATATTCCTTGCTTATTTAAGTTGAAAGTGGTCTCCAGTTTTCCCCATATGCAAATAAAAAGATTTTGTATTTTGTGGCTGAACGATAATTGGTAATACATATGCCACTTAGAATAATTCAATCATCTACCAAAAAGATTCTTAGATGATAAAGCTATATATCGTGGCTATTGTAAATAATGTGTGTGCGCACTCGCTCACACACATATTTACTTTTTATCTTAGCTTTTTATTTCCTTTGGGTGTACATAGTGAGGTTTCTAGATCATGTAATAATTCCTCAATTTTTTAAAATTTAGATTTATCTTATTTTATGTGTATAATGTTTTGTATGTATGTATGGGTACCACATACATCCCTGGTGCCTATCCTAGAATTAACGTTGCGGGTGGCTGTGAGTCACTACGTGGGTGCTGGGAACTGGACCTCAATGCTTTGCAAAAGAAACAAAAATGCTTTTAACTGCAGAGCTGCCTTTCCCTTCCCTTCATATATAAGAATAAAAACCTAAAGAATGAATATACATCCAATTAAGAGGTCTATGCACAGCAAAAGAAACTACCAAATGGTCAAGAGGTAAGTTACAGAGAGTGAGACTTCTGTAAACCACTGAAGATTTATAATGCAACCTCATCCAAGAATTCCAAGAGAACAATATCTCAAGTTTCTTAAAAGAAGACAAAAGGGCCAGTAAGTGTATTTAAAACTCAGTATCAAAACATGCCATATTCTGAGCATAAATAAATAACTTCAGAATTGCTGATCATCAAAAACTGAGATATAATTTCACTTCAGTGAAATTAGCTAAATATAGTGTCTCATATTTGCTGTTGAAATGCCCAGAAACAAAAATGTTTCTACTTACATACAACAGAAATACACTTTCCTTTCAGGATTATTAAAAAAAAAAAAAAATCAAATTATTGGAGGGATCTAGTAGGAAAACAATTCATTAAACATTCCTGATAAAGAGGTGAATCGTTCAGAATTTATCTGAAGAAAACAGAATCTGCATAAATCTTCACGTTTCTAAAAGCAGTTACTAACCTTAAATTTCCTAAATAAAAGTTAAAAATCTAAAACTAACTATAGCTAACAATAACATATATAAAAAACCAACAATGCATATATCTATATACATATGTGCGCGTGTGTATACACACACGCAGGCACACAGGCACACAGGCACACACACACACACACACAACCTACCTCTATAACACTAACAGTAGCATATTCATTATTATACCACAAGAAGAGAGTACAACACCAAATTAACAGTGGTTACCTCTAACAACATGATCTCAGCTGTTCTTCTGATACAAAACTAATACCAAAATATATAAAGAACTGATAAATCGAACACACACAAATTAAATAGATTTTTTTTAAGTAGAAGAAAAAGGACATGGAGGTCGAAGAGTGTCTACTTGGGAAGAATTGAGAGCAATGTGATGAGACAAGGAAGGTGTGAATAATATCAAAGTTCATTATATTCATGTATATTACAAAACAAGCCTTCATCAGTTGAACATTGACTAGGCTAAGTGTCTATGGTAACTTTTATCTAATTTCAAAAACTTTGTACTCTTCTTAGGAAGTGTCACAGACTTAAATTTTCATTAGCTTATTTTCAAGTTACAACTGTGTATAATTTTATACTTTCCAGAATTCCACAGCATTTTCACCAGAATGTCCTGAGAACTAACTTACCAGAGTCATTTCGTAGGTAGGAGGACATGGCTGGGATGAGGCAGGATTGACTGAGAAGCTCCAAAAGCACAGAGGGCAGAGCGCTGCTGTTCTGGGCTCGGCTCTCAGGAGATGCTTGGGCTTCCCCATTTACAGCACCACTCATGGGGTTTATGTAACTCGCAAGAACCTAAATTATAGACAATAAATTAGAGTTCAGCTTTATATACTTCAATGATGTATTTCATAATTAAATACTTGATCTCAGCACACTCAAGAACAGCTACTTTTTACTTAACCAATGTCTGACACTCTAAAGTTTGAATATAAGACTTTCTTTTAACTGAAAAAAGAATTTTCTCATATAATATATTCTGATTGTGTGCTTTTTATTTTGGAGACAGCTTTTGCCTATAAGGCCCTGGCAAACCTCAAGGTTGGGTTTTCCAGTTGAGCAGGTCGCCTTGGATTTTTGAGTGATCTTCATTTTTCTCAACTTTGTGCTGGGATTATAAAACTGAGACATCAAACCGAGCTAAAAATGGGCATTTCCACTTAACTTTTCAGAAAGGAAGGGGCTGTTCTGCTGAGGGTTACTTAAACAGGACAACAGTTCTCTTCATGTGACTAAAAGAGAAGCAATTTAAGGGCAGACAGCACTAGAGCTAGTGAGTAGTGACCAGACCACTGACAGAACTCAAACACTATGGCTTCACTTTGCTACAGTTTACCACAATCTTGAACTTCTGATCTCCTGTTTCTACTCCCCAGGTCTGAGATTACAGACATATGCCAACAATTTCAACTTAATGCTGTACTGAGCATTTAATCAAGGGGTTCCACGAACGCTAGGCAAACACTCTATTAAGATACATTCCAAGTCCTCACTGCTGAGTTTCAGTGGATAGATTCAGTTTGAGAGTGCTGGAATCTTAGAATTCTGTACAAGAATGAACACGCCATCTTAAAACTATAGAAGATAACACTTCAAAATGGCAGCAATTTTAGTTAGTTGCTGCTTGTTTCTATGATATAAAGATGCCCCCTCCCATTTTCAACTTGCTTGATTCTGGAATCACTATAAAACAATTTGAACAAGAAACTGAAAGTGAGCTATAGGTATAGTTTGGTGGCCAAGTGTAAAGTCCCAGTGCAGAATGAATATGAATCCTGAATTTTAAACATAGGAGAACAGAGGTTCTATATTAAAACAAAGGGGTAAGAAGCAGGTAGATACCATCTTGAAGTCAAATGATAATTGTATCCCCTCACTTTCCTCTGAGGTAAGAAGCTGAGGGGGAAGATATTTAGAATTACAAGCATGGAAGACCATTCTTTAAGGCATGGATTTTACACTGTATTTGGAGAAGAAAACAAAAGTAAGCATAAGAATGCTGGGGCATGTCTGTCATGATTGCACTTGAAGGTAAAGAAAGGAGGATCAGAGTTCAAGGCTAGCCTGGAAAACATGGAACATCTCAACAACAACAAAAAAGAAAACATACTTAATGAACCAAGTTAAGTCATCAAAACTAATAAGAACAAACTCACAAACACACCTGTAAAAGACAGGTCACATGCTCCTCTTCTAGCCTCTGTTTGGTTAAGGCTTGTTCCACATCCCATCCCGATGCTGTAGAACCCGTGCCAAAGCCAGTCCCTTTGGCCCAATATAGCTGCTGTTCTTCTGTTGACGTAGGGTTATGAGAATTTGACACCTGTGGCTTTTAAGGAAAGGAAAATTTTGGTTTTATTTGTCTTTTAAAAAAATTATCACTGGGACTGTCCAACAGATTAGCAATATAAAAATCAATCTGGCCATTTAAAAAATTGAAGACTAATTACTGTGATACTCTTATGCATACACCAAAGAAATGAACACTGGTACTAAAAAAAAACATTTGTATACACATGTACACAGTACTATTCACCACAATGCAAGGACAAATATATCCCAAATGCCTACTAATGAATCAATACATGAATTAATCTAGAAAACACTATCCAGCTTCGAGAAAGTTTACTAATGGATTCTTTATAATAAAAAAAAAAAAACTTTGAAAATATTAAATGCTAAATCAAAGAACACCATAGAGTCGCATAAACACGGAGAGATGCACACACACACACACACACACACACACACACACAGAGAGAGAGAGAGAGAGAGAGACACGGAGAGGGCAAGAGAAGGTGGGAGGAGAAAGAGAGAATAAATGAGGGAGAATTAGGAAAAGAAAAAAATTACTTAAGGCTCAAAGAATCAATGACTCAAAACCAAACAGAAAACAGAAGGGAAAAGGTTGTAAGTCAGACCGGTTAAGGGCTCCAGTAAAAAACTACCCCAGGAAATTTAATCAAAGCGCTAAAACGGCATTCTCAATCAAGAGGCAGACTACTTCTGTTTGCAGAAAAGGAATGGCTCAAGGGATGGCACATGCTGGTGAAGTTGTGGAGCAAGGGAAACTCGTCTACTGCTGGTGGGAATGCAAAGTTATACAACCACCCAAACATTTGATGGAGCTTGGGAGTCTTACTCAACAGGAAGACAAACAGAGTCAACTAACCTAGACGCTTGAGGGGTCCCAGAGACTGAATCATCATTCAAAGACTGAGCACAGGTTGGACCTAAGCCCGCTTGCTGCACATAATGTAGTAAATGACATGTGGGTCCCCCAACAACTACACCAAGGGCTGTCCCTGAGGCTACAGCCTGCCTGTGGATCCTGTGCCTATCTCTGCAGCGACTTGGTGTGCGGAGAGGAGGGGGTTGTTAGTCAGGGGTGATACCTAGAGAGGGTCTTCCCCCTCTCAAAAGAAATGGGGGAAGAACTTACATGAGGGGATACTGGGAGGAGAGGAAGGGCTGACACTGGGCAATAAAGTGAATAAATACATAAAATTTAAAAAACCTAAAATGGCATTCTTAATAAAAAGAGGCAGACTACTTTTATTTCTAGAAGTAACATATCTCAATTTTTTGTTGTTATTCAAAATGTGACTGGAGCAAGTGTAATGAAGAGACCCAATCTTAAAAAGAAAAAAAAAATGATCCATGTGTTTATTTCTCCATAGAAATTCTAGTTTGCAATGTATGCATTTATTTATGCAAGCAAATAGATGTGTGAATACAATGCAACACTTAGAAAGAGACCAAGAGAAGGTAATATTGGTGATAAGGAAGAATGGAAAACAGGAAACACATGGAAGTCAGGAAGGAAGATACAAAGTTAATGGTTGTTCTAAGTTTTAATCTGTCATGGATTTTCCCTCCTCCTTTTGGTGTGTGGTAGACAAGTGCATAAATATCTAATTCACGGTACAAGGTTAAGACACTAAGCAAAGCTCCAGGGCTTCAGAATGATAATTCTAACAGAACAGAGGTTCACTGAGATACACAGAGTTTAGACTGAGAGAGTATTTGTCTGAATGGCTATATTAATCTAGCGGTGTAATTTTTTTATTTGTGAGTTCAATACAGTAAACTGATTTTTATATTAAAAAATCTAAATAAAGAGAGAATGAGATAGCTCGGTGGCTAGATACTTGCTGACAAGCCTGAGTTTGATTTCAAGGTATACCTGACCTAAACACACACCCACACACACACAAACACACACCCTCCCTCCCTCCCTCCCTCCCTCTCTCTCTCCAACATGCCTGCAGTCCTAGCACTTGGGAGACTAAAGCAGGAGTAATACTTGAACTCAGGAGTTTTGGACAGGAAAGGACAAAAGAAGCAAGAACCCATCTCATAAATCAAAATAAAACCAAAATAAATAAATAATTTAACGTAATCTGTAATAGGCTTACAGAAAGAAAAAAGACACAGAACAAAGAAATAAGATAAACTACAAATCAAGAATGAGATCATAAGCGTGGCATGGTAGCGCATGCCTTTATATCCAGCAGTGGCAGATCTAGCTACAAGTTCTAGGACAGCCAGGGCTACACCAGTTGAGAATCAGTACCTTATAAGAATTTGAATGAGCCCTACCTCTGTTTGGTTAAGGCTAGAGTTTGGAACTCGTGGTGCATGATGGCTCAGAGCTGAGAGACAAACAAGAATTAAGTGCAGTGCTCCAATTTCCAATGCCATCCGCCGCAGAAGCACACCATCATCAGTTGTCAAGGGAGTAGCACTAAACAAGCTGCGAAGAACGTGGAAAGGAAGGGTTGGAAGCACATTGGCTGATGGAGATTGTAGAATGTGACCTTTGAGAGAAAAGAGGGTTAAAATTAAAGACACTTGAAATTAATAAGCACTTACACAGAGTGTCACAAGTAATAATGACAAAGTTTTATCATTAAATTTATTAAAAAGCAGGCTGATTGTGAGACTACTGTTATCTTTATTAAAATGTCAAAGGAAGTCTCTGGAAGACAACACACACCAACTCTGAATAATATTATGAAGCAAATGTGAAATGAAATCTAAATTTTTTATTTTAAAAGATAATGTTCTCTATGTAGTCAAGATGGCCCCCAATTTATAAAGAGCTGCTTGTCTCTGCCTCTACCTCCTCAACACTGGGTGAAAAGTGTGCCAAGAAGAAATTTCTTACAACCATCAATCAGAAAGTAACTAGTATCCTTTTAAGTGGTTCTGCTATCAGCAATGACAAGTAAACACATTTTCTTCTGTACAGCAGCTCCGTGCTGTTCACACCAGAAAGGAGTGAAAGACACAAGCAGTGAGGCACAGAACGAGTGGGGCGGAAATGCAGTTATGCATCACAACACCATTCCTCACACCCACTGTGTGCAATCTAAGGCAGCATGAAGTCCATTCTTTCCCCTTTGCTGCTTATGACAGGCAGTAAAATGGTTGTTGAGTGAACAATTAAGAGAAATCCAAATGAAAGTCAACTCCCCTACACTATCTCAACTGTGATCACAAAATCTCACAATACATTAAGTAACAGTATCAAGTAAGAACAGTCATTATAGCTTTGTGTTTATTATATAGTTTGATAACTAATATATATATAATCTTAGTTCTCTCCTCTTTGATCAAAATACTGTTAACAGACTTATAGCTTTTGTTTCTATTTCCTTGGTTTGTTTCTGTAGAGCAGGAGACTGGACTTTGGCCTTGTTCAAACACTAATCCAAGATTAGTATTTCAATCATTTCACCAGATCAATTTTCTTTAAGGGAGGGGGGAGGGAGTGTCTTTTTTTATAGTGCCATTGCTCATAATAAAGTTTAATCCATATTTGGTATTCTATACTTCTCTATAATCTGTTTCCTATAATACCTTTTCTTAGAGGAAGCTCTCTATCTTCACAGACTCTTCTATACTCCAGGCTACCACTGAACTGTGAACACAGTCAAGGGGAGTTCTGAAATCCTGATCCTTCTGCAACTCAACTCTCGAGCTCTGGGATTACAAACATGTGCCACCATCACAACTCTTTAGAAGTGCCTTTCATGAGCTGGACAGACGGCTCAGCAGGTAAGAGCACTGACTGATCTTCCAGAGGTTGAGTTCAAATCCCAGCAACCACATGGTGGCTCACAACCATCTGTAATGAGATCTGATGCCCTCTTCTGGTGTGTCTGAAGATGGCAACTGTGTACTTATAAATAATAAATCTTTTTTAAAAAGTGCCTTTCATATAGATTTTTAAGGAGTTAGCTCCTCTCTTTCCATATACTGAGCTTCCAAACAATGCTTGCAACTTTTTTTGTTCTGAAATACCCTCCCCAAACTAAACGCCGCCCATCCTTCAGAGTAGCACCCCAAACTGCTAAGCAGCTTCACTTCACACGTACAGAGCTGTACAGAAATGGCCTCACACCTTTGGGGAGGTTCCAGCCCTCTAATCTGCCAGAGTTAGTATGCTCTCACCCTTCCTACTACAGTGACTAGAAGATAGTCCTACTACTTCCCGACCATATTATTCCAATGTCACTTAGTACAAATTGTATACTTGGCATGCAATTTATAAACTGATTATGAAATTTCTTAGGATTACTATACTTAATATCAAAGAACTCAATACCAATAACAAACATGTAAACAGCTTTACCACAAAACACATAGGTAAGAACAGACAATAATCTAGACAAATGTATCCAGCCTATTTGTGCATGTGTTGGCAAATTTCAGTAGTAACTGTAAATACGTACTGCCTTCTCCATCATCTGTAACTCCCAATACCAATCGAAGAAGGCACTGGGCATGCTTTCTCTCTTTCAGGAGCACTTCAGCATAGCCCGGAAGACGAAGGAATAATCCAAAAGCAGCCAAAGAATGGGCAGGTATGGGAGAAGTGGCTTGCACCGCTGACTTCACAGGTGGAGGCTCAGCTGCAATCGTTTCTGGAGCTTCATAGACCAGTTCCCCTGACTGCTCTATGGTCACCCACTCAAACTGATCACTATCCTTTGGCTTTTCCTGAGTGGTGGATGCTACCACTGGAGCACTCACCTAAAGAAAAAGACAAGTGTTTACCTGTTTTCATGGTCAACATTGGGCTACAAATGAACTGTTTATGTTTTAAAAATGAAGTAATAAGTACCAAGAAGACTATGATTCCGGGAGTATCTACCAAGTGCATCTATGTTAGAGCTGCATTTTCCTATTCATAGTGAGAATACTAGAGACAAACGTCAAGACATGCAAACAACCTGTACCTCGCCAAACTAATGGACTCACTCATACTAGTATTTTATTTTGTTAATGAATTTATTTTTATATGTAGCTCTGGCTGGCCTGGAACGCAATGATCCACTTAGCTCTACTGTCAGAGAGGTGGTGCTAAAGGCATGTGCAAGGATATTCAGATCCTTTAAAAAAAACATATGTATATGTGTAGCTATCTGTGTAAGTGAATACTGTGTTTTTATTAGAGACCAGAAGAATGCAGCATGTCCCTAGGAGCTGGAGACAAAGGAGCAGGGAGTTTGCTGTGAGATTCTTAAAATATAAGAAGCTACACCCACAATGTCTTAACCAACATGACTACCCAAACTAGAGCTGGATAAGGATAATACCAACAGACACGCCAAAATGGGTAGGGGAAGTCATGTGAGGTCTCAATCCCACACAAAAAACTACTAAGGAATATTGAGAGCAGGAGAAACAGTCTTCCCTAGGGAAGAGCGTATCAATTAGTTATCCATGTATATTCTTGTATACTAATATGAGTGAGCTTCCATGCTGAAACATCTATTCCGAGCCCTTTAAACATCAAAAACGATTATGAAGTTGACTACAAGGACAAGACAATACATATAAAACCCTAGACCAGTGGCTCTCAGCCTTCCTAATGCTGTAACACTTTAATATAATTCCTCCTGTTCTAGTGACCTCCCACCATAAAACTGTTTTGTTGCTACTTCAAAACTAAAAATTTTCTACCTTTATGAATTATAACATAATATCTGATATGCAGGATCTGATATGTAACCCCCAAGAGTTATACAACCCACAGGTTGAGAACCACTGTTGTAGACCATATTTTAAACCATGCAAAAGAAAAATATTAAAAAAGAAAAAGAAAAAAAGAAAAATACATTGGTTTTGTTTTCTTCTTTTGAGAAAAGGTCTTGCTATCTGTTGCCCAAAAATGACCTCAAGATGGCATTCTGTGCATGGCTCTCATGTGCTAAAACTGCAGGTATAGCCACCAGAAATTTTCTTTGTCCCTTAAGAACATTCCAGGGACAACTGGCAAAACGGTTCTTTAACATAAAAGAACATGAAAAGCATGTACACATCAAATGACAGAACAGGATAAACACTGCAGTGGCTACGCTGATGATTTAAAACTATCTACACTGGAAATGGTATCAAAAAGAACATTACTTAAATAAGGCATGAATATGAGTGATCCACTACTACTTTACTCTCATTTACAATAATAGCTACAATCAATACCACATCCAAGCCACACACAGAGAAGAGAATGTTAGTTTGATGACCATAGATAGCATTAACATCAAGGGGAAAGTCATAGTGAAATGAGGTTCCCAGCTGATCCTCATATATTCTATATAAGCCAATCTGTCACTTATCCGGTGATTAAAGATTTTAAGGCTGAGAATATTCCTAAAAGGTTATTGCAAGTAACTTACAGATCAGGAAGCCTCACTCACTATGCCATGATGCAGGGTAGTAAGAGGCTTAGCTTACCTGCTGAATCACTTCTGGATAGAGCATAGGCAGTCTCTCTGCAATAAGCGCTAGTCCACCCATTCCTGCAAAAACTTGTAACGGTGACTGAATGGGACAGGTTTCCAGCAAAGACTCATCCAGTACTCCATCCATGCACTCATCACTTGGGGTAAGAGCCTCATCTTCTGGACAGCTACCAATCAAGTCTCCATGATCTATGTAATACACAAAAACTCAGTATGTAAGAAACAACCCATGAATGTATAAATACGCTTTCATTTATAAAAACATGTACTGTACAAAGAAGATCAAGAGTGGGACGATGCTTAGCAGCTTCAGAGTCCTTGCTGTGTAAGCCTGACCTGAGTCAAAGCCCAGGACTTCGCAGGGAAAGGAGGCCTGGCCGCCATGTGCATGTTGTCGCACACACACAGGCTCTAACAACATAACAACACAAGTAGCATCAGTACTTGGGTTCTGTTATATTAAAGAACTGAAGAACCTACTGTAAAGTCATTAAACTTCTGATCACAGACCAACAGCCTGAGTGAAAATCAACTGTGGAGCATATGTGAACCATAAAATTTCCAGTTCCACCAGCAGTCTCAATTCACCTGGAGCCCCGAGATCTCTCAGACACTGGGCCAACCAGGCAGCACACACCAGCTGATGTGAGGCCCCAACACATACAGCAGAGGACGGCTGGGGCTGGGTTCAGTCACAGAAGATGCACCTGACCCTCAGGAGACTGGAGGCCCCAGGGAGTTTAGAGGTCTGGTGGAGAAAGAGGGGCAGGGAGGAGGTATGGGATGTGGAAGAGTTGGAGGGTGGACCAAGAAGGGAATAAAAGCTGGAGTGTGTTTAAAAAAAAAAAAAAAAAGATTGAATAAAAAGGAAAAAAAATTAATTTCCAACCAAGATCCTTTAAATGAAAATAAATCCAGATTTTTAAACTTGATTCTATATGTAATTTGTAAGTAAACTGAAATTTTAGAAACACATTCATATAGCACATTGTTCTAAGAATAATTATTTTCTAAAAGACCACCCAAAAGAGTCCTTGCATAAATATACATAAATTATACCCAATATAATTAGGAAAAGTGAATGACAATGACTTCTCTTACTAATAACCAAAAAATATGCAATTTTGATTTACCTTTAAGTTATTTATCTGGTTAAACAAAAAGCATAGTATGTTCAAACAATAACTAGACCTTGTAAACTAAGAAAGGAAGAAAGGGAAACGGATGGACCTAAGTCTCATTCTCAGCATCGTCATGACAGCCTCCAGGCCCCTGTACCTGCAGAGCACTGAACTTCATTCATTGACCTCCACGAGAACTAGGCACACACACGGTGAACATACATACAGCATGCAAAACATTCATCCACATAAAATTTTTTAAAAAGTTAAAGAAAGTTTATGGGACAGAGTTAAGAAAGTTACAAATAACCCTGATGAAACTTTGATGGAAGAAAATAAACAAAGATTTACGACTGAATACAAATCGCCTGTAAAAAAAAGAACTGAAATTTTTTAAAGAATTATCTATTTTTTGTATAAGTACACTGTAGCTGTCTTCAGACACACCAGAAGAAGGCATCGGATCCCATTACAGATGGTTGTGAGCCACCATGTAGTTGCTGGGATTTGAACTCAGGACCTCTGGAAGAGCAGTCAGTGCTCTTAACCACTGAGTCATCTCTCCAGTCTCAAAAGAACTGAACTTATATCATGCGAAAATTAAAAAGTTTAAATGTGATCAAATGTTCATGTCATGAAATGAAATATTTATTCAGCATTTACACAGTGAGAAATTAGAATAGCACACTCTGTCCTACTCATCTATACTGAAGTAACATATGTACACATATAATTATGTAATGGACTACACAAGTAAAACAGGATAAAACATATGATCCTCCTGATAGATACAGAAAATCTGTATGAGCTTTGAAAGCAGTTCAATATAAAGGACCAGTAAATTAAGATTATAACTTGATTATAAAATGGCAACTGTAATTCTCAAGAAAATGTTAGAAAGGAAACCATATATAACCATCTGAAGTAATGGTCTAAGACAAATTAAGTTCCCAAATTGAAATAGCCTTCAAAATTTACAAATAGCTCAAATCACTGACAAAAAAAGTACCATTTAGTTAATATATGAAAATAACTGGTCAATTTTAACTCGAGTCATTAGTTAGAGGACAGCAAAATCACCTCCTTTGGCCTTGAAAGTGAGTATTAGGAGAGGCCACCCCAGTTGTCACTCATAGATGCCACTGACCTCACTTCCTTGAGGACGGGCTGGTCCACGTCCCAGCACTGGGATAACAAGCGGGAGCCACCACACTCAGCTTTAGTGTGTAAGTGCTGGAGAGCAAAGTGACAATTGCGCTCACACACCCAGCGCTTTACCCACACAGCCATCCTGTCACCAATGGGCTGTCACGTACAAATACATACCTTTCTCAGGGTGGAGTCTTTTGAAAGAGTCTGTTTTTGACAAACTTGGATCTGTAATGACTTTTGATCCCAATTTAACAGTAAGATCTATTGAACGATAACCTTGAGGAAGTTTCCGGTCATAGAGGAGAGTTAAAAGCTGGGCAAGGGTCATTTCTGCTGGCAATGGCTGACCTTTAAAAAAAAAAAAAAAATCACATACATTTTAATATGAAACAAGGAGGGGCACATTTTTACTTGGCTTGACTTTGTTAACTAACCCATTATTTTTTTACTAAATCAGGGGTAAGAGTCTGGTAAATATACCTATTTCAGAAAAATGTTAAATTACCCATTGGAAAGTCTACAAAAGTCAACTGTTTCCAACATACATATAGATTAATACCCAGAAAAAATATCTACAGAATACTAAGGTCAAACAAATGAAAGAGCAGATATTCTAAAATCTAACATTTGCAAATATTTTCATAGAGGCTTAGGTAACAAATATTTTAAGATATGGGGCTCACATGACTGCAATTACAACCTCTACCTAAGAATAGTACATTAAACAAGGGCAAACATAATAAAATATTATCTACAAAGAGACATTGTAAATAACCCACCGGTCAAAGTTTTGTGACCTCTACTATAAACGTAAGATGTTTAGTTAAGAAAGGACACTACTCAAGCATTACTTGGCATAAGAGTATGGCACAGCAATAATGAACATCACAGAAACAAAGGAAAAGCATCAGTCAAAGCGTTCTATCTGGAAAGAATATGATAATTACCAGTGCTCTATCCTGAAATTCTTGGCTAGAATTATACCTACAAAACTTGCCTGATGCTACTTCTCCACCTTACCCTCTGTGCTCAAAGCAAGGGCAGAGGAGATATAAAAGTGAGAAAAAAATAACTGTGTCACTGAAACAGACATTTAAAAGACTATTTTTTGTGCACTTCATTTCTTCCTAAAAGGAAATGTGTGTGAAAAATCCTCAGCAGGATTTCATTTAGCTCAAAGTAACAGAGGAAACACGTGATGTGTGATTGTTAACTTTCAGAATTGCTCTGATGTTTACTCAGCATGACTGTTACCTGCCAAGAGTCTGTGAAACAGATGAAACACGGGGACGGTGATTATTTTGTTAGCAGTGTCTGCGCTTGAGGATGTACTCCCTATTTTATCAGGAATTGCTCTTCCCCTCCTGGATGGTGGGCGAGGTGGCGTAGATGACACAGCACGTTTGGACTGTGATTTCAGCCCTAAAAGATAATAATTGGTTAAGTTTAATCACTAATCTAGCACCTACACTTCCAATTCTATCTCATCTTTTAGGTGCACCACAAATAATTTTGGCTTTCTGTCTATAGTTGCCAGGAAAATAAGAAAACTGCAAGCTGTCACCAATTATTAGATACACATGGCTATTCAAGCAAAAACAGGTTTTGGAAAATAGAGACCTCATGTTAATTTATGATGAGGGCAAGTCCACCAATATCCTGATCAAGGAGCAAGCTTAAGTTTTACATTTTCTCTCATCCTCTGTTTACTGCATACATTTTTTTTTAAATGCAGAGCCTTTTCATTGGAACTAAAAGCATCTCAATTCTGTGAAAAACAAAACCTATGAAACTAACAGTCACCCTTGATAATATTTTTCTTTTTCCAAATCTAATACTAGAAATTTATTTTTTAGAACATTTAAGCTTTTAAATGTTTTATGAAATGAAACAGTATAAATGAAAACCAGGAATTCTCTTTATTTATAACAAGTACTTAAAGAAGGATGTTACACAAAAGTACTTATATCAGCAGATTTTTCAGGTATAATTCATATTGTGATAAGTTCACTTTATCAGAATAAAGTTCAGTCTGTATGCTAGTCATACATGTTTAGTTCCTGGTGGAGTACAGTAAGCAATCGTTGGGCAATGACCGGGTTGAATAAGTCTACTGACAACCAGAGATGTGGAAGTACAGACGACAAAGCACAGAGCATACCAGAAGCAACAACAACGCTGTAGTTATCCTGAAATCCATTTTCCGCCTTAACCTTCTCTTTCTCTTCGTGGTTCTTCTTTTCTTTATCATCTTTTTGCTCACTAATAAGTTTAGCTGTGATACTCGGTGTATCTGAAAGACAATACTGTCTAAAATACAGTGTTTTTCTACACCATCCAGAAGGAAAGCAACAGCATTGGTTTTGTTTTAAAAGATAAGCTGTCATATCCAAATCAAAAAATAAAAAACAAAAACAAACTAGTTTTAACATGCAGTTACCATAACATACTAGCATTCCATTGTACTCTTTCTTATAGCTGCAGGGAAGAACTGCAGATTTACATAAACAATTGTGTCGGCTATAAGGAATACACAGCCTCACTCTGATGCTGAAAACTGACTCCCAGGCTTTAGTGATCCTCCTGCCTCAGACTCCAGAAACTTCTTTTGCATGTATAAAGCACCATAACTGACTTAAAGAAAATCCTCCTACTTTATTTTATAATAGTGAGCAATTTCACCCACATAGTTTGACTTACGACCTACAAATGCTAACAAGTTCCCACTTTTTTCCTTTTCTTCAAGAACTGACAATTGTCCTCGTGCAGGGCTCCTAATTGTCCCCTTATCATTTTGATTCTAATATGTGCTGCTAAAGTGAGGGCCTTCCCAGTCTTTTCTAGCTGTCCTTAATTGTGGATTTTCACATGATATCAGGACTCCTTTTTCTTCACTAATTCCCAAGAAAACATTGGTCTCCCTCTTAAGAATATAGATAGATACTATTTTTTTTATGTTACAACATACATATCACCAGCTTACTTTTTAAGCTAATGTATACATAATTGTTTTCAGGGTCAGAATGTGTCCTTCTCATAAGCTCATCTCTAGAGAAAACTGCAGCTCTTACACCCCCCAAATCATTTTATTCACTGAATAACTATAACTTGTAAGAGGCAATAAACTGTCTAAAGCTGATGATCACAATGCCGTAATCCCAGAACTCAGGCAGCACAGGCAGGCAGATCTCTGAATTCATAGCTAGCCTGGTCTACAAAAAGTGAGTTCCTGAATAGTTAGGGCTGTTACATGGAGAGATCCCATCTCGAAAGACAAAAGAACCAAAGAGCAGCCTTTTTCTTAATGCACTGCTTTACAGCTTACACACCTGGAGAAGGAGGCTGCTCTGCTTTCTCACCATCACTGCGAACCGAGTGACCAGGTGTGCCTACTCCTCTTACTTTCACTTTTAGACATTTGTTACTTTTACCTCCAGATTCAGAAAACAAGCATTAATTTGAAACCTGCCATCTATATACTAATGTAACCACACGGTTATGTGTGGGGAATCCTCCAGGTTTCCAGCCGACTGTGAGCATTTCTAGCTCCTGCCCTGCATCACAAGACATAGCTGACATCATAACTACATAAGTCATTATTGCCTGATTTAATTAGTAATGTTTCCGTCTTCAAGCTATGAAGATATTTAGAATTTTCTGGTTAAGAAATTACTTCTGAGGGGGTTAAAACAATAAAAATAAAGTTATAAAGGACTGGAGAAATGACTCAGTGGCTAAGAGAGTACTTGCTACTCTTACAGAAGACCCACATGGTGCCTAAGAACTGCTTCTAGCTCCAGTTCCAGAGGCTCTGACACACATTCTTCTCAGCTCTGCAGGTGCTGCATGCATGTCACACAGACATACATATGCAGGCACAACAACCATACATAAACTAAAAATAAATGTTTTTCTTCAGGTTCAAATGTATGAAACAGGGTTAGAGAAAACTTAAGACTTGAGTCTTACTTACCTGAGACTCTATCAAGAACATCTGACAGTGTTGTTGAGACTGGCAAATGCAGAGTACGAAACTTATGGCCTGCTCCAAACATTGGGTGTTGGATGACGTGGCTAGTTGCATTAATTCTCCCTTTGTACAGCTGAGGAAAAATTGATTAATTTAGAAGTGAGTGTTTTAGGATACATACTATCAGGAATCAATTTCAAAGGCATGAATGAATAAGAAGTTCAGTAAAGCATAACTTGTGTCCTTTACATATTTCTGGCATGCTTTGCCTAGAAATTGTTGATCAGCTTTATAAATTGGTAGTACCAATGGTATCAAATATTCTTTGTGCCCGCAAAACAAAACATACTATTAAAAACATGGTAGTTGTTGTTCTAATAAAGAGAATATGGCAAGTCATCCTAAATGACACTTACTGTCATTAAATACAAGCTGCTCGATTCAGTCTGCTGCATTACTAAGGAGAAGTTGGAGACATGGCTCCACAGTGAAGAACACTGGTGAAGAGATCCTGGGTTTGTTCTTAGCACCGACATAGCAGCACACAAGACCCTAACTCCAGGTCTAAGGGTCGAAAGCTCGTGTGTCATCAGGCACACACACTGCACACAGACATTTGAGCAAGACACTCATACATACAAGGTAGAAATTCCCCCTAGAAAGTATGTAAGAGTTATAAGGGCAAGAAAGTAATCACCAAGACCACTCACTGGGCAAGGTGACTGAAGAAACATTGTCACCTTCTCATCCTCCAGCATCAACTGTAGAAACAGTCTTCGTACAAACCCTGAAATATTCCCAGAAGTTGGAAGGCTACCCCTTTGAGGAGCTGTCTGAAATAGTTCACAGAGAACCTGGGAAGGCAAGAAATTTCTAAAGTTAATTGGAGATTTGCAGGTTTTTATTTTGAAAAAATAAACCAGAGATTTAAAATATGGATTAACAAATAAATGTATTTTAATTCATCAAGTCTGCAAATAAGAACGTAAATCTTTTAAAATATGGAAATACAGAGGCAGATGACAATGGAGAGGGTAAGAAAACAGCAAACATGACGGCACACAGCTCTCATCTCAGAACTCAGGAGGAAGTAGGTCTTTCAAACTCAAGGCCAATCTAGTCTACATAGCAAATTCTACAAGCCTACAGAGACCCTGACTCACAAAAAAACAAGCTGAGAAACTTGTCAATAGCAGAAAGAAATGCCTGCTATTGATCTTTCACATAAGAGTAGGCCTAGCCAAAACTGATTTTAGTAAACATTAATCCAGTTATAATAAAAATTACTTTTTGAAAAGTGCTTTGCCAGATGGCCCATGCCTTAATCCCAGCAGCAAGAGGCATGCCTTTGTGAGTCTGAGGCCAGCCCAGGTTACATAACAAAAACTGAGAGTGTGAGTGGGTATGGGAACTGGTTTTGCATCAAAACAGTCTTAATATGAAACAGATGATAATGAGATCACAAGTAAAAGGACCATAGCAACCCAGTCTACAAAGCACAATTCAAACTTGTAAAAATTTTAACTATGCCCCTGGTTCAAGCTTATAGTTCAAGCATTTGATTTTAACTAGTTATATTAAGCAGAGATATATTTGTTTAATAACAATACTATGAGAATAATGTACCTTGTTTTTCTAGCCAACAAACTCAAGTCGTTCTATATTTACAAAAATTTAAAATTGTATTAATAGAATGACAGGAATAAGCAATCCCCATTAACAGGGAGGAAAAGAACTTTTTTTCCCGGTTCATCATTGTTTTCTATTTCAGAGAGACTGTATCCTAAGGTGTTTATACACTATGTCTGTGTTCAAAAGCCCCCAATACTAGCCTTGATTTGTATACTGAAAAACTCGCCCAAACTCATGAAAGCCACAAAGCTGCAAAAGTCAACAACAAACCAAACTAAAGCACCTGCAAATATACTTACTCTAAACAATTCTAACTTGCAACAATTTTTGACCACAGAGACTTACTACAATAAACGGTCTATGATAATGTTCAGAGCCCCTCTTCTGAAACCTATTCTTAATGTCTATGTGATCAGAACAAACCAACAGTTACATCAGTCTGGTGATACTTAATAGGCAATCCCGTTCCAGCAACAAAAATACATTCTTTTAGTCTTGTTCTTTAACTAGGGGAGTTTTGGAAGAGTCAGATTGTAGCTAGAATGCCTATGAATTTCCAGTCACCTCATCCTAAAAAGCAATGTATTTTGAGAGCATATACTTCAAGGAGAGGGAAAAAGACATTGATATGTCAATTGTGGCCTAGATTCTGATACTTGTAGGTACCCAAGCTTTATTACCATGTGGCCCTTGCTTAACTAATTCCAAAAATGCAGTGCTTTCTCCTATTAACAAGCCCCCTGAGAAAGTCTAAGAAGGGCTCTGCTGTCTTACCTGTGCCATCAGCTTTTGGTTACTAGGGTGACATGAAATACACTGCAGAAAGAAGGCAACAGTCGCGTTCTCAATGGCTGTCCGTTGCTGGGTAGTCAGTACTGTCACAGCAGCTGAGGAATGAGAAGCTGATCTTGTGCTGCTGTGCTGCGCCCCTAGATTATGTCCTCCAGCAGTAGACCCAGAGTGACACAGTAAGAACAGAAGTGCTGTCCACAGTGGATTGACTTCAGAACCACCAAGCCAGTCCTTCATAATATGACTATTGCCAACTTCAGTCAAAAACCTAAGAATAGGAGCAACTAGGTCTGCTGTGATGGGCATCTTATTACAATGCTGTGGAATATGATGCCGCCGGAGTTTGTCCTGGGAATTATCTATTGACTGAGCAGTGCTTTCTGAGTAGGAAATATGACTAAAACAAAAACTAGCCAGACTCCTCACAAGAAGGGAAGGCAACCCCGAATCTAGCAACTGTTTAATAGCTTCTGGGGACTGAGAAGAAGAAGCAAGAGTTGCCAAGTGGGATTCGGTGAGAGCAAGAGGTGCTTGTGCATTTTTGGAGTCATCTGTCAGTGCCGAACTCAGATCTTGTTTCTTGCTATCATCTGTCATGGACAGTCTATGACACTGCACTGGAGGAGGGATAATGCCCATCCAGCCCATGAGCAAAGAAAAATAATTTGGATGTATATGGCACATGGAGCAAAGTAGACTGTCAACAGCTTTCTTCAGAACCACATTGCATGGAAGTGACATGGACCAACTAAAAAGTAACCTGGAGAAAAAAAAGATAGCACATGTTTTGTTTTTAGGAAAACATTCATTGCTTGAAATACTCCTACTGGAGATTAAATATAATGACAAAAAAAATTAAGAGTTTACTTGACATTTCAACCCCCCTCCCAACTGCATTCCTTTCCATTTTGAAAAGGGTGGGTCTCACTGTTGTATCCTTTGCTGTCCTGGAATTCACTGGGTTCACCAACTTCCTCTCTCCCAGTTCTAGAAATAGAGATGGGCAACCATTCCTGCCAATCTCAAACTTCCTATGATACTTTCCCTCCACAGTATATAGTTGTACACAACAGTTGTACAGTAAAGAAAACTGCAGCCGACAGTGCAACTGGGGATAACACGAAGCACGTAGGCAAAATCTAGAACACTTTCGCAAAACTTTCTGATTTAAAGAAAAACTAGCAATATCACTATCAATCTTAAAACAAAAAAGGCTGGAGTGCAGCTTCAGTTAAAGAACATGTCAAGTATCCTTTTGTATTTGTTATTTTTGAAGTCTCCTTACTAGCAAAAAAAAAAAAGATGAACGATTGTTGGAATACATTTCATGAATCAAGTTGTGCGAGAATTCTGTGTGCTTGTGGGAAAGCTCCAGGAAAACCAAAGCCTTGCATTCTGAGTTTCTTCAGAACCAGAATCGCTCTTGCAGCATGTTTTCTTTCTGCTCCCATGTGGAGTGGGTCGCGGTGAGTTCACCTCACTGCTGTTATTCATGTGCCTCTATGGGAAAATATGTCTTCGCCACGTGTGGTTTGTCCCTGTGGCTGTATTCTTTACTCAGGTGCCTCTTCTGATCCTCAGATCAGAATTAACTGTCTGATGCACCTCATTTTTAGGCTCCATTCTCTTAGATCCCATCACCTTTAGAGCAGTAAACAACTAGAGAAGCAGATACAATACTCTAGAAAAATGCACAGTAACTCTAGCACACATAAGGAAACGGTAGATGTCACTCATACTCACTCAAAGAGCTCTCGGTCCAGCAGTGCTGGCAAATCATACTCTACAAGCAGCTCATAGCTGTGCCAAAGAATCGCGGCTACGCAGTGCAGGTGAGACGGGGACGGCATGAGGAGACCATACTCGACAGCTGAGGAGCTCGGGGACATATAGCTCATTCTGCCACTTCTCTTCAAAGCAGCCATTTTTGCAGAGTCACTGACCCACTTTAGCAAAGCCTGAATTCTTAAAATGTAAAGAAAGACCAGTAATGCCACAACTGACATTTGATACAGATAATATCTTTACATGTGAAGTATTCTTACAAATGTAATACTGACTACAAACTCTATTTTAGCTCAAAAGCATTCAAAAATATATCTAAACATATTATTTTATCATGTAAAGCATATGAACAGATGTCAGTATATTCATTTGTTTAAACATTGTGCAGCTTTCTAAAAGGAAAGTATTAATTTCAATTCACTAAACTATGTTTGTGACTAAATAAAACAGTATACAGGTATACCTGTCTTTAGTTCCAGGGTCCTGAGTGGTGCCCAGCTGGTAAAGAATATCTATTGTGGAATCAGAGGAAAGTCCATTCAGTCTTCCAAAAAGTAAAGGGCTATTTAAATCTTAGCCAAGGAAAAAAGAAAAAGGTTGTTAGTTTAAAATGGAAAGATATGCTTTTTAAGTTATTCATTGAATGTCACCTGTAAATTATAAAAAAAGTTTAAAAGTAGCAAAGCTTTATAAGAACTTCATTCCAGAAAGAATTCCAAACATCACGTAGTTCCAGTATTTTACTGCGCAGGTGTGTGAGAATTCAAAGAGTAAAGTCAATAGTCACCTGTAGGGTCACTGCCGGATGCCGCACAATTTCTCAGGAGAATGTCAATAAGCTTCAGGCCGATTCTAGTGGACTGCAATCCAATCTTTACCAGCACAACCTCAATGTTGGGGGAATGCATCCCACAGTATGGCGACATCAGTAAGGCAGCACAAGTCTGTAGCAGATTGGCAGTAGGGGCAGCTGCACTGGCCATCATCCCTTCTAGATCACTTATATGTGTAAGGCAATGATGTAATAACCGTAACCATCCAATACTGAAATGTAGAAAGTACATGTGTGGCAATATAAGTAGCTCAAATTACTACAGATGTTTTCCATAAACTTATTGCATAAATTTCAACTTTATTGCTTCGTTGTTATACCCCAATGAGATTATTGTATTAGACCTAATAGAAATAGGTACTATGTAAGCACCTATAGAACAACTTACTAAGATATTTTTTGGGAGGGGAGGGGCGGAGGGTCTAGCTGTGGCTGTCCAGGAATTCACTATGTAGACCAGGCTTGCCTGGAACTCACAGAAATCCACCTGCCTTTGTCTCCCAAGTGCTGGGATTAAAGGTGTGCACCATCACATCTGGCTAGGATGAATAATTTGAAAACAACCACAGAAAGCATTTTTTAAAAAATTAGAAATAAAAAATTCATACCTTGTTTTGGAAACTTGATCTTCAGATGGAAGAAAGGGATTATTAACTGTGGCCGATGAGGTGGTACCAAAAGCAGTAAGGCCTAATAACTTAATCTGTGAAAGGCCTAGTGTGCTGGCATCTCGAGGACGATGCAGTCTGAGGCAGACAGCAGAAGCTACCTCAGCTTTCACAAGCTGAATTTTTATGTAGGTGAGACCACTTGTGACAACAGGAGTAGACAAAGGGAGCATATTTACACCATCTGCACTGACTTCAACAGACACTGACGACGGGCAGGCTGCAGGAAGAGAAAACTGAACAGTAAACAAAGGGGAACCAGATGCTACACTCTAGTTAGTAAAAGGTGCACTTATTTGGCAACTTTCAGATGCATGCACATGAACATAACATAGTTTTAACATTGGTTGTTTAAAATAACTTCAAAAGGATAGAATAGTAATAACAATTGGTTCAATAATTCATACTGTCATTTACAGCACTGTGCTTAAAGTCACAGCTAATATTAAAATTGATTTCACTTAAAATTTAAAAGTAAAACAGTTTCTGTTACTTTAAGGAGTGCCAGTGAGGTAACAACTAGCGACTCTAAACAGGGAGGTTCTGTCCCCAGAGCACAGATGCCTATGGAGAAAACACATTTATCAAAGAAAAACTTAAAGCCTGCCCACACTCACACCAACAGTTCTCCTTCCAAATAAAAGCTTTTCTTCTCAGACACACTGCCTGACCATGTAACTGATGTGAAGTTACAAGCACAGGACATTATGCCTGCCTTTCACCTTACGCTAGTTGTACGAGATTAGGTAATCGTTTGAATATTATGAGTAGAATACAGTCTACCTTTCAAATAAAAACATCCCTCCAAACACACTAAGAATCTATGAAATCTCCAAGTTTTTCATCCAAATGAAGAACATCGAATAACAATGAGACAGTGAACACAAATGAATGTAACCATCTCAATAAGAACTGTGGCTATGCTGAAAGAGTCTAAGTGACTTCCAAGTGGAAAAATATTATCAAGCACTGTTAATGAATATGCTACAAAAAAAGAAAAAATCTGTCTCTGCTTAATCTGGAGCTGACTTTCCAAATATTAAGGAATTTACCTTGAAACATCCTGATAAAATATATTCAATTAAGAACCAAGTGAATTATAATATACAGGAGAAAGAAAGGAAGAAAGAGAGGGAGGAAGGAAGAGAGGAAGAAAGAGAAGGAGAAAGAGAGGGAGGAAGCAAGCAAGCAAGCCAGCCCACACTGATTAAATACTCGTATGCACAGGAGGCTTTCTGGATACACTTCCATCGTCACCTGTCTCTCAGCTGTTATTCTTAGGGTACCTCACAGTACTCACTTGCAAGAGACGCAAGGTGAGGCTGAATATGTATCTCCTTCAGCAGCACTGCTGAAGGCAGGTGGATGGTAAGGTCACACCAGGCTTCCTCTGGCAGGAAGATGTAGGACCAAGCAGCAGAACGGGCTCTTCGGTGGGGTGGGGTGGCTTGCAAGAGCACCTCGGCTGGTTGGGCGGTAGGACTACTAGAAGTGATTGTACCTACGAGGAAACATTCAAATAGCATACATACATGTGAAAAGGATCTAGCAAAACACTGAGAAAAACTAAAATGATAGTATGAATAGTAAACTATAAAAACGAGCAGAAAATAAATATCTGCTGGAATCACTAACTGTTCAGTCACCAGACATGATGATCAAAGTATTCCCAAAACAGCCAGTCAACTCTTATTACTCACATTAACATTTGAAGAGAGAACTGACCTAAAAGTGTTGTAGTTAAAAGAATGTTTTGGTACCAACAGCCTATAAAAGGAACTTTTTATATTCAAAATGATACTAATCTATTATCAACTTGTGTCAACAACTAATTTTGCTTCACCTCAGCAAACACTAAGTAGGGTCATAGTAGTAAGAGGCAGGGCCACTGTCTTACCAAGGGGTGCAAAGTTATGGATTCCTTCTGCATTGTCAGGCTCAGAGGCCAGGATTCTTGTTTTCAAAGTGCTGTCAACAGCTTTATTTGGGCCAGAATCAAGGAATTTCATAATAGTTGACACCATACTCCTCGCAGTATTCACAATAGCCCTTGTACTGGTGACCATGTTGTTGCAGATAAGCTGAACTCCACCTAAAATCACAAAGAATACTAAATCAGAAGAGTCCGAAGAACAAGGCTAGGCATTGAAGGTGAGCATTCAGGGAACAAAACTGACCGTGCTAGAAAGACAGCCTGAGGCTCTTACCCATGTCGTGGAACGCTTTCAACGCATCACTAGTGTCCAGCACTCTCAAAATAAACCACAACAGTGGCTCCGATAACTGGCAAGTAGCAAGAGATCCCTAAAAAGTAAACAAATACACATGGTTTTATAAGTCTCCGCGAATCTCGACAACTACATTTCTTCATATGATCAAAATACACTATATAAAATTACCAATGAAGTAATTAAAACATTATATTAGAATGAAAATTTACCGTAATACTCTAACTAAAAGGAAATAAAAGATGAATTTTGAAGAGTTGTCCCTCTTAAGTAGTTCTGTGTAACAGCTCAGGAAACATCCTGCTAGTTATGAATGCTACCTCAGGGAAAAAGGAGTAGTGGGACTTTTCCAGAATAACTGTTTACCTTTTCTACCTCTGTAGTCATTTTAAAAAATACCATTAACACCAAATTCCTAGGAAAATGAATGCATCTAGCGAGTATCATCCTGAGTGAGGTAACCCAGTCACAAAAGAACAGACTTAATATGCAGTCACTGATAATTAGATACTACTAACCCCAGAAAGCTCTGAACACCCCAGAACAACTCACAGGCCATATGAAGCTCAAGAAAAACAAAGGCCAAAAAGTGAAAGTCTCAGTCCTTCTTAGGAAAAAGAAAAAAAGTGTATAGCACCCTCTCAGAGTGTGGTACACCTGGACCTTAAATCATTAATAATCCAAGAGTTAGGAATACAGCCTTGTGGCAATTTTTGGTATTCAAAGATCATTATGCTTAATCTATACACACCAAGAAAACTGACTCTTTCCATGTTACTTTCTGTCCTACATGTACTTTATGCTTATGGTAACTAGTGGGACTTCAATGCATACTATCAAACCTCTAAAAGAATTAAGTACTGACAAAAACTTATTCATGTAGTGTTATGCCAGAATGCCTTTAAAAATCTACACATGTATCTCTTTTTTTAAAATAAAGTTGTAAGAGAAAAAAAATTGAGAGAAAAAAATAAACATTAAAAAAATACTGTAACACCAAATTTTATTCTTCAATTTTTATTAAAACTGAAATAAGATTTACTTTGCTTATGCACTGCTGTTCTCTTTTTTAATACATTCATGGATATTCCTAATTTGTCTGATCTGTAACTCTCTATTTGCATTAGTATCAAACCGTGACACTGCTGCAGCTACTGCTGGATTGAACGTACTTGTCTGCCCATGTATCCACAGGCCATGTAGGTCAGGATCGGCTGTAACATCATGTGCACTGTAGAGGCTTTCTTACTAAGTGTTGTCAAAATGGTAAATAATCCATCTCCAACTGATATGGCATCTAACCCACCATGAAAGTTTTCATGTTTGGTGAGATGTAAGCCACTTGCACCTAGTTTAATAGAAGATTATATATTTGTAAAGTACATACATAAAAAACAGTCATTATAACAGTTTTTAAAAAGTTGTTCAAAAAACATTGAAGGATAGGTGCATAATTCTCTTCACTTTCTCACAAAGAGAGAGAAACACACACACACACACACACACACACACACACACACACACACCCACACACACACAAGTATATGTAGAGGTATCCAATACTAGGTGCATCGTCTTACATGAGATCTCCCACTGCAGGCTAACATAAAAAGAGTCCTATTGTGTGACTACAAGCCATCATTCTAAACGACAGTATTGAACCAAGAAGAGAGTAAAGGGTTTGGATTAACAGTACTGTCTGGAAGAGGACTCAGTTTTGATGCAGTAAGTATCTCACAACAGTCTATAACTGCACTCCCAGGGGATCTGAAGCCTTCTTCTAGTCCCCTGAGAACATAGCATGGAGGCGGTGCAAACATATAGCCAAGTAAAACATACACACATGAAATAAAGTTGGGGGTGGGAGAAAATATTTGTGAGCAGAAAATGTATCAGATATAAACTTTGTTACATTTTGTTAAAGTCTTTTAAAAATTTTCCATTTCCAAATGGTGGAAAAGTTAAACAGTGACATGTAAAAGTATAATGACACATGTCATAAAAGCATGCAGGAATGGGGTACATCTCGCCATTGTCTAATACACTGAAACTATTACAAGTACTTATGACGGATGTCTTTTTTTTAAAACATTTATTTCATGTATATATGAGTACGCTGTAGCTGTCTTCAGACACACCAGGAGAGGGCATCAGATCCCATTACAGATGGTTGTGAGCCACCATGTGATTGCTGGGATTTGAACTCAGAACCTCTGAAAAAGTAGACAGTACTCTAACCACTGAGCCACCTCTCCAGCCCTATGACGGATGTCTTAATGCTGCTTTTCTTTTTCTGTTTTTGATACAGGGTCTACCTAATAAACATTAAACTCACTAAGTTTACCATCCTGTTTAAACTGTCAGAGAACTCTCTTCCTTTTCCTCCTCAGTACTGGAATTGAAGGCATTGTAAGACAGTAAATGCCTAGTTAATCTTAATGTCTTACTCAAGTTACTTTGTTAAGATTTTTTTCTCAGAATTTTTGAAACTGACAGAAACAATCTTTTGATAGCATATTTCCTGTCAAGCCAGTGATAGCATAAATTGTGAAGAATAAAAATAGGTGTAACACCAAGAAGAGATTAGATCAATACTCCAAATACGTACCGATTATCATTGCCATGGCGCTGCTATTACACAGGCCTAGAGCAGACAAGATCTGGCTCATAATTTGCTGGTTGGCTAAGACTAAGTCAGCAACATACGCAGGAGGTCCTGGAATACTGGTACTGCTTCCACTGACATCTTTGCCTCCTGAGACTTTTTCTTCATCTGAAACACTATCTGTAGTATTGGTGGTCACAGACACTCTTGCGCTGTATTCCCTGTTGCTTGAAAGAGGCAGCTGTACTAAAATGTTAACAAGTTTTAACAAATCAAACATGAGCTGATCTCTTGTCATTTCACCACAAACAGCTTTTGCATCACCTGGACGAATGAGGTTTGCAAATAGTCCCCCAAAACATGCTCGTGCACCGACAGAGCTGTCTGATCCACTTCTAGACATGACCTTGTCTGAACACGTGATGTAGTGATGCACCAAAAAGGTGACAGACTCTATCACAGCAGAGATAGTGCTAACTGACACAACCTCAAAGTTCTGCTCCAGAGCAAACTCCAACAGCTTCACTTGGGCATCAAGAGGTCCTTGGCCTGTCTGGAAGGCTCCCCTGCAGAGACAGTGAAAAAGCAAAGGATTGAAAATTAAATCACTTTAGGCAACTTTGACTAACAACTATGTTTCTTCCTTTAGCAGTTCTTCAACCTTATACAAGTTTTCTGCTTGTCTCCATTATTCCTAACCAAAATTAGCTTCCCTTCTCAATTGAAAAGAAGAAAAAATACAGGTATTATACTAAATTAACTGAAAGTAACAGACTAAAAGATTTTTATGTGACAAGCTGATTTCTATAATGGTCATTTAAGTATTAGGAGGACACTGGCTAACCAGGCAGGTTTTTTTCCTACCTGTACTTAAATGACAATACTGTTTATCATACATTAAAAGGGTTCTGTTTAGGCCTAGAGAGATGTCTCAGAGGTTGAGAGAACTGACTGCTCTTCCAGAGGTCCTGAGTTCAATCCCAGCAACCACATGGTGGCTCACAACCATCTGTAATGGGATCTTTCCCCTCTTCTGATATGCAGGCAGAATAAGAATACTCTGTACAAAATAAATAAATCTTAAAACAATAAAAAAATAAGTTCTTTTTGTCTGGGAATTTCTTAAATTTACTCTTTTAATATGCTACATACTTCTGTTTTTATTTATGATTTCTATAAGAGATTGAACTGTTACTTTCATTCTTCAGCTACCTTTCTTTGGAATATTAATATTAAATATTTTTAGAAATCACCTTTATTTCTCTCTAAAGAATCTAAATAATTCTTCCACTTCGGCAAGGGCAGGTCCCAGAGGACTAAATAATGAACACAATGATCCAGTGTCAACTGACAACCTGTGATATGGAAACATTCGATGCTTTTAAAGTTAACACAGAATGGCAGCCATCTATTCTTTTAGCATGCTGCATTACTTTTGTTTTTACTTATGACTTCTATAGGAGAGAAAACTGTTAATTTAATTCTTGAGCTATCTTTCTTTGACATATTGGTATTATATATTTTAAAACTCTGTCCTTATTTCTCTATTTCATAAAAATTTGAGTATTTTTTCCCTTTGAGACAGGGTTTCTCTATGTAGCTCTGGGTATCCTGGAAATTGCTCTATATACCAGGCCAGCCTTGAACTCAGAGATCCACCTGCCTCCCCAGTGCTGGAACTGGGATTAAAGGTGTGCACCACCATCACCTTGCTGAATTTCAGGTAACTTTCAGCTAAAGACTATAACTAAGCTACAAGATTATTAAAACAGCAGTGGAGCTTTCAGGTACCACATTCTTACAGTAACAGAATCTGGAAGACTTGAAAGACATCTAGACCCTTCCTCCACAGCCCTCAACTCAACTGTCCTCTAGACTACCAAAACCCTAATTAATGTTGAGGTAAAGTGTATTCTTGGAACCCACTTTCACTTTTACATCAGGACATAAGGAGTAGAAGCTGTAATTTACCTTTCTGTGGACAGTATGTGAATTAACTTGAGCAAAAGTTCACTGAATATCTGAGGACATGTTGAAGACAGATGCACTTGTAGTCGAGTGAGAAATTCTTGCATAGCTTGTGTGGCTGTTGGACCAACCTGAAAAGAATTTCACATCCACTGAAAACCAGAGTGAGAGCAATGGCATGCTCAGAACGGCAGGAGGAGAGCTAGGAGCTAGAGTGTCAGACGCCTCATATGAACAGCAACATTTCAACAGCAACAGGAGAAAGCAAATTCCCGTTTTGGTCTTCACATATTTATTAATCCTATTATTAATCCTATCTCTTTGTGATAAGCAGTAAAAAAGAATTGCTTCTATGACCAGATGTCTTTGTAACACTTCCCAAACTACAATAACATTTTGCACTGAATTTTATGAACAACCTTATAAAAAAAATGTGATCCCTAAAAGAAAAAAAAAAAGTTTGGGGCTAAAGACATGGCTCAGTGATTAAGAGCACTAGTTGCTCTTCCACAGGACCAAAATCCACATGGTGGTTAATATCTGTCTATGTAAGAAATCAGAGGCCCTCTTCTGACGTCCATGGGTACCAGGCATGCCTCTGGTACATGCAGACAAAACATTTCTGCACATAAAATCTTAATAAAAAACAAAAAGCAGAATTGGATTCAAGTTAACTGACTCACCAATGGTCATGTTTTCAATTCCCAGTAAAACCAAGAGCTATAAGAGCAATGACAAAAAATAAACTGTAAAACTAAATAAAATACATCTATACCAAGTTCTAAAACCCTGCTTTCCAAGCATCTTTATCAAAAAGTGACAGAGATCAGGTGTGGGGAGAGCCAGGTGAGAGGGCCAAGACAGGAAATGAAATCGGTGGCTGGGGGCTGGGTTGCATCTCTAGGACATGCCAGAGACCAGGGTTGGGGGAGGTCTCTGGGAGTCTATAGCTGAGGCTCCTAGTAGTAGGGAATATGGAGCCTGAAGTGGCATCTCCTGTAGCACAGGGCTCCGTCTCAGTGAAGGGATAAGGATACCAACAAATGCAAGATGTCTGACCCCAAATCTGTCCTGCCTACGAGAATTCCAGGGACAAGGATGGAACAGAGACTGAGTGAATGGCCAACCAATGACTGGCACAACTTGAGACACAGTCCATGTAAGAGAGCCAATCCCTCACACTATTGTTGATAGGAGCCCAACATAACCATCCTCTCAGAAGCTCCACCAAGCACATGACTAAAGAGATGCAGAGATTGACAGCCAAACATTGTACACAGTGCAGGGTATCTTGTGGAAGAGTTAGAGGAAGGACTAGGAGACCCAGAGGGGATACGAACTCCATAGAAAGACCAACAGAGTCAATTAACCTGGACCCCTGGGGAATCCCAGAGACTGAACCACTAGCCAAACAGCTGGACCTAGGCCTGTCTCCCTGCAAATATGTAGCAGATATGCAGCTTGGTCTTCATACAGGTCTTTCAACAACTGCAGTGGGACCTGTTCCTGTTGCCTGCCTGTAGATCCTGTTCCCTTAACTGGCCTGCCTTGAGTTATCTCAGTGGAAAAAGGTGCCAGATCCTGCAGTGACTTGATGTGCCAGAGTATGTTGGGGGTAGGGGCTATCTCCCCCCTTCTCAGAAGAGAAGTGAAAGGGGAAGGGTGGAGGGGCTATGTAAAGAAGAGAGAGTCAAGAAGACAGGGGTGGCTCCAATCAGGATGTAAGTGAATAAATTAATAAATTAATGGAGAAAAAAAATGAGTCATGATAACCAGCATTAAATGAGTAGACATTTCAGATTATGGACACCTCTGCAGAATTCCTACAAAGTGGTCTTTTGTATTAGGCTAATTTGCTTTGATAGAAAAATAATACAATCCTAGAGAAATTTATGAAAAGTAGGATACAACAAAACCCAATAAGTTATTTTAGAACTATGTAATAGTAATTGCTAATGCCCCCCCTAACAAATCGTAGCACTCTTAGTCATATTTCTAATATGAAACCAGGATATATAGAAAGATTAATTTTTTAAAATATCTTCTACTATCTTTATGCTAAAAAATTTTGCACCACTAAAATTATTTCATCAAGAAACAATAAGTAGGATTACTTAAACAGAAGCAGCACATTACAATATAAATAAAATTAATATGAAGGAAATCTACATTGAGATGCATAAATTTAGCTCATTCCAGAGCAAAACTTTGTTTTTTAATTTTTTTTCCCATAGGGAAAATTATGAATATCATAAAATGACTAAAATTATCATTTTTAATAATAGCACTGATTAAATAAGAAGTTTCAAAAACACTTTAATACCCCTACAAATTTTTATGTTTATTAAATTATTCAAAACATAGCAATAGTGGGCACAGTAGCTCCACCATTAATCCCAGCACTTAGGAGGCAGAGAAAGGCAGATCACTGTGTAGTTTACACAGTGAGTTCCAGAGCTACAAATAAACAAACAAACAAACAAAAATCTGTGTAGAGAAAAACTTATTATCTGCCTGTCATAAAGTCTACTTTAAAAGAATTATACTTTACAAATCTGTTTACTGAGAGGTCTGAACAGATCAGTAGCTAAAGACTATATTACCTGTGGGCTGTGCTGATTCGTCCCATGTGGACTGGTACCAGAAAGAAATTTCACTAACACATGAATAAGGTTTGGATCTGAAACCAACAAATGAGCTGTAGTCTCCTGAGTACCAATAGAACTGCTGGAACCAGCTATTAAAAGAAAAAATAAAAAAGCAAAGGAATATAAAACTCCTAGCAATAATGAAATGTATTATTTATATGTATGTTTTCATTGCAATGAATAATGGCACATTCCTTCTTAAAACATTCAATCACTTGGGCTGGTGGTGCAGACAAGTAATCCTAGTTGCTGAGGATGCTGGAGCAAGAGAAAAAACAAGTTGTTTAAGAATTGCTAGCGCTACAGACAGAGCTCAAAGCCACACAGAGCACAAGTAAACGGAGCATTGTGAATACAGTACAATAGTAGAATATTTGCTTCACATGCAAGAGGCCCAGGTTCAGTAACCTTCACTCAGGAGACTAGCCTGGACATCACTCTGCTTCTCAGCTACCACATGCCTCTTCTCACCTCCTCCACATTGTGAAAACACCCAAGTACATCTTTATTTGGTACACAGACAAGTGAGAAGGACCTAAGTCTCAAATGGTCTTTGGTAGAGTAACAACATTCCGTTTCCCAGAACAGGAAAAGATACTTGCTTGAGAATTTTTAACTTATGAGGCAATACCTATTCTCTGTCATCCACAGGTAATACTCTATGAACTATGGATAAGTAACACATACTTTGCACTAACATAATCTTCAGTATCACATAGATAAATGAAAAATATAATAGAAATCAAAAAGTGGAAAATGCTTTTTAAAATATTAGTATAAAGGGTGTTCTATTAAATGAAATTATGTTTAAATACACATGAAATTCATCCTAACACTGACAAAAGGTAGAGACTAAGCATGAAGAATAAAAAGCAATGAATCCTTAGACTAATACTTCATTTTCTGAAATGCCATACATTATCAACCTAATATCAGAAATATTAAAGTATACAAGAGTGGTCAATATAAATAAATTTTGAACTCACAAGTAAGCTGCATATTCGTCATGAGTGTTAGGCTATGAAGCACAAGGCACCATGTCCGGAGCAAAGTATTTGGATACCAAGCTAGCACTGTGAGAAAGCTAGTTATTGATGCTACACAGAAAGAAAAAGAAAGGGAAAATGTATTTAGTTGAGATAATTGAATGCTTATTAATAACTAAAATCAAAAAAAGTTATTTCTTCACAATTGATTTATTAACTAGTATCTTCAAAATCCCCCTAAATTATTCCCCACTAAATACAAATAAAACTGTAAAAGCTGGTACCAAGGGAGCTGGAGAGATGGCTCAGTGGGTGAGAGAGCTTACAGCTAGCTCTTCATAAGATTCCCACAAGATCACGCCTTCATTAACGTCAGTTCCAGGAAAGCTGATGCCTCTTCTGACCTCTGTGGGTCCCATAACACTCATATACAACACTCAAGAGCACACACGTATTATAGGAACTTAATAACAAGGTAAGTCTAAAGCTCAGCAAGTAACATACAATGAAATGGTATCATTACAAAACTGTTGTACCTTTTATCCAATGTGATTTCTCTTATAAGTTACATTCTTCAAAACAAAAATCTAAAAAAAGGGCACCCTAACAAAATGTGGGATACTGCAGACCAATCAAAAACAATCTGACTTCAGAAGAAAAGAGCAAACTCAAACTACTGAAGTAACTTGGAAAACAGACAGGAAGAAGTCTAGCAACTGGAGAAGTCTAAGAAATTACTCAGAGTGCACTATGCCAATCAAATACAGCAGACTGTGAAAAACAGGGTCCAACCCTTCCTTAAAACTGGTTGTAGAGATGCTTGTTGACAGCTATTAAAAGGAAACAAAAGAAGCTTGAAAGAGCTGGAATGCCAAAAGCTTAAAATAATAGCAACAACAAAAAGCTGAACTTTAAAATCTAAAAGCAAAAGATCATTTTATTGACCTAAATGTAAAACTTTCCAAGTTCAACAAATAGAACCATGGGAAATGTTCATCTTGACACCTCTAATAAAATGTCGATAAATCGAGATAAATCGAGAAAATACTCTTACTAAAGAAAAACAACCAGAAAGACTAGGAGAGGCATGTCCTTCTAAGTTTAGGCTACAAAGCTTGTCAAGGACAAAGGAGAAGGGGAAGGAGGGAAGGAAGATAGGAGAGGAAACTGGGAAGAAAGGTAAAACCCAACAGCTCAGCTTTTATTTTATCTGTTTGAGTGTTTGCCTACACATACGGTGGATCCCCTAGAACTGGATGAATTGTAGATGGTTATAAGCCACCGTGAAGGTGGCTAGGAACCTAACCTGGGTCCTCAGCAGGAAAAAAAAAAAAAAGCCCTTAATTGCTGAGCCACCTTTCCAGTCCCCAAAAGTCAACTTTTAGAAGCATTCTGTGGTCAACTACGAAAATTGTTGGTTAGTCTCTCACAAGACCATAAAAAGCAAAGTTTCAAATTCTCCTGTTTACTTTGAGAGCACCCAGAATACTGTACATCCCAACATGGGCAAAGGCCTATCCCTATATCACCAAGCATACACAAGTTGGTAGTACGCTGAACCCAAGGGACACAGGGCGAGTGCCCCAGAGAGAGAAATACATTTTAGTTAAATGCAAAATTAAAAAAAAAAAAACAAACAAACCCAAAACGCATAAAAATGCGATGCTGAACAAAGGAATTAAGGTGTAGAGTGTCAGTATATTGAATGTACCCAAGTAAACAAATAACCAAGATGCATCCCTGCAGTTATAGACCTCATGGTGGAATTAACCCAAACATGAGCTTCCTGTGTAACAAGGAAAAAAACCTTACTAAAAAGGAAAAAATAATTCCACAACAGAAGCAGAAACACAGAAGAGAGATCCAAAGAACTAAGGAACTAAACCTTCAGTGTGAGAAAGAATGCATTAACGCAAACAGGCCAGAGAGATAGTGCAGTACGTAATTGCTGTACAAATCTAAGGATTGGAATTTAAGTACCCAGAACCATGTAAAAAGCTGAAGTACAGACCATACCCATAACCCTGGTGTTGTAGCAATGGCAGCTGAAGTACTGAGGGGTAGATTGTCCTGAGGCTGTTCACATTTTAATGCTAATTCCACTTCCCCTAGAAGGGCTGCCTAGTCTCATACTCAAGAGGTGACTTCATCTGAACTTTCCCATTTTAATTAGGAAAAGAAAGGAGAGCAAGTGACTGGGAGAAGTAAGGGAGGTGGAGAGAGAGGGTCAGAGGTCAAGGACTGTAATGGATGGAGGGGAGTTCCAAGATGGAGGTTGAGAAAGATGAACTAAATCCAGGTGAGCTTTATTGGAGAAAGGTAATTATGAACCTATTAAGGATTATACGGGTCTTATATCTCTTATAGAAGGGCAGTTTGTATCTTTGTCAATTTGATGTAATCTTATTTAAGGATTTTATAGGTCTAATATCTCATATATAGGGGCAGTTTAAACCTTTGTCCATTTGATGTAATCTTGTTGTGTAAAGGACTTGTGAATTGAGAATTAAATACACAAATCTGTATGAAATGCTATTAGGCAAAAGAATTGTGTTTGAGTTAGAATTTGGAGTAAAGAAACACCCCGGGATGGAAGCAGTGAACAGGCGGTATAAACCGCCAAGGGAAGGGAGCTGTGTGGACAAACTGAAATCATGGGGGCGGCTTGGATGGAGCAACAGAGGTGCACACAGCTCTGTACTAGAAGCAGGCAGGTGGAATGAGACCATGGGGCCGATATAGAAATAAGCTTTATTATTTTTTAATATTTACTGTAACATGAGAAGAATGGGAGAGCAAAGAATAGAAAAAGAGACAGAGGTAGAGAGGGGAGAAGGAGATTTTTTAGTTTTTTTTTTTTTTGGGGGGGGGCTTCCTCACTATGTAATATGTAGACCCAGGCTGGCCTAAAAACCATGCCAGACTTAAAACATTTGCCAGGTCTTGATACTGAGCATTCAAATAAAAACAAACAACTCGTAATTTTTTTAAAAAAACAAGACAGGCTCACTCTAGTTCTAACTGGTCTATAACTCACTATGCAGATCAGGCCAAGTCACTTCACTCTCCTGTCTCTCAGATGCTGAGATTAAAGGCAAATGCCATCACACCCAGGCACAAAGTACTTCTTTCACCAAAATACAATCCTAACAATGAAGACAATGTTCATGTTAACCTAATTAGGTCTGCTTAAAATTTTGCTATTTGGTTACAGTAATGGTTTTCCAGCAAAGAGACCTTACCTTGATTTAATGAGATGACAGGCATCCGGTTAGCATTGTATAAAAAAACATCTGTTCCACTTTCTTTGTTCCCTGATGAACTAGAATTAAGGCTCAATGTGAGCCACAACTGAAGAAGTGATTCCAACTAAAAAAAAAAAAAAAAAAAAAAAAAAAATTAAGACAAAAAATTCAAACAAAAAAATCTTTATGCTTATAACCTTATGAGTAAATAACTTGTTTCTCATTATCTCCTAGCTATTTTAATTAGGTTCGCAAGCAAACATATCTCCAAATTATTGATAAATTGTAATTAAACTAAATTAAAATATATAATTCCCTTCAAACCCCATGTTTTCCTCAATAAAAAATGGTAAGTCAATTCTTTTAAACCACAGAGTTATACACAATAGAAAGCAAAAAGAAAACCTTAACCTCATAAAAATAAAAAATGGCTGATCAGTAAGGAGGGGCATTAGTATTCCTAAGATTTTTCTCAACTAAATGTATGTAACAAAGAAACCATCATAGTCAGGTCAAGTACAACTTTTTCATTCAGTTCATCCAATAATAAACATTATGTCAAATATGTCAAAATACATGACTTTCCTTTAAATCCTACCTGAACATGATGGACTTGAAGCATGGAGAAAAGCTTATTGAAACAAGCATTTAACATTGGGACAGATGATAACTGTACAATGAGCTGGCTGTTCTGGTTGGCTGGCTGTAAACTCCCTAGAAGTGAATCATCTGTTCCAGTTGGAGATTGTGAAACTGAAAATCAAACACAAGTACCACTTTATGAGCAAGTTTCAGAACACATATGAATTAACTAACAGACAAGAATAGGTTGAAAACTTACTAAAATTAAGTTGGAAACAATGGTTCTATAATAGTTACTTTTATGAATTAGAAAATAAAGACAAGAAAGAGACTCGAAAATTCACAATCTAATCTAATCTCTACCACTTTTCCAAAGTTGGTGAATCAACTGCACAGCTTTTCAATGTTTGTTGTTCAGATCACACAACAATTTATAAAATAAAAACATATTTATGGGAAACAGAAAATGTAAGAACACTGTGGGGAAATTTACATTTATTCCTTCATCTTCTGTGAGCAAGAAAGAAATGCATATTGTAAAATTTCTATTTACAAAGTGCTCTCAGACCATGCATGATCATCCACTTTCAACACTTCCTTCAGCCCAGAATACAATGAAGTGGCATGTATGCCTAGGTCACTGTTAACTCCTCCTCCTCCTTCCTGTTCTCTGTGATAAGCAGGATACTCCTTGAAATGCACTCCCCTGAGAGGAATAACTCTATCAGTACACATCAACACCAGCAATGCACAAATCTGTGCAGACCATTAGAAAAACAGATTGCCTTTCTTTTGTGTTGACTCAGGAGACCTTTGACTGACACTCAGACACTCCAGCATGGAGAAAGTACAGAGGCTAATATTTCAAAGTGTGTTGTGTCATGAATGTATACTAAAAATAATGAGTTATGTAGTATTCCCTAGAATTTACCTAACGTCACAATAGCATTTAGACAGAAATATGCTTTAGGTCTCTGGATTGAATCTGCATTTGATGAACACCTCAAATGTCCCTTGTAAATGCACTGTCATATTTCACAATGGGCCACCAAGTTACAAAGGCTATAAGTCATATACTCAAAGCTCCTTCAAATTTACTACACAGAATTTTAAACTTGTCCTTGATAATTCTCATAAAAGAAATAATTCATTGTAATCATGTGAATTATTATAAAACTTACAAGTAGGAGATGTATTTGTTAATGCTTGTAAAATGGAATCTGCTTCCAGAGTAGACATCATTTTCAACATAAGTTCAGCTTGCTGTTCAAGGCCAACTTCTAGACGAGCATCTAAAGCTACAAAAGGGAGGAGGAGAAATCTGAAGAGTTATTACTCATGGACTCCCTACTATAGAGATGTGTCAACATCTGATCAAAGAGGACGATGAGGCTCCTACTTCACAAAAAGAAATGCTGGCATGTGCTATCGAGGACTAAACCAAGGAGAACATCTGAGCAACCACTTGCTCTGATGGGAAACTACATGTGGAATAAATCAGTAACATGAAGATAATGGAAGGAAATACACTAAAGAAGGGAAGATGGCTTCCTCCTGACAAAAGAGGAGGGAAAAAAGAATCCACCACCACCAACAAAACCACCCTCAACAGATGATTATCAGAAATAGAATTAAATGTTAGCTTATCATACTAGGCACAGATACATGTGTAGATACACAGTCACATAGTAACATTAAAACAGTAATAACTACAATCCAAATTTGGTTTTTTTTAGACAAAATTTAAAACATAGGAATTATAGAAGAGACTACCTGTCAAATACAAGCAAAAGAAATCGTGAAATTGCAGCATAATCATACTTTGCCCAAGATCTAGAAAATGCTCAAAGAATAATAACGACATCATAGAGTCAGAAGCCACTTAAAGAGTCATATTAGTCATTCATATCTGAGACAATTTATATATCCAATTAAATGACAGTATTTTAGTAAGTATATCTAATAACAATACATGAAATAATCAAAATTACAAACATTAAGACAATACATAATTATAACAATAAAAATGAATCACATTAATAAACTATAAGCACCTAATTAAAACAGAAAATCAAGGACCAAGTTAAAATTTAATTAAAACCTATCTAGAAACATACTTAGTTTTCGTCTCTTGTATACACACACAGACACACAAATTAGGTTAAAAAAGAATTTACTAAGAAATTTAAGGCAATTCTGTAGATAAATATGTATATGTTATCTAACTGTATATTTTGATCTGCATAATATACTCTCCAAGAGGCAGAACACCTCACAAGAACCCCAATACCAGACACTGGAAGCCAACGTGAGCTGTTAGTCAAGGCTGTCCAAAGAGTCTCCTAAAACATACTAACTGTTTCTATTGCTTTTGGAAGCCCAGCAAATGTGGAAGGTTGAGTCCCTACTGCTGAAGACACCATGCATGTCAGAGGTCCCTGAGCTGGAACCGAGCTAATCCTCCCTAAGAATAAGCAGCTCTCTCCTGGAACTTAAGACCTGCTCAACAAGAGAGAAACCATGCCTGGTACCAGAAACCAAGCCAACTAAACAGTAGTGAAGTCCTGGATCTTGAAGAAGAACCTACGACCAACATTTTTCTAAACTAGCATAATCCATAACTACAATTAGAACATTAGTCCTTAATACCTACAGATAAAGTGTAGTCTTCACCACGTCAAGGAAACCTCTTTGTAGATGGAGACCATTATAGGAAACGATAACCAATCAAAATGCAGAATGGTAAACCCAATCCCAGTGAACACACCTAGAAAACACTCTTGTACCTAAGGCTTGGAAAACATTGTAGAAATGTGGGCAGAATGACTGTAAGAGCCAGGAGATCAGGGAGTTGGTTGGTAGTGAGACTGTGTTTCCCAGTAGTGTCAAATATTAGACCCATAAAGTCTCACCAACATGACCATACAAACTGCCTGAAAACATGCATGCAAGTGACTTTCTACAGACTGAGTGTGTTATTTATATATTCAGGAAGATTATGTATGTAAGGAAGATTAAGATGTAACTATATTGTAACCTTGAAGAAAAGAAGTTACAATAAAGTAATGTATTGTCACTTCACATATCAAACAATTATCAAATAGCTTAGAGAAAGAGATCAGGCTGGATCACCAATACATGGAAGCTTGTTCAACATGCCAACAAAAATAAATATGAATGGTAAAGAAAGAACTAGTGACAGCAAATTCAGAAACTGTACACAAAACTTAACTTCTCAAAAGAAAACACAAATATATAACTCTCTTAGTATATGCCTTAAAATGTTCTTATGCACACTTACCCTGAGACACTGACACACTGACAGTCTGGGATCCATTCTTCTCTGTGTTTGATGGTGGTTTTGCTACAGGCATCCCCAGGCCTCCAATGTAAGGATTATAATTATAGGTACCATAATCAGCACCCCAATAGTCATACCATGTACTGCTTATAGGCTTAAAAAAAAAAAGTTAATGTTTTTACTGAGTTATCCATACATACAGTACTGTAACCAGTAAGTCTACAAAATAAACTTTTTCCTCCTAAATTCCCAAAAGTTGGTGGAAGTGTATTAATTTACAAAATGATTCAGTAATATCCCGCTCATTTTCTGACAAAAAAGCATGTATGATTACAACCTAAAAGGTAACTGGCACTATTAATAATGTACCAAAGACCAATAATTCTATAAGTATTACAAGTACATCTCCACTAAAATGGAAGGAGAGAAACAGAAATGATCACAGCAAAAATGTGATCTTAGATAAGACTCCAAGAGGCTGCCTGAAGTTCAGGTAATCTATAACTAACATCTCTTGGTTTCTAGGAATTCTTATTATATAACTGTTCATGGCTATATGAGTTTAAGAGAAAAAAAAGTACTATATATTAAATTATCATTGTATCTTAACTTAAATTTTTAGAAGTTCATTTATTTAGTGTGAGACAATGTTAAGATTGGTTCTCTCTTTCAACCATGTGGATGCTGAAGATCAAAGCACCATTGTCATTAGAACTTTTAAATTTGTTGTGTTAAATTATATTAAAAATAAATATATTATAAAATGTATTATTATGTGTATTAGAGCATATGTCTGTGTGCCACACATGCCTAGTACCTGCAGAGGCCAGAGGAGGGTTATCCGGTCCTATGGAATTTGAATAACAGATGGTTATGCACCACCATAGGGTACAGAATATCAAGGCCAGGTCCTTAGTATAAATGCTAACACTCTCAACTGCTGAGTCAAACTTCCAGCCACCTTGCTATTGTTTCTTTGTTTTTTAAGAGTCACAAAGTACATACTGCAGCTTAATGTATGTCGTATGCTGAATAATGGGATACATTTGGTAGCAAAAGTGCATGGTTTTCCTTATTATTCCTGCTTGCCGTTACATTACAAAAGGATTTTCTAAAGTTTAATAACTTTTTCACAGAATCAACTCTTTTGTTGATTCTATATACTGTTCTTTTAATATCTATTTCTGTAATTTCTTGTCATCTGTGTTTAGGATTGACTATTTTTTGAAAGCCTCAAAATTAAGTTATTTATTTGATATTTACAATGTTTTTTATTATGCATACTTACTGCTATAAACTTTCTTAGAACTGTCTTGTATCTCAGAAGTTCTGATAGAACACATTTCTACTATCAACTGTCTCTGAATTTTCTTAGTTCTGCTATGGTTTCTTAGATGACACATTATTCAGAAATGTGTTTTAGTGGTTCCTTTAGTTTCTCTTATTATTGACTCAAGTATTACAGCATTGTGGTCTAACAAAACACAGGAAATTATCTCAGTTTGTCTGTATGTGTTCCCTAAGACTTCATTTGGATCATATGATGGACCATTTGGTAGAAAGTTTCACGTGATCCTAATACAATAACCTGTGCATTGCTTATCTATTGAATGGAATATTATATATACAGATCTCTTAAATCCAGTTCATACAGAGTGTATCTTAGTGCTGTGATTACTAGGCAAAATGTGTAAGATGCAATTATTCTAGCACAAAATACCTTAAAAACCTTGGCTGCAAGAGGATCCTTTTCTAAATCAATATCTAAAGGGTCAATGTCAGCTTCCATCAAATCTTGAAGTAGCTCAAGGTCAATTTCCTTATCTTTTTCCAAAGATGAGAGAGGAGGCGTACCTTCATGTAAGTAGAAAAGATTTTATTGCTAGAGTATATTATATTACATGAAACTAAAATGACACACATTGCTTTATGTCATAGAACTAAACACTTCATTTGCAAGACACATAAAAATATCTAAGAATTTATATTTAAGAATTATTCCAAATGAAAACTTATCACTTGACAACACTATAAAAACATCAATACAATATCGAATAGTGAGTTATTAGCTCTTCTTTTTTTTATTAGCTCTTCTCAAAGTGAGATAAATCTTACTATTCAAAATAATCATTAGCTTATCTAAAATAGGTTAATATTTTGTTACACTTACTATGTAATCCTCTTTAAAGTATTTCATACCATAATTATAGTAGTATCACCAAGCACCCAAGCTATAGCCAAAGACAATTAAGATGTAAGACTATTTACTTATAAAATCTCTACTATAAGAAATTATCTTGCTCCTACATGTGTTTTCTATAACTTACAGCGATCACCTTTTCATCCACTCTTCTCACATTTATAGAATGCCCAATTAACACAAGCCTTTACTAGTGTCTGTATATGTACATGAGAACCAATATATCATTTCTTTGCATTTCCCGACTTAAAGGGTTAGAGGTAGAGATATGTGTTAATTAAGCAAACTACACGAGAAGCTAAGAGATACGCTGATGGCAAAGGCAGGTGGACAAGCTTCTGGGCAGTAAAAATGAATTATATGCAAAAGAAGGGAATCAGTTGAAAGGACTGGCTTATGAGGGAAACAAATAATGTAAACTTACTGTAGGCTGTAAAGCGCATGTGTGTGTTTAATACTAAACAAAACCTATATTTTAAAAACTAAGGATTATCTAGCTTATAAAAGACATTTCTACATGCAAATTAATAAATACAAAATTTTTTAAATATATAAAATATCCCAATATTTGGCTATCAAAGACAAAGATATTAAGGCTTCCAACTTTGTCTTTAACACTTCAACACGTAAGTGATGGTTAATCCCATCTGTCAATTTGAGATCTGGAAGATTTGAGATCATCTTGGAGTCTAGCCTCTGGGCACTCCTATGGGAGAGTTTTTGAACTGGTAATAACTAAGATATGAAGGCCCACCCACTCCTGGTGCAACCACGCACTACACTAAGCTTCGACTATATAAAAAGATATAAAATGAGCTGGGCACAAGGATTCATGCATTTCTTCTTTCACATGTTATATGTAACTGGCTTAACAAGCTCTTGTCTCTATGACTTCCCCAGTGGTGAACTAAAACCTCAATTTATGAACTGTTTTAAACATTTTATGAGTGTTTTTCTACATACACACGCACGTACACACACACATGTGCAAGCCAGGTGCCTACATAAATAAGAAGAGATCATTTCCTGCAATTCATGGTTGTGAGCCACTACATGATGTTTCAAAAAAAGGTCCTGTCAGGAAAGCACAAAACTCAACTTTATATGTTGTTAACATTCCTCAACTGGAAACCCATTTTCATGTAAAAGACAGAATGGAGCTATTTTGAATATAACTCTGTAAGTCACCTGCTATCTCATGTGTCAAAGGCTCATCTATGGTCTCCAGCAACTGAACAGAAGACTGCTGGAGGGAGTCGTCAGAGTCACCAGCTGTTGCACCGACATCCTCGCTCACTGTGCCTTCTTCCATTGCTTCTGCGGCCACCGGAGCCAACAATTCTCCTGTGTTGGAGGAGATGGTCCTAACCATTTTAATAATTTATATGTTTTTATTACCTACAGGTAACAGATAAAGAAGCTAACAGAGTGGTCTTCTAAGGTCACAAAAGAACTAGTAGATAGCAAACTGCTTACAAATAATCAAACAAGGCTTCCCTACCCATGTACTCTAGTCATCTAGCAACTTTCTAAAATTACTGTTCCAGCTGTCAAAGAGCAGGATAAATGGTTGCTGCTGCAACATTTATGCCCTTAGGAATTCTCTTACATTTCCTTCAGATATTACTTGAGCAATGACCAGCTATTTCTGACATACCATAAGAGAAAAATTAATTGTGACAAACCTGCTAGAATGTCCTGCAGCATACAGGTTAAAGAATACTGAGCCCAGGCACCACCCCAAGAGATGTCTCCTCTATTGAAGTCAGTTCCAACAAGAAGCAACAACAGTCTTTCTAGCTGTGGCTCATTCACAATCTCACACAAGTGAATAGTTGGCCTGGTCGCATTTGCAATGCGTGCAAGAACCTGAAACACATGAAATCATGTGCCTAAAATACCAATGTAATTAAAAGAAAAAGAAACACTGTTATGACAGTTTTCAAAGCACATGTTTGATTTTTGTATAAATTACTTAAAACAAAATACAAAAAAACTTTGCACATTAAATATTGTATTTATTTGTTTATTTTCAAGACAGGGTTTCTCTGAGGTAACCCTCACTGTCCTGGAACTCACTCTATAGTCAAGGCTGGCCTGCCTCTGTCATGCTGACTGTTGAGAGTAAAGGAGTGAGATATCAGGTCCAGATTTTGTGACCCGTTTTAAATTTGGGTGAATATTTACAAATAAACAATGAATGTGTTGCAGGACAAAAATCATGGCATTCAAAGTCATTATTCAGTAATCTCATTTATGTTTATATACTTTCAATGTGAACTGATATAAGATTAAAAATAGGTACACCCAAATTATCTACATTTCAAACTCTCAAGTTCTGAACAAATAAAAAATTGCATCTGATTTTCTCAGGAACTAAGTAAAAAGTACTTTTTTAAACCTTTCAAAGCATAATAAGACAAGGAAAGTGCACATAAAGGAGAAAATAAACAAACAAACAACTCCTTTCTTAGTCATGTCAATCAGAAACTGCACTGCAGGTTACTTACCTTGCAGACAAACAGTAAGAGGTCTGCATGGCATGTGAAATCCATGGAGAGGAGAAACAGGACAAGCTTTTGCACCACTGAGATACAACGGTCATGGGACAGAGAAAACGGAAGAGGTTCTATCTCAGGACTCTCTTTTGTTGTTGTAACTTCAGTGTCTAAATTAGAACGAGACCACTCTGCTGTCCGGCGCAAGCGTATCAAATCCTTAAAATGCTGCATACAGAAATATACATGATTTAGAACAGTGTTTATTTAATTGAAACTTCTCAGTATACACTTTTGTAAGATGAAAAGATCTAAAATACAACTTCTAATGCACAAAATATTTATATATATCATAATCTTCCAAGAAAAAAAATAGATTAAGTGTTTTGTTTAAAACAACTGTCTCTTTGGATCAGCCTATGTCTAAGTGAGCCGGAACCTCTGATCTTCCTGTCTTACCTTGCAGATGCTGGGATTATAGGCATGAGCCTTCACACCTGGCTAAAGCGAAGATTAAAAGCTGTCGATATCGACTAGCATGAGTTCTCTTCTACTTAAAGTACAAGAAATAAAAGAATTGCATATAGGCCATAAAACAGACAAAACCTATTGTTTAAAACAAATCTTACCAAAGCACTGAATCAAACTATTTCAAAATCTAGAAAAGTATACTTTATAGAAGTGCAAAATGTGGGCTGGAGAGATGGTTCAGTGGTGCTCTTCCAGAGGTTCTGAATTCAATTCCCAGCAACCACATGGCGGCTCACAACCACCTATAATGAAATCTGATGCCCTCTTCTGGTGTGTCTGATGACAGCAACAGTGTACTCATATAAATAAAATAAATAAATCTTAAAAAAGAAAGAAAATACTAAATGTAGAAGTTAAAATTCAATGTTACCTAGGTGGTACATAAATATGGAATAAAGAAATGTAATGGGTGTTTATTGTTTTCTCTAGTCTTGCTTCTTGTAATCCATCTGCCTCAACCTATGTAATATTGAGATGATAAGCAAATACCACATGAGGAAAAATTAATTATATTAAAAAGAAACCACTAGAACTTAATTCTGATGTGGCAAAAACAGTTTTTTAGTCATATGCACAACTCAATCAAAGAAGATTTAATGCTAAATTTAAATCTTTGCATTATGTAACTGGAGAAAAAAAGAAGTGTTAAGTATTTACTTATTACTTTTCTTTACAAGGATAGAGGGATTATATTTATAATGCTTTTTATTATAACATGAAAACAGACAAGACCATCAATGTCAAATGTCCAATCTGTAAAAATCAAAGTAATTATTCGATCTCTAATTTACTGACTCAGAATCCACTCTGAAGGTTATGTAACTAGGCAGTAAAGTCCACACTACACTTCCTTCAATAAAGCTGAATGCTCTGATTTTGAATGCTGAGAAGAATAACATGCTATTTAGTTTCCCAATTATTATTAAAATTTTATGATTGCTTTTCAAGGGGTAAATCTTACCTTAGAGGTTGCCTGCTTCAGTTTTGCTTGCTCTACTAGCAGTTTATATGATGAGCCTTTGCTACTCTGTATTTTTTCTTTCTCCATCTGTTCCACCAAAGCCTTCTGTTTTGCCTTTAGTAGGTTAAGTTGCTTAAAATACAAATAAACAACTTAATCTTAAAAATACCAATGTTAAGAACAAAAAAGTAAATTATTACATTTCTCTCAGAATTCATATATCAAACAATCCTCTGAATAAAAAATTAAATTACCACAGTTAGAAAAATAGCTCAGCAGTTTGCTGATCTTGCATAGGATCTGGGTTCAGTTCCTAGCACCCACACAGCAGCTAGCCATGGAATTCCAGAGCCAGGAGACCCGATACCCTCCTTTAGCTTCTTCAATTACCAGATGCTCATTATTCAGGCAAAACTCACAAATAAAAAGTAAAAATAAGTTAAATCTACAAAGCAAAAAAGTACTGATATATTTGACATAGTTAAGGCCAAGAATACAACTCTGAAGAGGCTAGACATAAAATGAAACACTTACTTAATCATTACACACATAAACTACACAAACCTAAAGGCAACAAAATGCAACACTACCTATAAAAAGACAGAAGAAATTAATGAAACAAAGAATCTGAACACTCTCAGAACCCTCATTGACATGCCATTCCAATTTAGTAACCATTGTAGACTTCTTTGAGAAAGTGATAACGTACTAATATCAGAAAAAATATGTTCATTTATCCAAGCAAAGGGCTAAAACTATGTACTTAGAAAATTAAAAAAAAAAAAATTAAGAAAATTTCCTTAACACATCCAAATATCCTAGATGAGAAAATGAGTGCAGGTTGTCCCACAAACTTAAATAATACTTTCTAATATTCAAAAAATTAAAATCTAAAGTTAGAGGGGCACTAACGGTCAACTGGAGGCCATGAGGAATTTAAGAACAAGTGTTGTTTGTACAAAAACAAAAAACCAAAAAAAAAGGCATGGAAGGAAAAACAGAACAACAACAACAAAACCAAAATCACCAAACCTTTTAAACAAGCAAAACAATTCTTTAACAGTAGGAACAGAAAACCAGAAGTTTAAAAAATATCAAATTAAGTGAAGTAGATATGTTTGCCATTTTACAAATATGGTCACCAAAGTAGTAAACCAAAAACCTAGGCAGCTTGCTAAATGCCTTCCAAGATCAACTGATGATATCAAATGACAGACTCAAAAGTAAAACAAAGTTACAGACCAATTACCTGCTTATGATGAACAAGCTGCTTTCTGATTTTTCTGGAATATAATCTATCGAGGCTACTGCCTCCCTTGGAGGATCTATTTAAGCTCTGGGTATGCAAATTATTGTTAATAAAACTCCACTGGTTACCTGGAAAGAAAGTTTTTATTAATAATTCTTTTAAATATGACTTTGGAGACATTTTCATACAACAAAAACAAAACCACAACAATGTCAACCAAGACAAAGGACTTTAAAGACAGCTCTCTGAAGGTTAAATCAATAACTGACATCTGTATCTCCCTGAGCATTCCAGACACTTTGTCATAATACTTAAGATTCATTTATGGCCCACACCTTTAATTCAGGACTTGGGAGGCAGAGATCCAGGCCAGCCTGGTCTACAAAGAGTTTCAAAACAGCCAGGACTGTCCTATCTCCAAAAAAAAAACAAAACAAAACAAAAAAAAAAAAACAAAAAAAGCAAACAAACAAAAAAACAACAACAAAAACAAAACAAAAACCATTTTTTTAATTGGGTTATTTAGGTTTTCAGAGGTTAACTTGAGTTCTTTATATATTCTGGATATTAACCTTTATTGAATATAGGGTTAGTGATAGTTTTTTTTCCCCAATCTGTAGCTTGCCAATTTGTCCTATTAACAGTGTCTTTTGCCTTACAGAAGCTTTTCATCTTCATGAGGTCCCATTTATCAATTGTGTTCTGTTTAGGAAACTTCCCCCTGTGCCAATGAGTTCAAAGGCTCTTTCCCACTTTCTTTTTTATTAGATTCAATGTATCTGGTTTTATTTGGAGGTCCTTGAACCACTTAGACTTGAATTTTGTGTAAGGTGATAAATATGGATCTATTTTTATTCTTCTACATACAGACTGCCAGTTAGAGCAGCACTGTTTATTAAAGAGGAAGGAGGGAGGGATCTGGGTGAGAGGGGTCAGAGGAAAGGGGAATAGGATAAAGTGTTGGGGGTGATGGACAGGAGAGGAGTGCAGAGAGCCTGGAGAATGAATGGAAATATATAGCCTTAGGGGATGAGGTGTTGGGACCCTCTAGAAAGTCCTAGAGACTTGGGAGGTAAGAGGCTCCTAAAGAGAGATCTGGTGAAGGGCCATGTTGGACCACAAAGGTGACAAAAAGAAGCCCCTGAAACAGCCTAAGAAGGCGGCCTAGGAGATAGATGAGGAAGATAAAGCTTTCAAGCAGAAACAAAAGGAGGAACAGAAGAAACTTGAGGAGCTAAGGCCTCGGGGAAGGGCCTTCTGGCCACAGGTGGAATTAAGAAGTCTGGCAAAAAGTAAGCTGTTGCTCACATCTGAGGTGATGGTGACCCTCCTCTTCCATTCCTATCTAAACATCTGGATTCTCTGCCATAACATCTTGGCCACCTGACAGCTAGAATGAATGAGATGTTATACTGGAGCCTGTTGTTGTACATTGTAATAAGCTTTTGTAAAAAACAAAAACAAAAACAAATTGAATAATACAATGGCTCATTGTCTCTAGTGTTCAGCAATTCCTACCTCTGCTGTGAATTTTAAGTGAACCCAGTCTGCATCCCACCAGAGCCTATTGTTCCATCCTAACTGTACACTGAATTCTGTACAGCTTTGAATTAAACCAACTCATTTAAAAACAAAAAACAAAACAAAAACAAAAAACAAAAAGAAAAAGAAAAACAAAAGAAAGGAACAAACAAAAACAAAACAAAACAAAACAAAAAACCAAACAAACCAAACAGGCTCCCAGAACTCTCTGGGAATGACCTTAGCCAAAATGAGCAACACTGGAAAAAAGGAACTCGAAGAATCCACCTCCGGTAGATAGACAGGGCCTCAAGTGGAGAGACAGGATTACTAACTCAGTCAAAATTTCTGACCCCGAATTGTTCCTGTCTAAAAGAACTGCAGGGACAAAAATAGAGAAGAGACTGAAGGAAACTGTCCAGTGTTTGGCCCAACTTGGCACCTGTCCCGTGGGGCAAAGGGGAGCATGAACACCAAGGCCTGGTACTATTACTGATGTTATGGTGTGTTTACAGACAGGAGCCTAACATGGCTGTGCTCTGAGAGGCCATGCAGATACTTACACCCAACCATTGGATTGATGTCTAGAAACCACTGTGGAAGAATTAGGGAAAGAATTGAAAGAGCTAAAGGGGAGGGTGATTCCAAAGGAAGACCAGGAGTTACAACTAGTCTGGACACCTGGGAACTCCCAGAGACTGAGGTGCCAACCAGGCAGGATACATGGGCTGGTCCAAGGTCCTTGGCACACATATAGCAGAGGACTTCCTAGTCTGGCGTCAGCAAAAAAGAGATGAGCCTAAACTTTAGGGCCCAGGGAAAGGGGATGCTGGTAAAGGGGAATACCCTCTTGGAGGCAAGAGGGATGAGGAACAGTGTAAGGGGAGCTCTGAGGGGTGGAAGCTAGATCGTAAATTAATTAATTAATTAAAAACAAAACCAAAATAACCAAAAACTCAAAATAATTCATTTTTAACAACATAACTTTGATGTGTTCTACACAAGAAATAATAATAGCAACAATACTACTAATAAAAAGGTTTTGTACAACAAAGACAATAATAATTTGTAAAAGCACCAAAAAAGACTATTCAGATTAATGACTCCCAAAATGGGTTTAATAGTTCAAAAGGCAGGCTGCATAACTGCATTTACCCGTGAGTTTGGGAACACATCCATACTACTGTGCATGGTTCTTTCCCTCAGTCTGGCCTAAAGCCACTCTTTCTTCTCTGATCTTTTTTGTTGTTATTTTGACATAGGGTCTCACTATTTATACAGCTCTAGATGAACTTCACAGAGAAAACAATGCTTCTGTCACCCAACAGCTGAAATTAAAAGCACGCCCCTCCATACAGAACCCCTATTCTGATTCATTTATTTATGATTCTAAAATGTTATCAATTTCTGACACTCATTTATCATCTTAGTACAAAATGTCAAACCCTGACAACGTCTTCTCATCATTCCTTCTTGGTAATACCCCACATATAAATATAAAAATAAAATTTAAGGTTTCCAGTACAATTTATTATATAGGACTTAAAACTGTAATTACAGTTAAATCAATGTTAATGTTTACACCTTTATCCTATAACTGAGGAAATGGAATGATATACACACACTTTGTTCACACTAACATAAAATAAATTTTCCACATCTGAGAGTACTCTTTCATCGTCCCAAAACTAATAATATACCAAAGTACAGAACTGTATAGATTCTATTTGCTGTACGGACACATTGGATTTAGCTGCCTCCAAGCTTGTTTTAAAATCATTGGTAATTATAATGAATGCATTTAAAAACTATTGTGCTCTAAGCCTACTAAAAATTAGTAATAATGTTAAGAATTTCCAAGTTGAAAAATAAAGGACAATTGTCACTAATGAAAACAACTAAACTAAACTAAACAGTATTTCTTTAAAAATAGCAGACTACATTAAAATAAAACTTTAATGGAGAGAGGAAGGGATAAATATAATTAAAATATAGTCTCAAAAATAAAAAATAAACAAATAAAAAATTTAAATCCTCCACAAATCCCTTTGCCATAATCTCACTGATAAAAGTATTAAAGTATGGGAACAGGAGTAAAAACTATAGATGTGTTGACTAAAATTTATATCTAGACAAAGAAGTGTATCCCTAAAACATAAATTCTATTTTTAAGTAGATTCCTAAAGAAAATTAACTCATTTTACATGAACTACATACATCTGGTTATCTCCAGGCCAATAGCCAGATCAGGAACAATGTGGAGTCACTGAAAATCCCCACCAACACATTATTATAAACATCTGATACCTGTCAGAAACCTTTCCCTGTCTTTACCATTCAAAGGTTTCTTTGCAGCTGCTGCTTCATCTTCAACAGTGGCCACATAATCCAGTAACCTGGACACCAGCATAACAACCCAACTGATCATGGGAATATCCAGGACTCCTAGAAAGATGTGAGAAGGGAAGATTCAAGTAAACATGAGTTCTAAGGACAACTGAGAGACCATCTTACAAATCAAGAATACACTGCACCAAAAGCAATACCAAAACATTACAATATACCTTAAAACTAGACATCCACGGATACAAAGTGAGTAGAAAAAGTGAATTTAATAAAGAACAGAATACAAGGGGCTGGAAAGATGGCTCAGCGGTAAAGAGCACCAACTGCTCTTCCAGAGGTCCTGAGTTCAAATCCCAGCAACCACATGGTGGGTCACAATCATCTGTAATGGGATCTAATGCCCTCTTCTGGTGTGTCTGAAGACAGCTACAGCGTACTCATATACATAAAATAAATCTTTAACAACAACAACAAGAACAGGATACAAAAGAGGATATAGGACATACAGGAAACTAAAATAAAACATGTACGACACCTTAAAATTTATACTAATAATTGTATTCTATAGCTTATTTCATGCTCAAACAAAACCTATTTTTGGACAAAAAGAAAATGTGCTTTTAATGTTTATAAGATTACAAAAATGTTCAAGTTCACAATTCAGGAGAAAGAGGCAGGTGGATCTTTGTATGTTCAAAGCAACCTGGTCTACATAATGAAATTTCCAGACCAGCAAAATCTACATAATAAAATCCAGATTACTAAAACAAAAACAAGCAAGCAAAAAGATGGGTATGATGGTGCATAATATGAATCCCAGCCCTCAGGAAGCAGAACAAAAACCTCTCAGTTCAAGGCCTTCCTGGTCTACACAGCAAGGTTTAGGGGCAGACAGGCCCACGAAGTAAGATGGTGTCTCAAAAACAAACAAGGAAACTTCAAGATAGATAAAAAATAAACCATCTAAGTTTACAATTCAAATAATGGGTTGAAAAGACAACTTTCTTGTGGTAGTCAACAACAAGAAAGTTATTTACTCTAAAGCCTACATCAAAAAAATATGATTAAAATGAACTGCAAAAATATTTCATAGAAACAATACTTACAGAAACTATAAATACTAAAGAAAGTCACTTTATATAATACCTTCCGTCCTTCTGTGTATGGTTAACTCTGGCTGAAGAGGTGACAATAAATTATCCAAGAGATTAAGTAAGCTTTCCAATACTCCACTGTTACTAAGTGATCGCTGACCAATGCAGGAGAGTAACATAAAGACCCTGCAAACAGATACAAAGAAAATGACCAGTGAGAATCAATTTAAGTCATTCCACTTTTAAAGAAATGCATCCACACAGGAATTATTTTAAAGCATGTTTGCTTCTTAAAACCATTCAATGGTAAGTTATAAAGAAAAATTTCAATCAGGAGAAGTAATGTAAAATGAGTTCCTATTCTAATTATTGGTTGTTTTTTTCTAATGCTACCCCTAAGAAATCAGGCACTCAGCAGAGAACAAACTCTATTAGAACCTAAAGAATCACATTTAATACACAAGCATGATCTTATAGAAAACACACACTAGGACCTATAAAATCCCATAGATTGATCCAGAAAAATCTAAGAGGGTAGATAACACATTAGAGTTTATGCCCTTCATTTAGAACTTTCAAAACCATGAGACCTATTTCACATCTTTTCCATACTTACTAATCTATGTAAACAAAGCCTCACACTCTGACAATAACTCTACAGGTGAACACCATTTACAATAAACACCACTGATATCTCCAACCTACCTATCTTGTGGGAAGATGAGAAGCTGCTCTGAATTATACAGCTCCTGAAGAACATTAGAAAGAAACTGGCCCCACCATCTCTCACCACCACACAGCTGAACAAGGAGAAGACCAGTATGCAACCGTATCTTTGGGGTCCCACTGATACACAAGTGTTTAAACAGTTCTTCACAGGCCTGAGCATGAAAGGTACTCTGCAAAACTGCAGGAACAGAATGCCCTGCTGCAAGAAAGAAACAAACAACTTATCTAAGTGTATGTATGGTGTTAAGAGCAACAGCAGTACACCTACATACACATTTTCCCCCAGCAATCAGTAAACAATTATATTCTATTTATTTTGTGACTTACTTATTGCTTTTATATAGAAATTAGTTGTAAAATATTTACCAGTAAAAGATAGGACATACATTGTGTTTCTTATTTCTGTGGTCAGATTTATCATATTCCCTTACAAGTGAATAAGGAAGTAAGTATAAATGAAAAACAATTAGACATCTTAAGAGGGGAACTATAAACATGAATGAGCGACCCAGATAGTTCATGGTTAGAAAACTCTCCTACTGTACTAAGTACTGTACTACTTCTATGCAATTCTTAATATTTTCTCACTCAAATATGGATGCATAGTAATTCAACAAGTCTAAAAAATTAAAATTCATTTAAAAAATAAGAATTAAAATAAGAAGTAGGCAGATTTCTGAGTTTGAGGCCACCCTGGTCTACAGAGTTCATTCTAGGAAAGCCGAGGTTATAAGGAGAAGCCTTATCTCTAAAAAACAGAAACTTAGAATGAAGTGATTAGAACAAAAGGCATGAGGATGCAGTCAGTAGGATAGCACCCATTTGTCATGTGCCAAGCCCTATAACATGACAGTAACAATAAAAATCTTTATGGAGAAAATAAATGAGTGAATCTACAGAAATTTCTTAAGTACATTAAACAGAATATCAAACTAAAAATGTCTCCATAGACCAGTGAAGACCACTTAACTAGCATGTATGAACAAACAATTCATTCCCAAGCACCACATATTCATTAAAAAAAAAAAGATTCCCCAAAATGTAATTGTATGAACACAAAACATGCAGCAAAAAATAATAAAACATCCCCAGTCTCTAAGTCACTGAGCCAAATACAAACCATTGGAAGAGTGCAGAAGGCTGAGCAGGGTGTCCAGTAAGTATCTCACAATGGTGCGTAATTGCTCTGTGGATGACGTCTGAATCAGGTCTTCTGGACCTGATGTTTCACTCAACGTCTTCCGACTTGCACCTATGGCTACTCTGAGCCTCTGCACTGCATTATGAGCCAGATTTAGTTGAAGCTGTAGCTGAATACAATCTTGATAAGCAGAAAAAACTCTACTGTCTTCCTCAACTGCTTTGTCTGGTTTTCGCAAAAAGTACTGTGCATTGTTCGCACTATTGAGAGGAGGAAGATCAATACTCTGCAAAAGAGCTTCCAGACGATGACAGGCTAAGTTATATCTATGAGTAAAAATAAATGAACAGGCATTCCTTCAGTCTTCTTTTGTATCTACACACTAAAAAGTACATCTCTTAGAATATATTAAAGCACAACTACTATGAGGAATTTTTCTTGAGCCAGGTACTGTATGTAGCCAACACCTTTAATCCCAGGACTCCAGAGGAAAAAGTCGGCAGACATCTGTGGGTGGTTAACAGCCACAGTCACCTCTAGGCCACCCAGAAGTGTAGTCACTCTCTACAATAGAGACCCTATCTTAAACAAATAAGCAAACAAAATAAACTACTGTTCACAAATATTAATAAATGCTACTATCAATTAGCTAACAATATTCTCACATTTTCAATCCTGCTGTAATGTGCACTACTGTCCTCCTTTCGCTCTTTTCTATGTAGATACAGAAAACATTCCTTGGCAGAAACAATTTAAGAAAATATATGAGCACATTTCTATTAACCTGCACTGTATATCTTCCTGTAGAGCAACCATCATTGCTAAATGCTGGTCAATTTCTGGCTGATTGGCAGATTCTCCTTCGCCTCTGAGAGGATCATGCATCAACTTCAGTTCGCTCTCCCAAGGTAAGATATAGGTATGACCATAGTAAAATCCTAAAGGGATCTTTGCTCTGGCATTTGTGCTTCCATAGCGTCCAATGACAGTTATCTGAAATGAAAAATTACAAACACACATGTGGTGAAATTTAAAAATCTGAGCTAAGTATTTTGAAAGATATAGGTGTAATCTTTAGTAATATGCCAATGTACTACTTAGAAACATAAAAAACAGTTACTGTCTTGATGTTCTTTACCTTCATGAATCTGCACACAGGTGGAGGTAATAAGTCGTGAAGAATTAGAGAATGGGTACTTATATCAGTTGCCACTACCAAACGCCTTCCATCTACTTCTTCTCCTAATGTCCATATGTCAATTGATAAGGAGGCCAAGTCTCCACAAGTAGGAATCAGTACGTCTGTCAACAGTATAGGTCTTCCAAAATCCAGGGTCACAAATCTCCTGGCTCCTATAAAGGAAAGAGAAGCATGTGAGCCATCAAAAAAGGATCAAGTGACTAAAGTATACACTCAAAACATATTAAAGAATTCTTCTTAAAATAAAAAATCAAGTTATTAAATGTAAGAGAAGTAGCTAAGTAAAAGTAGCTTTATCAATATTTATTCATAAATTCTATAATTGCTTAGTATGTCAAGCCTTGAGATTTAACCCTAAACTTGCCGAAAACTCTTTATAGTTTTGAAAAACCTGAAGTCAAAAACATTAAGATTGTTAATACAAAAGCAGTCAAGTATAGAGTGAAACCTCAAATGTATTTCAAATATTAGTTTAACACCTAAACCAGTGAACACATTAAAAGGTAAACCTATAAAGTCCCAATCTGAATATTTCTTGTGTTAATTTCATCACTAGATAGACATATCAAAATTGCACTATGTAACTTTACTTGTGAAAGTCTTTTAACTTCTGAGGCAGGGGCCTATTATTTTGGGTTTAGTATGTATAGAAAATTACATGGTAATGCTATCTTTAAAAAATACGACTCAGCAGTTAAGGGCACACACTGCTCTTCCAGAAGCCATGTTTGATTCCTCATGGGGCTCATATTATTCAATGATGTCCACAGGTTAAAAATCAAACTACAGTATAAACAACTGTTCACAAGCAGAGGAACAGAATTTTTCTCTACATGTTATAAGCACTAATGCTACTACCAATTTATAACTAAATGAGAAGAAAATAGCAAGAAAATTTTATGAGTTCTAGAGCAAACATGATTCAATTGTTCATATTTTTCCTGTTCCTATAGTATAAAACTAAAAGCCAGCAAATGAGAAGGTTAAAAGTAGCTAAAACGTATCTGTAAATATGCATTCTTCCATCCCAATTACAGACTTCTGGAGTGCTACATGACACGAATGTAGGTATGATGCTCATTTTAGGTTAGTAATGGCAACAAGAGTTTAAGCATATCATTTGTATCATTTATATTTCAACAGGAAAAACTTAGATACAAAAAAAAATGAAACTACCCAACCCAAACAATTTACATCTTTTGTAGTTAATTACTCTCAGTAAAATGCACTTACCTGACAGCAAATGTAACTTATTTGCAATAAGTCATAAAAGGGGCACAAAAGAATAAGCAAGAAAAATAATTTTAGAAATGCAAAGATTACCTGAATGCATTCGCTCTATAATAATGGACTGGTGAGGTGGTGGCTGAAGAAAATGTGAGGCGTGAGAAATTGCCAGGGCCAGACCAGAACCAAGTGGATTCTAGACAAAAGCAAAAACAAGAAAATCAAAACCAATATAACTCTATACTAATACCTATCAGTCTATAAAAAAAGAAAAGAAAAAAAAAAACCTCCTAACCATAACATTAAATTAATAAATCTCATTTTCAGATATACATTTAGAAATATTTTATAAAATCAAATATGACCTGATATACTTTCATGATAATTTAAACATTTGACTCTGAAAGTTAGAATTTATTTAAAAATATAAGATTCTGTCTAAGTTAACAACTACTTACAACATCATTTACCATTCTATTCTTGTTGGAATTTTTGTTATGTGCAGCAAGATTCACTGCTGGAGGATCAATGACTGAGCCTGGAAAAAGCTGTGCAAGTTCAGCATTAATCACAACAGAAACTGCTTCATTGGGCGGAGTGAGTGGTGGAGTCATAAAAAGTGGTGTTGTTTTTGGAGTGGGTGGAATAACATCAGATGGATGGATGAAAAATCCAGGAGCAGCCACTGGGTTGGAAGGCACAGCGTTATGAACAGGACCTGCTGCTGCTGCTGCTGATGCAGCTGCTGCAGCTGCTGCTGTTGTCTGGTGCAACTTTGCTTCCAGCTTTGCTTTCTGTAAAAGAAGTAAAAGCATTACCTATAGAAGAATCCTGACTAAGTTGTGAAGAACACTTGATGATTATATATAATAAAGTTAAATGAGATTACAAGACCCTGGTTACTGAAGATAAAACTGGACTCAAGAACACATGAAGCACTTTAGGAACACCTTAGGAACACTTCTTAATGTACTGTACTAAATTTTCTTATGTATTAATGAAACTAGAAAGTGCTCAAAAACTGAAAAGCATTTAAAAAAATCAAGTACTGACTAAAAAATATATTCATATAGTTTTATGTAAAAATTATTTTAAAATCTGAAAAAAAAGTACTGACAAAAATGTATTGTATAATTTTATGCAAAAAATGCTTAAAATCTGTACATTTATCTTTGTTTTATAAAATAAAGTTGTAAAAAAAAACTGAAAAGCAGAACAATTAAATATAAATAATGAAACCAGTCTGCTCAAAACAAAAAGTACCAACATGAATGCAATGTTAACTGACATGATACTATTTCTCAAGCAGAATTTGCACAGGTTGCACTTAGTCAGCAATTAAATTGATAAACCACGTTATCATAATGGCTGTACTTAGAATCAAATTAATGTCCTATATTTTATAAGGTCCTGTAGTCTCAAATCCATGAAAACAGAAACTGGTAACTATATAATGTTTCTCCAAGAGTGTTTTAACATATAAGTAGAATAAACTTCAAGACTACAAAAAAAGTATCATTTTTTTCAATCACATACTAAATAAAATACATTCATATAATTTAAAACATTTACATATCACACAAAGACATTACCTCAATTTTTTGTTGAAAGACTACACAAAAAGTATCATTTTTTTCAATCATATACTAAATAAAGTACATTCATATAATTTAATACATTTAAACATATCACACAAAGACATTACCTCAATTTTTGTTGAAAACGGATTAGCTCAGATTGGACAACCTACTTTCCTTTATGAAAATAATGGTCATTTTTACAGTACGTTTCAGCTTTTGAAGTTTAGAGACAGCATGAACAAAGAGCCAAATAGTCTCCAACCTGTTGCTGAAGCTTCAAAAGCTGCTGCTGTTTCTCTTGCAGCACCTGTAGCTGTTGCTCGGCTGAAGCCATTGCATGAGAGAGAGACTGCAAAGCTACCTGGGCTGCTGAACTCAGAGCTGTCGAGGCTTCCCCAACTGTGCCAGATGACAGTCCACCTACTGCAGGAGTAACCCCGAAGGAACTCACTGGCATGAGACAAGGGAAAAACAAAACAAAGACACCAGGATGAAGAAAAGGTTCACAGAGGTACACAGTCAAAATACACAACTGTCACTAAAGCTATATGCAGTATATAACTTTAAAAAAAGTGGTTGGGTTGTCACTCAGTGACAGGGTACTTGCCTAAAAGGCTAAGAGACAGGAGCTCAATCACCAGTATCACCATATCCATATGAACTTTGCAATGTAGTGATACTAACACTGATATTCAAATTCTAAGGGGATGCTGGAGCAAATCCCATATCAAACAATTTTAAGTCGTTTTCTTTTCAGTTCACAGTATTTCTGGTATAGAAGAATTATGCTCACAATAATAAAAAAAATCCTCAGAAAAATTAACAGTAACATTAGTTTTCTTATACAGTATGAAGGTTCTCTCAGTCCTCAAAAAAGCTACCCACTAAGTAGGGCTTGGTACATGTGTTTTTAGTACCATCATTTGTAGCAAGTGGATCTGTTAGTTCCAGACCAGCCAGAGCAATGTAGTAAGATACTGTCTCAAAAAATAAAATTGAAAGAGCTTCCCACAGAAGATATTTAATTCCTCTTTTAAAGAAAAGATTTATTTTATGTGTAAATGAGTGTTTTCCCTGCATACATGTCTGTGCACCACGTGTATTCATGGCTTGACAGAGATCAGAAGTCCCCAGAAATAAATTTATACAGTTGTAAAATATGCATATCCTGATGCATATGTAATATGCATACATATGAATTGTATGAATACCATGAATTGAATCTTGGATCTTTGGAAGAGCAACAATTGCTCTTAATCACTGAGCCATCTCTCCAACCTTAATCTCCTTATTTTAATCTACAGAGTAGACAAAGGTGAGGACTACAGAGAATAGACAGACAGACTGAAAGACAGACAGATAAAACCTTATCTTCCACCTCTTGTGCTTACTCCTAACAAAAAGCAAAATTTGACTTTTTCAATGTAATTCAGCATTACATTATAAATGAATACTTTTCCAATTAATATTTATTAAAAACATTGAGAATTAGAAATAAGATTAATTTCATAATTTATTTTAGTATACCAGCATAAAATAAAAAGCAAATAAAAATGCTAATATTTTAATATTTGTATTATTACAGATCTTTTACTACAATGTTTCACTGGGGAAGGGTAACTACTATAATGAATACACACTTTGCATATATAACTTACTATATGACATGTATATCTATATATCTAGATTTTCTAAGGCAGGATTCTTTTTAAATCTATCTTGATTTCTAAGGCAGGGTTCTCTTTTAATCTATCCATCCATCCATCCATCCATCCACTTACCCACCCACCCACCTCCCTCCCTCCCTCCTATTTACTTTGGTTTTCCAAGGCAGAATTTTTGTGGTTAGCCTGAGCAGTTGTGGAAAGTCCTCTGTACACTAGGCTGGCCTCTACCTCCTGAGTGCTGGGATTGAAGGCATACCATGTCCAGCAACTAAAAGACACACTTCATAAATTACCACGCTTCCAATAAACTACATGAGACAAATGTCCTGACTCCAGTCTTTAGGTTAAGATACAATGATACAGAGTAGCTAAGAGCACAGTAGTGAACCGGGTTTGGAACCAGAGCTATTGTAAACATGAACATACACAAACTAATTGAATTTTCAAATCAGTAAAGGTAATTAGGCAGAATATGCTACTGTCTTATTCTATATATGAGATACTATTACTATCTCATTCATAGATAATACTCATTCTTAATCTATTCCCAAAAGTGGGGAAACTCAGGCAATTTGGTACTATCTATCAAAAAGCTCTATTTATAAAAAGAAACACAGTATACACAGATACTACCTATATGAGGAGAAAAAAGAAATGATGTTTTGCAGGAGGGAATAAACCAGAGAGACACTGAATAGTTTTCAGACAGTATGTTATTATTTTATTACATTTTTAAAGCTTTCTTTTTATATGAATATTTTGCCTTAATATTTGAATGTACCTACCAAATGTATTCCTAGTGCCAATGAAAGGTAAAAGAAGGTACTAACTCCCCTGAACTAAAGCTTCAGATGGTTGTCAGCCATCATGCAGGTACCAGAAACCAAACATGTGTCTTTCTATGCAGGAGCAGCCAGTGCACTTATCCCCTGAGCCATCTCAATCGTCCAAAGTATTTTACATTTCTTATGCTCTTCAAAACATAACTAATTCAAACATGAATTTTCTTAAAACTGATACCTAATCTGAAGACACATTCCAAGAAAAAAAACATAATTCATAATAGCTTTCTGATAGCCTTATAAAATGAATACAGTGTAAGAAAACAATCAGCTTTGACCTTATCAGAATCTCAATTCATATTGTCATCTTCACATTACATAAACTAAACTTAGTGGCTACTTCTACAATGGAAAGGTACAAAGCAAAACTTGAAGTAAAATACACTAAAATGATTTAACAAAAAAAAAAAAAAAAAAGGAAAGAAAGAAAAAGAGAATATGAAAACCATAAACAAAACTAGCTATCATCTGAAGGTTGAAAATGGCTATGGAAACACAGACTCTACCTTACTCTTTCTTTTACTTTCATTCTGGCTCATATGTCTCATAATAAAATAAATACACATGAACACACACACAAAATACACATAAAAACAAAAGGATTTAAGGGAATGCTTTACTGGGTAAAGGAAAACAGCCTGAACTGACTTTGAATATGAAACTATTCACAGTATTCCCAGCAAACATCCCTCTCTCCCACAGGTCTTCTACTTACCATGCAACAAAGATCTACCTTTAAACGGTCATGTCATTTTGTGGTTACTGAGTGAAAATGTAGTAAGAAGGTATATACCAGTAAACGTACTTGCATCGTCCCTCTCTATTCTGGTTCCATCACTAGTTGATACACAAGTGAAGTGAAGGGGCTCGACCTCCAAAAGTCCAGTGAGAGATGTAAAACTTCCCTCAGCGGCTGTGCAGCTGCTGACTTTTCCATTCCCTAGTGCACAAAGAAAAGCCTCAGAATGCATGAAGATAATCTACAAAAGCAATGAAGCAGCAATAATGGTGACTATTTAGCCAACCTTAATTAGCTTAAAATACACAAAACTCACATGCTACTTCAACAAAGGGCACACTAAGAAAACCCATAAACAGAGAAACTAACTTCCATCATACAAATGCAGAGCTGAATGAAAGCAATTTGGTAGGAATTCTCAGTAATAAGAACATTACAGTATGTGTGAGCTAAATGTTTTGAGCAGTAAAATTATACTGAAATGATTACAATAAAAAACATCAAACTGGATCATAACTGTTTTAAATATTGAAAACTGCTTTTATGGTTTTAATATCTGCATACATCACTATAAAGAATTCTTAATCTGCACTTCTGAAACACCCTAAATTCTGAAACTTTTTGACCACGAACATGATGGACAAATGTTTCAGGTTTTGGATTTCCAAATTATATATATATACAATCTATGCAGTTGTTTTTGTTTTTGATAACAGACGAGTAATTGAGAAATTAAGTAAAATGGTTTTAACAAATCATCACTGTTGCATGTTAGTCAAAAATGCCACCGTAAAGAGAAAAGCTCAACAAGATGCTAAGTCTTCATTATCTGAAGGAGTGGAAGGGTTCAGTTTTTTTTGGAAAGACTGACCCAGACTAGTTCACTCCAGTTACTTCTATTCAATCATTACACAAATTAACTGGGGCTGGGAAAGTTTCCAACTACAAAAGTTATCTTGCCCTTGCTGCCCAACAAAGCAGACAACCCATACAAATGTCAGTCTGTTTTGACGATGGCTAGCCATAATCAAAAGTAAGAACTCTAAGTTTGCCAGAAGTGTCTTAGGACCAAGGTTTGGGCAGCTGCAAACTCTCAAGTAGCACCAAGTGTAGACTTTCCAGGCAGATACTTCTTTAAGGTTCAAACCATCTCAAAACAATTTCTCAGTCTCTACTGATTAACCCAAATGTAACTCAAAGCCAGACACAAAAGCTACACTTTATGTATCATTACATATCCTATAGGCATTATGGTTAGGTTCTTTAAAAAAACAACTTCAGTTTCTGAAGACAGAATGTATTATTAGATACAATAGAGATGAGAACTTAAAACTCAGTACCTGACAATAAGAAAGATGAACTGACTATGAACACAGACTGTTCATGTCTCATTCACTTAATAAAAGAGGTCAGTACCTGAAAGAACATCCGATAAGTCAATCTCGTCTGACTGGACGCCAATGCTGCTATTGTATACATTTTTACAAGAAGAGCCATTCATCTCCAGGTCAAAAAGGACTGGATCAAATGGGGAGCTGTATAATCCATATCTGAGAAATGAAATAATGCATTAAACATTTTACGTTTCAGCCATTTAATTTAAAAATTACCTATTCAGTTGTCAAAGCAGTTTTACTAAAGGGGCATCAAATTCAGTGAGCACGGAGAAAATTACACTCAAAACACTGTCCAGAGAGTCAATACAAATGATTAAATAAGCCGGGAGCTAACCCAGCAAGACTGTACTGACAGCATGAGGTATGAGAGGGAGAAACAAAAAAAGAAAATAAACACTCTTTTCTCCCACTCTATCACTATAATGACAATGGAGAAAATAAATACTTTAGGAAAATTTTCATCAAAATCAGAATTTATGAATAAAGTTGTTATAAAAGCAGTGTTCCAAATAAGAAATGCCCAACTTCGAAAGCTGAAGACTAGGGGATAGAAAGAGCTTGATGGTAAAGAGTAACTGCTGCTGTTGTAGAAGACCCAGAGTTTGATTCCGAGTACCCATATTGTGGTTCTTAACCAGTCGTAACTCCAGGTCTGGGTTATCTGTAACCTTCTTGGGCATCCACAATCACCAGTTATGCATGTGTATATATGCACATGTAGGCACATGTAGGCAAAACATTCATACATGAAAAATAAAATAAAAATGTAAAGACTGCAGACTAGCTGGGAATGGTAGAGCAGGTCTTTGACCCCAGCACTCATGAAGCTGGTGGTTCTCTGAGTTTCCAGGACTGCTTAGGCTACAACAGAGAATCCATGTCTCAAGGTAGAGGGAAAGCTGATGAGGGGGAAAAAAAGTTTAATCCACACTTTTGTCATTTCACTATGTTAATTAAAAGTTTAAAAATCAACGGGCAGTCAGAAGAGTTTCATATCAAAGTAACAAGAGATTTACATAATTATACCTATAAAGTTATCCCATTAACAAATAACATTAAATGTCTCTTGTATTAAGTAAAGTATCCTTAAATGCTAAATACAATTAGGGTCAGAAAAATCAGACCCAACTTGCGGCTCATAGCCATCTGTAACTCCAGGCCTGGGGATCCAACAAATCTTGTTAGCCTTTGTAAGCACTGCATGCATACAGTGCAGACATAACATGCAGGAAGAAAAACACATAAAATAAATGTAAAGACTAAAGTTAGCTCTCTGTATAAACATTATAGACTGTTACTAATAGCTTAAGGGAATAATTCTAGAAAAAAAAAGAAAAGAGGACCTTCGACTCATATTTAGAATGGTTAGCACAAACTAAGTATTCTTTGTAAGGTAAAACAGTGTTTCAGGCAAACCTACACTGAACAGTGCTGTGCCCAGTGCTCACACCAGGTGTTAAGCATACCTTGTTTGAAGCAGAGCCTCCAGTGGAGTCAGCCTGTCCTGCAGCTGCCTGGACACAGCAGTGAGCAGAGCTGCACAAGCTGTGCTGCATCCAGCCAAGTCCTCCTCCTTCACGTAGTTCAGCAGTACAAAGTACCAATAGACAGAACCTGGAGACAACAGCCAAGCCACGTCCATCATCCTCATCTCTACCACACAGAACTTCAGTTCACACATTTAAAAGTACAGCTACCTTTGCTAGAAAGACACTTGCTTGTTCAGGAAAGATAATCTTTAGGAAGAATGAACAAAGAGTTCTAGAACATTAATAATATAAACATCATCCTGAGAAACAGTCTTAATTTAAGAATACAGGGCTGGTAAAATAACAGAACAGGAATGGGCACTTGTCCGACAAAAGCCCAACAAAGATTGAGTTTAATTCCCAGAACCAACACTATATGTAATCTTAACCTCCACATATTCACTGTGGCATGCATGGCCTACCATTCACGAATGCACAAATGTTTTCCAATGGAATTTATACTATTTTTCAGGAGGGATATATCAAGCCAGGCATGGTGGTGCACACATCCTTTAATCTCAGCACTGGGGAGGCAAAGGCAGGCAGAACACTCAGGGCCAGCCTGGTCTACAAAGCAAGTTCTAGAATAGTTGTGGCCACATAGAGACACTATGTTTAAAAAAAAAAAAAAAGAAAAAGAAAAGAAAAGAAAAGGAAAGAAAAAAAAAGAAGAAGAAGCATATTAATGTGAGAAAGAACATTTGTGAATAGCCACAAAAGCAGAGACTGGAAGGACCAAATCAGAATTCCTGAAATACTGTTTCTCTATACAAAATTGTTCTAAACACTGGGTGGCAGTGATCTTCAAGCAGTACACGTTAGCAAATGAATGGAGTAGCACTCTAGACTGTCAGTTAGATATAACCCAAGCAGCATGAATAAAAGGACCACGGCACATTAAATAGATGCCTTAGCAAAGAAATTTGAGTACTAAGAACGTGCTCAGAATGTAAGCAACCTACGGAAAGATCAAAGGTTACTGCAGTGAACAAAGGAATGTGAAATGCCGTATTTTAAATAAGTAGCTCTCAAGCTTCGAGGTGCAGATTCGTGGTGGTCATATGTTGGATATCCTGCATATCAGACATTTACATCATGATTTGTAATAGTGTCAAAAATTAGTTTTGAAGTTGCAACCAAAACAAAGTCATGATTGGGGTTGCCAGGAAAACAAGAAGACTGAGAACCACTGTCTATGTATTTAACAGTTTAAGTCAAATTATGTTCAAGGGAAATATAAACAGTCTAAGGTAATGAAAACCCCCATTATTTGTCAACCAACTTTAAGAAAAATTTCTCTGGTTTACTACAAAGGTCAAATCCCTGTGAAATACATGAATGAGTTAACTACTTCTAAAACAGAAACCTACTTCAGTAATCTCTGCACTTGGGGAGTAGAAACAGCAAGACTAGATTAGATGTTTAAGGGAAACCTCAAGTTAAGTGAGCCTGAGCTCATACTTGGAGATAAGCACACAAATGGATAAATAAACTAGATATTACAAGACACCATAAGAAATGCCTATAAAAACCACTAGACTATAGAGATAGCTCAATAGTTAAGAACACTGACCCAGAACCTAGGTTTGAAACCCAGTATCCCTTTGGCAGCCCACAATCCCATGACTGCCACCGTCTCCCCCTAGCCACCTAGCACTGCATACACAAAATACTTACATGTAGGCAATGCTTGTACAAAAAAAATCTATGTGTGTACAAACACACTTTGATTAAAAAGCCAAGTCAGAATTCCTTCACAGTAACAGCAAAAGAACTAATACAAAAGTCTCTATTAACTTGTACATGTACTATTAGTGGGAATGAACTTTATAGCATTTATTCTTGAAAGGCATTTCTATGGATTCTCCACAGGACCCTTTAGGGTCCTCAGTTTTCCATGGTCACTCTCAATAACATATAACATATCTGAACTATTTATCTATGACATTTCCCGAGCATTTCTGGCACTTCAGTCTGTAACATATGATCTACAGTCCGTAAACTAAACAATTTGATAATTTTAACGTTGCAGAAGAGAAACATCAAGATGACCTGAGACTTCCTGTGCATCTTATCTACTGCTGATGTTTACATTTTAATCCTCTTAATTTACTATCATTATGTGCATATGAATGTACCTGTAGATGCAAATGCACAGCATAAGTGCAGAGGTCCAAGTGTGCATGTTGTGCTTGTAGGCACATGTGAAAACCGAGCACAGTCTCTACCATGTGGGTTCCAGGGATGGAACTCAAGTCAATAGGCATAGCATCAAGTGTCCTGAATTACAGAGACATCTCACCTGTCCCTCCTATTACTAAAAGAAAGTTTAACAAACCACAAGTTACTAACCAGTCAACAAATACATATAAGGTGGTGAAATGGCTCAGACACTATAGCGCCTACTATGTCAGCAGGGAGAACTGAATTGTAATTTTTAGAAGTGGAAATGATGCCCTAGCTACCAATGGCAGGCAGGAGAGCTGGTCTGGGGGTCATGAGAGTGGGAAAGTTGGTCCTATCCCTGACCAGCTGCAACACTCAGAGCTGGCCTGGTTGCAGGGGGCACGAAGGGGTGGTGTGTGCAAGTGAACCTGTATGAGAGCTTATGAGGTTGGCTGCTGCAGCACTTGGGAAAGTAGGCCCTGATTATCACCTGGGTAGCACAGAGGATGTGTCAGCCCTGAGGGCATGAGATGGGGAGAGCTGTCTAACCCTTACTGTCTTGGACATCGGATGACCTAGCCAGGGCAGTGCTGCAAAACTTCTACCATCCCCAACCCAAAACCTGTGTGGGTGCAGGAGAGCTGTCAGGTTAATCAGCTCAGATCCCTCTCAGGCCCATATCCAACATCTAGAGTTGGCCTACCCCACTTACGAACTGCATGAGTCCATGAAGGGAACAGTCCTACAGATCTAAAACTACAGGGTCTCCATGAGACAGGGTAACAACATCCAAGAGAAGTCCCAGTAAGGTTATTGATAGTACAGTAGAAGCCAGAGTCCTCGAACCAGACAAATAATTCATTGTGATGAAAATTTGCAAGCAAACAAGTGTGAACAAAAGGGTATAATGTGGGACACACTGTGACATAAAACAGATTTCAATACAAGATTTTTTTTTCCTGTTCTTGGGGGAAGGTTGCAAGGGCAGCAGGCAGGTAAGAAGAGATGAGCAGGGTTGAAGTATATAATGTGAAATTTACAAATAACTGATTAAAAAGTTAAAAAAAGAAATAGTAAGGTGGACAATATTTTTCCCTGACACACGTTTTCTCTGTATAGCCCTAGATATCCTGGAACTCACTCTGTTCAAGGCTGGATGGCTGGCCGGCCTAGAACTCAGAGATCTGCCTGCATCTGCCTCCCAAGTGCTGAGATTAAAGGCATGTGCCACCACCATCAGGTATTGGACAACATTTCTGAGAAATTACACCTGAGATTCTCTGATGTCCCCACAAATGTACCTACACAAATAGGTGCATCTACACATGCCCAGTAACAAGATATGAACTAATAATCCAGATCAACTATAATAAGAAAAAGAATAACTTAAACTATTCACTATAAATATTTGTTATTAAAGTGACTTTACATACCACCAGTTGCAGCTGCTGGTAAAAAGCACATATTATCAAGTAAAGCCTTCAACAGAATTGATCCAAATCCAGGCTGATAGGGGTCGCATTTGCCATTACTGGAAAATTGTTTATTAAGAGATTTAAAGACATTATTTATGATTTAAATTAAACTCTAAACTTGTCATAGTACTTAAAAAAATCCATGTCCCCAAGAGTCTTCTCCCATGTTAGGCCATCACCATTACTAATACACAGTTATCCCTCTTAAATACTTCCTAGACAATAAAGTTTCAGAGTTTAAGCTGAAGAATCAAGACTGCTAAGTAACAAGAATAAGGCAGTAGACAATCAAGCAGTAAGAGTGAGGGCTCCACTCATCAAATTCTCATGAAGTAATTACGCCAGCTGGCTTAATTTAACATTGCATTTCACCCTAAGAAACCCCAAATTCTTCTTTAGGACCAGAGAGAACATCAACTGTTGAAAAGTTACTCATACATTTCTGATGAGTCAAATTCCATTATAGACAAGATATGAGCACCAAAGCACAATTACAGTTACAAAGTATGCTTTCAAATAAAAACACACCAACCTAATGCACAAGGCTAGAAACCGGGCACACTTATGTGCTATACTCCGTCCTGCCTCAAAGAAGCAAACTCGTACAATGTCTGAAAGACATTTTCGTGTTTTTGAAAGTAGGCACTCGTTTCCTTCCTTTGAGCTGCAAAACAACAGCAAACAGATTCATTTTGGACTCCAAATCCTAACTGTCAAAGGAAAATCATTAAAGCAAGCAAAATCCTAATTATTAACCTGCCAGGTCCATTTGAATGGACTCCTGCTAACCAGCAAAGAGCATCCAACACAAGGCTCTGAGCGTGTTCTGTAACCTGTCCATCATCTGATCTTCTACAAAGAGTGTTAAGAAGCTTCTCATGAAATTCTGAAAACTGTAACATGGCACAACGCTGAACCCTAAAAAAGAGAAAATATAAACACATGTGGTTTTATACATGTATTTATATATGTATTTTATACATGTAAATACAATGTGTTTACACCAATGAAAACAGAACGATCATACTACTGCTGTGCAATATAGAGGGTTATATAGTGTTTCATTTCTAATAATGAATATAAAAAAATAAATTTTCCAGTTCTGGCATGTAGTTCAGTAGTAGAGAATGTACCAGAATGTTTAAAGTCCTAACAATGCAAAGAGAAGGAAAAAAGAAAACAGGATAAGAATGATTTCATAATAGTCTTATGTGCTGTATAGAATTTGAATGCTGTTTACAATAAGTAATGTGACCTAAGAGAATGTAGATGTGTCCTTATATTATGCTTTTCCCATTTCTCACCTTTCATCATACACAGTAAGTATTATACAGCACCATTAGTAACGTTCTCAGTGACTGCAATTTACTTAGAGAATGAGAAAGCAAGCAAGGACTACCAGGGAAAGAAGTTCAATCATGTGTTTGTTTATACTTTTGTTGCAATAACAGAATTGCAATATACTTAGAGGCAAACCTTAAATGCTTAGTATGTAGGAGTTGGAGGCAAGGGTTCAACTCAGTATCAGGCTAGAAGTACCTGAGACTTGTTTTAAAACAACAGGAAAAAAAAAATAACAGACTAATAAAATGTAATTACCTTTCCTTACAAATTGAAGTTTTCTTAAATCTCCGAATGGTGACAGAGACCTCTTGAAGTAAGTCACAACCCCGCAGGTTTTCAGACTTACGAGTGCCCCCTGCATTTTCATTTTTAACATTAGATGATTTTTCCTAAATAATTTAATAACAATGAAACAAACAAATCAAACTAAAAATATAAAATAAAAATAAAATTCCAATAAAAATGCAAGATAAAAAATGAGTATTTTTCCACAAAATTTTAACAAGAAAAAGTGAAGATTTTTAAAGCCCAATAATGAAAAACTAGCTACAGAACTCTAACATATACAGAGACAGCATCTGTTCAACCTTCGATAGCCTGCTCCACCTACCATAACCTGCTCATAACCCAGTTACTTCTGGGGCCTGATTATGATGAAGGCCTTGATGAACTAGGGCTGTGCAAATGCTAAACAATGGGTGCTGACACTGATGCTCATGTGTCTTAATAACAGTAATGGTAAAGAAATGAAACCCAAATTCAGAAAAATCTAAACTCAGACAAATAAGAAAACTTGTATACCTATAAAGACATTAACCGTGGATATCAAGACTATCTCTAAAATTATTTAGCAACAGCCTTCTCAAATGCCATTGGAATAAAGTCATGAGTTTAAAGAAAAGTACCTTCTAAAAATAGTCTCTATTCAATATAGTTTATAAAAGCTAATTATTTATCCAAAGTTAACTGAAAACATTTTAATTATTTGTATTCTGAAATCATTGCAAGGAAAAATTAGAAACAGACCAAGTGGCAAACTATTAACCAAGAGAATCACCCTTCCAACAAATCTCAGCACTGCTCCTGTTCAAAAGCAAGTTCATACCTTGCCTGCTGCAACTTTTGCCAAGAGAGAAGCTAGTGAGTATCCCTTGTGACCCTGCTGTCTCAGAGATGGCAGCCTCACGACAGGACGCAGGCCACTGCTGCACATCTCATCTGCTCCTCGGTCACTCACGGCTTTGACATGGATTAAAAATGAACGGTACTTCCCTCCTGCCATACCTGGATGAGTGAAGAGTGAGAAAACAATTTATTGCCTCATCATCATGGGGCAAGATTAAGGATTAACTCCACAAAAAGAAAAATACACAAGGCCAGAAATTCCAATGTATATCATCTGATCACCTAACAGAACAATTATGATATAACAGCCAAAAAAAAGCGTTAAAAAAAGTCTCAATTTAGAAAACTGTGTATATAGAAATCATTCTACAAATCTGTTCCAATGACATTATTTATTTAAATGATAAACACTTTGCAGACTATAAAAACCACAAAAGTAAACTGTAAGGGACTACTGTCAACAATGATTATGGTAGCATATGCTCTATCTAATATTTTTTTAATTATTATTTTTATCTATTACTTATGTTTATATGTGTGTATGTTCTTACACATGTGTGTTCAGTGTCTTAAGGACAGAAGGTGTTCAAGCCCTTAGAATGGAAGTTACAAATAGTTATGAGCTGCCTAATGTGGGGCCGGTATTGAACTCAGGTCTCTTAACCACCAAGCCAACTCACAATCTTTTATCTAACCTTCATATATGTCCATTTATATATGTATGTGAATACATACACAAAGCATTTTAAAAGTTATAGTTAAAAATCAAAGATATTTTTACTTCACTTTAAAAAAAAAAAAAACTTTGTAAGTGAAGAAAAAATGAGTTGATGTATCTATCAGGTTTTGGGTGACTGATGTGCCCCTTTCAGGCATGTGGCAAATTCCTTCTTGCAGTTCAGTTTCTTCTGATATATAATAGTGCCCATACCTTGCTGTTAACTAAAACTCCTGTAATTTTATCTCTCATCAAGAAAGCACTTAACAGTTACTAACCCTATATAGTCCATGTGTATCAACTAAGCTGAAATCACAGATTCCACCTATAATATAAAATGTTGCAAATATATACTCAAATAAATAGACCTAACTACCAAACCATCAGACTACTGCTGTAGCACGTACTAGATATATTAATAACTGCAAAACCACCTGCTGTTTTCTACATCCCTGCCTGCCTTCAGTGTTGGACTATACTTCACTTGTTTTTCTCTGGCCCGAAAAGTTCAGGGTCTATTACACTCTTCTTACTAATATACCTGACTACTGGGATCTGTTATGACTCTCCATCTCAACCTTCTGTTTAAACTGTTTTTGACACAATTCACACGTTTACTCTTCCATTAGATTCTGCCAACACTGCCTCTATCACTTTAAAGATCATGAGGGCCAGGTATGATGTCACACAGGGGGTAGAGGCAGATATATCTGAGTTCCAGGCCAATTTGATTTACCAGGCTAGTCAGGGCTATGTAGAGACCCTATCTCCAAAAAGAAAAAGGAGAGAGAGAGAGAGAGAGAGAGAGAGAGAGAGAGAGAGAGAGAGAGAGAGAGGAGGGAGGGAGGGAGGGAGGGAGGGAGGGAGGGAGAGGGAGGGGGAGAGGGGGAGGAGTGGGGGAGGAGAGGGGGAGAGGGGGAGAGGGGGAGAGGGGGAGAGGGGGAGAGGGGGAGAGGGGGAGAAAGGGAGAGAAAGAGAGAAAGAAAGAAAGGAAAGAAAGAAAGAAAGAAAGAAAGAAAGAAAGAAAGAAAGAAAGAAAGAAAGAAAGAAAGAAAGAAAGAAAAAAAAAAAAAGAATATGAGATCATGGGGGAATTTGATAATAATAAAACACTGAAAAACACTAAAAGTTTCCTTTCTCGTGCTGTATAACATCCCCGTTTTATCTGAACATCTTCTCCCTTATTAGTTTAATTTATACTCTAAATAATATAAGAGATTTGGGTTTTTATACCACTACTTCCCAGAATGAACCCAAATACATCATAATATCTCAAATCTTTAACAAATGACACAGTCAAGAAATACAATGAATCTTGTATATACAGAACTTACCTTTATCTAAAGGTGTATATTACAAAACCACCCACTAAATGCTGAACCCTATGTAAACCAGGCACTTTCCTAAAACACAAAACTGAAGCCACATAACCCTATTTCTAAGACACATGAAGACCTGAAAACCCTAGAGTCAGTTCACACACACAGGTACTCATGATAGGCGACAGCCACGCACACAAGAAGCTGCTGGAAGTTCTAATCAAAGGTGCAAACAAAACAGCATTTTTGTGATCAGTTTTCAAAGTGACTTTCTTATTATGCTGGCATTATTTAATCTACTTTTATAAAATATGTTACTTCACCTTTAACAAGTTTGGGGCTTGTCAATGTCAACATCCCAGCATGACCTGATAGGTCAAGACCACTAGCAAGCCATACTGGGCCACAAAGAATGTCTTCTTTATGATCCTCTAAGAATGGACATAACCTAAGACCTAAAACAAAAAAATACATATTTTTCTTTCAGTGTATTATCAGAAATAATGATATATCCGTCCCATTTCCATGTGATACCACCACATAAAATACAATACATAAAATGTGTTCAAACAAATCATCACCATGCTAAGTAACTATATTCAATGATCTGTTACGTGTTGTTTTCTACTCTTATTTTATATTTCACCTTGATTTTGAAAAGAGCATTTATAGAATCATGACTTGATTTCAAATTACAAGGCATTAAAGACTAAAACACAAGGATTAGTACAGCTATATTCACAAGGGTGAGATGGAAGTTACAGCACATTGCCAAAGCAGAATTATAGGTTACTTTTTAATCATACTCTTAAAACCGAGCTTTTGCAAGCCACCAGGAAGTCTTTCCCAACAGATGCATTACAATCACTACTCCTTTACGGCCAGGGACAACAGCTCTGTGGTTGAACTCACACTGTGACTCCTCTACATCCATGTGCTGCATTTCTTCATTCAAATCAACCAGGGACGGGCTCCCATTTTGTTCCACTTCAATGTTAAGAGCTGGAGACAAAGGAAAGGTGATCTGCCTATCTACTGCTGTTTCTAGAGGATAAAAATAGTAGGAAACTTAATTTTGCTTAGTATCAGTAATTTTTGTGCCTAAAACTCTACACTCTTCTGCTAAACAGGGAGCTACTAGGATTTTCCCCATAGATGCTTTACAATAGTTGTTGTTAAGAGGAAAAAACTTCTAACTCAATGGCTTTATATTTTGTCTTCTCAACAAATAGTAATAAAATATCTGCCTGAAGATATAAAACTTGTTGGCAACTAAGTACTTTCCTAAGCTGCACAATACAAATGCCTACAAAGTATTAAAGGTACCAATTACCTAAGTCTAGATTCATTAAATGAAAATGTCATGAGAATGCACAGAACACACACACACACACACACACACACACACACACACACACACACACCTCACTTAAATATGAAAACACAAAAAATTTTGGCAACAGAACATTTTCAGATTACAAAGTGTGTACCCTTATTGTCATTTTACATTGAATTTATACTCAATATTTTTAAATGAATTTTCAAAGAAAAGGGGGGGAAAAAAGAAAGGGAAAACAAGTAGTAAGACACAATATCTGGTTCCTACCATAATAAATCCATGAAAAATTACTATTATCTCTGGCATTACATAAAAAGCTGGCTTGACTGATTACTTTCAAATACTAATTTTCAAAACCGCTTTTCTTACCATCAAGTCTTCCTTTAAAAAGACAAAGAATAAAGCTGGCAGTCACAGGACTGGAACTAATGTCACTTCACAAAAGACATGATTAAATTATTTACCATCAAAAATTCTGCAAACTACTGAATTACTGGAAAAATCTGAAATGTACTTTAGATGACTCTGACTCTTGCATGACTTTAAAAAATAAAAGGTCAATAGCTCTGGGGAGCAGAAGAGTCACCAAAACAGCGGTCAAGCTCCTATAAAGACACGAAGCACAGGACAAGGTCTTCCAGTAGTCACTGAGCCCTCTTACCATTGGCTTTCCCTAGGCCTGGAGCTTTGTTCTTCAGCAGTGTCACTTGTATCTGGGGGACACTGGTGATGTTCGAGTTCAGGACAAATTTGAAGTCCACGTGTCCAACCATACAGGCTTTAGGTAGAACCAATTCAAACACGTGTTCATCCCAGCTGTTGCTGTCAGATAAGGTGAAAAATGTTAAATAAAGTAAAAAAAACTTCCTTCATACACCAAAATACCATTAGCAGTACATCACCTTTTCAATTCCTTGTTATACATTCTGACAGATATTAATGTTTCTCAACCAGAGTGTGATAGTGCATACCTGTAAACACAGATCTCATGATGGAGAGACAAAAAGAAACAGGCTATCCTGGGATACAGAGTTCTAAACAAAACTTAATACAAAGGCACTGCCTCAAAAAAAAAAAAGGGGATATCCTTGCTAGACTAGTGTCTGCAAGCCTCACAGAGTATCATTAATAGTGTCAGGGATTGGTGCTTGTCCATCAGATGGGTCTCAAGTTGGGCTGGTTATTGGTTGATCATTCCCTGAGTCTCTGCTCCATCCCCCATCTCTGCATACCTTGTAGACACAATAAATTTTGGGTCAAAAATTTGGTGGGTGGGTTGGTGTCCCTATCGCTTCACTGGAGATCCCACTAGGTTATAGGACGCAGCCTCTTCAGGTTCCATATCCACAATGTAGAGAGACACAGCTAAGGTCACCTCCATTGATTCTTGGGTGCCTCCCTTATCCCAGGTCTCTGTCTTCTCCTAAAGATGCCCCCCACCCACCTCCTCACACCCATCATTATCACAGCACCTAGCCATCTCTCTTGTCCTTCCTCACACCTGATCCTGAACACCCCCTCCCCACTTTACCCAGCAGATGGCCCAGACCCAAACAATGAATGGAGGGGAAGGGAGGGGAACGGAGGGGAAAGGAGGGGAGGGGGGGAGGCTGCATAGATTGCTCAGTGGTTTAAAGAGCACATTTCCAGAGGACCAAAGTTCATTTACAAGCAGCCATACTGGACAGTTCATAACTGCCACTAACTCCAGTACCAGGGTACCCGATAACCTCTTCTGGCTTAATTGGTTATACACATACATGATGCATACATTCAAACAGATATACACATATGAATAAATCAAAATAACCCCCTGTTGTTTAAAGGTGAAACTTAGGGCATTGATCTTACCTTCACAATCTGTACCTGCCTTGAGATGTGTTCATCATGTATCAATTATCTAAAGTTTCCTGGGCCCCAACCTAGATCTATGAATGAGATCCTAGAATCTTCACTGTAAAACATGAATTTCTTACCTCATCTATTCTATTGCTACAAATTCTCCTCTCACATCAGAGGTTAATATATCCAAAAATTCTATGCCCTTTACTTTTAAATGATATACAGATTCTCGCTTCTCTTTTCACTTTCTGCATCACTATTACTATCTTCTAAGGAACCCCCAACAGTTCAAGAACCAAACTAAAGTCTTTGCATCTACCAGTACCCTACCATTACCACAATCTATAACTATAACTACCTGTTATCAATTCCTACAAAAGACTCAGGAGTAATCCTGTACTGCATATTGTTGTCAAAGCTTTTGTGTGCTCAAAAGCCTCTAACCCTCATCTCCTGCTATGCAGAAGTAGGACCTTACTTCCTGCCACTGAGTTCTCTCTACTACATTCACAACACTCCATCAACAGTGGTTTTCTACTCTAGAGTCATAAGATACGCTATGTCAGGGGCTTCAATTTGCATTGCCCATGAATCAGAATCTCTATACAGAGCTTTCTATGGATGCTCTCTTGCACATGTCTTCTCCCCTCCCCAACCTCTAGGTTAATCTAATCACAGCCATCTTTGAACTATGACTATACAGCATACGATATATCTGTTCACTGATGCTCACTAAAATATGACTTTCACAAGACTTGTGTCTGAAACAGTGACTGGTTTTACACAAGTATTGAAATAATTTTTTTTAAAAAAAAACTCTGTGAACTATCAATAACAAATAGTGGGTCAGCTCCCATTATCCTACAAGTCAAAGCAATACAAGAATATCCAAAGTCAAATGACAAATACAAGGAGAAAGTTATTAATATTCCAATATTAGAAGTGGCAACATAGCTGAAAACCCCACATTACTTTTCTAACAAGGGTCTCAAGCTCCTTGAAGAAGCCACATACCTGTCAGTCTGTAGTTTCCAAGTCCGTGTGTGCTGAGCAGCATCTCCATGGTGCTGCTGATGCAGATGCTGAGGGTGCCTTCTTTGCTGCTGTTCTTGCTGAACTTCTACCCAACATGGAGGAACAGTTGCTGAAAATCGTGGAGTCAGTGTCTCAAATCGAGTTAGCTCTACTAGAGACGTCAATATTTCAAGTGTGAAAGGCTGGTCCACCAATAAATCAACTCCTTAATAGTAGTAAGTGTAGTATTTGAAACATTTAAAAAGAAAAAGACATAATTTTAGTTCATGTTTTTGTCTATTCAAAATATGACACTGCTAAATGTATGAAAAATAAATAAAATAAGCTTAAGAATCTTTATTCCTTACTACATATACTGGCTATGGGATAGCTCAGACTCAATACTCCCAAATCAAGGCTGTTAAAAAAGGGCAAATAGGGGCTGGGGAGATTGGCTCAGTGGTTAGGAGCACTGACTGCTCTTCCAGAGGTCCTGAGTTCAAATCCCAGCAACTACATGGGGGCTCACAACAACATGTAATGAGATCTGATGCCCTCTTCTAGTGTGTCTGAAGACAGCAACAGTGTATTTATATATTATAAATGAATAAATCTTTAAAAAAAAAAGAAAAGGACAAATAAATAATTGAGGGCAACAAAGCCAATAGTACTAAAATACAAATCCCACACTCAGATCAGTGATTAACTTTGATAACATGCTATTTACAAACCAAATGCAAGGTAGCAGCAATTACATAAGAAATGCCCTTCTATAATCGAGTAAAACAGTCAAAGGCAATAAACACTTACAAACAAAAAGCATTAACTATTCTTTCTCTTCTGTGATAAAGACATCTTCTAGACATGCAAGTAGTAAATAAACATTCAAAATGACCATATTCTATGCTACTAATTCCTAAAATGAACTACATTAACTAGTGATCACCAAAAGTTTACTTTTTATGTAAGAGAAAAACCATCAAAATGTTGAAATATAAGATACCATAAAGAATGAATAACAACTTAGATATTACTCCTATTTGGCATGTGTTTTAACATATTTTATGGGGAGGAAGTGAATTGGAGTTTCACTGTAGACAAAATTAGCATCAAACTCTCAGCACTCCAGAGTCTGAGACTCTCCAGTGCAGGTATTAAAGATGTACAACACTACAACTATTAAACACATTTTCCACTGAAAAAATCTTAAGCTTCTTTTATTGACTTACTGCTTTTTAAAATGTTTATTAGGTATTCTGCTAAAATTTACTTCATTGAATATTTATGTTCATGAATCTCTACCTGCATGTATGTATGTATGTATGTATGTATGTATGTATGCATGCATGCATATATACCATGGTGTGCCTGGTACCAGTGGAGGATAGAAGAGGTGTCAGATCTGGAACTGGAGTTATAGAAGTACAGAGAACCAACTCCTACATAGTTCTGACCTCCACACAAGTGCTGTGGCATGCATACAGACACAGACACAAACACACACACACACACACACAGAGAAATAAATAAATAAAATGAGATTTACAAAAACAAAAGAGAAAAATGATAAGATTTACCTCTTAGGTCACACAAATACTGAGTAGTCAGTCAGTCTATAAAAATCATCTCTTTCTATACTGTTTGTAAAATATTTTTCAGCTACCAGAAAGATAATTATAAGTGGTATAATAATCCATCTGGCAAAAAATGTATTTTTAAACAGAGCAATGAAGACTTCATTATATATAAAAAAATTTGCAAGGATATTTTTAACTATTTAAAAAAGTAGTATCTTACCTGAAATACCAGGACTTGAAGGATTTGATAAAGGTCTGGAACCTTCTAAAGATGGTTCTATTCCTTTAGAAAGAGATCCATCTACCAGAATATCAGCTTCATCAATATCATCACAGGTTCCTCCAATTTGGAGAAAATGAAGCTCACCACCTATAGTATAGTAAAATTTCATCAACAAATACATAGAAAATAGTTTTTTAATTAAATGGAATATTATTTAAATTCATAATCTGTTATAATAGTACTTGACACCCAGATAAAGCACCACAGAAGTTACCTGTGTCAATTAATCTGGAAATGTAGTTGAAATAAACATAAACAATTTAGTAAATACAGAGATTTATCTCCAGAGTACTAAAATGGTCCAGTGGTTAAAAGCACTTGTTCATGCAAAGCCCCTGGCTTCAATTTCTACCATCTACATGGTGGCTCACACCATTTGTAACTCAATTCAGGGATTGTACAGCTTTGTTTGCACTCCAAGGGCAGAAGCACGAGCACAGGCACGCGTGCAAGAAGCACTCACACACATTTGTTAAGAGGCACTTATTCCCACTCTCATTATGCCATAGAAAACAATCACTTGACACTTTTTAACTTATCTAAACGTTACCAGAAACCTTTAAGAACACAGGGTCTGTTACTGTGATTATCATACAGACAAGGACACTAATACAGTAGTGTTATGGTATTATATTATCATCTACATCCCAATCTCTTAATTTCAGAAGTAATGAAAATTAACAAATATTTTTAACTTTGATGTGCTCACAATAAAAATTTTACAAAGCAAATAAAATTTCTAGTTTTCATACCTGTCACATAAAAACATAGCAAACTCAGCAAATATGTGAGACTAAAAACAAAAATCCATGATTACAAATAATGTTCCATTGTAACTTGAGTTTATGTACTTCAACTTCCAAAAGAGAAGCTATATGTATATGTGTGTGCAAAATATATTTTATAAACTTTAATAGTCATATAGCCCATAAAGTATGACATAGAGCTTCCCCCCTCCCTCTATATATATGACTATAAAGCTATAAAGGTTAAATCATGAAAACCAGGCAACTCACTGCCACTTCCTAAGGAAATGAGACCTATAGAACTTTGAGAGTTAAAAATGTTAGTTTCAATTGGAATGCCAAAAAGACCTTCTACTTAAGGTTATAGTCCTGTGTAAAACAAGCAAAGCACTAAAAACCAAGCATCTATCAAAATTAGAAGTAGTAAGACAAGTACCAAGGGCTGGACAAAATACCCACATGACCCACAGATGCTTCACACATGGTCAGCAACAACCAAAGAGGCCCCAAGTCAGCCCAGGCTATCAAGCATCCACGTCAACATAAAACAAAGTTGAGGAATCCCATTAAAAAATAAAGGCAGAGAAATAGGCATGACCTTTCTGTACAAAGCTGTGAGAGACACAAAATCTGAATGAACACTAAGTTAGGCTGACATAGAAACAGTAAGAAACAAACCTTCCTCCAACCCCCTTATGGAAACAAAGCAACCCTATGGAAAGACCAATGGAATAGAATTGAAGACCCAGAAATGAACCCATACACCTACTGTCACTTGATCTTTGACAAAGGGGCTAAAAACATTCAATGGAAAAAGGACAGCATCTTCAACAAATGTTGCTGGTTCAACTAGCAGTCAGCATGCAGAAGAATGCAAATCAATCCATTCTTATCTCTTTGTACAAGCACAAGTGCAAGTAGATAAAAGACCTCCACATAAAACCATTATTATTGTTGTTGTTATTATTATTGTTATTATTTAGAAACTATTAGAAGAGAAAGTGGGGAAGAGCTTATAACACATAAGCACAGGGGAAATTTTCCTGAACAGAACACCAATGGCTTGTGCTCTAAGACCAAGGATCGAGAAATGGGACTTAATGAGATTGAAAATTTTCTGTAAGGCTAAGGACACTGTCAAAAAAACAAAACAGCAGCCAACAGATTGGGAAAAGATCTTTACCAACCCCACATCTGATAGAGGTCTAATATCCAATATATACAAAGAACTCAAGGAGTTAGACTCCAGAGAATCAAACAATCCTACTAAAAAATGGGGTACAGAGCTAAACAAAGAATTGTCAACTGAAGAATATCGAATGCCTGAGAAGCACCTAAGGAAATGCTCAGTATCCCTAGTCATCAGGGAAATGCAAATCAAAATAACCCTGAGATTCCACCTCACACCAGTCAGAATGGATAAGATCAAAAAACTCAGATAACAGTAGATGCTGGCAAGGATGTAGAGAAAGAGGAACACTCCTCCACTGTTGGTGGGGTTGTAAGCTGGTACAACCACTCTGGAAATCAGTGTGGCAGTTCATCAGAAAATTGCACATAGTACTATCTGAAGACCCAGTTATTCCACTCCTGGACATATACCCAAAGGCTCTCACATATAACAAGGACACATGTTCCACCATGTTCATAGCAGTCTTATTTATAATAGCCAGAAGCTGGAAAGAACCCAGATGTCCTTCAACCGAGGAATGGATACAAAAATTGTGGTACATTTACACAATGGAGTACTACTCAGCTATTAGAAACAATGACTTTATAAAATTTATAAAATTCCTAGGCAAATGGATAGAACTAGAAGCTATCATCCTGAGTGAGGTAACCCAGTCAGTCACAAAAGAACACACATGGTATGCACTCCTGTTAAGCAGGTACTAGCCCTAAAACCCCTAAAACACTCTGAATACCCAAGAAACAATTCAGAGGCCTTATGAAGCTCAAAGAGAAGAAAGGCCAAAATGTGGATGCCTCAGTTCTTCTTAGAAGGGAGAACAAAACACTCACAGAAAGAAATACAAGGTCAAAGCAGAAATTGAATAAAAGATCATTCAGAAGCTGTCTTACCTGGGGATCCACCCTGTATGTAGCCACCAAACCAAAGCACTACTGCTGAGGCCAAGAAGTGCTTACTGGCAGGAACCAGATACAGATGCCTCCTCAGAGGCTCTGCCAGAGTAATTATACATACACAGTTCAGGATGCTTGCAGCTAACCATCCAACTGAACACAGGAACCCCAATGAAAGAGCTAGAGAAAGAACTGAAGGAGCTAAAAGAGTTTGCAACATTATCAACCAACCAAACCCTCCACAACTCCCAAGGACTAAAACACCAACCATTGAACACACATGAAAAGAGACCCATGGCTCCAGTTGCATATGTAGCAGAGGATAATATTATCTGGCGTCAATGGGAGAAGAGGCCTTTGGTCCAGTAAAAGCGCATTTTCCCAGTGTAGGGGAATGCCAAAACACTGAGGTGAGGAGGGTGACTGGGAGAGGGAGCAGCTTCATGGAATCAAGTGGAGGGGGAGGGGAATCGGAGTACGGAAAAGGGGATAACATTTGAAATGTAAATACAGAGAATATCCAATTTAAAAATTAAAAAAAAAAAAAAAAAAAAAAAAAAAACCTCAGGAGGGAGAGTATGATGGTTTGTATATGCTTGGCCCAGAGAGTGGAACTGTTGGGAGGTGTGGCCTTGTTGAAGTAGCTGTAGCATTGTGGGTGTGGGCTTGTCCTTGTCCTAGCTGCTTGGGAGACAGTATTCTGACAGCAGCCTTCAGATGAAGATGTAGAACTCTCAGCTCCTCCTGCACCATGCCTGCTTGGATGCTGCTATGTTCCCCCTTGATAATGGACTGAACCTTGGAGCCTGTAAGCCAGCCCCAATTAAATGCTGTCCTTATAAAACTTGCCTTGGTCATGGTGTCTGTTCACAGCAGTACAACCCTAAGACAGAGGATATGTATCTGTGTGGTGTGGAATCTTGTCAGGAGAGAGAGGAACAGAGGAAGGGAGACAAGAAAGGAGAGACTTTGTGTGTGTGTGTGTGTGTGTGTGAGAGAGAGAGAGAGAGAGAGAGAGAGAGAGAGAAAGAGAGAGTGAGTGAGTAGGGGGGGAGAAAATACAAAAAGAAGAGGAAGATAAAACAGGATAATATGGGAGGATATAGTTATAATCAAAATACACTATACACCTGTGAAAACTTTAAATGAAGATAAACATCCCAGGCCTGCCTGGGCTATAGAATAAGGTCCTATCTCAAACAACAGGAAAGAAACAGAAACTATGTAAAGTACTAGAACAAAACAAAGGACAACTGTTTCAGAACATGAAACAGGCAGAGACTTATTTCCAGACCAGACCAAAAGCAAAAGAAATAAATAGAAAAACAAACAAACAAAAGGGATTACATAAAACTAAAAGGCTTCTATGTAACAAGAGTTCTAGGACAGCCAAGGCTACATAATAGAAAGACTGTCTCAAAATATGAAAAATAAAAATACATACCACAATAACCAGTAAGAAAGTGTACAGACCTAACTTAAGAGAATTAGAAAGAATAGGCAGAATGCATACATTAAAGGTGATATCAAAAATATGTGTAAAAATTCCAAACACTCAACAGGAAAAAGGACAGCTCAGTAGTTAAGAGCATTTGCTGGCTGGTCTTCCAGAGGAACAGCGCCCACATGGTAGCTCACAATCCTCTGTAAACCCCTCACAGGAAGCCTTCTTCTGGCCTCCTCAGGCACTGCATGAAAATACTGTGACACATAAAATACAAGGTTTTTTCATTATTATTTTTTTAAAAACACATCAAAAACAGTATGGGGGCCAGTGAAGTGGCTTAGTGGGTAGACAACTGCTGCCAAGCCTGATAATCTGAGTTCAATCCCTGGAACCTATATGCTGGAAGGAGGGAGCCTGTGCACACATACACATGTGTAATGAAAATGCAAACAAACCAACAGAAAGGCAGGGTGGACGTTTCTCAAGAAACTTTTCACTGCAGAAGAACCATATATTCCATTAATCCCACTACTGAGTAAACTGTCAAAGGACACCACTGTTTCAAAGAAACATTTGCACACCCAAGTTCACAGAAGCGCTGCCCTTAAACTGATGAATGAAAAATTTGACACAATAATGTAATACTTCTTAGCCATAAAAAAATTGACATCCTGTCATTTACAATGACATGAATAAAGCTAGAAATCGTTATGTTAACAAGATAAATCAGGAAAGTACCTCAATGAAGTGAGTCCTGAAAATGTAAAAAAGCTGATCTCATATAAGTTCACAGCGGAATGGCAGTTACAGAGGCCAGGGTCAGGGGAGAGGGAAATGTGGAATGGTTAACCAATGGACACTAATACAGCAGCAAGCAGCGCTGAGGTACTATACACTGCACATAACCACATACATTAACGTGTCAAAAAGCACACAACATGATTTAAACATTACTCAAAAGTATTACTTAATATATAGATGTATATTACTTAATGCATGGATGTATTAAGTATAATAACAATGTATAATACTTCTAGCTTTTGTTCATGTTACATTTTTTAATAATAAAAATTTTTAGAGCTAAAAAAATGGCTAAGTACATAAAGAGTTGGCCCTCCAATCATGATGACTAGAGTTTGGATCCCCAGAACTCAGGTAAATGTCAGAACGGTATGATGGCCACTTGCAATTTCAGTGCTCAAAAGCCTGAGATGGGACCCGTGGAACAAGCTGGCTAACTAGAGTAGCTAATCAAAAGCTGGACTCAACTGAGAGACCCTGCCTCAGTGGAGGCTTACACATAGGGGAAAAATGTCTTAGCTCTCCAAAAGTTGGTCCTCATGGCACACCTGAAATCCCAGCACTGAAGACAGTTCAAGAACAGCCAAGACAATAACCAATCACAAGAGATTGTTTCTTGGTGATCCTACTGTCCTAGCTCTAAGAATATATAAATCTACTTTCAAATTCTTATTAAACTGTATCTCATCAAAAAATTGAAATAAACTTATCATATTTCTTCACATATTAGGATCCTCTAAGTATGTGCCCTGGACAAAATCACTGAAGCACCATATGGACAATTTATAGCAACTCCCTAGATCCTCCATATTGAAGACTACAGAGAACTCACTCTGAGTCTTCCGCTTTTGTTATACTCTGACAGTGCAGTATACACAGTTTAAGACGGACAACAAACTAGCAGAACACCTCTCTGCCATTCATTAGCCCTGTGATTAGTTACTGACTTCTCCTTCACTTACGCTTACTGACCTGCAAAATGGGCTCTATAAAAAGCTTATGCATTATAAAATTGGTGTGATCATTAAGAGTAACAATGACCATATGATCAGTAAGTTAAAGTTCCTGAAACCTTCTAGTACTTATAAGAGCTACTCAAGTCTCACATGTCTCTCAAGTCTTATCACTCTGAAGTTATGCTGAATGCTCCTATTTTGTATCTACTCACTTTCATTTTAATATAAATTGAAGATTCTTTCCCTCCTCACAGTATTAAAACTAGATGTAGCTCAAATTTGTAATCTGAATCAATTAATTCATTAGCTACTTCCCTCTGGCTAAGCCAAAACCACCAATTCTTGGTTATAGCCACCTAGGGTTCAAGAATTGTGTGGCCCTATAATTCCAACTCACCTATCAATAGCAAAGAGTACTTGTTATGCCTCAAAATGCCAGTAATTTGTGAAAATCTATAGTGCACAATTACTTGACTTACACGAATATATATAGGGAAATAGTACACAATATCCAAAAGGGGTCTCACATGTTGCAAAACTAATTTTTACCAGCCAGCCAAAGATTATAAAAGAAGACCAAATATCTTAACAGCTTACAAAACTAAAGATTATTTGCTAGTTGTTTTTTCCAGAAGTAAACTGTGCCAGAAATTTTATATACATTATTTGATTATACAAGCCTAAGCAATAGACTATATGAGCTAAGATGGAAAAAACACATCTATAAGTGAACTATGAGGGCCTTTGCACACAGGTGTAGCAGTGAGGGTTCTCACTGAATATAGAGGACCCCCCCACACACACACACTCTTGCTTTTCATAGCTGACATGACAGAAGCTCCCCTAATCATTCTTATGTGCTCAGCTGTGACGAGCTAAAATCTCTGAAACCGTGTGCCTGATTAGTCCCTTCCTCCCTCAGCAGCTTATGTTATGTGTGCTGTGGTATCAACACACATGGGCCCTCTTATCCAAGTTGCTAAGGAAACTAGGTCCACAAATGTAGGCAGTCAGTATTCACAAAGTACCAGGATACTAGCTAAGCTAAGATCAATCTTGCTACACAATCCAGGCTGGCATTGATCCTATGATCATATGATCCTGGAGTTTCACTGTCCCAAGTAAACTTCTATAGACAGCTGAGACTCACTAAGCTATTTACAATAGATTTCTTGCCTAGAGGAGTTTAAAAAATAAATGTAAAGGCTTTAAAAGCAGTATTACATGGATCTAAAATTCAGACATAGACAACCGCCACAGAAGAATCAAGCAAACAGCTCACCTTTGGTGCACGCACACAGCCTATCTGTGCCTGAGCAGTAAATGACAGAAACAAATGTATCCTGGTCTTCAGTGCCCTCCTTTTTGGGAGGCTCCACTTTGGCCAAAATTTCAAAGTTTGAAAGGTCTAATACTTTTACGTATCCTCCCTGAGTGGTTACTACCAGGTGTCCAAGAGTAGAAATGTCAGACTTTTTTTCTCTTTCAATCCCATTCTTTGAGGTTAACTGCATTTCCTCAGCAGGTTCTTCACAGTCATCCTCTCGATTATCCAGTATATCTGGTGGAAGCAAAATGAGCGAGGTAATTGTGTCCTGGGGATCTTTGATATGTTGGATTTTCACTGGCTCCTCTTCTAAAGTCACTATTCGAGTGGTATAATTCATCTTGTAAAGAACTAAATATCCACCACTAACATTCCTCTGTTCTGGCTGAATGATCAAAGGAGCCGGCACATCTGCTGGTGACTCCTCTTGGATCACATTAATATTTGCACCATTCACTACAGCAAGATTGGATTCCAGATCACCTTTTCGTCTATTACATAGTGCAGAGTTTAATTTATTTAAATTATTCAAGGCCTCGACTTGATTTATTGCACTCAATGATTCCACAGAGCATGTCCGCAGTCCTACCAACAAATGAATTCCATCAGCACAAGGAGTTATGGAGTCTATACAAAGAGTCTCCTCCTCTGCAAACTTTGGTAGCCTCAAGCACTGCACCAAAGTACCAGGCTTGGGGAACACAGAGTTCCACTTCTCGGAATCTGGAGAGGTGAGGCTGGCTGCTGCATCTGCAAACTGCTGAATGTAAGTCACAGGTGGATCCTGTAACAACAACTGCTCCTGGTTATCCAGCTCCATTTCAATAATCTGTGGCACTGTAAAACCCTCATCGTGCAAACTTTTACTCATAATATTGTTCATCTGTGAAAAAATTTTTCCTGCTTTCTCATCAGATTCTTTGATACTATAAAGAAGTAAAACAGGTAAAGTCCTCCTGACCAGAGGAGAATTCAGTTCTGAGTTTGTGCAGGATTCATTGTCAGTTGACCCTTGTTCTGATATACTTTCGCCCTGAGTTCTGCTTAAACCATCCAGTGACCTGTGAGAATTACTACTAATGGGTGAGGTAGCAGGAGATTTATATGTTAATAAACCTCCAGCCAATAAACATGGGAAGGGAATGTTGTGTTGTTCCTGGTGCTTTTCCTTTGTCTTTTCACTCTTAGAGTTCGTTAAGCAAGGGTTTGCCCCAAGTTCTTCAAGATCCTTAACAGTATCTTCAAGCACATTGGCCACGATCTCCCATTGCAGTTTCTCTGGCTGCTGGAGAATGCTGAGAGCTGTTATATCAAGGCTTACTTCCATGGCTTCCTTCTGTGATGTATGCCCTTTGTGAAGAAAAATACAGCACATTAGATGCAGCAGCTGTGGTCATGTAAATCACAGTCAACACTTAAGTGAGGTTTTCCTAATTCATCTGGGCTATGCATTACTAAACATTAGAACTCAAAGGATTTCACGGCCAGCATAGATCAGCAGTTAAAGGCTCTTGCCCTGAAGCCAGACTCAGCTCAATAATCACTGGGGCCCACAAGATAGAAGAAAACTAACCCTGCAAGCTGTCCCACTGGCCTTCACGTGTGTGCATGTGCCCACATATATATGCATACAAATGCACAAAAATTAAGTGATTTTTAAAATTTTTCCAATATTTTAATAGAAATTTAATCAATGCCAGATGACCCTACATATAAAAAAACAAACAAAAAGAATACTCAAGAAATTCAGAATTACTTTCAACTCAAATACATTTTCTTAAGAAGTAAAAAAAATGATTCTGAAGTCATGATAAAGTAAATAAAGAATTAATATATTATTTAGTCATTGTGTTAAATTGATATTAAAAGAATAGAATTTCTGAAAAAAAAAGAATAGAATTTCTAGACTTCCATTTCTAAAACAAAAATACACCCAATATTATTTGTAATTTATGCATTCTTTCAAATACCTAAGAAAAATATCAATCTCAGTCCCTTTCTTTTTAATGCTTTAAACTTCAGAGCACCATTTCTTATGCTGGCAGTCACAGAGACAAACCCCACCAGACACAACAGTCATTTCCATTTAGGTAATCTAACACTGAACTCAAAATTCTTTCGACCAATTTTGTTTTGTTTTGTTTTGTTTTAAACTTTCCCAAAAGTAAGAATCAGTCAGTAACAAGGGGATAGGGGGAGACACTCTAATGACAAGCAAAAATAAAGAAAAAAAATAGAACTGCTTTTATAATTAGATATGACAAGAGTCAAGGAAATATTAAATGATGCGACTGTATAAAAACTGAAAGTACAAGTAAGCAATGAGCAGGTATCCGTGGAACACCACTTAGGTGTCCTAATGCCATACTATATAATCGCTTCAACATTCACTTACAGTACTACCTGGAATTTCGCATTATCTCGGATTATCTTACTTCACAAACTATTGACCACTATACCTGAAATGCTTTCTAACTGAAGCTGAAGAGCGACAGTTCATTCCTTCCCTGCTCTGTGGCTATAGTGACGAACAGCCATCTCACTGAATGGCACTGTCTACATCTACTTTCTCAGACTGGAAAAAGTATTTTTGTAACTTTAAATAATTAAAATATAATATATCCTTGTGACACTTACCTATTGGATGTACTAAATTTAAAAACTTAGACTTTAGTTATGACAAAAAAAATTGTTCAAATAGAATGATTTTAATCTATGTATGTATTAACTCAGAAATACACAAAGCACAAAAGTTAGCACATAAAGTAAATGGTATGCACAATGAAAATGTTTAAAATGAAATGATAGACTAGGTTGAGTGGTTCACTGTTGTAATCCCAACATTCAAGAAAGACTGAGTATGAGGCCAGTCTGGGTTATACAGTAAGTTCTATGACAACTTAAGGTACAATGTGAGACCCTGCTCAAAGAAAGCAAATAATTAGAAAAATAAATATAAAAAAGAAAAGCATAGCAAGTAGCTCTGTTATTCTACTTTCTCTTATAATCACTGAATGCACATCTGGGACAGTGGATAATCCAGTATGAGAATCTTACATCCGTTTTCAGTGTGTGTTTACATTCTCTTGAAGGAACACGGGCTTCATGCATGTCAGGCAATCACTCTGCCACTGAACCACAGCCAGGCCCCTTAATTTTTCTACCAGACATAAACTAAACCACATAATTAACTTTTAGGCAATATATGTGTAATGCAATACTTCCAATCACTTTGGGAAATCCTTCTGTACCTTGCTTTCTTAAGTAGTGTCAAAGCCACAGTTTCTAACAGTCACTAAGCAATTAGACTTTGTCTTGGCTCTTTTCTAAAGCCATCCAAGCTCAATTTGTACTCCATCTCCTGCCAACCCTGGTGTTCAGCCTTCACAAGAAGTCATGTTTCCTTGACTTAGAAACAACTTTCTCTTTGAAATCAACTAGGAATTTTCAAAACTTAGAATCTTCAACCAAAGACATGCCTCTTATTGTATACTTATAATTTTGGGGTTAATATTACCTACAATTTTTAAACTATGTTATTCAAATTAATACAAATCACCTAGAGAGGCTCTAAAATGGCATCTAAAAATTTTAAGACACTTCAGGATGGGACTACATCTCTCATTACTATCAGGTTTGGATTTTTAATCCATAATCCTCCAAAAAAGTTAATAGTATAAAAAGTATAAGCTAGAACCTATATTTTTAAAGTTAGTCTTAAACAAAAGTATTTCCCTATGAAGGAACAGCCTACTTACAAACCCTCAGTGTAGAAATTAACTAAGGCTGAGAGAATGGGTCCGTCAGTAAAATGCATGCCTTGTATAAAAGAAGGAGGGACCTGTGTACAAGCCAAGCAAGCAAGAAACATTTGTAATCAGCACAGGGGAAGCCGAGATGAGCATGTCCCTAGGGCTCATTGGCCAAAGAGTCTAGTCTAGAGCTGGTGAACTCTAAGTCAGTGAAAGATTCTGTCAAAAAGACAGACAGACAGACAGACAGACAGACACACACACACACACACACTTGAGGTGTCTTCACATACATGAACTCACACTCATGTACACACACATACATATTAAATACAAATAAAGGAATACAAAGATTTTAAGCTGAAAGGATTTTATTTCTTACTTCCATAATCTTTCAATTCTATTCAAAGACAAAACTTCCTTTTAAAAACGTATCACATGCACCGACAAGAGTAAGAACCCCGAATAACATCATACACCTTTAATCACAAAAGTAAGGGGACAGAAGCACAGAGCTCTGTGAGTTCAAGACTAGCATAATCTATACAAATTCCAATCTAGCCAGAACTACATAATGAGATCCTGTCTCAAAAGAAAATACATGATCCATGTCTTCATATTAGAAACTGAAGTACATCTAAGGCAGTGTAGAAAATCAAAATCACAGGTGAAAAACATAATGGTTAAAATAAAAAAAAAAAAAAAAGTAAGGGCTGGAGAGATGGCTCAGTGGTGAAGAGCACTGACTGCTCTTCCAGAGATCCTGAGTTCAAATTCCAGCTACCATATGGTGGCTCACAACCATCTGTAATGAGATCTGATGCCCTCTTCTGGTGTGTCAGAAGACAGCTACAGTGTACTCATGTAAATAAATCTTAAAAAAAAAAAAAAGAAATAAGAATATAGATCAAATGCAATTATTATTTTGGGAGATGAGACAGCATCTTGCTATATAGCCCAGACTAGGCTCAAACTTGTAAAAATCCTCCTGATTATAGCTATTACAACAGACTATGGGATTGCCAGCATGCCTCCAAAACTATAAGTATTATTAATCCCCAAAATACATACTAGGTTTTTAGACCAAACAAAAGGGATAAAATTGTGACAGAGAATTAAGTTGCTATAATTAAAACCAAAGAATTTAAGAGATGAGGGGACATTAAAAAACACTACAAACACTCACTTAGAAAATAACTGAAGCCCACACAGTTAAATAACATAAAACCATGGAAGTTTTCCTATAAAAAAGTTCAAGGTTCCAGCAAATCTCCAGTACGCACCCTATTTCTCTCTATAGGATTAAGAAAATGGAACAGCATGCCTCTTCTGTATTTGTAACAGGACAACAAAGGAGAAAAAGACTTCTCATTAGGCTAAACTGTATGCCCTATGTTTGTGTGTTCACACACATCATGGAGCAAGTGTCTGCTGTCTCTTCACCAACACAGGTCTCAGAGATGGAACTCAGATCATCAGCAAGGACAGTAAGCACCAACTTCCTGCCAGCCTAGTCTGAACCTTCTAAATGAAATCAGTTCTTTACTTTTCTAAAAGCATATATCTGTGTCATTCAGGGCATTTTCGTGTTGAGTGTTAAACCAAAATCAGTATAGCCATCTCCTTAGCAGCATCAAAAATAAGTGACAAACTGGAATTTAGAAAACATTTGCTATTATATAATAACTAGTTTTTAACTACCACACTACACAAACCCATGCTTCTAAAGACATGAAGTATGTTTCATATCCTTAACATGTTCATGCTATGACATTATAGTCACAATAACCACCACTTTATAAAAAATGGGCACTTCTCAGGTACTGTGCACAATTCTTTAATGCATACTAAATCTTATTTTTACAGTTTAGAAAATATAATTAGACTATAATACGGAGAGTAGTACTCTAACATGATATGGCAGAGGCAGGTGGCTCAACTAACTGTAAGCTTGAAATAAGGCTAGTTACAGAATCCTGAGGACTTAAGTTCAGATTCCCAGCCCCCATGTAAAAGCTAAGCATCGTATCTATTAGTAACTCCAGCACTGGGGGGACACATAGACCAGGGAAACCCTGCCACTAGCCAAGTCAAAGAGACAAGCTCCCAATTCAGTAAGACTGCTTCTTTTGCTGGGTTTAATCCTAGTGGCACATGCCTTTAATCCCAACACTTGAGAAGCAGAGGCAGGCAGATTTCTGTGAGGTCAAAGCCACCTTTTTCTACAGAGTGAGTCCCAGGACAACCAGGGCTTATACAGTTCTTTATACTCACAGAAGTTGAAACTGTAAAATCATAGGCACTGTGGCATCATGTAGATGTTTGACTTGTTTACTTATGAAATACTCAGGCAAAAAGCCCTTTATAAAACCCTGTCTCAAAAGGGGGTAGGAGAGTTTCATAACTAAGAAGAAATAACAGACAATCAACACATCAACCTCCAACCACCTCAAGCACATGCACGTATGAGCATGAACAAACACATACGTGTACCCATAAAGAAAAGAAATGTTGGGGCCAGAGAGATGACTCAGTGGTTAAGAGTACTGACTACTCTTCCAGACGTCCTGAGTTCAATTCCACAGGGTGGCTCACAACCATCTGTAATGGGATCTGATGCCCTCTTCTGGTGTGTCTGAAGACAGTGACAGTGTACTTATATAAAATAAATATTTTTAAAAAAGAAACATTATAAAACCATTTGAGATGCACTAGCCTCCTCTATGAATGACAGTTAAAAATATAACACATGTAAGCCAGATGTTAACACATGCCCATAATCCAACATTGAGGATATTAAGACAAGAAGAATGTAGACTTCACTATCAGCCCAAGGCACAGAACGAGCCCCAGGCAAGCCTGGGCTACAAGACAAACTATGCTGCTTTTACCTTAGTATTTCATGAGTAAATAAGGCAACGTCTACTTGATGCCACAGTGCCTATAATTTTACAGTTTCAACTTCATTAAGTATAAAGAACTTTTCTTTAAATGTTACTCTTACAGAGTATAGCATACAAATAAAATAAGCACAATTTTTGTTCCCTGGAATGTGTGACAGGGAATACTTTATTCCCTTTGAATGAAATGGCTGACAATTAAATTTTAATTATAAAACAAAACATTCTAATACTGAATTCAAGATCTCTGATAAACACTGAAATAGCGTATCAGTAAAGATTTCCAGTTTCATCAAGAAATTATGAACTAGTTGGTATTAAGATTTATTTTGAACTATATAAAGATATATAAAATATATTATCTAAAGTTTTTTTAAACATACCTGTTACAGAATCTGATCTGGAATGCTCTTCGCTGTCTGAATCCTCCAGTAAATCATCGCTTAAAAGACAAAGAACAATTTAAACTCAAGAAAACAACAACAACAAAAAATAGTGAACCTTATAGGCTAGGGATGGGTTTAATCCCCAACATGGGGAAAAAAAATCACAAAAGAAAGCAAAGACACAGCATAGCTATGTGTGGCATGTCTCTTGCACTTTAAAAGAGGCAGGGCTGAGGGACAAACTGTATGTTCTCTTCAAGTACTGTCAACACCGAGCTAAGGCCTGGAGAGATTGGTTAAGAGCACTTGTTGCTCCTAGAAAGGAACCAGGTTCAGTTCCCAGCGTCCACATGCATAATGGTTCAATTCTGAGGGCTCTGAATCCCTCTTCTAAAACCTCCATAGGCACCAGACATGCACATGGCACACATACATACATGCAGACAAAATACTTACACACCTAAAATAAATAAATGTTAAAAACTTCTAGAAAAACAAAACTGAGTTCTAACTCCAGCCCTGAAATGCAGTATTTAAACCACTATAATATATATATATTTATAATATATATATTTATATATATATTATAACCACTATATTATAACCACTATAATATATATATATATTTATAATATATTATAAATGTACACAAATTCATTTTTATTGTGTTTTCTGTGTGCTCATTCAGTGAGACCTTCAGAAGACAGGAGTAAGGACAAGACAATGATCTGTTTTTTTTTTTTTTTTGCTCTTCATTCAGGTGGCCAAGAAACTCCACCAACCTTTATCCATTCTTTTAGATGTAATAGTCAAGTTCTGCACCCTTACTGACCAACATATCACCAGTATTTTTTAATTTTCATATTCATTACAAAACTAAATGATGCATTTTATAGAAAGAAAAGGCAATTCTCCTTTTCTAAACTAACATTCTGTACTAAAATCCAGTGTTTAGATATGTACTAATGCTATCTCACATATAAATGGTAATCTCTACCTAAGACTGCTGCCAGACTATCAAGCATGCACCTGTCTTTCCTGCTACTGGAAAGGCTGAGGCAAAAGGACCTTTGTCAAACTTCCAGGACAACCGTGGGGTAGGGAGTACATCTCTAAACTACGCCAACTGTTCTTAGAAAAAGAAAAAGAGCCTAATACAACATTCCAAGGCAAGGTTTAAAATTGTTGAGAGGTTCAAAAAAGAAATATATATGACAAGTATAGCACCCAGAGAAACAAGTTACTTTATTTAAATTAAGTATGCTGTCAAATCCTCATTGAGTAAATTGGGAATTATAGCAATGCTTTGTAAAAAATAGTCAAAAAGTAATTCCTACACAAATTACATTGTAATAACTTTAAACCCAACTTTTAATTTAAAATTAATATGTTGTTCTTAAAGCTAATAAATCTACATTAGATATCTAAAGATTAAACATATTGTATCTTGTACCACACAAAGTCAGAAGCATTTCTATTTACTAATAATCCAACAGGACTCCCACTGCCTCTTGAAGAGAAGAGTAACTGAAGCCAAGGATCAAGGACAGAGCACCAAGGCTGTATTTTGTTCTGATTTTCTTCTGCTTTAAAAGAGGGTATCAATTCTGCACCGCGGCTGGCCATTCTCCCAAGTGCTAGGTTCATGTGGTTACCAGTATGCTGCCTGTTTCTCTGCCCCTCAGGCCCTTCCCACCTTTTTGGGAAGTAAACCCAGGACTTCTTTTGGTCCCTGCTGGTCAAATACTCTACAACTGAGTATATCCTCAACTTGCGAGTCCTACTTTGCCACCTCATCTTACCATGTATTTCACTTCTGTGCACTAATTCAACACATCTGTCATCATCTGTCATCAACTGTATAATACTGTAATATATTTCTGCTGGAATAAACACAAGGGTATAAAGAGTGTGTGTGTGTGTGTGTGTGTGTGTGTGTAAAGGGTGCATTTCCCCAAAGAGAAATATGGTTATTATAGAAGTCTATTTTTATACAACTTTTAATCTACAAAAATTTAAAACAAAGTTCTAATTAAAATCGATGTTTAAAATGGCAAGCCAATTTCATTATCTTCCATAATTACCCACTAAATCCTTTAATAAAAAAAAAAAATCACAAAAATCAAGCATTCTTAGTTCTAGCGCTATCAGCAAATGTGCTAATATCTGACAACAACAGCTAAACTGCTTGCCCCTCAATCTTTCATGCAGATGTATAGTAACAAAAAAGAGCCATGAAATTTTCATTGAGTCTGTACCAGAACTCAGGTACAATTCCTCTATCTGCCAGTCAATTTCCATGACTAACTACACAAACTTCCCAATCTGTATATGGTGAATTATCAATTAAATTTCTTAATTTTTATTTAACAAACTTCTATATTACTTAAATAAAAATACATGTCACTGGGTGTAACAGCACAACCTTTAATTCCAGCACACCTGAGAAAAAAGCATGAGGAATTCTGTGGATTTGAGTCCAGCCTGGTCTACAAAACAAGCACCAGACAAGCCAAAGCTGCATTATCAAAATCTTGCCTCAAAAAGAAAGGGGGGAGAGGTACATGACTGGAGTGTAACGGCAATGGCATCAGAAGCACTGGACATCCAGCAGGTAAAAGGCAGGTGCTCTCAACCACATCACAGTTAAATATGCTTCATTTCACATTATCACTGCTAAAGTCTAAAAAGAAACAGCTACTTTTATTTATCACATGCTCAGAGCCTATATGAAATCCTTAATTCTGTTTATGAGAATAAAAGTGAGCCATGTGAAATTGGCTCAATTAAAAGTCACAAGTGGAAATTCTTAGGAAACAGGAGGGTTTCCTGGACTCTGAACTCCCAACTCTTATAGAGCTGATATAGCCACAAGAGTCAAGAATCTATCAATGAAGCTAAGGGGAGCTCTATGCAGGCTGCATCCTGCAGTTCTGAGGACAGCTGCAATCTGAAGCCAGTGCAGGTGTATACTTCTAAACAAAACAAAACCAACCAGGCATGTCTCCCTCACAACTACTAGTATACTACTCCAAATAATTAGATCATCTTGCCTTATCTAAAATCATTTGCTACTCAGTGACATTCACTTCCAGAACTTGAGGGAGTAATAGAGATACCAAACTCGTTCTATGCAACTAGGAGGTAAAAGGTAAAATTACAAGTCTAATCCACTGCTTTAATATCAATATTTCAACTTTCTTTCTTGCTTTATTTTTGCTTTGCCTTTGTTTAGATAATGAAGACAGAACCAAGGACCTCACAAATGCTACACATGCATTCTAACAGTGAGCTTCAGTGCCTAGATGTTAATTTTTAATGTGGCAATAGCTTTCTAAAGAATTTATTTTCAGGACTTACATAGTTTAACATTTATTGCACAGAGATAAGATTTTACAGAGTAGTTTCAGAACTATGTAATAAATAATTTGACAAATGCATTTTAGCCTGTCCAATCTGACTGTGTCTGCTCGTGTTTGCCACCTGTTTGGCATTCTGTTTTTCACTATCGTATATTTATCCTTAGATACTTGTCAGTATTTCTACCAATTCCTGTTAGTCTCAGTTATATAACAAAGGAAAATATAATACAGAGAAAAGGTGACTTAACAGAGTGGTGTTTCCTTTTATGTGTTATGTGTTCTTTTTAGTCTTTTAAGACAAAAATCCTTACTTTATGTTCCAGACTGCCATAGAACTCATAAAAGTCCTACTGTTCAAACTATCAGATCCAACTAGTCTGTGGCAGTCTGAAAGAAAACTTCTGAATTTCATATAACCTTTAGAGTTCCAGCTAAACATCTATTTTCTACTCTCTAACTTGACCCCTTTTTTTTTGGGGGGGGGGGTGACTATCTCATTAACTGAGTTAAGAAAATAGAATTTAGGGAGAAAAAAAAACATGTACGACAGCAAATACTATTTAAAAAAAAAACAAACAAAACACATACCTGTCTCCTTCCAGTTTTGGTATGTCTGAGCAACTAGAAGAATCTTCCAGCCATGCCAAAGTGGGTCTCCTTGAATCAACTCCTGCACTTGGATCTCCTGACAGGATCAGCTGTTGCACAATTGCTGGGTCATATGCATTAATTTCAAACTTCAAGTGCACCTTCATGAGTTTGGAGACGTCCCATATGCAGATCTTCCCGTGTTTGGTTGCAGCAGCTAAAAACTGAGGGCAGCTGCCAGACCCAAAGCAAGATATTCTGTCAGCTCCATCTGCAGAAGGAAGCTGCGCAGGACTCGTTGCCAGTGTGACTGACAAGGGCACATTCTGGGTGTGCTCGCCCTTCACAAAGGGGCAGTTGGGAGAGTGTCTCTCATGTTCAGACCTTTACAGGGTAAAAAAGGGGAAGTTTACTGGCATCTGAAGGTACCCTCATACACGTGTGTAAACATACAAAAACATACACATAAATAAAAACTAAAAATTATGAATAGATATTACATTCTATAATATCGTGCAGTTTTTCAAATGTAGATTGAATGATTTTTCTTATTTTGTTTGCTCACTGCATTCATGTCAACTAATAAACACACAACTTCAATTCAATTTTAGCACAAACTATGTGACATATCTGAAAAGTAAAACCTGTTTCTACTACTTACTGGACAGGCACCCTTGGTAAACTTTTTCCTCTAAAATAAAGCTTCATAGTAGTAGATCTTGGGTATTACTGCATATCTAATGTTAATCAAGTAATAAAATGTTGTACACTGTAATTCACAGGCTGAAGATGCCCTCTAAAAGGTTGCTTAAAATTAAAACTGTGCACTGTAACTACTTCCATGCATGAATTCTGTTGGCTTTTCTTCAAGAGACCAGAGCTACGCTGCTAAAGCAATTCTATGGTGGTCTGCTACTATTCTTCCTGTGCAGACTTTGGAAAGTCCTGACAGAATACAGAAAGAACGACCTCATCCTGTGAAGACAGCGATGATAACACATAGCACAAAGGAAAGATTACATCAAAATCAAACAAGCAAACTTTAGAAGTACTCTGCTGCTAACTCAGCCTATTGTGCCTAGAAAACTCAAGACTCACCAAGGCTCATCTGTAGGTTCCCAACAAACGAGGCACACGCTACAAGTGAAACACATGGCTCTATCGTCTCCAGATGAAGCAGGCTGCACAATTATGTTAGAACAGGAGAAAGAGAGAGAAAAAGAAAAGGAGAAAAGAGAGGAAGGGGGAAGAAAAGGAAGTAGGCAGGTACCAAGAGGAGAGAGGGAAGAGACGAAAAGAGAAAAAGATTCAATCATTAAAATAGCATTTCAAGAAAAACTCTTCTAGAAAGTTCTCAATTCCAAGTACAATTTTCCAAGGGGGGGGATGCATAGTATTACTCCATTCATACATAAATAAGCATTCAATAAATTTTCAGGCAAACCAGAGCAACATAGTGAGACCCTGAATAGAATGTAAATACATAAACAAACAGACACATAAATAAATAGATGCAGCGTCTCACTACATGTTTCTGGCTGGGTACATGTTTCATGTACCACCCCCAAGCCCAACTGCTAGTGTTTCAGGTACAGCATCACTTTCTGCCTTGCAGAATGACTGTTACTGCATTAACTCAAGGACCAGCTAACAGATTCTATAAGATTATATATGTGAAAATAACATATATTCAAATAAATTTCCCAAAAATTACATTTAAAGAACACATCAATTTCATAGCAAAAAGAGCAGATGTCTTAATGTGAAAGATTAAGTATTAAATAACCCAATGATTTTATGTCCTTTACATTCACAGTGTAGGACATAGGACTAACCTAAGGTATGTAGCAAATTAAACTTACAAGCACACATAGAAACAAGTACATAGCGAGGTTGCATTAATAATGTTTGTACCTGGTGATAAAATCCAGCTTGAGCCATGGGATCCGGCTGTGCCCACCTATAGCCAACATGAGGCCATGAGGTAAAAGTCTCCCGTCTGTTAGCTTCGCTGTACATCAACGCCCTAAAAGTAAAGAGACAGTATGCATTTTGAGGAAGAACCCAGATTGAAATATCTATTAAAAAATGGGAGTGGTTATGTTCAAATTTTTGTTTTCAACTAAGAATTATTGTTTAAGTAAGTTCTCCAACCGTAAAGAAACAGAAAGTCTGATTAGTGACTACAGAAATCAAATTAATTCCACAGGTAGGCTGAATTAACTGATAATCAGAGAGCAGGAAATGAGACTTGCAAAGCCTGCACCTTTTCTGTAGGTCATACTAGCTAAGTGGAAGTCTGCCTTCGATGTACTGTCTAAAAGTTTGGGTAGGGCTTCATTTTTGTTTTGTTTTTTTTTTCCTTTCTTTCTTTCCTTCTTTTTTTATTTGTTCTGTTTTGTTTTCTGTTTTGTTTGTTTTTTTTTTTTTTAACTAGAAATCAGGGCAAGGGGTGTTGTTTCTCTAGGAAAATCTTCCTCCAGGGGATCTAGCAAACTTTAGTTTACTTTAGCTTAGGTTAGGTTGAGACAGTGCTTCAACTGTGCATCCCTGACTGTCCTAGAACTCACTATGTAGAATAGGCTGGCTTAAAACTCACAGCCTTTCACTCCCTGTTGGGATTAAAGGTATGCACCACTAAGGCCAGAAACTAGTTTATTTTGAAAACTGTAATGCAGCCTATAACCACAGCACTCAGGAGCCTGAGGCAAAATATCATGGAAGACAGCCTAAAGAGACCATCTGCAAAATAAAACAAGGAAATCTTCACATGTTCAAACTCAGGGCATCAGGGAGTTTTTAAGGACAATGACAAACCAAAGTCCAAAAGACTTCAGATAAGAATACACTATGAGCAAAGCTTCCTCTTGCTCACATTCTACATACAGTAACTGAACAGAGAATAACAGAGAAAGTTCATGAAATAACAGACCAGAAAAATACATTTCTACATAGCTTTCCTTGTCATGCATTCAGCCCGTAGCTCAAATCCCCAACAATGCACAGGACCTGGGCTGAGCTCACAGGTAAGTATACCTGGCCACAATCCCATTGGCCCAGGACACAGAACCTTGAAGTATAATAAATAGACGTTTCCTTTTATTAAAAAATATAAATTTTGAGGGCTAAAAAGTTCCAAGTATAAGTTATATCTTTCCTAGAGGGGAGGTTGAAACAATGTCTCATGTAGCCCAGGCTAGCCTCAACTCACTATGTCCACCCAAGTTTTTGTAGATTCATTTATTAATGAAATAACTTGAAAATTACATCAAATTAGTATTTGAGGCTATTTTAGCATACACAGAAGGAACACATGACTGGATTTAGAATCACTTAGACAACATATCTGCTAGTATACTTCCAGAAAAATATGACTAAATTGGGGGAAGGGGGTTCAACCCTTACTTTGGGAGCCACTAGCCTATACCTGAGGTTCAAGAGTGAATGAAAAGAAAAAAACTAAGCTGAGCACAAGCATCCGCTGTTCTCTGGTTCCTGACTGTACATGCCATATGACCAATTTGTTCTAGCTATCTGCCAAGCCTTGCCTCCTATGACGAACTGTTGCCTCAAATTGTAAGCTGAGAAATAAGCCAGTTCTTCTGCACGTTGTTTCTTGTCACAAGTAACTAAACAAAACAACACTCCTACCTCATGATCTCATTTCCTAAAACACAACATTCACAGTATGCTTCAGAGACAGCACTGTAACACCAAACAGCTCTGCAGGGTCTTTAAGGTCTGTGATGCTCTCAGACAACACCTGCTCTAATCACAACCTTCTTTTCTCTGCTCCCTTCCAGACACATCCCAAGAATGTTTTCATGATAGCCATAACACTTAGCACCTGATATTCAGATTTCATGTGGCATACTGTTAATTTGACCAAAAAGACAGATAAAAATATTACTCTAGCATATGAAAATCCTCACCGCTTGCGAATGCAATTCATAGAAATTATGTCTGTAATAAAATCACTTACCACAAATAATGTAAAGGATAAACTGCTACATTCTATAAATGTAAGAGCCACACTTAAGTTAAAAAGGAATTCATTCAGAATTGTACTTGTTAGCTTCACCACAAACTATGAATGTACTTCAGGAAAATGCAAAGTGACTCATGCAATGACAATGTCACACATGAGACATTATATGCTTTAGATTTAAAAACTGATGGCGCAGGTATGACTTTCATAGTACTGTTTAAATCTAGGGCAAACAGCATAGACATTTTAAGAAAACTACTTCAATGAACAAAGGGAGAGAGCGGTTATTTTAATCATACCTACTCCTCCATATTCCCTTCAGTGAACTTCTTTAGCATGTTTCTCTTGAGAATTTCAGATATTTATAATGAACTTATTTGATCATATGCCACCATTCCTCAGTGATAATAGTACACGCTTTATTTATCCTCACATTTCTATACAGTGGTTGTCAGAATTCATCTCAAATTTCATCAACAGCAAAATACTACACACCCAACAGTTATAAATGGCTTTAAATGTCCTCAAATATTCTCTCAGCACTGGAATCTTTAAATCACAATCTTGGACCCCCTTATGGTTCTTTTAGAGAATAAAGATATGTCCAACAGCAGCCATCAGCTCACAACATCTACATATACATAAAATCGACTTTTTAAACATTCTAATCATAATCAGATTTGTGGTATTTCTTACTTAATCCTAAAAATTCAATCTCAGCATATCCCAGGAACAAGGGTCCTACCTGTCTACAGAACGACCTGGCCCGACTCCAAGTTCTGGACGTGCACTGGGTAAGAGGTAAGACAATCTGTCCATCACTGAGGACGCCACAGGTAAGGCAGCAACATTTTGATTTATTTTCTTAAGTTCATTTACAATGGCACTGGCAATAGACTTCAATACATGATGAGGAAGATGAAATGTAACTGTGGCCCACTGAAATAAAATGGGAATATAATAAGCAAAGAGACATGTGACTTACCTGATCAATTAAACTATGGATCCCTAATGTCAATTATACTATCAGTTTGTTGTTTACAGCAAGAATTTGCTATAAAGTAAAAATGTAAATATTTTATTAAAAAGTATCAAGGTACAGAAAAGCAAGCAAGGTCTCCATCAGTGGTTTTTACATTTTATTGGCATGTGTACCATAGATGTTGGAGGTCAGAGGAAAACTCTGGGATGACCTCACACACAGGTCATCAAACATAGCAGAGAGTGCCTGTACTGCTGCACTGTGTTATTTTTGCTAAGTTTTCAAATCCCCATTATTTCAAGTGTCCTTTCCTTTCCTGAAAGGTGTGGGTCCAACAATCCATACCACAGTAATTCCTCAGGTTCCTAAAGACATAAATGAAAGAGACACAGCACAAGCAAGTAAGAAACTACCTACACTAATGTTGTTCCTGTCCAAGGACCATTTAAACAGCAAAGGCCCAGAAGCTCCTGCATCATTCTATTCCTACAAGAATACTTAACAAAAGCAATACTTAGTCCTGAGGAAATGTCTGAGATTAACACCTGGTTAAGACTCCTGTGAATTACGAGGTGGTAATTAAATTCTCATCCACTTAGTCCACCTGTGTTGGCCTTTGTACAATGTCAATAATCTCCAAGAATAACTGGGGATTACAGAAGGCACAGCTGTATTTAATCCCAGCACTTGTGAGGCAGAGGCCAGCCTAAACTATACAGTGAGTTCTAGGACAACCAGGGCTATGTAACAAGACCCTGTTGTGGAAAAACAAAAAATTAAAAACAAAAAAAAATATTGAATTAAACTGCCAAATATGAAACATTTCAGACGCTGACCCAAAAGAGGCATCTTTATCAAAGCAAATCAACAAATTCTCTGATACCTAGAAGGCAGTTATAAAATTCTGTCAGAAACCTGTCAGTGCTGATCTTAAACACTACTTCTACCCAGCAGGGACCACACTGACCACAGTGACTCCTCATAATTTTAACACTAAGACATGTCTCAGGCTGGAGAGATGGCTCAGTGGTTAAGAGCACTGACTGCTCTTCCAGAGGTCCTGAGTTCAAATCCCAGCAACCACATGGTAGCTCACAACCATCTGTAATGGGATATGATGCCCTCTTCTGGTGGGTCTGAAGACAGCTATAGCGCACTCATATGCATAAAATAAGTAAATAAATCTTTTTCTTTTAAGTCTCATGCTTTTTACTGTAATCCAGCTTGTAAAAATCCTTATCATCCTAATACCTTCCACAAACCACTAATGCCACAATATCAAACTGCAAGACAAAGTGGCTAAGAACATAAATGCACTACTAAGACATGGCAGGCCAAAAATAGTCAACAATTCTGCCAAGAAAATTTAGAGATGTACTTGCCACTGGCTATTTTTCAGAGTAGTTAGCCAGCTAGCCAGGTTAACTACGCTGGATAAATCCAGACAGACTGATCTGTTTTGTTTCCCTGTAGCAAATGTGTAAGTATATGTAAATGTACTTGTTCAGCTCCTAGTGCTTCTTCCAAAACATCACACAGAGTATAGTATGGAGAACAGAACATCTTCTATACCACTTTAGAATTCTGGACTTCACCTCTGACCAAGGAAAGTATTTCAGAGAAAAAAAAAGTTCCAGCAATGGACTCTTACTCATGAAAGTTACTTGTTTAACATTGTATCCAGAAAGAGCCTTTTTCTATAGTCCATGACCACTAACAGTTAACACTAACTACAGTGATTCCTGAGGTTAGTAAGTCCACAGCACAGGACTCTAATCACAGGCTCATAACACAAATAAGATGCACTAGTGCAGTACTATTTAGTAGAACTAGTCACAGGCTTCTTATGCTTTAAGCTACACAACTTGTTTTGCCAAAGAAGAAAAATCCACAAAAAAAAACACAATCATTCTACCAAATTTGCTGAGATAGATGCCCAGCAATTTTCAGCTGCTTCTGCTACTAAATGAACAGGCAAATGACAACTGCAGGACCAGAGCAAACAAGCAAACTGGATTGGTACAGACTGACGTCACAAAGACCCCCTCATGGAACTCTAGACTCTCTAGCTACTTGAGGCACCTCCTTAGTCAATGTTGGTTTGCTTTGTTTAATTTTTGTTTTCAATGAAGTTGAGTTTTATTAAGAAAAAGCTTTAGGGCTGGAAAGATTGCTCAGTCAGTAATGTGACTGTTAAACAAGTGAAGAATATGAATTGAAATAAAAGCCTTATGCAGAGCTAAATGTCTATAACCCAACAATGGGGTAAAGGGTACAGGGCAGTTCCAGGAGCTCGTGGGCTGGTCAACCAGTGTAACCTCATGAGTGAGCTCCAGATTCAAAGAGAAGAATACACTAAATGTTGACCTCCGTCCTCTGCACACACATGGACCAACCCACACAATGTACAAAATCCAAGCAATACTACATAAACACAGATGAAAGAGAAAGCTCTAGCTTGGTGAGGTGTATACTATTATCATCCCAGCACTCAGAAGACGGAGCCCAATATATTCTTGCCCTAGTTTAAAGGCAGTGGCCTATGCAACTAGAAAAAAAATCTGCTTTAAAAAAAAAAAAAAAAGATCTGATGGCAATGGTTTGGGGAACAAAGCCCTTGTCACTAAGACCTAAATTTACTCCCAAAAACCAACACAGTGAAAGACATGACTTTTGCATACTGTTCTATGAACCCATATGTACACCAGATAGACAGAAACACACACAGGCACACACAAAACTATATGTGTGTGTGTGATTTCAATATTTAGTAGTATCATTTTAATATTAACAAAAATATTATGAAAATCTTGGTTTCTAAATCTAACTTGCTCATAAATAAAAAGCCTACTAACTAAAAAGATTTGTAGAATCACAGAAGGAAAACAACAACAATCAAAAAGAAGAAAAGGAAAAAGAGAAAGCTTATTTTAGCTGCTTAAGAGCCCCACAGTAAAACCCCAGTTACCATTCTTATGCCAAGCTTCCCTCCTAAAAATGCTATAGCCATTGGGGATATGTGTGTAAGGAGCTCTCACAAAGTGCAAGGGTGCTGCACTACATTAATGTGGTCAAAAAGTGAGAGTTCATGCCAATTCCAACAGCCCTAATGTCTTTCTCTGTCCCTGCTTCCTGTAGGGACCAGCTTTGTGTCACAGCTTCCTTTTCACTGTTCAGCTCTCTAAGACTTTTTTTTTAAAGATTTATTTGTTTGTTTATTTATTTATTTATTTCATATATGTGGGTACACTATCATTGTCTTCAGACACACCAAAAAAGGGCAACGTATCTCATTACAGATGGTTGTGAGCCACCATGTGGTTGCTGGGAATTGAACTCAGGACTTTGGAAGAGCAGTCAGTGCTTTTAACTGCTGAGCCATCTCTCCAGCCCTCTCTAAGACTTCTTAAATCAATTTCTTATAATACATTTCTTTTACTAAATTTCACAGTATAACTTACGCTTCCTTAAACATGATGTTTCATTGCTGGAGTTACAAAACCATAGTAAAGCCATGGTAAAAGTACAAAATAAGATTTGATGCAAATATTAGGTCAGGCAAGGAAGTATGCACATGTAATGCCAGCATCAGGGCAGGGCAGTAGGAAGGTCACCAATGTGACACTAGGCCCGGTTACGCATAGACTCTACTGCCACAAAAGAAAACAAATGCAAAAGTTCTAAGATTTCACATCTCTCTTTAAGGATGAACATGAAAACATACCAAAGAGATAGCCTAAGTAAGAACAAGAGAGGCCATTATCTAAGTAAGCTTACAACTGTGCTTGAAAGACAAGTGTGAATGGGAAGTTTTACTTTTAGGAAAACAGCTTTTAATTTCAATCTCTTATCTGTCATTGTCTATTTCTTATAACTTACGAGAAAACCTGGGAATAATATAAATTAACTATATCCAAGGATTTTACTCAAATAAATTTCTCTTCCTCTAATTTACCAAAAATCAATTTCAAAGAAAACACAAAACAAGGTGTTCTGATACAGGCCTGTAGTCCAAATACTCAGAAGGAAAACGGGGTCAATAATAATAAAACAAGATCAAGACAGCCAGGATGAACAGTGAGATCTTGGCTCAAAAGCACAAGGCGAGGAGGGGGTGAGGAGTGGGGGGGGGGGGTGGAAGAATGGGGGTGTGAGACAAGGGAAAGGAAAGGGGAAGAGGAGGAAAAAAAAGAGTACAAAAATGGCTCAGCAGTTAAGGGTACTTGCCAATAAGTCTGATGATCAGTTCAATCCCCAGAATTCACACAATTTTAAAACAAAAAACAAAAAACTGACTCCCAGCTTGTGCTTAATACAGGCATTGTGGCAAGCTTGATACTCTCTCAGTCTCTTGGTCTCTCTTCCTCTTCCCCACAGCTCCCCCATACATATAAGTAAGTAGCTTAATTTTGGGGGGGGGGAACAAATGACCTAATTTTCACAGATATGTTCCCATTCTCACCTAAGCTTACTTACTTAACTTACTTAACAAAGGCTCATTCATCAACCAGCCGACCACTACAATGCACTAAGGGTGATTCACAGAAACCTAGACACAAAATAAGCAGAGCTCTCAGAAAAATTAAAAGTAGGGCGGTGGTGGCAGAGCACACCTGTAATCCCAGCACTTGAGAAGCTGAGGCAGAAAGATCTCGAGTTTGAGTTTGAGGTCAGTCCAGTCTACAGAGTGTGCAGAGTGGATTCCAGGACCACCAGGGTTTCATAGAGAAACTCTTGTCTTAAAAAACCAAAACGGGAGGGAGGGAGGGAGAGAGGGAAAGAAAGGAAAGTGAAGAGAGGGGAGGGGAGGGGAAGAGAAGACAAAGGGAAAGAAAAGAAAGAAAAGGTAAAAAATGAAGAGTAAATGTTAAAAAGAAAAGGTTAAAAATTAAGAGTAAAGAGCCGGAAAGATGACTAAGTGGTCATTTAGAACACTAGCTTGTCCTCCAATAGATTCAGTTTCAAAACCCAACACCCATATGGAGCTCCCATGTATAACTCCAATTCTTGAGGATGTGAAACCCTCTTCTGGCCTCCTTGAGCACAAGGTACACAGTACTGCACAAATATACATTCAGGAAACACACACACACACACACACACACAATCTCAAGGGGGGAAAAGGAGTAATTGAGTTTGAGGCTGAAGCAGTTAGGAGCATTTCCAGGAGACCTCTGTTCAATTCCCAGTGTCCACATGATGTCTAACAACTGTCTATTAACTCCAACTGTAGGAGAGCTAATACCCTCTTTTGGCCTCCATCAGTCCTGTATACATACAGTACACAGGCATGTATGAAGGCAAAACACCTATACACATTCCAAATCTTCCTTCAAAAAAGTAGCCCTGGGGGCTGGAGAGATGGCTCAGTGGTTAAGAGCACCGACTGCTCTTCCAGAGGTCCTGAGTTCAAATCCCAGCAACCACATGGTGGCTCACAACCATCTGTAATGGGGTCTGATACCCTCTTTTGTCTGAAGACAGCTACAGTGTACTTATATATAATAAATAAATAAATCTAAAAAAAACAAAGAAAACTAGAATGTTTAAAAAAAAAAAAAAAAAAGTAACTCTCAACAGTTTTTGGCCAGCCATAAATATAACTCAATGGTGGAGCACTAACCATGATCTGAGACTGTGGGCTCAATCTCAGCAACACAGAAACACTGGAGTTTCAACCGTATCATAGAAGATGCTATCTCTCGTAAAGAAGAGAAAAGGCTAGTTAGAACATCTCTACAGGAACAGGACAGGAAGAGCAACAGAGAAAAACTTAGTCCATCACAGCCCCAAATACACTTTAATTCTTACCTTAGCAACTTTATGGTTTGCTGCAGTTTCATGAGATGTATTTTTTAAACCATCTTTGAGCTGTGTAATGAATAAATCATAACCCTCTGTACTAGAAACATCTATCTTTTCTACACATGCTGATAAGAGCTGCTGTGCCTAAATTTAAAAATAAAAACATAAAATTAAACACAATAAAACAGATTTTTATTCAGCTTTTTTTGTGAGTTTTAACTATATAAAGCTTAACCTTATAATTAATTTTATATGACGCTAGGTAATCATTTAAATGAATTAAAGCAATGCATTCAATATAGTAGCCAGAGGGCAATATATCAATACAGTAATTACCATAAATTAAACAAAGAAAAATAAAACTATGATGAAAAGTGAAACATGTCAACTTTTAAACACAAATACAAGATTCTTTGTATACAAAGCCATTTGACAAATAGTATGCCTTAGCAATGCTAGCCATAAATTCATCTAAAACTGGGCAGAAACCTACGGTTGATCCAAAAAGCAAACAAAAACCCATGCATTTATAAGTCATCAAACCAAGTCTAGAATCCTATTCTTAATTCCAAAACTAATATGATGCAGTAAATACCATTTAGAGAGAAGAAATGTTTACAATGACTATTACCTAAAAGATATTTGCAACCCAAGGAAATAATTCAATAGATCAAAGTAGCTAGCTGCCAAACCTAACCTGAGCTCCATCCCTGAGACACACATGGTAAGAGGACAAAGACAGACACCAGCAAATGTATTTCCCCAATGTGAAAAGGGTTTGAAGAGAATGAAAACGAGTGGAAAAGCTGAGAGGGTAAAGAGTGTGGGAAAAGAGACAGGAGGAGCACAGGTGAAAGAGAGCAAGGAGAAGCGGAAGAAAGAAAAGATGTGTTCCACTGGTCTCCTACAACTTAAACATGGTGGGACTGAAAACAATTGTCTACAAAATCACCAGCCATTCTGAGGCTGGCAGAGTGGGTTCCACATCTAGTGCTGGGCTATCACTACACATAAGCCACAATTCACACCTAAAACACCACTTCAACATGCACCAGTTAAATTATGCAAAGAAAGGAAGTATTTAAAGGTGTGGTTCATGACTCAATCCTTTGTTTTTATGTGAGTAACTATACAATGTCCTTAAAGCACAATTCATGAACCTTCCGTTCTAGAACAGCTTATGCCCTAAGGACAACTTAAGTCACTTAATACTCAAAGGCCAGAGGTTAACTCTGGCAAGGCACACTTGGAATTTTGTTTCTACTCACCTCTGTGACAGGAAGTTCAAGCTGAACCACATCATCCTGCTTTGAAACTGGAGTTTGTAGAGCAGTGTCTAGCAACAAGATCCCATTAAGGTCCTTCCTACAACCTACTGCATAATCATCCACAAATATAACTTTATCCACAGCAGAAATATACTGACATTTCACCTGTCCACCTGGTTTAGCTGTTAAAAGAACAAAAATTCAACAATTAAGATTTTAAAACCAACAATGCTGTCTGAGACACTGAACTGAAAAGAAGTTTATTAAAACCATGATTAGAGCAGACTGCAGTATGAACTACAGTCAGTCTCAAAAGATATTGATTTTAACTTGGCAGCTATACTACTGCCTGAAGAGTTGAGCATGGAGATACCCACCTGCAATCCCAGGAAATAAGAGGCTAAGGCAGAAGCAAAAGTTCAAGGCAACATGTTCTATAAAAGTGGGGGGGTGGGGGAGGCTGATGTAGTAAAATACCTTAAAGTGATAGAGTTGAATAGAGAAACTGCAGGAAAGTTATTTCTACCATACTATTCTTAGATAATATTCTTTTCCTCTAAGGGTACAGGGATGGAGACAATCATCTGCATGCACAGATTCAACCAGGTTTCCCAGAATCATTTGTTACATACTGTCCTTACTCCCCAAATAATGGATTTGGATCCCTTGTCAAAAATCATAAGCCATTATGTTTAAGGATATCTCTAGGCTCTTTATCCACCCCATCATGCTCTGTATCTGTCCACATCTACAGTAGTACCACATTATTTGCACTTGCAGTTGAGGACCCAGCCTGGCATTTGTGCATGCTAGTGAAGCCCTGTATTACTGACATAACCCCTTTCCTCAGTACCACACTATTTTAATTACTATAGATTTGCAGTTTAGTTTTGTGATTAGGAAATGTAAATCCACACCAATCTCCTTTCCCCAAGTACTGACTGAGCTATACATCCCTACCTAACTTTTGTCTTTTTCAAGATTGCTTTGAATATTCAAGATTGCTTTGAGATCCCCTGCAAATTAAATAAGATTTCTTTTTTATTTCTGAGAAAAGGTTATTGGGATTTTGACAACTGCAAAGAATATACAGATCACTCTGGCTGGTGCTAAAGTCTGGGTATTAAATGTCCTCCAGAGATCTATGAAGTGTAAAGCTCCCTTCCAACGAAGGGCTACTAGGAGATGAGGGTACCTTATGATCAGGGAACCAGTTACAACCTTGAAGACGATTGTGGAACTTGCTTTTCTCTCATTACTTCCCAGCCTTAGGAAAACAGTTCTGCCCCACCCTGAATTCTTTTCCATCATGTCCAAACACTTAAAACCTCCAAAAATAGCTTAGTGGTGATGTCCCAAACCTTTAACCCAAGCTTGGGGCAAGCAGATCTCTAAGTTTGAAGCCAGCCTGGTAAACACAGTGAGTTTCAGGACAACCAGGGCCACACAGAGAAATCCTATCTAGAAAAACCTAAAACAACAGCAACCAAAAAAACAAAAAAAAAAAAAAACACTTCTAAAAGTTACTAAGTCTTTTCACTTACTAAGTTGACTGCCCCAGGCATTTGTTATAGCGTCAGAAGGCTGACTAAGTAACAGGTAATAGAGACATCATCACAATAGACAGATATTATAAAGTGCTGCAAGAACATAAAGGGAACAGAACTGATGTTTTAATGGTAATAAGACATACAGTCACAATGGTTGGCAGCTTTTTAAAAATAAAGTGTGCATATCCTAAATGCCTCTACATTCCACTAGAAGACAGAAAGCCTTATGTTCACATAAAACCTTGAACTCATGTTTATGACACCTCTACTCAATCACCAAACACTAAAAATAGCCAAGTATGCTTCAGAGTATCAGGCTTAAAGAAATAGTATATAACAATAAAATATTATCCAAAAATAAAACTCAATAAGCAGTAAGCACGACGTTGATGAATTACAAAGGCATACTAACACAAGAATCCAGGATCAAAAAGGCAACATGGTTGGCCAAGGTATAAGGCAATGATAGAGTGCTTGCCTACTACATGCCCAGGCCCTCCCTGGATTCAATTCTCAGCACCACCAAAATAAGAAAAAGGAAAGAAAAACTGTGTACTGTACACACAGTTCTATTATACTATAGAAATCACAAAAGCATAATAATATATATATAACCCAAGCTTCAAACCCACAGCAATTCTCCTGTCTCATCCTTCCAAGTGTATTAGAATCCCAAACATGAGTCACAAAACCCAGCTGACAAAGTATAAGCACCACTAAAAATATTCCACGGGTAGTGTTCATTCTATGACATAGTACTGCTCCCTGCAAGGGAGCCTGAGTCTTTGTTCCATGCATTGTCATGGTTAGGTCTCTCAGCATCTCACAGCGTGGGTTTTAGTTTTCCCTCAGGACACTGCAAACCCAAGCACCATGTGGGGATTAACATCTTGATCTGAAAGACAGAGTGAGGAGGAGAGAAGCAGAGATGCCTAGGGAACTTTCTCCTGCCCTGTCTGCTTTGGCAGTACAAACACACAGCTGGATGAAGTTTGACTTGGACTGCCTTAAAATAAGGGCTCTGTGAGGAATGATAAAGGGTCTGTGTGGCATTCTGGGGATGTGTGTTATCTATATTAAGTCCCAAACAGTATTTCAGACATGAGCTGCAAATAGAAATCCACATGGGCATACTCCAAATAGAATTGTTCTGATTTGCAGCTGAGTTACTTCTCATACTAGAAACTTTGTGAAACAGCAACAATTTATTTACAGATGGTTATGGTGGATTTTGTTCTTTGAACAACAACAGACACAGAAATTAGTCCTCGAATATTGCTTTAGCCACCTAAGATCTCATTCCATACTAACTTAAATGTTCTGTGTGTGTTTTAACACCACCTGGCATACTGTACAGTCCATCTGTCTGTCTGTCTGTCTCTCTCTTCCATCTCTCCCTCCCTCATTCCTTCTCTCCCTCCCGCCTTCCCACTAAGCCATGAGCTGTAGGAGAAGTACTGCAATGACTAATCCCCAGGACACAATGTCTTTTAGTAAGTCAACTAGTCTACATGACTTTTAAGACCTGTTAACAAAATACACTAAGCTCCAACTAGGTGAAGGTTGTTTCTAATACACGTGAGTCATATACACTTTTAGGAATGACACTAGCTCACATTTGCTATGCTCCCTATCTTTTCTTCCTTCCTCCATATTATGAGATCATTCTCTTCAGCAACAGTACCAACTGATTCAGAGAAAAAGAAAAAGAAAAAAAAACTCTCAGAAGACTTAGCTAATTCAAAAACCAACCAAAAAACACCAACCAAGCCAGGAAGAGTGGTAGACCCATGTAATCCCACCACTTGAGAGGCTTAAGAAGGAGAAACATAAAGTTGAGAACAGCCTAGGTTACATATCAAGACCCTAAGTCACCAACAAACAAGTATGTGGGTGGGCTGTCACTGTAACTAATTGGCAAGGAATGCCACAAAGCAGCAGGGTGCTTACCTAGCATGCACCAGACCCCAGGGTTAATCAGTGTCCCGTACAGCAAAAATAAACAAAATTAAAAACAGAAACTTAGCCTTTGCCATATAGCCTACTGTTTATAAGAATATTTCACACGCAGTCATTATATACAATTTTTAATATAGAGCATATTTAACTAACAAAACCTTAGGAAGTTTTTCTAAAAGAAAAAAAAATAAATGTTGAAGGACAAACTCAATTCTAATTTTAAAAAAAGGCACAGTTCAGTTGATAGAGTGCTATGTCTAGCAGGCAGAAAGTCCAGGCTCAAATGCCAGCACCCCTTAACAGGATATGGTGACCAACTACCAGCAATTTCACCACTGAGGAGGTGGAGGCTGGAGGGTCAGAAATGAGGACAGCTTGGGCTACATAAGGCTCTGCCTCAAAAAACAAAAACTGTAACTTACTCTAGACATACCAAGTAAATTTGCTCCTTTAAGGTCTTACATTCAAAGATGAACCTCTAAGTCCAGGTGCTCAATAGGACCAGTCAGCATACTTCTAAGGAAAACAGAAAGGACACTGGCCTCTACTACAGACCATTAACTCCCCAGGAGGTCATTGTTAAAGGCCCTTCAGTGACCACAGTAGACAACACAGCTGACATCTTTATGGTGCCATATGCTTGTCTTTCTCCTACTTCATAAGGCAAAGAGGAGTAGTAAAGTCAAGAAGCTTTAATTTCTGCACATAATAAATCGTATAGGAAATAGTCTCATCTTCCTCTAAATAGCTAAGATTCCATTCCAGCCACCCTTGCTCTTGAAAGCAGATCTCACACAGCACAAGCTAGCCTCACACTCACTGTCAGACCAGAACTACCACTGCTCCTCTACCTTCTGCCTTCCAGGTTACAAGCACGAACTACCAGGCCTAGCCCTACCTTGAACTCCTAAGTGCCTTCTGTTCAAATTACATTAAAAAGAACACAACTGAAAAAGCTAGTTCAGCTTTGTTTCACAACTTTCTTCAACAAAGAGTAATTCTTCAAAATTCTTGAATTGTGTGTTTAAATTACTACTGTTCTAGCAGTAAAAGCAAGAACTTAAAGGTAACTTTCACCTTGTCAATTTCTCTTATCCCTAACATTTACCAAATTATATTTTCTACCTTCAAACTTACACGAGCATGATTTGGTGTCTCCAAGAGAAAAGGGCAGATCTGTGAGCTGCAGGCCAGAAGGGCTACATAATGAGACCCTGTCTCAAAAACACTAACTTACATAAAGCTCATATCACTTTTCACAACATCAAAAGCTTCTAGAGGGAACTTTAATCACATCATAATCTACTGTTAACATCAAGTCCAAACTTTTTCTATCTTAGAATAGACTCTGGGCATGAGAGGCAAGTGAAAAAAGCAGAAGCTCCAACTCAATCCCAACTTCTTTAACTGCTTGTTTGATTTAAAGGTACAGTCTCCATATGTAGCCCTTGCTAGCATAAGATTATGAAGAGCAACCTAGCCTCACACTACCCAGCTTAGTGTCCGTCATTTACGATCTTGCCCTTGCCTCTGTCTTAGCTCAAACTCACTCCCACATAAACCCTCAACGTCAATCCATACATCTTTCTGTTTGGTGAATTCAATGTGGTCAGGTTAGACCCACCCTGCCGCTGCACGGTACTTATTGTAACTTTAAGATTTTCTTGCCACTGTTTCTATCAAAACTGACTATAACAGGGCTGACCTCTGGCTCTACTGTTAAGAGTGCTTGCCTAGCATTCACCAAGTCCTGGGTTTGATCCACAGCACTACATAAAACTAAGTGGGATGGGGTGGGGGGAACTTGGAATGATACAGATCTATAAACCCCAAGAAAAGACAATAAGACCAAAAGTCTAAGGTCATTCTTAGCTACACAGTGAATGTAGCCTGGGCTACAATGAGACCTTATCTCAAAATATAAAAATAAATGAAAAAATAAAAAACTTTCTCACAGTAAAAAACAATTATGTCTTCTATACAGTATATTTTGAATTTGGGGCTGTTTGCTTGTTTGTTTTAAGTTCCAGTGGTAATCTTTGGCTATTTGAAAGGTCACTGAGGAGGCAGAAGGAGGCAGATCTCTGTGAGTTTGATGCCAGCCTGGTCTACATTGTGAGGATTACCACAGCTACATAGTAAGTAAGTTTGTCTCAAAGACAAACAGAAAGAGGAGGGAAGCTAGAGAGATGGCTCAGCAGTTAAGAGCACTGGCTGCTCTTCCAGAGATCCTGAGTTTAATTCCCAGCAACCACATAGTGGCTCACAACCATCTCTAGGGGATCTGATGCCCTTTTCAGGCAGGTAGATGTATATGCAGCAGAGCACTCATGCATTAAATAAATAAAACTTTTTAAAAAATAAAAGAAAAAGTAAGGAAGGAAGGAAAGAAGAATGGGGATGGAATGGGAAGGGAGGGGAGGGAAAGAGTGAGGGAAGGAGGGAAGGAGGGAAGGAAGGAAGAAAGGAAGGAAGGAAGGAAGGTTAATAAGTACATTATGTTTTTGCTGTAGGTACTCTATTGCAACTGTACCCTCTCTCCAGTTTCTGAAGAAATGTCACTAGGTACACTATAATACAAATAAGAACAATGTTTTTGTTGTTGTTCTTTGAGATAAGACTCATTTTGTGGACTGGAGAGATGGCTCAGTGGTTAAGAGCACTGACTGCTCTTCTGGAGGTCCTGGGTTCAATTCCCAGCAACCACAGAGTAGCTCACAACCATCTGTAATGGGATCTGATGCCCTCTTCTGGTGTGTCTGAAGACAGCTACAGTGTACTCATATAAATAAAATAAACAAATAAATATTTTTTAAAACAGACTCATGTGTATCTTAAAGCAGGCCTCCAACTCAAGGTCCTTCTGCTTCAACTTCTGAGTGCTAGGATTACATGTGTGTTCTCACACCTGGGTGGGAGCAGTATCTGCATCATTGAGAGGTACAAACTACCAAGTAACAGATTCTGGATTTCAACTGTTCAAAATGGTATAAAGAGCTTTTATATGAGTGTGCATTCAGGCATTTTCTTAAATAGTATAAAGTGTTTCAGATAACCTTTGCCCTTGGATGCATGCTACATAGTAAGTTCCAGGCTAGCTAAGGATTCACAGTAAGAACTGTCTCACACATACACCACAAATGCACCCATGCATGCACACACTAAACAAACACACACAAAGGGGGAGAGAGAGAGAGAGAGAGAGAGAGAGAGAGAGAGAGAGAGAGAGAGAGAGAGAGAGGAAGGAAGAGGGAGGGAGGGAAGGAAGGAGGAAGGGAGAGGGAGGGAGGGAAGGAAGGAGGGAGGGAGAGGGAGGGAGGGAGGGAGGGAGGGAGAAAGGGAGAGAGAGAGAGAGAGAGAGAGAGAGAGAGAGCGTGCGCGAGAGCACCCAAACAGTAATGAACAACTAATGCTGAATTAAACTGTTGGGCTCCAGAGTCTGAGCTCTTATAATGCCAATCATTAATAAGTCTAAAATTACAAAAAGATGAGGATAAATTTTCTGTTAGAGTAAGACCATCTTTAAGAAATTAAGAGTTAGAAAAACCTGGGAAGAAAAGTAAAACTTTGAATAACTATACAGAATCTTTAATAAAAGAGGAGGAGGAAGGGGAAAAAAGAAAAGAAATACCTGTATAGTAGTTCATGTCAGTATCAGCACTCAAAAAAGACAGGAGGAGGAGAAGCACCAGCAGCAAAGGATGCTGAGTTCAAGGAAGATGGGGAGGGAAGAAAAAAAGATCCTCAAGCCTACTAGGATTATAAGTGTTTCGGTTTTGCTAATAAAATAGGAAAGAACAAGCATTTGACATAAACTAGATCATCATTTAACTCAGCCAAATCTGTCAAGTCAAACAGACCAAGAACATACTCCAGGTCCAAAAGGAGATTGTGATGCATGCGGTTTTATAAGAATCCAAATGCTTATACCGAGGAGCAAGCTTCCTAAGTGTCCTTTTCTCTTCTTCCCCAGAGCCACTGTACAGAGCCCATGAAGATAACTGGGAATAAGGATAAAAACTTAGGCTACAAAAGACTGTCTGAGGTGCAGTTAGTCCCTACAGAAATATTCAGTTAGCTTTTCTTGTAATTGTAGCTGTTTTAGAAATTTTGCTAATTAAATAATTCTTCTGAACACAAAAACAAATAAATAACTCAAATGTATCCAAAAGATAACTAAACTATCTTCTAAGGGTTACTGACCCAATTCTACATCATGTTTATTATCTCTTGAAGAATAACTAAATGTAAGTAAGCTTCATGTACCAATTTAGTCAGACAATTAAGAACTGGTTTGAATGATCTAAATTTTCCATCACTGAAAGAATTTGTATTTTTACATAGGCTCCAAAATGTCTTCAAAAAGGCAGTTCTAAGCTCCAACCTCAATCAAGAATGTGTTAATGGGGCTACAGATATAGCTCAGTTGATCAAGCACGTAGGAATCCTCAGCAGCAAAAACAGCCTATAATCCCAGTAATCAGGAAGAGATGCAGGTTGTTCAAGGCCAATGAGGGATACTTGAGACCCTACTTTTTGAAAAGTAAAATAAAGAGATACATGTCAAACATGTATATAGATGAATCAGCATCCAGAGTCTAAACCTCTTTGGTAGTCAATCACCCTTTCACACAAGTTGCCTAAGACCATGTGGAAAACATGTACATTGTGATCCAGAACAGCAACAAAATCAGTCATAATATAGCAATGAAAGAATTTTATAGTTAAAGGTCACCACAACAAGAGGGCTGTGTGTATTAAAGGGTCACAGCTTTAGGGAGATTGAAAAACACTGATCTAAAGCAAACCAATCAAGTCAAAAATTGGCAGGGTAGAGTATACATATATGATATACATATATGAAAATGTCCCAATGAAACACATCAATGCATATAATGGATATATGCTAATAAAAATAAAAACAATAATCTGTCAGACAAGATGCCTCAAGAAATAAGAGCACAAACCAATAAGCCTGAGAGACTAAATCCATTCCCTGGAACCCATACAAGTAGAACAGGACCAACTCTTGCAAGTTGTCTCCTCTGACCTCCAGAAGTACAATGTATCCTCTCTCCCTTTCTCTCCTCCTTCTCTCTCTTACACACACACACACACACACACACACACACAGGCACACACGCACATACACACACAAAATAAATTAATGTTAATAATCAAAAGGAGCACTTGATATGTAGCTAAGTGGTAGAGTGCTTGCCTAGAACTGGTAAAGCCTGATGCAAAAAAAAAAGCAGTGTAAGGCAATAAATAAATAAATAAATAATAAACAGAGTAGAGCACAAAGATATTTTTTGTTTGCAAATCACTATATAATTTTCTTTCCTTCCTTTTTATTTATTTATTTTTAAACAGGGTTTAAGTAGGCCTGACTGTCCTAGAGCAAACTCTGTAGACCAGGTTGGCCTGGAATTCATAAGAGTTCCTGCTTCTGCCTTTGCCTCTCAAGAACTAGACATGAACCACCATGAGTGGCTAGCACAATTTTCTCCTAAGTCCTGTGAACCTGGTAATTAGAAAAATATTCTCAAGGCCAGACACTAGGAAAAGCAAAGGTAGGCTAATCTCTGAGCTCAACACCATTCATAGCTACATATTACGACCTGGTTCTCAAAATACCAAAAGGTTCCCAGAAATGTTTAGCTACAAACAAATACTGTGTGGCCCACCTTCATTCTCCTGCAACACAGATCTAGAACCCACTTGGAAATTTTAAGCTATACACACACACACACACACACACACACACACACACACACACAAACATACACACACACAATTATCATAACCACTAATTAATATTCACACATGTATATCACAATTATAAACATATGTCACATAAGCAATGTATACACATACGTAACCAGTTATATAATAGCCTTTGTTCTGATATTTAGCCTCACCAATATACTTAAAAGGACCAAAATAATGACTCACAACCATCTGTAATTCCAGTTCTAATGATTCCAATACCCTCTTATGGCTTATTTAGGGAATGCATACACATGGTGCACATTCAGGCAAAACACTCATATACAAAAAATAAAAATAAATCTTTCCTGGAAAGAGGTATTTTATTCAGTGCTGGAAATAAAAACTCACTGGTAAAACACCTGCCTACATGTGCAAGGGATCAAAATTTAATCTCCAGTAGGAGGTGGAGGGAACAGAAAAAAAAATAGAAATATGCTTATCAAAATGTAAAGTATAGAGTTACCACATTCATATTTCCATCTACGTTTGAATAACATCTATCTTCTATGCCTAAACATTAAGCTAATGAAATGTTTTAAATAATCAAGAGAAGCGTGACAATACTAAAAACAGCACTCATGCACTCAGTGTCTACTATATGTTTGAGCATTTGGGGTCTGACCACTAAGTCTTCACATGCATCATATTAAATGAACAAGATAAGACTCATGGCTACCTGACAAAGTGCCCCCTGAATATCCTCCGAAGAACTTAAATAAATATTTAATACAACATATACTGCTAGTGAAGGTGCTATTTCAGTCAACAAGAGAAAAATCAACAATAAGATACTTCCTTCCATAATTAACTATATCCTTACAAGACAAAGCTAGATGAACTGTGCAAGATATTACAAAGTGGCAAATCGGGATAATTGTTCATATTTCCAAATGAGTGTAGAAGACAAATGTATGAAAAGGCCTAAGGTAGAAGAAACCTGCTATTTACAAGGATTGCAAATCAAAGTAGGGAGAACTTTGTTGTTGTGGTAGTTCTTTTGGTACTTACTGGTAAGTACACTATTATAAACTATTGATGAATGGAAGGATGGATGGGTAGGTAGGTAGATAGATGATAGAGCTTAAATACTTACAATTAAAACCACTGTTACCACCATTTTGCAAATGAGGGAATTGGGAAAGAAATGTTAAGTGCTTTAGTCAAAGTTACAAAGTCACTAGGATGAAACATGCTACTTCCTATTATGCTAAAGTTCATGAATTGAAAATGGCTAGAAAGGTGCCTACCTAGTATATGTAAATGATAGGGTCAAGTGGTATATGTAGTTTTAGATTTTAAAATCCAGTCACGGAATATACAGCTCAATGGTGAAGCGCTTGTCTACCATGGGCAAGGCCCCAGGTTCATGAGCTTCCCCTGCTGGGAGAAGTTAGTAGGGGACACAAAGTCAGCAAATAAATACAAAACAAGAGGCAACTGAGCAAATGAAATGATGTTCAGCATCATGAATCATTAGAGAACTGCAAAGTGAAACAAAACTGAGGACAGGCACAAGGCATCCTTTGATCCCAGTACTAGGGAGCCAGAGACAGGCAGAGAGGCTTTTAAAGTCAGCCAGATCCACAGGGCAGTGCCAGCCCAGCCAAGAATACACTGTATCTAAAAAGGAAGAAGGGAGGGAGAGAGGGAAAAAAAGGTTGAGCAATGTCTAATAGCACCTGTGATGTGCGAGCATCAGGAGCTCAAATTCTTCCTATACTACACAGCTGAGACGCCACCTTTTCTGGATAACAGGATCTCCAAGTTAAGGTAGGTTCTAGGTCTTAAAGTCTGAGTAGGGTAGGGTATGGTAGCTCACATTTATAATCCAACACTTGGGAAGCCTGGGCTAGAGTAATACTCTAACACAAAACAAAACCAAATAAATCCTGAGTAAGATTAAGATTAGACCGGTTCAGTGGTTAAGATCACTGGCTGCTCTTCCAGAGTTCCTGAGTTTAATTCCAAGCCACCATGTGGTACCATCTATTTTTGAATTCATATTATACAGCTTCAACCTTCATCCTTTAACACTAAGGTATACAACAGGTAAATATAAAACCATTTAAACAAACCCTGACACACATTATGGTTATGAAACATAGCCTCCATACACAAAAATATCCCAATTAAATTATTTAAAACACCTGTACTCCTGTTGATATAACTTTTTGTAGAAATCCTAACACATAGACTGGAGAAAAGCCTCATCCTTTAAGAGAGTTTGCTGCTTTCCAGAGGACCAGAGCTCCAGTCCAAACACCCAAGTCAAGAAACTCACAAACTCCAGGGATCCATATCCTCTCTATTTCTATAGATGCCTGTACACTCATGGCCAACACTCAAACACATTCATATACATAAATAAAAATAAAATAAAGAAAAACAAACCCAAGCCTAGAGTACTGGCTCACTCTCTTAAGCCTGCGGACAGATGCAGGTGGAGCTCCAGTTTGAGACCAACCATCAAACGGAATTTCCTGTCTAAACACAAAAACCAACCAATGAAAGAAAAACACACCATTCATCCTAAATTAGAAATCATGAACATACTGGGTAACTGGTTAAAAGTATGGACATGTATGAAAGTGACAAGACCACATTTAAGGTAGCTTTCAGGGGAAAAGAAGAAAAGGGTCAGTGAAATGTAATTCAGGAGCCAGGGTAAACTTCTGTATTTGCAATGTATTGTTTCTTATGCCAAGTAGGAGAATCCATGACCATCTGTAGTAAGACCTTTCTAATAAAGAGAAAACTGTTCATGAGCATCTCCCCCTCAGACACAGTTAACAACCTGTTTGTTATGTCCAAGTTGCAGGAAGTGAGGACTGCTACATCAGGACCACCTGTATTGTCATTACCTAAGCCAAAAAAGGCAAATTTACAAACCTACCACCGAAAACTTTCTCTTGGGCATCTCTTAAATATATTACAGGTTTAAATGCTGTAAATATACACAGTCAGTTCTTTCACAAGTCAACGAAAATTAACATCTCTAATTTCATCTTTGTAGTCCTAAATTGCCATTTAATCTAATGGCAATTTAGGACTACAAAGATGTCATAAAATTATATGACATTACTCACACAGTAAGCTTACTCTTGTATATCTATGTAAAATAACACAAAGTGAATTGGTAGACCACATTAACTACTTCCATTTATCTCTGTGCATGAGTTTAAAACCCACTAAACTAAAATATGAGCTTCTCCATTTTAACCTTTAACGTCAAAATTAAGGCACCATTCATTCACAAATAAAATGCCATTTTAGCAAATAACTTAGCTAGGGTTAGCCCAAAACACTCCAGTCTGTCCTCTGAACGAGCTTTGACCTGGTACATCCTGAAAATTCAATTCCTGAACCAACGTCTCCACCAAGGTGGAGATCAGACATACTTCCAACTACCAATTTCTAGCTCTCTATGCTAAAACAAGTTGAAAAGGCCTGAAGTTCCACCTAATTACAAGGGGCCTAAGCTTCTTAACACTGGAAGGGTGGAAGCCCGCAGAGCTAGGGAACCGAGTCTAACCTTTTTTGCATTCTGCTAGTCCCATAGTCCGGCAAGCACATTTCAGGCAGCTGGCCTTCCCCTCCTACTTCCCTCCCCATCCCCACCCCAGCCCACCCCCATGCGAACGCGCAGCCCTCGAAGGTCCCCGCACCTACGGGACCTGACAACAGCCGGCGGCCCGCTACTCCTGGCAAGACAGCCTGCTTGGAAGCTTCCCGCCCCTTGCCTCCGGCCATCCACCTCTCCCGCCACAGCCAAGTCTACCAGCCTTTCCCTCTGGTCCAGTCCGGAGCTGGCCCAAAACCTCGTCCAAGAGCCCAGCGAGGGCCCGGCCCTCTCCAGCACCGACCTCCAAAGCCTCCTCATCTCTCCCACAGGACCAGGCCGGTCCAGACGCAAGCGGCCCGAATAGCAACTCTCAGAGCACCCCGCCTCACGGAGCTCTCGTCCCCAAACGCTGCTGCTTTCAGAGTCCGAAGGTCCTCGGCCGCAGCTTCCGGGCCTCCCCGACCCTCCCGCACCCCGATGCCCCTCCGAGGCCTATCCCGGAGGCTGGGAGGCTTCCTAAACCAACATCCAGACAACCCGACTCCGCCCGCGGCCGGCCCAGCCCCCGCCCGGCGAGCCGCGCTCACCGCTGAGCGCCGAGGCCTGAAGGGTGGCCCCCGACGTGCCGTCGATGACTTTGATGGTCCCGCGGCTGGTGACGGCCAGGATGGCGTTAAGCGCCGGGTGGTAGGAGAGGCTGTGCAGCCCGTCGGCGTCGCAGCGCATGCAGCCATCCCGCAGCACCAGCCACTCGGAGACCCCGGCCGCCCCCGCCCCTGCCGCCGCCGCGGAGGAGCAGCTCGGGCCCGAGGCCTCCGCAGCCGCAGCCGCCATCTTCCGGCCTGCGCTCAGCACAATCACACTGGGAAGCGGCTCAGTGACAGTCCCGGGAGGTGCAGCACCACAGCCAGTCACCATCCGGGGCCAGGGGGCAAAGCGGGGCGCGTTAGCCGGAAGTGAAGTCAAGCGCCTGCACGCAGAAGGAACGTCGCTCGCCGGGCCGGCCAGGCCAAGCAAGCTCGGAGGCTGGCGGGGGAGGGGAAAGAGGGAGGCACCAAAAGAGGGGCAGGAGCCCAGGGGGCGGAGCATGCGCGGGAGTGCCGACCCGTCCAGTGCGGAGGGCAGCTGATGGGGAACACGGTAAGGCACGGAAAAGGCGGGGCGAGGGCGGGACCTGGCCTGTTGAACATGCGCAGAAGGGCTCCCAGGGCATAATAGGCGGGCCGAGAACTCCAGGCGCGGAGCATGCGCCGTAGGGCTCGCGCGTGCCCCGCGCTGCTGCTCCTGCTAGTCCTGCGTCCTCAACGTCCCAGTTTCTTCCTACGAGCCCGGGGAGTGGCAGTGGCGGGAGTTCCGCTCTGCGCGTGGCCGGGAGGGTGGTGCTGAGCCCTGTGCATTTCCGCTAGGCAAACTCGGGCCCCGCGCGACTTGTCTGCTACGCCCAGAGGCCCCTTCGTGGCGAGGGCGGCTGAATCCCAGCGGTTCCCAGCACGCGCGGGAGGGCCGGGATCCGGAAGCAGGCCTCTATCAGTGCACACTCAAGCCTCTACTTAGGAACTGAACCTGATTTTTACGACGCCTGCCCTAGTTTCAAATCTTTTACACTTGATCTTAGTCAAAAGGCTGAGTGAGGAACGATAGTTCTAAATCTTTCCGTAAACAGAAATGCTCATTAACATGGGGTGCTAGAGACAACCTAGTGTACCTACCTCATTGCAAAGAATTTACATGATGTGTTTTTTGGGGGGGGAGGGTTGGTAGTGTATCCTTCATTGGATTTTGAAGATATCTTCCTTAAACTTTATGTTGAAACAGTTACTAGTCGGTTACTTGTAGTTATAAGTATAATGGTACATGGGTGTGGTCCTGCATACCTAGAATCCCTGTCTGAAACAGTAATGCTAGGAATTCCGGGCAAGCCTGCTCTGTTTGACAAGATCCTCTCCAAAAAGTCTGAGGGGATAGAAAATTGTTTCCTGGGCCAAACAAACGAGTCAGCAGCTTAAATGCTCTGCTACTCAGAGCACATGTAGACCTCATGTTGAATTGCTCTACACTGTAACTTCCTTTAGGGGGTCTGACACCCTCTTCCGTACTCTGTACTTGCACTCACTGGCGTATAGACGCAGATTAAGTTTTAACCTGTTTGTTGTTATTTGCTCTACATATTACTTTTATTCCAAATCACTTACATATGAGTGTTTTTTGTGTACGTGTGTATAATTTTTAACTCAGTATCCCTCCTTAAATATCTATATGCAGCACAGGCATGCTTACAGAGGGCAGGAACTGAAGTTGTGAGCTGCCCAGTGGGTGCTGGGAGCCGAACCCAAGTCCTCGGCAAGAGCAGCAAATTCTTTTTACCTCTGCGCAATCTCCCCATCCCAGTCCATTTTCTTACTTTGTTTTGTGACAGAATCTCATGTGGCACAGTCTGACTCTAAACTGACCTTGTAGCTTGAACTTGTCATTCCCTTGCCTCCACCACTAAGTATGAGCCACCACACTCTGGTTGTGAGAACTTATCACCCAAGTCAAATGAAAATGATAAACTGTCATAACTGACTTGCTTTAGTACTTGGGAATAAAGTAATGGTAATACAGACAGTGCATTACCCATCATACCAACTGGAGGCTGTTGCTAGAGTTTGACTTCTGCGGTTTGGTTTGGAACCCCAAGCTGCTTACACAGGTGTCCCTCTCAAAATATGTCTTGAATTAAAGGACCCAACTTATTCAGGCTAGGACTCCCTAAACTACTCAAGAAATGAGTATCCTTCCTTAAACCATCAGCAATTACATAGAAACAAACCAGTAATCGCACTTGGAGACAACTGACCCACTATGCCTATCCTTTGTGGCTTTAGACTAAGCACCAGTAAACCAAATAATCTAAGATTACCTATAATGTGGAATCCTATTTAACCATTTTGATATTTTTTAAAAAGTTACTAAGCTCATATGAGCAAAGACTCTCTTGAAAGACATTTCAAATCTCACTCTTTGGGGTAACTTGTTTCTTTTTGTAACTGCTTCCTTTTAGGACTAACTGAGATCCCAAAGGCTACAGGTAAGAGGTTCAAGACACACTTTAGGTTTAGAAGTGATAATAAAAATAGAATTGAAGCTGGGAAGTGGTGTTGCACCTTTATTCCCACACTCCACTCCCTGACCTGGAGGCATGTGGATCTCTGAGTTGGAGGCCAGCAAGCTCCAGGACAGCCAGGACTACACAGAAATCCTGCCCCACACCCCCTGCAAAAAAAAAAAAAAAAAAAAAAAAAAAAAAAAATGGAATTGAGGAGCTTGGGAGATGGTTCAGAAGTTGAGAACACTTCTAGTGAGGTTTCCAGAGGACCAGGATTCAATATCCACCGAACACACAATGGCACTCAAACATAAGTTTATTCAGAGGGAAGCCTCCTGGCCTTCTCTGGCACCAGGCACCCATGTGGTGAGCAGACATTCAGGCAGAACACCCATACACATTGAAGAAAAAAAATCTTAGACCAGACTGAGGTACATACTGAGTTCTCGTCCATCCTGAGCTAGGAAATAAGATATTCTCTCTCTGTCTGTCTGTCTCTCTCTCTCTCTCTCTCTCTCTCTCTCTCTCTCTCTCTCACACACACACACACACACACACACACACACACACAGACCTGGGGAATGGTATTGGACAAGACTAATTAAAGTTCAACATCAGTGGTGGTGTTGGTATGTTCTGCATGTGGTATTGAGAGCAAATACTCTCATAGAAAACAATACTGATTTTCATGGCTAGACTGTTTTGAAGTGACAGTCTTTGGAAGGCTCTAACCAAATCATTTTGAACACAGATGATTGCCCAAAGGAAGTGGGCAGTCCTCACTGGCAGTTATTCTGGGAAGGAATTTCCTGGAATTAAAAACAAAAACAAAAACAAACAAACAAGAACTCAAAAAGGCATGCCTGATGCAGAAAAAGCATTTGACAAAATCCAACACCCATTCACAGAATTAATAAAAATAAAAATAGAGGAATATTGCCTCAGGAAACTATACCTACCAACAAAATACTGAGTTGTTTTTCTCAAACATTATGGAGAAAGAAAGAACAACTACTCTCACAATTTTCAAAAATATCCCCCAGAATTCACTGGGGGAAAAAAATCACTGCAACCGTGCAAAAGAAGGAAGTGAGAAGCAGAGAAGTGGAGAGAAGCAGCTTCTCTGTCTTCCTCTCCGGACCTGGGCAGCCGTAGTGAGAACTAGGCAGACAGGAAAATGAGTAACTGCAGACTAGTCGCTGATTAACAGACAGTGGAAGCCTGAGTGAAGAAAGAGACACTGGCCCAGTGGTTCTCAGCCTTCCTAGTGCTTCAACCCTTTAATGCAGCTCTTCATGTTGTGGTAATTTTAACCATAAAATTGTCCCACTGCTACTTAGTAACTGTAACTCTGCTACAGCTATGAACCATACTACAAATATCCATGTTTTCCAACAATGTTAGGCAATGCCTAGAAAAGGGTCATTTTACCCAGCAGAGGTCATTACCCACAAGTCAAGAAGCACTGCACTAGGGGCAGAGGTCAGAGCTTTCTGGTTAAAAGCATTTGCTGCTCTTCCACTGGACCAGAATTTGATTCTTAGCACCTATGCCCTGGTTTATTAACTGTTACAAGTCCAGCTCCAGAGGCCCCTTTCTGACCTTGGGCACCTTCACACACACACACACACACACACACACACACACACACACACACACACACTAAAAAGTTTAAAAGAGAAGCTAGAAAGATGGTTACCTGGTTAAGAGCACTGGCTTCCCTTCCCTTACAGAGGTTGCAGGTTTGATTTCCAGCATCCATGTGGTCTCTCACAAACATATGTTAATTCCAGTTCCAAGGGATCTAATGCCCTCTTCTGGCACCTTTAGGAGCTACACACATGAAGTACACAGATAAACATGTAGGCAGAACACCCATACACATAAAATATCTAAAAGAATGTTTTTTTATTTAGAAGAGGCACACTGGTTATGAAATTTACACCATACTCATACTTAAAAGAGTATTTTTATGTTAAACAGGTTCTCTCATTTTGAAGTTTACAGACTAAAGTTTCCACTCCTCCTGATGTGCACATGCAAAGAATCCCTGTTGATATACGAGCACAGCCACAGGATCCCAGGCTTAATCCCTAGCACAGCAGAGAAATGCATACTATAACTCTGATAACTAGTAAGAGGGACTCTGGAATGTAAACTGAGATCATAAAATGGTAGCTAAAATTTGGGTGTCAGAGACCAGCTCGGGCAAACAACAGGTTCTCCCAGAGCTGGAGCGAGGATTGAAAGAAGAAAGACAAGTTAGTTAAAGTTGCAGCATGACTTCATCCTGACTTGAGGCCTAAGCCTCATGGCCGAAGCAAAGCTTGGTTTAATCTTTCTCTTTTTAAATCACTTTAATTACATGCAAAAAGATAACATATATCTTCTGAGATAGGGATCAAGTGAGATAACAACCAAAGATCCTGCAAACATCTTACTGGAGGTCAGTTGAAAGGGTCAGAGACAAAAAGGGGGTCTCAAAAGACAAAGAGAATGCTGAGCCTACATCCTGAAATCCACCCTGCCCTGGGCTGCATTCCTGAGGATATCACCTGGAGCTTCAAATACGAATGGACTTTCCTATGCCACATTCTTAAAAGCCCTGCCCCGAACTTCAGATGTACATGTGCTTGATACTAGCCCTCACAGGGCATAGCACAGAAGCCAGATTCCTGCCTTGGCCAGCCCCAAGGTGTCCTGAAATAATATTAATATTACTCCGCCATCAACTGTTCAGAGGTGCCAAAAATGCTCTCCACATTTGGGCACATTGATCATTACCCATTGTAAAACTAACAGAACACGAATATAACAACTGAGCCATGCCCATGCGTTAACACTATTAAAAATGGCTGATGGTAATAAAAACCTCTCTAGGGCTGGCAAGATGGTTCAGTAAGTAAGAGTGTTTGCCACCAAGTCTAAAGACATGAGTTCAATCCCAAAAATGTTATTGTTGGGAGAGAACCAACTCCCACAAGTTGTCTCCTCTCTCTCTCTCTCCTCTCTCTCTCTTACACACACACACACACACACACAGTGTTCCTAAACACTAAGGAGTTACAGCCAGGCTCTGCCTCCACTCCTCACTAAACCAATTGAAAGAGCAAGAATAATAGTGAAGGGAAAGAGACTTACCAATAGGACCACATTGGACAGATGGTCCATGAGAACTATCAGTGCTCAAAGTCTCCTTTCGGGATCCCTACAAAAGAGCAGCATTAGAACAGGAAATGGGGTGACTGGAGAGACAGCTCAGCAGTTAAAGGGACTGACTGCTCTTCCAAAGAACCTGTGTTTAAATCCTAGCAACCACATGGGGTGGCTCACAACCATCTGTAATGAAATCTGATGCTCTCTTCTGGTGTATCTGAAGACAGCTACAATGTACTTGTATATAATAAATAAATCTTGAAGAAGAAGAAGAAGAAGAAGAAGAAGAGGAAGAGGAAGAAGAAGAGGAAGAGGAAGTGGGAGAGAATGTAGGTGAAAGGGCAGCTGCTCACCACTGTCTCAGCTCTCACCCTCTCCTGAAGGGTCAGCCACCCCTCCTTCAGGAGGTCCGTTCTTCCTCTAGCTGCCCCTGGGTTTGGAGCCTTTCTGTAATGGGATCTGATACCCTCTTCTGGTGTGTTTGAAGACAGCTACAGTGTACTTATAATAAATAAATAAATCTTTTTTTTAAAAAAAGAGTTCAAGCAGTTCTCTGTCCTTTTTAAAATATGTGGTTCTTGTTTATATTTATTTTTATGTGTATGATTGCTCTCTTTACTTTTATACTTATTTTTATGTGTACAGTTGTTTTAGCTACATGTGTGTATGTGTGTGTGTGTCATATTTGTGAGGTGCCTGGGAAAGTCAGAAAGGGGTATTGGATCCCTGGAACTGGAGCTGCTCTTCCAAAGGACTCAAGTATACAGTATCTGCATTGGACTGCTCACAACTGCCTGTATCTCTACTCCAGGGACTCCAGACACTTCTCCTGACCCCTGCAGGTACTCCTACACTGCTGGTATGTATAGGCACATTCAACAACATGAATTAAAAATTAAAGCCTGGCATTGGTAGCACCCACCTTTAATCCCAGAGAGGCAGAGGCAAGTGGATCTTTTGAGTTTGAGGCCAGCCTGGTCTACAAAGCTAGTTCCAGGGCAGCCAGGACTACAGAGAAACACTGTCTCAAAAAATAAATTAAAATTAAAATACGAGGCCAGAAATATGGCTCTGGAACCAAGAACATTGTTGTCCTCTCAGAGGATTCAGGTGCTCTCCCAGCAGCCACAAAGTGGCTCACAACCATCAGTAACTCACATTCCAGGATCCAATGCCCTTTTCTGACTTCCTCAGGCACCTCACAACTATGGTACACACACATATATGCATCCAGGTAAAACAATCACTTACATAAAATAAATATAAAAGTAAAACACATTTTTAAAAGAAAAGAAAAAACAGAACTATTATTTAATAGGTAGGATTTCTGTTTTGCAAAATGAAAACAGTTCTATGAACCTATGGGGTTTGTATGTAGGTGTGTGTGCATGCGTGCATGTGTGTGTTGGTTAATATGGTGCTATTATATACAGACTAGAATATCTAAAGTCCAAAACATTGAAAGTACCAAATGCTAGTGAGGATTCAGGAAGAGCAGGAACTCTTGTCTTTTCTACTAAGAAACCAAAAATGGGCCTGGGGATGTAACTCAAATGGTAGTGTGCTTTATCAAGGATAAAGCATGGAAGTCATCTCAGTCCTACACTGCTTACTAATCTAACCCAGTATGGGTGTTGGTATACTTGTTGTTGTTGTTTGTAACAAGAATTGCTTTTCAAGCTACTTTCTTTCTGTCTGTGTCCCTGTGAGACACCATGACATCATTCTCTTTCTACCCACCTGCTTACATAGTCTAAGGCCTTAAATGACATCAGTAGACATGACATGCCAATTCAGAGTGGGGGAGTTCCACAAGCCCCCACTCATAGATGAAGTGCTACAGGCAATCAAAGGCCACTGAAAGAGGGGAAGGTGCACTTCTTCAGGGACAAGACCCTTGATTAATAAATTATCGAATCCCAAATATACAGCCATAAATGCATTTACATAAAAGAAACACTGAATGGGCTCTGTAGGTTGTACATGTATATAATATGTGTTACAATAACAGTCATACAAGAAGAGGTCATGAACTTGAGAGGACAGAGAGAGGTGAAACTGGTTTTGGTGGGGCGTCAGGTTTCAAGACAGGGTTTCTCTGTGTAGCCCTGTCTATCCTGGAACTCATTCTATACATTAAGCTGGCCTCCAGTTTGGAGACCCATCTGCTGATTTCACTGCTGGAATCAAAGGAATACCTTATCACATCCCTTGGAAAAGATTTAAATGCAGTTGGCATGTACGACATTCTCAAAAAAAAAAAAAAAAAAAAAAAAAACACAAAAAATTAAATTAAAATAATAATAATGCAAACTGATTGGCAATGACCCCTATATTTATTACACTCAGAAAGCTGAGACAGGAAGATGGCCGTGAGTTTGAGGCTAGATAATTCTTAGCCAAAACCATGGTATTTTGTAAAGAACTTTCATAAACTTGTCTTTCCAGATTCAGATCCAATACACAGGTCTGTTGCGGTAAATATAAAAAAGATTCTGTTGCTACCAGCCCCCGGTTTCACTTTGCGGGAGCCACACAGGAGCACAATCCCCTAAGCGGTAAGTTCCCAAGCCTGGTACTCACACATCTCATTCAACGGGGCCCGGTAAAAACATGACTCCACAACCATTAACTTATCAAACAGGTTTATATGTTAAATTCTCAATCCACAATCCCTCTACACAATTAACTTACAACCAGTTGAGAAAGATATAATCTGCCCACCTAGATAAGATAAATTGACCCATAGAAACCCTTAAAAATAATCATAACAACCTTGTCTAACCAGAGATGCACTAAGAGAAACATCCAAGTCTGCTTCCATGTTACTGCCACTCGAATCTCTCCTCTCCTCCTCTTGCTCCCCCTTTCCAAGACTTTCCCCTGCCTACCTTTCCTTCTTATCCAATGATAGGCTGGGCCCACCCTGTTGTATAATGACATCATCCTACAAGGTCCCAATCAACCAGACTTTCTCTGTACCCCTGCCCACCAGGAACCAACCTAGCTACAATTATTTACTATGCAATGCCCATCAATCACATAGGTACAGAACCAGATCCTTCCTCTAAAATGTGTAAGAGTGGACTTCACTGTGCCACATAGGCCTACATCTCCTCAGATCCTCCACAGTTGTCTTTCAGTCGATCTGTGATGTTAATAACTCAATTAATAAATCTTTGACTCAAACAGCCATTGGTCTCAGTGTTCTCCTTGATTTAATTTAAGATGCTGCTGCCTCTGTTTTCCAAGTACAGAATGAAAGGAATGCATCACCATGCTGCCCTTCAGTGTTCTCTTTGAACGTAAACTTAAAACTTTAAATAATGAAATATGGGGCATATTTAGTTACAGCATAAGACCTTATCTTAAAAAAAAACAAAACAAACAAAAAAAAAAACCAACAACAACAATAAATGCAGGTTTTTTTCCACCCTAAAAAATTCCCCACACTACACGTTTATCTTTTAACTACTGCCTCCATTGGCATTTTTTTTTTTTTTATTGTCTATGGTACTGACTTTTCCAGAATGCTTGTTATACACACATATTGAAGCATTGTGTCTATGTGAGCCTGTGTTTGTATTAATTTGTGTGTGTGTGTGTGTGTGTGTGTGTGTGTGTGTGTGTGTGTCTGTGTGTTGGTGAGAAGTTGATGCTAGTGTCTTCCTTGGTTGCTTGCTAATTACCCATTCTTCAAAACAAGCTTTCCCTCTAGTTTAAAGAAAAATAAAAGCACCATCAAAACAGATAGCCAAGTGATAGTCATTCATCTTCTGTGAATGAAACACATCCTGTTCGTTTGCACGGCTGGGCTCCCACCAATGGGATGAAGCACAGTCTCTATCTGCATAAGAATAAAAAGTAGTGTCAGCCTTTAATCCCAGCAAGCAGAGTGCAGAGACTGGGGGTTTGAGGTCATCCTGGTCTCCATAACAAGCTCTAGGACAGCCAGGACTAAGTAGAGAGACTCATCTCAAAACAAAATAACATTAAAAAAACCCCTAAAACCTGAGTGTCCCACTCTGGTCTGCATGATAGCCCACTCTGGGTCATGACTCACCCTCTCCAAAAAGGTAAATTATCTTGCATGATTACTTTCACTTTGTTTGGGGGCTTTTCTGTGTGACACCAAGAATCATTTTTTTTCCAACACATGAGTTTTACCACATCATCTTAAATGCCTATCTAATTAAATTGGAGTTTTATGTTCACCTGCACATGAATATTTCATAGCTCCATTTATTATCACTCAGCTGGAAATAACTCACAGGACCTCTAGTACACGAATGGAGAAATGTTACAATGGAATACTGTTCGACAGTAATAATAGATAAGCTATCAAACTGCAGACATTGTAGAGGCACCTTAAGCACACTCTGCTTCCTGGGGAAGCCACTCTGAGAAGGCTGCCAACTGTGTAATTTCAACAACTATATACAACACCCTGGAAAAGGCAAAACAAACAGTTCATGCTCCGGGGAGAGGAATAACCATGCAGTGTATAGAGACATACAGACATTTATGGAAATTAGAAGCAAGGCATGTGTGTGCTGGCACTTGGAAAGTGGAGAGAGAAGAACCTGAGTTCATAACCAGCCTGGGATACATATGAGACCCTCTCTCAACCAAGCAAGCAAAATAAAATTACAAAATACAGAGGAAAACTCTGAATATGTGTGTGTGTGTTGTTTGTGAGTGTATGAGTGTGTATGTGCATATGGAGAAAAGAGGACAACTTGGGGAGCAAGGTCTCTAAGGCTTTGATTTTTCTTTTTTTTCTTTCTTTCTTTTTTTTAGATTTATTTTATTATATGAGTGCACTGTAGCTATCTTCAGACACACCAGAAGAGGACATCAGATCTCATTACAGATGGTTGTGAGCCACCATGTGGTTGTGAAGAGTAAAAAGTTGTCAAAGGACACTGATTCCTTGCCCTAGGGCCCTCTCCTCTGCAGGTAATCGCCCCCAGAACTTTCTTGAGAAAGACAGTTCCCAGAATAACCACAGAAGGTCCCAATGACCTCTGTGGAATGTTTCAACGCCCTAGGTGTGCCCCAGGCGTATGATTCATGTGACACATGGTTTAACTGATAAATAATGTATGACTCTTCCCCTTTGAATTTCCTCATTCTCCCCCTGTTCTCCCCCTCTTTTGTGGTTTTATCCTTTATAAGCCTGTCACAAGTTCAGGCTGGGGTCGAACTCCTCTACCCCTGTGTGGTGTACGAGTCTCGACCCCAGCATGCTGGCCTGAGATCTCGCTCTGTTTCACTTTCAATAAACTTCCTCGTGCGATTGCAGCAAGTCTGGTCTCGGTGCCTCGCTGGGTGCGCACCTCTCCTGAGATTTGAGTGAGGATCTCCCTTCGGGGGTCTTTCAGTTGCTGGGATTTGAACTCAGGACCTCTGGAAGCAGTCAGTGTTCTTAACTGCTGAGCCATCTCTCCAGCCCAGCTTTGATTTTTCAAAACCTACTTTAATAAGGGTTCTTAATACTTTAACCTCCCTTCTACTCCTCTACCCACCAGAGGTAGTGGAAAGGAAAGGTTAATAGACAAAGGGGGATGTGGACTTGTTTAGAATTGTTCTTTGGGGAAATTCCAATCTTTATTGTCAGGATATCAGCAGTTCAGTTCACACAAATCAGCAGTGGTAGCCCAATTCATTTGCAAACACCATTCATGAATCAGCAACAGCAGTTTAATCCAGAAGAAATGGAGAGTCTCAAACAATCAGCCTGAGTCCACAGAAGTGGAAAGAAGCCACAGGAATATCTCTATGAAGTCAGGACAAACAATTATCAGTGAAGAAGGCAAGGCAAACCAGTGCTGCTATTTGTTGGGTTATATTCATACTCTTTCCAAACGTCACCTGTCCTCTCAAATGTCTGCTCTGCAAAACATCACATTCCAGACAGCTTCTAGAAAAACACCACATGTTTGTTCTCAACAAAATATCCTCTCACACGTCGGCTTCAGCAAAGCATCCTCTCAGAAGACAGCTTCCAGAAAAACTGCATATGGCACAACTGAGTTGCCAAAGGAACCAGAAATTTCCATTTCAAGTTTCTTCTACCATGGATTTTAGGGATTGTACTCAGATTGTCAGGCCTGAACAGCAAGCTCTTCTATGCGCTGAGCCATCTTACTAGCCCTTTTGTTTGTTTGTTTAATTGGTTGGTTGGTTTTGCTTTTGTTTTTGTTTTTGAGATAGGGCTTGTTTTGAATTCATAGGCAAGCACCACCACCGCCTGGCTTTAGTCTTTTGTTTTTAATTGATTTATATATATATATATTTTTTAAAGACTTAGTTCTTTTGATTTTATGTCCATAAATGAATGTATGTGTGCACCTAACATATATTGCTAGTGATCCTGGAGGCGAGTAAGTGGCATTAGATCTCTTGGAACTGGTTGTGACCTGCCATGTGGATGCGGGGAACCGAATCTCGGTTCTTTGCATGAGCACCAAATGCTCTTAGCCACCAAGCCATCTCTATAGCACATATTTTTTTTTTTTTTTTAATTTTTGGATGCCAGAAACTTGCTCATGCTAAACATTATGTCATACCATTGATCTGTAGTAATATATGTGTGTGTGTGGATTGAATATAGTTTATTGTACATGCTAGTCAAGTATTCTACCACTGAACTACATCCCTGACCACATTCCATTCATGTTCACTCAGAGACAGAGTTTCACGTAGCCCAGGCTGGCCTCTAATTCACTACATAGCTGTGCTTACTCTCCTCGCTTCGCTTCACTCCCAGGAAGGATCTTGACGTAAGACTTAGGGAACCATCCCCTTCTTCCGTGCACCTCCCCAAACCACCAGTTTTCCTGCTGCTCCAGGACAGTAATGACATCGTGCTTTGAGAAGTTCAGGTGGTTCTCTTTCTTTGCCATCCAGGAACAAAGGTCCTGAGCTTTCAGATTTTCTACAACCTGCCCCTAGGATACAAAGCCACTAAAACTTAAAAGCAGATCACGGAGATCATGATTTCTAATTTCTAGTATATAACAGAGAGAACATCAACATGGCCAATCTATGAACTTAAAATGACACACAGCCACATGAGTTCCAGGCCACTTCATCACCCACACTGGTTAGGCATGCTCAGGGAAGTGTTCATGAACCCATCAAACGAGATGGATTGTCACTGCGATTATTTCCTCTCCTCCACCCCAGTGACTTCCACCCATTGTGGGTTACCCCAGGAGGATGATCACACTCAGCATCTCCCTTGCTGTTTCCTCTTAACACCAACCACGACTCTCATCCCTTCACAGGTCCACTGTGGACTCACACTGCACTGATCTCACTCCCTCCAGCGGTGGCCCAGCCCTGCTCTTCCCCAGCATGTCTCCCCACACTTATCCTTCGCCACTTTCTTCTACATCCCAGAGAGCCATCAACTTGCTTTCTGATGTCACCCCTTAACCCGTGACTTAGGTGCTGTCCTGTCATTCTAAGGAACATCTTCCAGATGAGGTTATTGACAATAATATCAAGCCAAAGAACCTCACAACCATATTACTCCTTCACTGACCAGTGGAAACATAAGTAAAGTCCTTTAGTTTCTGAAGCTCTAAGTTGAGCTCACCTTCTGTCAAGCCTATTTCTTCATGTTTCTAGTATAACTTTCCTGAATAATCTAATTTATGCCTGTGGGTTTTAAAATCTATAATTTCAGGGTAACTTTATCTTCTGCATTGAAGATGTGAATATCAATATGCTGTTCCCATTGGGTTGTCTTAGTGTCCCTGAATGTAATAATTTCTAAAACCTTAAACCTTCTTCCTGTGCTATCTACCTGGGAATGAGTTATATTACTGTTCTTTCAGTTGTTCATGCTAATAACGTAAGTTATTGTTTTAAAAATATTTTAACATACGTGTGTGTGTGTGTGTGTGTGTGTGTGTGTGTAGTTGTGAGCCATCAGACATGGGTTCTAGGAACAGAATGCAGTTCCTCTGGAAGCAGCAATCCATGCCCTTAGTTGCTGACCCATCTCTCTGGTCTCTGAAAAACTACTTTGAAAAGAGTCTGTCTTTTGTCTATGTGCCTATGAACAGGCAAAGGCTGGACGGTGTGCCAATGAAGCATAACCCTAATGCAGGGTTTCCCATTTTCCCTTTATAAACCACCATTTGCCTATGAGCCACAGCTGTCTTCTCTATCCAGAGGCAGTCCTTTGTCACATTCAGGGACAAATACCACTATCCCCTCTCCCTTGTTCTCTTCACCTTCTCCATTGCCCTCTGTCTTCTCCTGTATTTGTCTCTTATCCCCTGCCCTTTGTCCTTCTGGGGCAAATAAATCTCCTTTGTGCAGAGAACTTGGTTGGGGGGGGGGTTTCCTAGTTGATACCAATCCTTTCCAAAAAAAAAAACTCATGCCCTCAAGTTTCCAGATATAGTCTGTTTAACATCAGGTCTATCCTAGTGCCCTGAAAAGAAGCCAGAGCTGGAGGGCCGGCAGACAATATAGATGAGATGATTTATAAAAGTGACATGCTGTCAGAGGAACTACACGTTGGTGCCAAAATCTCATGTCAAATTTCAAATGTCACAATATCAGAACAAATCTAAGGGATGTTGTTTTGAAGAAAATTTCATGCCAGGTGGTAGTTGTGCACATATTTAATTCCAGTACTTGGGACAAAAAGGCAAGCTGATATCTCTGTGAGTTCTAGGCCAGTCTGATCTACAGAGCAAGTATCAGGACAGCCAGGGCTATACAGAGAACCCTGCCTGAAAGAAACAAATAAGAAGAGGAAGAGGAAAATTCCATCTGTAATCACTTCTGTACATTTTCTAGACTTCTGTGAGTTTGTTGGTTGTTCCTATTGGGATGTACTTTTGTGTTGTGTTGTTTGTCTTAGGTTTTGTTTTGGAGACAAGTTTTCTCTTTGTAGCCCTGATTGTCCCAACTTGCTCTGTAGTCAGACTGACCTCTAACTCAGAGATCTGCCTGTCTCTTCCTCCCTGAGATCTGGAACTAAAAGTATGTTCCACCATTGACATTGACAGGTTGAAATGTTCCATCTTTCGACTCCCACTATTTCTTGCCTTTGCCTCATTTATGTGTTTGCATTTTCTGTTTTCAGCTATTCCATGCTGCCCTACCCTTCCTGCAGTGAAAAACTAAGAACCAGGGACCTTAGAGGTAGCTCCTTGTTTAAGAGCCTGTGGTGGTTTGAATGAGAATGGTCCCCATATGTTCATATGTTTGAACCTTGATACCAGATGGTACAACTGTTTGGCAAGGATTTGTAACTTTTATTCTCCTGTTGCCATTGTTGTCTGGGAGGCTTACTGCCTCCTTCTGCTAACCTAGGCCTAGTCCAGAAAGCTTCATCTAGGCCTAGAATGCTTTCAGCCTCTGAGACTTGCTGCTGAATAAGCTCAGCCTTTCTTGCTCTTTCTGAACTCTAGCTGGCTGCTTCAACTCAGTTGTGCTAGTTTGAACGCCTTTCCTAGCTGAGTTATTCCATCTGGCTTTTCTCTTGGCCTCTGAATTGCTCTGCTTGGCCTCCAGCTAACTCTAACAATCTTCTAATCTTCTGGCTTCTCATTCTCTTGCTTATCCTGGCTTTACCTGTGTCTTGTTTGTTCCCTCTCCAGTCTGTCTCTGTCCAACTGTCCTGGTAACACTGCCTCCTGCTCCCGCTCTGCGCTGCTCTCCATGAACTCTACTGTGGCCCTGCACTCTCTCTCCTGTATCCTTTCTCTTCCTCAAGCAGCTTCCCTTTCCTCTTTCTTCTCATGAGATCCTGTCAAATCTTTCTCTGATCCATCACTTTGTCTGCCACTCAGTTACAGGTCACTTTCCAACATGGTTGCTCTTTTCTACAAACTTTGCCTTCACTGTTTGGGAATTAGAGGCGTGTGCTAAGAGCTGAGCCACACCACGACTAGAAAAAGATCCAAATATCCTGTAACAAGGATTCAGAGGTGTGGTCTTTTTGGGGAGGAGGTTTGTCCCAGGAGGTGGGTTCAAAAACCTCCTACCCTCCCCAGTGCTTCCTTAGCTTCCTGTTTGTGCTTGAGATGTGGGCTCTCTGCTGTTCCAAGTGCCCCTCCTGTGTTACCTTTACTCCACTATCATGGACCCCAGCCCTCTACAACCTTAAGCCCAAAGTAAATCCTTCCTTCTATCAGTTGCCTTAGCCACGGTGTTTTATCAAAGCAATGGAAAGTAATTAGCATAGAGCCCTTGCTCCTCTTCCAGAGGATCTGTACTGAGTCCCACACAACTGTCTGTAACTCCTGTTCTATGGTGTCCATCACACTCTTCTGGCCTCTGTGGCTGTCAGCTGTGCATATGGTATACAGACCTGTGCAGACAAAACACATACACAAAAATTCTTTTTTAAGATTTATTTATTTTATTTCATATATGTGAGTTGCTCTCTTAAGACACACCAGAAGAGTGTATCAGATTCTGTTACAGATGGTTGTGAGCCACCATGTGGTTGCTGGGATTTGAACTCGGGACCTCTGGAAGAGCAGTCAGTGCTCTTAACCGCTGAGCCATCTCTCCAGTCCCACAAAAATTCTTAAATCAGTCATTTATCCAAGTATGATGATGGCACATACAGTAAGCCTCAGAACTCAAAGCAGGCAGATCTCAGAGTTCAGGGCCAGCCTAGTCTATTGAAGGTCACATAGTGAGATGCGTCTTTAAAAAAAAAAGAAAGAAGAAAAGAAACCTAAAACATATAATAAAAGACAAGCATTTAAGTAGAATAACTATCAATTTTTTCCATACAGAATAATCAAGAATGTCTTCAAAGTTGGTGGGGGAGCACCCTCCTAGGAGCAGGAGGAGGAGGGATAAGATAAGGGGTTTATAGAAGGGAAACCAGGAAAGAGGATAACATTTGAAATGTAAATAAAATATGTCCAATAAAAAAATTTAAAAAAGAATGTGTTCAAATTTCGAAGTCAAATCTCTATAAAAACATACTGGTATGTTCTGGTAATAAAAAAAATCAAGAAAAATGGCTAGGTATGATGGTGTGAACTTGTAATCTCAGCATTCGGGAAGGCTGAGGCAGGAGGATTGTGAATATGAGACAAACCTAGCTACATTTAAAAAAGAATAAGAAAGCAATCAGGAAAGGAGGAAGAAAAGAATGAAGGACTAACAAATGAACAAGTAGAAATGCAAACTACCAATAGAGAACAGCGTCAAGAGATGGCAGGGCTGGGAAGCAATCTGTCTGCAAAGCCTATGAGTCAGGAGATGCCAAAGAGCTTGTACAAAGAAATCAGAACAGTGTGCTTGTACCTCACATAGAAGAAGAAGATAAAGGAGGCACAGATTTCAGAAGGGGGCAGGGAGGACAAGTGATACATATTGAGAACTAAATAAAGTCACAAAAGCCACCATGGTTCATATATGCAACCTAAATGTGGCTTGGTTTTAAACAAGAGATAGAATTTAAAGAAAGGGGCATAGCTTCTTAGAGCACAAGAGAGGGAAAAGGCCAGGGGCATCTGGTGTATCCTTCTGAGTAATATTTACATAGTAAACCTAGTGTTGTTACAGACAAAACACTGAGTGTCCGTTTATAGTTACAGAACAAAATACAGTTGTTACTTCAAAAGTTACAGATTGAAAAGAAACATCAAACAAAGGTGAAACTGACAGAGGCTGGGGAGAAGAGAAGCTGGGAAAGTAGTGGTTTCATCTTACATAGGAGGAGACATCCCTAGGGGAAAGCAGGAAACAAGATGTCAAGTGTCTTAAGGTTTCAAGGCTTCCACTAAAATGAGGATAACTTAAAATGGAAGTGAGAGCAAATGGCTAACTTAGCCAAATCTTTGCCTCTTAAAAATGGGATTGAATGTGTGTCTACATTGGAGACATTAAAAACTATCAGGCTGGAAGGCTAGACATGGAGGTGTAGGCCTTTAATCCCAGCACTACTAGAGAGGCAGAGGTAGGTGGATCTCTGTGAGTGTGTGGCCAGTTTGCTCTACAGAGTGAGTTCTAGGCCAGCCAGGGATACCAGGAAAGACCCAGTTTCAGAACAACCACAAAAAGAAGGGGGTGGGTAGTTTAGTTATTAGTAGAACACTTCCCACACAAGGTCCCGAGTTTCATCTCTAGCTCCTCACAAGACAGATGTAGCATTGCATACCTGTCATTCCAGCACTGGGGAGGTAGAGGCTGGAGGATTAGAATTTCAAGATCATCTTTGGGTAAGTAGCTGTTAGAAGCCAGCCTGGGAAACATGAGATTGTCTTAAGAAACAAAAAAAGCAAGCAAGCAAACAAACAAACAAAAAAACCTGGTGTTGCAAAGTGAGAAAGGAAGCTCGTCAGTGGACAGTAGCACTCTCATGAGCCTTTCTCTACTGGCTAGTTTCTTTTCACATTTTTTTCTTTCTTTTGCTGTGGGATGGTGCTTGTGTAGAGGTCAGAGTAACGTTCAGGGTCCACTGCCTCTCATCTTCCACCTTGTTGAGGCAGAATCTCTTGTTTCCACTGCTGGGCTGCACACCCAAAGCTGCGTCATGAGTTTCCAGGCACCTCTCTTCTCTCAGCCTCTCATCTTGTTGTACGTGTGCTGGGATTACAGATGTGCACTACTACATTTGGCTTTTTACATTATGGGCATTTCTGATATCCAACTTGGATCATCAGGCATGGGTGGCACGTACTCTTACCCACTGAGCCTTCTTATACCAGCTCTGACTAATTTCTTTTAGAGTACAGTATTAGTCGAGTATGGTAGCATACTCCATTAATCTTAGCACTCAGGAGAAGCAGGTGGATCTCTGAGTTCAGCCTGGTCTACAGAGTGAGTTCCAGGACAGCTAGGCATATAAAGAGATACCATGTTTCAAAAAACTAGAGAGAGAGGGAGGGAGAGAGAGGGAGGAGGGAGGGAGGGAGAGGGAGAGAGAAAGAGAGAGGGGGGGGGGGAGAACAATTTGGTTTCTCAATGCAAGTAATAAAAACAAAAGTCAAATTGAATTAAAAATAATTTTTATGCTCTTAGCATATTAAATGTAAGGAACTTATCTTAGATATGGGGTAAATATAGGGTATTTTAGATAAAATAAAATCATTATAATAAAATAAGCACAACTTTGATAATAGTTTCTTTTATTTTTTTTCTACACGAGAGAGGTTTATTGTAGGGGGAAGGGGACAAAAGGGGGCGACAGAGACAAAGAAAGTCGGAAAACATATTCATGATTAAGAGCAGCAGCAATAATATGCTATTCATTATTAAGGAATTCCATGTTGGATACATTGTTAGGCATAAGGCATTAGGCTAACTGATAAAAGTCTGAAAACAGGACTTAAATTCATTATCCCATCCTCATTATCAAATTTTGTTCTGGATTACATTTATTTTATTTGGTTTTGTTTGTTTGATTTTCAGTTTTTGTTGTTGCTTTTGTTGTTATTTTTAAGACAGGGCTTTTCTGTGTATCCCTGGCTGTCCTGGAACTCACTCTGTAGACCAGACTCAGAGGTCTGCCTGCCAATGCCTCCCAAGTGCTGGGAATAAAGGCATGTACCACCACACTCCACACATTTATTTTAAATTTTTATTTATGGGTACGATTGTTTTGTCTGCATGTATATCTGTGTTCCATGTGCATGCTGCCTGATACTCACAGAGGCAAGAAGAGGGTGTTGGATTCCCTGCAAATATAGTTATAAAGTCACAAGCCAGCATTATGAGTAATGGGAATTGAACCTTGGTCTAGTGGAAGGAAATCCAGTGAGCTATGTCTCTATAGGCCCTATTTATTGTTTTTTGATACAACATCTCTTATACCCAATGATGGTCTCCAATTCACTATATAAATAGGATAACATTGAGTTTCTGGTTCTCCTGCCTTTACCTCTTGTATGCTGGGATTATAGATCTATGCCACCATGACAGGCTTTCTATTGTTTTTTTAAAATATATTTATGTGCTGTGTGTATGTGTTTGCATGTTTTTTATATGCGAGCACACACGTGGGGGCCAGAGAGGTACCAGTTGTTCCCTATCACTCTCCTCTCTTCTGAGGCAGCATCTCTCCCTGAACCTGGGGCTTTTCTTAACATGCTGGGGGCCAACAAGCATCAGTGATTCTGTCTTTGCTCCACTCGGAACTGGAGCCACATGTGTACAAGAACACCCGGTTTGCTACCTGTGCACTGGGATCCAAACTCTGGACCTTAGAGTTGCTCAAAAAACATCTGCTTTACAACTGAGCTGTTTCTCCAGTCTCCACAAGTTTTATATCATACTGGGAATCAAATTCAGAGCTTCATTTCTTGTGTGCTATATGAACACCACCCCGTAAACCACACCCCTCCTCTCTTGCTAACCAATTTCAAAAGCGTGCTTATTTAGTGTATGGAGTTTTGTTTGTTTTTAGAGAAACGTTGTTTAATGGTAAAACTCAGACACTCCAGCACCAGGACTGCCACGGAGCCAAAGCAGCAGGGACGGCTGGAGCCATGGAGCCAGGGACTGCCGTGGAGCCTCACATAGCGAAGAGGATGAGGAAGGCGACCATCAGACAGAAGAGTCCCATGGCCTCAGAGAGGGCAAAGCTCAAAATGGCACAGGAGAAAAGCTGCTGCTTGAGAGACGGGTTCCTGGCATAGCCAAGCATCAAGTCACCAAACACCGTGCCAGCCCCTGATCCAGCCACACCAACTGTGGGCGGTCCCAGCACCGATAAACTTGGCTGCTGTGTCAGATGTCCCGGGAAATAACACTGGTCTGGAGAGCGGAGATGCCGCGGGAAGACTGTTTAGATGGGGCTCTGGTCCGCTCAGGAGGGAGGCAGACACAGGCCTGATTAGACCCCTGGTACAGGAGCAGATCAGAGCTGGAGAAATGATCAGTGCCTTGGTGGTCTGCATTTTTCAGTCTTGCAGCTTTAGCCCTTACTGTATGGTCTCTTAACTTTGTCACTGTTGACCTGTCAAATAGACAAACGGTGGGGGAGGAGTCTTAATTGTGTACTGCAGGGTATTTATTTATTTGCCACATAGAAGTCATAACTCACAGCCTTGTACATGGTAGGTAAGTGCGTGCTCTACCACTTGGTTTGAATAGGTTTGGTCCCTTAGATTTGAGTTTGAAATCTTGGTGCATAAGGAGTGTCACTGTCTCAGAAGGTGTGGCCTTGTTAGAGGAAGCTATCATTGTGGAGGGGGGGACTGTGAGGTCTCATATGCTTAAACTACACATAGTGTGGTATTCCGTCTTCTGCTGCTTGCTGCCTGTGGATCAAGATGTAGAACTCTCTGCTCCTTCTTCAGCACGTCTGCCTTGATGCCACCATGTTTCCCACCATAACAATGATGGACTAAGCCTCTGAAACTGTAAGCCAGCTCCAATTAAATGTTTTCCTATATAAGAACAGCAGTGGTCACGGTGTCTCTTCACAGCAATAAAACCCTAAGACAGCCACTGGGCTACATACATGCCTGGGCTTAGACTATTTAACACCATTCCTGTTTCTATCACCAGATGCCAACACCACCCCTAACATACATAGTAGTTGTGACAATGTCTTCAGACCTTGAGAGTGTCCCTTTGGAGTGTGGAGGTCAGGGCAAGGATGAAAATCACTGCAAAACTGATATCTTAAAGATCTAAGGTTTATTACTATTTTGTCAACATTGTCTAACACATTTTTTATGTGATGAGTTGGTCTAGCATACTGTTGAACATTTGAACTTAAAAAATGCAAACCGTGGTGGATCCTGGTTCTCAGGATAACAGCGCTTTAAGAATCATAAGGAGTAGCATTTTCAACTAGCTTATGAATAGCAGAACAAATACAGCTCTGTATTTTTTCCTCAGGAAGGTTTATCTTGAACCACACATGGCTGATAAATATGTGAAATCTAAGCTCTGAGGCTCTCACTGGAGCCCGCCAGATGGCTTGCTTATGATCTGCCTACAAAATCTTCCTACTCTTTTTAAAGAAAAAGCTATTTTTTTACTTCCCAGTTTAAAATTATATACTTTTAGATTCTTAAAAAAAAAAAAAAAAAAGTCAGGGCCCATGAGACACTAAACTGCCACAAGCCTTATGATAAATCTAAGGGACACTATGTATTTTCTTATTTTTAATTCTTATCTTTCTGTTGTAACCTTTTAAACTTAAGCCTGGCTTCCACTCTACAACAGAAAAGGCCCATATACTTCTTATAATGTGCCATACAGCATTCTAAATTCTTTTACATGTATTTAATTCCTCAAGGGCTTCATTTTATTTTTGTTTTTGAGACAAGACCTTACTGCGTAGCTCTGGTTAGCTTGGAACTTGCTATGTAGACAAGGCAAGTCCTCTGCAATGCAGCAAGCACCCTCAACCTGTGACTTACTTTTGTCATTCTCATAGTCTATATCGTAGTCCTATATAATTACTATTAAGTGTGGAGGTTTAGGAGAAATTACATAACAAGCAGTGAGGCTAAGTAGTCTTGCACCAGGCATACCTTTAATACATTTAAAAATTAAAACAGTTGAGGAGACTGGAGAGAGAATTCAATGATGGAAGACACTTATTGCCTTTCTAGAAGACTAGGTTCAATTCCCAGCACCCCCGTGGTGGCTTCAACTGCCTGTAACTCCAAAGGTATTAGAAACTCTGTCCTGGCCTTGGTGGGTACTCCACACATGGGATATATTCATATAGATACACACATATAATAAAATTAAATTATTTTTGAAAAATTGGGTTAAAAAAAGCCTATGCTCTAAAATTCCTACTGAGTACTTTGGTTTTAAGGTCATACCCTGTTTTCTACCTGGAGAGGAGAGGAGCAAGGACTGCAACAAACTGCTGGCTTGGGACTCAATCAGTGTGACAGAGTAGACAGAAAAATAATTGTTTTTCCCTTTGGAAGGCTGAAGATTTGCAGTTGAACCAAACTCTCTGTACCTTTCTGTTTCCTGAAGGATACATTTATTCCTATAAGGATTTCTAGGCCTTAATGGAAACGGACTTCTGTTGACCCTTCCTGCCTAATAATCCACTGGATATGATCAGAATTCACACCAGGCTAACCTGACGCTCTATATTCTTTCATGGCTCAAACTTGAAAGTACTCATGTGAAGCAAGGAGACTAGTATTAAGGTAGAAAATGAAGATTATGGATATTTATTTTAAGACCAGGCCTCAGACTAAGTATATAAACTTGCATGTTTGGGCATCAACCATGTGCAGTGCCCAAGGAGACCAGAAGGGGGCTTTAGATCCCCTTAAACTGCTAGAATTCAAATCCGAGTTCTCTGGAAGAGGAGCCAGTGGTCTCATCTACAAAGCCATTTCTCCATTCTCCAACCTTGGGCTTCATCTTACTTACAAGCATGAACCACCAAGCCTGTTTTATGTGATGATGGCCACACTCTTATTTAAGTGTTCCAAGCAAGCATTCTACCCAATGAACTACATGCCTGGTCCACATTGTGTATTTCTAGACACAGTAAAAGGAACACATTTCTTTAAAAGTAATGCAGAAATCCTTTAGGGTTGGGAATATAGTGGAGCAAGTACCTCACATTTGCAAAACACTAGGAATTGACCCTCAATAAATAAGTAAATGACTCAATTAATTAAATGGTTGATATCGGAATAACTTTAGTACCATCTGCTCAGAGAACACTTGTTACTCTGAGCAAAAGTAGTAAAATTGATTTGCAAGCCAAATTTAATTCATGAGAAGATAGGTGAGTTTAATTTGTGACGTAAGTATTAATATGGAAGGTTTTGCATAGCAGGAAGAAGTATGTAGAACACAGTGGGACATGTTCTTTTATGTTGCTTTGACACTGGCTAGCTATGAACTTGTTATGCAGAGGCTGACTTTCCTGGCTTGCTCCCTTCCCCAGTGTTGGGATTACTGCATGTGCCACTATGTCTAGCTAAGACTTTGTATTGTAGAAATGATACCATGAAAAAATATATTTTTAAAAGATTTATTACACACACACACACACACACACACACAATTGCTGTCTTCATACACACCAGAAGAGGGCATCAGATCTCATTACAGATGACTGAGCCACCATGTGGTTGCTGGGAATTGAACTCAGGACCTCTTGGAAGAACCATCTTTCCAGCCCAGGAAAAAGAAAAAAAATTAATGCTACTTGTGTGCATACGTGAGCTCATGTGTGCTTGCTTGTACAAGTAGAGGGAACCAGGGGTCCTGCTCTAACATTTACTGCCTTATCTCACTGAGATAAGGTTTCTCATTTAATCTGGAACTAGGGTGGCAACCAGTAAATTCAAGCAATTCCCGTCTTTGGCCCGTTCAGCACTGTGGCTACTGGTCTCCACACAGCTACACCTTGCTTTTTACATAGGTGCTGGGCATTCGAACTCATGTCTTCATGCTTGCTGAACTATCTCACTCTTTATCCCCTTTAAAACCAATAATTCTTATAAAATACAAAGAGACAGGAAACCCTTAAAACATGTTTAAACTAAGAATCATCTCGATACACAAAGGCGCACACAAGCCAAACAAAAGTAGCTCAGCAAGGCAATTTCTTTCTTTGCAAAGACTATGTGCCAGAACCAAGACCAAGCTAGAAAGCACACTTGGCCAAGACTGCATCTATCTTTTATTTCCCAAAGTAGGTGGGGAACTGCATCTCATTCCATTGGTGGAGCTCATCTTCACACTCTGATGTAATTGGTTAATTGGCACAAAGGGGGAGGTTCAGGAAATTTAGCCTTTGCTGGGTTAAATAGCTTTGATAGAATTAAAGTTTCCCGCTGGGGGTGGGGAGCCCACCCTTAATCCCATAAACCCAGGATCTGCTTTCAGGTCCTTTAAAAGTAGATGGAGTGCCTGGGATTAGTGTGAGGTTCCTTGCATATGACCTGTAGATAGGAAGAGAAATTTTAGGTTAAATTTTTAGGTTAAAACAATATTTACTCATTTTGTGTCTGTATTTTGCCTGTATGTAATTATGTGCTTGGGCATGTGTGGTGTCAGAAGAGATTACCAGATCCTCTGGGACTAGAGTTACTGATGGCTGTGAACCACTTGTTCTTCAAACGTCTCCCACTTTTGGTTACAGCAACTGTGAGCCGTCTTCTCAAGATTATATAGATAGGTTCTGTAGTGACCTGAAGTCTGAAGAAAATAACGTGGGCATGGAAATGTGTGCCTTTAACCATAGCACTGGAGAGACTTGCATATCTCAGTAAATTCAAGGCTAGCCTGGTCTACATAGTGAGATCTAGGCCAGTCAGATCTACATAAGACCTTGTGTCAAAAAAGGTTATGAGGATAAGAGGTGAGAATAGTTGTTTATAAATTTAAATCCAGTGTTTGAGAGTGTAATTCCTTAGACCACTGAACAAACCAATAATTTTAAGGCCTTTGTTGTTTAATTTCCTACTAGGTGTTTAAGACCATGCATATGACCCAAATCAGAATTAATCATTTTGCACTGTCAAAGGCCAGTTGAGGAGTCATTTGAACTTGAGACAAACCTCTGGCTCCCCTAACATTTTGGATTCTGGTTTTACTTGGAATAATTTTCTATGTTGACTCTTTTTTTTTTTTTTTTTTAAGATTTTATTTTTATGTGAGTGCACTGTCGCTGTCTTCAGATACACCATAAGAGGGCACCAGATACCATTATGGATGGTTATGAGCCACCACATGTAAGGAGCCACACCTCTCCAGTCCACCCAACTCTTTGGACTTGACACTGGTTAGAATTCACCAAAGTTCACCACAGGGAACCAGGACTGTATTGGGTTTACTTACAGAGCGTGAGGGAAGAGCTGACAGGAGTGGGGGTGGCTGTTAAATAGAACTGCAAAGTTTCTACTCAGTATGTCTTCCCCTCTCTCCCCAGACTTCAGCCTAAATAATGTCCAAGATCCAAGTAAAGGGAAAGAACTCCTGCACAAGCAAGCTGATTTGTCTTCAACTGTTGTAGCTGCCTGCTAGCAGTAGCTTGCAAAGCACCTGGTACTCTTTTGGGTCCTGCTTTCGACCTGAGCTTTACCAGACTTGGTTCTGGGATGCTGCAATTTCACAGAAGTCTAGCCATCCCAAAGTGTCAGCTCCTTCTCATAGCTGGCTACAGGCACATACGTGACTTAAGCTTCCTCTAGAAACCAGCAAATATATCACACAGAACAACTGCCAATTTTTCTTCCACCTACTGGAAGGTCTGGTATTAGCTAAGTCTGATATAAAAATGCATTAGCCTTTGATACTAAGAAACAAGCCATGTAGAGTCTCCAATTTCCGTGATCTAACTAGGCATCTAGGGAGGTAAAAATCCAAACAGTGTGGCATGTTCCTGAGAGGTCAGTGGTAATAGAAAGTTCTACTGATGCCATTTTAGTTTATGCCATGTGTTATTAGCCAAAATTGTGAAGAATCACATACATGTCTTTTGTCATGTTCATTATATCACTAGTCAGATGGTATCATGCCATTCATGTGCTATCTCCACCTTGATGACATCACTAGTCACAATGGTAGCTAAGACATAAAAGTTTGTTCCATTTAACAAACCACATGCTTACTTTTTGCTAGTCCTTAGTTCAGCCCAATAACATAAACCCACCTGTTACTAGGGCACAAGTCCCCAAGGGATCCAAGCATCTTAGACCGAGTTAGCATGGGTATGGGAATATGCACTGTATGTGACCTAGGCATGCAGGCTTCACATAGCAAAGCCAACAAGAGAAATAATTCTGTGGTGTCAGCACAGAGGCAAGCCCATCTTACCATACAAATTGTAACTGAATGTCAAGTCATTTGCATCTTGTTTGACTTCCCTTTAATTCCAAAGTACAAGCTGCTACCAGAAAAAGAATCCACAAGAGATGCCCAAGAATACAGAGGTATGCCCAATGCACATGGGTGAGGATGTTGCTCCTACAGCATATGAAAAGTTGGGAAGAATGTGACCTTGGTAGCATTTTATTCTGGGTTTGGCACCAGACAGATCTTCGACCCAGTGTTGGCTGGAATTTAAGACCTTTCAAAACACACAAACACCCAAGCACACGAGTGGGCATGCACACTAAACTCCCTCCCTCCTTGGGGAATCTGCTTCCTTTAAAAAACAAAACCAGGCAGAGGCAAATTCTTTACCTGCTGAGCCTTTTATCACTGATCATATGCACTTACAAGATTTTTTTTTATTAAAATTCAAATAATTGTTGAGTGGAATATTCCTAAAATATCTTGCTGTAGCAATTAATAAGATGTTACAATTTGACCTTGACCCCAAAGTTTAGTTTCAGGGTCAACACTAAGAACATCAACTAGGTATGCCAAATCTTTCAAGTTGGAAAAGAAGAGCATCACCTTAAAGTTCACATTCAATTGCACAAAACATTCCAAAATGTTTTGAGTAAGTTCATGCTTTTTATTTAAGCTGCGTGCATAGCTATCCTAAGCCGCGTGTGGCTCACTGGATTTGTAGGCCGGACATGTCTCTTAGGTGAGGGGTGTGCTTAACCATGACAGCGCTTGACTACCGTGTGCATGGCACTAGGTCTAACCCAGCACCATGAATGGAACAAATAAGAAGCCCAAATAATCCACACATACAAAGCAGTGACACAAACAAAAGGATTCCTGAAACACGTTTTCCTTCTGTTGCTGCTTTTGCAGTCAAAGACATTTCTATACTCCTCATCATTCCACGCTCTCTACGTTTTATTTAGGGCTTTTTTTAACCTGGGGTTTTTTTTGGGCGGGGGGATAGATCTGTCTTGCCTAAGAAACACACAGAGACGATGTCATACCATACATATCAGGAACAGAAGTTAAATTTTTGGGCAATATCGGAAAGAATAATACAATAATTTGCTAACAGGGATTTGCTGTTTTATAGATACAGATAAAATAGTTTATCTACTTTACAAAGTAATATTAGAGATATATACAGAATCCATGATTTACAAAAACTTGTGATAAAATTTTCTTAATGTTTCCCCTAGCAAAAACTGTAAATTTGTTAGAAAAAAAACTAATACTTGTTAAAGTATCAAGTAATATAGGACAAGGTATTATAAAACAAAACACACAGCTGGAAAACATTTTATTTTCTACTTCATATAACATTGTTCAAGACCATGTGACTTCAAAAGTCTCTTTTCTATAACTTTTATGATTTAAAGGTACCACTTAAAAATATTTACTGATGCTATAAATATTATTTTCCTATATATTAATGATTTTAATGAATGCCATATCCATTATATCTTTTGCTCCTTTGGTCAAAAAGATGAACAGAAAACTTTAAATCAAATGTTTAGACATTCAAAACTTTTTAAGAGCACATACACACAAACCAAATCTACACCAGCAACTATTAGTTCAAAAATTACACACAATTTAAAAAACAAATTTTAAATTTTAAACAAAAAACAATAATGACCAAATTAAAGAAAATTTAAGCATCAGATTTAGTATCTTAATTTTTAGGCTATTCAGAAATATATTTTGTGAATAAGAATTATTTCATAAATATATATGTATAAATATAAATAGGTATCTACAGGATCTGTGGTGCCAGAGAAAATTCTTTAAAGAAAAAAATTGCACTTTTAAATTTTCAGGGTGTTGTCAAATTTATAGTTCAAGTAAAACACAATTACCCATCCAGGTGCTTTTGGCACAAGTGTTCAGGTGAATATTGACACAATCTGAATACACAATGCTTTTTATTTATTCGCAGAATATGAAGAACCAAACAAAATTCAGAATTCTGACCAAAAAAATCCCAGATAACTGCAATTACTTAAATACAAAAAATATTGTTTTAAAAAGACGTTAAGCCTGCCTCTCTATCTGGAATGTATAAAATTTACTAGTAATTGTTTTTTCCAATCCCCTCAGCAAGAATTCCCAGCTTAATAGAAATGTAACACCATCTTTTTGATTCATGTACAACTTGGATCACACCCCAGTATATAAGGACAAAAAATAAATGTACAATAAAAAGATGGGATAAATGAGGAGAGGCTTTTTGGTCTTGAATTCTTCACCTACAAGTAAAGAAGCAGCACTGTAGGCAGCCCAGAACACACCAAATAGCTTCAAGAAAAAAAAAGGAGAAGGCAGCACGTCAGCAAATCAATCAACATTTTGAGTATCAAAGAGAACATTTACTTTTTTAAAAAAATAAGAGTTTGTCTGGGTGGCCCTGGCTGTCCTGGAACTAGGTCTGGATCTGTAGGCCTGGCTTCAAACTCAAAGTCACCTCCACTGCCTCCTAATGCTGGGATTACAGACATGCCACCATGGGCTGCTGCAAGTGATACTTTTTAAGAACATTTAACCTTGTTCTGTTTCCTAACTTCTGTAATTAAAAAAGGAAAGAAACCTAACCATAATAATCACCTGTAAACTCCATCTAAAGAGACACTTGGAGTCAGGCACATTGGCTTACACCTACCACTTGAATTCAAGGCAAGCTTGGGCTATCAGAATCAAAATGTCTCAAAAACCAAACAAAAGCCCCCAAACAAAATCAAAACCCGACAAACAAAAAACAGCAGCAAAGTAAACACAATACACACTGTATAACTTACTTTTATAAGTGTAGATACCATTTCAAAAGACCCAGCCACCAGAAGTATAGGGGCTATTACAATGAGAGGAAGTAACGAATACCCTATGACTCCAAGAACTTGGCCATATGCAACCTATGAAGTTTAAAAAATGTACATGAGCATCACAGGAATCAGAATATTTATTTTAACCATTTTCAATATCATATTCTTTGTCTGACTGACAAAAGTATGAGAATTAAAAATCATAAAGGATCACATCCAATGTATTTCAACATATTCTCTCATCTTATATATTACCACTGTATTTTCAATAGGCTTCAATAGGCTTCAGTGTCCTGATACTCAACCCCATATTGCAGACCCTGTCTCTAGCTCCAGGATTATGTGTCTACCATCATTACACTGCATACATGGAATGCACACACACACAGAGAATAAGGTAACTTTTGGTCTCTTTTCTCAGACAGGGTTTCTCTGTGTAGCCCTGGCTGTTGTGGAACTCACCTTGTAGACCAGGCTGGCCTCAAACTCCAGAATTCTACCTGCTTCTTCTTTCTCAGTGCTGAGATGAAAGGCATGAGCTGCCACATCTGGCAGAAGTAATGTTTTATAAATGACAAAGGTGTGTTGTTGCAAAATCCATCCAGAGGATTTTGTTTTTTAAATATTTCTTTTATTTTGTGTGCCTAAGTGTTTTGTCTGCATGTATGTCTGCACCACATGCATGCCTGGTGCCTGAGCAAGTGGCAAGTCCCCATGTGGCTGCTGTGAACGGAACCAGTGCTTTGCAAGAACAGGTGCTCTTAACCACTGAGCTGACTCTCCAGACCTCAGAGTCATTCTTAATGACCAGTTCATATATAGAAATTCCTAACTGCAACAAACCTTTAACAAACTATGTTTGCTGCACTTTGGAGTATTTAGGAACAAAATCTACACTGATCTGAAAAAGCTATTAAAATACTCTTTCAGCTGTTTAGCTGTGTGAAGTCTTGCTTTCTTCCTCCTCCTCCTTTTTTTTCTTTTCAAGAGTCATTTACTTGTTTCATGTGTGTACACTGTAGCTGACTACAGACACACCAGAACAGGACATCAGATCCCATTAGATGGTGTGAGCCATTTGGTTGCTGGGAATTGAACTCAGGACTTTGGGAAGGACAGTTAGTGCTCTTAACTGCTGAGCCACCTCTCACCTCTCCAGCCTGCCTTGCTCTCTTCTTATAGTTTAACTAAAACTAGACATCATAAGGCACCGAATGAGGAAAGCCAGTTTTAAAGGCTGGCTTTTAAGAAGCCATGTGTTAAGCTATTCTTTTAACATTTCTGTTTTGGAAAAATAAGTTATTTTTAGCTAAAATGTAGTATTTATACTTAATATTGCCAGTTTGTTAACTCTAAATAAGTATTTTAAATTACTTTAATTTGCTGGCTGAGAGTGGTGGCACATATTAGCAATCCCAATTCCTGAGATACAGACAAGAGGACCAAAAACTAAAGCCCTCATCTATGAGTCTTTGTCTCAAAAAGTATAACCCCAATCTATTCTCTAATAGGGCAAATAATGAGAAACACTGAGAAATCTCTATGGCAACTGAGAGCTGGCTGGAGAGCAGTTGTCAACTCTATGCTTCTGTGAAGAGCATTATAGTATTTGATAGGTGGGAAGAGACCTTTCCTCTTCATTCCTTACGTTATAGAGTAGATTTAATAACTGTATTGATCATCCTGAAAGAAACTAGTATAACTTAAAAGACAATTCTGGGATCAGAACCCATTTATTATTGTTGCCAGGAAGAGTGGCACATGCCTTTAATTCTAGCACTTGAGAGAGAGGCAGAGTTCTGTGAGTTCAAGGCCAATCTCATCTACACAGTGAGTTCCAGGTTAGCTAGGGCTATCTAAGGAGACTGTCTAGCAAAGAGCATAAAAACAAACACTAAGAAAAATACTTATTAAAATTAAGTACTTACTTCTCCACCAAGAACTCTAGCCAGTAAGAAAATTGTCAGTGAACCAAATATCCAAATGGTTATAATCCATGAGACCACCTTGAAGAGGAAAAAAAATCATTAACTAAAAAAATAAAACATAATAAACTGCTAAATTTTCAGAAATCCAGTTCTCTGCTATGTAAAACAGCTTAGCAAGCCCTATTTCAGGTCTGAGCTCTATTAGTTCTCAAGTACATCTCCAAGTCTTACAAATGCAAAGTGCAATACAAACTACAGCGAAATCAAAGTCCAACAATTATTGCTTATAAAATCTCCATTATTTCAAGATACATGATAAAAGGTAACTTTAAAGAAGACAAAATGTTTACTACTAGTCCTCTGGCTTATCATATATCTTGCAAGCAAGAGCCAATCCCAAAATAAGCTGTCAGTCTAAGAAGTCTTTAAAACTTATTTAAGATAGGTGTATTTAACACTGTGTCCTGGGAGAGTTTGCAAATAATACTCTGTTAGGAATATAAACATACTGGTTGCCTAGATCTTCGTTTCCTCCATCAGTCTGAACAAATTCTTACACTGTGGTGCTGGCTGCCTTCAAACTTACTGTGAAGATCAGGATAGCCTCAAACTTACATCAGTCTTCTTGCCTCAGCCTCCGACTACACGCAGATTCTGGATTTTGGTTTCTAAATATTCCCTCACTAGAACTGACACTTTTGAAGAATACTGACTGCTTCTAAGGCTAGAAGAAAGAGTGTACTCAAAAAGTATGCAACATGGAGGTGAATTATAGCTCAGTTGATAAAGTTCTTGCCACAAAAGCATGGGCTTTAAGGTGAATTCCATGACCTACACAAAATGTTGGGTAAAGTGGCACACACTTGTAATCCCAGCACTGGGGAATGGAGACAGAACCTAGGCTAAATGGCAAGTCTCAAGTCTCACTTTATACATTGTCTCAAAAATCAAAGTAGATGGTGTCCTGAGGAACAACCATCAAAGCTGACCTCTGGTATTAATTTGAACACACACTCACCTGCGCATGCACACACAGACACAAAGTACAGGAACTCAAGGAAGCTCCCAATGGCTAACGCTGGAATAATCTAAATAAAGAACCCACACTAATGTAAATAACTGGATAAGTAAGTAACAGAAAAGGGTAGCGGTTCTTTAAAAATTACTTGCTAGTAAGCATAGATAAAATGAAGGAGATAGGATAATCACCATTAAATAAATATAACAGTAATAACTGGGTTGAAAATTTATTAGGCTCAAGTTTGATGAGAAACACAATATTTATATAATTGCAAAATATCTATAGAACATATTAATGATAAAAAATAAGCCAAATTAGGGGCTCATACCTGTATATTAATATTCAAAAATCTGAGGCAGGAGGATCACTATCAAGTGAGCCCCAAAAGAAAATAAAAACAAAAACTGGGCTAAATATATAGCTCAGGGATAAAGCACTTGCTTTAGAAGGTGCCAGGCCTGTATCTGTTTGCTTTCCCATGGCTGTGATAAACACCATGTCCAAAAGTAACCTGTTATTGTTTTGTTTTTGTTATTTTTTCTTTCTGCTTTCACTTGAGACTATGTATTCTCCACTGTTCTAGAACCAGCTATGTAGGCCGGCTGGCCTCCCAAGTGCTGGGATTAAAGGTATGCACTACAAAACCTGGCCTAATATCATTTGACAAGACAGTTTAAAATCTCCCAGGAACCAGACCAGGGTATAGCTGAGAGTTTCCAGATTGGGTTAATGGATGTGGAAACCTACCCTAAATACTGAGTGGTATTATCCCATGGGCACCTGCTGAATGAAATGGGCAAGCTTCCCCATGATGTCATCACCATTTTGAAATGAGAGCCAAAACAAATACTTTTTTCTGCTGAGGTGCTTTGGCTAGATATTTAGTCACACAACGAAGTAACTAGTAGAGGCTGAACAGATGGCTGTCATCAAGAACACACATCACTTCCAGAATTCCAAATCTAATTGCTGGCACTCACACTGACTTTCCGAGGGACCAGCACACCATGCCTGTACCCACATATATATGCTTTAAAAAAAAAAAAAGAACATGCCCACATACATATACATTTTTTAAGGCTCAATCTTGTTTTTTGTTGAGACAGTAGACCAGACTAGCCTTGAACTCACAGAAACCCACCTGCTTCTGCCTCACACATATAACTAAAATTAGTAAAAATGAATCATAAAAAAATTAATGAATAGTGATAGTGTTGTACACCTTTAGTCCTTTAGAACTTAGGAAACAGGCAGGCGATTTCTGTTCGAGACCAGTCTAATCTACAGAGCAAGTTCCAGGACAGCCAGTGCTACACAAAGAAACCCTGTTTCAAAAAACAAACAAACAAACAAATTTAATAAAATTCAAAAAATCTGGGGCTAGAGAAACAGCTTAGCAGTTAATATTTGTTCTTGCAAGGGACCCGAGTTTGACTGCTAGCATTCATGGGATGGCTAAATCACATGTAAAGCTAGCTCCAGGCAACACAACAGGCATGTACTTAGTGCACATACTTTCATGCAGGCAAAACATACATGTAAGTAAAACAAATAAAAATCTTAAAAAAATGGAAACACTGAGAAAGAACTAGTCCAAGGTACTCCTTAGTTAATTCATTATGAAACAATTTCAGGAACAAACAAATAAGGGTAAAATAGACAAAGGCAAAAACGTCTCAAATACATGTATTTTATAGTAAATATGTAACTACACCTTTTTTTTTCTTAAAGATCAGCCTGCCTCTGCCTTCTGAGTGCTGGGATGAAAAAAGTGCACCAGTACTGCTCAGGGACCTAATTTTTGAGTGTCATAAAAAGATTTAACATTTGTAATCAAACAAGGTGTACTTACCCTAAACTGTCCATATAATGATATCATGGAAAAGAAAAGAACCACAGCCAGTGGACCCCAGAAGTCAGGATTGTCTCTCACCACTTGTCTATTGAAACCAAGCGATGGCATCGGCATCAAAACACAACGGATTTTGTAGTAAATATCCTTTAGATCAATGTCCAATTCTTCCCTATAATTCAAAGAAAGGATCTTAAAAATTGTAACTTTGAATACTAAAACAGGTTTAGAAGAACTTTCAACAAGACAGTATGATATCCACAGGTCAACAACTGTACATGAAGTACATATTAGACTGATTCCATGGTAAAAGATATCTCAGCTTTACATATGTTGAAACATCCTCCAATCTTGTAATTGCTAGTGTTTTGAAATTGCTAATAGTATGGAATGAAACCAAAGCTTCCAGGATCTGCCTCTGTCCCAGTATTGGGATAAAGGTATGTGCCACACTGCATAGAAATAATTAAATTTTAAACCCAAATTTTAGCCTAACTGTTCAACAATGATTATCTGGAATCAGAGCATATCTGTGTATGGGTGTGAGTCTGAGTATCCTTGCTAGCCTGAAACTCACAAGGACACCTGTCTGTCTCCAGAGTGTTGGGATTACAGGAGCGTGGCAGCAGAGTGGACCTTGTTTTAAAGACACATTTACTGACATGTGTCTGTCCCGCATACACTCAGCGAGCTACAAGGATGGAGCTGCATGTTCTGCTCCATCGTTCCCCACTTACTCCTCTGCAGAGACGGCCAACCTAGGTCTAGGTCTTCTGGGGTAAATCCTGATTCTCACATTTCTATACCTCAAATACTGAGATTACAAAGCCTGACTTTCAGTTCTATAGATTTTAAAAAATAATTTTTAATGAGTGTTTTATCTGTATGTATGTCTGTATAAGACATAAGTGCCTTGTGCCCTCAGAATAGGAATTTGGGGGCTGAAGAGATAGCTCAGTGGTTAAGAGCTGCTCTTCCAAAAGTCCTGAGTTCAATTCCCAGCAACCACATGATGGCTCACAACCACCAGTAATGGGATCTGATGCCCTCTTCTGGTGTGTCTGCAGACAGTGTACTCACATACATAAAATAAAGAGGGGGGAGGGGATTTGGATCCCCTAAAACTGAATTACAAGAGTAATGAGCCTTGTAAGTTCTGTGAATAGTACTCTTAACCATTGTGCCAGTTCTCCAGTCCCCATTTTAAAAGTTCCTCACAACCACTGAGGCATGCCTTTAATCCCAGGACTTGGAAGGCACAGGTAGGCAGGCAGATCTCTGAGTTCTAGGCCACCCTACTCTACAGAGCAAGTTCCAACTCTGACTTGGGAGGTAGGGGGAACGAACGAAATTCCTGATATTCAGGTTAAAGAAACACTCTTTCATTATTGCTTCAGTTTCCCTTTTTCCTGAGACAGGGTTTCTCTGTTCTGAAACTCTGTAGATCAGGCTGGCCCCAGCCTCACATAGATCCACCTGCTTTTGCCTTCTGAGTACTGGGATTAAAGGCACACACTTCAGCTGAGCTGTACTGTATCAGTTTTTTAAAAGACCAGTAACCCTGAAAACTGCTGTCATTTTTTAAAGATGTATTTGTACACTTGTTTCTATGAGTGTATGAAGTCAGAAAACAGACAGGAGATGGGACTACAGGCAGCTAGCTGTGTTGCCTGATATGGGTCCAGGACTAAAGTCAAGTTCTCTGAAACACCAGGAAGCTCTCTTAACTGCTGAGCCATCTCTCTGTTCTTTACCAAAAGCTTTCTCTACTTCATTTTTTTCACCAAAAAGGCTTAAGCTTTTCCTCATCTGTCTTTAAAAATATAAGCATCCTACAGATTAGGTCTTAAAAACACAAATTACATATTTTTCACATACAAAAGGGGCTTGTTATCTTCAGGATCCTCATCTTCAACTTCCAAAAGCCAGCCATAGCCTCTCTGTCTCAGAAATGTAGAAGCCGTAGATTCTTTGATAAAATCTCCACTTACACCCAGGTTTAATTTGACATCTGGAGCTGCTATAGAACCACTGAGATCTTAGAAGAGAAGACAAAACTGTAAACCAGGGTAAAATATGTAAATCTGAACACACACACACACACACATTTTTTTCAAGCAATTATGATTTGCTTATCTCTGAATATTTGATATTACATATAATCAAATTTTGTCAATGGAAAAAATTTTTAATCAATGATAGACACTGTACTACCTTTCATTTTACAATTAGAGAAAAAACAAAAGAGGTGAAAGACAAGCCAGGTATAATAGAACATGCCTGTAACTTCAGCACTCAGGAGGCTAAGGCATGTAGCCCAGGCTGACCTCAATTTCAATACTTAGACAAGGATGATCTTAAGTTCGGACCTTCCTGCTCTACCTTCCAAATGCTAGGATGAATCACCATACCTTCTATACTTCTATACCGCTGGGGAGGTAAACTCAGAGCCTCTTGCCTGTTACCAACTAAGCTACACAGTCAGTCCTACATCAGACTTCTTATAGCATATACCAACCCACTGAAAATGTTACCTTGTTCCCAGTCCCTGATCTACAGGACACATCTTAAAAATTTGTGTCAGACTAAAATTTAAAATAGGGCCAGAGCTGTATGTGATAGGATATGTCTTTAATCCCTAAAGTAGGGAGACAGAAGCTACCTTGTCTACAAAGAGTCTAAGGCAACCAGAGTTAACATAGTGAGACCCTGTCTCATTAAAAAAAAAAAAAAAAAAAAAAGAAAGAAGAAAAAGAAAGGAAAAAAATACAAAAACCCCCCAAAAAACAAATAATATTTATAGAAATCAGATTTCTGAGAAAATTTATGATTATCTCTAAACTGTCTACACTGAAATTTCTTTTCTTTCTACTTTGTTAAGACAAGATTTCAATATGTAATCCTGGCTGGCAGAGAACTTGATAAATTTGTAGTTCAAGCTGGCCTGGAATTCAGGTAACTATCTGCCTCTGCCTTCCAGAGCTGGGATTGAAGGGGTTCACCACCGGACAAGCCCTAGCTTCTTGAACAGTTCTATAGTCAAATCAACTTCTTCATATCAGGCAGTTAAATCTGGTCCCTGGGAAATAAATAAAATTAAGTAAAAGCAAAATGCCAAAACACTAGCAAATGGAAAGTCAGGTTACAAGGAGTTGAACTAAAGGGGGGAGGGTGGGGACACTGAGTTGAATTCCTTAAGTTTCAAATTCTCTTAAATCCAGTTTTCTGAATGTTGTGGTCAAACACTACAAACTGTGTGGACACAGGGATCTGGACAAGAAGTCAAATTCAATTAAAAACAATAAAAACCACGTCTCTTTGAAGAAAGTTCCCCTTAAGCTGCCAAAAAGTAACCTCAGTGGGGAAAAAGGTTTTCCTATTATTAGCAGAGCAACACAGCTCTACTTTGTTCTCACTCTTAGATCCTTCACTCCTTAGAGTAACTGGAGCGGAGCACGTCAGAAAGAAAACCTTACACAGATCGGCGATTTCACTTGTGAACCAGCCACACGGGGACCCAGCCCGCAGCCGGGGTGGTGAGGCTCAACGCAGGGCCGGCGCCCCGCACCCTCTCTAGTCACCCGAGGCCTCCGGGAAAGTCCAGAGAGCACAGCGGCGGAGTCCGCACCCTGCCATCCCCGCCCCGAAGGCCTGTCAGCCTCGGCCTCACCTTCCGCGTCCGCCGAAGAGACAAAGGTGAAGTCCCCGTTCGCAGGCGCATAGGCCGGGGGCGGGCCCGGAGGCTGCATCCCGCCGGCCTCGGAGCGGCGGGGCCCGGGCCAGGGGACGACCTGCTAAGGGGCGGCCTGCGAGCCGGAAGGCGCGGGCTGGGGCAAGGACGGAGACCCGAGAGGCAGTTCACCCGGCCGCTCCTGACGAGGTCGCTCCAGAGCCCAGCCGATGGCGAGCACCCAAGCACCACGACACGGACGCCCGGACAGGACCATAACAGTGACAGCGCCACCTGGATTGGCTGTTTGTAATCTACTCGACTATTGGCTCCCGTGAGGAAGCTCTGATTGGCTCCTTCTGGTGTTGATTCCGGAAACCACCCCGGAGCCGGAAGTGACCTCAGAAACCTGTTTCGCCCTAATCGGCTGTTTATTTAAATAGTTTACAAAGTTTCCCTCTTTCTGTTTTAATAAACATATCCTCTTCGTTGTTTAACAGAATTTGAGAGGTTAGTCGTTTGACTTGTATTCCCGGAACTCGTAGAGGCTGAGGCAGGAGAATTGTTGCGACTTCGAGGCCAGCATTGGCTAAAAAGTGAGGCCCCGCCTCAAAGCAAAACAACAACAAACCCACAAAAACTACTTAAATTTCAAGACTTAGAGTCCCTCATTTCTGACCACAAATTCTGCCACCTTCATTCATTAATTGTACAGAATGTTTATAAAACTATGTGCCATGTCAAAGCCTAGTCTCTTTATTTTCAAAACAAAGAGGCTGGAGAATGGTCATCGTAAAGCTGTAAATTTCCATCTACAGATTAAGTGTACTCTGGCCGAATTCTCTTATGAGGAAGGCTACAGTCCGGAAAGGATAAATTAGGGCAAAGAGTAAGTCCCTTGTTTCGCGCCTGGTGCTGATTTCAGCTGTCCCCTGATAAACTACCCAGTTTACAAACTCACCTAAGAGGGTTTTATTTTTAAAGTCTATGCGTGTGTGCTTCAGTGTACGTGTGCGTGCAGATGCTTGCAGAAGCCTCAAGAGGACTTCAGATCTCCAGTTCTAGCAGATGTGAGCCACCAATGCGAGTACTGGAAACCCAAACTCAAGTCTACAAGAGCAGCAACAGTTCTTAACCTCTGAGCCATCTTCCCAGTCACTCATCTATGTTTATAATCTTACATTTTACTTTTTATTATTTTTAAAGTATGTATATGTATGTTGGTAAACCGAGAACCACCCACATCCCTGAACCTGGTGCTCCCCTTGTTGTAAATTAGATTTCTCGCCTAGGCCCAGACAGACCACACCAAACACGGTTCCACGTGGAGAGGTTTAATAGAACGGGATAGGGCAGGGGTCAAGGCCGGGCGAAGAGAGGAAGAGGAAAGAGGGAGAGGAGGGAGGGTTTTGGTCTTTTGTAGGGGTAGTGACGTCACTTGCTCCCAGGTGGAGATGGGATTTAGAACTGATGTCTTCTGGGAATGCTTTGGCTGCTTCCATGGCAATTGATGTGCTAGGTTCCTGTCACCTGTGGGTGGAGCCATTGCTGGGGGAGGGGGCTATCCTAATGCCAACACCCCTAGCCCAGCTTCGGTAACAGCGCCAGCGGCTACGTCATCAACTATGAATTCGACGTACTTCCCCTTTTGCTACGTTGAGTAATCTCCCTGTGCACATGCTCCTTACCATTTATATAGCCCAAGCCTTCACAGCTTGCTACTTGAGGCTCTCAGAGGCAGCCTTTTGTATAACTACCCTCCAATAAGCCTCTCCAGTCAGGTCTTTTGCATGGTGGTATTTTGTGGTATCCTTTGGCCCTCCGATCACGGCAAAAACCCTTAACAGTATACACTGAGCGCAGGTTCCTTCGGAGCCAGAGGAGAATGTTTGGGCCCCTGAAAATGGAGTCACAAGCAGCTGTTAGCATCCTCACATGGGTGTTAGGAACAGAATCCAGGGCCTCCGCAAGAGCGCCAGAGCAGTATGGACTCTTAATAGCTGAGCCATCTCTTCAGTTCCTACCTATGTTTTTATATGCCTAAATACAGTTTAATATTCAAACTACATAAAAGTGGTTTTGAGTGCTCTGAGGGTGTATTGTGAAAGACATGAACGATGCACAAGGAATCCATAATGGAACGAAAGAAAGGCATATTCTCTAATACCTTAAAAGGAACTTAGGGATTTTTTTTTTTTTTTTTTTTTTTTTTTTACCGGAGGGAACAGGTTGGCACACAAAGGATGAATAGAAAGTTAAGAGAAATATGTAAAGGTGTATGTGTAGTGATTTACTGGACTCGGGAGACCGGAAGTCATGGAATTTTTATGAGAATAAAATTGATGCAGATAAAATCACGTAAATATGTAGTAAAGTAACTATAAAGGACCAGGCGTGTGGACAACATCTTTTTTCCCCAACACCTGAGAAGCAGACCTCTGTGAATTCAGTGCCAGTCTGGTTTCCATGGAGGGTTCAGGCCAGCTAGAGACAGTGAAACCCTGTTGAAGGAAAGGGAGAGGTTCATGAGATATTCTGAAGAGTTTACGTTATTTTCTCCTGAGGAAAGGGTGTGATATAACCAGATATACCTCTTTGAACTATTACTTAAACTATACATATTGGGAAAGTGAAGACTTTTGTAGATACGCATTAGAATATTTTTAACAGGTCTTCATTATGTAGTTCTGACTGGCTAGTAATTCTCTATAAATCCAGGCTTGCCTGGAACTCACATATTCACCTACTTCTGTCTCCATACACACAGACACATACACACACGATTCTTGTACTAGGTTTAGAATTCTAGAAATGAGAAAGTAACTATGAGAGACATTGAGGTTAGAAATCCAACAGAATTAGTGACAAACCACAAGATACTAAGAGTGAAGAACAGCAAGGAGCTGGAATGCGGCCATGTTTCTCTCTCTTTTTTTTTCACCCCTGTAGGGTTTCTCTGTGTAGCCTAGGCATGCTCCTGCCTCCCGAGTGCTGGGGTTAAAGGTGTGCGCCACCACTGCCCAGCAAGTAATTTTTTTTTCTCTTCAGACATGGTATATGAAGCCTAAGCTGGCCTCCAATTCCATATGTACCCAAGTTTGACCTTGAGCATCTGATCTTGCTCTTTGTGCCTTTCCAGGGACAGCATTACAGGCAAGTGCCATCAAGTCTGCCTTAGGCAGTGCTGGCAACCAGACTCCGCCACTAGTAAATGCTACCCAAGCACTGAACCAACTGAGTGCACCCTCAGCCCTGATGTAGAAATGCGACTGAGTGTAGAAATGAAGGCTAGAATGACAGCTTGACAGTTAAGAGCACTGGCTGCTTTTCCGGAAGATCCAAGTTTGGTCCTCAGCACTCAGTTCAGGCAGCTGACAGACACTGTGACTCCAGCTCCAGGGATCCAAAGCTGATGTCCTCTTCAGGGCCCCTGAACACATAGGGCACTGCTTTTAAATATGTGTACTTTAGGGATTCTATCACTGCAATGAAACACCAGGACCGAGATTCTCAGACACTCCATGCAAGGCAAGGACGCCAGATACCTCAAAAGGAGAGTTAAAGGGGGGAATATTGATGTGCTCCATCAGAAAAAGCTCTCATTGTTCAGTATGAAGTGGAAGCTACCATTCTTGGAGAAATGGGGGATCCCATGTTGGGAGAGCGAAAGGAATGCCAAAAAATCATCTGTCTGAAGAGTCTCAATGCTAACACACATAACTTCTCTGGCCCGGAAAGTGGTTGAAGAATGTAAACTCACCCATCCCTCAAAGCTAAATGAGATAGAACAGCTTTTGTATTATCTACAGAACCGCCGGGACTCATTGTCAGGAAAAGAAAAAAAGAAAAAAAAAAGAAAAATCAAGCAAGCCTAAAGACCTACCTCCTTTTGAAGGGATGGAGATTGACAAAGTAGCCAACATTAATGACATGGATGAGTACATTGAGCTCTTGTATGAAGACATTCCAGACAAGGTTCGGGGTTCTGCCTTGATTCTACAGCTTGCTTGAAATCCTGATAACCTGGAAGAGCTATTATTAAATGAAACTGCCCTGGGCCCACTAGCAAGAGTCCTGAGAGAAGACTGAAAACAAAGCATTGAGTTAGCTACAAACATCATTTATATCTTCTTCTGCTTCTCCAGCTTTTCTCATTTTCATGGGCTCATTACTCACTATAAAATTGGAGTGCTGTGCATGAATATCATTGATCATGAGTTAAAAAAACACGAGCTTTGGCAAGAAGAACTTTCTAAGAAGAAGAAAGCTGTTGATGAAGACCTTGAAAATTAAACCTTGAGAAAGGATTATGACAAAACCTTAAAAAAATACCAGGGACTTGTGGTGAAACGAGAGCAGCTATTGAGAGTGGCTCTCTATCTGCTCCTGAGTCTTGCGGAGGACACACGCACGGAGCTGAAGATGAGGAACAAGAACATCGTCCACATGCTGGTGAAGGCCCTTGATCGGGACAACTTTGAGCTGCTCATTCTGGTCGTGTCATTCTTGAAGAAACTCAGTATTTTTATGGAGAATAAAAATGACATGGTACAGATGGATATTTTACCAGAAAAAAAATGGTAAAAATGATGCCCTGTGAGGGTGAAGATCTCATGAATATCACCCTCCGGCTCCTCTTAAACCTCTCGTTTGACATAGGCCTGAGGAATAAGATGGTACAAGTCGGACTTCTCCCAAAGCTCACTGCGCTCCTGGGCAATGAAAACTACAAACAAATAGCATAAGCATGGATGACCACTCTAAGTCAATGTTTGCATATACTGACTGATACCACAGTTAATGAAGATGCTCTTTGAATGTTCAGATGAGCGAATTGTCTTGGAGCTGATTTCTTTCTGCATCAATCTTGCTGCTAACAAGAGAAATGTCCAGCTCATCTGTGAAGGAAATGGGCTGAAAATGCTCATGAAAAGAGCACTGAAGCTCAAGGACCCACTGCTGATGAAGATGATCAGAAACATCTCCCAGCACGATGGACCCACTAAGAATTTGTTCATTGATTATGTTGGGGACCTTGCAGCCCAGATTTCTAGTGATGAAGAGGAGGAGTTCGTAATCGAGTGTTTAGGAACACTGGTAAATCTGACAATCCCAGATCTAGACTGGGAACTGGTTCTGAAGGAGTACAAACTAGTTCCATTCCTCAAAGATAAACTAAAGCTAGGTGCCGCAGAAGATGACCTTGTGTTGGAAGTGGTCATAATGATTGGGACAGTGTCTATGGATGACTCGTGCGCTGCACTACTAGCTAAATCTGGGATAATCCCAGCACTCATTTAACTGCTGAATGCTCAGCAAGAAGATGATGAATTTGTGTGTCAGATAATTTATGTCTTCTACTAGATGGTTTTTCATCAGGCCACAAGAGATGTCATAATCAAGGAAACACAAGCTCCAGCATATCTCATAGACCTGATGCATGATAAAAATAATGGAATCTGGAAAGTCTGTGATAACACATTAGATATCATCGCAGAGTATGATGAAGAGTGGGCAAAGAAAATTCAGAGTGAGAAGTTTCTCTGGCATAACTCTCAGTGGTTGGAGATGGTGGAGAGTCGTCAGATGGTTGAGAGTGAGCAGTACTTATAGGGTGATGGTGGGATTGAGCCGTACATCCATGAAGGGGACATTCTCGAAAGGCATGACCTCTTCTACAACTCAGATGGACTGATTACCTCTGAAGGAGCAATAAGTCCAGACTTCTTCAATGATTTTCACCTCCAGAATGGAGATGTGGTTGGGCAGCACGCGTTTCCTTGGTCAGCCAGTGGGAATCCTTGGACACCCTGTCACCGCATATGGACTCGGCCCTGACGAGCCTTACTACTACAGCTTTGGGTCTCGATAAAATCACCCCTCCCATGCATACACTCAGCTTAGGAGAAATCTGTGTGCTGTGGGTTAACCTTGAACCTTGACTTAATAATGCATGTTGTAGTCCTGTGGGCTGTGTTGCTTAATTCTCCACGTTGTTAGCTTTGGGGTAACTAACCCTCAGTCTTCGTCAATACACTTGATGCTCCACTGTTCACTCATCCAGCCACATCCTGAGGTGAATCACATTTCCCATGAGACTGTTGCAAAACCACTATCCTGGAAAAACAGACACTACATTATGTACATTAAGTGACTAATTTCTATTAAAGAAAAGTGGCGTACACACAATGGAGTGAGCCAAAGCCATGTGCTCATACTTACCGTGTTTCATAAGAAACACTCATGTTCATGGGATACACACACTTACGTTTTGCTTTCTCTCTCTACTTAGAATTTCCTGTGAGCCATGCTACCTTTAAATTTTATTTTAAATGAACCTCATCCTTTTTATCCCATGCTGTCTAGAAGTTTCTTTCACTAAGTTATTAACTATGTGAGTGTTTAACTAACAGTGAACATATGCTATAAGTAAGTTATGCATCAGTATAGACCACTGAGTGATCCAGAGTCACATGTTCCCTGCAGCAATACTGGGGAGCAGAATCCTCTGTCGGTAGAGCAGGAGCAGCCCTGCGCTTCTAAGTCTGTTCTCCCCGAAGTGCACAGTATAAAATGGGAAGATGCTAATTATTTTTGCCTTACCTAAGAAAATTAAGGAAAGGACTGTTTGTTCAGTTATGTTGGGAGTGGGTAGTGGGAATGCAAAGAGACATGATGATTAATAATGAGCTTTGAAAATAATTCATTGATTGTAAAATATTGAAAACTTTGAGAAACCAAGCAAATGAATTCAGCATGAGCGAAGATTCTTGCTTGATCGTCTCCTACTGAGGGAAACATAAGCTTCAGAACAGTGCAGATCAAGGGGAAGATTTCTGCTTTTAACTTTAAAATTCCACTGGTCTGCGTGAACTACTCACCTTATTTCACACGTTTAACACAGAGCTGGAGCTGGGAAGGTTCTTTGGACAGTTCAGTTCGTCTGCTTGAGAAATGTAAATCTAACCAACAGGTCTGTTCTTGCCTAACACACAAAGGTAGTGTGTGATCTGGGACGTTGTTTATGTTTGCAAGTTCAGTTGGGAAAGCATGAAGTTATTGTTTTTGTTTCTCTTTTACCCACAAAATATTAAAGTCAGAAAGGTTTGAATCAGTGCTGTCCAACTCTCACTTTTATAATTTAAAAAAAATCTATGGTGAGAGCTGGTGAGATGACGGGGTAAGTAACATCACTTGCCACCAAGCCTGAAGACCTGAGTTCAAGTCCCAGGACCTATATGATGAAAGGAGCAAGCCGATTGCTGCACATTGTCCTCTCTTTCGCCTACACGCTGTGATGTATATGAACCCCTACACAAACACAAAGACAACTAAATGTAAAATATCTATTTCTTTTATTTTTTTAACCACTTTATTTTAAAAAAACAAAGATAAATGTACAAATTTTAAGCATTTTTGCATAAAAGAATACAAATAAAAAGAAAAGAAAAGAAAGAAACACCAGGACTAAAAGCAACTTGGGGAGGAAAGAGTTTATTTCAATTACATTTCCAAGTAACAATAGTTCTTTACTAAGGGAAGTCAGAACAGAAACTCAGAGCAGGAACCTGGAGGCAGGAGCAGACACAGAAGCCATGGAGGAATGCTGTTTATTGGCTTGCTCAGCCTGATTTCTTATTGAACCTAGTACCACTGTAGAATTGGTGGTCCTGTGTCTGCTCAGAGTGTGCTTAGTTTCCACAAAGGTTGAAAGAGCTTCAGATCATCTGGAACTAGAATTACTTGCAAACAGTTGTGAACTGCCAGGTGCATGCTGGGAACTGAATCTAGGTCTCTGAAAGAGCAGCCATCTTAACCTCTGAGATATCTTTTCAGCTCCCAGACTTAGTTTTTTTATTTTGCTGAAATTTTTAGATCTTTGTGATCGCTGCCCTGACCCAGTAACCCCTTCCCACAACCCTTCCTCCTTCCCCTTCTCTTCTGAGACGGTAGGAACCCCCCTAGGTTTTGCCCCATCTTGGCACATCAAGTCTCTGTGAGGCAAGGTGCTTCCTATTGCACTGAGGCCAGAGAAAGCAGCCCAGCTAGAAGAAAGTATACCACGTATAAGCAACAGCTTTGGGAATAGCCTCTGTTCCAGTTGTTCGGGATCCACAAGAAGACCAAGATGCACATCTGCTTCATATGTTCAAGGAGGCCTATGTCCAACCTGAGTATGTTCTTTGGTTGGTGGTTTAGACTCTGAGAGCCCCAATGGTCCAGGTTAGCTGACCCTGTTGGTCTTCCTGTGGCATTTCTATCCCCTTCAGGGCCCCAAATCCTTCTTCCTGTTCTTCCATAAGAGTCCCCAAGCTCCATCCACTGTTTGGCTGTGGGTGTCTGTATCTCTCTGAGTCAGCTGATGAGTAGAGCCTCTAAGAGGACAACATGCTCCTGTCTGCAAGCATAACAGAGTATCATTAATAATATCATAAATTGGTGTTTGCCCATGGGATGGATCTCGGTTGGGTGGGTTATTGGTTGGCCATTCCCTCTGTCTTTGCTCCATCCCCTGTGCCTGCTTTTCTTGTAGACAGCATACATTTTGGGTTGAAAATTTTGTGGTTGGGTTGGTGTTTCTATCCCTCTATTGAAGTTTCTATTTGGCTACAGGAGGTGGTCTTTTCAGGTTTCATATCCCCAATGTTGTGAGTCATAGCTAAGGTCACCCCTATTGATTCTTGGATGCCTCTCTCATCCCAGGTCACTGTCTTGTACTGGCGATGCATTCCACCACCCCCAATCCTGACCTCCATCAGTTGCAGACTTTCATTCATTTTCATGGCTGTCTAGCCATCTGTCCCACCCATCCCTACACCTGATCATGAACTCCCCCATCTCCCCTCCAATATCCTCCCCTCTCAGTTCCCTCCCTTTATCTGCCTCTTAAGACTATTTTATTTCCTCTTCTAGTGAGATTCAAGCTTCCTTGATTGGGTCTTTCTTCTTGTTTAGTTACTTTGGGTCTGTATAGTATAGCTTAGCACCTGTATTTTATGGCTAATATACACTTGTGAGGACATACCATGCATGTCCTTTTAGGTCTGGGTTACCTCACTCAGGATGATATTCTCAAGTTCCATCCATTTGCCTGCAAACTTCAAGATGTCTTTGTTTTTAATAGCTGAATATTATTCCACTTTTTCTTCACTTGAGAGGCATCTAGGTTGCTTCCAGTTTTTGGATCTTATGAATAAAGCTGCTTTGAACATAGTTGAGCAAGTATCTTTGTGGGATGTTGGAGCATCTTTTGGGTATATGCCCAAAAGTGGTAGAGCTGGGTCTTGAGGTAGAACTATTCACAGTTTTCTGAGAAACCTCCAGATTGATTTTCAAAGTGGTATACATTTACACTCCCACCAGCAATGAGTAAGTGTTCCCCTTGCTCCACATCCTCACCAGTATGTATAAACAATAAATGCAAGCATCACCAACAGAATACAGGAAACAGAAGAGAATCTCAGGCAGTAAAGATACAATAGAAGAACTGATATGTCAGTCGAAGAAAATATTAAATCTAAAAGATTCCTGACATAAAATATCCAAGAAATTTGGGACACTATAAAAGACCTAATCTAAGAATAATAGGAAAAGAAGGTGAAGAGGTCCAGCTCCAAAGCCCAGAAAATATTCTCAACAAACTCATAGAGGAAAACTTTCCCAACCTAAGGAAAGAGATGCCTATAAACATACATGAAGCAAATAGAATAGCAATTAGACTAGACCAGAAGAGACTGACCACATAATAATCAAAACACATACACAAAAATCAAAACACAAAATCTACAGAAAAAAGAAAGAATATTAAAAGCAGCAAGGAGAAATTTCAGCTAACATATAAAGGCAGACCTATCAGAATTATGCCAGACTTCTCAACAGAGACTCTATTAGCTAGAAGGGCAACATCTAAAAAAAACCCACAAGTGCCAACTGAGACTACTATACCCAGCAAAACTCTCAGTCACTATAGATGGAGAAAACAAGGTATTTCAAGACAAATCTAAGTAGTAGGGTTCTTTTTTTGGGGGGGGGGAGGTGTTTTGTTTTGTTTTGTTTTGTTTGGCAGAATGCATGTATCACTGGCTGGCCTAGAAGTTGTTATGTAGACTAAGGTATCCTGAAATGACAGGCAACATGTTGCCTCCTATAGGCTGGGATTAAAGTTATGTGCTGTAGTGTGTCATTTCTAATACGCTGCTTTAAGCTCTGGGTGGACCACTCTACCAGCCACAGTTCTGGTTCTCTTGGATCCACAGATAAAAGACACACACACACACACACTAGCTTATTTTAATATGTTTTTAGCTCAATGGTCAGGCATTGTAAGCTTCCCATGGCTAACATACCCTTATCTTCACTCCCAGATCAACACCTCTAAATTTGTCCTCAATTTGGTTGCCTGGTTACTTTCTCCTTTTTCAACACTGCCCTCAGTTTAGTTATCTTTCTAATCTCCCACCTGTTACCTTAGGCCCAGTCGGGGAAGTGACAAATGACCACTCCACCTGAGATTTCACATGTCCTAGAGCTTAGAAACTACATGCTACAGATGGAAAATGAGAATCCACTATTGCTTTAGAAATTCTCAGATGGATTATACACACATGAAAATGATAAAAGTCTAGGAAGAGGGAAGACTTGGTTTCTCAATGAGCCAAGCCAAGTCATGTGCCTCTAGTTCCTGAAACTAAAACAAAGGAATACAGCCTGGGAGAGCCTCAGCTTAGAGATGCTGGAAACTCCTGCTATGCACACAAGCTGACAGGTTCCCAGAATGTTAGGAGGGACCAGTGAGAAACAAACAATTAAGCTGCCTGAGTCCAGACAGCTAAATATCAAGGGATAGACTTTTAAATTTTGTTTTAACTCTTTTTAAGGATAGTAGGGAGTATAATAGTATTTGTTTAAATGTTCTTAAATGTACAGATATTAAACTCCACAGAAGAAAGAAGTTAGGGAAGAGTGGATGTCTTAGTCAGGGTTTCTATTCCTGCACAAAATATCATGACCAAGAAGCAAGTTGGGAAAGAAAGGGTTAATCAGCTTACACTTCCACATTCCATCACCAAAGGAAGTCAGTACAGGAACTCACACAGAGCAGGAGCTTGGAAAAAGGATCTGATGCAGAGGCCATGGAAGGGTGCTTCCTCTGGCTTGCTCAGCCTGCTTTCTTATAGAACTCAGGTCTACAAATCCAGGGATGGTACCACCCACAATGAACTGGGCCCTCCCCCCTTGATCACTAGTTGAGAAAATGCCTTATAGCTGGATCTCATGGAGGCGTTTCTCCAACTGAGGCTCCTTTCTCTGTGATAACTCCAGTTGTGTCAAGTTGACACACAAAGCCAAACAGTATAATTGACCCCTCATCAACTTGACACACAAACACATCACTATTAAGCCTCAACCCTTACTTTCTTACTCATCCCCAAGATCTACATAACTTTAAAACTTTTTTTTACAATTCAAAGTCTCTTCACTGTGGGCTCCACTAAAATGCTTTCTTACTTTAAGAGGGGAAAATATCAGGGCACAGTCACAATCAAAAGCAAAATCAAACTCTATCCATCCAACGTCCGAGATTCACTTACAATCTTCTGGGCTCCTCTAAGGGCTTGAGTCACTTCTCCAGCTCTGCCACTTGTAGCATATACCTTGTCTTTTAGGCTCCAGCTGCCTGTTCTCCACAGCTACTGCTGTTCTTGGTGGTCATCTCATGGTACTGGCATGTCCAGAACACTGATATCTTTTGCTGCAACTAGACTGCACTTTCACAAATAGACTCTCATAGGCTCTTTTCATGGTGCTGAGCCTAAACTTTTCTGTATGAGCCCTTCTTCAGTCCTGGGCCTTCAACAGCCACTGAGGCTTCCCCTTCAGCAATGGGCTCTCCTGGTCTCTCACAGTGCCAAGTATCAGCTGCTACCCCTTCATGTTTCAAAACCAGTACACCTGGGTGACTCTTTTTTTTTTTTTAAAAGAATTATTTATTCATGTATATGAGTACAATGTAGCTGTATCCAGATACACCAGAAGAGGGCGCCAGATTCCATTACAGATGGTTGTGAGCCACCATGTGGTTGCTGGGAATTGAACTCAGGACCTCTGGAAGAGAAGTCAGTTCTCTTAACCACTGAGCCAACTCTCCAGCCCTCTGGGTGACTCTTATACATTTACAAGTCTGGCTGCCAACATGAGGTACAACCATGGCTGCCTCTGGAGCATAGTTTCTCTGTGCTCTCAGGAAATACTTCCTAGGAGATTTCACCTTAGTGATGATTGTCTCTTGTTAATCACTACTAATTTCTTAGCCTTGCGTGGCCAGTATCAATTGTCCCAGTAATGCAAAGGTTTGCTTTAGTAATTCTGGTATCTTGATCATAGCTGATTCTTCAGCCCCAGCTAAACAAAACCACAGAATCTTCAAAATCAAAACAGCAACAGTCCTGATAAGAGTCTTTAATCTTTCCTCTAAAATTTCACTATCAGGCCTCCATCATTTGCACTGTTCTCAACATTCCCTTCCAACCTCCTACAGAACATTCCACAGAGCTCTTAACATCCCAATGGCTCTTCCAGCTCCAAGTTCCAAAGTCCTTCCACAGTCCTCCCAAAACACAGTCAGGCTGGCACAGGAATACCCTACTCCCAGTACCAATTTCTGTCTTTGTAAGTGTTTTACTGTTGTGAACAGACACCATGACCAAGGCAACTCTTATATGAACAACATTTAATTGGGACTGGTGTACAGGTTCAGAGTTTTAGTCTATTACACTCAAGGTGAGGGCATGGCAGTGTCCAGGCAGGTATGGTTGGGGCAGAGCTGAGAGTTCTACATCTTCATCTGAAGGCTGCTAGTGGAAGGCTGGCTTCCAGGCAGCTAGTGTGAGGGTCTTAAGGCTGATACCCACAGTGACACACCTACTCCAACAGGGCTACATGTTGGGCTAATAGTGCCACTCTCTGGGCTGAACATATACAAACTGCTACAGTACTACAGTAAGCAGAACGGGGTGTAAGTTTACATTATATAAAGAATTTAGCTTTCCAACTTGGGCCAGGCAGAATGGCTACCACAAAAAAAGGTTGGTGAGAAGAATGGCTGCTCTGCCATCAACAAGGTGGTGACCTGAGAATACATCATCAACATTCACAAGCACATCCATGGAGTGGGCTTCAGGAAGAGTGCTACATGGGCACTGAAATTTGGAAATTTGCCATGAAGGAAATGGGGACTCCAGATGTGCACATTGACATCAGGCTCAATAAAGCTGTCTGGGCGAGGGAATAAGGAATGCTCTATATTGCATCTGATTATGTTTGTCCAAAATACGTAATGAAGATGAAGATTCACCAAACAAGCTCTACACATTGATAACTTATGTGCCTGTTACCACATTCAGAAATCTACACATGGTCACTGTGGATGAGAACTAACCTGCTGAATGTCAAATAAAGTTGTAGAACTGCCAAAGAGGGGGAAGAATTTAGTCCTTGATCTCATGTAGTTCAAGCAAGGCAAAGAGACAGCAGATGCACTGTCTCAATGGTTAATATTTGTTAAGATTGCTTTGAATTGTTCTGATTATCAAAATGAGTGTAGTTATGGGTTTGGTGGTTGGATACATCCTTAATGAATTCTGGTTACTGAACCAAGGACATGCTATTTTGGGAGAAAGTTTTTGTGTTGACAAGAAAGGAGAATAAGTTTTGGGCTCCTTCCGGAGTGATATAAATCAGATATGACAGGGAAAGATCTTAAAAATTTTAAGAAATTCAACAAGACTGGTAAATTGATCTGAGGATTCCTCGACATGGGTATGGACACAAAAATGTCTCTAAGCCAAAACTTCAGTCTAAATGAGACAATAAATCTTGTAGATTTCATGCCCTCCTTCATATGGCATGAATGAGCATTTATTACATGTAGTTATTGATAAAAATCAATTCATAAAAATGACAATTGTCTCTTACCTGTTCAAACAAAAAGCAAATTTTATTCTTAACTTACCTGTGCACCTTGCACAATCCATAAAAAAATTTCCAATTGTATGATATAATTTGCCCACCTATATAAGTCAAATGATTCTATACAGTTCTATTCTTTGTAAAATGTTCATAACAACCTTATCCATATAGAGATGTGCGGAGAGAAACATCCATGTCTGCTTCCATGTTGCCTCCTCTCAAATCTCTGGCTTTCTCCTCCTCCTCTCTCCTTCCTACTCTCCCCCCCACCTTTTGTTTTGCTCTAATGATAGGCTGGACTTGCCTTGTTGTGTAACGACATATCATTCTACACATCACTGTATCTGTTTACTTAAAAAAAAAAAAAACTTTTCCCTTGAATGTAAGCTGTGTACAACTATTACCATTTGAAAATATTCTAAATGACTATGTTTTCTCAAAGTTAATTAGCTCAGTTAGGCATTAAAACTAAATTAGTCTTCAACTCTGAGAATGGCCAAATATGTAAAAACATAGGAAGCCTATTACAGTTTCCAGGACTGAGACAGGTTCTAGAGACAAATTTCTATTAGCAACATGAGAGAGCAAGTCTTCAGCCTTCTGGCCCAGGATCATTGACAGACTTTTGAAATGCAGAAATTTGAAGGGCTGATAATTTGGCTCAGTAAAGATTATCAGTCAACTACTCTGCATAATGTGTCCCTTTCTGGACAGTATTAGTCTTAGGTGAAACAGGCAGTTTCTTCCCAGTGGCTGTCTTGCCACAGGTTTAACCTCACCTAAAGGTAGAGATGATCAGTATCTTCATTAAATCCACCAAAAGGGAACTGTAAGGAGCATATATGTTTCAACAAAAGATGAATAACATTAAATGTCATAATTTATGGATTTCTGACGTTTTTTGAAAACCACAAAACTACAAAAAGCATTTCTGAACTGTTAAGCTTTGACTACCCTTGGCCATTTCTAATTAAAATATCTTTAAAAACACCCTTTTAATTGACTCTGAACCATGAGTTTGTTATCTGCCTCTTAAATCGTACAATCAACTAAAAACAGTATTATAGCAGTTGTAGGACTGGGTCTAAGCCTTGCATTCCCAAATGTATCGTATAGGTATAACACCTATATGAAAGCAACAATATTAACCTGAATTTTAAATCAATAGAAAATTGTACTAGTAAAAACCTTAAATCTGTATCAAATAAATTCTATATCACCGTAAAGATTATAACTTCAACTTTGTATCAATTACAAATATTTCTACCAGTGTAAGATATGACTTTAGCTTAGTTACCAAACAAGATTATGGTTGTACAAATAAATCTGGTTAATTTCTCCCTATTTAATTATGACTATTTAAAAATTCCTCATAAAAACAGCCTTAGAATAAACACCTTTACCCCCCAGAGTCTATGGAATCAGGGCAATGACTCATCCATCATAGGCTTCTTCAAGCTGCATATGGGCATTGAGATATCTAGAAGGGAGGAGGGGATGAAGAAGCCAGCCAGGACTCAAGAAGGAAGGCCACACTGATAATTGCTGTAGGCTCTGATGTCTGTCCTGGCTGGATCTAGATGAACGTCCCTGAGATCAGGAATCCAAGCAGGCCAGTTCAGCATTCTGATGACGAGCTTCACCATAACTGCACATTCTGCAATATATAAATCTCAACAGTAACATTTTAGCATCGAGATATATTTTTGTTTGATCCTCGTGAATCCAGTTTCAGGCAGTCTCCTTCTATCAAATCTGCTCCATAGAACTCTGGAAGGCATGTAGAGCAAAAGCACCCTTTTTATAAACAAAAAGACACAACCTTTGTCCCAAAATAGCGTGTCCTTTAATCAGCAGCTAGAATATCTTGTATCTTGTATTTTCTCCCAGAGAAATAATAGAACCACAAAACTCAATATCACACCCATTTTAATATTTAAAGCAATATCGATCTGTCCAGCTCCCAATCTGGAGTGTCAGATCTTCATATTAATAACTTTCCTCATATATGTCTGTATTCACTCTGCCTAGTGTACAGATTTCTATTTCTTTTTATAAAGATTGATTGATTGATTGATTGATTGATTGATTGATTATACAATGTTCTGTCTGCATGTATGCCTGCATACCAGAAGAGGGCACTAGATCTCATTGCAGATGGTTGTGAGCCACCATGTGGTTGCTTGGAATTGAACTTAGGACCTCTGGAAGAGCAGACAGTGCTCTTAACCGCTGAGCTATAACTCCAGTCCCAAACTTCTATTTTTAATAACCTTATTAACTTTCAAATATCATCACTCTCTACTTAGAGTCAGTGACTAATTTTCCCTATCTTAATTCTGAACCATGTGATTCAGGTGAATTCTGTATTCTCTTTTTCTAACTATAAAAACAAACTTGACTTGAGCATTAAATCTTTATACTATAATCTTCAAAACAACCAGCTTTTTAATACATTTCCGAAACAATTCTGCCAAAGAATCAAGCAGCTTCTAATCTCTCACTCTATGATCAGGGTAGCCTGCCTTCTCACACAGCAGGACCCCTACAGCAGAGACTGCCTCTGTGTTTCTTTTGTTTAATGTTCCTGCACTTGAGACATCACGTGACTCAACATGGTGCTGTCCCCTACTTAGAAAATAAAAAATTTCTCTCTACCTCTTAGGCTGATAGCCTTAACTTTCTAGTGGATTCTTGCCTAACATGTTGGTTGCCACCTGTTGCGGTAAAAATAAAAAAGTGGTAATTTTTTATTCCACACTAGTGCTGACAACCGTAGGACCACATGGTATTATGTGTTATCTTTATCTCAGCAGCTCCACGATTTAAGTACTCACGGACCCCAGCTTCTTTTGACTCAGGGGCAATCCACTCTGCTCACCTTGGCTGCTTCTATCCCAGCGTGTTGTTTTTACTCACTTCCCCTTGGTATGTTGTTGCCAAGCCTTGCACACACACACATCACAATTTCATGGCGTGCTTTGTGCATTCTGCCACTACACCCTTTGAAGTCAAGTCATAACATCAAAGAACACACCAAAATACTCTGATCCAACTGGAATGATATAATTTGCCCACCTAGATAAGTCAAATGATCCTATACAATTCCATCCCTTATTCATAGCAACCTTATCCATATAGAGATTCTCGAGAGAAACATCCATGTGAAAGACCAGGATAATTCCTGAACCCCTAAAAGGCAGAGTAGAAGACCCCTAGCAGGTAGAGTAGAGCCAAAAATGTAGGATAGCAGGTTCAGGTTCTGTTTCAGGAACTGACTGACCATAAAACCATAAAAGTTAAAGTAACACCTTATAAGCAATCTTGAGAAACCGGGTGTTTCCCTTGAGATTCTTCATTAGTATTTTTGGCATTTTCCAATGACGTACTCCCTCTCCCCTTGGGTTGTGTTTTTTTTTTTTTTTTTTTTTTTCTTCTTCCTTTAAAAACCCTTTCTCCCAGCCACTCGGGGTCAAACTCCTCTACCCCTGCATGGGATGTAAGTCTCGACCCCAGTGTACTGGTTCATCAATAAACCTTGTATAATTGCAGCAAGGATGGTTTCTCGTGGTTTCTTGGGGGTTTGTGTTATCCCAAGACTCTAGATGCTGTCCAGAGGCTTGCTTCTACAACAGGCTCAGGATTGCTGCTGATACCAGATCATCTCACTTTATCCAAACTTTCAGACAGATCCAGTCAGAACTTCAGTAAAGCTCTGACCCTTCCAAACACATACTCATCAGCTCAGTTTCCTGGGCTTGGTGTCTGGTAATAGTTACAAATTATAAATAGGTTGTCATTTTAAGATGTAATCTAAAATCTTCATAGTTTTGAACAGAGAGGAAATAAATCAGATGGATTACTAAATTATGTTCTTGAACAAAGCATTGTGTAGCCTAATCTGAATTAATAGATATATTTTTAATTGATACAAATTTAAGTTATAATCTCTTACTTTGGTATAGAATTTATATTGATACAGATTTAGGTTTTCATTGGTATGAATCTGTATATTGATACACAATTTGAAATTAATATTGTTACTCTTAGATAGACATTGTGCCTTTACAACTTATTTAAGAATACAAGGCTTTGACTCAGTCCTTCTAATAGCTGCTTTACTAACTGTTTAAGATGATGAAGTAACACTAGTTAAGAGCTGGATATCAAACTCATGTTTATGTTAGATTCTGATTTAATTATAATAAAGTGCTTTCAGTTTATTCAAATAGAAATGGCTAAGTGTAGTCAGGGTTTAACAGTTCAGATATACTTTACTTAGATAGTCCTTAAAAACATCAGAAATCCACAGAATGTGACTTTTAATGTTATTTCATTATTAAGGATCTTTTGACCATGAGACATGTCTGCTCCGGGCAGCTTCCCCATTCCCCTTCAAAAAAGAATCGAGAATCTTTATCTCTGCCAAGGCTGGGTAAGCTAGTCCTTCAGATGCTACGCACCACCATAAGTGGACTAATTTATTTGTTCAGTCATCACAAGAACCCCCATAATGTAGGACATGTCATTCTTTTCAGAATTCCTTACAGGAAGTAGGGGGAAAATCCATTGCTAAAGGTCACAGAGGTTCTTTCTTTCTGAGATGATAGTGCTCTTACAAATATGGTGAATGTTCTTAAGACCCGCCAGATATTCTGCAAGAAATGTGGGAAGCACCAACCCCACAAGGTGACACGGTACAAGAAGAGTAAGTGTTCTTTGTCTGCCCAGGGAAAGCAGCGTAATGACAGGAAAACAGAGTGACTGTTGTGGGCAGACTAAGCCCATTTTCCACTAAAAGGCTAAAACTACAAAGAATATGGTGCTGAAATTGGAGTATGTTAAACCCAAATGCAGATCTAAGAGGATGCTGGCTAGTAAGAGATGTGAGCATTTTGAACTGGGAGGTACAAGAAGAGAAAGAGCCAAGTGATCCAGTTCTAAGCTGATTTTCTTATGAATACACTAAATCCTTGGCCTTTTCAAAAATAAAAAAAATAAAGGTCACAGAGATAGTAACCAGCGGCAACAGAACATGAACCTGTCAGTCTGGTTCCATGATCGCAACCCTAATGCCCTGAGATCTTACCAAGAAGTCTGTTCTCTCTGTTTGATGTTTATGGTGTTTTCTATTGTTGTTAATGGTTTATTCATGCCTGTATAAGCCAAGCAGGAGGGTTCAGACCACGGATTTGGTTTCCTGAATCTTGTCCTATTTGGTGCTTTGAACAATAGGCTTATTGAATTTAAAGGAGTGGTACAAATGTTACATTTAACTTGCTAATCTCAGTTTTTGGTTGTAACTATTGGTCAAGAGGTTTAGCTTATTCAAACTAAACTACCTCAATGCTATGTCAGAACCCCACAGCTTGTTTTGTTTTTATATTTGCGTTTTTTTCATTGTTTTGAGACAGAATCTTGTTATGAAGCCCCCCTTTTTTTAAATAAAGAATTCTTTTATTAAAAAAGATGTTATTTATTTATTATATATTAAGTACACTGCAGCTGTGTTCATACACACCAGAAGAGGGCATCAGATCTCATTACGGATGGTTTTGAGCCACCATGTGGTTGCTGCGATTTGAACTCAGGACCTCTGGAAGAGCAGTCAGTGCTCTTAATTGCTGAGCCATCTCTCCAGCCCAATAAATAATTCTTGAGAGTTGGTGAGATAGCTCAGCAGTTAAGAGCACTCATTCTTGTAAAATCCGCAGGCTCAATTACTAGCACACATCCTGTGGCTCACAGCAATCAATACCTCCAGATCCAGGGGGTTTCATGCTCTTCTGGCCTCTAGTGGTACCAGGTATGCATGTGGTTTATAAACATACATGCAAGCAAACCATCCTGGTATATAAAATTTTTTAAAATCCTGAAAAAAATCATTCCTTTACAATTACATACATACATGTATACATCCTCACATATGCACATTTATAGGGCTGTAGTGCTGTAGTTTGTTTGTGATAGCTTGTGATAGTAAAAAGCTTTGGTAAATGTTTATTAGTATCCCATTTATTTATATCTGTATCTTTATTTTATGTCTGTAGGTGTTTACTGTGCACGCAGAGCCTGCAGAGACCTGAAGAGGGTGACAGATTGTCCAAGATCAGCTCGGGCAAACAATAGGGGTCCCCCAGAGCCGGAGCAAGGATTGAAAGAAGAAAGCCAAGTTAGTTAAAGTTGCAGCATGACTTCGGCCTGACTTGAAGCATAAGCCTTATAGCCAAAGTGAAGCTGGGTTTAATCCGTCTCTTTTTAAATCATTTATTTACATGCAAAAAGGTAACAATGGTTCTGAGAATGGATCAAGCCAGATAACAACCAAAGATCCTGTAAACATCTTACTGGAGGTCAGGTGAAAAGGTCAGAGACAAAAATGGATACTGCTTTGCCTACATCTCGAAATCCATCCTACCCTAAACTGCATTCCCAAGGATACTGCCTGGAGCGTCAAATATGAATGTCCACATTCTTAAAAGCTCTGCCTCAAACTTCGGATGTAGATGTACTTCCTTAAAGCCTTATTCTTGAGAGCCCTACCTCGAGCTATAAATGCCAATGTGCTTGATACTAGGGCATAGCACAGAAGCCAGATTCCTGCCTTGGCCAGGATGTCCTGGGATAATATTAATATCAATATTGCTCTGCCATCAACTGGTGCCAAAAATGCTCTCCACACCAGATCTTCTGCAATTTGAGTTGCTGGAGAGTGTGAGGGTCCATGTGGGTGCTGCGAACGAAACCCGGGTGCTCAGCACCGACAGCCTGTGGCTTTAACCACTGACCAGTATCTCCACCTGCCCTTATTTATTCTCTTCCCTATTCCACCAAAGTCCCCTGAGCATGCCTGCAGGTTATTTGCCTGAAAGATCAAATGCTAGTGGCTACACCATTGGGAAATATGGCTCCTCCTCCCCAGCAACCATGAAGTCTATAGGTCCTCAGGGAAGGACAGAGCCACGTTGAGGGGCTCAGTCTTGCACAGGTAGCCACTGCTGTCGTAAGGGCATTCTATGTCCAGAAGACAGCCTTTCACACCACCCCTGCCCATCCTCCACACCTTACACTCTTCCCACCCTTTCTTACCTGTGTGCCCTGACCTTGGAGGGGGTGATATTGATAAGCCAAGTTAAGGCTTAGCACTCTATGTCACGATATTGTCACATTTCTCACCACCTTGGCTAGTTATGAATTTCTATATTACTGGTTATTTAATTTAATTCATAATAGATGTTAATCAGAATTGTCTACATTATGATCTATTATCCCCCCTCTTTATCGGAAACTCCTTGCACCCCCCCTTCTTCTTCATCTTCTCTGTAGCATGTAATTTTTAAAAAGTATGCTACTGTCTTCCCAGGAGCTCACCCGGAGCTACAACCTCTTCCAATTTAGTTCCAAAATCATGCTGCCACGGGCCTCACTCCCAATTTGCCCATTCCTCCCAGCTAGGTCCAGCTAGCTTCGCCAAGCTGCCTGCTATGGTCCTGGCTATTCTCTCTCTTGCCCACCTTAGCCCCTCAGGAAAAAAAAAACAATAGATTGCTTTATTATTTTGAAACTTGGCAGACAACACAATCATTGGGCATAGAAACCTCTAACCCTAAACGTATCAGCTAACCTGTTCTAGCCATCCTCTGGTGGTGGAGGTTGCCAGCTCTGGTTGCACTAAGAGTTACATGTTGTTATGTCCTCTCATTCCAAAGCCCGGTCCAAAGCCACCTCCCCTCTTCCTGCAGGCTCCCTTCTGTCTTCCTCCTGGGACCTGGAAGTCCCATCTTTTTTCTTTGTCCAGCTTCTGCCTTTTTATTGACACAACCAAGAACCAATTAGGGAATCCACACCTCTCTCCTCCTCCTCCTTCTCCTCCACCCCCTCTCAAAACAGAGTGGTACATGTACTATAGAGGGCAACAGAACTAACTGGAGACTTGACAGATGGTGAGTGACAACCAGGCTGATGGGAGTGGCCTGCACGGCCACCTGAGGCTATTATGATGCCTTAGTCCATGCCTCCAAGGGCCAAATCTGAGTCTTTGGTTCTAATGCATCCAGGATCTGTGATGGTGTCTGTGGCCCATGTTACCACCAAAGGCCACATGATTGTCTGTGGTTTGGGCATATTGGAGATATACTGAAGACATATTGATGTCCATGGGCGATGTTACCACCAAGGGCCATATTGATTTGAGTGGCTTGAGCTGCCACCTGAGACCATGGTAATGTCAGTGGTCCAGAAACACCTTGAACTTCTAGACCTCTGGATCACTGAACCTGCAACAGCTGGGAGCATGCTGGGGGCATGCTGGGGGCATGCTGGGGGCATGCTGGGGGCATGCCTGTAGTCTGCACTGTTGCCAGAAATCATGTGGAGCCTAGGATCCGTGCTCCTGATTACAGTAAAGACCAAGGAAGCTACCTGAGTTGTGACACCGATGGCTGCCGATGCGTAGATGAAATAGAGGGACATGGAGGGGTTCTGTGACAATTCTACCCTACCTGCCTACAAAAGCAGCAGTGTAAACAGGAAGAGAAAGAATGCTCTGAAGTTGTGAAGGTGTAAATTAAAGGTTTTTCTATGCCCACTGTGGCTTTGAATAATGACATGGAAACTTTATATTTATTACATACATTATATAGATGCCCTAGGCCTTAAGCTAGGCTTGCTCCCAACTAGCTCTTAGCATATTTTTACTCATTTGTACCATTCCATGTCTGCCACATGGCTCACCTCAGTTTCATGCATCCAACTTCCTCCTATGGGCCAGTTAGCCTCAATTAACAACACAGGCCCTACCTCCAATGAACTGGAAGCAAATACTGACAGCTGTAATTGTACTCTGACTTCCACATGCATGCTGTGGCATGGGGGCTCACTCACCCCCACACATGAACATGCACATATATGTGCATACTTGTACACACACAGTGATTATATGTACATGCACAAAGAGCTTTTAAAAACCAAAGAGTTTAGCTGACAAAGCAGTCCTTCACTGCAAAGTACCCCTGACACTCCACTAGAGAAGCTAGCTCAGTGGTTCTCAATCTTCCTAATGCTGTGACTGTTAGCATTCTGTCTAAGCTCCACCTTACAGTTACCTGGCAATAGCCAGGTATGCCTGACACTACTATAAAAGGGGCTGCTTGCCCCCTCCTCACTCTCTTACTCTCTTGACCCCCTCTTGCTCTTGCCTTCCTTCCCCCACTCTCTCATTCTTGTCCCCCCCTCTCTCCACGTGTTCATGGCTGGCCTCTACTCCTCTCTCTCTCTCTCTCTCTCTCTCTCTCTCTCTCTCTCTCTCTCTCTCTCTCTCTCTCTCTCTGCCCTGACTACCTTCTTAACTCCCCTCCCCACAATAAACTCTATTCTATACTGTCGTGTGGTGGTTCCTCAGGGGGAAGAGATGCCTCAACATGGGCCTGCCAGAGGCATCCCCTTCCCCACACCTCACCACACCTCCATAGAACATATCCCCCCTCTTTATCTTTTTGTAAACACATCAGCGACCCTTTAATATAATCCCTTGTGTCCTGGTAACCCTCAACCATAAAATTATTTTTTTGATACTTCATAACTATAATTTTGCTTCTGTTATGATTTGTAATGTAATCTCTTATATGTAGATTATCTGATGTGTGACCCTTATGAGAGAGTCTCAACCCACAGGTTGAGAACCACTGAACTGAAGTATGGGTACTCACATTGGACATATATAGCCAGCTAAGTTAATGTATCAGAATGGGATTTTGGGTTTTGTCTGTTTGTTTCTGAGACAGGATCTCTGTACTATGTAGGTCTACTGCCTTGGAAATCACTATGTACACCAGGCTGGCTTTGAACTCACTGAGATCTGCCTGGCTCTTCTCTAGAATGCTTCTATTAAAGGTATACGCCACCATGCCCGCCTCAGAATACTCTTTTTGAAACAAGTAGTTACATAACAAAAGAAAAAGAATATTCTAGCAATTTGTTCGAAGTCAAAGGAAAAAGTATGCAAGACCGCTGTTGACAAACGTCTGTTTCAAGCTGAGTATATCTTAGCTTTCTGGTGTATTCGGTGATCCTGCGTGAATGCATGCTCATTCAGGAGAATCAGTGACTAACCTGGGCTAACTTTCTGTGACCCCAGTGACTGGGAGAACAGCTTTTCTGGAAACCAAGGTACAGAGATAAGTTTGTTTGCCCTTGCCCTCCGTGACAATATATTTGAACCAACCAAACCAGACTATGTCACTTTGCATTTTTTCTCTGTCCACACCTCAATCTCCATCCACCATGGAAAAACAGAGTGTGGCATGGTGACTTATGGCTGTAATCTAAGCTCTTAAAGGGCAAGAGGCAGGAGAATCAGAAGTCTAAGACAAGACAAGCAAAAACCATACTGAATTTCTAAAACACAAGAACCAAGGGTCCCAGATAGAAGCTGATCACCTGATTAGAACTTCTTTATTACCCACGTCTGTAATGACTGAAGACATCCTATCAGGCGAAACTTTTGGTATAGATTAACAAGCTCTTAACAACCTAGATGCTAAAAATAGACTCAGATCCCAAACCTTTAGCAAGACTTTCTTTGCTGCAACCTGCTTATCTGCTGTTTCCACCAATGTATTTAGAATTATGTTGATTGATGACTTTTTTTGTTTTGTTAATATAAAAGATTCTTGAGGGCTGAAGAGATGGCTCAGTGGTTAAGAGTACAGATTGCTCTTCCAGAGGTCCTGAGTTCAATTCCCAGCAACTACATGGTGGCTCACAACCATCTGTAATGAGACCTGGTGCCCTCTTCTGCTGTGTCTAAAGACACCTACAGTATACTCATATACATAAAATAAGTAATTAAATCTTTAAAAAAAAAGATTCCTGAAACTAAGAAGTGATGTGCCTTTAATCTAAGCACTCAAGAAGCAGAGTCAGCTGGGTCTCTGTGAGTTCCAAGTTATCCTGATCTACATTGGGAGTACCAGGGCAGCCAGGGTACATAAAAGGAATCTGTTCAAAACTAAATAAAATAAACACACACACACACACACACACACACATTGCAGCACAAATTAAATAAAAGGTTCTGTTGCTACCGGCCCCTCAGTCTCACTCTGTGAGAGCCACTCCAGTGTGGAGCCAGCACCTAGTATCTTATCAAACGGATTTATAAGTTAAATTCTCAATCCACAATCCCTCCACACAATAAGCTTACAACCAGTTGACAAAGATATAAACCACCCACCTAGATAAGATAAATTGACCTATAGAAACTCATCTCTTAGAAAGTACACATATCTACCTATGGCTATGCAGAGCCACACAGAGGAGATAGGTCATCTTCATCTTCCATCTTGAATCTCAGCTTCTCCTTCTCTTCCGACTTACCAAAACTTTGTCCTGCCCACTCTCTATACACACACACTTCAAGAAACAATTACCACATTTGAACTTTGGAACTTGGGATATCCTGTTTTCCTGGATCTTGTTCACTTGTAATTGGCACTAATAAAGCTTTCTCATCCCCTTTGCTTGGAGAGATAAACAGTTGTTAAATCTTTATTATATGAATAAGCAGGAAGCAAAGAGTGCATAAACTCAAAGTCCCTACTTCCTGGTTACCCTGTCACTCCTTTTTCTTGGTAGTATGTGTTATGTAACCACAACGATTGGTTCAGAAGCAAGAAGAAGAAAAAAAAAAAAAAACCACCACTGGCACTTCCTGTTTTCTACAGTCTCCTCTCATGGACAAAGACGTTTGGATTAAGAAAGAAGAAAAAAACTTACTTTTAAGATGACTTTTCCTTATAAGGCAACTGGATTGCTTGGCCAGGTACTTCAGGGAGAGGGAATGGGATTTAAGTCAGTTTTAGAGTCAAATATTGAAATTTGAGTTTAGGTCCATTGAAACCTGTGTCTGTGAGGTCGTCCTGCAGTGGATAGTTTGCTCATTGGGCTGATTTGCCTGCAGGGAAACTTGGGTTTGAGAGTGGGCATTGTCAGGGGTGGGCGGTTAACCTGGTCTGTTGGAGTTACCTGAGGTTTCTGAGTTGGTGTTAAAGGATTTGGAGCCCTAGAGAACACCTTTGTATTTACTATGAGACAAAAAGACTTAGAGCATGCTTTTTGGCCTTACAGAGTAGAGGGAGCAGGTGGCCCATCTGGTCTCTTGAGCCTCTGACAAGGTACGTGAACTTGGACAGAAAAGTTAAGAAAATCCCTCTTTGTGGGATTTATAGGAAGCATGTTACAGAACTCGCTGTGAGATGAGGGGTAAGGCACTTCCAGTCTTTATCTCAGAGCACCTTCTTTTTTCCCTCAGAGCATCTTAACCCCAGTTATTAAGTGCATCTCACCAACAGCAATCAGTGAGCGGCTGGAGTAAAAATGCTCTAGATCTAAGAGCGTTCTAGATTAGGGCATTTTATAATGTTTTTATAAATGAATCATACCGACTGATGTCCTCTGTTCTGTCTCTTTGCCTGTATGATCATCAGTATGATGCTTGAAGCAGATATGAGTGCTAAGAGTTCAGTAAAAAAAACCATAATCCAGAGGCTGGGGAGATGCTCAAGGCATAGGGGCATGTGTCACCAAGCCTGTTGGCCAGAGTTTCATCCCTGGGACACGGACTATTCCAGGAGAGAACTGACATAAACAAAAAACAAAACAAAACAAAAAACCAACGTAAAAAAAGTTTTCAGAAAGAAAAGCACACTCCAGAGGGTCAAGTAACACATGTAGAAGTCGGCCAGGTAGTAACCTGAAGAATGAGGGGTCAGACTGAAGTCTGCAGTGCCAAACCTGAATACGTCTGCCAGTCCAAATGCTGCCTCTGCAGCCAAGTGTATGCGTTCTTTTCCCCATGGGTCAGGAGGGATTTCAGTTTCCTGAGGAACTCATATCACAATTGAAAAAGTATTTTCATTTTAGCTGGATATAGTAGCTTCTGACAGTAATCTTAACACTAAGAACGCTGGGGCCAGAGGATTACCATGAGACTGAGACTAGACTGAGCTATGCAGTGAGTCCCAGGCCAGACTTGGCTACGTTGTATGATCTTGTTTCAAATAAGAAAGAAGATATTATTTGCCAAGGTACAAACCTAAGAATAGGATCTTTTCCACATAATTCAGGTATTTCTGGTGGGCAGGAAAATTTTCAGAGCATGACCCCAAATCCAGATTGTCAAACTGGTCACAGCTGCACTTTTTCTTGGTATTTTTAAATATAATAATTTTTTAAAATTATTTTTAATGTGTGTGTGTGAATGTGTGCCCATGCATGTGTGGGGGCGAGTGCACATAAGTGCAGAAACTCATGAAGGCAGTTGTCAGTTGGCCAACATGGGTATTGGGAACCAAACTCAAGTCCTCTTTAGGAACAGTGTGATGGTTTGTATATGTTTGGCCCCGGGAGTGACACTATTAGAAGGTGTGACCTTGCTGGAGTAGGTGTGTCACAGTGGGTGTGGGCTTTGAGACCCTCATCCTAGCTTTCTGGAAGCTAGTCTCCTTCTAGCAGCCTTCGAATGAAGATGTAGAACTCTCAGCTCTTCCTGCACCATGCCTGCCTGGATGTTGCCATGCTCCTACCCTGATGATAATGAACTGAACCTCTGAACCTGGGAGCCAGCCCCAGTTAAATGTTGTTCTTTATAAGAGTTGCCTTGGTCATGGTGTCTGTTCACAGCTGTAAAATCCTAACTAAGACAAACAGTATATGTTTTTTGTTTTCTCTTTTAAATTTTATATATTTTGAGGTTATATTTTAATCACATTTCTCCCTTCTGTTTCCTCCTGTAAACCCTGCCATATACCTCTCCCTGCTTTATCTCCTTTCAGTTTATGACTTTCTTTTTTATTACTTAATATCACATGCAAATGTGTACTTATATATACATTTATATTCACAAATATAACCTGTTGAGTCCATATGTTACTTGTATATATATCTTCGGGGTTAACTGTTTGGCGCTGGACCATTTGGTTGTCCCTAGGAAGGGTTCCCTGCTTTATCAGGTTGTTTGTAGTTCTTCCTGTAGGACTGAGGCTTCATGGGCCTGCCTTCCCCAGCTCCCTACCTCCATGCAATTTGGCATGTTCATTGGTATCCCCCTTGTTCAGCTCATGTTTGGGAGATGATGTTGGTGAGACTCTGTGGGTGTAGCTTCTGATGGTACTAGAAGACACAATCTCACAGCAAATCCCTGATTCTTTGGCTCTTCCAATCGCTCCACCCCCTCTTATAAGATTTATTTCTTTTTATCTCAAGTGTTTTGCATGCTTGTCTTTATGTATATCCTGTGCATGCCTGATATTCTTTGGAGTCAGAAGGATCCCTTATAATTGCAGTTACACACACACACACACACACACACACACACACAATTCTCTCTCTCTCCATATATGTATATATTTTTTGGAGGGTGTTGGGAACTAATCCCATGCTCAAGTGGGAACATTTAACTGCCGAGTCACCTCTCCAGTATCCTCAGCCCAGTGGGTAACTCAGAGCACATGAGATCCGGCTACATGCTTTTATTTTTAAAATAATTAATAATTAGTTATTTGACTCTGATTTAATTCTTTGCAGTCATTTTGTTGGTAAGAACAATATTTCCAGTAGCTAAACTGGATTCAAATTCTAAGCATGTGCAGCAGTTGTAGTTGATTACTTTAGCAGACAAGCAAGTAGATGTCTACCCCATTGACATAATGCAGTTTTTTTTTTTTTTATGGTTTCCTCTTTTTTCTTTCTTTTTCTTTCTTATTCTCACTTCAACTCTGACCCAGCCAGTGGAGGATTGATTCTTTCCTCTTTTAAAAAAGAAAGATATTGGAAGAAAGATATTGGACTAGAGAGATGGCTCAGCAGTTTAGAGCACTGGTTGCTCTTCCAGAGGTCCTGAGTTCAAATCCCAGGAACCACATGGTGGCTCACAAGAAATGCCACACTTCTGTCTATGCCATGAAGTCTATGCTCTCCTCTGGCAGCCACACTGCAGCAAGCACGAGGGCATGTGAGAGCACTGCCACCTTCAATGCCCTAGGTTACGTCCAAGCATCAAAGAGAGACAAGAAACTTTTTGTGTGTGCTCCAAATGACTCGTACGCAGCCCTTTGTGAGTGCCTCTGCAGTCTTCATCTACCGGCAGCCCACCCCCATGTCCCCTGTGCTGTATAACAGAAAGGAAGGCAGGCCTGTGGGGCAAGATGCTAAGCAGCATGTAGCAAGCTTAGAAACTAATGATCCTATTTTAGGCAACAAATGATAGGTTACTTGTTCTCACTATCAGAAACCTCTTTAATAAAAGTAAATATGGAGAATTAATTCTCCAACATTTGGCCAAAAAGGATCCGGTGGTACCTGGAGGGCTGAACAGTTGTATTGTAACTTGATAAGTTTTAGCATGTTGAATAAGAATATCTTTTATGAAGTTTTATTTTTAAAGGATACTGGAAATGTATTCAGTAGATTATGACTCTGTAAAAGCTGTGGGGTAGATGAAGCTACAAGTTTAGAGAACACTGGCTTCTGTGAAACTATGGAGATACTGGCAAATTAGTTATTTTTTTAAACCTGGAAAAAAAAGGAAGACATTGTCTTAGTCATTGCTCTACTGCTGTGAACAGACACCATGACCACAGCAATTCTTATACATGAAAGTGGTTAATTGGGGTGGCTTACAGTTTCAAGGCTTTAGTCCCTATCATCATGGCGCCACACAGGCGGACATAGTGCTGGAGAAATAACTGTGAGTTCTACATCTGGATCGGCAGGCAGCAGGAAGAGTGTGAGGCAGTGGACCATTCCACCAGACAGAAAACCTGGAAAGGGCGTAGGGACTCAGGACTTGTCATAATTGAGAATGGCAGGATTTAGATCTTCTCTGGACTATGTTCCTGTTCTGAAACACATGACTACAACACCCCACGGTAGCTAGGAGCTGCTCTAATCTGCAGCAGCTGCCTCCTCCCCTCGAAGAGCTGAGCCAGAGCCCTGCAGATCCCCCTGGATAGCGCCCAGTACACAGACTGAGAGAAGAAGGAAGACAATGAGTTTTTGAAACCTCAAAGCCCTCATCCCAGTGACAAACTTCCTCCAACCAGGCCATACCTGTTCCCAAAAGGCCACACCTTTTAATTCTTTCTTGATGACTAAGTTCCGTTTCCTGATGACTAAGCACTCAGATATATGAGCCTATGGGGGCCATTATTCTTTAAACCTCCATAGATTTGGGGAGTCCATTCACTGTAGAGGCTCTTTCTTTTTTTTCTCTCTCCCTCCCTCTCTCTCCATCTCTCCCTCCCTCTTCCTTCCTTTTCTTTTTAATCTCAGACTCAGCTTGTCAGTGGTAGACCTGGACTCTGAGCCCAGTCCTACCCACAGACCAGACCTTCGCTTGGTCTCCTCTGCTACCTTTACCTTGGTTTCTGGCTCTTTCTCTCAAGGTTCTTTCCTTATACCAGTTTCTCTGTTTACAAATGCTCTTTTCTTTTTACTTCCTGGTGAGAGCCCAGTAGGTCTGGGCTTCATCTTTTGATGTTTACATGTAATTTGTCTCCTTAGCTTGATTGTCAGAAGCAACTGAGGAGTTTGCAAGTTCTACTTGTTCATGGTCTACACCTCTAGGCAAGGGTCCAGACATCTGGGGGAGGGGTATGTGTGTGAGTGTATGTGAATGTGTGTGAGTGTGTGTGTGTAAGTGTGTATCTGTGTGAGTGTGAGTGCATGTGTGTGTGTGAATGTATGTGTAAGTGTGTGTGTGTGAGTGTGTGTATTAGTGTGTATGAGTGTATGTGTGTAAGTGTGTGAGTGTATGTGAATGTGTGTGAGTATATGTGTGTGAGTGGGTGTATGTGTGTGAGTGTGTGTGTATTAGTGTGTATGAGTGTATGTGTGTAAGTGTGTGTGAGTGTATGTGAATGTGTGTGAGTGTATGTGTGAGTGTGTATGTGTGTGTGAGTGCATGTGTGAGTGTGTGAATGTATGTGTAAGTGTGAGTGTGTGTGTGAGTGTATGTGTTAGTGGGTATAAGTGTATGTGTGTGAGTGTGTGTGTATTAGTGTGTATGTGTGTGAGTGTGTGTGTATTAGTGTGTATGTGTGTGAGTGTGTGTGAGTGTATGTGTGTGTACATATAGAAGCCAGAGGTCAAGTCAGGTGTCTTCTTTAATACTCTCTTTTTGTTCCCAACAGAGTTTTTTCTTCTTCTTTTTTTAGTATATTTATTTTATATATATATATGAGTACACTGCTGCCATCTTCAGACACACCAGAAAAGGGCATCCGACCCCATTACAGATGGTTGTGAGCCATCATGTGGGTGCTGGGAATTGAACTCAGGACCTCTGGAAGAGCAGTCAGTGATCTTAACCACTGAGCCATCTCTCCAGCCCCAGAGTTTTTCACTAAACCTGGTACCTCTGGTTAACTAGTGAAACTGGTGGGCAGCAACTAGGGTCAGATTTTTCCATGGGTGCTGGGGGTAAGAACTCAGGTCCTCACACTTCCACAACAAGCACTTCTGCCTCAGCAGTCTCGAAGACCCTGTTGAAGCTTCACACAGTCATCTAGAAGAGCAGTGCTGCTACCATGGTAACAAGCAACTTCAACGCTGTTTCCATTTTCTTAGGATAGCCTTGCATTACCTCAAGAAGGGGACAGCAGTCTGATCATCTTTGGCCTTCCTGATTGGAAAAGAAGTATCTTCTATTGAGAACTAGGAAAGCGGGACACTTTGACTCACCACAAGTAAGTATGCAGTAAATGCCATCTGCCTGGTTTCTTAATGCTATCCTGAGATTATTGGTAGTGCATTGATGGTATTAAATGGAAAAGCTATTAATCCTTTCATCTGACTAATTATCTGTGATATTCTCAATTAAGTACTTTATGTTGTCTTGAGAATTCGTTTAAAAAAAAAAATACAAAGCACATGGCAAGCCTGTGAAGAAAGGCTGATGACGGGTGAGGTGAGACTCGTACAGAGAGTGTGTAAACCATAACCTGGTCACTCTGGGCATCACCTGACGTCAGAAAACTATACACAATCAGTTCAGAGAAATGGCACAGGCCTAAATGCTTCTGAAGCTCCCAAGTTATGTTTCCCTTTTGACATGGGTGTTGTCCTGTGTGGTAGCCACTGTGGGTATATAACTGTGAGTTTAAACTTAAATTTTAATTTACTGTAAAACTCAATTGCACATGAGAGCATAGTATTGCATACCTAGAGTCTCAGCACTTGGGACCTGAGGAAATGGAATTATTACAAGTCAGCCTGGGATGTATAACAAGGTCCTTAAAACAGACAGACAGACAGACCACAACAGCGAACTTAAGCAAAACTCAGTTACATACTCATTCTTATCACATGTCAAGTGCTCAGCAGCCATGCGTGGCTGACGGCTCTCATAAACTATCTGTGGGTAATAGCTCTCACAAGCCATCCCTGGCTAATGGCCCTCACAGCCACACATGATTAATAGCTCTCACAGTGGAAAATGTGAAGAAGAACATGATTGTCATTGCACAATGGTTCCCTGAAAAGTGCTAATGTAGATGCAGATATTATGAAAAGAAAAAAAAAGAATAATCAATGAACAGGGTTTCCTGTGTGATCAAAGAGCAACTCGTTTGTCCACATGCATAAGCACAAATCATGATTAAGAATGAAGTCTTGCCAGGCAAGGTGGGCACACCCTAAATCCTAGCACTTGTGAGGCAGAGGCAGAAGAATCTCAGTGATTTCGAAACCAGCCTGGTCTACATACGGAGTTCCAGGATAGATGGGGCTATGTAGAGAAACCCTGCTCCATAAACAAACATCTTCAGTTACACGACATCGAAGCAACAATCCATCCACCAGTTACAGCATGGTTAGTCTTGACTCTATCTTACAGCTCCATGGTTATGAATATAGAATGGAGGTAATTCATAGCTAGTAATAAGATTGTCTTATACATAGAACATCATAGTATATATATATATATATATATATATATATATATATATATATATGGTTATATAGTAAACTTTTTGAACATTAAAACATACACAAATATATGATGGTTCATACATCTTACTTTTCTTCTTTGAGAAAGGTCCTTCTGTATGTTTCTGGCTATCTTGGAACTCACTTTGTAGACCAGGCTGACCTCTGCCTGCTAAGTGCTTGTGTTAAAGGCATCTCCAAGCACATCTTTTTTTCTGCATCACAAAGTTTTTTTAGTACTAATAGAACTTGGTGTCTTTATTTTAAAGTGGGAAGATACCTAACCTCAGAAGCGATCTGTAAGAATGGGCAAGAATCTACAGGCCTTTCAGAGACGTTTGCTCTAAAATGAAAATCACGGGTAAACACAGATGTCGTTATCTTCATAGGAAGGGTGACCGAGACTCTAGAGGAGAGCAGGGGGGCTCCCTCACAGGGCTTGCAGACAAGTGTGGACAGCGGTTCTGCTGTGGTTAGCAGCTGGGATCTGCAATGGTGATGGGGGGGCGCAGGAATGAGACCCCAAGGGTTGGGCTGCCTGAGTACATTTCAGACTGGAGAGGACTTTTTCACTCTGAAATCTCTAGTCATGAGGGATGTAAAAGGCAGGGGAGCCTATGGTACAGAGCGAGCCTGCAGACCGAGGGCTCTGAGGTCACAGAGATGGCGTGCTGCATATAGTACTGGACACACTTTTGTCTGGGTTTGAGAGTTAGGCTCAGAATTAGGGCTGTGGTTCAGTGGTAGGGAGTTTGCCTCCAATGCACGAGGTCAATTCCAATTACTGTTAAACCAAACGGAACCAAACTGAACCAAACCAAACCAAACCAAATCAAATTCCAACACAGATTAAGAATTGCAGAGGAAGACAAAAACAAACAAACAAACAAACAAACAAACGGTGTAGCCTCTCTAGAGACTAAGAGAAAATGAGAGAGCTTAGACTAAATACTGTCTAATACTTTGTAGTGATCTTTTTCAGAAAGGACTAAAGCTTGTGAGAGCTGAAACACCTACTTCTTTGAGCTTTGTCAGGAAACCAAGCTTGAAACCAACAGGCTGACATGTTCATTACTTTGTATGCAGCGCCACAATGCCATACACGAATTCTCCTGACAGCCCCCAAGGTTTCACACAGTATGTTCCCTAGTTGGTTCTCATTGGTGAAATGTTGGATTTGCAGATTTTTGTTAGCTAGTCAGCATATGTGATTATCTTGAAATTGGTCCTGGTGGAAATATTGAATACCTTATGGTGTTCAGTAAATTCCATAAAAGAAATATCCTATCCCCAGAAAGCCAGTCTGCTACAGAGTTGGCAGTCCTTCTAACTGATTCAAAGAGAGTTGCCAGTGGTTACAGATGCTAACAATTGGCAGATGGTATGCGGTTACATTAACTTTACCTGGGGAAACGTGAACAGACATCCAGCCACTCTACAAACAGCTCCAATAAGAGACTAAAGTCTATCTAATTTGTTAAACCAGTAGGCTTGTTGGTCTTACTTGTCAGAGTCCAGGTCATTGGTAACCCCAAGGTACCCACATCTCTGCCATGCCCTACATCAGCATGGATGACAGTTCCCTGTGTGTATAGATAGAGTCCCCTCCAGTGAACTTTCCACTCTCTAGCCTAGCAGCCCCCAAGTCAGTGTGAGTAAAGTTGAGGCAGGATGGCTGGGAGAGAAACATAGACAGAGAGTAGCTGGACTCTCAGGCGAGGGTCTGATGATTCTCTGACTCCTGCTTCTAAGGGAGAATGTGGACAGTGAAACACTGCAGGTCTCCCGCTCTCAGTGGGATAATAACGGCTCTTATGCTTGCAGGACAGGACCATTCATAATTTTAAAACCCGTGTTTTCACTACTGTGACTTCACCAGGGAGTTCTTTTTTCTCCCTCACCCTCTTTCTCCTTCTTCCTCTTCTCTTCTTCTTTCTCCTTCTCCTCCCCCTCCTGCATCCCCTCCTCTTTCCTTCTAGTATCATTATGTAGCCCTGGTTATCCTGGAACTCACTTTGTAGAGTAGGCTGGCCTCACACTCAAAGAGATCCACCTGCCTCTACCTTCTGAGAGTGGGATTAAAGATGGGGGCCAGAAGTGGTGGATAAATTTACCCACCTTACTCCATGACCAAAGCAAGACCATCTCGCTCACAGACTGAAGTTATAGCTGTAGAGTTTTGCAGAGCTCTTCTTGAGGGCCTGAGTGTAAAGCATCTGATAGCCCCAGAGCTCAAGATGAGCCGGGGAAGGGGTAATGCAGCTTTGATGCACAGGTGACAGACGTGTCTATTTCATGGAGAGTAAACTAGCTAAGTGAACACATGAACAAAGATTTACTCCCATCTCTTCAGTGAACTTCATAAAGGAAAACAGCCAAGCCCTTATTCAAAGGATGGGCATGCCAGTGATAAAGCAAATCTGTGATGACCTGTTTGCATTGAGTGTTCTCAACCATGAAGAAGTCGATGTCATTTGCTGTGAACGGGTGGAGCAGGACGCCGCACGAGGGATAATCCACATGATTTTGAAGAAGGGCTCAGCGGCCTGCAACCTCTTTCTTAAGAGTCTTGAAAACTGGAACAATCCTGTGTATCAGGACTTAACTGGACAAAGTAAGTACTGCCCTGCTTTCCTCTATCCCACCATTAAGAACACCCACAGTCCCTTCCATAGAACTTCAGCTTGTCCTCCATCTCTGTCGTTGGCCAGGGTCTTTGAGTCAGTCCCAGTAGATACTTGGGAACCATGTAAGTAACCTCAGAACTGGGCAGGAGATGAGGACATGTAGTGTCACTTAAAATACAATACAACCGGAACACTGGGTGTGTGTTGGGTTACCATGGGAGCTTCAGGGGGCTGAGACAAGCGGATTGGGAGACTGAAGCCAACTAGGTTATAGGTCAAGACTGTCTAAAAATGAGTTTAACTGGAACACAAATACACTAAGCCTACCTCATGGTGCAGTACCACAGACAGTAATTCCCTTCTCATCAAGCTATACCTTTGACTCTCATTTTCTTACCTTAAATAAATTGATCGCATCATTGGCTGACATTTACCCCATCCCACACTCTCAGCCAAATCTTTAACTTCATTTCACTAAAATGAAGGCTCCTCTCATTTCCAATTTGTAGCTGTTATGATGGCAAGAAGAGAAAAGATGAGAGAGAGAGAGAGAGAGAGAGAGAGAGAGAGAGAGAGAGAGAGAGAGAGAGAGAGAGAGAACAGGAGAGGGCGCCAGGGCAATCGGTGGGTATTTGGAGCCCCTTGTGGTATTATAGAACTAGGAAAAGAAGTCAGTGATCCCCAGCTGATTCACTCATCCCCTGAGCCTTGGACTTTGAGATGCAAATCGTACCCTCTATAACATCATATTTTCTCTAACAGATCTTTTTCATCAGAACACGGAAGAAGGCTTGGATGTTTTGGCCCAGAATCTAAAAGACTTATACAACAGCCCTGCTTTTCTGAACTTCTTTCCCTTGGGTAAAGACATTGACATCATCTTTAACCTGAAGGTCACCTTCACAGAACCTGTCTTGTGGAGAAAGGACCATCATCATCACCGAGTAGAGCAATTGACCCTCGGCAGCCTGCTGGAGGCTCTGAAGAGCCCCTGCCTAATTGAAGGGGAGTCTGGCAAAGGGAAGACCACCCTGCTGCAGAGAATTGCCATGCTCTGGGCCTCTGGGGAGTGCAGGGCTCTGAATGGGTTCAAATTGGTCTTCTTCATCCGCCTGAGCAGTACCAGGGGTGGGCTGTATGAAACGTTGTATGATCAGCTCCTGGATATACCTCACTCCATCAACAAGCCAACTTTCATGGCTCTGCTGCTGAAGCTACAGAAGAAGGTCCTCTTTCTCCTCGATGGTTACAATGAATTCCATCCCCAGAACTGCCCAGAAATCGAGGCCCTGATAAAGGAAAACCATCGTTTCAAGAACATAGTTATTGTCACCACCACCACGGAGTGCCTGAGACATATCAGACATGTTGGCGCCCTGACTGCAGAGGTGGGCGATATGACCGAAGACAGCGCCCAAGTTCTCATCCGGGAAGTGCTGATAAATGAATTGGCTGAAGGCCTATTGTTACAGATCCAGGAGTCCAGGAGCTTGAGGAATCTGATGAGGACCCCTCTCTTCGTGGTGATCACCTGTGCAATCCAGATGGGCAGGAAGGAATTCCAAGCTCACACACAAACCATGCTGTTCCAAACCTTCTACGACCTCCTGATACAGAAAAACAGGCACAGACACACAGGAGGAACTAAAAGTGATTTTGTCAGGAGCCTCGACTCCTGTGGGGACCTGGCCCTGGAAGGTGTGTTCTCCCACAAGTTTGATTTTGAACCCGAGGATGTGTCCAGCATGAATGAGGACGTCCTGGTGGCAACTGGGCTCCTCTGTAAGTACACAGCTCAGAGGCTGAGGCCCAAGTATAAATTCTTCCATAAATCATTTCAGGAGTACACAGCAGGTCGGAGACTTAGCAGTTTGCTCATGTCCAGAGAGCCAGAGGAGGTGAGTAAGGGGAACAGCTACTTGAAGAAGATGGCTTCCATTTCCGACATCACAACCCTATATGGCAGTCTGCTCCTGTATACGTGTGGGTCATCCACAGAAGCAACCAGGGCTGTCATGAGGCACCTTGCAATGGTATATCAGCATGGCAGCCTGCAAGGACTGTCTGTCACCAAGAAGCCTCTCTGGAGGCAGGATTCAATACAAAGCCTGAGAAATACCACTGAGCAAGATGTTCTGAAAGCGGCCAATGTAAATTCCTTTGTAGACTGTGGCATCAATTTATTCTCGGAGAGTATATCTAAATCAGCCCTGAGCCAAGAATTTGAAGCTTTCTTCCGAGGAAAAAGTTTGTATATCAACTCGGAGAACATTCCCGATTACTTATTCGACTTCTTTAAGTACTTGCCTAATTGTGCCAGTGCATTGGACTTCGTTAAGCTGGATTTCTACGGAAGAGCTACAGCGTCACAGGACAAGGTGGGAGAGAAGGGCCCTGGAGTCCTCACGGAAGGGCCCTCAGAAACCTACATTCCCAGAAGGGCTGTGTCTTTGTTCTTCAACTGGAAGCAGGAGTTCAAGTCTCTAGAGGTCACACTCCGAGATATCAGCAAGCTGGATAAACAAGATATCAAACACCTGGGGAAGATTTTCAGCTCTGCCACCAGCCTCAAGCTGTATGTCAAGAGATGTGCAGCCATGGCTGGAAGGGTCAGCTCAGTCCTCAGAACCTGCAAGAACATCCATTCTCTCATGGTGGAAGCTAGTCCCCTCACCACGGATGATGGGCAGTACATCACGTCTGTGACAAACCTCCAGAACTTAAGCATTCACCACCTGCACATGGAATGGCTGCCAGGTACGGGCACATCCGAAGAACGTGATCGGTCAAGACTGGCTGGTACTAGGCAAGGGCTGGTTGGCACTGAGGCTTCTGGTACCGTTTCTAGTGCATTTTACTTCCTGGGTGCACCGTGGAGCCTGGCTTACCCTCCCTGCTGTTCCTCTGCCCTTCCTTCTTTCAGCTGCTTTGGTTCTCTCTGGTTCCTGCCACCAGTTATCTCTGAAGTACCATGGAAGAAAAGAGGCCCATGTCAATGACTATCATTTCTCCACTACCTGCTCTAAGCTGAGTGCCCCACGAATAGCCACCTTTGTGTGAATTTCATGAGCACTTCCTGCACTTTGTGATTCTAAAATCTGATTGGTAGTAGGAATGACAGAACTTGGGAAGGGAAGACATGTTGATCTGATTTCCTTTGGCAGGTGGTCTGGTTGATGGCTTGGGCAACCTGAAGAACCTCATGAAGCTCATACTGGATGACATTAGGCTGAACGAGGAAGATGCTAAACGCCTAGGTCAGAATTTTGTTTCTTTAATATTCTTATTATTGTAGGTTTGCTGATAAGAACGGGTGGTTTAAGATTATTTGACGGCATGTGGCATGTGTGTGGGGGCGGGGTTCACATGGAGAGGTGTGGTGGTTTGAAAAGAGTGACCACCATGGCTCATATATTTGAACGCTTAGTCCCCAAAGGATTAGAAGGATCAGGGAGTGTGGCTCTGTTGGAGGAAGTGTGTCACTGGGGTGGTTTTGAGGTTTCGAAAGCCCTTGCCAGGCTGGTCTCACTCTCCTCTTGCTACCTGTGGATCAGAATGTAGAGATCTCAGCTACTCCAGCACCATGCTTGCCTGTGTACTGCAATGCTCCCTGCCATGATGGAAATGGATGAAACCTCCAAAACTGTCAGCCAGCCCCAGTTAAAGGCTCTCCTTTCTAATAGTTGCCTTAGTCACAGTGTCTCTTCACAGCAACAAACAATGTCTAAGACGGGGAGGCCAGAGGTAGCTGTCCTCACCTTCCACCTTGTTTGAGGCAGTCTATTTGTTGTCGATTGCTGTATTGTGCCTTGATGGCCCACAGGCTCCTGGGATTCTTGTCTCCTCCCCCATTCACTGGAGAGACACCAAGATTAGAGATGCAAGCTAGATGCTTGACTTTACCCGAGCTCTGAGGATTTGAACTTAGTTCTTTGTTCACGTGCTTTGTGCACTCACTGAGCTGTTTCCCTGGCCTCAGCACTCTATTTCATGAATGTGTGACCTCCTTGCTTCCTTGGGACACTCTCCCTCTCCCAGGGTGAGCCTTCTGCAAAATTCTGCTTAAGCTTTAGCCATTGATCTGTGACTTTCTTTAGAGAGAGAGAAAGTTATTGTGTCTCATTTCCTTTCCCTGGCTGAGTTAAAAGTTCAGGGTTATTTCATTGGTAAAACTTTGAAAGAGGAACAAGATGTAAGGAAGTGTGAGCCCATGACACATGTGGAACTCCTGGGTTGCCACAGAGCCCTGGCCTTAGACACAGGGAGGGCTGAGTGGAAACCAGCTTTCTGTTGCCTCTGCTTCTACTTCCTTTTCCTTATTGCTTATTGTTCTACCCTTTTTGCTCTCTCTCCCCTCCTGAATCCTCCCTCACATGCTTCTCTCTTTGTTCAGCTTCCTTCCCAAATAAACTCTATAAAATATGGCTGACCTTATATGATAATCAAATTAATTTAGAATTCAGTAAACACTCACTATGTGCCTGTGGGCTCCATAGGATATCAGAGCTGAAGGGCTGGGGCACATCTACCTCAATGAGTTCACTTTACAGAAAGTCACCAGTTCCTAGAACGGTTTGCTGATTTGCCCAAGATCTCAGGAGTGTTGTTCTAGATAGTGTGCTTTTGTTATCAAGAAATCTAAATGTAGCCTGATAAACTCTTGTATTGTCTGCTCCTGGAAGGTAGATGTGGAAGGATCAGGAGTTTGGGGCTAGCCTTGGTTACAGAGTAAGTTCTAGGCAAACCTGGGCTAAAGAAGAACTCTCAAGAAAAAAAAATGGAAACAAAACCTGCCAGGCTTAGTGACACATGTATTTACTCCCAGTTCTCAGAGGCAAAGTTCTCTGTGAGTTCAAGGCTAACCTAGGTAGAATAATTGTAAATTGATCCTTACAATCAAGGTAAAAGGGCACACACCCCTCCCTGAATTTCCCTAACTGACGATAAACGTTGGGCCTTTGAGTCTTCCAGAGTCTCCGTTCCCAAGCAGGAAACCCTGCATGTAGGAAATTCAGCTGAAAAAGAAAAAAAAAAACGCTCTGCTTTTGCATACTATTTGAGTCTGGGGTTCTTCAGTGATTCTTGGACCCTACGGTAAGACCTGGTCATAAAATAAAACAAAACACACAACCAAATAAAGATGAGAGCCCATGAGATGCCTCTGAAGATAAAGGCACTCACTATCATGCCTGAGTTCAATTTCCAGGCCCTACATGTTACAAGAGGATCAACTCCTTGTTACCTTGTGTTGTTATCTGGTGCTGTGGCATGTATGCTCCCCCACACAAATAAATGGGATGAAGTATTTCCAAATAAAAATAAGGAGTCACATTTGACTGTGAAGAAACCAGTCTAATAATGCCAGTAATAGATACTGTGCAGCCAAGAGTTGCTGTGCAACTACATGACGTAGTTTTCACACCTTTTCTCACCAGAACCTCAACATAGCCCTTGTGAGTAGGACTAATGACCCCCTAAAGCTACAACTGGAAAGTTGAGTCACTTGTCCAAGTTTATACAATTATGAGACAGTGAATGTAGAGGTCTGAATGACCATAAAGCTCACATATCATCAGATAGCAGATGTTTACTGTGTTTATATATACTGAATGCCTCCCATACCTGCAATTTCCCCTAAGCTCTGAAACTTGGGCATTGATAAAACCCTGGTTTGAGGGATATAGCTCTATAGTAGAGCACTTGCCTTGGCATGCATGTGGCCCGGGTTAAAGCTTCAACACTAAAGAGTGGAGGAGTATTACAGTAAATATTAAGGAAGATTCTGTAGCTACCGGTCCCACGGTCTCACTCCAAGGAAGCGCTAAGTCTGGGAGTCGCTCCAGTGTGGAGCTGAGCACAATCCCCTTTTACATACACATCTCATTCCACGGGCCCTGCACTGGACCTGTTCGTTCCAGCTGCCTTTCTGCCATTGCTTTCACACACTGTCCTTCATAGCCTGGTAAAAACATGCCTCAACAATAACTTATCAAACAGATTTATATGTTAAATCTCAAGCCACAATCCCTTCACACAATAAGCTTACAACCAGTTGACAAAGATATAAACTGCCTACCTAGATAAGATAAATTGACCTATAGAAATCCATCCCTAGGAAGTATACATATCTACCTATGGCTACTCAGAGCCATGCAGAGGAGATGGGTCATCCTCATCTTCCATCTTGAATCTCCCATTTCTCCATCTCCCTCCCTCCCTCCCTCCCTCCCTCCCTCCCCTCCTCCTCCTCCTCCTCCTCCTCCTTCTTCTTCTTCTTCTTCTCTCTCTCTCTCTCTCTCTCTCTCTCTCTCTCTATCTCTCTCTCTCTCTCTCTCTCTCACCTTACCACATTTTGTCCCCGCCCCACTCTCTAATGTTCAATCATGTATTGCCTTGACATCATCCTACAGAGGAGGAGGAAGAAGAAGAGGAGGAGGAGAATCACTTTGTATTTCTTACATGTGTACTGCTGACTCAGGAAGTTGTATATTGATGATTCAAGTTCTACCTACTCAATCCTAAACTCCACATCAGCCCCAGGTCTAAGAACGAAGTGCACTCTTGCCTTCAGCTGTTCTGTTGGTAGACGGAGGACACTGCTGCTGGCTTGACACACCACCCTGGCTGTGGTGGTCATTGACCCTATGTCATGAAGTTCAAAGCAGGGGCCCTAGGCTGTGCAGGTGCACTAGCTCTCCACAGTGCTGCAGTCCCTGCTGCCCCACTGAACTCCACCTCTTGAGGAAGGTAAAGACCATGAGGTGGTAAAAGAAATTAGCTCTTTTGGTCTTTATCAGGAGTATATGGAGAGAAGATGTCTGGAATATAGACACAGGGTAGCTGTGGTCGGAGGCTCATGAATTTAACCGTCAGCTTGGGCTGAGGAGCAAGAGTCTCCCTCCCTAGAAAGCAAAGAAACATATCAAACTTTTTAAAGAAAAAAGAGCATCTACATAGCTGTTGTCTTCCTTGAGTTCCTCCCACCTGTATTTAACCAGGTCTGCTTGTGTTCTCCTTCCCCATCTCCTTGTAGCGGAAGGCCTGAGAAACCTGAAGAAGATGCGTTTATTTCATTTGACTCACTTGTCCGACATTGGGGACGGGATGGATCACATAGTCAAGTCTCTCTCAGAAGAACCCTGCGATCTACAAGAGATGAAGCTGGTGGCCTGCTGTCTGACTGTGAATTCTGTGAAAATTCTAGGTAAGCACTGAAATCATCACCTCCTCTCTGCATGCACAGCAGGGTACTTGACATTTTTACAGTAATGTGTACAATGTTTTACGTGGAAATTTAACTTTAAAAGAAACTGAAAAAGATAACATGATACATGTATTATCTGACCTAGCCTCCCCCCCCCACACTCCTTTTTACCTGAGACAGGACTTCTCTGTTTATCTGGTTGTCCTGGACTCAGAGATCCACCTGCCTCTGCCTCCCAGGTGCTGGAATTAACCTAGCCCATTTTAAAATGAGCTTTGTCTGAATCAGAACTAAATTATTAGTGGCAATGGAAGAGAATTATATAATAGTTGAAGATATTATAACCTTAAGAGAAAGTGAAAAATAAGAAAAATTTAAAAACAATACCATTGTTCTTGTCACAGTGGCACTGTCTCATCCTGTCTTGGGTAGACGGGGAAAGGAAATGTGGAGAAGGGAGGGATGGCCTGGATGTCACCAGGAGATGTGGAGAAGGGGAGGATGTCTTCAAGGTCACCAGGAGATATGGAGAAGGAAGGATGTCCTCAAGGTCACAGGCTTCTACGCTTCCCTTTGCTCTGTTCAGATGGAGCTGGAGCACAAGAAACAGCAGTTCAGTCTTTTGAGTTCCCAAATGTTCTGCATACCAATTACAGATAAAATTTTGCATATTTTTGGATGAACTGTTCAGTTCAGATATGTCTTTAGATTTAGACGTTGGGGGCCTGAGAGATGACTCAGCAGTTAAGAGCACTGACTGTTCTTCCAGAGGTCCCGAGTACAATTCCAGAAGCTCACAGCCATTTGTAACTTCAGTTTCTGGGGATCTGATGCTGGTATTGAAGGTGTGAGTCACTACTGCCTGGCAGGGGCATTGGCCTCTTTTCAAACAGCTGTGTCAAAACGTCCAGGTATGAGGAAGAACAACTCAGTGTCTTGACCAAGGTGGCAGAGCAGGGGGACTTCTCTGAGTTTAAGAGTTCAAAGCCAGCCAATGAGACCTGTCTCAAACAACAAACAAACAAGCCAGAGTCAATAAAGAATAAAGTACAATGGAGTGTCTGTTGTTACAAACACTATATTCTATGCAGCCTCAGGCTCTGTGTACCCTGGACTTAATAATCATTGCCATGGAAACTGGCATCCCATCCCACTTTCTTTGAGAAATAATCAAGTCAAATGACAGTGTATTGCCATCAGAAAAAACAAGGACACAGAATCCTAAAGATGCTAAAAATTGTATATATAGTTACCTGAAAATCTTTTTGTTTGGTTTTTCAGCACAGAATCTTCACAATTTGGTCAAGCTGAGCGTTCTTGATGTATCAGAAAATTATCTGGAAAAGGATGGAAACGAAGCTCTACAGGAACTGAGTAAGAGGAACGGTGCTGCCCACATAACCTGCTTTTTACTATGTGTGCTGGGTGGTTAGCATACCATGTGCATCTTTCTTAGGAAAAACGTTCAGCCCTATCTTAAACTGCCTTTAAACAGCTTAAGCCTGTGTCTTTTATAAAGATTTAATTTAGTTTGGGGACTAGAGAGGTGACTCGGTGAGTGGTTAAGAACACTTGGTGCTATGTCAGAGGACCAGATTTTGGTTTTCAGCACCCACAATTCACAAATACTTGTAACTCTGGTTCCAGGGAATCTGATGCCCTCTTCTGGCCTCTGTGGGTACCAGGCATATGGGTACATATACATAAATGCAGCCAAAACACCCATATACACAAACACAATTTAAGAAATTCTGTTTGTGTGTATTGCACACTCGTGTACAGGAGGTAGGCACACATGAGTGCAGGAGCCTGCAGATGCCAGAGGAGGGTGTTTGGTCTCCTGGAGCTGGGGTTACAGCCATTGTGTCACTGGGCACGGGTACTGAGAATGGAATGCAGGCTCTCTACACGGATGGTGCATGTTCTTAACCGTTGGACTATTTCTTCAAACCCAAGCCATCAGTTTGCGTATCTTTATCCTACCTGAGGCTCCTCCAGCTTGCAATAGCAAGGAAGCCAGCTTTTGATGCTGGAGATACTTAAGGAGTTAGGGACAACGCTTTTCTAGCTCCAGGCTCATCTTTCTTTTCATTTATACACATAGTATCAACTCAGTTAGCCAAGGACTGCAATATTCCTATGCTGTCTAGTCCAGCAAGTTACTTCAGATGAGTGAAGCATTTGGAGATTTTATTTGAAAAAGAGTTTCACTATGCAGCCTGGAACTCTCTAAGAAAACAGTAAGTCCTTGAACAGTAAGTGATCCATCTGCCTCTGCCTCTTGGATGTTGGTATCAAAAAGATTTTATTCTGGTCATTTTGTTACAGGAAAGTGAGTGACCCTACTCAGAGAAGCACCAGAAATACAGCAGAGAATCAGAAAGGTTCATCGTGTCAGACCTAGTGGGGTTCTATTCATGGTTCTGAGCAACTAACCATCCAGAGATAGAGGCTTTCCAGCATTGGTTTTAACCATTACATCACCAGTGGGCTTTATTTTTTACCAAAGCCCCATGGCAAAGATAAAAACAAGAAATCTAAGCTAGGAATGGTGGTGTACTCCTTGGACCTCAGCAAATAAATAGTCAGGCAGATGTCTGTATGTCTGAGGCCAGCGTGATCTCCATCATATGTTCAAGGCCAGCCAGAGGTTCATCTCAAAGAAAAGAAAGGGTGGGGTGGGAGTAGGAAATTTTTCTTTTTATAAAACAGGTTAATTGCAAGCGGCTGCTTTATCCTGGTAACTAAGTAACCATTTCTCTCCAGGTGGTCCTTGCCATTCTGTTTCCTTGTGAGACAGGGTTTCTCTGTGTAGCCCTGGCTGTCCCGGAGCTCTCTATAGATCAGGTTGGCTTCTGCCTGCTGAGACTGAAGGTGTACACCATCATGCCTGGCTTATTCCCTCTTTCACTTTCACTGAAGTGACACAATTTTTAAAGTGTCTAATGGCACGTGGTTATAACAGAATGACAGACATATTTCTAGTATTCACTTCAGAAAAATACAGGCCTCTGGTCAGGGGAAAGCCATCCAGTTCATGATTTGTTGTTTATTGAAGGTTGGATTGTTAATAACAGTTTCATTATGTTACAGTGTGTCTGTATTTAAGTATCTTTTACAAAAAATAAAATCAAAAAAGTAGATTCTCATTAGAGATTAAGTAGCCTGCAGTGCCACCAAACATAAAGACCATTCTTCATCAGCATCCTGCGAGACTGAGATGACGTCAGTCCTGTGTTTTCTGTTTAAGTCGGCAGGCTTGGCATTCTGGAACAGCTAACCACATTGATGCTGCCCTGGTGCTGTGATGTATACATCAGCCTGCCCAAGCTGCTACAGCAGTTGGAAAAGGCCCCGGGGCTTGCCAGGCTTGGATTGAAAAACTGGAGACTCAGAGATGAAGATATTAGAAGTTTAGGTAGGTACACGCACATGGAGCCAAGGGGACATGGGCTGACCTAAGCAAAGCCTTTAATCTCAATCCTGGGGATGCAGAGGCAGCCAGATCTCTGCCTTTACTCTCAGTCATCTCACAGGACTTTTTTCCTACATATTAGGCATTTATATCTATTGAATGTTAATCACTGGGAACAGTGATTATTTTGGCTGGGTTTTGTCTTCCTTCTTGTTTCCAATGTTGCCGTATGTTGTGTTTGACTCTGACTTCTAACACTACGTGTATAAAACAAGTTCTCATGCTGGGAGGTGGGCAGATGACTAAAATCAAATAGAAAGGAGGCAGTGACTGTCCCTAGGTATGCTGCAGGAGCCTTACTGTGGATAAAGGGGAGCTGAGCCAGTCAGTCATCTGGGAAAGTCTGGAATAAACATGACCCTGAGAGGGGCCATGTGAGAGGGAGGGGGAGGGAATGGAGAGAGCCAGGAAGCTTTAAAAACAAAACAAACAAACAAACAAACCGAGTGGCCAAATGGCTGGCTGGATTATTTAGAGAAGAGCAGCCCACCTGGAGTTCAGGGTAAGGGTAGGAGTACGCCGGCTATGCCCAGGAACAGGTAGGGCCTGCGGGATGCTGGAGAACCTGGTGGCCAGGTCTGCTTTGATAGTAGGCACCTCAGTTAGCCATTTGTCCTGGTTTGAGACCTACCGGTGGGAACTCAGAGGAGTTTTGCTCAGCAGCCCGCCCTCATGGATGACTAAAGCAAACTGCAGAAGGCTTGAGACCTTGAGCCTGAAGTCTTGTTTTCACCCCTGTCCTGCCCAGGGACAAGCAGCAAGAACGCCCGGGTGAGGTGCTAGTTCCTCAGCCCCGACCATTGGCTGTCAGTTAGCCAGCTTGTGGGATTCTGTTCCAGCAGCAGGACACAGACCTTGGCTTTGGTCCCTTTCCTGTGGTGTTGAAACTTGGTCTTCTCTGTTGGAGTCTCTCTCAGGTAGCTGTTCTTTTCCTATTTTAGAGAGAAGAGCAAGCTGATAGAAAGCTCTTTGTCTAAGGGAGAGGATGACTTGGTTTTTTGTTAAATGTGTATGAGTATTACCTGCATATACGTATGTGAACCACACATGTGCCTGGTGTCCATAAAGCCAGAAAGGGTTTAGAGCATGGCTGCTTTTCCAAAGGACCTAGGTTCAATTCCCAGCACCATAACTGTGTGTAACTCTAACTCCAGGGGATGCCATTCCCGAGCACAGACATGCCTGCAGGCAAACCACCAATGTGTGTTTAAAAAAAAGCCGGAACAGAGTGGTGAATCCCCCGGTATTGGGCTTATAGATGATATGGTCCGTCATGTGGGTGCTGGGAACCAAATCCAGGTCCTCTGCAAGAGCAGTACGTACACTTAACACAGATCCATTGCTCTAGCCCCAGAGACGACTTCTGATTGGTTAGCTTCACTATTTGGGGCTGGAACCAGTCATGTAAGGTGACTGTTTCTTGGAAGTAATTGAGCTTCTCCTGAGAAGCTTCCAGTGTTTCTTCTGGAGCATTTAAGACCAAAGACTAGTGTCCTGGGAACAGGGTGGAGTTGGAATAGCTACTGTTTTTGTATGCTTTCTCTCAGGACCCCTGCACCACCTCCCATAGTACCCTACCTGCCATCTAATTATTAGTGTCTTCACACAAACCCTAAGTGACAGGGACCATGCAGAGTCTGTGGTACAAAGCAGATAATCAAATGTTTGCTGATTAAATGGTGTCATGGCTTATTACTTAGGACCTACTTCAGGTTCCAGGTTTCGGGTTCCAGTCTACCACAGTGGGGAATTCACTAGCAGGAGCCGGTCACACTACATCCACCTTCAGGGACAGAGAACAGTGAGCGTATGCAGGCTGTTCAGTTTCCTGTCTCCAGTCAGGGATGATGCCATCAACAGTGGGCAGGTGTCACCACCTCAGTTAACAAAGTCAAGACAACCCCTCACAGCATCGCCAAGTGAATCTAGATTTGGTCACACTGAGAATTAACACTAGGTGGCCTGACTCTGGCCGGTGAACTGAAGGGCAGAATTAGACAAGTTTGACCCAAAGTGTGCAAGACTTAGCCATTTGCATCCTCCACAGCCCACAGACAGCCAAGCTCCAAATACACAGATTCTGTTCCTGTTGAAAGTCTAGTTTGACCTATATTCAATTAGCAGAAAGCACGCTCTTGGACCATGACAACCATCCCTGTGCCCACACCGGTTCTGATGATCACCCAGGAAACTCTTACTCATTTACGAAGCTCGAACTGAAACGATACCCACGGAAAAGAGCTCTGTTCTCATCGTAGAACTCAGAACTCGCTTTCACTTTTCTAAATGCCTACTGGGAAGTGAAAACAAGTTGCTCTTTGGGGAGAAAGCCCTCAAAATGGAAACAAAACAACAAGTATTTCAAGTTCCTGATGTGCAGAGTATCACAACAGAGGTGGCAAAATAGGAAGGTGATTGGTGAGAGCCAGGAGACTTATGGGAAAGGAAGGTGAGGAGGGTGATTGGTGAGAGCCAGGAGACTTATGGGAAAGGGAGGTGAGGGAGGAGGGTGAGCGCTACTGTGCCTGTCCAACTCAGCCCAGACTAAGCAGCAGCAAAGACCTGGCTGGACTACAACCAACAGGAGCTAGGATTTCCTTCCCCTGTAGACACCAGGTGTATAGTCCAAGCAGAGGGGCAGCTGTGCTCTGTAGCTTCCCAGACAGTTGTTACTTTTACCCCTTCATTCCTTAGATTTATTTTCAACTTCATGGTCATAGCTAGGTTACTGTCATATGGCATTTCAGCCAAGTGGGAAGAGACAAAAGAAAGACAGAAAAGAAAAGCAAGCTGTGGGCTAATTTGTTTCACAGTGACATGGAAGTCATGCTCCTCAAGTCTATTTCCTTGGCAAAAATTTAGATACATTTAGCAGCAAGGGAATGTGGGATAAGAGTGGTCACAAGTCTGGATTAGCAGTCTGTCTTCTTACTAAGGAAGTTAGAGGCCCAAGGACTGTCTCAGAAGCAGTTAGCACAGATAGAGAAATAGAGGTGTTCACTGGGAACACCCACTTCCTCCACTGATCCTGGTTACAGCCAGATAAAGTACCTTTGCTTTTGGCATCTGTTATCAAGGGCCTTTCTATAATAAACTCACAAAGGCTCACTCTGGAACAAGCACTGGGTGTGGCTGTTACACACATGCCTTTAGCAAACACACTGGCCACACAGTGCTATCTGCTAGTCTGCTAATTCCAGACTTCCTCATGGGGCATGTTATGATCCATGTGACAGATGTAACCACATCACACCATGCAGATCTCACGTGGGAGGTTTATGGGGAGAGGGTATAGAGAGGCTATACAGACAAGCAAAGCAGGAGGGGCTGGAAGGTGGCGCTTTCGTAGGGGGAGGATCTGCAACTCATGACAGCAGTAGGGATGTGTTGCATCTTGGTAGCTACTGATGATGTATCCTGATGTTGCTGAGTCTCTGGGGCAGGTGGTGGAGATGCCTGGTTGCTAACAGGGTCCTGAAAGTGGCTGAGAGCATACTCAGTGCGTACCTGGGTAAGCCTTGGGCCACAAAGTTGGTTAGACAAGATCAGTCGTCACTCATTCATACCTTGCAGGTCTAATTACAGATGGCAATTATCTTTTCTCATTTGATGACCTTTGTCATGGCCCTTTTTGTTTTTTGAGACATGGTGTAAATGCAACTTTTATTCTCCTGAAACAAGTGTCTCAACTCATTGCTTCTGTGTGCTAACCTAGACCTATTCCTGGAAGCTTCTAGCCACAATACAGTCTTACAGGCCTAGAAAAAGCCCAGCCTTTCTTGTCTTTCTGAACTCTGGCTGGCTGGTTCAACACAGCTGTTCAGGTTCAAACTCCTCTCTAAGCTGACTGATTCAATCTGGTTTCTTTCTTTCTGCCTCTCCTGAATGGCTTTTCTTGGCCTCTAACTCTAGCAATCTGTTATAATTTTCTGGCTTCTTCTCTTTCTTTGGCTTGTTCTCTCTTCAACCCATATCTGTAAAACTCTTCCATAAAAATGCCCCCCCCCCCTTAAGTAGCTTCCGTCTTCTCTCTCCTTGTGAGAGCTGGGTACATCCTTTTCTGTCAAATCTTTCTCTGATCCATCACTTTGTCTGCTACTCAGTTAGACATCACTTTCAAATATGGATGCTTCCTTCTACAAATTTACTTTACCTTCATTGTTCAAAATCAAAGGTGTGTGTGAAGGCTGAGCTGCACCACAACTAGAAACAGGGTTTTCTTGTTGTAGTTGTTTTTAGTAAACAACACAGTCTGGGGGTTCACACTGTGATCAAATATCCTGCAACAACAGGGTTAGCTCACTGTGTAGCTCAGGCTGGCCCGAACCTGTCCCCTGCCTCAGCCTCTCGGAGTTCTGGCGTTTGGTCTGTAGAGACAGTACTGCTTCGTCAGAGAGCATTTCTTCCTACTTAAGAGTCCGAAGTGCAGCCTGATGGTAGTGGAGCCACCCTTCATCCCAGCACTTGGGAGGCAGAGGGAGACAGACTTCTGAGTTTGAGGCCAGCCTAGGATACAGAGTGAGTTCCAGGGCAGTCAAGGCTGCACGGAGAAACCCTGTTTCAAAACAAGCAAACAGTTTTAAAAGTCCAAACTGAATTTTGAACCCTCATTCTGTAAGGTTGTAACATCTACCTCCCAACTTTAATATTTAACAAACCCATCACTGCCCAGTGCAGGGTGAGGCTGATTGTGCTGACTCAAGTCTGTGATTCTAACAATGAGGTTGAGGCAGGTAGAGTGCAGTGAGTCTGAGGATAGCTTGAGCTATTTAGCAAAACCTTGTCTCAAAAAATGCCAACAAACAAGAAAACTCTGCCTTTTCTTCCCTTTTTATTTTCTACAGGGTTTCTCTAGACAGCTTGGACAGGTCTTGAATTCACTTTTCTGTCCCCAACTCTCAAATACTTAAATCAGACGAGGAGTTTGTCTCTTACAACAGGATTCACACCATCCAATGCAGCTGCACGGGGCTTAGGGAAATAAGGAATGGGCACTGAGAAGCCTTGCTATGCTTTGTGAATCAGAACCTCCACCACCTCCTTTCAGAGACTCTTTAGGAACTTTAGGCCTCCAGGAAGGCTTTAAACAAACCAAACCCTCTAGATACTGAATGGTGTTTGTGTATGTAAGTTTATACAGCTAGGGATATCCTATACCCAAAGACAAAACTGTTAAATAGCTTCATTTCTTCAAACATGAAAGGGCCTAGTATTGCTCGTTTTATTCCAGTTCTGAAAACTGATAGGTTATTTCTTTACCAATGGTGAAATGAGCCAATTTAAACCAGATTAAATTATATTAAAGGCAGGTTTATTGGGAAGCTGCTCTCAGTAGGGTGAATTCACTGGCCCCAAGGACCAAGGCCAGGAAAGTTGTCATGGGGAAAGGGGGTACAGGGATAAGGGAGAAAGAAAGGGGCACAGGAGCAAACAGAGGAGGAGAAGGGAAAGATTAGAGGCAAAATGTCTGGATTATATAGGGAGGAGCCTCGGGGGGGTGGGGGGGAAGGGCAGCCCAGACCCTGGGCTGGAAAGTTTAAGGTTGGGGGCAGTGTATGATGCCAGGTGGGACTGAGGGATGCTGGGAGAACCTGGAGGCCAGGTCTGCTTATGTAAGATATGCACTTTGGTCTCTTGCCCCGGGGTCTGAAATCCAACAGAAACAACTCTTTAGTATATAACAGCATCTGTCATACCTCAATGTTTAACTAACGTTCCATTTCCCAGGGGAATGAGGAGGTAAAATATATCATTTACATTTGGAACACTGGTGCTCTCAGACATTAGGAAACAGACTTTGTAAATATAACCAGCAGTCACAGCACACATGTAGGGACTCTTCCTTTCCAGGACGCAACACTGGTCTAACCACAGCCATTTTAAAATGGAGAAATTGCTCAATGTGTGCCTGTGTGCGCACAGAACTCATTTTCTTTTCAAACAGGTTTTCTTCCAATTAACACGGATTTCTTTACCCAGGTGAGTTTTTGGGGAGGAATCCTCCGTGCGCCTTGCAGCAGTTGGATGTTGCAGGACACCGTGTGAGCAGTGACGGCTGGCTTTCCTTCATGGGTGTGCTGGAGAATCTCAAGCACTTAGTATTCTTTGACTTTAGCGCCGACGAGTTCTTACCAGATGCAGCGCTAGTGAGAAAACTAGGTCAAGTGTTATCTAAATTAACTCTCCTGCAAGAGGCAAGGCTCACAGGCTGGGAGCTGGATGACTATGACCTTAGTGTTATCAAAGGCACCTTTAAACTAGTGACTGCTTAACGTACCCAAAGCTACCATATACTCTGGGGACAGCCCCCCCTTCAGTGCAGAAGTGGGGCTGCAGAGCTGGCTCAGAGGTTAAGAGCACTTGCTGCTCTTCCAGAGGATGTGGGTTGGATTTGCAGCAACCACATGGTGGCTCACAGCCATTTGTAACTCCAGTTCCAGGGAATCCAACATCTTCTGATCTGTGGGTACCCTGCAAGCAAAACACTCACAGACATTAACTTAATTAAATTAATTAAAGACAATTTTAAAATACTTGAAAAAACCTTGAAGAAGGAAGTCAAAGAAGAAAAAGAAGGGGAAGGGATTTGAGCAATGAGTTTGGTCTCATCTCTGCACATAGGACAATCTCCCTGCCCTTCAGCTGTGTGTTTGTGTTACCTGGCCCCAAGAATACTGGGTCACAAAACCTTGAGATACCCTGTTCACCTGTCCTTAGTACAGTTCCTGGCCTACATAAGCTCAACAAGTACTTGATAAAATATGTGACAACTAAATTACCAAGAAATAAAATCAAACTGTATAGAGAACAGACTTTATATGTGCTATTTAATTCATCTTGTTTAATTAAAACACTTTGGATGTTTAGAGTACGTTCTCATGTAAACAGTATTCTTAGATTTCACATAGGCATTGATTTGTGTGTGTGTGCATACCACGGTGTGCCTGTGGGGGTCAAAGGCAACTTGTGGGAGTTTGTTTAGCTTGAGTCACGGAGCTTTGTGGTATTAAGTGTCCTTGTCTGCTGAACCGTAAACCAGCACCAAATGGGCATCTGTTGTCAAGCAAAACTTGGCAGTTTAAAAGCTGCTTAGTCAGAGGTCCAGGAGTTCATGTGATCACTGTGATACTAACTTGGACCTCAGAAACCACGGGCAAAAGGAAAACTCTATCTTATTCTTTTGTACCCCACCCAAGTATGAGGGAGATCCTGCTCTAATCTTTGTCTATCACCTTCCAAAATAACCACCCTCATATCAAGTCTAACAACACCAACAACAAAACCTCTCGTAAAAATGCAGAGTCTGGGAAAGCCAGGGGCAATGGAGTTAGCCTGCAGTTTGCGTTCTGTTCTTAGGGCTCCCCAAGGCTGCAGCTGTAGGTGGCACTTTGTCTATATGTTGTGGTCATGTTAAAAAAATTCTGGGTATAGGATCTACTTAGCAATTGGATATAATACTGTACAGCTTTAATTATAAAATTTTAGATAAAAATTTGCAAATCAACTCATTCCTCCCCCTCCCTGACTGTACAAATGAGAGCGAAGAGAAGATAAATGGCTTCTGTGCCGTGATTACCAAACTATTGATACATGAGCGCACCAGGATTAGAATAAAAACATTTTTCTGCCCAGTCCAGTCATTAAGTCTGTTAAAAATATCTTGACTAAAATTTCCAGTTCTATAATAAAATATATATTTGATATATTTTTCTCATAAAACAAAAAAAGATTGAAAACCAGTCTATTAAAACGAACCCCAAATAAAATTCTGTGATTGTCAGTGTTTGTCACATCTGCTCTGTCACTTGATTGCCGGATGCCGTTTAAGATCACTCAGAAGTTGCTGTGGAAGTGGGGCCGCCCTGGTTCCAGGTCACACCCAAGTGTGTTTGTCTCAAAGCATCCTCCAAGGCCCCCTTTCTAGGGATGGGCTGCCCCCTAACATGGACAGGAAGATAGGAGAACAGCAAACAGCTGGAGTTAAAAACTTGTCTTGCAGAGTAGCCAGAAGGTGAGCCATAGCCAAGAGACTATTGTTTCCCTGATGACAGAAAACGGCCACAGAGGGAGACAGACTCTGCATGTTCGGGCGCGGGAAGCTCATCCGTGTGGAGAAAGCCCAGTCAGGAACTAGCTGGCTACCTTACCTTCCCCAGTTGGTCTCTGTAGGACATTGTGAGCCTCTGAATAGAAGATGACATGATCTCTGCTATTTGTTCTTTTACTTGGAGGCCTCCTTAGAAGAGACACTTTGCTCTGTCCAGGACGCTACAGAACGCCAGCTGTCTGCCTTCAAGGGGCTTCCGGTAGGTTTCTGTCAGATGATCTGAGCTCCCAGTCAGTGATGCTTTATGTCGGCTCACTCAAAACCAACCAAGGCTACTGTAGGACAATGGCCAGTTGACTAAATGTAACTTAGAAAACTGGGATTTTTAAACCTCATTCCATTTACAAAGGTTTGGTATTTGTAACCAAGAAAAGACACTGAGAACAAGGGACGACATTTATAAACAGCCATCCTCTGTCCTTAGTGTTTGGCTGTGGTCAAATGCACTACAATTGTAAATGAAAAAGTCCTTTATTCAAAAGCTGTTACTTAAAACTGTAGGATATACTCTACAGTGGCTCAAAACCTAAATCCCAACATGTGGGAGACTGAGGCAGGAGGATTATGGGTTTGAAACCAGCCTGGTCTATTCAGTAAAACTGTTTCAAAAGACCAATAATAATAATTAAATTGTGCTACGTAGTAGAATATGCCTCACAACTTCCAATAGAAACTTTTTCTTTTTAACAAATGATTTGGGAGGACCTAAAAAAAAATGTAGTAGTAATTAAGCTTTAAAAAAGCTATAAAAGAGATTTTACTTGTCAAATGGACACTTAAGTTTCCATTTCCTTAGATGGGCACCATACATGAAGCATGTTTATAAACTCTACCGGAAGAATTGTGAATTTTTAGTAGGATACAGACCCACCCAACACATGGCTTTACTCTTGGAGGCTAGAACATCATACTGTAGGTAGCTACAAAACAGTTGGCATCCAAACTTCTTGAAGAAGACCTACCTAACACCCGTGACATTTCAAAGACCTCACTGCCGCAAGAATGTTTTTACAAAAATATAGTTTATACGTTTTATGAAATATGAACAAGCCTGGAATAATCTGACACATAAGTGGTTGAAGAGTCAATGCAAATTGGATTACTAAGTACATTGGAAGGCAGGAAGTCGATATTCCCCACAGTGAGTCTATCAGGGTCTTGGCTGTCCCATCCGGTTGATTCCATACCTACTCGGTACGTGTGGGAAGGTAGGCCTCAATCCCTGGCCTGCTCCAACTCCTGGAAATCCAAGTCCTTGGCTGAACACACTGCTATACGGTGTGTGTCCACGATTAAGGCCCAAACCATATGGCCTTGTCTGTGTGTTCATAAGAATAACTGGGCTCACGTTTTTCCCAGGGGTGTTAAATGCAAACTCGGGAGGTGGGCTGCTGGGCTTGGCTGGTGTTGATGTGACAGGGGTCCTGTCGTCGGTGTTCTTTAAGAGAGGCATGGGGATGACGTGATGGTCTGAGAAGTTTAGGACATTGGGCGCAACAGGCCCAGATGATAAGGCAGGCCTAATCCAGTCGTCCTTGAAGATCTGAACAGTCAGAGTGGACACCAGCGTGCACAGCCTGTTGGTCACATGAGCAAGGACCATTTGCTCGTTCGCATCTCGTCGAATTCTTACATGCACTGACCCAGCCTACAATAGAAAGAGTCATAAAACACTGCTTAGACTTAGTTATTATTATTTGATATTTATTTTTGAGACAGAGTTTTTCTCTGTGTAGCCCTGGCCTTCCTGGAACTCACTCTGTAGATCTGTCTACCTCTGCATCCCAGGTACTGGTATTAAAGGTGTATACCACTACCGCCTGCTTAAAAGACTTCTTAGAATTATAATACTAAGAATTCTGTTTTATTTATAATTTGATTTGTACTTGCTTGTTTTCTTTAAGATAAGAAAAAACTTAGCATCTTCCTATTCACTGCTGGTACTTACCAATGTAAAGTGTTAAGGAAATGATTTGTGACCCCTGAAAAGATGGAGGAGAGATGCAGCTCAGTTGACAGACCGCATGCCAGACCCTGGGCTTGATTCCCAGCACTGCATAGACCAGGCACGGCTGAGATACCAGCGCTGGGGACGGCAGGACATCCAAGTGCAGAAAGCTAGGATTTCGTTACACGGTCTAATAAGAAAATCTTAGAGCCCATAACTAACTGGAATTTCAAAGAGCAGAAAAAGAGGCGGGGTGCGGTGGCTCATGTCTTCACTCCCAGAACTGATGGGCAGAGAGAGGCAGGAGGATCTCAGTGAACTTGAGACCAGCCTGGGTTCAACTGAGAGGCCCCCATCTCAAAATGCAAGTTAGTAAGTGATAAGAAAGGTACCTAACATCAACTCAGGCCTCTGCACACCTACACAGACAGACACACAACACCACACACATGGGCATGCACTGCCGGCAATGACTAGCTGGTGTAGCCATTTTGCAAGGCAATCTGATTATTTGCACTAAAAGCCATAAACATTTGATTATTCTGTACTTCACAAAAATCACATAAAAACCAATTGTTCATTTGGTTTTTTTTTTTTTGTTTTTTTTTTTTTTTTTTTGAGACAAGGTCTTGCTATGTAGACTTGGTTTGGCTTGGAACTTGCTATGAAGACCAGACTGGCTTTGAACTCACAGAATTCCATAAGCCTTTGCCTCCTGAGTTTTGGCATTAAAGGCGTGCACCACCGGGCTAAAAATGAATTTTAAAGACTAATCATGGATATCTATGGAAATTATTTTTACAAAGATGTTCTTCATAGCCTATGCAAATAGGTAAATTGGAAAACAACCAAAGACGAGCATTTGGACTGACAAAGGAGTGTGAGAATGTTTACATAAAATTCTAAAGTCATTAAACTACACACTGAGGAGTCCAGAGGTGTGTCTTAGTTGAAGAGTACTTGTCTATAACACAGTACCCTCAGTGAGATCCGCAGCACCACAACATACACACACAAATGACAGCAGCAGGTTTTGAAATGCCCAAATGTTTCAACAGCAAACCTGAAACCTACAAACAGGTGTTAAAAACTAAGTGCTACGGCACCTGTGAAATCGCAAGCATGAGCTCTAAGGCCCAGGAGCTCTGATACTGTGCATGAGGAAGCACAAGAAAGAACAGAGACACCAACTGACCTAAAAACCCCAGAGCAGTTAAGTGACAGCTACTGAATGGAAACCTTAGAAGGCTCTGCTATACTTCATGATGAAAGAGCACCACTGGGTCTGCGAGATCTGCAGCTCTGCAGTAGCCCAGGCCCTGTAAGCTTGCAAAACTAACCAATCACAGTTCCTCTCCAGGACAAAGAAATCCAAACCGCACAGCAGAGACAACAGGTGGGGGAGGGTAGGTCTACAGGACCAGGGTCAGGAGAAAGACAACACCTCTTAGAATTTCGTGTTTATATGTACTGGCACATACAGCTTATAAACTACCACTCCGGCTCACAGTCCAGAAAGGCATAAAAACAAGTAACAGACCAGGCTTTTAATCCCAGCATTCAGCATGCAGATGGATCTCTGTGAATCTGAGGCTAGCCTGGTCTATACAGAGAGTTCCAGGACAACCATGGCTACATACAGCAACCTGAATTAAAAAGACAAAACAAAACCAAAAAGGACATGTAAGCCAAGGTGATGGGGCTCGTCTAGAGTCTCAGTGTTCAGGAGGCTTGTAGTGCAAGGCTGGGTGCAACAGCCTCGTCTGCAGAACGGGACACTATAAACACGTGTAAGAGGAGAGTGTGTAATGACAGGGAAACTATGAGGCAAGAAGTCCTAGATTCAACAACAACAAAACACCCAGTAGTTTTGACGCTAAATAAAAAAAAAAAAAAAAAAAAAGAAGAAGAAAAAAGACACTTCAATCTCAATCTGAGGTTGTCAATATTTAGATGCCATTAAACAGAAAGAAAAACCAAAGCTTCCATGAAAAAAAATTTAAAGATGTATTTATTTTAATTTTGTATGCATGAGTGTTTTGCTTGCATGTATGTCTGTGCACCATGTGTGTCCCAGAGCCTGAGGAGGTCAGCAGAGAGGGGAGCCACCATGTGGATGCTGGGAATGGAGCCCAGGTCTTCTGGAAGGGCAGCTTGACCATGGATCTTCTTTCTAGCTCCAACAATTAAAGAACCCTTTTCAGCTGTATCTTACTATTGTGTATATGAGGGCTGTGCCAGCGTGTGTATGCTGTGTGTCTGTGCCTGTTGAGGTCCCCTGGGACTGGACTTACTGGATGGCTGTGAGCCACCACGTCAGTGCTAGGTCCTCTGGAAGAGTGACACTGAGCCAACTCTCCAGACCACCACCATGAAAAATTTAACAAAATGCTATTTACATTTTACAAACCATGCTTAAATCATAAACTAACTTGTAGAAGACATACCAAGGAGCCAAATCCAAGGGTCCAAAAGTGCTCATTTCGGACTTCCAACACGCCATCCAAGGTAGACACCTAATCAGACATAGAACAGTTTATCAGTTACCTGCATTAGACAGAGCACTGTAGTAGTCCAACCACATTACAGGCTTACTGTAAGCCTAGAAACAACACAGCTAAACCCTGTTCAAGGACAGAAGTCCCACATAATTCCGGTTGGTTCTGGCTGCCCCGCCCTGGGTCAGGGGCAGACTGCACAGTGCTTTGCATTTTATGGGTTTGTTTTTAAACAAGGTAGACATAATTATTTATGACAATCGTTTGCAGTACCAGGTTTCTTTTTTAAGGTGTGCATGGGAGTGTATGTGAGAACTGGCTGTTTCTTTCCCTGGATCCTCCTGTAACAAGCTCCTATTTGAATGTAAGGCCACTGAGTAAATTCCAGAGCCATGAGGACAGAGACACAAAGATGTGCTCAGGGCCAGGATTCCAGCTGGACAAAGTGGTCTTTCCAACACTGACAATGAGAACAGTGTCAACATCCACACCAAGGGTCTTCCTTCTTCGCTAGTGGGTGGGTTTTCTAACGAGAGAAAATAACCTACAAGCAGAGAGTCTGGGTGGATTAGCATGGAGACTTGGACTTTTGTCTTCAGTCGAAGAGAAAGATCATTTATTCGGCTAATAAGAAGTCCTCTGACCATTACCTCCTGCATTTACTTCAAGTCAATTTGTCTTCTAAACTGAGCCATTTCTTACATTTTTCTATTTCTGACCTCATGTTATAGCCCCTACTCTGTTAATAAAACACACACAAACTCCCCTGGAAGAAAATCCAGTTGAATATATTATACATACCCACCCTTTGTTTCTCTAACATCATTTTGAAAAATAACTTATTTATTTACTATTTCAACTTACCTCTCTAATCAGTTTGTCCAACTGACCAATAACATGAGGTGGTGTTGTCTAAAAAATAAAATAAAATAAAACATGAATGTCCTGGGGAGAAATTAACTTTGCAATGATAGTTCTGATGCTCCCCTAACACACACAATGGGTTTCAAACCAGCCTTGGCTTTTGACATGTCTTATTATAATTTAGGGAAGAGAGGTCCACTGGCCTAAAAAAAATCACTAATTGGTCCACACACATTTGCTTATTTGGGGTTTTTATTTTTGTTGTTGTTGTTGTTTTTGAGAATGCCAGGAGCCTGCCCTGGCTTTTAGAATGAGTAGTAGGAGGTGGGACTCAGCTTCAGATGAAGGTCACGACTTGTGACCTCTGGCCTTGTAACACTCTCTTATTATTTTGTGCTAATAAATGCAGGTTTCTGACTATTCTGTGGCTTAATGCTGCTGGTTTCTGGTAATAAATTCCCACTGGCAGCTACAGGGACGAAGAAGGAAGAAAAGGTTTAATTGCTAGGTCTCTTTTCTTTCTGGCTCAAGGACCTTTCTCTGGCCAGGAGAGAGGCTTGGGACTGCTTAACTCTTCATGAAACAGGGAAAAAAAGAAAACAATTTACACAGACAATATGCACAGACACACATACACACCTTGGCCAGGTCCAGCTACATGTTTCATTAATTTCAAAGTGTTCATGCATACTTACATATATACAAATATACGTACACATGTATGTATATACGTATAGACAAACAGACAGACATACACATATATACATTCGGTGAATAGGGCTGAGCCCCAAATGCCACCCATACATTTGGATGAGTGGGGCAAAGCCCCCCAAGATATTACCTTATTTCTACTGGTCTTTTTATACTTTGATGAAACTCTTTAAAAAATTACCTCATAGAAAAAAATATTACACAAAAGAGGAGTTATAAAAAGATGTTGATAATAAGTTCAAAGTGTTTTATTCTATAATTCCAAAACAATAGTTTCACGTGCCTTTCTTTACCAGAGTGCATACCAGTGGCTTCATCCTTGGGTCTGACCTAGGAAGAATGTTTTCCTTGATTACAAATGTATCCCAAGCCTATTTCTCTAGTATGACTGTGAAGGCCCATTGTATTTCTCATTATGCAGCCTTTATTTGCTATTCTATGAAGAGGGGCACATTCTATTCTTGAGTCTAACTTTATTACATCTTTCTAGCAACACAATTAAAATCGGCTCCTTAAATTTTCTTCTTAAAATTATTTGATTCAAATCAGAAATTCTATAAAGTCGTTAATTCATCTAAATAGCATTAATTCATGAACGTTCATCTTCATGTTGATCTGCAGGGAATTTGCCCAGGGATCATTAGGTTATGTAATAGTGTCAGGAGAGGCATATCAGCATTGAGAAGCAAGCCTGGGATGGAGTCTCTAAGGACCCTGCGTTCTTAGGGCTCATCTATCACACAGATGATACAAAATGGTGGGTCATTTCCAGAAAACTCACTTGTGTGTGTGCTTTTAGCCTTCCCTAAATGGCTTCTGTCATGAGCAAAAACAGATTAAGGAGAAAGCTGCTGAGAGTGGGAGGGGCTCCCAGGGAGGAACCACCACACTCTTCCTCACAAAGAAGCTGCTTTTTCTGGAATCCAATGAGACTTACGGAACAACCAATGAGTGACTTACTGCAGTGGTGAGACACGCCTTTAAGAGGATTCTGTGACTTCCAGGCCAGCCTGGTCTACACAGTGAATTCCAGGACAGCAGAGGTAATGATGAAAACATGTCTCATCAAAAACAAGAAAACAAGAGTGCTTACTGCCTCCGCAGGGGACCAGAGTTAGGCTCCCAGCTGCCACACACACACACACAACTGCCTATAATCCCAGTCCCCAGATAGCTGAGTTCTCTCCTAACATCCGAGAACTCTCCCTGCACTGGAGAAGGAACGAAGAGGCAGGTAGAGTTCTGTGAGTTCCAAGGCCAACCTGGACTGCACAGTGAAGCAGTCTCAAAGGAAAAACCATAAATAAATGAATAAAGAAAGTGAGATAAAAAAATAAATAAAATGAGGTAAAAAAGAACCAACCAGCGAACTAACAAAAAGTATATAAGAAATAGAAAAGTCACATTTCATTTAGGGTATAGTACTACATAAAGATCATGTTGTCTTTATCACTAAGAACAGGACGTATATGCACCTCGTTCTGGGAAATCTGTCTATATTATCCATAGTCACTATGATAATCTAATGACGGAAAAAAAAGCAACAGTAAGCGGAGTATGTATAAAACCCAGAGCATGTTTACCCAAGGAAATGAAATATCCAAAAAATATTTAAATATCATTATTTCCACTTAAAATATGACTAGAACAAACAATTATAAATTAACAATTGCATGTGACAGAAACAAAGAAAAGTGTGAGCCTAAATTACTGCATGGTAACAAAATTCCCACCCATTTCTGCTAAATGAGTTCAGAGAATCTTGTTGGGCTTCACTGCTAAAGGCTCATTTTATCTGTCTGCTGGAAGACACGGTGCTGGGAAGAGACTCCGCTCACACTGAGCGAATGCATGGAGTGACAGCAAGGGCCTCACCTGGAGAAGCACTTTCCCGCTGTACACACTCATGGGGTACATGGTGCCAAAGGTCATCAGGGCAATGGCGATCGCTGACGCAGTGTCTACAGCAAAGTAATTACTGCAAGGAAAACAGTTCACAACCTTAAGTGTCAACTGACAATTTAATAATCCGCCAAAAACTAGTTATCAAGCACAACTCTTAGAAAACAACCACAACAGCTACTACCGTCAGGAGAGCACCTCAGGAATAAGGATGGGGCGGGGCAGACAACAGAACTCCAGTAAGTCAGCTTTTAGAACTCTTTCCTGTCAGACTTCAGTGGAAAAATAATAGTCATATCAGTGTGAGGAGAGAGAAGAGACGAGCCTTTCTTTACTTCTCCTTTAAGTGTACCTGATGCCAGGAAGAGGGCAGACTTAAGTAAACAACTTCAATTGACAGCCTGACAGGAGACAAAGGACTTTCATCTGTTTCCAGACATTTTGAACTCAGCAATTCTTGTATTAAAAACTTCAGAACTAGCCCTGCGTGGCGTTGTGCACTCTTAATCCTAGTAGTCAGCAGGCAAATCTCTGAGTTCAAGGCCAGCCTGATCTACAGAGCAAGTTCTAGGACAGCCAGGGCTACACAGAGACATCTTGTCTCAAAAAAAAAAAACAAAACCAACAAATAAAAAATTGCAAAGTTACCCAGAAATATGTTATGGTGACATTACAGATGAAGGACTATATCACGTCGATTCTGAAGCTCTCCTAACAAGACCACAACGCCAACTGCTGCAAGCTGAGTCTCAACAGTTTTACTTCCCCTGAGCTTGGAACAGAAACAGGAATAAGACAGTGTCTGCCACACAAGGAGCAGAGTGCACACAAGAAAACCACATTGAGGCACTCTGCACACTGGGCGTGGCACACACCAGTACCCAGGGTTTAGGAGGTGAAAGTGGGAAAGATCCAGGGTTAAAGGCCAATCTTGGCTAAGTGGCAAGTTCCAGGTTACCCTGGGCTACCTGAGACCTCCTTGTGAAAACTGAATAAATAATTAAGTAATACAATAGCAATGATCAAGTCTCTAGAGGACATTATTGACAAACAGAATGTTTAATGAGGCTACCAAGGTGGGGGTAATTCAGAAAAGCTAGAGCTGGAGAGATGACTCAGCAGTTGAAAGCAACTGCAGCTTTTCTAGAAGACCCGGTTCCAGTCCTGGCACCCACACAGTGGCTCACAACTGTCTGCAACTGCACTCCCAGGATATCCAATGCCCTTTTCTGGCTTTCAAAGCACTAGGCACATACATGGTGAACAGATACGCATGCAGACAAAACATCCTTACACATAAAATTAAAAAAAGAAAAAAGAAAAAGGAGATGAGCTTTGAGCTGGGTGGACGGTGGGAGGAGATATTTCAGACAGGGAAGCAACAGGGGCAGGGGCTGGAATCCTGGGGCCTGGACAGGTGGTGCTGGTAAGGTCTGTAGAGGGCTGACTTACAGGACCCCAAGCTAAACACCTTCAATGTTTTACAAATGGATCTGAGACTAGGAAACCCTAGTGCTGATCCAGAAAGATGATGGTGACAGAGGCAGTCATGTGGAGAGGACCAGAGATGGATGAGAAGGAAAACAGACCAGGAGACTCTTTTGGTGGCAGTGATGAAGATGATGGTTTTACCTGGGCAGCAAAACGGCAAAGGGGAGACCAATACACAGTAAGAAAAGCCTGAGTCTCGGGATAAGTCAGGTTTGGCCTTGGTTTGGAGAAAACTGAGCACAGAGAAACCAAAGCAGGCACTAAAGAAAGCACCGAAGCCCCTGCAAAGCCACTTCACGGTGGACACCACCGTGTCTAGCATCTGTGTATCTCAGTTCACAGTGGCATTAGTCAGCCGCCAAAAGATGGATTCAATCCAGATGTTCTCTGGCAGATGCGTGGGTAAAACGTGGGATTTGGCCTCAAAAAAGGAAACAGAGATAGACGGTATGGATAAACCGTGGAGAGACTGCTGTATGAGACAAGCCAGTTAAAAATATGCTTGTACTTATTACAACATACTTAAAACCCGAGGCAGGGCGTAGACAGGTTACCAGGGATGCTGAGAAGAGGAACAGAGGTATCATTTACATAAAATAGAGCCTCAGTTAGGATGGAGGAAAAGTTCTGCAGGTGTCAGGGCCAGGGAAACGGATCAGCAAGTTTGAACACTTGCTTCTCAAGCCTGATGACCTGAGTTGGATCACAAAACTCATGTAATAGGTTGGATGTGGTGACCCACATCCGTACTATATCCCAGCATTCCCACAGGGACATCACCAGGAGCCCAAGGCTAGCAAGCCTGGAGCACGCTGCACATGAGAGAAATCCTGTTTCAACTAGCTGGAAGGTGAGCAAGCATGGGCTTCCCAGAGCTGTCCTAACTGCCACACAGATGCTGGCACACACACAAATTAATATTAATGAAGAAATGATGCACTGTCTTGGAATTCAACATAAATCTGGTTAGAAAAAAAAGATTTGGGAATCCTCTCAGAGACAGAAAATAACAAAAGACCAAAAAAACAAAAAACAAAAAAACCCAAAAAATCCAACACAACTGCCTGTCACTTTTTAGGAGAAATATTTGTAAAAAGAACAATAGCAACTAAGAAGCCATTATAGCATGCGTCCTTGTGTAAAGGGTAAGCTGGCCTCATCCTCCCCTCCCCCCAGCAAGAGCAGTTCTGACCACCTTCTGGCTCCCTCAGCCAGCCAGCAGGAGCAATTAGAAACCATTTTCTGGTCTTCATTGTAGGTTGTGGTGAGAAATACTGGGGCCTAATTCCTTTACTTTTCAGATGGAAATCCTTGAGGACAAGACCTGATCAAGTTACATAGGTCACAAGCAAAAACCAATAGACGTCTGACCCCCAAACCATAAAGTCCAGTCCCAGGAATCAAAACACATCCGATAGCAATGCAGTATACTCACTTAATTTCAATCAGCATGTATGTTATACACAGAGCAAATGCCCCAGCAAGATCAATCAGAACAAATGGGTTCATGCGGGGCAAGAAGACACTGCTGAGTCCTGGAATAATGCCACACAAGCTATGGAAGACCAAACAGAGTATTCATTAGATTCCACATGACACTGATGGAAACCGTCACATATACAGTGCATTGTACTTCTCAGAGAGCAAAGAGGGCTCAGGGACAAAGCTCTGCCACTGTACAGAATCCCTGTGGCATCAGTTAAAAAGCCAAGAAAGACTAAGAACTGAACTGAGCAATTCATGCAGTGACTTCAAATCTAAGCCTCCATGGTAGAGGCACTTCTCAGGAATTCTTTTTAAGTTATACAAATCAGAAAACTCCAGTGCATCTTACCTTCGACTGAGGTCTGCCACATGCTCTTGAAGCCAGCTTGTACTAGCAGCTTTAAGGAGAAAATACTTAAATTAACTATATAGAAAAATGAAACCATCAGTAGAAACCTAAGTTCTTTCATTTTAAAAATAAGTTTGGCAGTGACCATGTAACAAGACAAAGGGCAAGACTTCTCAAATCTACCGCTTTTCCCTCTTCTGTGACAAGAACTAAGTGTGGAGCGGTTTCACCTCTGCTGCACAGTGACTTGGAGGAGTAAGTACATGACACATTCCAGTACTTTCAATATCCAGTTTCAGGGGAGGGAGAGGACTCTAGGTGAGACCCTTGAGGTTCGCATGATGGAAGAAAAGAATCGACTTAAAGCTGTTCTCTGACCTTTATGCCACACACGTGCAGCTCTCCTGGCAAATATGTGTATTTTAAAAAGTTAAAAAAATTTTAGTCTGTACATATTTTTTTGTATCTATAAAGAATGGGTCCAGATCATGTCAATTATTAATTTTGTCAGCTCTCAGAAAGCCAGGAGTGCATGTAGGGACACCCAAAGATACCAATAGGGACTGTCCCTTAACAAATAGCCCCCCAACTCAAAAGGCGTGCATCCTGGTGCTTCTGACCCCACCTAACAAGCCTGTGCCAGGAGGAGACTGACAGGCTCGGTGAAATACCGATACCTCGCTGACGAGAAAGCCATGACTCCGGAACATCTACTTTCAAGTTCTAGCTCAGACTGACCAGAGAGCTGCCTTTGACAAATAACTTCATCTTTGAACACCTTGGTGTGAAATGGGAATAATAAAGTATTTGCTTCAATAACTATGAGGAGAATTAGTAAATACGCATCACTCCTGACTGATGCGGATAGAGTTCGTTTTCCTGACACCATGAGATTGCTGAGGTACAAGTGAGCTCCTCAGAAAGCTCCCCATCTGCTGTGTGGCTCAGTCCAAAGACCTAAAGAACATCTATCTGTGTCTTCTGTCCCCACGCAGGCCCTGAGAACCCACTCACATCTCCATTTATTAACAGCGAATTCTTCGAAGGTTAATGTGATTCCAAAACACTAAAGGTTTTGAAGACAATCAGCAATTTATGCCAATGCGGCAGAAAAATTGTGAAGACTTCGAGACGCCTTTCATTTGTTGTGTTGGAGGCAGGGCCTCAGTATGCAGTCATGGCTGCTAGCCTGTGCCAACACAATCCTCCTGCCTCAGCTTCTCATATTCTGAGACTGTAGGCATGTGCCTAGATATACCTGTAGTTGTCCATCATGTATCATTAGTTCACTGGCTTTTCTATAGTCTTTTCAGTGTTTACTAATAAGATGAAATTCCGTAGTCTTCCAATAGACTTGAGAACTAGCTGGGTGGTGGTAGGGCACGCATTTAGCCCCAGCACTCAGGAGGCAGAGACAATTGAATCTAAGTTCAAGGCCAGCCTGGTCTACAGAATGAGTTCCAAGACAGCCATGGCTACACAGAGAGACCCTGTCTCAGAAAAACAAGCATTTAAGAACCTTTGGATTAGCTCTTCCTTCTCTCCTGAATATATTTCTCACAGATTTACAAGTTCATGAAAAAAAAAAATTAAAAAAACCTGCCAGTTTTTATAAGAAAAAAATTTAAATTAACTGTAAACTAAAACAAGCAAAAAAAAAAAAAACATACCTTCAGAGACGTAAGCAAAAGGCTTATTCCGAATAGAAAGCATCGTGAACAGGTTGAAAGAAAGGGCCACAAAAGTACCAACTAACAATCTTCCCCTAGAAAGAGCAAAACGTCCCTGTTCAACATTTTCGTGATAATTCCAATCTGTAATTTCATATGTGGAGAACAAGAGGGAAAAGGGAAGAGCATCCACTTAAGTCTGCCAACCAGAATCCAGCTCGTTTTCGAGTGACGCAGCTTGTCTTGCCTGCTGCTGCCCCATGTACACAGGACTGCATGGTCTCTTCCCATCGACAGTGTTTTTACTGCTACAGATTTATGCAAATGTCAATGGAAGTGGGTGGTAAGGACATTTTCTTCCAAAGGCAGCAAGGACAGCTTTGGGCTCCAGTGTGCACCGGCAAACACTAGAGGGAGCTGCTTAGTGTGCTGACCTCAGCCTGACCTTACAGTCCTTCCTGGGCTGGGAACTGTTGAAGACCAGATGGAGTCCTGGGATTTGGAGGTTCTCTTCCTGAGACACAAGTGATAAGACCCAGTACTCTCAACTCTGATGATGGACAAAGTAATAATGAGGCAACTAGTATCTGGGATCAAAATTAACTGAAAACCACCCCTGCCCCAATAACATCTTTGGGTGGAGATAAATGTCGGTGGTAGGATATTTCCCTAGCATGCATCCCTGAGACTAGACTGATCCCAGAGCTGTGAGAAACAGATAAATAACCATCTTACGTATGTATCTCGGGCTGCTCCAAAAAGCGTTCTGCACTAGAAGAAAAATACATCAAATAAGTTATAGAAATTATAAAACTAAAAACATGTATTATAGTTATTATAAATATATAACTAATCTACCCTAAAGAGCATAAAATGATACAATGGGGATGAGGCCAAGAGACCAACAAATTACTCTCCATACATAGTGTCAACATTTCTCTAACAAGCTTCAGTGGCTTTAGAAAGAAGTTCAACACATACCAGGCGGAATCTTTATTCAGATTCACCTTTGACTGGAGTTAATATTACCAAAGAAAAAGTTATATAACTGGAGCTTCAACACTGTCCATGGTAATCTATATACTATTCAAACCACTATGTCTCACTGGACTCTGTCATATTTCCAAGTGTCATGGGTAAGACTGACCATAACACACACAAAAATGTACCTTTCTTTTAGTATAAAGAGGGCTCCCAATTGTGCCAAGACAGTAGAAGCAAATACAGCCAGGACTTCTAATCTTTCAAACCTGAAATCAGATGATTCGTTAGGACACCAAAATTAACAAACCTGTCTTCCTAGAACATGTACATATCTCATTTCTCACTGGATCAATACATGCGTGGGCAGTGTCCTGCGGGCCAAACTGAGACTACGGAAGCTGTAGACGACTGATACCCAAGGTAGGAGGTTATCCTGACTGTCTGGCTGGACTAATCTGCCTGGCTGTGCAGGTGTCTCCTTCCCTCACTGCTCACTGTGTCCTTCTGGGATCTGTGAGCTCCTCCCCATTGAGGACAGTTTTCTTCAGTCGAGGGCACAGACTATCTGTGCCTGCCTGCAGACTCTCCACACAAGCTCCCAAAGAACACCAAATGACAACTGAAAAAACAGTATCTATTTTATACATATTCATATAACTATTTATAACCATGACTTTTGTAGAATCAATAATTATCATAACAGTTAACACTTAATTGACCCATTCTGCACTGCACACTAGTCAGTGTTTAATAGATTATTTGAAATAAATCTTAAGTATTTTAATGGCTGGGTGAGTCTGTGATGGTGTTTCCAGAAATAACTAGAAAATAAGGGCTCTAAGGTAATCAGCACACTACTGCCCTGACAGGCTCATAACTGGCATAACTGGGAGGTGGCAAAAGGGAAGAGGTGGGGTGTAGCCGGAAAACACAATGAGAGGACTGCCCTGGGGACCATGCCAGGATCTGGTCTCTTCCTGTAGACTCTTTTCTCTGTTTTCTTTCCTCTGTGATACAAGCAGCTGCCTTCTCCCATCCTTCCCACCTCAGGGAAAACAGCTCAGCCCCCTCTGCCTGGGAGACCATGAACTGAGCTGTCTGGAACAGTGAGTTGAAACAAAGCCATCCTTTTGAAAGTTGTTCTGCCGACCACCTTGTCATTATGAGAATCTCTTCATCTGTGTTAGTTTCTGAACAAATGAGTAACTTGGGACACATAAGAAAGGTAACTGTTTACAGAATCATACAGCTAAGTTCCTACCCAGCCAGTCAGATGACAGTTACGTATAGCTGCAAAAGTAAGATCTTTGGGCTGGAGAGATGGCTCAGTGGTTAAGAGCAGTGACTGTTCTTCCGGAGGTTCAAATCCCAGCAACCACATGGTGGCTCACAACCATCTGTAATATGATCTACTGCCCTCTTCTGTGTGTCTGAAAACAGCGACAGTGTACTTATGCATAATAAATAAATAAATTTTTAAAAAGTAAGATCTTTATACAGAGGTGTGCTCAGTCCCATGTTCATAACTCTGCCCATCAATACTGTCGACTCATGTCTACATGTAGCCATTGCTAATTATGAGCATGCATTACAGTTTGTATGCTTTACGCTAGAAATCATCAGTCTTTCTCTACAACACACACTCTAGTGATAAAAATACAGAGAGTAAGTTGAAATGCTTAAGAGTTCACATGGAAATAACCATGGAACTTGAGAAAAAAAATGTAATTAAGGATTAAGTGCAATTCATCACATTGTGCTTTGTAAAGAAAGCATTTTGGAATAAACAGAATTCTATTTATTACTAAAAAAAAAGCCAAAATATATTTATTAACATGGCTAGATGGGAACAAACAGATTAAGTTATAAAAATATAAAAACAGCCTGTAAATGAGACAATTCTACCTGTGAAAAGTAAGCTGACATTAAAATGTATATGAAGGGAAGCAGACCATTAGGATATCACAAATAAACAAATGCAACAATGTAAACAGCAAAGAGACTCAAAACCAAGTCGTGTCCCTCCACCTGCAGCATGCGCCTGGGGGAGTGGCCGATAAACGAGGAGGACGATATTCAGAGCATCAGACAGCTTACACTCTAAGGGTGTTCTGAGAGATGCAAGGTCACAGGAGTTCACGAGGACAGCCTGTGGTAGAAACATCATCTGAACAGGAATAGTAGTTGAAGGGTAATCTGAGGTGAACACACTCCTTCTTACTACACCCGGGAGGGGCACAAAAGCACATTCCAAGAACCGGGAGCTTCAGAGAATCAGAGGTTCCAAGACTTTTGCCTTGTTTCCTTGGAGTTGTCTCACAAGCTCTGGAAACTCTCCTGGACAGTGTTCTGATGCCAAACCAATACACACGGAGACATCTGGTTTATGGGAAATGCCGTAAAAGCTAAGGGAATGAATGGCAGGTTCTGTCTCCAATGAGTGCTATTTGACAGCTGAAGAACCAGGTGAAAATAAACGTGCCTTCGCCCATACCTCACCCACACACAAAACAGTTTCAGGTAGATTGCATAGAAAAGATGCCAGCACGACCTCTGCTGAACACAGCACTGTGGGGGGCTCACGCCTGGCTGAGGGAAGGCTGGTCTACACGGTGACCCTGTTTTAGCCACTACCTCAGAACTTTCCTTATTGAAGTACAATTCTTGTTTAAAATTGTTCTCTTGAATCTGGAATGGTTTTCATATCTAATGTATCATTAGAACCTCCTCTAATATAAAAAGTACAGCTTCCAACATCAGTGATTTCTATAACTATACACGGAAGTTTCAAGGTTGTTAGCTCACTGCTAAATCCAGTCTTACTACAGAAACTCAATTCCATCAATAAGTGCAAAAACCTATATCACAGCACTTACAAAATCCACTTGTTCAAATCCTGCATACTTTCTGTGACTAAGCTGCGTTTAAAAATATTTTAAAACGTACTGAAATCAATTTTTCTTAGTATACGTCCATAAAATATAAAACAAACGAGCAAATACTTTAATATAAGGCTGTTTTTATTATTTATCATTTCTAGATTCAAGTCTTAGAAATGTTTATTTACTTATGTTTTTCTTTTTCTTTTCTTTTAAAGATTTTATTATTTATTTTATGTATATGCGCATACTGTAGCTGTCTGCAGACACACCAGAAGAGGGCGCCAGATCCCATAACTGATGGTTGTGAGCCACCATGTGGTTGCTGGGATTTGAACTCAGGACCTCTGGAAGAGCAGGCAGTGCCCTTAACTGCTAAGCCATTTCTCCAGTCCATGTTTTGCTTTTTCAAGACAGTGTTTCTCTGTGTGCAGCCCTGGCTGTCCTGGGACTCTCTGTAGAACAGGCTGGCCTTCAAATGCTGGGGTTAAAGGTGTACGCTACCAATGCCCTGCTAGAAAAATTTCTTATATACATTCTGTACTTAACAACCATGTCACTTATCAGGTGGCACAGCACCAGCCCTCTTATTATGATTTTAAATAGCAGTCATTTAGCAGAAAGTAAAATAATTTGAACTTACCCAAATGAATAGGCAGGGCTAGGTTTCCTCATCATCACCCAGTAGCTTATTAAACATGTTATTAAGCTAAAGAAAAACAAACTGCATTAGAAATTAGCGCCAGAAATACATGCAGAGACTAATGAAGTTATTTTTAAAATAAGGGTTCATTTTACTGTGTGTAAGTGTGTGTGTGTGTGTGTGTGTGTGTGTGTGTGTGTATACACATGTCTCCATGCAGGTGCCAGTGGAGACTGGAAGACTGTGTTGGATCTTCTGGAGCTGAGGGACAGGTGGCTGTGAGCCATCTGACATGAGTGCTCTCTGGGGATTTCTGAGTTAATCTCAGCTCACAACCCTCAAAAGACAGTGGATCATTGAGGAGTCAGGGCAGAACTCAAGCAAGCCAAGAATCTGAAGGCCAGCTGATGCAGAGGCCAGGAGTGCTTACTGGCTTGTTCCCCATGACCTGCTCAGCCTGCTTCCTTAGACACGACAGGACTACCTGCTTGGTGTGGGAACACCCCCACTGTACTCTCACATTCACTAGGTAATTAAACGCACTGAATACCTGACAACAGGCAAATCCTATAGAGGCATTTTCTCCACTGCGAGGCCCGTTTTTCCAAATGACTGTAGCTTGTGCCAGCTGACATAAAACCAGCCATGAAGAAGTGATGTGGCTCTGTGTTCCTGTGTCAGGCCTACTTGAGCATAAGCAGTACGGACCAGTTACTATCAACCTGATAACGTAAGGCAGGTGTTAAGTGACTAACAAATAGGTCTACAGTTGTGTGACCTGGACGAAGTGTCATCTCACGCTCTGTGCTGGTGAATCAGGACAGTGCCAGAGTGTGTTACTCTGAGCAGAAAGGCATGTGACTTAAAAACCTTGGGAATAAACTGCTTAGTTCGGAAACTCTCCCCAAGATTTTCACACTGCAGTTGGTGAAACCACAGATAATGGAGATTACTGTAAACACCAAGATAAGCTTGTCAAGGACAAATAAATTTGGGAGGATTGGCCTTGTGTGACTTCATTTCTTTCCCTATTATTAATGTGTATTTATGTGTGTATGCAAGCACAGATGACCAAGGATGTCACAGGCTGTCAATGCTGCTGAAGTTGGTGTTAAAAATCCAGTGTAAATCACCTGGCATGGTGCTGGAACCCAACTGAGGCCTCTGAAGAGGAGTTCTAGGCCTCGACTACCAAGCCAGCTCCCTAACTCATTCTGGGTGATTCTAAGTATATGACCCACCTATTTCCATCCCTGGACATCATTCTGCAGTTCCCGCCAGTGTGTGTGTCCTCAGCTCATGCCTGGACTGCAGTTATACCAGGGGCTCTTGTCATTTGTGTTGTCTACTTCTACAATTTTTTTTTTTTTTTTTTTTTTTTTGTGCTTTTTCGAGACAGGTATCTCTGTGTAGCCCTGGCTGTCCTGGAACTCAGAGCTCCACCTGCCTCTGCCTCCCGACCTCTTGGATTAAAGGCTTTTATGGGACAAATTTACTTATTTCAGTAATTCCTTTCCTTTAAGTAAAGGAAGCTTAATAGAGTCAGTACAATAAATCCTTGTCTATTGTCTTTAAAATATAAAGGATATTTTTAAAAAACTTACCTAAAGAGATCGAAAATGGTGAGGTAAGTATAAGCAGTTAAAGCTGCAAACAACAGAGAGACTCATCAGATCCTGCTTAACCCAGCCGTTCACTGTTATTGCTGTGTGTGTGGCCCGAGGGAGTTTAGAAGCAACATGGACACGGGAGAGCCGTACCCTCTGGAAACAGCAACAGAGACTGACGTGGGCACTGAGGACTGAGCTCAGCTCTTCTGCAAGACTCGTAAGCACTCAACACCCACCCACGTCCCAGTCCCTCCTTTTTGGGGAAGGGGTTGTTGGAGACAATTTTTAATTTTTTTTTAGAATTTTTTATTTACTTACTTTATGTATGTGAGTACACTGACACACCAGAAGAGGGCATCGGATCCCATTACAGAGGGTTGTGAGCCACCATGTGGTTGCTGCTGCTGTCAGCTAAGTATTATTTGGTTTTTGTTCTTTTTTTTAACTTATTTCAAGTGAATATGTTTAAACTCCTAAGTGTTTCATCCAGCAACTCCTTCCCCACCTTTTCCGACCCTACTCCCCCAACTCACTCCAGAGTTGGAGACTGAATCCAGGGCCCAAGCAGGACAGGCAGGCGTTTAATCACTGGGTGTCACTGAGGTACTCCCAGACCCTCTCAATCAAAACTGCACAATCAATCAATGGGTAAATAAATAAAAAGCAAGCAAGCAAACAAATAAACCACAAAAAAGAAAACTTATTTAAATCATTTGAGTTACACACATTTATACATTGTGTGCTTTTCTGAACTTCGTGTAACTCAAATGATTTAAATAATATTTCTCTTTTTTTCTGGTTTGTTTGGGATCAAAGGCGTGCCTGCAGGCAAGAAAGGGGGCATCAGATCCCACTACAGATGGTTGTGAGCCACCATGTGGGTGCTGGGAACTGAACTCAGGACCTCTGGAAGAGCAGTCAGTGCTTTTAACCTCTAAGCCATCCAACCTGAGGATCCCTGGAATCCACATGGCAGAAGGAGAGACCTGAACCCAGGGCCAGCAGCCCAGGGTGGCACCGTCCACAGTGGGCTCAGGGCAGCACCGTCCACAGTGGGCTGCTCCCTCCCCACTGCTCACTAATTGAGAAAAGAGCCTACTGGCCTGCTTATGGATTAGTCTTATGGAGGCATTCCTTAATTGAGCTTCCTGCCTCTCGGATGACTATAGCTTGTATCAAGTTGACATGAAATTAGCTAGCACATCTTTATTTAAATCAAACTCAAAAGTGAAGCTGAGCTGAGCTGATACCAAAGGCCGACATACCTATGCTGTTAGTGGAGCTGCACCACATGAGCAGGAAGCCAGTGCACAGCACGTTGACTGCACCAAACAGAAGTATCTTCCAGGACTGTGGGAAGGAAGGACATTCCCATTCATACAGTGCCGACAGAGATCGCCAGGTCTGCTCAAGCTGCTTAAGTCACACCAATAAAAAGTAAATAATAGACGTTTTCTACATCTAACAAAAGCGTCATCAGCCAGGCTTTCTCAGTCAGTAGGAGGGTCACTCTGTGAGAAACAACCCAACCAGAATGTAAGTTTAAAAACAACTCTCTGAATAAAGCTACTTACTCAGCAAGTATCTGCACCAGGCATCATCTTAGGCATGAGAATAAAGCAAAGAGCAGACATGGACTCACCTCGTAGGCAGAAGGACAATAAACAAGCATTTAGGCTAAGGTAGGAAGTACCAGGAAGCAAATAAAAAGTGGGTCAAGGTGACACATGCCTTCAATCCCAGCACTTAGGAGGCAAAAGCGAGCAGATCTCTGTGAGTTCGAGGCCAGCCTGGTCTCCATAGTGAGTTCTACAGAGAAAAACCCTGGGAGGGGGTTTCGGGTGGGCTGGGCTAAGAAACCAGTAATGGAAGGTGGTGTGCAGAGGGTTCTTTCTGAACTGGCTCAGCAGAAGACTCACAGCAACGTGAAAGACCACAGACTCTAACATGAGGATAACCATGAGGATAACTAGAGAAAAAAATGGAAGCCAGAGAGCTAAGGCCCATGACAAAGCCCCTGGTGAGCACAGCTAGAGTGGAAGAGAGGGGGCCTGAGCAACAGCATAAGATGTCCTGAATGCCAGGAAACATTAGCTGGGGGCTGCCTGACATTTCTCCTGGGCATATTGGGGTACACTTGTGATCCCAACACTAGGGTGCAGAGGTAAGACAATGGCAGCTGAAGGCCAGCATGAACTACACAGCAAGTCTGAGGCTAACCTAAGCTATGTGGTGAGACTTTTTCTGCAACCCTTCCCTGCCTAAAGAGAGCCCTGGTTGCTCTGGGGCTTGAAAGTAGTAGGAGGGAGTGATAACGGTAAGACTTCGCACATTGCAGTAAAGATGGTTGGCACATTTGTTGAACATATTCTCATGAGAAACAAGGGACCAAACCAGAATGAGAATGATTTAAAAATTTTCAGATTTTAACATCTAGAAGAATATTCAGTTGATAGCCAAGTAACTGAGATCAAAGTCCAGTCTTGACCAGGATATAACTGAAGTGCTCATTAGCTATCCATGGGACGTGGAGAAAGTCAAATTCCATAAAGGAAGCAGAGGTGGGAGGGGTAAGGCTTAGATTTAAATACAGAGTCACCAACAGGCAGGTGTAACGAAAACCAGAAGAGAAGACAGCATTTCTAGATGTGCAAAATTATAGAGGAGTTCACCCTCCACAGTGCAGAGGGGAGGGACTTACACTCCACAGTGCAGAGGAAATGAGTTCATACTCCACAGTGCAGAGGGAAAGAGCTCACATTCCACATGCAGAGGGAAAGAGTTCACACTCCACAGTGCAGAGGAAATGAGTTCACACTCCACATGCAGAGGGAAAGAGCTCACATTCCACATGCAGAGGGAAAGAGTTCACACACCACAGTGCAGAGGGAAAGAGTTCACACTCCACATGCAGAGGGAGAGTTCACACACCACAGTGCAGAGGGAAAGAGTTCACACTCCACAGTGCAGAGGGAAAGAATTCACACTCCACAGTGCAGAGGGAAAGAGTTCACACTCCACATGCAGAGGGAAAGAATTCACACACCACAGTGCAGAGGGAAAGAGTTCACACTCCACAGTGCAGAGGGAAAGAGTTCACACTCCACAGTGCAGAGGGAAAGAGTTCACACTCCACATGCAGAGGGAAAGAATTCACACACCACAGTGCAGAGGGAAAGAGTTCACACTCCACAGTGCAGAGGGAAAGAGTTCACACTCCACAGTGCAGAGGGAAAGAGTTCACACTCCACAGTGCAGAGGGAAAGAGTTCACACTCCACAGTGCAGAGGGAAAGAGTTCACACTCCACATGCAGAGGGAAAGAGTTCACACTCCACATGCAGAGGGAAAGAGTTCACACTCCACATGCAGAGGGAAAGAGTTCACACTCCACATGCAGAGGGAAAGAGTTCACACTCCACATGCAGAGGGAAAGAGTTCACACTCCACGGTGCAGAGGGAAAGAGTCCACACTCCACGGTGCAGAGGGAAAGAGTTCACACTCCACATGCAGAGGGAAAGAGTTCACACACCACAGTGCAGAGGGAAAGAGTCCACACTCCACAGTGCAGAGGGAAAGAGTCCACACTCCACGGTGCAGAGGGAAAGAGTTCACACTCCACGGTGCAGAGGGAAGGAAAGTGGTGGAGGCGACTGAGAGATAAAATGGACACACTGGGAGGAAGAAAGCATGCTATATTTTAAGGTGAAGAGACAAATTCTTGCTAACTATGGTAAAAAGATAAAGAAATATGAGCAATGAAGAAGAGTCTTGATTTTGGTAACACAGATCAACAGAACTGCAACTCACATGGTAGAAAGAGAAAACTGATTCCCAAGGTGTGCTATGACCTCCATATATGTATTGTGGCACATGCACACATGCGCACACTCACTCACATGCGTCATTTAGAAATGTGGTCAACTGAATGAACTATAGAACTTCAACAAGGAGTGCCCATGGCTTGTCATCAATTGGCAGTGTGACAAGTCAGGATGGCTGGATTTCCTCAGACTCACTAACTCAGGGACAGGGGCACGGCCAGGGTCGAATGAGTAAGAACTTAGAGGTAAGAACTTCCCAGAGGGAAGGGGCACAGGACTTAAAGATACAGAGTGATGATGGTTTTTACTTTGACTGCACCTGGTGTGGCTGATGGGCAGAAAGAGCAACAGATCACCTGGACTGAGTCACAGACAGCTGAGAGCTACACATGGGTGCTGGGAACCAAAGGTGGGTCCTCCGAAAAAGCAGCCACTGCTCTTAGCCCGAGTCCCATCTCCAGTCCCTCAGTCCTCATCTCAGTGTGATAAACAATGTGGCTTTCAATAACTCAAGCCAAGGTTGAAGAAGGACTTACCCTTCGGTCAGCTGCTACAAGTCTAAATTCCTGTAGTAACTTTCCAAAAAAGGATCTCTGTGGCTTTCGAAAAAGATGAATCGTCCCCTTTAAGACAAACATAAAAGTACAAATCAGCCTTAAATATCTAATCATCTTTAATGCTCTTGTGGTTTGACTGTACCAACAACTACCTATTGACTGTTCCACATGGCAAATGCTCTATACAAGTTACAGGCACTTATTGATTTAATATGCAACTGACCACCTGAGAAGCAAGTCCTAAGTTGTCCAACCTCTCAAAGCTAGTCAACAGATAATTAGGAAGTCAGATGTAGGCATTCTCAGCTCTGGATAATCCTCCTCCCCCAAAAATATCTTTTACCTAACAACACTAAGGAACTATACAGGTAACACCCCCCCCCCCGTGTTCTCTTTTAGGCATTTAGGCAAAGAACCTGAGGGAATCCCCATGACCACTGTAACCTACAACAGGATAGCGCTAGTGTGACTATTAGTAGCTTCTGATAACACCCAGAAAGACCTACCTTTCCTCCTGCTGAAAATATGTTATGCTCCTATAAAGTTTTCTGGATGACGTCTCCAAAACAAAATATTATAGCTATGTTTCAAGAGAAAATTTTGTTATTCCAAAAAGCAATTATTTTGAAGAAGGGAGAGAGCTCACTGCTGATAGCCAAGGAGTAACATGTTATAATCTGCCTGCTGAGCAGCACGCTTAATTAGATATTTTGGTTTTAGGGAAATACTTGCACGGTCAAGGCACGGTCACTGTAACAACCATCCTGTATTTCTACTTCACTGAACTTTGAGTCAAATACTGAAGCTCCTGAAAACCCTGGTCCTGTGCTGTGAGTGTGCCTTGACACAGTGGCACATGCCTTCAATCGAAGCACCGGAGGCATAGGCAGGGGCATCTCTGTGAGGAGATTCATAGTGGGAACCTGTCTCAAAAACAGAACTCAAACACAAAGATCTGAAGTGTGGAAAAGCCCTCAGACTGAACTGAAGCAGACAGGAGGCTCCTATGTTGTTGGAGAATACACTCCTGTAGTTACAGGAAGGTGTAAGTCAGTCTTAGGAGATGTTAGTTTCATTATGCTAAGACTAGGAGGCTACAAAGAAGGAAAAAGCAGTGGCCCCCACCACTGCCAAGTTCTAGGAATCTGGTGTAAGAATAACTGAAGCACATAACCTTAGCACTGGGGGGACAGATACACGGGAATCACAAGTTCATGGCTATCCTAGGCTACATAGCAATTTTTTAGGTCAACCTGGACTGAGACCTTGTCTCAAAAAAATGTTGTTGATGAAAGGTAGCAGGTACTGTTACATGTCTAAAACTTCATAAAATGTAATAAAACAGTAAAGTAAGCATTCTTTTTTGTGGCTAAGTTAAACACAGCTGCAAAGACCAATGTTAGTGTACCCAAGAGGCCCTGATAAATTAACTCAGTTTTAACTTTTTGTTTTCTTTCTTTTTTTTTTTTTTTTTTTTTTTTGCTTTTTTGAGCAAGGTCTCATTATGTGGCTCTGGCTGTCCTATAACTGATTATGTAGACCAGGCTGGCCTTGAACTCAGAGAGATCCGCCCCATCTGCCTCCCCAGTGCTGGGACTGAAGGCATGTGGCACTATTCCAGGCTCTAATTCAGTGGATCTTAAATCTAACGCTGTGACCCTTCAATTCAGTTCCTTGTGTTGTGACCCCCCCAACCATAAAATTATTTTTGTTGCTACTTCATAACTGGAATTTTGCTACTATTATGAATTTTGCAATGTAAATATCCATGTTTCCTGTGAAAGCGTTGTTTCACTTCAGGTTGAGAACCACTGCTCTAATTCAATTTTATTGTTGTTGCCTTGTTTGATTTTCTTGAGATAGGGTTTCTCTATATAACCTCGGGTGTCCCGGAAAGCACTCTGTAGACCAGGCTGGCTTCCAACTCAGAGGTCTATCTGTCTCTATCTCAGGAGTCCAGGGACCTAAAGGCATGTGCTACCCCTCCCCCAATTCAATTTTAAAAGAACAACTGATGGGGCTAGAGATGTGGATCAGCAGTTACTGGATGTTCTTCTAGAGTACCAGAGTTCAATTCTCAGCATCTACATGTCAGCTCAAAACCAACTGTAATGCCAGTTTCAGAGGAGCTGAAGTTCTCTTGTGGCTTCCATGGGTAATGTACATACTCAGTGCACAGACATATATGGAAGAAAAATACCCATACACACAAAATAAAAATATTCTTTTAAAAATAGACTATTTTCTCTGAAGTGAAACACATGTTCTCAAAGTCTTGTGTGGAGGCTGAGGAGGGGTGTACACATCAGCAATCTCAGGAGTTTGAGGCAGGAATGAATTTGAGGGTAGCCTAGGCCAGTGGTTCTCAACCTTCCTAATGCTGTCCCCTTGACACAGTTCACATTGTGGTGACCCCAACCATAAAGCTATTTTGTTGGTACTTCATAACAGTAATTTTGCTGCTGTTGTGAGTTGTAATGTAGGTATGTGCTATACAGGGTGTCTGATGCTGTGACAGGGTCTTTCAACCCACACATTGAGAACTGTTGGCTTTTGGCGCATGGCAAGACCACTCCCACAATAAAGCAAAAGAAGGTATGAAGTATTTTTACCCCTAAGGAAGTTGCTCAATCAAGCTGTCTCGGGAAGCGAAGGGTGCCAGAAACAGGGAAAGGTGAGGTCAGAGGAAGAGGGGGTATCGTGGACAAGTAGTCAAACTACAAATATATTTGTGTGGAAATGTCCTTCTTAACACAGTTCAGTGGATATACACAATTAAAGTTTTAATGTGTGGCCTGACACTGTTCCTCGAGCCAGGTGTGCTGGTTGCTGGTACACACCTTTGTCCATGGGATGAAGCGGAGGCAGGAGGATCTTCATAAGGCCCGTGGATTTACACATTGAGCTCTGAGACAGCCAGCTATGCAGAGAGGTCCTGACTAACAAAACAACAAAAACAGTGGGTATTTATTTGGCCTCAACCCAATAAGGAAAATTATTTTAAGAACATATGTTTATGTGTCTATTTAAGTATTTGCCACCTATGTGTGGAGGCCAGGAGGTTCTTGGAACTGGAGTTACAGGTTGTAAATAGAAAGTGCTCTTAAGTGTTGGCCATTCATCTCCTGGCCCCCACTTCATCCCATGGGCTTAAGTTACTTTAAGTTTTAGGCTAAGCGGGTCAACAGGTATTGAACAGGCAGTCCCTTCCTGTGCCATCCTGACACTGTGGACGGTGCTGGGGAGACACCTCAGTTTATAAAGTGCTTGCCATGAAAGCACAGGATCTGAGTTAGTGCCATGTATGAGACAAGATGCAACTAGAACCCCATATTGGGCGGGTGGGGACTGAGAGAGACAGGTCAATTCTTAGAGCTCCTTTTTTTCTTGAGATAAGGTTCCTCATGTAGCTCTGACTGCCCTGGAACTCACTATGTAGACCAGGTTGGCTCACAGGGATCCACCTGATGAACTCACAGAGAATCAAACGCATGTAACCATACTGCCCAGCTGGAACTTTAGGGAAAAAACCCTTTTTATGTGTATGGGTGTTCTGCCTGCATATGGGCTGGAAGAGGGGTCTCCTAGAACTAACATTACAGATGGATGTGAGCTACCATGTGGTTGTTGGGAACTGAACCTGGGTCCTTTGGAAGAGCAACTGGCATTCTTTTCTTGAAAGATCCTTCATTTTATTTTAGGGGAATTAACATTGAGCGTTTAGGAAGAGAGGGACCTGAAAATTACAAGCAGGTAAGTGATAGCTAAGCCCAGACAAAAGGGGAAGAGGAGAGGAGGGCCAAGAGCAGAGCCTTGGGGAGCATCAGAACTTAAGCAATATAAAGGAGGCTCAGGAGAGGTATCTATCCAGGACTCACCAGCCCCCAGGCAGCCATTTTGTATACAGTAGACCCAGCGTGGCTTTGGTCTAGCTTCTTAAAGCATCATTTAAAATCATCTATTTTAATATACAGGAAGCAAACAAAACATAAAAGAATAATGTTCAAGTACCAGAGTTGGTAGCCTGAGGGGAATCAGAAAACAGGACTTTCCTCAGTGCCCTTGAGGAAGAATCCAGCACAGAGCTAGTTCTCCATCAAAGCGAAATGCGAATTCTCCTTGTTGTGGCCCTGGTTTTGCTCCCATGCTCCTACTCCAGCTTTCAGAAACCTTCCAGTTCCAAGAATGACTCCGTCCTTTAGGTCCTTAACATTTCACTTAGGGCGGAAGGCCGCTTACCCTGTGTAGTGTCAAGGCTCAGGGGAGCTGTCATCCTGCAGGATGGTGAGTGGGGACCTCTCTAGAGCCTTGCTGTTTGCTGTCTACTGCACTTAGAGCCTGAGGACTGGGAGTCTCTGGGTCTCTGGAGGGCTTGTCTGAGTTCTGGCCGGCAACTATGGTTTCTGTAGATTGTTTCCTCCTCGGTAAACACTTGTTTGGAATCGAGTTCAGTCTGGCTCCAAGGCAGCAACTGGTCCACAAGGGAAAACTGAGGATCCGGAGGCAGGTGCAACTGGCATTCTTAACCTCTGAACCATCTCTCCAACTCTCCTTGGAGGTCTTTGGTAAGCAAGCCTAGCTGAATTGATGAATTCATGTCTTCAGAAATGTGAAGAGGAGGGGTGTTTAGTACAGGCTTCTAATCACTAGCAAGACAGAGAGGTAGGAGGGTCTCTGAGTTTGAGGCAAACCTAGGATTTATATATATTAAGATATATAGAGAGTGTTGCTTCCCTCCCCCACATTCCACAAAGGGGGATCTGGCTGTAGGTTCAATTCTCAGAAAGGCAAAAAATAAGATTCCTAGAACCTACTGGCCAGCCAGTCTAGAATAGATGAGCTCCCAGATCAGTCAAAGACCACGTCTCAAAATAACATGGGGGAAACAAAAGAGGGGAACGCAGTCATGGAGGACATCAACACTAATAATACAGGGAGATGGGATGGCACATGCGAATTAGGTACAAAGGTCCAGTTCAAACAACACAGTTTGTAAGCTGTTGCTACACTATGTATATTGTGAATGTTTATTTCTTTAAAGCTGAACTAACTGAAGGTTGTCTGGTCACTGGGCCTCCCCACAAAGAGGGAAATTTTACATCCCCTGCTTTGTTTTTTGAGACAGGGTTTCTGTGTAGCACTAGAGATCCTGGAACTCATTCTATACAGACCAGGCTGGCCCAGAACTCTGAGGTCCACCTGCCTCTGCTTCCAGAGTGCTGGGATTAAAGACACAAACCACAGCTGGTTATTTTACCCATTTTCTATACCCAAAGGATCACTGAAGTTTTATGAAAGTACTGTGTGTTATTTCCTCTCTACCGAGGGCCAGAACTATAACTCAAGTCAAGAGTATTTATTGCTCTTACAAAGGACCGAAGTTCAGTTCCCTGCACCCTCATGGGGATCACAGTAGTCTGTAATTCCAGTTCTAGGAGAGTCTTTTCTCCCCAGGAACCGGGCACATACTTCGTGCACCAAGAAACAGGTAGACAAAACATCCATACACAAAATAGAAAAAAGAAAAAAAAAAATCTCCAAACCAGAGAGATGGCTCCGTACTCAAGAACACTTACTGCTCTTCCAGAGAATGCAAGTTTGATTCCTAGCATCCACATCTGCTCACAACTGCCAGCTCCAGGGGATCTAATGTCTCTGGCTTTCTCCCTCAGCTGCACTCACCAGCACATACCCCCACAATTTAAAATAATACAGTAAGTTCTTTAAAGGCTCTTCATTAGACATTTTTATGTGACTTTTTTAATATTCAAAGAAGAAAACTTTACGGTGTCAACAGTAAGAACAGAAACATGTCATTGTCATATGCGAATTACCAGTAAGGGCTCAATGAGTTTTTGTGACCATTTCAAAGGGTGGCCAGAACTCTGACATCTGAAAAGCAACCACCTGCCCACCTCTACTTAAAATTGAGAGAATCATGTTTGACTTGTGAATTTTGCTGTTTGGATTTTAGATTTTTGGGGCAGGGGTAGGGTCTCTATGTAACTTGGGATGGGCTTCAAATTACAACCCTCCTGCCTCAGCTTCCTGAGTTGTAGGCCACACATGTGCCATAACACTCAGCTTAATATAAGAACTAATTAAGCTCATTTTTAGGAAAAACGTGGGATTTCAATAACCATAGCGTATACTAGAACCTTTCACTAGCTGCTCCACTAACCTTTTCTGTAGCCAGCCGCTGGTGCTTAAAGAATGGTCGGTGCCAAGCTACATTTAAACACTGAATGAAAATGCAAACAAGAGAACACGCCCTGTAAAACCCTGTTCAAGCATCGCTCCTCTAGTCGCTGACGGTGTTCACTTTTCGGATGATGTTTTAATTTTAACATCAGGAAAATCTGGGATCCACAGCTGTAGAAGCACAGAGCAGGAACCCTTAAAGGACCGGAGCTCTGGAAACCCCAGCGCAGCCCTAACCACGCAGTTCCGAGCGGCTGCGGTTACAGCAGGGTGCTCGGGCGAGGAAGCAGGAGGAAACACCCCGCAAGAAACCCGCACACCCCACGGCCAACTCACCATGGTAAGGAGCCGTACAGCTCCTGCCGGAAGACGCTCTGAGAAGTCGCATTTCCCAAGCGGAAGAGGCGGGCCTTTAGGGTCCGATTGGTTGCAGGGAGGGCGGGGGCGGAACTGCACATGTGCCCAAGGTCACCGTTCTTCCGGCTACCCAGGCCTGAGAAGTGGGCGGATTACCGCTGCTCTGGGCGGGGCTGTTCGCTTTAGTACATTAATACTTCTGTTTTACAAATGAAAAAGCTGGGGACGTTTAGGACTGTCACAGTAAGGGAGGGCATGTCTCGGTGAGTTCAAGGCCAGGCTCCTCGACGTAGACTTATCCTATATTAAAATACAAATATCACATTCCCAACTCGGTTTCATTAAAAACAACGTCGCAGAGAACGCGTGACTTAAGAACACTCGGATTTGAGTTAAATCACAGGAACCTCCGCCATAATGGTGGCCACACCTGTTTGATCTCGGCACTTAGGAAGCAGAGGCAGGTGTGTCAATCCTTAATGACCCTATTTCAAAACCCAAGGTGGACCTCAACCTTAAGTATGAGGTTGTCCTCTGGCCTCCACGTGCACTTTATTGGTGCACCTCACCGGTCAGGGTGCGGCATTGCCCGCTTGTATTCTAACGCTGGAGACTGGGGCAGGAAGAATGCTTTACACAGCAACACCCTGTCTCGAAACCCTAAAAAGAAAACTATACTAAGCCAAAACAAACAAACAAACAAAAACACACTCCATATTGACTCCGGGCATCCATGTGGCTACTGCAGATTAAGAGGATCTGACACTACCACCAGGTAGTAAAGCCCTTGTGTGTGACCGGTGACACACAAAGGTTCAATTGCCTAAACTGGGTGAAAATATGCAACCCTATAGATTTGGTAACTGAGGTAGGAATATTATGTCCAAGCATACTTGGGCTTTAAAATAGACCACTGTCAGCCTCCCCAGTTAGTGAGATCATTTCAAACTTAAAGGAAAAAAAAAAGTAGGCACTATACCGTATGGCCTCCACTGCTTTCCATGTGGCGTCCGTTTTGGGAGGCTGTGTCAGGACACTGAAGTCAAACCACATTTCACTACCAAAGATACCAAAAGGACATAACAGTAATGGAGGGTTGCTTGGGAAGAACAATTCATTGAGGGAGTAGGGATGAGATGAGACAAGGGCTAAAATGTACTATATACTACCAAACTGCCCAAGAATAAAGTATTTTTAAAAATCTGAAACATACCTTAAGTCTTATCTGTTTCACAAGCTAGTGTGGAACTCAGAATATCTGATTTTGAATTTAACATACACTGGTTTATTCTCTAGCACAGTTTTAAATCTCTATAGTTTCTTATACTGTATAGTAATGTTATAGCAGTTTATAAAGATTGTATTTGTAGACCTCATTTTTAGGCACTGATCTTAGTGCAGTTGTATTCTAGTAAGAGACACATGCAAGCCGAAAAAAATTATCTGTGGGTAGTATAATGTCAAGAGTAAGGTGCTAAGGTATGGTGGATCACACCTTTAGTCCTAGTAGCTAGAGAGAGGTAGAGGTAGAGGCAAGCAGAGCTCTGTGAGATCCAGGCCAGCCAGAACTTCACAGTGATATCCCTGTCTTTTAAAAAGGAGGGTAGGGTGAGTTAATGTTATACATATTGATTGACTAAGTAGCTAATTCATAAGTGGTCAGAAAAGTTTTTTTTTTTTTTTTTTAATATTGTGTGTCTCCAAGTGTCTGCAAAGTCCAGAAGAGGGCATTAGAGTGCCTTGGAGCTGAAGTTAAAAGGCTTTTGAAAATCACCAACTAGGGTACTGGGATTCAAGCTCAGTCCTTAGAACTGAGCAGGAAGCTCTCTTAACCACTGAGCCATCTCCAGCCCCTCAGAAAAGCTGCTTCAAGGTGTGATAAATACTCTTGAAAATTATTGTTTTCCAGGCAGAATAAGCTAAAGCAAATATCTCATTGAAAGGGTGTATTTCAAGCTAGGTGGTAGTTACCACGTCCCTTCAATCCCAGCACTTGGGAGGCAAAGGCAGGAGGATTTCTGAGTTTGAGGCAAGCTTGCTTTACAAGATTTCCAAGGATAGCAAGAGTTCCAGAATAGCCAGGGCTATTTTGAAACCCTGTCACAAAAACAAACAAATAAACAAACAAAAACTCCAAAACAACAACAAAGGAGGGCTGGAGAGCTGGCTCAGTGGTTAGAGCACTGATTGCTCTTCCAGAGATCCTGAGTTCAAATCCCAGCAACCACATGGTGGCTGGGATCCAATGCCTTCTTCTGTGGTGTCTGAAGACAGCTACAGTGCACTGATATAAATAAATAAATATTTTAAAAAGGAAACAAAACACTCAACAAAAGCGAAATTACAAAACATGTATTTCAAGATTTAAAATGTGGCATCATATAACATGTTAAAATCTGGATCATAGGGGTTTGCAACCCTATAGGAAGAACAATATCAACCAACCAACCTCCCCCCCCCCCCAGCTTCTGGGGACTAAAACACCAACAGTGAGTACATATGGTGGGATCCATGGCTCCAGCTGCATATTTAGCAGAGGATCAATAGGAGAAACCCTTGGTCTTGTGAATGCTCATTTCCCCAATGCAGGGAGTGTTGAGGTTGGAGTGGGAGGGAGTGGGAGCATCTTCCTAGAAGCAGGGGGAGTGGGGGATAACATTTGAAATGTAAATACATAAAATAGCCAACTTAAAAAAAAACATAAAGGATGAAGGGTGGTGCAAAAAAGATGGTCTGAACTTTGTAGGCTCTGGGAAGCCAGCAGAGGAAAGCAGCAATAGCCAAGTCCTTTAGGGGTGAATGCTGCGTGGAATACATCCCAGTTGATGTTAGTCTACTGTAGTACCTAGTAGGTTTTGTCTATTTTTTATCATAACTCAGTGTTTGGTAAACAATGATATCAACACATAGGCAGCTCAAAAAAAAAAAAAAAAAAAAACCTGGATCATGACTTTACCAGAATGTGTACAGATTGATTTACACAACTGTAATGTCTAAGATCAGTGGCAAACTATTTTGAGTTATGGCCCATTTAAATTAATCTTTTTAAATGAGATCATGTCTTAGGTAGCCCAGGCTGGACTGAAGTCACTATGCTTGTGATTACAAGAAAAATACAAGCACAGCCTAATTTTTCAAAGGCATGCTCTACAGGAAGTGTGGAAGAAACACTACCCTAAGCAAATCCTAGGGCCTGTTAAGTCCTCTTAAGACTGAAATCCAGTATTGAAAAATAGAGTTTTCCCCACAATTCTATCTTACGGTCCTGATTCTTGACTGACTGCCCATTCTTAAATAGCCCATCACTGCAGATGACCCCTTCAAGGCACCTGGTCTGACACCGGACTCTAGATTACCACAGGAATAATGATTTCAACCCCAACAGCCCTAGACTGTTATTTTTAGGTCTTGCTTTTTTTTTTTTTTTAAGATTTATTACATATAAGTACACTGTAGCTGTCCTCAGACATACCAGAAAAAGGCATCAGATCTCATTACAGATAGTTGTCAGCCACCATGTGGGTGCTGAGTTTGTAATTTCTATTTCTCTGCTGAAAATTAGGATCTGTTATCCCCTTTTCTACAAATTAATTAACATCCCCAACTATTTTCCCTGAAAAAAAAAGGGGGGGGCGATATGTAAATCTTTCCACATATTTTGATTATAAGTTACATTACTTTGGAAACTTACATATTATACTGTGAATTTGACTTGGGTACTATTGTGAAAACTCTCAATTCTGTTTTCTTCTAAAGAATACTGTATCTATTCTGGATTTAAACTACTTAAAAGATAACCAAGACACTGTGAAATTATTTGTCAGAGTTTCTGTTCATTTTCTTTTTTTTTAAAATGATTTTTACATTTTTAAAGGTTTATTTATTTATTATATATAGCTGTCTTCAGACATGCCAGAAGAGGGCATCAGATCTCATTACAGATGGTTGTAAGCCACCATATGGTTGCTGGGATTTGAACTCAGGACCTTTGGAAGAGCAGTCGGTGCTCTTAACCACTGAGCCATCTCTCCAACCCTCTGTCCACTTTCAATTTAAAAACCATACCCTCAAATGGCAGGTTTTTGTGCATTCTTTGCTCTCCTTAATTTTTTCTTTGGTTTGGATTTTGAGACAGGTCTACTGCATAACCCTCCTTGGCTGGCTTGGAACTGTCAGTCAGTCATTCTCCCAGAGTCACCCAAAACCATCCAAACACAGGTATTTGTAACAGTAGCCAATCTATGGATATGCCATAGCTATGAAAATGGTCTATGGGTGGGGTCAGCACAGCCTGAGGGGCTGGATTAAAGGGTCCCAGTATCTTAAGTGTGAGAACCATTCTGTGTGGAACAAGCGGACCTCAGAAGTCAAGAGCCTGCCCACTTTGCCCCTAGGGTGAAGGACTTAACAGTCACTCACCATCACCACAGGCTGTCTGTTTTGTGAGACAGGGTCTAAGTAGCTGAGGCTGGACTGGAGATTATGTGACACAGATTGCCTTGAACTTGAAGTCCTCATTAGCCACAGTAGGGCTGGAGTACAGGAATGCTCCTTCAGTCAGCCCTTTAGACCTGGCCATCTGCTGGGTTCCTCTGAATTTCCTGCTAGACAGAACATTTTGGAAGTACAAGGATTTGAAAGGACTCTGCAGATGACAGAGACCAACTTTTATCTAATACCTTTACACGCTTTCCCTCCTCAGGTCCAGGGGTTTCAGAAGCCTGATAAACCTCTTCTGAACCTGTCAGCTCCACTCTGCTTGAATTTCATTTCCAAATGAACTACACAAGCTGGAAATAGACTAGACAAGAGCTCTACAAACAGGAGTTTATGTCCTTTATAACTGGTCTGGGTTGCTATCCAGAGCCTTCTAGTCACTGCTTTGCATATTCTGCTCGAGTTTATTGGCACAAGAGTTAAAAAAAACTCCATGAAATCACCACCCCTGAAAAACCAAAAATTCAAACCATAAAAATTAAGGCAAAACAAAGTTTGTCATTTATTTACAACAAAATTAATTACGATAGAACCCACTTTATATAGCTGTATGTACCCTTAAGTCATTTGTTTTGCAGAAGAAAAAGTGAGACAGACATTAAAAGGAAAATCTGACTTAAGAAAACGAAAAGCAAACTGTTAAGTAGTCCATTCATTCCATCAAAGAATTAGCTTTTGTATGATATATAACAATTTTACAGTATGAACAAAGAATGCCACATATATTTAACTTAAAATTCTGTTTGCTGTTAAAAACAAAAAAGACAAAAGTAAATTCAACGGGTATCTAGTCTCAGAAAAGCTTTGTAGCCCTAGGAGATTTGGGAAGATTGTATTGAGCCTTTCCTTTGGCTCAGTTAGGTGATCAATAATTCACCGAGCTTACAAGGACTCTGTCACGTTAACACGAAGAACTACCAAACCTTATTACTGAAACATTATCTTGAACAGTAAACAGAGCTCAACACAAAATCTAAAATTAATATTAATCAGTCTAATGTTAATTTGGAAAACCCCAGCAACCTGTACCTGGTGTGGGTGCACACCAGTGTTCCCGGTGCTGGCGAGACGCAGACATGAAGATCAGTTTATGGCAGGTATAGGCCACCCACTGAGTTCTAGGTGGGCTCCATGAAACCCTATCTTAAAAGACAATAACAAAATGGCCTATAGTATATCTGGGTCATTCAGCATCACAGAACTTCTCTAACAGTAGCTGAACCACCATCCTGATGAACAAAGGCATTTCTCTACACTGACCATCACACAGTAATACCTGACTCAGAATTTTATAACTTCATTTTGTATCTTTTACACATTTAAATTTTGTTACTTCCTAAAACCTGTCCAGAAAGAATCATGAATTAACCATGATTTTAAAGGCTCTTATTTAAAAGCTGAGCTGAAGCCCATCTTAATACATAAATAGTGAGGATGATAAGAGTCCCTCCTAATGAAAATGCAGTGCGGTTTTCAAGCGTTATTGAGTATTTTGGGTTAGGACTGCTGCGGTTCCTCTCACCGTCATCACAGGGCAATAGCATCAGTATTTATAACTGACGTTTGAGAACTAAAACACACTGCCCAGAACAAAACTCATGCACAGCTTTGGTTTCAATTTGTTTTCCTATTGATCGAAACTTCATTTTCATGATCCAGGGATGTCTAAAATCATGATTAAGAGATGTGATTTTAAAATAGCATATGATTCTAAGAAATAATGCATCTTCTATGTTTAAGTAATAAATCTTTAACAAGAGCAAGGGTAAAATTGATGATGTTTGTCTTTATCATAAAAATTTTATCTGAGGGGAAAGGGCAAGTGTTTAGGTATGTTTCCTCAAACATGTTTCTTACATGAAAAGTTGGTGTTACTATCACAAAATTATTCTTTCTACCCATTAAATTTACATAGAATCATCGTTTAAGCACCAAAGAAAATTCTGTAAACAAACTTTTAACCAGTAAACTAATGGCAAACATCTATTTGCCTTTATACAATTCTTAAAAGGCCTCACATGAGCCTCTACTTCCTGTAATGCATTTTTATAATAAAAGTCCAGCCGTATTTACTATACAAACAACAAAGAATTACTATACATTTTACAGAAACAAAAGGTGTATCAACAGACTAGCACTTTTTAGTTACAGAGTAAGCACAAGAGACCTATAAAATATATGCCCTGTAGAAAAATTCAGTATTTTAAGTTTTATGGAAGGGACAGTAATTAGTAAAAGGTGGTAATGCCACTGGCATTTAGTTGTCTGTAAACAGTAAGAAAGTGTAAGTAATAAACTAGAAACGTCTTACTTCCTAATATGTCCCTTCTCACACCTGTGCCTCAATTTATGTTAAAACTGGCTCTTTAAAATATTAGAATAACTTTAACAAAAACGGAGTTCCAGATGGAGTAAGTTAAGTCTCCAGTGGACTTCTGACATATTAGAAAGAAATACCGCAGGGCACACGAAGACTGATATACATGTTACATAGACAGAGGGGCTCAGACTTCCAAACCTCGGCTGTGCAAGATTCTCTCTGTTGCTATTAAACCAATTTCTAAACTGTTTGGCAGCAAGGCAATAAAACAGAAAAACAAAATGTAGAAAGAACACATAAAGTGTTTACTATCTGTATATCTAGGTGGAAAAGCCTCAGCACAGCTCCCTTACTGCAGATGGGAAGATTTCCATTTGGCACACTGGAGCTGGTAAGAAAGCAGGAAAGCGCTCAGACGCTTGGTATTCATGGGGTGCAAAAGGACAGCAGCAAAGGAAACCAGAAAATGGACTGTTGCAAGGAAAACACTAGGAGACAGAAAACAGAAGGCTCTTTCTGTGTCTTCTACCATCCACTGTCTCTGGAATACTTTCATCTGAACGCAATATACAAACTATTATTTACATAATGATTATTATCAGTAATAAACCAGAATTTGTTTCTGCTGTGCTCTAAGTGCCCACTGAGAAAGCCATCACCATCACCCAAGAAGGCCTTAAACAAAAATTCCATTCATATTGCATATTTTATTTAGGTTTGTCTTCTTGTTCCTCTTCAAGTTTGGTGCACAAAAATGAAAACTCTACAAAGTCCTGTAAACGATGTCTAGGTGCCTGTAGCTGAAGCTCTTGCTTCTTGTTAAGTACAGTGTTCTGTGGGCTTGCAAAGGCCTTCATTCCTTTAAACAGTGGTGTCTCCAAAGTCCTTGTTCCAGCGTATGTATGCTTCTAAGGTCTGAGGACTCACACTGCGTTTTATCTTTTTTAAGGATTCCGTGAAGTCAGATAATCGGATATTTCTCATCTAGATTAAAAAAAAAAAAAGACACAGAAATGAAGAATACATACACAGTGGACAATGATTAGAAGTTTGTTAATTTTAGATACAGACTTACTCTTAGAAAATCATGCTAATCATTTAAATGTATTTTTATATTGCTGCTATACAAGATATCTTACAAAAATGCACACCACTGTACTCTTATTACTTGTATTTAGCTTCATAGATATTAACAATTCAAAATAGTTTTCCCTCACTTAAAAAATGCATTAGAGAAAAATCTGATAAAATACAATGGAAAAATGACTTAATTCTAGCACCAGGAAGTGTAACTGCTGGTTTGAGTAAGAGCAGTCTCTATAGGCTCCTACATTTGGATGCTTGGTCTGGAGCTGGTGGGGTTGAGAAGGGTGAAGAGAGGCGGCCTTGTTGGAGGAGCAAGCTCTCAGCTACTGCTTCAGTAGCATGCTTACATGCCTGCTGCCATCCTGGTCAATAAAAAGGCAACTAAGACAGCAACCAAAACTTACTTTACTTCTAGTTTTTCTCTCCAGATTTCCTAAGATTGCATACTGGTCACCTTCTACTTACCATGATCACATCTGCTAAATTAGTGCTAGATTTGTCATGAAGGAAAAGGGTTGGTAACAATAAACATGAGACTTTAACAGCATGTCAGATGCTTGCCTGTGCAACTAACTTCCTACTGTTTACATTGTGAAGGCCAAACACAAGGCCTTATAAATGCTAGGCAGGCATTCTATCACTGAATTATATATCCCAGCAACATACAAGTATCCTTTAACAAATTAAAACAAGCTTCTGGTAACTTTTTATTCAGTACGTACATATCTTGATGAGAGAAAAATGTCTGCATTTTTAAACTATTACCAAAAAACCATCATAACTGATTTTATAGGCCTTTTATTTTGAAATGAAATAAAGTTAAAGTTCTGTTGTTTCTAATTAACACACTACAAAAAAATTATGAGTTTTATGGGATTCAAATGAAAGCAAAGTAATCATGAAATAGCATATACCTCACTGGCAGACATGTTCTTCACTTGCTCTGGTTTCAGTTCTGTAAAACATAAGTCAGATACTTTAAAAAAAAAAACACTTTGAAGCTGAAGTTTCTTATCAGCAAATGTAAGTACAACGATCTAATTGTATCTGTGTAATACATATCCTTGAAGTCAAGAGATATTCACATAGAGAACACATAAAACTTACAAATGCTTAAAAAGAATATTACTCTGGCCAGGGAGTGGTGGCACACACTTTTAATCCCGGCGCTTTGTAAGAAGAGGCAGGCAGGGCTGGAAAAACGGCTCAGCAGTTTTGCGCACTAACTGCTCTTCCAGAGGTCCTGAGTTCAAATCCCAGCAACCACATGGTGGCTCTCAACCATCTGTAATGAGATCTAATGCCCTCTTCTGGTGTGTCTGAAGACAGCTACAGTAATTACATATAATAAATAAATCTTAAAAAAAAAAAAAGAAAAAAAAAAAAAAAAAAGAAGAGGCAGGCAGATCTCTTGAGTTCTGAGTTCAAAGGCAGCCTGGTCTACAGAGTACGTTTCCAGACAACCAGGCTACACACAGAAACCCTGTCTTGTAAAACCAATAAAAATAAAAACAAAAGAACACTACTGTGTCTTAGGAATAAGTGTAGGCATCCAATTTCTTGCATCTGCCCAAACAACAGTTTACAACTTGAAATAGAACTAAAAAGAATACAACATGCTGGTTATAAAAGATTATTTAAATTAATTTATTCTGTGTATGTGTGTTTTGTTTTGTATGTCTTTGCACCATGTGCACACCTGGTATATGTGGAGACCAGTTATAGCTGGTTTTGAATTGTCATGTGAATACTGGGTCTTCTTCAGTACTGAGTCACCTCTCCAGTTACTAGATTTCTTTTTTATTCAGAAGTTTCTGTTTTCTACATAACTATACTTTTCTAATTACTAAATTTCTGTAAGATACAAATGGGGCTGAGGCTGGAGCTCAGCAGATTATCCCAGCATGTGAGGCCCTCAATCCCTAGCATTGCCATGAGAAACAGACTAACACACCCACTTTTCCTCAGTCTCTTGCTCCTACATTACTACCAGGAATTGATACTTTGCTGGTGGTGTGTGTATTTAATCCTAGCACTCAGGAGGCAGAGGCATGCAGATCTTTGTGGTTTGAGGTCAGCTTGTTTTACAGAGGGAGTTCCAGGATAGCCAGAGCTACACAGAGAAACCCTGTCTCAAACAAACAAACAAACAAACAACACTTCAGAGAAGATGATTACAAATTTCTTTTCTCTTAAACATTTACATATGTACACACACATTTGTGTGTGTGTGTGTGTGTGTGTGTGTGTGTGTATGTAGGTGTATGGCACATGTGTAAAGGAGTAAACAGGCCAGCAACATTGCTGACCACCCAGTGCAGGTACTGAGAACCCAACCTGAGTCCTCTGTGAGAGTAGCAAGTGCCCTTAATTGTATCTCTCCAGCCCCTCATTCCTATTTTATTATTTTATGTGTTGTGGGTGTTTGCATACATGTTTGTCTGTACCATGTACATGCCTGGTGCCTGCAGAGGCCAGAAGGAATCAGACCCTATGCATGTGGAGTTACAGATGTTTGAGAGCTACCATATGGGTGTTGGAAATTGGACCTGAATCCTACAGAAGAGCAACAAGTACTCTTAACCACTGAGCCATCCCTCCAGCCTCTGTTCTCCATGTAGAGAGAAACAAGTAACAAACTCAGTAACCCAAATCCAATCAGTTACCATCTCCCTGGAGAATCTCTGCTTGTGTCACCAATCAGTAATGAAGGAACACCAGGGGATCGCATTATTTTCTGCCATCCACTGTATGTACACCCTCCAACACTTGTTGAGAAGCTGATTGGGCCTAGCCCTTTGGATGACTGCATCTAGGAGGTGGAGGTATCTCCACTGTGTTAGTTTCCAGCCTGCACGTTTCAGCATCTTACTCCTGAGAGACTGAAAGAATGTGCTGAGGTAAGACTGGTCCCTCAGTTTGTTTTCTTAGGATGTGGGGGTGGGGTTCTCACTTTGAGGATCTTCCACCCAATAGGGGCTTGTCTTTGGGAGGTTGAGAGGTATCTCTTACACAAGCGCTGGACTCCTGACAGGGACTGGGAATCAGTGTAGGACCAAGACGTGGGCTAGGTAACGTATCTTTCCTATCACATTTGTCTATATATATTATGTTTTTGGGGTTTTGTTGTCTTTTTGAGACTGAGTTTCTCTGTGTATATTGGCTGTCCTGAAATACATTTGTAGACTAGGCTGGCCTCAAATTTGGAAATCCACCTGCTTCGCTGCCTGAGTGCTGATATTAAAGGTGTACACCACTGCCGCCTGGCTATATATACTCTTAACTTCAGTGTTCTTATGTGTAACAACTTTCTTTGCCATTGATTGCTCCCTCAGATTCCACACAGCCAGCTTCTGTTTTTCCATTTGTTCTTAACATGAAGTTTTGGTATGTATTTGTGAGCCATCATACATGTGTGGATGCCAACTGTGCACACAGATCGTCTGTATAGGGATGTCTGGTGTCATCTTTTACTGCTTTTTGCCTTATTCCTTAAAGACAAGACCTTGGGCCTGGAGAGGTAACAGCACTTGCGTCACAATCCTGAAGTCTGAAGGTCAGATCCCAGCACCGTGTGCTCCAAGGAAGCTGGCCACAGAGACCGTCAAGGGTTTGCAAACTTCTAAAAGCCTTGTCACAAAACTTAGTTCAGAGAGACATGCTGCCTCAAATTAACAGGCAGGAAATGATAGACCAGGATGCCTCTTCTGGCCTCCTTGCTTGTACAAAAGCATGAATATACAAACAAACACACAGACACACAGACACACACAGTTAAGTAAATACACAAAACAACAGCAACACAAAACAAGCTACCTCACTGACCCAGAACTCACTATTTGGCTAAAGTAGCTGGCTAGCTAACCTCTGGGAAATGTTCCCCAGCATTTTTACATGTGCATGTTGGAGACTCAAACGCAGGAGGATTTTATTTTTGCACAGCAAGAGTTCTTTCTAACCTGAGTCATCTTTTAGCCCTTCCTTTGCTGTTGCTGTTGACTGGTTGCAGTACTGGGGACTGAACCAGGCTTTGGGCGTGCGAGGCAATGCCCAGTCACTGCACTGTGCCCTAGTGCTCCCCTTTTACACTACAGCAAGCCTCCGGGTTGGCCTTGCTCTTGTTACTCTCTTATGTCAGCTTCCTAAATAGCTGGCGGAACAAGCCTGGGCCACCGTGCCTACCTATTAGCAGGTTTTTAGAACTTCAGAATACTAAGTCTAAAAAGCTTCAAGTTTCTGTTTCAAAGTCCTTTTGTTCCGATTTAATGTATGGGTGTTTTGCCTATGTGTATATGTCTGTTTACCAAATAAGTGCTTGGTGCCTGCAGAGGCAGAGCATGCTGGATCCCTAAAATTGCAGTATCAGATGTTGAGCTGAAATGTGGGTTCTGGGACTTGAACTCTACCCTCTCAAGAGAACCCGTCTTCTCAGGAAAAAGTAGCCATCTCTCTAGTCCTCCTCTTTTCTCCCCTTTTTAAGACATACTCTTACTATGTAGTCCTAGAACTCTCTATGTAGATCAGGCTGATCTTGAACTCACAGAAATTTGCCCTGCCTCCCTAGTACCAAGATTAAAGGCACATGCCACCATGCCTAGCTGTAAATCTTTTAAACTATCACCTTGTAACTCTAGTTAAATAAACATGTATTATTATTTTACTTGATAACCCATGTCAATAGTAAGAGACACAAAATATATACATATAAATACTATATATGCTATGTGTCTTAGATTTGTCAAAATTAGTAAAACAGCATACTGGCACATGTCGACAATCCTAGCACTTGATAGGCAGGTAGATCTCTACAAGTTTGAGGCCAATCTGCACCACATTGTGAGTTAATGAATATAAACTAAATAGACAGACTCTGTTTCAAAAAAACAAAAACCATTGTTTTCTTTTATACAATATGCACCAAACATGGATGGAATTTTGGTAATTGCTGCTGCATTCATTTAGTCTAATTCAGATGGGGAAAACTCAACCATTTGGGTACTAGCCTTTTCATTTAAAGTCTGTTTCAATCAAAACAACCCTGAGATTCCACCTCACACCAGTCAGAATGGCTAAGATCAAAAACTCAGTTGACAGCAGATGCTGGCAAGGATGTGGAGAAAGAGGAACACTCCTCCACTGTTGGTGGGGTTGTAAGCTGTTACAACCACTCTGGAAATCAGTCTGGTGGTTCCTCAATAAATTGGACATAGTACTACCTGAAGATCTAGTTATTCCACTTCTGGGCATATACCCCAAACATGCTCCAATATACAATAAGGACACATGCTCTACCATGTTCATAGCAGTCATTTATAATAGCCAGAAACTGGAAAGAACCCAGATGTTCTTCAGTAGATGAATGGATACAGAAATTGTGGTATATTTACAGAATGGAGTACTACTCAGCTATTAGAAACAATGACTTTATGAAATTCCTAGGCAAATGGATGCATCTAGAGAATATCATCCTGAGTGAGGTAACTCAGTCATAAAAGAACAGACCTAATATGCAGTCACTGATAATTGGATACTAGCCCCAGAAAGCTCTGAACACTCAAGAAACAACTCACAGACCATATGAAGCTCAACTCACAGACCATATGAAGCTCAAAAAAAGAAAAAAAAAAAAAAAAAAAGAAAGGCCAAAAAGTGAAAGCCTCAGTCCTTCTTAGGGAAAAAAAAAGTGTATTGTACCCTCTCAGAGTGTGGCTCACCTAGACCTTAAATCATTAATAATTCAAGAGCTAAGAATATAGCCTTGTGGCAATTCTTGGTATTTAAAAACACTGGGGGCTGGAGAGATCGCTCAGAGGTTAAGAGCACTGACTGCTCTTCCAAAGGTCCTGAGTTCAATTCCCAGCAACCACATGGTGGCTCACAACCATCTGTAATGGGATCTGATGCCCTCTTCTGGTTTGTCTCAAGACAGGAACAATGTACTCACATACATAAATAAATATTTAAAAAATGCTTCAAATATTTAAAAATAAATAAATAAAAATAAAAAATCATTATGTTTAATCTTTACACACCAAGAAAACTTTGACTATTTCCCTGTTACGTTTTGTTTTACATGTACTTTATGTTCATTATAACTAGTAAGATTTCAATGCATACTATCAAACCTTTTTAAAAAAATCAAGTAATGACAAAAAATATTCATATAATTTTATGCGAAAATGCTTTTAAAAACCTGTACATGTATCTGTTTTTTAAAAATAAAGTTAAAAAAATAAAGAGTACAAACCTCAAAAACAAAACAAACAAACAAACAAACAAACAAACAAACAAAAAAGACTGTTCAAGTCTGTTTGCTCTGATTGTTAGTTTGTAGACCCATGAGATGTACTTATACACCAGGTAGTAAGGCTACCTGAGGTTACTATCACTGTTTTCAAGGCTTGATGAGAGGTCTACAGCAATTCTTTAATCTAAAGATTACTATGTAAACTCCCAAAAGAGATCAGTGTACAACTCAGGGTTTGGAGGAATGTTAAAAAATTTTAGAAAGGAAGAAAAGGTTTTACAAAAGAGGCAGGGTGGAACGCTCATGAGAACATTCTTACACGTTCTGCAGATTGGTTTACATTTTAATGACTTATTGTAATTATAATCACTGTATAAGGGTGTGGGTCGAGAGGGTGTAGTTCAGTCGAGTGCAGATGTCCCAGAGCTAGGGGAATTATACCCGCTGGAGCTGGAGTTACAGTGGGTGTGAGTTGCCCGACACTGGGGCTGAGAATGAACTCAGGTTCTCTTAATAGCTGACTCACCTAGCAACCTTGTTTTATGATTTTAAAGACTGTTAATAAAGATGAAAAACATGCAACAGAGAACATTTGTTTTCTAGAAAACCTAAACTATTTACTTTGATATCTTTCACAAAAAATATCTTCTGACCTGTGGTCTAGACACTATTTTGTATCAAGCTTTTCAGTGATACAACTTGACTTTTTTTAATGATATTTTTTTACGTGCACTGGTATTTGGCCTGCATGTATGTCTGTGTCAGATCCCCTAGAACTGGTGTTACAGACAGCTGTGAGCTGCCATGAGCGTGCTGACAACTGAACCCAAATCCTTAAGAAGAATACCCAGTGCTCCCAACTGCTGAGCCATCTCTCCAGCTCCAAATTTACTTCTAGAATACTGATGATGACTTAGCAGTCAAGGAGTTCAATTCCTAGCAACCACATGCCAGCTCATAATTGGCGGTAATTCAGTTCTAGAGTATCTGAGTCTGTCTTATGATCTCTGTGGGCACTGCATGTATATGGTGCACATATATATAAGAAGGCAAAATTCTCATACACATAAAACAAACAAGATGTATAACTATCTCTGAAGACACTAAACATAACGTAGTCCATTCAAAACTCTAGTGTTTCAAATGGCTTCACCTCACCTCGGATCGGACCCAGTGCTGCGTCCTTCGCCAAGGCTGTCAGATCACTTCCAGAGTATCCATCAGTCATTCTGCAGAGTGGACACAAGAGAGAACACATTACCTTCTCTGCAGATTAAAACTTCTCTTCAATCCCACACTTCAAAAAGTATAGGCAGAAGGATCACAAGCCTGAGGCCAACCTAAGGATAGAAAAACATATGTATTTAGCATAGAAGATAGTTGTACAGAGGAGGCCCACGGAGTAGGATGCCTCAGCAGATATGGTAGCCAACAGATGCTCCCTTTTATGGACATCTAAGAATAATGATGAGGATGATTATTATTTATGTTTTTCAAGACAGTTTCTCTGTGTAGCTTTGGGTGTCCTGGAATCAACTCTGTAGACCAGGCTGGCCTCAAACTCAAGATATCCAAGATATATCAACCAATTCAAGTCTCCTGGGTGTGTTGGGATTAAAGGCGAATACTGTCACTGCCAGGCAAGAACTAGGTATTTTTATGAAATTACTACTCAACTACATATGTTTTGAGTTTTTGTAATGGTATGGGTGTTTGCTTGCATATATATGCAAGAATGTATATATACCACATGCATGAAGGATGCCAGAAGAGGGCATCAGATCCCCTAGGACTGGGATATAGATAGTTATGGCTACCGTCTGGGTACTGGGAATCAAACCCAGGTTCTCTGAAGAGAAAGATTCCCTTTAAAATCTGAAGAGGAGTTTCCTTAAGAGGGAACGACAGAGAAAAGGCCTGCGTCAGGGGACAGTCATGCAAAGATCCTGCATGGAGTCTCCTCAGACATGTCTAAAACAAAGGCTATATCTCACTTTTTACTAAGTCTTGAGGGGGTCATGGGAAGTTTAACATCACATGATTTAGTTCAGCTAAGCATATATGATGAAGAACATGAAGAGTCAGCTATTGGGAAGAGCTGTTAGGTCACAACAGAGACAGCGTCTAACTCTTCTTTCTCAGGGAAAGCTGCAGGTAGGTCTCCCGGTACTTTTAGGCTGTAGAAATTCTAAGAGTGATCACTGTCCTAAAAGCCTGGGCTCTAATCCACAAACTAATTCTCACCTTGCTTTGTTATAAAAGCATCTTTTAACTTTCTGTTTGTTTGGCCTCCACGTGTGTCTGCACCAGTTGCATGCCTGCTGCCCATAGAGGGTAAAAGAGGGCACTGGATTGCCTGGACCTGTAGCTGCAGATAGCTGTGAGCCACCAGTGTGTGCTGAGCATTTCGCCAGCCCCACATAAAAAGTTCTTGATGGAGTCAGAATAGAGACTAATTTCTGGCCTTCACTGCAAGACATTGCAGCAAGAACTGCTCTTCCGATGTCACTGCTGGTTCTGGTTTTGAGATAGGGTCTCCATATGCAGCACATGGTGGCTTTGAAATCATCATTTCCTGCCTCTAGCTCCTGAGTGTTTAGAAAATGGTGTGTACTACCACACTCAGCTTCAACACTGTGTCTAAGAGTATGTTTTCTCACGACAAGCTAAAAGTGACTCCACCTAATATAAAAGAGCAAGTATATATGAATATATCTGTGTTGGTCTCAACTAATGAGGAAATTTTATTTTTAAATTACTTTAATATCATGTATAAACATCATTTATAGAAAGAATATAATATTGTCATTAGCTATGAAGACAGACATTTATTAGGAAGAAAATAAAGAAGTAAAAGATAAGGAAAAGAAGTTTTCTGGTAAGTCAACTGTATACTTCAAATAAGCTTATTTTAACATGTTTTGTTTTGCTTTTTAAGACAGGGTTTCACCATGTAGCCCTGGCTGTCCTGGAACCAGAGCTATAGACCAGGCTAGACTTGAACTCATGGAGATCTGTCTGCTTCTGCCTTCCAGTTGGGATTAAAGGTGGTGTTACCACCGCCATGGTCTATTTATACAACTTTTCATATTAGCTTATTTTAAACAGCACAGAAAGAAAATTCTTTACAAATGAAATAGATGTCGTAAGACAATAAATCAGATAAATGAAACTACTTACCTAGCAAGTTGTGCAAGTTCTTTTTGGGTCAGTGGACTTCCTTGTTTACATAACAGGTTTTTAAGTAAAAGTAGTCTTGTCTGGAAATAATATTAAAGAATTATAAATAAAGCCCAATTTGATAACAGAATTATAAAAACAGATCTGTGTTGTTTACTAAACTAAGAGTTAGCCTAATGTAATAGACTAGAATAGTCTAGTCTAGAATCTTGGAGCAGCTGCTATTACTAGCAAAAATACTAAAGGCCTGAACTAGAAAACTATACATTTTAAGAAGGATGTACTTATTTTTACTTTGTATATATGAGTATTTTGCTCAATGTATGTATACATACTGTATGTGTGTCTTGTGCCCACGGAAGCCAAAGAATGATGTCTGTTTCTCTGAAACTGGAATTGAGGTAGGCTGTGAGCTTGCTTTCTAAGAACCAAGCCCATTTGGCAAGAGGAGCAAGTAATCTTTCCAGCTCCAAGAAACAAAATGTTTTTTAAAAGTTTTTTTTTAAGATTTATTTATTATATATAAGTACACTGTAGCTGTCTTCAGATGCACTAGAAGAAGGCATCAGATCCCATTACAGATGGTTGTGAGCCACCATGTGGTTGCTGGAAATTGAACTCAGGACCTCTGGAAGAGCAGTCAATGCTCTTAACTGCTGAGCCATCTCTCCAGCCCTAAAAAAGGTTTACTGACATGATTTTATATAGCAAAGATCTTATCCACTAGAATTATATAGAATTGTAAAACCATTGCCGTAATTCCCAGCTTTAGAACATTTGCCATCCCTGGAAGTTCCCCCATGCTGTTTGTAATTAATCCCAACTCCTACCTCCTTTCCCATCTAACCACTGATCTGACTGTATTGCTAGAAATCTGTCTCTTTTAAACACTTAATTTAAAAGGAATAAAATCCGGTATGGAGATATGCTCAGTGGTTAAGAGCACTGGCTGCTCTTCCAGAGGATCCAGGTTCTATTCCCAACAACCACATTACAGCTCATAATTATCTGCAATTCTAGCTGCAGAGGATTGGATCTCTTCTTGCCTGTCTGAGGTCCAAGTACACACACGGTATATAGACAGACACACAACAGACAAATATTTATACATAGAGATTTTAAAGAAAAACGAGTAAATAAAATTAAAAAAAATCATACACAACTAGTTGGCACATGCTCACTCACTATACTGTTTTTGAGATGTGTTCATATTACTGGATATAAGATGTATGCCCATGGATTTGTTTCAAACCTAGGACCCTACACATACTGGGAAAATGCTCTATGTCTGAGCTAAATCATACTCATAACCTGGGTATGTCATATTTGTTTATCCATTAAGAGGTTGATGAACTTTGTGTTTTGCATGTTGAAGTTATTAAGACAGCTGCTTTAATATTCTTGAGCATGTCTTCTCCCTATGGGGAAGTGTCCATGTCTCTTGGGATAATGTTCAGGAATTGCTGGATCTTGGATCTTATTTAAGTTTATGGTTACTGGTTGGTTCCCTCCCACCCCCTTCCAGTTTTCAAAATGGTTTCTCTGTATAGCCCTGTCTTGGAACTGATTCTGTAGGCCAGGCTGACCTCAAACTCACAGAGACCTCCTTGTCTGTCCCTTTTAAGTGCTGGGATTAAAAGCATGCACCACCACCACCTGGCACGGTTGTGCTTTTAAGAAATTAACAAGGTTTTAGAGAAAGCTCAGTAGTTAAGATTGTGTACTGCTCTTCCACAGGGCCTAATTCAATTTCAGCACCCACGCAGGTGGCTGAAAATGACCCATTTATCTCAGAAGAGTCAATGCCTCTGGCCTCTGTGGAGCATGAACCACTTACGAGGCACACACTCACAGATACATACATACATAACTAAAAGTTAAAACAAATAAAAGAAATTGACAAGCTTTCTTTTTCTTTAAGATTTATTTTCATCTTATTAGTATGGGTATTTTGCACCCACATGTATGTATGTGTGTATATGTATGCACCACATATATGCACTGCCTCTAGAGACCAGAAGATGTTGAATCTCCAGGAACTGGAGTCACAGCATGAGCCACCAGTGAGTTCAGGGAATTAGACCCTGTTTCTCTGGAAGAACAGCCAGTGAGTATTCTTAACTGTTTGAGTCATCTCTCCAACCCCAACAAACGATTTTCAGAATGTCTACACCACAGAATTAAAAACACAATGCTGTCAGGATGGTACTTATTTTTACTTTAGTAAAAAGTTGAAATATAATTATACATACCTCCTCATTTGGTAACGACACATATACCCGTTTAATAAAACGCCTAAGAGAAATCAAATTAGAAATATAAATTGTAGGTAATTCAGCTCAAATAACAACTAATACGGAAAAAAGTTGTAAGTATAATATATAAGGGAACTAAAACTCCTATTGGTTATTAATATTAAATTTTTTAATATATTTTTAATTTTTTGTGGGTGGAGGATTACCTGCAATTGAACCTATAGCTTCTCGCATGCTAGACAACCCCTTTACTGCTGATTTAATCCCCCAGCAGGCTCTTTTTTCTTTTTCTTTTTTTTTTAACAACTTTATTTTACAAAACAAAGATAAATGTACAGATTTTAAGCATTGTTTGCATAAAATTATACAATACATTTTTGTCAGTACTTTTTTTTCAGATTTTAAAATAATTTTTACATATAACTGTATGAATGTATTTTTTAGTCAGTACTTGATTTTTTTAAGGTTTGATAGTATGCATTGAAAAGTTAATAGTTACAATGAGCATAAAGTACATGTAAAACAAAATGTAACATGGAAATAGTCAAAGTTTTCTTGTTGTATAAAGATTTTTTTGTTTTGTTTTGTTTTGTTTTCTTTATTTCTTGGACTTCATACAGTCTGTGAGTTGTTTCTGGGGCAGTACGAGCCTCTGGGGTTAGCATCCCATTATCAGTGACTGCATATTATGTCTGTTCTTTTGTGACTGGGTTATCTCACTCAGAATGATATTCTCTAGATGCAGCCATTTTCTTAAGAATTTGGTCAAGTCATTGTTTCTGGTGGCTGAGTGGCTCTTTTTTCTTTATCTTCAGGCATATTCTCAAAAAGTTGCCCAGGTTAGCACTGACCTACTCTGAAGTAAAGGCAGGTCTTGAACTTGCCTCAGCCTTTCAAGTACCTTGGATTGTTGGGCTGAATCTCGAGGTTTGGTTGTTATGTTTTTCCAGCTCTCTAGTTAATGCTTAAAAATCTCTAATTAAACAGATGGTTAAATTGAGTCTATAATTTTATATATGTACTTTAATAGTAATGATATTTTAAAACAAACAATATCTGACATAACTGGTAGAATAAGGAGCCTTCTGTTTTACTAAATCATGAAACAACTGAAAAAGAAAGATTTCCAGAAAGGGCTGGAGAGATGGCTCAATGGTTAAGAGCACTGGCTGTTCTTCCAGAGGACCCAGGTTCAATTCCCAGCCCCCACATGGAGGCTCGATACTTCCTGTAATTGTAGTTCCAAAAGTTCCTAGGCCTCTGGCTTCTTGCTTCCTAGGACACAGATAATACATACATACGCATACTTTTAAAATAATAAAAGTAAAGCTTAAAATATATTTGAGTTACACTGTATGCAGTAGGTTTAAATAAAGGCAATTTAAACATAACCCTGATGTAGCCAAGAACTCTCAGCTGTCCAGAGCTGCTCCAGCTGGGTGGCAGTACACAGGGTGAACAGCCACCACATGCTTGGGTGACACCAGGAGAGTCTGGAGGTTGTGGCTTCAACTACACACTGGTCAGATACAATCTGGGCAACATGAGCTTCTATTTCAAAAAGCCAAAGAAAAATAAAATAAAAATTAAGTGAATAAAAGTACTTGGCACCAAGGTTGGTGACCTTAATTTGACCTTCAGCATTCTGTGCTGGAAAGAAGCAGCAGATTCTGGGAAGAATCTTCAATTTCCATATGCAAATTCTCATGCACACGTACTCCCCAACCAAGGTAAAAGTAACTTCAAAAAAACAATGACAGGAAAATGGTACCCATGAAATTTCAATATGATTGCCTAAAACAAGACCTGAGAAATGACACCACCAATTGACATGCAATATGGACCATGCCTAGGCGAAGAGCTAAGGTAGTTAATGCCTGCTGAAAGAGGGAAAAACAACCTTCCTCAGGGACAGTGCCCCCTAATTACTATGCCATGCCATGAAGTCAGCCCTAGACACATGCAACACCAAGTAAACTCAGCAGGTGCTGTGTGTGTAAGAATAAGTAAAGAATAAGAGGCCATGAAAACCAATATGGATTCAAGAGTTCTACTCTATCAAGAGCCAATCACAGAGACAATGAAGTAATGTTATATGTGCCTTGAGTAAACAATTAGGAAATTAATACTGAGTCAAAGATTTTTTCCCCCTGCATGAAGGATTAAGTTTGCTTATATGCACAAGAGTAGAGTGCAGTTCTCATAAATCCTGCTTTGATTAGCTTCCCACAAAGCACACTAAGATGGTAAGGTGTGCTGCCAGGTGGTTGCAGTGGTGGCCTAAGCTTTTCATCTTAACACTTGGGAGGCAGAGGCAGGAGCTCTTGAGTTTGAGGGCAGACTGGTCTACAGAGTGAATTCAGTACAGCCAGGGCACAACAAAGAAACCTTGTCTTGAAGAAGAAGGAAGAGAAGAAGGAGGAGGAGAAGCAGGAAGAAGAGGAGGAAGAGGAAGAGGAAGAGAAGGGAGAAGGAGGAGGAAGAATAAGAAGAAGGAGGAGGAGGAAAAAAAGATAAGGTAATATGAGACTTTAACGTAAATGTAAATTTAATGTAATGTTAATGTAAAGAAATGATTATCTAAATGTAGTCTGTAGACAACAGTTTTAACAACATACTAGACCTGACTTCATTCATTATAGCTGGCAACACCAGGACAGAGAACAATGCATAGAGGAAAATCATTTAGCTAAAGCTGAGTGTGGGATATTAGAGGTGGGTGAGATGAGCTGGGTGTGGAGCACACGCATTTATGCCCAGTACGCAAGAAGCAGAAGCAGGCAGATCTCTGAGTTCCAGGCCAGCCTTGCAAAAATAGATAGATGGGATATGAACAGAAGAATCGAATCTGTCCTTATCTCACTACCTGAGAACAGCTTCATCTAGCTCTTGAGGCCTGTTAGTTGCACCCATTACGAGTACTCTGTCATCTCCAGCAGACTGTACCTGTAAGCCGAAAAAGTTTATCAGTATTTTAGATAAAATAAAAAGGGACATTATACATACATGTATTTATAGTTTGGGTCACTTAATAGGAAAACATACATATTAAAATACTGCCATAGTTTAAAAAATATATATATATATACACATATATTCAAGGGTTAAAGAGATGGGTCAGAGGTTAAGAGCAGTTGTTGCTTTTGCAGAAGACTTGATTCAGTTCCCAGCACCTATCTGGTAGCTCACAGCTTCCTATAACTCCAGTTCCAGGAAAGCTGAGTAAGTTTCTGAGCGCATATGGTGTTCATAAACTCATGCAGACAAACACACAGGCAAAAATAAAAATTTAATACATTTATGTACATGTGTGTACTAATATAAGTATATTAATACTTACACCATCAAATTCTATTAAAAATTCTGTCTTTAGTCGTCTACTAGCATCGTGCTCCCCTTCTCTTCTTTCACACAGCAGACTATCAACTTCATCTACATGAAATACAAAGAAGAGAGTTTAAGATGGATCTAAGTAAATCATTTTAATATTCAACTAGTTTGCTACTTATAGTATTCCTGCTGGGGCCCCGAGAGATGGCTCAGTAGTTAAGAGCAACAGCTGCTCTTCCAAAGGACCAAGTTCAATTCCCAGCACCCACAGCAGCTCACAACTGTTTGTAACTACAGTTCCAGAGAATCTGAGCCCCTCACACATACATACAAGCATGCAGAACACTAATGTACATAAAATAAACACTCAATAATTTAAAAAAAAAACCCTACTGCAGCCATTGTTAAAACACTGTCCTGAACTTTTGGGCATACTTCTCTTACTTTGCAATGTGGAGTTTCATAAATGCTCAACTTAGATGGGAAAATACTTACCTATAAAGATTATAGAAGGTTGAAGTTCTCGAGCCACAGCAAAAAGAGCTCTCACTAACTTCTCTCCTTCTCCCACCTACAAGGTACAATGTATTCTTACACACATAAAATGTAACAGTATTCCAGTTTTATGTTATGATTTAAAATTTAACTTCATGATTTTATGGTATATTACAATGTGCTAGAAAACATACTATTTCCTTTTGCAAACTGAAGTTTAATAGGAACTGTTTCACAAACCTACAGTGTACCACCAGTTCCATTAACGCAAGTTATGAATATCCAGGATAGATCTCGTGTGTGTGTGTGTGTGTGTGTGTGTGTGTGTGTGTGTGTGTGTGGAGTCAGCAGCTAGGCCGGCCAGTAAATCCCAACTTTTTAGGATGGGCTCTCAAACTCAGATCTTCATGCTTATGCAGGAAGAACATTTCTGACTGGGCTACGTCTCCAGCTCTCCCACCCTACAGATATGGCTGCACTCCCTAATTGGACTAAACTCTTCTCTGAATACCACTATAGTTAATGAAAGAAAAAAAATAAAATAAATCTAAGCTGCGATATTAAACAATAAAAAGAAAACAGGAAAACCAGGCATAGTGAACACGCACACCAGGAGACAGATGCAGATAGATCTTTGTTAGTTTAAGGCCAGCCTGGTCTACATAGTGAGCTTCAAAACAGCAGGACAACAAAGATAGACTCTGTCTCAAACAGAGAAAAACAAAAAGCAAAAATAAAATACAGAAAATCTTATGTCATATTTTAATTTGGTGTCAAAGAACAGGGAACATTCAATGTATCCTAAATTCTGTTCTTACACATGAGGTATAATATGTAAGAACACATTATATCTATCTATCTCTAGACAGCCAAATTAGCAAGCTAAAGTAGAAGTGATAATGTTTAATACAGCCTGAATTATGCTGCCCCAAAACACAATGCCCTACCCCTGGTATCTATTGATGAGACTCTGTTTGGAAGTAGCATCCATACATATGGTCAAATTCAGCTGAGATCATTCAAGTGAGCCCACTTTAGTGATAAAACTGTATTTCTTATAACACATGGAAATTTGGAGTCAGAAGAGATCAAAGCGATACATCTGCAAGCCAAGAACTGCCAGACTGTCAGCACACCATCAGAAACTAGGAGAGACCGGTTTACTCCTGTGCTTCCCAAAAGGTATATACTTTGAACTTGAAACTTCCACACACCTAAATATGTATTTCTACATCCCATTTATTTGTGCAATAAATTTCTGGTATTTGATCCAGCCAGTTTTAGTGTCTACCAAACTATGACAGTATTCAACAACATAATTCTAATTTAAAAATAGCTAAAAAGTACATATAAATTTGTACCATTAAGACTGATATTCACTATACATAAAACAACAGTCATAAAAGCCCCAGGAAAAGCAATTTTCTGTGATGGTGTCATTTTATTTAAAGTAATAGCATTTAAGACAGCAATTTAAAAACACAAAAATGCAGTAAAAGAACACTTACATATTTTGAAGTTAAACTTGCAGCACTTATATTGAAAAAGGTCGCATTAGATTCTGCAGCTACTGCTTTAGCCTTCAAGATCAGAAGAGTGAATATATTAGTTCAATATTCTGAGTGTTTAAAAGATGGCTATTATCAGATCATTAAAGTACCACAACAGAGTCTCTAGAAATGAAGGATTCTCTTCTCTTTGGTAGGAGGATAGTGGCCAGGAAAAATTACACAGGAAGACAGACACAGTTACTCTTTCCCTATTTGGTTTTGTTGTTTGACTGTATTTACTGTACAGCCACGGCTGGCCCGGAACTGACTATGCAGACTGGACACTCCTGCCTCTGCCTCTTCAGTACTACCACACCTTTAATATCTTTCTGTTTTTACAAAACAAAATAATTATACAGATATAGGTATTCAGTTTCTAACAAAAGCCATTGACCAAAGGACACAAGAAAACCAGTAGCATACTAACTAGCCAAACAAAATTGTTAAGATGGAAAAAACTCTAAAAGTTATTAGACAGACCTTCAGTATAGTAAGCACTTCTGCAAAACAAAACCAAAAACATGCTACTGAGGGTTAAACATGGGTTTCCATGAAACTATTTTAAAAACTCAAAAAGTATATTACAATAGTAAGGCAGGGCTGGAGAGATGGCTCAGTGGTTAAGAGCACTGACTGCTCTTCCAGAGGTCCTGAGTTCAAATCCCAACAGCCACATGGTGGCTCACAACCATCTGTAATGAGATCTGATGCCCTCTTTTGGTGTGTCTGAGGACAGCTACAGTGTACTCATGTAAATAAATCTTAAAGAAAAAAACAAGAAAAACAGTAAGGCATACATAATATACTTGGGAACAATATAAAGCTTTTCCATATGATCCCTAATACCTCAATAGAACCCTCAACCGTGATAGTACTCTTACCAGCATTGTTTTTCCATTTCCTGGTGGACCGAAGAGTAACAAGCCTCTGGCAGGAGCTCTGAGCCCTGTGAACAACTTTATAAAACAGGAGTTGGTTACAGCTATGACTCTATCCAGACCAGCCAGCATGTCAAGTATTTGTCATCACTATCTAAAACATCTTCTGGTGGTGGTGGCATGAAGGAAGGGTGTTTCACTATGTAGCCTTGACCTAACTTGCCCAGAACTCACAAAGCCTGAGTTTGCCTGAAACTAAGAGACCCACCTGAGTTTACCAAATGCTGGGATAGGTATGTGCCACAACAAGCCTTACAGTTCTCTTTAGTTCTGCAACTGTATGATTCCTTCTGTGACAACCAGTTTCTGATGAATGTTCAGTCTGTTGTGTTGTTACTCAGCCTATAAACTCTCTGTGGCTTGCCCTTGAGCTTGTTCTATAAGCTACAGTATGTTCCCCAAGGAACCCTAGCTGGACCCATGACATAAATTTGATTTCTAAAAGACAAATGTTTTCTGTCTGCCTTAACTCTCATTTTATGAGTATCAGCAAAAATGTAACTACCAGTCTAACTGGTGATTTCATAACTTGGAATGGTAAGTACTAACTAAAAAAGTTTGTAAGTAGACAAAAGTGGGCATGCTGGTGAGAGTTCAGTTTTGATTACTAAGAAGCTGAGGGAGAGAGAACTACTTGAGACCATGATTTCAAGACCTTCCTGGGCAATATTCTGAAACCTCATCTAGAAAGAAAAACAAAATAAAACAAAGCAAAGCAGGAAAAAGAAAAGAATATAAATTGGAAAAGCAACACCAGCAACAACTTCTAGTTTAATAGGTGCCTGTAAATGACAAACACCACAAAGGTACAAATGATTGAGTAAAACAGCCGCAGATGTTTTGAACACTCACTGGGCCGGGCGTCCATCACAATGTGCCACACAACTGGACTTCCACTAGCTGCTGAGGAACTGGTCAGTAAGATACAACTGTGACCCAGGAATGGGTACTCAGACTGATGTCTTGCAGTATCACTGAATCACAATAAATACACTAGCTGACTTAAAAAAACCTACAGAGCAATGTCATATACAGCAAACCACTTAAAGACTTTCCATTTCCTTTAATGACTGCAAATATGAGCTAAGTCAGATACCCACACATTATTTATTGGCTCTTAATATCCTGGCAGATTAATACATTGAAAATAGTCACTTGCTCCTCAGACTTAAAGAATTATTTTTCTAAAATTTCTCTTTGTTCAGTTAGTTTTAAGTTTAAAGGGTTTTTTGGCTTTGTTTTTTCAAGACTGGGTTCTCTTCATAGCAGTCCTGGCTCTGCTGAAACTTGCTTTGTAGACCAGACTGACCTCGATCTTACAGAGTTCTGCTACATCTGCCTCCTAAGTGTTGGGATTACAAGTATGTGCTACCACACCTGGCAAGTTTAAAGTTCTTAGGACTAGGATATGGCTCAGTGGTAGCTATTTGACTTGCAAAGCCTTGGGTTTAAGTTCAGCATGGTGGGAAGGGTGGGTGGAGAAGCAACTTCTAATCTATCAAATTTTTAATAAAAATTATATCATAGGATTAATTACTTTTTTCATAAAAGTTAAAAATGGACTTAGAATATCTTACATTCATTCTCATCTCCTTTAAGAACTTACCAATAACAAATGTGAATGCCTTTTTGTGAGGGACAGTTAGACAGGTCATGCTATATTATAGTCCAGGCTTTAAGGTATTTGTTTTAAACAATAAACTTGGAATTATTAATGAGTTACTTATTTGATAACATAATCCGCACCTCAGGTCGCAGGGAAGGGAGAATGACGATCTCTTGCAATGCTTGTTTTGCCAGTTCCTGACCAGCTATATCATCAAATTTAACAGCTGTCCCACTAAGAAATACAAACCGGTTAATGTCACAACAGAAATATTGTTCAGTTACTTAAATATGCCATATTAGCCTAACAGTCATTTTCGTGTTAACAATGAATCTTATTTATTAGCAAAATTCTTCAAAACAACCATAAAAATTAAGTATAAATATATATATATGTTTATTATAACACACATACACACTTTATAAATAATAAATAGAAGCTGAAATGCTTGGCAAACTTACTTGTCAACGATTTCATTCATTATGAGGTTAGCAAGATTGCTGTCTACGTTCCTAAAATTTTTCAAGTCTTTCTTTTTCCGAACTGCAGTTGTGGGTGTAGATGGTTTGTTGGTTCTATTTGGTTTTGGAGTACCCTTGAAGGACACAAAATTTAATGTGAAATAACTCAGACTTCTTACTCATAAATCACCCTAAATGTTAACAGAATTTAATTAAAAAAAAAAAAAAACAAGGAAAAAATAAAGCTGTAGTAATGCACAGTTAATGAGAGCTTCCTGTAAACCACAAGAACCTGAGTTTCAATCCTGAGCACTGAGTGAGCCAGGCAAGTGAGGAAGATCTGTTACCAGTCCTCAAGAGCAAAAACAGGCAGCTCCCTGGAGCTCACAGGCAACCTGCTCTAGCAGTGTGTGAGCTCCAGTGTGGGAAGTAGCTGCGGAAGTTATCTGACATCTACTTCTGGTCTCCACGCACAAGCAGACTCAAAGAAAAAAATAATCTAAGACTCTAAAGATTATCTGGCCCAAACCATATTTAATATAGAATAAAATTTGGCATGAAGAGGGCTAATAGAATTTTATCCAGAGATTCAGTTGCTATAAAAGACAAAAGCAAGACAGAGCAATAGCTCAGCAGTTAAGAATTTTTACAGCAAAATTCTAAGGACTGGAGTTTGGGTGGTGGCATTCACATAACGCTCCAGTCACCCTGTACATATCTGTACCTCCAGCTCTGAAGGCAAGGGAAATTGGATGCTCACTAGGGCTTGCTGGCTTCCAGCACAGCCAAGAGAACATAAGCTTGAGGTTGGAGCAGAGACTCTCCCTCAAAGGAATAGGCATACACCTGATGCCCTCTTCTGGCATTCAGTTGTACACACAGGCAGATCTCTGAGTTTGAGGCCAGCCTGGTCTACAGAGACAGCTCCAGTATAGCCAGGGTAACACAGAGAAACCCTGTCTCAGAAAAAAAAATCACAACAAAACTCTAGGTGTTTAATGTTATAAAACTGATATAATGTGAAATCTAAAATTAGAATTAAAATGACATACACAGAAGTGGAGCTATAGCTCAGAGGTTAAGAGCACTGGTTGCTCTTCCACAGGCCCTGAGTTCAATTCTCAGCAACCACATGGTGGCTCATAACCATTTATATAAGATCTGGTACCTTCTTCAGGCATGCAGGCACACATGTAGGTAGAACACTATACATAATCTTTTTTAAAAAAATGACATATATAACATTATACTAAAAAAACTTGGAACAATATACAACAACATAAAATACCTAATTATTCTCAAAGTACCTAAATTAAGATTTTTATTTAATAGAAAGTAGTTTTTGCAAATTAGAAAGTTATATGTAATGTTGGGGAAACCAATCAGTTCAGTGTTATAGAGAACTGATACAATGAAGCAAACATACTCAAGACTTCTACTTACAAAGCACATCACACCCACTACTGTAGATACCTTATGCGTGGTGGCTGCAGGACCAGGTCCTGGTCTTGCTCCAGAAACCATGGATAAACCACTGCAACTAGGCGCCCTGTGGTGTCCAGAAAGCCCTGCAGATCCACCTTTCATGACAGTTTTTGATCGAGGCAATGAATTACTAGCATGTGTTAAGGGGTCTTTCCTCTTTGGAACTGCTCCACTTTCTATTAAGGAAAAAAATACAGCCATTATGATTAGAAACTTTGACTGTAAGTATAAGAAAAAATAACAATTAACAATACTTATAATAATAAAACAAATTTGTAAAACAAGCTAGCAGAAGTTAACAAGTTTTACTTATTATTGTGTGTGTGTGATGTATGGAAGTGTCAGTGTACATAAGTCATGGCAATGCACAAGTCAGAAGACAACTTTTGGGCTTTGGGTCTCACCTCCCACCATGTGGGTCTCAGGGTGAAACTTAAGCCATTAAGTTTGTGAGGAAGTACCTCCATCAGCTGAGCCATCTCACCAGCCCATATCAAAGGCTTTTAAATTTAGAATATCACAAAATAAGATCTGGGTTAGAAAATAAACCAGGATGTCTTGGGAACAGTTTGGAAAAAGAGATTTGGTTATTAGGTTTACCCTTCCCTGTTGTAAGATCTAGTTTTCTTATAACAAAATGAAATATTTATAAAAACAACTTCACTTGTTAGGGAAGGTAAGACATAAAAAAGCTACTAAGCAAAGCTCCCAAATTAACTAAGAAATAAAACACAACTAAGGTGATAGGGATACACTACACACAGAAAAGTAGCAACACTCCACCATCTGACTGTCCACGCTTGTGTGTGGTATATGGACTGTGTGGGTCTGATGCCAGGCATCCCCCTCAGGCAGTCTCAGCCTTGTATCTAAGACTGTCCCACTGAACCAGGAGCTCATCAGCTGAGCTAGGCTGCCTGGCAGGCAAATGAGCTCCGAGTACCCTCGCCCCATGGCCGGCATTACAGTCTTGCACTTCACGTCTGGCTTTTACGTGGTACTAAGCATGCTTAGGATCTTAGGCTTGTATGGCAGGCATCTACCTAGCCCATGTTTGCAAACCTTTACGGCTATGAAATATGTAACATACAACTTCTACCCACTGAAAGTTTTGACTGCCATGCCTTCAATAATAACATGGGCTACATATGAGCCCTAGGCTAATCTGGGCTACAGAGTGTGAAACTATATTTAAGAAAGAAAAGGCAAGCCAGGCATAGTGGTACACCCTACGTGGTTTCTACAAGACAACATCATCTACTTAAGATAGATAGAACACAGATACAGCCGCCATAATTGCTAAACATAAATCCAGATGGTAAGGTGACTCAAAACACAGAAGAGTTGATCAAGGTTGCCCAGGACATAAATGTAAGTGTCCAACTCCAGGCTCTGCAAATTAGTAGATACAACCAAAAGACAGAGGTAAACAAGTATCCTAGGAAGATATGAAGACAAGACCGTCCTGGAGAATGCTAAATCGCACTCAATTCTGAGGAATAATTTCTTCAGACTGAAAATACACAAGCCTAAGACTATTAGTAGAAATTTCAGGCTGAATATGATTGCATACTTCTTTAATGGTAGCACTTGGGAGGCAGTAGCAGGCTGATCTCTGTGTGTTCAAGGACAGCCTGTCTACACACTGAGTTCCAAGATAGCCAGGGATATGCAGAGACATGCTGTCTCAAAAAAGAAACTTTTACACAGAACTATTATGAGAAAATAACAAATGTCAGAATGGCTAAGGACATAGCAGTGGTATAGACAGAGCTTGCCCAGAATGTGTAAGACCCTGGGTTGGAATCTCAACAGTATTTCAGATATGACTAGTAAAGACTGAAAGGTTCGCTCTCAGCTTCTGTATTGATTATACCAGTGCCGTATAAACTAGCTATGAAGTTTATTTTCTCTCCAACCAGAAACACAGTAGGTCAGGTTTCTAGAGATTTGAAATAAGACAATCTGATACGGTTCCTTATAACATATCACAGCTATACAGAAGTGGTTTGCCTATACTTGAGATATTGGAAGATATATATAGCCATTGACTATAAGACTAACCCAAAGAGATCTGAAGGGAGAGGGAAGACCAAGGGCAAAATGTGGATGACCTGCTTCTACCTACAAAACCCAGTTATATTCTCTGTTAAAATGTTAAAAGACTAAGGATATCATTTAATGGTATGGCACTTGCCTAACAGATGCAAAAGCTCTGGGTTTGATTGCTAACATATTTAAACAAACAAACAAACAAACAAACAAACAAACAAACAAACAAAAAAGGTGACTCAGAAGGTTCCAGATCTAGATGCTCTTCCAGAAGGACCTGGGTTTGATTCCCAGTAGCTCAAAGCCATCTTTACTTCCAGGCACGGACATGGTGCAAAGGCACAGATACAGACTAAATGCTCATATACAGATAACTAAAATTTTAAAAACAAAAAGAAGAAGAAAAAACCACTCACCCCCATGCCAAAAAAAAAAAAAAAAAAAAAATTAGATCACTTATTCATCTTTAGTCCAGAGATATAACACAGTGTCAGAGCCTTGTGAAGCATGTTTCAAGCTTTGGTTGAATTCCCTAGTACTCAAAAAACTAAGTAAAAATAAGTAAACTTTCAAAGCTGCTTCCTATATAATGAGTAAAAACCAGCAGCTACTTCATAGTCTAATCTAGTTGATACCCTATGATTTGAAGTTATATTTACCATCATAAAATTTAGGTCCGAACCTGGGTAAAGTGGAGGTGATGAGTTATTCAAGAATCTGAGACAGGCACATCCCTTGAGCCTGAGCTGCTAAGAAACTCTAGCTGAGATTAACACATTGGCTCAACCTTACCTGGACAAGAGACTACTGCTGAAAAAGGAACCAAACCAAACCAAACCAAACCAAACTAGCAACCAAGCAAACTACCTGTAGCATGACTGAAGGCCTGGGCATCACCCCAGCCCTGAACACTTATAGCAAACCCCCAAAACCCAATTGAGGCCCAGGAAGTCTAAAGTCTAAAGTTTCTTCCACCAGAACAAAGCAAAGGCCTTTGATTCTTATTTTTCTAGTTCATGTAGTTCATCAGAGTGGATAAGCAACAGTTACAATGCAGATTTACTCTGTAGTAGTAATACTATTAAAATATATCTTCTTGGTATATGAAGTTTTAGTGTCTAACCAGTACCATGATAAAGCAATTTCATATCATTCATATGAAAACTTATACACACTAATAATCAATGTTTAACAAAACAACAAAATTTCCATGTGAAAAACACAAAAAGGAAAACCCCCATATTGCCAGGTATTAGTGGCACTTACTTTTAATTGCAGTACTTGGAAGGCAGAGGCAGATGGATCTCTGAGTTTCAGGTCAGTCAAGACTATACAGAGAAACCAGGTCTCAAAAAGAGAAGGGGGGAAGAGAGAGAGAAAAAAAGAAGAGGAGGGGATGAGAGGGGAGGGGAAGAGAAGAGAGAGAGGAATCCCAAAAATGAAAATATTTTCAGCATTTAAGGGAATGTACAGCCTGGCTATGTTGGTGCACAACTTTAATCCCAGCCCTTGATGCAGAGGCAGACAGATCTCTGAGCTGAAACCAGTTTAGTTTATACAGAAAGTTCCAGGCCAGTCTTCCTACATAGTGAGACCCTGACTCAATAAATAAATACAATTAAGTACAGATATGGTACAATATGTTTGTAATCCCAACAGTGGGGAAGCAGAGGCAGGAATACTGACTGATGTTTGGAAGTGAAGGCCACCTGGTCTATATAGTAAGTTCTAAGCAAGGCACAGCTACACAGTAAGGCACTGTCCCAAAAAACAAAACCTCAAAACAACAACCACAACAACAAATCAGGCTTTGTGAAATGGCTCAGTGGAAAAGATTCTTGCTGCCAAGCTTGACAACTTGAGCTCACGTACATGGTGGCAGGAGAGAGTCTCTTCCCTCAGTTGCCCTCTGCCCTCCAAACACGTTCACACACATGCATGTATGTATTTTTTCTAAAAGAGCCGATTTACTGAGGACACTTCAAGGGCTAGTGAGATAGGCAGTAATGAGATGCCACCTGCCCACATTTAATACTCTGAAGGTAGAAAGTTGGATAAAAGGGGAATAAGTAGAACCAGAGTAAGTCTACGAAACCTGGCAGACGTCAGATGCTATCAACGTAAGGATCCTGTATTTCCTACTGATCCTGTGACAACTGAACAGTCACACCTTCTACACAGTAAATCAACAAGAGGGTAAGCAAGAATTCATTACGCATGCAAGCTTTGGTTTCTGTTAGTTAGCCTAAACCTACCTGACTGGAGATGTCCATTGCGGCATGTCAGGTTAGTACTCTCATTATACACATCCGTTTGAGACTTGGAAAATTGCAAAACTGGTTGCAGCTTCTCTATGCAACAGAGGGGGTTAAAAAAGGACAAAATAAACAAAAAGGAAAAATAAACAAATAAAATGTGTGTGGAAAATTATTAATGTGTTACAAAGGTGTCAAACTGAAGTTTATGCAGATACATAAAATATTCTCTAAAGTATGCAATTAGTAAGTACTCATATGAAAAGTTATAGAAGGCAACATGTGAAAGGCCATGTTGAAAATATTCCATAATTAGTCTGGCAACCTACAACAGTTACTTACCACTATTATCAGCTGCAAGTGATGGCTGCTTATCAAATTAACAGTGACATGCGGATAACAAGTGTCTGTGGTTTTGTTGTTGTTGTTATTGTTGTTTTGAGACAGGGTCTATGTAGTCCTGGCTGTCCTGGAACTCACTCTGTAGACTAGGGGGGCTCGAATTCAGCGATCTGAAAGCCTCTGCCTCCTGTGCTGGGACTAAAGCCACCATGCCCAGTTTATGCCTATTGTTCTTGTTCTCTACAAACAAATTAAATATAATTGGCAACTTAGAGCAAAGCTGTATTTGTTTATTAGTAGTATTAATATTATTGGTGACAGGGTCTATCCATATAGCCTTGGCTGTCCTAAAACTCAATATGTAGACCAGGTTGGCCCTGAACTCAAGAGATCCACTGGGATCTGCTGGCATTAAAGGCCCGCACCACAATGCCCAGTACAACACAATTTTTAGATGACTGCACACCACAAAGAGCCTACTGGAAAGGCTTTACAGAGGAACAGCATTGGTTCCATTTTACAGAGGTAGTACAATAGAAGATAAAAAGGAAATTGTAAGAGGAAATCAAACTTAAAAATGGTACACAAGGAAACAAGGTCACATATGGCTATATGACTATAAGTCAAGCAAAAAATAAATGCCACAGGGCAAGGGGACGAGCACAATGGACTATGTGCTTTGTGTGCTATGTTGTGAACATGCACGCACTCACGCACACACGCACACAGTTGGAAGGGGAAATGAGTCACTTGGGCACAATATGGAGGGGATGGTACTTATACTTTTAATTTCTGTGTCGTGTGCCTGTAAGATGTAGCTAATCAATGAAAAGATGTTTCAATCCTACACAGCCCTACACAAATGGGAGTCTTAGCTTGCCACCCAGAGTACAAAGGACTGACCATGGCTTCCAGCAGCAGAGCAGCCCTCCCCACCCCACCCCTGGTAGTGACCTACATGCAGGGTGACATACATGAGGTATGTAATCTGTTTCACTCAAATAATGGATCACCTGTTTCCAAAAATGCTTTGCTGAATTAAGTTTATTTTCTGTACCAGCAAGCCAATGAATCCATGTATAAACGCAGCACAGGGGCTAGATATATGTAGCTCAGTATGAAATTCACTCTTGATATGTGCAAGGCTCTGGTTTAATTATCAGTACCCAACAAGAAAACAAAACAAAGAAAGCGGAACATACACATAAACTTTTAGACTTATATTCCTGAAGTCAGACAAGTAGGCACCATGCTTGGGTTACAGTGCAGTATCACAAGCCTCTAGGACAGGTTAAATAGCAGCTACTCTTTGTATACAAAGCACAAAGCAGTGTGCAGCTTTTGTGTCCTAGAAGTGGCTGATACAATAATACCTTGGGTCCTTTCTATTTACTTCAGTTAACTGGAGGTAGGTCATCTGATTTTTCTCAGTGATAATGCTCTTTAAATCAAAATACTGAGAAACAACTTAACTTGTGTTGGAAAAAGCATAAGTTAGAAAAAAAATCTAGTTAAGTATCTTCTTTATTAACCCAAACACTCATTACCAGAAACTCATTATATAATAAAGACAAGCAGAAATTAGAATGTTAGCTTTTTTGATGATTGGGAATAATAGTATAGGTATAGAGATAGAATTTACAATTTTACCTGTGTAAATATACAGGCCTGTGCGCACGCACACACGCACATACACCCCACTGACACTGTGGCCTTGCTTCAGTCAATCTGTTAGTAAAGCACTGAGGATGTAGCTCTGCGGTAGAGGACCTGAGTGGTGTATACAAGGCCCTGGGTTCTATCCCTGCTCCAACAACTGAGAGAGACTAATGCTTCTTTTTTTTTTTTTCCCCCACCCCCTAATGCTTCTTTTTAAAATGACTAAGGTACTACAGACTAATGCAGCTTCCCTGAGCTCCTCACATCTAATTCCCAATGAATCACCTCACTGATGAAAAATCTTACCATATATATCTTCTTTAGAACCCTTTACCTAGGCATGGTGGTACAATCCTCTAATCATTGCATTTGGAAGGCAGAGGCAGGCAAATCTCTATAAGTTCCAGACTAGCCTGGTCTACATAGTAAGTTAAAAAACAGCCAGAGCTACACAGTGAGACCCTGTATCAAATAATAATGATGATAATAATAATATAATGCTACAAATATTGGTTACTAAATTATAACAAACCTGGACACTGGTCATTTCTGTACCTGTTGTGGTTGATATTAAAACTGATTACCAAATGGCATGATGGCACATAATTTCAGCATCCAGGAAGCATAGGCAAAAGGATCTCTGTGAGTTAGAGGCCAGTTTTGTCTAAATAGAGTTCCAGGACAGACAAGATCATGGAGCAAGATCCTGTCTCAAAATAAACAAATAATAAAACTAATTACTGATATTTTTCAGTGATGATCATATTTCATTTTACTTTAAAAGAATCTGTATCTTTGAGAAAAACAGTAAGTGGAATAAACTATATCAAGAATTTGTTGTATAATAATATGAAGGGGAGAGGTAGGTATAGCCCAGTGGTGATACACACCTTAATCCCAGCCCCCTGAGGTAGAGGCAGGTGGATCTCTATGAGTTGGAGACCAGCCTGGTCTACAAGGCAAATTCCAAAACAGCCAGGGCTACACAGAGAAACCCTGTCTTAAAAACAAACAAACAGAACTGAAACTATTGATGTACTCTACCTACTCACTTCTTGTGGAACTGGAGACTGAGCATAGGGCTGGGACATGTTATGCAAGTGCTCCATCACTGAACTGTGGAAGAGTCCAGCCTTTTACAATGTAAGAGGCATTAAACATTTCAAGTGTATTTCATAAGTAATTAGAGAAGACATTAGTTAATACCTAGAAGTTGTAAACGGTCCTTAGCCATAACCAAATTAGTCATCATTTTGGCTTGAAGGCGTCTAGCTCTTTCACACTGTTCACCTAAATGGAAGAAAAAAACAAAGGAAGAATTAGTTAAAGATTCTACATTTCCCTACTAACAGTGTTTCAAATGTGTCACTACAGTTACCCTCACGCAGAATCAGAATATTTCTTTATAAAGAAGTTAAAGGTTGGCTAAGTGTGTCACAGTTTAATCCCAGGACTTGGAAGACTGAGTCAGTTCAAAGTCGGTCAGGATCTATGAGTTTCAAGCCACCCCAGGCTACAGAGTAAAATGGAAGGAGGTAGAAGGCGAAGAACACCTGAAACTTACAACTCTGGAGACTGAGGCAGAAAGACTGTGAATTCAAAGCCAGCCTGGAATTCAGTGTGAACCTGTCTTATTTATATACATATAAATACACAGACATGTTACTTCAAAAACTATCTGCTACAGCTCCTCATGATGGCTTCAAATCTAATGCAGTATCATGGACTTCATACATATCTCATGGACCCCATGACATTTTCCCTCACACTTCAATCTCTGAACTAAGATAACAACAGAACTAAAGAAATGTTATAAATAGAAAGACACCAGTGCAATGCACACCTATGATTCCAGCACCTGAAAGGTCAACATCAAAAGGCCATAGAAGGTCTATACCACTGGCTTTTTAAAAAAAAACATTTATTTATTTTATGTATGTGAGTACACTGTCACTCTCTTCAGACACACCAGAAGAAGGCATCAGATTCCATTACAGATGGTTTCTGGGAATTGAACTCAGGAACTCTGGAGGAGCACTGAGTGCTCTTAGCTGCTGAGCCATCTCTGCAGTCCTACCACCAGCTTTATGGAAGTGAATCATGATGCATTCCTGCTGTTAAGCACAATGCTACTTTGATATTAAAGCTCACATGGTACACAACAGTCAAAACACTATTAAAAATTCAGCCTCCAGGGGCTGGAGAGATGGCTCAGAAGTTAAGAGCACTGGGTATTCTTTCAGAGGACCGAGGTTCTATCCCTAGCACCCACACAGTGGCTTACACAACGTTCTGTAATACTAGTCCCAGGGAATCTAATGTCCTCCTCTGGCCTGTGTAAGTACCAGGCAGACATGGCCCACAAATATACATGCAGGCAAAATTACTATACACTTAAAATAAAAATAAATCTTAAAAAAAGAGAGAGAAAGAGAAAAAGGGGGGGGGGGAGGAGGAGGAGGAGGAGAAGAACCAAGTATGGTGGCACATGTTTTTAATCCCAGAACTCAGAAGGCAGAGGCAGGTATATCTCTGAGTTTAGGGCCAGCCTGGTCTACGGAGTGGCAGGGCCACATAGAGAAAAACTGTCTCAAAAAAAAAAAAAAAAAAAAAAAAAAAAATCAACCAACCAACCAACCAAACAAACAAAAAAAAAAAAAAAAAAAAAAAAAAAAACCAAAGAATAAAGATAAAAAGAGGAGGAGGAAGAAAAGGAAGATGAGGAAGAGAGGAGAATAAAGAATTCAGCCTCTGACATCCAGCTGCTTCGGTTCAAATCCTGACTTTTTTTTAGCTGTGAAACCTTAGTCAAATTACATCTCTGTACATTATGCTTCTCCTCTGAAAATAAGGACAGGAACAGTAGCTACAAAGCACAGAAATACAGTAAAATGCAGACGCTCTGTAAAGGCATTTAGAGAACTGCTGGAGACAATAAGTATCCAATGAATGTTAACTACATAGATATTAGACTCTTAAGTTCATTTCTGTTTTGTTTCCGATTACAGGTCTCACTATATAGCCCAGTCTGAATTTGAACTTGAGATCTTTTTGACTCACAGCCTTACAAGTGCTGGCTTAGATCATAACTCAAATTTGATATTAATTTAAACCAAACTGTTTTGTTTAAAAGAGTCAAACATAAATCAAAACAAGACATTTTCAATTTATTTTATTTTACCTTTTTTTTGAGACAGGGTTTCATTATATAGCCCATAGTGGCTTTGGACTCACAGAGACCTACGTGCCTCTGCCTCCCTAGTGCTTGGAGTAAAGGCATGTGCCTTATTTATAAGCTAACACATACTAAAAACCATAAAATCCATAACCAGGCTAGGGATATAGTCAGAAATGGGACATTTCGTAGTTTGTGAGACAAACATCATAACAACAAACAATAAATCAGGTTTCAAAATCAGGAACAACACGTGACTGATTAACAACTATTTAGTAATTGATCACCAGCTCATCACTCATTGATACTTGCATAAGGACCATAGAGTGCATTATTGCCTGCCTGGTATATGAAGCCATGTTTGAGACTTCACTGAATTTACTTTTAGAACAGCCAATACTATATATGCACAAATATTAGCAATGACATCAAGAAATAAAATATGGGGGCTGGAGAAATGGATCAGCAGTTTAGCACACTGACTGCTCTTCCAAAGTTCCTGAGTTCAATTCCCAGCAACTACATGGTGGCTCACCCATCTGTGATGGGATTTGATGCCCTCTTCTGGTGACTGAAGACAGAAACAGTGTACTCATAACATAAAAGAATAAATAAATCTTAAAAAAAAAAAAAAAAAGAGATAAAATACATTCACTAAGGTAAAAAGATCTAAAAAGAGGGTAATTATGTAAATTCAGCCCGCCCTTGTGCAAATCTGCTTTTAGAACTTTCAGTTACCTGTGATCACCTACAGTGCAAAAGAAATAAGTGGAGAATTGCAAAACTAAACAAGGGATAAATGTTGAAGTGTGTGTAGAATTAGTAACATTTCACCTTACCTGGTCTATCGCACCCTTGTCATGATTACCAAGCTGTAAGTGCTGCGGCCCTTGGTCACTTGGCAGCCGTCCCGGTATTAGCACAGTACTCAGGCTTGGCGGTACAGGTTACTCCACCAGGAGCCCTGGCAGGTTTCTCCAAAAAGTCAGGATTTGGAGGAGGGACTACTGTAGACTTTGGGGTGCAATAGAAACTATACATATTACCCACCTTGGCCTGTAACTATAACTGCAATTCCTTTCTCTAGTTCTTCGATGCCTTTCTTATACCATTCCACAGCTTGTTCCTTTTGTCCTGCTTTAAAAATAAAAACATTATTTGTATATGCACGAACATGACAATGTGACATCCACTGCCCCAGGTATCATACTGAGAGACGACACCAGAAGAGCTGTGATAATAAGGCTGAGAAGTATCACCTACCATGACTTCTATCCTAATATCTATGTCTCTTCAACAGGGAGACTACAGTCTCAATGTTTCTCACAATTTTAGGTTCTCTAAATTACACTTATTTACTGATAGTGTGTGTGAGTGGGAGCACACTTGCCACAACATGCACATGGGAGTCAGAAAAACTCACAGGAACTGGGTTCCTTCTACATACAGGTCCTGGGGATTGAACTCAGATCATCATTTGGCATTTAAGCCCTTTTACCACTGAACCATCTCTCTAGCCCAAAATGTTAGGATGTTTTTGTTTTGAAGACAGGGTTTCTCTGTGTAGCCCTGGTTGCCCTGAAGCTGACTCTATACACTTGGTTGGCCTCAAACAGAGATCCTCCAGCCCCTGCCTCTTGAGCACTGGGATTAAAGGGTCACACAATCATGTCTGGCATTTCCAAACACAAAATAGAATGAAATCTTTCTGTAGATACCATATACAACTAAGAAATTATTTTAGTATTCTCTATTCCCCCGGTGACCCACCCCTGCCTGCCTTTTTAAGAAAGGTTCTATATAGCACTCACTGTACAAGCCATGCTGGCCTTGAACTCACAGAGATCTATCTGTAGCTTTGGCCTCCTAGAAATGGGATTACAGATGTGTGCCACCATCCAGCCTCTCTTCTCTTGTTATCCCCCAACTCAGTCAACCTGTGCACTTGACAATTCCTTACTTCTCACCGTATCAATTTTCACTCAACTAGTAGAGTAAGTAAAGCACTTGATAATGGCACATAAAGAAATTATTAAAGCCTGTTATAAATCAACAAGGACACAGTGGCAGGAGGTTCACAAGCTCAAGGTCTTCCTCAGTTACAGAGCAAGTCTGAGGCTAGACTAGGCTACAAGAGCCTTCCTCAGTTTATTGTAAACCAACTGAAACTTTGAATGTTTATCTTCCTGTTTTCTTCTTTTTTTGAAATGAAGTTTTATATAACCCAGGCTGGTCTTAAAATACATATATAGCTAAGGATGACCTTGAAATGCTGACCCTCCACTTATGATTACATATACATACATACATATATACATACATACATATATATATCTCTATATAGTATATTAATCTGGTACTTCAGCTATTTTCTATATTAAAAGGTACTGAAGGACTGGTGAGACAGATTAGAAGAAAAAAGTGCCCACTGCTGAGGCTGACAACTTGAGTTTGATACACAGGACTTATATGGTGGAAGGAAAACAACTGATTCCCACAAGTTGTTATCGAACTTCCATACTTGCATCCCTAACACCTATCTGCAGTTTCTCCAGCATATACACTGAACCCAGTGAGGAATCAGGTCTTCCACTCACCACACGGACAAATGCTTAATAGAGCTATTCTAACCTATACACATTCTTTTTTATTATTGACCTTTTTTTCTAATTACACTTATCTGCTTAGTGCTGTGTGCGCAGCTGTGCCCCTATAACAACACCCCTGTGGAGGTCAGAGAACAACTGGCAAGTGTCAGTTCTCTCTACCATGTAGGGCCTGGATAGCCCAGCTCATCAATCTTGCTGGTGCTTTTCAATCTCTTAGAAACTGAGACAATGCTTTGTAGCAAAATTACAACTACAAAGTAACAACAAAAATAAATTTATGGATGGGGGTTCTTATGACCATAGAGAAAATGTATTTTCGGATGGTTGCAACGCACAGATTGAGAACCACTGCAGTAGACTATCTTCTTTTCCTTTATTTAATTTTAATTCTTACTACTTAAAAGTGTCTGTGTGAGTATGTGCAGGTGAGTGCAGGTGCCTGCGGAGGTCAGAGACATCCACTGTCCTGGAGCTAGAGTGATAAGGAGATATGACACAGAACATGGTTGCTGGCAACTGAACTTGGGTCCTTCTGAAGAGAGTAGTATGTACTCTTAACTGTTTAGACACCTCTCCAGCCCCTGTCCTTTTCTTTGTGGTACTGGAACTGAACCCATGGCCTTGGGTTCATGCTAAGCAAGCTTATCTCCAAACCCAAACTATGCTCTCTTGCATCATTTTATGTTTTAAAGATGATTATTATTGGGGTGTGACATGTGAGTGCCACATTGCATACTTGGAAGTCAGAGAACAACTTTAAGAAGCTAGGTCCTTCAATGCTGAGTTCTGAGGATTAAATTCCAGGCCTGAGTATCTGGTGCTTTTTGCCTGCTGAGCCCTCTCACTGGTGCATCAGTCTACACTCTTAATGCTGATACAAAAGCTCTGGTTGGCAACATTCTTTAGTTTTAGGACTGAACTGGGACAGGAGAGATTGCTCAGCAGTTAGGACCACTTGCTTTTGCAGAGGAACGAGATTCAATTCCCAGAACCCACATGTAGCATACAACCACCCTTAACTTCAATCCCAGTAGTTCTGATGTCCTCTTTTTGACCTGCTCAGGCAGAAGGCATAAACACATATAAAACAATCATATCCATAAAAGAAATCTAAAATAAATAAATAAATAATTTAATGGACACATATTTAACTTTGTTTCTGTATGTTCATGCACGTGCTAGTGTGACTCAGATCCTCAAGAGACAGATGGGCAACCGGATCACAAGTTCAAGGACAACCTGGGAAACTTTCTGAGACCTTGTCTCAACTATAATGAGGGCCAGCAAGATGAGTCAGTGTGTAAAGGTACTTTCTACCGAGGCTGACAGCCCAAGTTCGATCCCTAGGACCCACAGGATGGAACCAGAGAATGTACTCCTGCAAGCTGACTTCCATAGGCTGCCACTGTGGCAAGCATGCAGGCTCCATTCCACTCTTTTCTGCTCCCCACCACAACCATTGACCCAAAATAGTTTCTTCTTTTTTAAGTAAAATGAGGTCTAGAGCTGCAGCTCAGTGATGAAATGGTTGCCAAGCCAGTAAGTACAAGGCCCTAGTGTTCAGTTCCTATCACCCAAATAAAGAAATCCAAAGAAATGCCCCTATGTATCTAAATTTAAAACAAACAAACAAACAAACAAACTGTGGTGATGTGAATAAGAATGGCCCTCACAGGCTCACAGATTTGAATGCTTATTTACCAGGGAATGGAACTGTTTGAAAGAATTAGAAGGATTAGGGGTGTGGCATTGCAGGAGTAGAAGTGACCTTGTAGAAGGAAGTGTGTCTCTGGTGGTGGGCCTTAAGACTTCAAAAGACAACACCAGCACTACTGCCTCACTCTCTGTCTGTGAACCAGGATGTAACTCCCAGCTACTACTCCAGCACCGTGAGTACCACCATGCTCTCAACAAACCCCACCATGACTAAATCTGTAATTAAATGCTTTCTTTTATAAGTGTTACCTGGGTCCTGGTGTCTCTTCAGAGCAATAGAAAGAACAGTGACTAAGAAACCAACTAAACAAACAAACAAAACCACCCAAACAATCTAATACAAAAGGCAATGGACCAAAATTTCCTGTTTGTTGGCCCTAATACAAAGTAGAGCCATTAACAGAGTAAAGAGCCTGGTTGTTTCCTATGCTATTAAGCCTGTTTGCTACAGAACCCAGTAATTCCTTCATCTACATATACACCCATACTTATAAAATAAGATAATTTTTAAAATTGTCTTAAGCAGGGTGGTGGTGCCAAATGCCTTTAATCCCAGAACTAGGGAGGCAGAGGCAGACTGACAATCGCGAGTTTAAGGCCAGCCTGGTCTACAGTGTAATCCATCATAGTGAGCTAAAGCAGTCAACAAGCGAAAGGAAACTAAGTATGAAGTAGATGTACAGTTTCAGGAATGAATGTAACCACTGACTTCTCTCTCCCTCAGTCTATGAAGACAGACTTGGACAGGCTTTTGTGTGTTTCAGATGATGTACAATGTTGAATTACATGAAATTGGAAAATCACTGCCTGAAGTGGAAGCACACACCTCTAACCCCAGCACTCAGGAGGAAGAGGCAGGTGGATAGGGGTCTGAATTTGAGGCCAGCCTGGTCTACATGGTGAGTTCCAGGACAGTCAAAACCAACAAAAAATATTAAGCAATGATATAGTGTGGTAGTCTGAACAAGAATGTTCCCTATACACTTGTATACACCGGGTCTTCTTTGGTGGTGTTTGGGAAGTTGAGAGGTGTTGTGGCCTTGCTGGAGGAAGAGTACCACTGGTGGGCTTTGAGAGTTTAAAGACTCCCATTTTCTCTGCTTCTTGTGCATGGGACAGATATGAGCTCTCAGCTTGCCACTCCAGTCATATGCCTCCTTGCCAGAGAGTGATGAACTCAGCACACTGGAACTGTGAGCTCCAATGTTTACATGACTAAGAAGGATGAGGCTGATAACTGGACAATCTGAGTTTGACTTTGGGGTCCCCCATGGCAGGACAGAACCAATTAGCACAGGTTAACCTCTGACCTCCACATGCACATTATGGTACATATGCACCCATGCACACTCAGAAAAACACACAAAATACCCACTAATAAATAAAATTGTGGAAAAGATTAACTGACGAGGGCTGTTTTATTTAGATACTTCTGTTCTTGTTGCCAGATTCCTCAGCCTACAACATCCTGAAAAACCGGCTCACTTTCTTTCACACAGCACACTGCAGCCCTTACTGTTAGGTACTACCAACCTGAGAAGTCAAACCCCACCCTCTGAACCTCCACATTTGTATTATCTAGATCTCATACTTGTCTATCCATAGAAATCACACAAAACATGTTAGGTCGTGTTCTAGTTAATCCAAAGGCCCATGACTACAGCTCTTTTCCTCAAGTACTTGGACTGGTCTTTTCCAGTGGTGTACAACTTTAATCCCAACACTCAGAAGATAGAGGCAGTAAGATCTGAGCTGGAGGCCAGCCTGGTCTATAGAGTGTGTTCCAGGACAGCCAAGGCTACACAAAAAGACCCTGTCACCCCCACACACACACACACTCACACACACAAAGAGAGAGAAAAAAAGAGAGAGAGAGAGAGAGAGAGAGAAAGAGAGAGAGAGAGAGAGAGAAGGAGGGAAACACTGATCAGTATGAAATTATATACACCCATAACAATGAATAAAAAAAAAAAAAAAAAAAAAAAAAAAGAGGCCATGGGTTTGACAGAGAGCAAGGAGGGACATATGGGAGAGTTTGAGGAAGGAAAGGAAAGGGAGAAATGATGTAATTATAATCTCAAATAAATAAACAAAATCAAAGAACAATCCTATATTAAGTTTGGCCACCTAACTTTGTTCTTTGTTCTGCTACTTTGAACCCACTCTTTAATTTGATACATGAATGTCACAGATTACCACTCTTTCAAAGAAGTTGAAATGCCTACAAAATTCAAAGCTGGAGAGATGACTCAGTAAAGGATAACTGGCCACTCTTGCAGAGAATCTGGCTGGCCTCAGGACTAAACTCACAACCCCACTCTAGTCCCAGAAAATCCATCACCTGACCTCCATGGGCACTGCACACATTCGGTGAGTGACATTTCTTTTCTAATATTTATTTAATATATATAAGTACACTGTCGCTGTCTTGAGACACACCAGAAGAGGGCATCAGATCTCATTACAGATGGTTGTGACCCACCATGTGGTTGCTGGGATTTGAACTCAGGACCTCTGGAAGAGCAGCTAGTGTTCTTAACCACTGAGCCATCTCTCCAGCCTGGTAAGTGACATTTCTAATGTGTGCAGTGGAAAGAAAATTAAATTCTCTTGGAAGTAAGCTCTGAGTTGTCAAGTATAACCAAAAGGCTGACAAACTTCAAATGTGAACTCTTTTTCAATTATGGAATTAAAGCTAGGCTACATATTTTCTAAAATTTTTTAATTTTTTATGAGGGAAAAAATTAGGCTAGAAGAAAACCATGAAAATACAGATTCAGTTTACTTTTTGCTTTTCTTTTTAAATAAGGTCTTGTTATGTAGCCTCCAACAGCAGTCTTCCTTTTACCAAAAGCTAGGATTACAGCCTTGTGTTGTGACCCATCCCCAAGCCCAGCTTTATTTTCTTCACTTTTTGTAGTTTTCCAAGACAGGGTTTCTATGTGTAGTCCTGGCTGTCCTGGAACTCACTCTGTGGAGATCCACCTGCCTTTATTTCCTGAGTGCTGGGATCAAAGGCACAGGCTGCCACCACTAGCTCCAGCTTTACTTCTTTTTAGCAGAAAATGGATATGGCTAATTTTTAAAAGTTCTGCTTGCTGGCTTTGTTTCCAAAACACTAAGAAGTAAATCCAAGCTCTGAAGCATACTGGCACAAGCATTCTGTCATTGAACTACAGCTTCAAACCCCTCAGTAATCTACTGTCATATTATGTATGAAAGGAGGAATGCCTTCTCCATCCCCCAACCCCACCCAAGTGATCGCTGGATGTTCCTAAGGAGTAATGACGTGAGCAAAGAACAGCTTGCTCTCACAAACACAAAATATTCTTCTCCTGTGTCTGCTATTGTTTTGAACTCGATCCCCACTCTGTCTTTGAACCCCAAAACCATGGCCCTGCAATGTAAGTGTTTAAACGAGACCGGGACACTAGCACAGTCTCTGGTGTTGAGAGTGGAAACAACACTGCAGAACTAGACTGTTCAGTGTCCACAGCAGACCTGTTGACGGCATAGGCCCTAAACCCTAACAGAGCCAGGTTAGGGTCAGGCATCTGGGCTTCTTCGAAGTATACTGTGACAGGAATAACCCCACTTGACATTTTCCACTCAAGTTTAAAATGAACGATTAGCATAGATTTGTGCCATCTGCTTCCATCTTGTAAATAGCAATTTCATCTGTAAAAGGCCTGTACTCTCACCTCAGAATCATTGAGGATCAAAGACACATGCAAAGTGAATTGCACAATGCCTGCCACACAGAAAGGCTAAAAGATGTTACTCGAAAGAAACCTGAAGTATGCAGTACTCCTGCATTTCCAGCGAGGCAGAGCCTTTGTTTTAGGTTTCATGGTATAATGATACACGCTTGTCTACCCAACTCATTCATTTAACATTTTAAAATTAAAATGTAGAAACTTGAGAGTGCCTTGGAATACAGAAAAACCAAGGCAACCAGCAGTTGAAATACAACTAAATAAGAACAAAAATCTTCAAGACTCACTATATTGATTAAAAACAATTCATGAAACTTCAGAATACGGCAAATCCGGCTCTAATTATAAGTAACTAACCCTTTCAAATTCAAAACAACATTTTTCCTTTTTTTTCTCTCCAAATACTACGGAACTCTTTTCATTAAGTTTATACACAGCTTCTTCAATGCCAAAACCTTTTGGAAGCCGAACTCAGAGAAAGCAACGCTGTTTACAGTGTTAGAAACACTCTAGGCCAACTGTCACTGTCACCAGCACGCCTGGATGTCTCACGGGAATTTGGCTAATGCACAAGTGTGGGGGTGCTGAAACAAAGTAGAGCTAGGGTGTCCTGAAAGGGGTGAAGATCAACTAACTAGGCGTCGCACGGCAGGGTCTGGCCTCTGGGGACTCGGACTCCTGGGGCAGATCAACTCTGGGGGTGCAGCAAAGAGACGCAGGTCGTCCTCCCCGGGCCGCCCGCCACCGCCTCCCTCCAGCCCCTAGTACCTTTCTCTTCCTCGTCGATGCGCAGGGCAATGGAGATGTACTCGAAGGCCTGCTTGTGGAAGACGCGGACGCTCTCGGCCTCGCCACCGGGTCCGGGCGCTGGGGGCGAGGGCGAGGCGGGCGCCGGCGCGGTCCCGGAGCTCCTCTTGGCGGCCATGAGGGCGCGGGAGAAGCGCTGGCAGAGCCACACGAAGAGGAGCCCCAGGCGGCAGGCCAGCAGGCGCAGCAGGGCGAAGCCGGCGACCAGCGGGTAAGAGAAGTAATACAGGTTCCGCTTAGGCTGCGAGCCGGGCGCAGGGGCCGGGCCGGCGGCAGGGGCGGGGACCGCGGCGGGGGGCGGAGGCCTGGCGGGCGCCGGGCTCGCGCCGCCTGAGCCTTTTTTCTTCCGTCGTCCGGCCGGAGAACTCATTCACAGCTCCCACTGCCGCCGCCGCCATAACCCACTTCCCGCAGACCGACGGCAACCAAGCGGCGGCGGCCACTGCGGCGGCGGGGGCCACGGAGCGGCTCGCGAGCCCGCGGAGCCCGGCACCTGCACGCGCCGCTCGCCGGCCCCGCCCCTTCCTCCTCCGCTGGCCAGGAGCACAACCCCGTCTCCTCCTCCCGCCGCGGCCGGTGGCTCCGACCCCTCCTACCCCTCTGTCCTCTGGCCCGCTGGCACTTCTCTGCGGCGGCCGCGCACGCGCACGTCCTCGGTGTCTGGCTCTGGTGCGCGCGCGCACGCCGCCGTCTTTGTTAACCTGGGAGCTTGTGCGCATGTGCGGCATCCCCCCCACGCCCCTGTTGTGCCCCTTTCTCTGGGAACCACAGTTCTGTATGCGCCGTTCGGCTTTCGCTAGTCCCGGGGGTTCGTCGCTCAGCAGATTTCTCGGCTTTTGAAGAATCAGAATAGGGAGCTTTGATAGTAAATTTATGAATGGGGGTTACGGCGTGAGTAGCTTCACTAGTCTCTGGTCGGCTCTCGCAGAGCGGTTGTTTGCCTTTGTGTGAGGCAAGGTGGCCTCCAACGCCTTCTGTAGCTGAGGAAGGAGGCCTTCGATTCCTGATCCTTCTGCCTCCGTATCCCCAAAACTAGGATTACAGGTGTGCACCATTACTCCCATTTTCTTATATATCTTTACTTTCTACTATTTGAGCTAATAGGTCTTTTGCAAAGGATGTCTGAGCTGAGTTCGTATCAGAGGCAGTGGCAATTTGGATATATTATCTGAGAAGGAAACATAATCGCAGAGTCAAAGTTCAGGACATCCTAAACAGAAAGTTAGTACCACGAGAGGGTCACAAACCCTACTTTCAACCAACCTATTACTTGTTGGTGTTATCTCAGGATTGATTACATGAATTCGTTTATTCTTGGGTTTTACACAGTTACCACACTCTGAGTGCACGTAGATGTGTGTATACTCCTTCACCGTTTATCTCTTTCATAGACTACCTATCTAATCTATTTCCCGTATTATAACGATCAGTTGCTCCACAGATTCAAGATCATACAAGAGGAAACAAACCGTAGGCCAGCCAGACTCCTGCGAACAGGCATCTTGAAACAAGTTAGTTGAAATTAAAAGCTCTAAGAGCCGGTCAATGCCATTGATATTCCCAGATCTTTGGGGTTCCTAGACTAAATAGCCTATCCAATAAACTATCCAGTCTTTTCTCTTTCTTCCTCCTCCCACCCCATCTTTAAAAACAAACACACACACATTTCAGTTAGCCACAATTGTTTCTTGTTGCCTAAATGAGTGAGTACTAACACAAAGTGTCTGTTGTCTCTAGTGTGAGGCATACAGATCCCCTGTGAGAGCATGGGAGAATCCCTGCATTCTGCTGAACTGTATTCCCTACCAATGTAAACATCACAGGTTGCTGCAAAAATTACCTCCCTTGTTTCCCACTGCTGCCTTCTTTTTTGCTTCTGTCTTGTATTTTTCACATTCTGAATTTGTATTCCTTTCAATCCCTTTTATTGAGTAAGCCTTGATTTTCTTTTGAACCATAGAGTAGAGGTTGTGTGAAATCAAATCATATCTCATATGTGTGTGAAGTAAATAAAAAGATGTACATATAAATATATGTTTATATGGGTAAATAAAAATAAGGTATAAGATACATGTTTTATACATATGTCAATTAAATAAAAATAAGATGTACAAACATATGTACAATTTGAGGAGAGAACAAATCGTCTTTAACTATAGAAACAACAGTTTTCTTCACTTTATTTGTCCCTTATGTCACTTTTCTTACTTTGGTTCAGGACCCAGGACCTCCCAGTTTGACCTCCATATGCTCGCCCCAGTTCCCATTGCACATGTGCACACAAAACAAAGCTAAACCAACAAGACAGACATCCTCCATCACTTTCAGGGATCCTGAAAATCTGTGTGTAATAAGTGGTGGACGGTGCCTGACAGCAGACTGATGTTTGTTGGCTGAGGAATGGCCCTCACACATCTCCTGCCTGCTCATACAGGAGTCTAACTAGAATGAACTATTCTGAAGCATCTCAGGTCTTTTTTTTTTTTTTTCTTTCCTAGACCACAGTTGTCCTAAGTAATTTTCTTTTACTTGGGATGCCCTCTCCTTCCTCCTCACTACCAAAGTCTTTGTAGATTCTTCTGACATTATCTTCTTGCTAAGTCGATGCCTTAGCCCCTCAAGCAAATATGTCTCTGTATTTAAATTCTCAGACAATTAGTAGTTATATACTATAGCTCTTTATGTTATGTTGTTCAACTGAATGGTTTGGATGGTCTAGACAACCTCAGTCAAATGTCCAGGGGTTGATTGTAAACATCATGTAACTGGATGAAACATGCTTCTAGAAAGATAATTTAGACTCCAGCAGAATGGCTCAGTGAGTGTTGATGCTTGTCACCATGCCTGATGACCTGAGTTTGATACCTGAGAACCGCACAGTAGGAGAGGACCAACCAACTCCTGCAAGTGTTCCTCTGACTGCCGTACGGTGGCACAAATGCCTACGCTGAGAGATAACACACAAACAGATAGACGGAGAAAAACATTTAAATACCTTTCTATGCTTCCAAGAGTGTATAGATAATAAACTGCAAATTTACACATAGTTATTTCTGCTTCATTTTATTGTCAAAGCAAGTTGAAGGCAAAGTCAAAAGTAAAGTATATAGGGAGGGATTACTGTGGCAATCTTTAGAAGTAATTCAGCATAAAGAGTCTGTGTAGAATTTCCTTTGAACTTTGATTCAAATGGGAACTCAAAAGGATTTTGTTATCAAAGAAACCATTTTTCAGGTGATAGGTTATTTCTCTGCAGGTGAAGTAAGCCACTTCAAACCAGATTAAATTAAAGGCAGAAAAGCTGCTCTTGTCTACTTCTTGGGCCCCAAGGATTGAGACAAGGGAAATTGCCAAGGGAGGGGTTATGAGGGGGGCAAGGAGGAAGGGCAAAATGCCTGGATTATTTAAGGAGCAGCCTCTGGGGGAAGGGCAACCCAGTTCCTTGCAGAAAAGTTCAATGTTGGGAGAAGCTGGAGGTGCACCCAGGCACCTCAGTCCCTGGTCCCACACACCAGGTATTTTTTTCTGAATCATAATAGCCTTAATCTGGGGGACTGTTAGGGTGGAAGGCAGCAACTGGCGGATCTGAGTCTGAGGCCAGCCTCATCTCCATCCTCATCACATGTGCTCGAATACATGCGCGCGCACGCACACACACACACACACACACACACACACACACACACACACACATAAACTGAAAGAAAAAAGATATAGGGTTCTGAAGAAATTTAATCTCCTCACATGGGGCACCAATGTTGTTAAAAGATGACATCCCAGGTTTCGGCACCAATGGTAGGAGAAGGATGGAGGGAGGGGTGGGGGGATATGACCCATATTGGGAATCCCTTCCTCCTGAGGGACCAGCCACACAACGGTATAGTATGGAATAGAGTTTATTCAAGTCATGGGAGAGTTAAGAGGGTAGTAGAGGCAGAGAGAGAGAAGAGAGGAATAGAGGAGTAGAAAAGTAGAGGTAGGCTATGAGCATGTGGTGGGGGAGGGAAAGAAGAGGGGTAAGGGAGGCGAGCAAGAGAGAGAGCAAGGCTACAAGAGAAATAAGAGAGCCAGAAGAGAAAGAGAAGAGGGGTAAACAGCCCATTTTATAGTGTCAGGTCACTGGGACGGAGCATACCTGGCTATTGCAAAGTAACTGAGGGGTGGGGTATACCTGGCTGTTGCTAGGTAACTGAGGAGTGGGGTTTACAGAATTCCAACACACACACACACACACACACACACACACACACACACACACACACGTCATTTTCTGTTTGTTCTTAGCCAGGTGTATTAGTTAGGGTTTTATTGCTGTGAACAGATACCATGTCCAAGGCATGTCTTATAAATAACAATATTTAATTGGGGCTGGCTTACAGGTTCAGAGGTGCAGTCCATTATCATCAAGACAAGAGCATGGCAGTATCCAGGCAGGCACGGAACAGGAGGAACTGAGAGTTCTACATCTTCATCCAAAGGAAGCCAGGAACAGACTGAGCATCCTCAGGCAGCTAGGAGGAGTGTCTCCAAGCCCACCCCCAGAGTGACACACAAAAGGCCACACCTTCTAATAGTGCCACTCCCTGGGCCAAGCAAATGCAAACCATCAAACCAGGCCTGGCAGTAAATGCCTTGAATCTCAGCAGTTGAGAGAGGGAGATGGGGATCTCTAATTTAGAGACCAACCTAGTCTACAGAGCAAATTCCAGGATAGCCAGGGCTCCACAAGAAACCTCATCACCCCCCCCCACTCCTGTTCCCCAGAAACTCATTGTTTTAAAAACAAGTTTGAGATTCTCAAGGCCTGCTACTTGTCCAATATCACATATTAATTCAATATAATATATTAATCTGTTCCAGTGACTTCATAAAAATTGCAGTTCCTGGTTGAAGAGATGGCTATGTGGTTAAAAGTACTAGCTCCTATTTCAAAGGACCGGGGTTCAGTTTCCAGCACCCATAAGATAGCTTACAACAAGCTGAAGCACCTGACCCCACCTCCATTTTGACCTTCACAGGCACCAAACACACATGTGGTCCACAAACATCCATTCAGGCAAATACTTATAAGCAGAAAAGCAAATAAATCTAAAAAACAATTCTAAAAAAATCACAGTTCCTATAATAACATTTTATATTATTATTTATAATAATATTTTACATTATATGAACAGAGCAATGTACGTGTGCATGCATGCATGTTTGTATGTATGATTAGCCCTGGGGCAGGAATGAGCCTCCTTTTTTGTTATTTTGTTGAGATAAGGCCTTTCAACATAGCACTGGCTGTTCTGGAACTCACTATGTAGACCAGGCTGGCCTTGAACTCACAGAGCTCCACCTGTCTCTGAGTACTGGGATTGGCCCAGTATGAACTTTCATTTTTGGTTTGTTTGCCAAGTTTCTGCTGCTCTCTTTATTATTTGGCATATGTGGATGTCTGTATGCCATGTGTGTGAAGGACTGTCACAGGCCAGAAGAGAACATCAGATCCCTGGCACTGAGGTACAGCCTGCTGTGAGCCACATGTATGTGCTAGGAACTGAAAACTCAGCACCACTGCAGGGGCAGCCAGTGCTCTTATCCACTGAGCAATCTTTCCAGCTCCCAAGTTTAGTTGTTTGTTTGTTTTTTCTTTTTTGGGGGGAGAGGTATTTGTTGTTTTTTCAAGGCCTCACAGTGTAGCCCATCCTAACCTCAAACTCATGACAATCTTCCTGCCTCACCCTTCTGAGTGATGAGATTACAGGTGTAAGCCACCTCATGAGCTTTGTCTGAATTTACATGGCAGAATACAGTTTGGTGACTGGCTATGTTGCTCAGTCGGTGGAATACTTGCCTGGAATTCATGGAACCTGCTAACAGCCCTGAGCATTGTATGAAACAGGTATGGTGCCATATGCCAAAATTTCAGAACCAGGGAGACAGAGGCAGAAGGATCAGAGGTTCAAGGTCATTCTTAGTTATACTGAAAGATCAGTGCCAGCCTGGGCTATGGAAAACCTTTTCTCAAAGGTTCAAAAAATAAATAAGTAAAAATGGGATTGATACTCAAGACAGGCATTGCTCTTAAATTCTACCATTTACAGTTGTATGGAATAAGATATGGATCGAGCTCTTAATCAGTTAAGTCACCTGCAAAATGGATATCCTAATAGCCAAATTAAAAAATTAACGAATATGCTTAAAACATCCAGCATACCTTTTGTGATCTAACAAGGCTAAATGCAATTTCCCCTTTATCTACAGAGACTGTTCAGATTTTCTAGCCCTGTTGACTTCCTTTTTAATAATTTAATTCACAGATTCTGTCCCTTAGAACTATATTCACTTTGTGAATTAACATATTCCTAAATTTTTCTTGAGAAAAACAGTGCCGCAATAGCAATATTCCCCTAATCATTATTGTTAAAACTCTTGAGTTTTTGAAGTCTGAACTCATTTATGCCTTTGGAGTTTGGGGGATTTCCAGTTGGCGTTTTCTTTGGAGTTAACACTTACAATCTGCCTGGACAGAAGATCTAAAACCTTCTTGGCCAATGTGACAGTCTCCCAGTTCTTAGGTTATAAGAACTTTCCAGACATGTAATCTCAAATTGAATCTGGAACAGTTTCCTCAGGACAAAAAAGGAGAAGCTGAGACAAGGCAGGTAACCAAGCCTGGGCACCTCGTCACCTTGTCCCTTTAACCCTCACTTTGGTAAAGTGCCTACCAGCAGGCCCTTTTGTTTATAAGTTGGTTTAACTTTTTTGGTTAAAAAAGTTAAATGGTTGTTTAAAAATGGTTGTTTGCTTTTCCCCAAGCTCTATGTTCTATGTATCTAAAAAGAAGCCCTCCAACTTTTAACTTTAGGGTAGTTGAAGTAGAGGCTGATGGTGGCTGTTAAGAATCTCTTTTCAACTAAAACAGAAGTGAATTAAAGTGATTTACGTAGAGCCACAAGGAGAGAAGACTGGTTTTTGAAAGAAGATGAGGTTGGCAAGATGGCTCTGTGTTGAGAGCACCAGAGGCTCTTGCAGAAGACCTGGGTTCGATTCCTAGCACTAATTTGATGACTGGGATCTGTCTATAATTCCAGCTTCAGGGGATTCAATACTTTCTGAGCTCCACAGGCACCAGACATGCACGGAGTGCACATACATACATGCAAGCAAACATTCATAAGGATAAAATAAAAATAAAGGCATTTTAAAAATTGTTTGTTGTTAGATGGGAAAAGGCAGAAAGCATAAACCAGAGAAACCAGGCATGGGCACGGATGAGGGAGGAAGGAATGCATCCCATTGAGGAATTGGCCTTATCTGTTAACAAGCGAGCATGTAAGCATTCCCCTGGTCTGTAATGTACATAGTCACTCATCTGCTAAAACAAACTTGTTAAGTTTTGGCAGTGTATTAGATAATGAGGAAGGTGCCAAGATTATAGCAGGGAGGGAGTTGAGTTTATAATCTAATACAGTGACCAAAATCTCAAATAACTAGAGTGGTACGTAATCCATGCAAGTTCCACAGACAGGCAGTATGGTAGCAAACACCTTTACCTGCTGATCCATCTTGCTGGCCTATAATTGCAAGATTTTATGTGGCCTATTTCCTGGGAGATATTGGTTTAAAATATAGAAGCTCACAAATTCTACTAAGTCCCAACTACTGGGGTAGCTTGGGGGGTGCAGGTCAATCCCAACTACTGGGATAACTGAAACAGGAGGATGGAGGTCCAAGGCTGCCTCGTTGATGGAACAAGAACAAGGTAAACTTGGACAAGTTATGGAGAGTCTATCTCAAAATAAAAAGTAAAAAGGAAACTGGAGGGCTGGAGAGATAGCTCAGTGGTTGAGAGCACTGACTGCTCTTCCAGAGGTCCTGAGTTCAAATCCCAGCAACCACATGGTGGCTCACAACCATCTGTAATGGGATCTGATGCCCTCTTCTGGTGTGTCTGAGGACAGCTGCAGTGTGCTCATGTAAATAAATAAATAAATCTTTTTAATTAAAAAGGGAACTGGGCAGGGGTTGCTGGAGAGACAGTGGAGTGGTGAAGAACCCTGGTTGCTCTTTCAGAGGATCGTGCTTCAATTCCCAGTGCCTGCATGGAGGCTTGAACCATCTGTAACTCTGGTTCAGGATAGCTGGTGCTCCCTTCTGACATCTGTGGGCACACATGTGGTACATATATATACATACAGGCAATAAGCCAGACACAGAACGAGGGAGACAAACAGACAGAAAGTGATGGAGACCAAGCTCAAGATTTGGGGACTTAAGTCATCAATAAAGTGCCCTAGGTTCAATTTCTAGTGACATGCACTCACACACATTAAGAAACACAAACCAATCGGTCACAAAGGAAAAATAAAACTGTGAATTATCAGTTTTTTGCCATGCTAGATTTGTCATTGCAATGAAATTAAGTGAGCTCATGGCTTTGACTAGCATCAGCTCGACCTGCCCCACACAAGCTTTGAACTTAGGGTGCCATGAAAGCACAGCAGCCAGACAGACAGAATTTTAAGCTAAATTGCAGAAGAGAATAGTCAATCGGCTAAATAAAATACTGAACCAATACTAATGGCGTGGAGCACTTGCCTAACACACACAAGGTCCCAAGTTAACCCCGAGAACTGCACAACACACAACAAAAAATGCTGGGCACCCAGGCCTATTCTTACATGTCTGTATCTATGTGGGAAGAACACGTGAGTCCTTGTGTCAAGAAAGGAGAAAAGTTTTCTCCTGGGGATCTGCTGCCCTCTTCTGGCCGCTGTGGGCAGTGCACATATGTCATGCCTATACATGTAAAATAAAAATAAATCTTACAAAAAAAAAAAAAAAAAAGAAAATAGTTTCTATGTAACAGATTACCATGTATAAATTTTAAATTTACATTTATTTATGTGGGTTCATTTGTGAAGGTCTGAGAAGAACTTGGAGGAGTCGGTTCTCTGCTTTCGCAGTGTAGAGTTTGGAGCTCTAACTTGGACGGTCATCTTAACATTGAAATTTCAATGTTCTTTTTTTAGGTCCTTTTAATAACCCATGCTGACTAGCAAACATTTGTATCCCAGAAGAAACTATGGAACATGAAATAAACACATTTAAAATGAACAATAATTCAGAGACTATTAGGAATAACTTTAAATAGAACTGTGTATGTGAATGGCAGAGCAATTGGCAATTTGGGATTAGAAACGATAAAGTTAGTTGGGCGTGAAGGCCTTTGATTCCAACAAATGGGAGGTCTCTAGAGCCAAGTGGATCTCTGTGAGTTTGAGGCCAGCTTGGTCTATATAGTGAGTTCCATTACAGCTAAAGTTATACCATGAGACATTGTCTTAAAAAAAAAAGTCAGACAAGCAAACAAAACAAAAAAAATGAAAGGGAGCTTTCTAACTAATTTACACTGTTCTCATTTGCTGAGATCATGTTTGTATTATAACAACCACAAAATATCTTGTATTGATACATACACAAACACATACCACACATGCATAAATATATAAATGAAGAAACATACCACATATACACAAACATATACACACAGCTCAAACACATAGACATACCACACATATATAGACAGACATCACCTACTACACCCCCCACAAACATACCCCCCACAAATACACACACACACACACACACCTCAAACACGTAGACAGACACACCATACATATATAGACATGCATACACACACCACATACATACACGGACATACCCCCCCACAGCTCAAACACATAGACATAGACACACCACACCTACGGAGACATATACACACCACATATATAAACCACACATATGCAATCATACCCCACACACAAACATACACACACACCTCAAACACATAGACAGACACACTACACATATATAGACATGCATACACACACCACATACATACATACATACATACATACATACTACATACATACACTCACATACACCACACACACACAAACCACACATACACAAACATACCCTTCACACAAAAACATACACACACACCTCAAACACATAGACACACCACACACACAGACATGCATAAGTACACCACATATACACAGAAACATACCACATACACACAGACCACAGACACACCACAAACACATAGATATACACTCACATACAAATACCACACACACATATATATACATACACCAGACTCACACTTGGGACAGGGTCTTGTTTGTGCAGGGCCTTTGAAGTTGCTATATAGATGAAGATCACTTTCAATTTCTATTTCCTTGATAGTTAAACACAATTACATTTGAGTTCTTCAAAGGCAAGGCCCATATGATTATCCTGGTGTTTGTTTGATGCTTATATTTAGTATGTATAACTAGAAAGGGGGTGAGTTTATAGAGACAGCAAACACCTCCACAGAACTAATCCTCTCTACCTTCAACTTTTGATCCTCTTGTCTCTGGCTCCTGAGTGATTAGATCACAAGCTTGGGCCATCACCCAGGGTTGCCCTGTCCTTTAAAAGACCCTTTGGCAGGTAGCTGTGTCATCTGAGTTGACACTTCTTTTTCTAGCAAGTTTATGGCTCTGAAAAGTGAGACAGTTCTGACTCACAGGTCCCTCCCCAGGTTGTACAAGCAGCACAGTTGTTGGGAAGAGATGTCTAAGGAGCTGTCCCCAAGTCATGTAGCACTGAGATCACTTGGCTTCCTGCAAACTGCTTAAAAGTAGAAATAGCCCCCTTCTCACCCCTCCTAAGAATAGAACATTATTGTGCTAATGATGTTCTTAGGCAAAGATAATACAAGACAGATTTCATTTATGTATATAAATAATCTCACTCAAAGCAGTTTAGTTATCTCGTGTGGTTATTCTTGGGAGTTCATATGTAAGCAGAGAGGCTTAAGGAGGAGCACCCGAAGCTTAAGGTCATCCTTGGTACTTAGTGAGTTTAGCCCAGGCTATAAGAAAGCCTGCTTTAAAAACAAACAAACAAACAAGCAAGCAACTCACCTAACACTGGTGATCCAGCACATCTTCAGTCCAGTATTCAGGAGGCAGAGGCAGGTGGATCTTTGAGTTTAAGGCCAGCCTGATCTACAGAACGAGCTCCAGGATAGCTAAGGCTATACAGAGAAACCATACCTTGAAACGGCCAAAGCCAACAAAAAAAAAAAAAAAAACCAATCTACCCAAACCAAAATTTTACAGTGTAACAAGTGAAAGAACCAGGCTTAATACCTGCCTAATTCCAGGCCAGTGTTTACTATTTACGTAATTCCACCATAAATATTGTATAAGGCCTAAGCACACACTGCTAGCACAATAGGTTATTACTATTCTAATCTTTTTAAAGATTTATTTTATTTGTAGTTATGTGTATGCTCGATGTCTCTGTGTGGGAGTTATGTGTGTGGTTGTAGGTTCCAGATGACGATGTCAGATCACCTGAAACTGGGGTTATAGGAGGCTGTGAGACATACAATGTGAGCACTGGCAACTGAAGTCAGGTCCTCTTCAAGATCTGGATGAGCTTTAACTAAACAGCCATCTCTCTAGCCCCTGTTTTAAAAAAAGTTAAATATAGTAGTTTTTCTTTATTGTTTGAATTCTATGATTCTAGTTCTAGAACCTCTGACTCGGAAGAGGATTAGTTCTGTGGAGGTGTTTGCTGTCTCTATAAACTCACCCCCTTTCTAGTTATACATACTAAATATAAGCATCAAACAGACACCAGGATAATCATATGGGCCTTGTCTTCCAAGAACTCAAAATGTAATTGTGTTTAACCATCCAGAAAATAGAAGAAAAATGGGGTAAGTGTCACTGTAAGATTTCTCCAGGCAGATGAGGGATACTTCCAAACAGATCATGGAGCCTTAAATTCAAACAAGAGTTAATGGGGAAGGATATTTGATCACATCCGAGATTGTGCTACTAACTGAAGATTCCTGCTTCTAGCTGTGGTATGACTCACTCCTCTGGCTGGGATACAGACACGCCCTTAGTACACACCTTTAACACCAAACAATGAAGGCAGTCGGTTTGTAGAAGGAAGCAACAGTGTTTGAAAATGATGTCTAATTGAGTGGCAGACAAAGTGACAAATCAGAGAAAGATTTGACAGAATAGGATACGCCCAACTCTCAGAGAGAAGAAAGAGAGGTGACATGTGGGGGGGGGGAGCAGGGGGAGGAGTCTTACTGAGACAGTTATAGAGAGAAAGGTTGCAGAGAAGGCACAAGCCAGACACAGGTAAAGACCAGAGAATGAGAAGGAGCCAGAAAATGAGAACAGATTGCCAGTTTGTTTGAAACCAAGCAGAGTGAAAGTCAGAGGTCAAGGGAGAAGTCAGGGGGCTGGAAAGATGGCTCAGTGGTTAAAACCTGCTCTTCCAGAGGTCCTGAGTTCAATTCCCAGCAACCACATGGTGGCTCACAACCATCTGTAATGGGATCTGATGCCCTCTTCTGGTGTGTCCGAAGACAGCTACAGTGTACTCATAAATAAATAAAGGGAGAGAGAGAGAGAGAGAGAGAGAGAGAGAGAGAGAGAGAGAGAGAGAGAGAGACCAGATTGTTAAACTAGTCATCTTGAAGAGGAGTTTAAGCCAGAACAGCTAAGTTGAACCAGCCACACAGAGATCAGAAAGAACAAGAAGGGTTGAGCAGTAAGTCCCAGGCAGAAAACATTCTAGACCTAGATGAGATTGTACAGGGGCTAGAAGCTTCCAGGACTAGGCATAGGGTTAGCAGACACAGGCCGTGAGCCTCTGAGATGACAGTTACATCAGGCAAAGAAAAGTTACTTTTACAGTTAATGGTCTGGGCTAGGGAAATGGCTCAGTGGGTAACGTGCACGTTACACAATCATATGGTCCTAGCCTCTGATCCCAGTAGCTGTGTGAAAAGCTAGTGTGGCATGCTGCAAGGTGAAGGCAGGAGGATCCTAGAGGGCTGGCTCGTCAAGCCAAATGACAAGGAGGTGGAGAGGCTGGAGGGATCACCCAGAGGTTAAGAGCACTTGCTGCACAACCACCAGAACCAGGGTTTGGAGGGTCTGGAGAGATGGCTCAATGGTTAAGAGCACTGATGTTCTTCTCTAGAACCCAAGTTCAAATTTCAACAGCCTTATGGCAGCTCACAACTGATTGTCCAGTTTCATGGGATCCAGTGCCCTCTTCTGTCCTTCACAGTAACCTGGTCTGCAAATGATTCCACAGACACACATACAAATCACTCACACATAAAATGATAACAAAACAAAAATAATCAATCATTTAAAAACCTTTTTAAAAAATAAAATTGCTAGATAAAAATAGGCAAGTAACTAACATTGACACTTGGCCTTCACTCATACACCCAATAACAGACACACACACACACACACACACACACACACACACACACACAGCCACACAGACAGACATACATATACATATAACAGACACACATACACAGACACACACACAGACATACATACTCAGAGACACACATAGCCACATATACACAGCCACACAGAAACATACAGACACACTATAGTGTCCTTTTATTAGCTGTAGACTTGAACTCACAGCAATCTCCCTGCCCCAGCCCCCTAAATGAGATTACAAAATTTTATGCATCATCATACCCAGGGTTTTTTTTTTTTTTTTTTTTTGTTTTGTGTATGTGCACGCCCATGTGGGTGTATGCATGTATGTTTTGAAACAGTGTTTCTCTGTGTAGCCCTGGCTGTCCTGGAACGTTCTACCTCTTCCTCCTGGGTAGCTGGGATTAAAGGTGTGCACCACAGCCACCATTCAACTGGCTTAGAGGCTTTTAAAGGTACTTGCTGAACAATTATAAAGTCAGGAATTCAGGTCCCAAGCACCCACATAATAAGTCAGGGTTGGTCTCATGCATAGATGCAACCCCAGAACCAGAGGAAGCTGAGTCAGGATGTTCTGGGGCATCTTAGTTGCCAGCCTAGCTGAAAACCTTGAGCTCCTGGTTTAAAAAGAGACCCTGCCTCAGAGGAAGTAGTCTGAGAAATAGCAGAGGAAGGCACCTAATATTCTCTGTCCTCAGGGTGTGCACACATATACCACACTCACAAACACACACACAAACATACTCACACATAATAGGCAAACAAATATTAAACCAGTTGTTGAAAGGGCCTTGGATTCTGCATAGAACAAAGCCAGACACCAAATTTTCAGCTGAAAGGAATTCATTTCCCAACAGCAGCAGGTGTTTCTGCAGGAGTGGTTTTTAAGGAGGAAAGGGGAGTCTGTGCTGGGGTGAGTTGGGAAGTCCTGACTGGATATGTTAGCCAAATGAGTTTGGATGGATGGACATTGGTGTTTTGATATCTGGACCTTGGAGCTTTAGCCAGGCATAAAGATGTAGCCAAAAAAGATAATAGACCTTGGGAACTAGTTTCAGGAACATGATCTAACAGTTTGTCAAGTGAGAGCGAAGGTTGGGCAAAGCCTGATGGTGCTGTGCTTGTAGTGTTTGGGCCTGTTAGAGAGTCCTTCTGATGTGTGGCCCTGGTCGTCCTGTAACGTGCTCTGTAGACAGACTGCCCTCCAACTCAGAGATGTATCTACATCTGTCTCGAAGAGTGTTGGGATTAAAGGCATGAGCCATCATGTCTAGCGATTAGGTACGACTGCTTTAATTTCAGTACTGAGGTTTGCTGCTTACTGCTGGTTCAAGGCCAGCCTGGGAGATAGAATGAGTTCCAAGACAGCCTGGGCTATATAAGGAGACACCGTCTCAAAAACAAACAGACCTCAAAACAGAACACTGTAAGCAGTGCTCTCGATTCCCAGAGTTTTGTACGGATGCAGGACAGTGTGATAATGAATGCAGCAAAGTGTCCTCAGCAGTCCGTATCATTTTAATTTTCTCTCCTGCAAAACATTTAACTTCTGTGTCAATTTGAAATGCAAAGTCCTCCCAGTGCTGTATGGTAGCTCTCACCAATCACAGTGTGATCAAGTTTTAAAATGTGCCTAAACAAAGTTCACCGGCCTGAGCTCTGTACCCACGTAGGTTTTAGAGTCCCAAAATGCAGTATGATTTCCAGCTTTATTTATTTATGAACCACAGCATTGCTTACAGACCAGCCTGACTTGAATGTTGCTGGTTCTGCCTCCCAGTTTGCTCCCAGCACCACCCCTGTGGATTAAAATAGGAATTGCGCACACTAGGCAGACACTACCAACTGAGCTACACCCCACCTGACTTCAACGGCTTATTTTCTATCATAATTATGTGCCATAATTTAGTCTTCAAATGTTGAGTAGGAAGTTTCTAATTAAAATGTTCAACTGAAAAATTTAAAGGTGCTACTACAGACTTTAGCAAGACTGTTTAGCAGGTAAAAGAGCTTGTTGCCAAGCCTGAGGACCTGAGTTCAATTCCGGGAGCTAACACAGTAGAAGATAAATCCTGAAAGTTGTTCTTTGACATCCACAAGCATATAATGGCTATGGCATTAATGATTGTGTCCAACACACACACACACACACACACACACACACATGCACACTCGTGCGCGCACACACAGAAAAAAAATTAACAATTTTTTTTTTTTAGTTTTTAAAAAAGTGCAGTTAGAAAGGGCTTGAGTTAAAAATCAGAGCTCTGCTTCTTACAGTTTCATTAAAGTAAATGCTCTGCATTCAAAGCATTCCATTTTTTTCCCTGTCGTTTGCCATTTGTTTTGAGGCTGAGACTACTTGGCTGGAGTGTTGAGGGGGTCTCAAGTTTTCCTGTGTGTTGAAGGCTGTGGGCATTTAGAGGCTGGGACATGTGTGCACACACACAAACACTCTGTTTTGTGGTTTAAAGTCGGGTGGGTTGCTTTTGATAGCAGGCAGACTGAATGGTCAGGCTGCAGCCCAACAATTCTTTATCTAGGGATTATTACCCAGTATAGCTCCATTTCCTAAAACCCAAGGCTATTACTTAACATCTATAACTTGTATGTAGGAAGCAGATTATGCGTTTTAAGGTTCACTTTAATTATGTATACGTGTATACCCCATTTCTGTGTAAGTGCAAATGAATTCAAGTGCTTACAGAGGCCAGAAGGGGGTGTCAGATCCCCTGGAATTACAGGTGTTTTATTAGACTCCCGATGTGTATGTGCTTGGGAACTGAACTCTGGAAGAGCAGTACTTTTTTTTTTTTTTTGTTAAATGCTAAACCATCTGGATTCTGAACATTCTAAGAAGCTTACTTACTAGTAAGTACTATTAGTAAAGATGTTAGGTCACTTACAGAGGTGGGTATTAAATGGCTATTTAGGGAGCTAACTAGACTCAAGACAATTAATGTCTAGACATGCAGCATTCCAACCTCTCTGTACCATTGAAATTCGAATCAATCCATCAATCAATCACAGTTCTTTTCAGGAATGCAGGCTCACCTGGAACTCACATTCAGGAACTCTCTGGCTGGCATGTGACCCTCCTTATGTCAGCCCTGCCATATGCTGGGTTTTCAGACACCTGGCTTTAAAATGTAAAAACAAGCAAACAAAATTCATAATGGTATCCATAGTTCCACAGCCTGGAAAGCATTTCTTTTGTGGAAATCGAACTACGATCCTTGGTCATCCCAGGCAAACGCTCTGCCATGTGCTGCACTCCTTATCCCTGGAAAGTAATTTTTTACTAATGTAGAGTAGTGTTAACTTGGTATCCTTACAGACTTTTATTCATCAGGGCTTGAATAAAAGCCGCCCAAGAATTCCCAAACACTGTCTCCTCTTGGCTTTAAAAAATTGTGTGTGTGTGTGTATGCATATATGCGTGTTTTGCCTGAACGTATGTGGAGCACATGCGTGTCTCGTGCCTGCGTAGAACCCTGGAACTGGAATTATGGATAGTTGTGAGCCACCATGTGGATGCTGGGAACCAAACCCAAGTCGCCTGCAAGATCAGCAAGTAAGCAACCACTGGGCGGCCTCCAGCCTCTCTTTGACTTTAAAGCCTGAGCCTGTGGTTTCCAAATAAGAATCGCTCAGCGAGTGAGTGTTGTCGGTTCCGCGGGGACCGTCACTTCCCAGCTGCATAAAGGAGGCCCGGCAGGGCGGAGCCGGCAGGTGCGGCCCCCGGCACACCACCGAGGCGTAGGCCCACTTAGGCGGGCTCCGGCTCTCGTGCCTGCCGCGCCGCTCTGCGCAGGCGCGGCAGCAGCGCGACGTCCCTCACTTACGGCCGAAGCGGTTCGCGCTGGGAGTCGGTGGCGCCGTGCAGGGCACTTAGGAACCGACAGCATTGGCGCGGGTAATCAGCTCCCTGTCCTCCTCTTCCCACTGCTCGCTCCTTGGGACGACCTCCGAGCCTCGCGATGCGACGCGGACGGCCAGTCGGTGGTCGGCCTCGGCCCGCGCGTCTGCTGCCGGCGGGGGTGAGGGGCGGGGTCCCGGCTGGGCTGCACCGCATCCTGGCGTTTTCCACTTGAAATTTCCCGGGTAACTAACTCGCGGCTCTTCTTATTTTGCAAGACTGGTATCCGGTTGATTGCGGTTTGCAGGGTCCGCCATGGAGTCAGAGCAGATGCTGGAGGGACAGACACAGGTACCAGGAGGCCCTGGATTCAGAGTGGCGGTGTGCAGGGAGGCAGCGCGGGACGGGCGGATGTCTCTGTGACTCTATTTTGTTTTCTAGGTTGCAGAAAACCCTCACTCTGAGTACGGGCTCACAGACAGCGTTGAGGTAACTCGCTCAGGTCCTCCGCCGCATCTATGGGTCTCTCGAGAGCTGGAGAAAACTTAGGATCGGTTTACTAGGCTACTCTGCACGAGGGAACACTTGCTGCCTCGATCTCTGTAGTATCAGATTATAGGTGGCTTCTTTTACTAGCATGCTAATACTTGGCTAAAAATAAAGGTACTTTGTAAATGAAAGATTAAATCCCGGAACCAGAGCTTGGTAGGTTTGGTTAGGAAAATAGAGGCTTCCTGGAGAAAATTTGTGTGTGAATGGAATTAAGTTAAAAGGGCGGGACCACGTTTCTAAGATAACTTAGAGACAGGTGTTAGAATTCATTCAGCGTTTTGTAGTTTGTGAGACACTAGGCAGGCTTATTTGAATATATCTTCATTTCCAGAATGCTTAAAGTAACTTGTTTAAGTTTACTAGTAAGTAAGCTTAGTGTTTTTTAAAACGCATGCGTGTGTGTGTGTGTGTGTGTGTGTGTGTGTGTGTGTGTGTGTGTGTGTGTGGTGTGAGCGCGCGCACCGTAGTAGGTTTTCTGTTTCAGGTGGGTTCTGGAGATGGAACTCAGGTTGTAGAGGTAGCAAGCTCTTCACACACCTAGAGCTGACTTTTACGAAAGGATTGCATTGCATTTATATTTTTCTCTCTGTTTCTCTCTCTCTCTCTGTTTCTCTCTCTCTGTGTGTTTGTGTGTGTGTGTGTGTGTGTGTGTGTATAAATGTGTATCTTTACTGTTTCTATTTTTTTTTCCCTCTGAGATAGGGTTTCATTAACTCTGACTGTCCTGGCTGTCCTGGAACTCACTATGTAGATCATGCTGTCCTTGAATTTACGGAGATCCACCTGCTTCTGCCTCTGCTGCTTGGTGTTGGGAGTAAAAGGCATGCGCTACCACACCCGGTTTCTATATCTTTTTGTTACTTTTGGCCTGAGTATAGGTACATCAGAAGATGGTGGTTGGAAATTGAGCTACAGACATTTGTGAGCTACCATATATGCTGGGAATTGAATGAGGATCTTTTGTAAGAGGGACTGTTTCTCCCCCCCTCCCCGCCCCCAGGCAGGGTTTCTCTATGTAGCCCAGGATGTCCTAGAACTCACTCTGTAGACCAGGCTGACCTCAAGCACTTTCCTGTGTCCTGCTTTATTGGTGTTCTTAACCACAAACCCTCTCTCCAGCCTTGGCTGTCTATATTTTTATTTATATTTTTAATCTTTTGAAATTCATTTTATGTGCTTGGTTATTTTGCCTGCATGTGTATCTGTGCCTCATGTTCCTGCCTTGGGCCCACAGAGGCCAGAAGAGTGTGCCACGTTCTCCCTGGAATTGGAATTGCAGACAGTTGTGAACTACCGTGTGGGAGCTGGGAACTAAGCACAGGTCCTCTGCTAGAGCAGCCAGTGCTTCTAACTGCTGAGCCTTCTCTCCAGTTCCCTTTATATTTTTAAGTGTCCCAACTTTCTACATTTGGGCTCAGGATTTTAACTCAGGTCCTTATGCTTGCAGTGCAACTTGTCACACAGTTACGTGCTTTACACCTTGTGTATGTGTGCTGTTATGTATGTCTGTAGGTCTGTGTGTGAGGTGTACTTGTTTATTTGTGGTGAGGATTGTATATGCTGTACCTGTGCTCTGCTGCTGAGCTATATTCTACCCCCACCCCATCCCACCCCCACAGCCATCCCACCCCCACCCCATCCCACCCTCACAGCCATCCCACCCCCACCCCATCCCACCCCCACAGCCATCCCACCCCCACCCCATCCCACCCCCACCCCATTCCACCCTCACAGCCATCCCACCCCCACAGCCATCCCACCCCCACCCCATCCCATCCCATCCCACCCTCACAGCCATCCCATCCCACCCTCACAGCCATCCCACCCCCACCCCATCCCACCCTCACAGCCATCCCACCCTCACAGCCATCCCACCCCCACAGCCATCCCACCCCACCCCATCCCACCCTCACAGCCATCCTACCCCCACAGCCATCCCACCCTCACAGCCATCCCACCCCCACAGCCATCCCACCCCCACCCCATCCCACCCCCACAGCCATCCCACCCCCACCCCATCCCACCCCCACAGCCATCCCACCCCCACCCCATCCCACCTCCACAGCCATCCCACCCCCACAGCCATCCCACCCCCACAGCCATCCCACCCCCACCCCATCCCACCCCTACAGCCATCCCACCCCCACCCCATCCAACTCCCACAGCCATCCCACCCTCACCCCATCCCACCCCCACCCCATCCCACCCTCACAGCCATCCCACCCCCACCCCATCCCACCCCCACAGCCATCCCACCCCCACCCCATCCCACCCCCACAGCCATCCCACCCCCACCCCATCCCACCCCACAGCCATCCCACCCCCACCCCATCCCACCCCCACAGCCATCCCACCCTCACCCCATCCAACCCCCACAGCCATCCCACCCCCACAGCCATCCCACCCCCACAGCCATCCCACCCCCACCCCATCCCACCCCTACCCCATCCCACCCTCACCCCATCCCACCCTCACCCCATCCCACTCCCACCCCATCCCACCCCCACCCCATCCCACCCTCACCCCATCCCACTCCCACCCCATCCCACCCCCATTCCATATCCATTCCACCTCACCTCCACCCCTCTTTCTAATGTTTCTTATTTTTTTCAATGGATTAATGAACTTGGATCCTCTGGTTTAGTGTTTTCATGAAATTTGGGAAAATTGTAGCCCTTATTTAAAACTAAACTTTTGTCAGATTTATTACGTTCCTCTATCTTGATTTATTTATTTATTGACAGTTCCCTACATGTGCAGTGTGTCTTGGTCATACCCATTCCCTGCTCTCCCCTGTGTTCACCTGTATACCCCCAACTCCCAAACATGTTCCCTTTCACTTTGGAATTTATTGAAACTCAGTGAGTCCAGTCAGTGCTGCCTGATCTTGGGCAGTAGCTGTAGCTGCAGTGAGTTCACAGTTTAACGCTCACACTTGGAGCAGAAGACAGCAGTCCTTCCGTACTCTGGTCTCCTGCTCACGCTCGACAGTGTTCCCTGAGCGGGGGAATTCGATACAAATTCCGTTTAGAGATTTAGAGCTGAGTACCAGCACTTTGACCAGTTCTGAGCCCTTCTTTTTCTTGCTGACCACTACAGAAAGCGGCTCCTCTGCCTAAGGCTGAGAGCTGCACACATCTATGGGTAGAAACAAATATTTAGACAGTTTGACAACTGTTTTAAGGAAGCAACAGGAGTAGGTGACTCCCTAAAGCAATGGCCTGCAGAGCTGTCGGCTTTTGACCAGTTTCCTATACTAGGCAGGCATGTCTGCGCCCCTGTGGAGCAAGCCACAAATCCAGTCAGAAAGCAGTGGGTAACCCTAGCCACCATCTCTACTGGCACTCTGTAGGTGCCACTGTAACATTACTGGGCACATCTTGCCTGGCAGGTTGGTATTACGGCATTCAGAGTTCATGGATGGGGTAATAATTCATATTTGAATGTCCTTATCTAGTCTATGGTATGTATAGTGTGTGTGTGTGTGTGTGTATATATGTGTGTGCACTCGCGTGTGCGTGCGCACATGTTTGAAATATGTTTTCTGGGTTTTTTTTTTTTTTTTTTTTTTTTTTGAGATAGAATCTGTCTGTTGTCCTGTAACTCACTTTAAAGACCAGGCTGGCCTCCTAATTACTGGGATTAATGGTACATGTCATGGTGCCTAACAATAGAAATTGTGTCTTGATCTGTTTTTTGAGTTGATTTTTCTTTTTGTTATAGATGCTTTGTTTCATTTTCTCTGTAGTGATTTTCTTCCTAAAACATTGCTATTTGTAAAGTTTATTTTTATTTATGTGCATATGTGTGTGCCGTAGGTGCAGGTACTGTACTTGTGAGGTCAGAAGACTGTTTGATTACCTGGCTTTCTTCTGCTAGTGTTGGGAAGTGAGCGTGGGTCCTGTGCAAGGCAAGAGCGGAAGTGCACTCATTTACTCACTTAGATTTTAGACTGCGTATGTGTTACACACCTTTAGAAATCCTAGCCCCGAGTCAGATTTGGTGCAGCATGCGCTGGCTTTTAATCCCAGTGTTCTGTAAGCAGAGGCAGGTGGCTGTTCAGTGAGTTTAAGCCTGGTCTACCTAGTGAGTCCAGGACAACCAGGGCTGTTAGAGAAACCCTGTAGTGTAAAATAAAAAAAAAAAAAAAAAAAAGAAAGAAAGAAAGAAAGAAAGAAAAAAAAGAGGCAGACGCAGGTGGATCTTTGTAATTTCCAGGACAGCCAAGGCTATAAAAATAGTCAGTCTGTATCCCCCCCACCTTTGTGTCTCTCTGTCTCTCTCTTTGTCCCCAGATTTTTGTGTGCCTCAGGGGTTTTATTGCTGTGGTAAAACACCATGACCAAAAGTAACTTAGGGGAGAAAAGGGTTTATTTCATCTTTTTTGTTATGTTGGAACAGATGCAGAGGCTGTTGAGGGATGCTCTTACTGGCTTGCTCAGCTTGTCCAGGACCAGCAGCCCAGGGGTGCCACCATCCACAGTGGGTGGGTCCTCACATCAATCATTAATCAAGAAATGCCTCGCAGGCTTGCCCATGGGCTAGTCTGGACGGAGAATTTTCCGAAATTATGTCTCCTCTCAAATGATGTTCTCTTCTAGTCTCTGTCAAGTTGACATAAACACTAGTCAGTGCTGTGTGAGTGTTGTGCCTGCACACATGTATGTGTGCTTCAGGACTATTTGGTGCCTGTAGAGGTGAGAAGGGGCAGATACTCAAACTGGTTATGAGCTACCGTGAGGGTGCTAGGAACCAAACCTGGGTTGTTCTTCAAGAGCAACCAGTGCCATGGTTCTTAGCCCCCATGTTGTATGTTTTGAGTTTGTTATTTTTGTCTTTTCCGTGTGTTCTGGGGATTGCGCAGTAACTGACTTTGCCAACTGAACCATTTCATAATCTCTCTCTTTTTCGAGATAGTCTCATTGTGTATGTAGTCTTGAATGTCCTTCTACTCCCTCTGTGGACCAGGCTGGCCTGGAACTCGCAGGATCCTCAGTGCTGAGAAGAAAGGTGTGATCCACCTCACTGCCTAGTAATGCCCTGACAGTCTGCTGGGGACTGTGAGTTTTACTTTGTAGAGTATTAATACTTTTTCAGACAGTCTTGAATGTTGTCCTAGAACATAGCTATTTGAAAACAGTTTGACTTTCATTTTTTATAAAGTTAAATAAAAAAAAAAGATTTATTTATTATATATGAGTACACTGTAGCTGTCTTCAGACACACCAGAAGAGGGCATTAGATCCCATTACAGATGGTTGTGAGCCACCATGTGGTCGTTGGGATTTGAACTCAGGGCCTCTGGAAGAGCAGTCAGTGCTCTAACCACTGAGGCATCTGTCCAGCCCACCTCGATCTGAGTGCTGGGATCGCAGTATGTACTACTATACCCAGTTGCTGCTTCAGTTGAACCCAGGACTTCGTGCATCCTAGAGACGTGCCCCTGCATTGTAGCCTTTCCTTGGATTACTGTTTCTTACTGGAGGCGCTGTAACAACATGTAAATGAGTAGTCTTTTTGAGGGGTGAATATACAAATCTCTAGTGTTAGGACTGTGTCCTTTATTACAGCTACAATCAATTTGTTTTAAAATTAACTAACTTATTTTATTTTGTGTGTATGTGTGTGTACTTGAGTGTAAGTCTATACCAAGGAGGCCAGAGAGGGCATCAGATCCCTTGGGATCTGCATTTGTAAGCTTCCATGTTAGTGCTGGGAACCAAATCCAGGTCTTCAAGAACTATTGTCATCCTTAACTGCCGAGTCATCTCTCTAGTCCCAAGATGAAGTTTTTAAGGAAAAAAATTTTTTTTACTGTATTTTAAGTTGTATGCTTGTGCATGGGCACTTGTAAAAATCATGGATCTTCAGAAAATCAAATGTGTCAGGCGTGGTTGTACACGCCAGTCTCAGCATGATTTGGAAGTTCAAGGTGAGGGTTGGGCATCATGGCTCACACCTTTAGTCCTAGCACTTGGGAGGCAAAGGCAGGCCGAGCCTGGTCTACATGTCAGTTCCAGGATAGGCAGGACTACATAAAGAAAAAAAGTGCATGTTTGTGTGCGTGCCTGCCTGTGTGTGTGTGGTGGTGGGGTTGAGATTTCAGAGTGAAAATGTTTGCATGACATTTTAGGCATTGGGGCTGCAGAGTTGGCAAGTGTCAAAAGCACGTGTTGCTTTTGCAGAGGTCTGGTGTTGGATTCCTGTCATCCTCGAGGCAGCTCACAACTGTCTAATTCTAGTTCAGGGTCTGATGCTCTCTTCTGGCCTCTGGGCACACGGTGCACATCTGTCCATACAGGCCAAGTATCATACTCATAAAATTATCGTAGAAAAAAGGACTTTAGGGGGAAGAGGTCTGCGTCTGGTATAGCTCCAGCTGTGATTTGCTCTCTTCTGGGTGTCTTTTCCCGCTAATTCTTGCTCTCCAGATAGTCTTGTCCTTGGGGATATTCATGAACTGTTCTTTTATATCACTAGAGAATAGTTGAAAATGAGAAGATTAACGCAGAGAAGTCATCAAAACAGAAGGTGGATCTACAGTCCTTGCCTACCCGTGCCTACCTGGACCAGACGGTTGTGCCTATCTTATTACAGGGACTTGCTGTGCTCGCAAAGGAAAGGTGAGGGGGAGGAGAGGTGAGGCAGGGCTCCGTACGGAGAGCACTGCTGCCGGTGCATGGTAGTTTTTGCTATGTTTTTTGTTCAAGGATGCCACACTTATTATTTTTATTTTATAATTGCAGTGTGTGTGTGTGTGTGTGTGTGTGTGTGTGTGTGTGTGTGTGTGTGTGTGTGTGTTCTGTGGTAGGCATATGGAGGTCAACTTTTAGGATTCCAGTTTTCTTCTTCCATCATACGGATTCTGGGGATAGAATTTAGAACTTAGGTTGTCAGGCTTAATGGCAATGACCTTTACCTGCTGAGTCATCTTTCTGGTCCCATTGCTGCTAAACTTCTATTGATCTTATTTATTTTTCCTATTTACTTTCTTACCTAGGTTCATTTCCCTTTGCTACTATAGTTTGTCTATTTTATACCTGTGCTTGCTTATTTTTTAAATGACAAATTATCAAGAATAGGTTTTCTATTTTGATATATTTTGACTTTGTCTCGTGTTTGACATATTGTGATGTTTGCTGTAGTTTGTATTTTCTGTCCAATAATTTGTTCCTTAAATTTTTCTAGTGTCATTTTAGCCTCAAGAATGGGATTATCATAAACTCTTGTTGGTAGTGGCTCGTCTTCAGACAGAACCCTCCCATTCTAAGCAAGCAGCCCACCGCTGAGCTGTGATCCCGGCTGGCTCTCAGGGCTCATTTGCTTCAATATTTGTTTCTTAGCAGTTACTTCTTTCTTTGGGAGAAGTTCTCTTTTTTTTTTTCTACATGTATCTGAATAGTCCTTACATGAATTCTTTTTCACGTTTTGTTTTATTTTTATTCGAATCATTCATTCATCCATTAATTTATTTTTAAAATTTACTTATTTTATGTATATGAGTACACTGTTGCTGTCATCAGACACACCAGAAAAGGGCATCAGATCCCATTACAGATGGTTGTGAGCCACCATGTGGTTGCTGGGAATTGAACTCAGGACCTTTGGAAGAGCAGACAGTGCTCTTAACCTTTCAGCATCTCTCCAATCCTTATTTTTTAATGTGTTTGTTTGTTTTTACCTGCATGTGTGTCTGTACACCAAATGAATAGCTGGTGCCCACAGAGGCCAAAAAGAGGGTGTATGATCCCCTGGAACTGGCATTATATCTGGTTGTTAGGCAACAGTAGGTGCTGGAAATCAAACCCACGTCCTCTGAAAGGGCAGGCTATTCCCTGCCCTTAACCACTGAGCCATCTCTCTAGTCCTGTTTTTTGTTTTTTAAATCAGGAGAATCATATGAAGCTTAGGCTGGCCCTCAGTTTGCTGTGCATCTGAGAAGGCTATTAGCTCCTCATTTGCATACTGTCTCCCAAGTCAGGCTATCCTGAGTTCCTACATTATTTTCCTGTAAACAAATGTAATAAGAAATTTGATTTGTTAACTAGTCAGTTTTTATTACATGTGTTATGATTTAAATCTAGGACAGTAATAACCTTTGGTAAACTGATAAAAGGATGGATGCTTCTTGTGAATTATTAATGTAGAATAGATGTATTAGTTATCACATTTAACTGTGTGTGTGTATGTGCATATGCATATATGTATGTCGAGGTGTGAATGTGCAGGTCAGAGGACAGTTCTCAGGAGGTGGCCTTCCTTTTTTACCGGTAGGTTATGGGGATTGAACTCAGGTTTTCAGGTTGGCAGCAAGGGTTTTACTGGCCTTGATGACCTCTTCTGTGCTCTGGGCGCAGACATACATGTAGACAACTCTCTCTCTCTCTCTCTCTCTCTCTCTCTCTCTCTCTCTCTCTCTCTCAATCTCTGTGCTTAATAAAGCGTGTAAAATAAGATTTATTAATGACTATGTCTTGTCTCTGCTCTTGATTACTAAATGTGGTTGGACTGTAGTTACAACTTAGTGGTACATTGCTGCCCTGGCATGCCTGAGGCTCCAGGTTCAATCCCAACACAACCTCAAAAAGGAAATCTTACATTTTTTCATTTTTCCAAAGAAGGCTGGTATGTTAGAAATTCTATTTAACTTGAATTTTTTTTTAAGATTTATTTATTTTATGTATATGAATACTCTGTAGCCGTCTTCAGACACAACAGAAGAGGACATCAGATCCCATTACAGATGGTTATGAGCCACCATGTGGTTGCTGGGATTTGAACTCAGGACCTCTGGAAGAGCAGTTAGTGCTCTTAACTCCCAAGCCATCTCTCCAGCCCCTTAATTTGAATTTTTAATCACTAGTATTATTTTATTGGACAGGGTGTTATGAGGCCTAAATTGGTTTCAGACTTTCTTTGTAGCTTAGATGATCTTGAACTTTTGCTTTTTCTATCTCTGCTTCTGAAGTGCTAGGATTATAGGTGTGTACAACCAAGCCTGATTATAATTCTAAGTACTACTGTTAAGTGCTAGAATTTAAAAAAGCCCAGGATGATTTCAACTAATAAGATATTTGTAAGGACTGGAGAGATGGCTCAGCGGTTAAGAGTACTCCAGAAGTCCTGAGTTCAGCCATCTGTAATGGGATCTGATGCCCTCTCCTGGTGTGTCTGAAGACAGCTACCGTGTACTCATATACATAAAATAAATAAATAAATCTTTAGAAAATATATTTATAAATATAATAAGCAAAGAGTTGTAGCTCAGTAAGTCACTAGTAATCTAAGTTTTGTGAAATATGTGTAGGCAGCTCAGGATGACTGGTTGTACTGGTGTAGACAGTTAGAAGGCTAAGGCATGAGGACTGTGAGCTCCTGGTAGAGTAGTGTCTGTAACTATTCCCTTCTTAGGAAATAAACAAGAAAAAGGGTTAGGGCTGAGGTTGTAGCTCAGTGTACTTGGTGTGAATGCTGTTTAAAGTACAAAGGGGAATCTTTGTAAGTTTAATTAATTTTGAGGCAGGGTCTTTACAGAGTTCCACTTGCCTCTTCCTTCCTAGTGCTGGCTATAAAGGCATTTGAGTGATGGAGCTGGGATCCTGGGGCAGGTGGATCTCAGAGTTTGAGGTCAGCCTGTTCTACTGAGCCTGGTCTATAGAGTAGTTCCAGGATAGCAGGGAGCAAAACCAAAGTAGGAATGGGTGCGCTTGAGATAGCTCAGTGGTTAAGAACACGGGCTGCTCTTCCAGAGGTCCTGAGTTCAATTCCCAGCACCCACATGACATCTTACAACCATCTATAATGGGATCTGCTACCTTCTGCCATGTAAGTATACATGGATTCAGAGCAGTCATACAAAATACATAAATAAATTTTTTTTTTCCCTGTGTATTCTTGGCTGTCCTGGAACTCACTCTGGACCAGGCTGGCCTCAAAGTCATTGATCCTTTGCCTCTGCCTCCCAAGTGCTGGAATTAAAGGCAAGTGCTACCATCAACCTGCTAATAAATTCTCTGCCACTCAAAAGGCATGTGCCACCATGCCCAGCGAAATGGACTGATTTTTGTTATGATGGAGAATCAGTTCTTCATTTGCTCACTTACCTGCCTGCCTCTCCTCCCCTTTCCCCAATCCTGCCTTTTTGAGTGACATCTCATCTTGTGCTTTGGCTGGCCTGGAATTTGTAGTCTGGCTAACCTTAGCTCCCAGAGATCTGTCTGCCTGTCTCCAGAATGCTAGGAACAAAGGTGTCCACAACACTGGGCCGTTGTGAAACTAAACCCCTGTGCAGTGTGCACTAAAGTCAAGCTGACCACTGCTGGCATCCTAAGAGACTCCCGTGAAGACATCTGCTCAGCTGTGTTTTGGGCTCAGTGGGTGAAGGCACTTACTGAGCATCGAGATCCCCAGAACCCATGTGAAGGGGCCCAGGGAGAACCAACTCCACAGAACTGTGCTCTGCCTTCCACATGGGTGAGACATCTCTCTCCCATGGTTACATCAATTATAATGAATAAAGGTTAAATCAGACCCTTTGTGTTTATAACTGGTTTTAAGCTACAAGACAATTTAAGACCCTTTAAACTTTAATTTTGGCTTCTTAACTTTCCTGTCTTATTTACCATATTTATTATGAATGAAAATTAACCAGATGCATTTTTTTAAAAAAATGGTATGTTTAAAAAAATGTTTAACATTCTTGCAGATCATCTAACTCTGGTTTCTCTTCCTTTACAGACCACCAAATCCCATTGAGTTTCTAGCATCTTATCTTTTAAAAAATAAGGCACAGTTTGAAGATCGAAATTGATTTCTTGGGAAGAGAAGAAAGATTTGGTTGCTACTGTAGATTTACATGATTACGAGGCAGCTTTAATTGCCATGATTCCCTCCCCACTGGAAGTGTAAGAACCTTCAGGACCACAGAGCTCACTTCTGGAGTTGCAGAAGAGCATTTCCTGTCTGATTTAATCACCATACGTATTTAATGAGTATCATCTGTGCAATTTTTTTTCTCAGATTGTCTTTTACTTTGTTTTTAAAAAGACCTTCAAAATAAAGTGTTAAAACATCTTTATTTTATAGTTGTTGTGAATGACAGTATTTTTGTTTCCATGAATTGCTTGTACTTTTGAAAGTGGTAACTTTGCAGTATGACATAACAGCCACCATGTTTGGTATTTTACTTAAATGATCTCTTGAATCAAATGTGCTCTGCAGAGTATCTTCTTTCCACTTCACAGACAAGAAGCCAAACCATAGATGTTAAAAGCCTTGCTGAAGACATCATTGCTGGTAAGTGCTTACATGGGACTTCAACCCAGTTAGTTCTCCCAACATCCTGGTAGCTAAGCAACAAGTACACTGGCTACTTAGGATTGTGACATCTGAAGGGGTCGGAAGTGGTGACATCTTTAAGAGTATGATTTGCTCTTTGAGAGGCTCTTGATTTGATTCTCAGCACCTCACAGAGTGGATGACTACTCTAACTCCAGTTCCAGGGCATAGGACCCCCCTCTTCTGACCAGGCATACAGCATGCACATACAAACATTCAGACAAACTGTAAACATAAAATTAAAAGAAAGTAGGCAGTATTTTTGAGTGTATTCCTGTTGTTGTCTATGAAGATGGCTCACCAGCTCTGAGAAAGCTGTGATGAGAGCTAGGGAACATTGACTACAACACTTAGCTGTTGGCTAGTGGGTGTCAAGTCTCCCCTTGGGTGATGAATGGGCAGTAGTGAGGTAGGATTCTGCTGCTATCAGGATATCTGTTGGGGTCATTAAGTATGCCTGCCTTTTGTCACCTCTTAGTCATCCAGTTCAAACTAAAACTTGAGATTCCTGCACTGGAAGGGTACTAATCTTGACTTCAAGTTACAGGCTCTTGCAAAGGTTATGTTAATAAGATACATTTTGTCCTCCTTAATGGCCATGGGTGATGGTGCATGCTTTTAATCCCAGGAGGCACAGAGCCCTGGCTGTCCTGGAACTCACTCTGTAGGCTAGTCTTTAACTCAAAGATCCTTCTGCCTCTGCCTCCTGAGTTGCTGGGATTAAAGATGTATGCCACTGGGCCCTGCTCAGGACCAATTTTTAGTGTAGGAAATTGTTACCTAATTATGATTGACACTTGTGTGGAAGTGATACTGTAGTTTCCATCTATATCTGCACATCCAGGGCCTGGAGAGATGGCTCAGCAGTTAAGAGCATTGGCTGTTCTTGAGAAGGGGGTGGGGGGGATTTGAAGCTTCTGGACTCTGCAGGCAACCACATCCCATCCACATGACTACACACACACATGTGCATGAGTTAAAAACGAATGGGTTGGGGAGTCTGTAAACTGCTTGCTGTGGAAGAATGGAGACCTGAGTTGAGATTCCAGTGTCCATGTAAAATGCTTGAGGAAGCATGGAAGCATGGTAGGGTAGTGTCTCCATAATCCTAATGCTGAGTAGACAAGGAGGATCCTGGGGGTTCGCTGGGACAATCTGCTGTAATCAGTAAGTTCTAGATGGAGTTAGAGACCTTGTCTTACCGTGGAGAAGATGTATAGTGATGAATGCCTTTAATCCAACATTTGGAAGGCAGAGGAAGGCGGATCTCAGAGTCCAGAACATCAAGGGCTATAAAGATGCCATCTTAAAACAAGTCATATACAAGTCGTAGTGATGGGTGCTGTTGCTGTGTCCAGGGTACTACAACAAAGATTGGATACTCTTTTGGAAACTGCGCTGTTAGTTTCTGGGACTTTTTTCTATTCCATGTGTCATATGGACTATTAATTTTTTTCCTTGCCCCTACTATGAATTACATTTTGGAATGTCAAACACAATTACTAGTATATATAACTGAGGTTGTCAATAAAATTTATATAAAATTGCTAGTCAACTTCTGGAGTATAAAGTTAGTATTTAGAGGAGATGGTTGTGAGTATGTTCTTTCAAGAGGCTGGAGCCTGGCGTGCTTGCATACTCAGTACTAGGGAAGTAGAGGCAAGTGGGTTTCCCAGCAAGTTCAGTCCTGGGCCAATGATGGCTGCATAGGGAGAGCCTGTGTTAAAAGAGCTGCTGTGGTACCTGCCTTCAAGGTATCTTTAAGGACAGTCCATCTGAGCCAGTTACATAGTGAAAATTTGTCTAAGAAAAAAAAACCCTAAGCATTCTAGAAATCTTTAAAAACAAATATAATTGTGTGTGGGGAGTATGTGCATGTAATCGTAGGTACCTGTGGAGGCCAGAAGAGGGTGTTAGACCCTCTGGAACGGAACTTAGACATGTTCCGGAACTACTCAATACGATGCTGACTCAACGTAGGTCCTTTATAAGAGCAGTGCATATTTTTTAATCACTGAGCCATTTCTCGGGTCCAAGAAGTTGTATCTTATTTGCCATTATGTCCTTTGCTAAGTTTGGTAAGTAACACAAACTCTTGGGGAGAAAGAAGCAATTTACCTTTTTCTTGCCATTGAAATTAACTGCAGAGCTTTCCTCTTAACACCAGAGAACTTGACGAAAGCCTCAACCTACCAAATAGTGTTACAACATAAGGAACGCCGAACTTGCTTAGGCATCTAGACATCTATTTTGGACTTTTCCAGGGTCTAGATTAACGTGAAACTGAGATAAACTCGGTGTATGATTTCGTTCCCAAATACTTTCTGGGAGATGGGAAACTGTTACTCATCCTGGTTTTGGAAACCCGCACTTCAAAGCCAAACCACTTCCTTTGTGATTCTACCCAACTTGTAAAGGAATTATTTTGCTGCCGACACTTACGTGGAATACTGGGATTTTATAAGGGTGAAATCTAGTATTTTTACCCTGTCAGGCTCCTCGCATGCATTAACTCATAATCCTAGGTACTACTCCCGAACGTCACCCCCATTTGATACAGTAGGAAATAACTGAGACAATCTTTGCCACATTGCAGTTATACCTAAAATACAATTAGCAAATATAACTGTCAAAGACTCTGGGTCGTAGGGGCGAGCCTGGGAAGCGAAGGTTACATTTTTACATGGTGCTCTCCCCATATCCTCCCTTCCCAGTCCGCCTCTCCGCGCGTTGTTTCTACCAGTGAAACTTCGCGGCGCGGCCCCGGAGTTGCATTCCTGGGCGACACCCCGAGGGTGGGAACCCACCAAGGACGCCGGGGAAGGGGGAACCCTGACTGGACTTGGCGGGCAGCGACCGCGTGTGCGTGCTGAGCCAGCGGCGTGCGGGGACAAGCCAGGCGGCTGGGGGAAGGGGCTCTCTCCGCCTCGCGGCTGCGTCCTGCCCCGCCCCCAGCCTCTGCTGGAGCTAAACCCCGGAGAGCGGAGCGTGTACGCTGAGCCTCCTCGGCGGGCCGGGCCGCGGCGCTGGGCATGCTCAGTGGGCCGGACCCGGTAGAGCGGCGAGTAAGGACGCGTGGGCTTCCCAGGCTCTGCCTTCACCGGGTTCAGGCCCTGGCCCCGGGCTGTGGGGGGAGGCGGGTGGCGCGGACCGCCGCCGCCACTGCCGCCTGGCCCGCGTTTCCGACCCCGGATGGCCCGGGGCTCGTCCCGCCTCCGCCGTTGAGCGCGCGGCACGGCGGACGGAGGCGCGGGGCGGGGCCGGCGGGCGAGCGGCGGGAGGGAGGGAGGCCTGGCGGTGGGGGCGGGTCGGGTGGGGGAGGGCGCGGAGTCACGGGGGTGGGGTCAGCGGGAGGCTCGGCAGGCCGCGCGCGGCGGGGCCGGGGGCGGCTCGCGGAAGCAGCCCGGTAAGGGCAGCGGCGGCGACTCCGCGGCCGCGCGGCTCGGTGAAGCCGCCTTGGGCCTCATCTTCCGGTGGCCGGCGGAGTTTGTGGTGATTGTTGCCGCCGCCCGCCCCGGCTGCCATCTCCTCCTCTTCCTCCTCCTCCTGGGCCGGGCCGGTCCCCTCCCCGCGGCCGCCTCCTCCTGGGCTGGGCCCGCGGCGTCTAGTCCCCTCGCGGAGCCGCCGCCGCCGCCGCCTCCTCATTCATCCTCGTGCACCATAGGCGGCACAGGCACCAAGATGTCCAACCGAGTGGTCTGCCGGGAAGCCAGCCACGCCGGGAGCTGGTACACCGCCTCAGGTAGGGCGCAGGGCGGCCCGGGCGCTGGAGCTGGCCGGCCGGGCCCCGGCGGGCGGGGACTCGGGCGGAGGGCTGCGGGCGGCGGGCGCGGACCGCGTGCCGAGGGAGCGGGCCGGGCCGCGGCGCCTCCCCCACCCGGCGCTCGGGCCGGCGGCCTGGAGCCCGCGGAGTTGGGCGAGGAGTTGCTGGCCGGACCCGGCCCGGGCGAGCGCGGGCTGTGCGGCTCCGCGGACGGCCTATGCGGTGGGGAAGGACGACTGGCGCGGTCTTCGTGCCAGAGACTGGCCGAGGGGACCCGCAGCTTTCGCCCCCACCCTTGCGGCACCCCGCGCCCCTGGAAGGAGTGACAGGCAGTACTTTTCTCCCTATCTCTCTGTTGCTACTCCTGGTCTCGCTTGGAAGGTTTGTCAGACCAGGGCCTCTCGGGGATTTGTCGCTTTGTGCGCGGAGGCTCGGGCAGAGCTGCTGCCAGGCAGGGGCTCTGGGTGGCCTCCGAGCTCTTTTGTCAGTGTTTGCCTCGTTCCTGTCATTCAGGGGCAGCTGGAGATGGCATCAGCACTTTTCCTGAGCAACCTCTTTAGTACCCAGTGCTTAGCACCGAGCAGGTGCTGGACAACCTGCCCACTTTAGCTTAGGTTTTGAGAGAATTTTGTCTGCACTCTCTTCAAAGCCATGTGTAGTTCTATAGGTAAGAAAGGGTAGGGCCGTTTCCGTCTAGTCCAACTCTTCGCAAGGATTGTTTTCTGAGATTATTTTCAGGGGTCACATTTCTGGTTTGGTAACAAAGAAAAGTTCCCCCGTGATTCCTGTTGTTCTCTATAGGCCATCTGGGCTTCTCAGCACCTGGCCCTAGCCTTCGTGTTTCCTTTGCAAGTACTAGGGTTGGCCAGTGACACGATTTTTTTGGGAAAACGGAAAATCTGAAAGCCAGTTCTTTTCTGAGATTGTTCAACCAGCTCCAGAAATGCATGCACCTTGCTGGTTCGCAGCGGATTTGCCCTCCTAAGACACAAAAGAATTACATGGTTGGCTTTGGAACTACTGCTAACAGGTAGCTGTAGTTTTCTCGTATTAGATAAGTATAACATTTTATTCATACAGTGGGTTCCCTTCATGGTCCTGAAGTACTTCATAACTTTTAATCAGTTTTCACAACCTGAAAATGTCAGTTAAGCTGTTCTTGTGTCAGTATATGGGGAAACAGAAATTTAGAGCTGCACCCAAGACTAGGCCTGTGGTAAATAGGAATTAAATAAGCCAGGTCTCTGGCTCCTGAGTTTGCCCTTTATAATCAATGCACTATTAATATTACTTACTGTTAAATAGAAGGCTTGCAAACAAGGTTTTGTTTCCCAATATGTTTTGGAGAATTAGAAAGTCACATTTTTCATATTCACTACCGTCTATTGGCATTTATTTATTGTGTTTCTATGCATTTGTTACAAATGTCTTAAGCTTTTGTTGTAGCTTGCATTGGAATGGGGGAAAAATTTTAGAGAAGTTTTAGATTGTTAAACATGTGTGTGTGTGTGTGTGTGTGTGTGTAGTAAGATTGGGCACGGTTTTGGTTTTAGAATTCCTTAGAGTTTAAATACAAGATGTAGTCTTTAATCCGGTCAAAAATCCTGACTGTAGATACTGATTAATAAGTAAGCATAGGCTGTTTCCTTAAAAGTGTTGGTATAGGTAGTTATATTCTTCAACAAAATCTGGGTGAATTAAATAACACCTTACTGGAATTCAGGTGTATGAGGTTTTGGAAGACAGGGTTTTTCTGTGTTGCCCTGGCTATACTGGAACTCCTTGAACTCACTGAGATCCACTTGCCTCAGACTCCCTGTGATGGGATCAAAGACACCGCACCACCACTGCCTGGCCAGTCTTTCTAATTTGACTGATATTGAGGAAATTAGGGTAAATTAAAGCAGTTTAGTTTTCGATGCTTAGTTTGTAGACAAGTGAAGCAAACTTATAGGTATGTAATGTAAAGTTAGTCTGATAACTGTAGGTTATGATAGTGCATTCTATGTTGAAATCATGACCTACTGTTGGGACTTTTTATTTGTATTGTGCTATTGTTTCTCTAGACAACTAGTCAAAAAAAAAAAAAAAAACCCCTTGAGAAATAGGAAAGATGTGTTTGTTGTTATTTTGTGTCTTTTCCAGTGTTCAGGTTGTATTCAGTTATTGAAAGAAATAAGGGTAAAGCCATAATGACTTCAGTTAATAGATATTTCAGTGAGAAAAAATTGTACATATATATTACATGCACTCACACACATGTCTTTTCCTTATTTACCCCTTGTTATATGTTGTTAGATCCATTAGCTAAGGGTGGTATAAACTTCTGTCTTCCTCAAGGAATTTAGAGGTTATCTGAGGTAAATTCTAACTTCAGAGAAGCAACTAAGTATCTGTTAGGTTGAGATAGTGCATTTAAATGTTCTGAGGAGGGTGGAGTCATGTAGAGGTAGGATTTCATTTGTGCTCCAAAGGAAGGATATTTAGTTAGGTTTGGAACTGGAGGAAAGGACATTGGGTTGGGAAACAGCATACATAAACAGAGGCAGGTAAATGTAAGTAATTCAGCTTAATAAGAGTAGTAGTTTGAAAGCCTGGATGGTAGATTGGAGCTGGAAATACCTATGAATAAGGTACTGTAGGGACTGGACTTACTCAGCAAAGTGCACCGATGGACGTTTTAGACTTGGGTATTAATATGATGCCAGTAACATTTTAGGAAAACTAATCTTATAGGAAGGCTAATCCTCATTTCTTTACCAGTGTGCAAGGATCAGCAGACTATGGCTCAGATCCAAAGCACACCCTGTAAACATTAAGAAAAAACATTGATTACCTAAATTTTGTTTTATTATTTTCATTATCTCTCTCTCTCTCCCTCTTTCTCTCTCTCCCTCCCTCCCTACCTCCCTCCCTTTCTCCCTCCCTCTCTCCCTCCCTCTCCCTTCCTCCCCCCCCCTGTGTGTGTGTGTGTGTGTGTGTGTGTGTGTTGCTGTGTGCACATGAGTGCAGGTACCCTCTGAAGCTAGAGAGGGATTTGGATACCACCTTGGAGCTGGATGTTTTATTTTTTAGGTGGTTGCTTAAAAAAAAAAAAAAAAAAAAAAAAAAAAAAAAAAAAAAAAAAAAACAAAAAACCAAAAAGAAAAGAGCCAGGTGTGACAGAGGCAGGTATATGTTTGTGAGTTCTAGGTCAGCCTGGTCTAATACTGAGTTCCTGGAAAGCCTGAGTTTCTGTGTAGTCCTAGCCATTCTGGAACTTGCTACATAGACCAGGCAGGCACAGAGACCCTATCTCAAAAAACAAAGAATAAAATTGTATGTGGAACATAAGCCTGAAATACTTACTATTTGTTCCTTTTTATAAAAAGAATATGCTAACCATGTAGGGTAGTGGTTGGTGTGATCTTTGTGTGTGTATTATAAATACTTTTTCTTTCTTCTTCTTCTTCTTCTTTTTTTTTTTTTTAAAAAAAAAAAAAAAAACAAGGTCTTGCTCTGTAACCTTGGCTGGTCTGGAACTCAGAGATTCTCACTAGTGTTGGGGTTAAAGGCAACAGTAAATAGTATTTTGTATAGTTTTTCTCCAGATGAGGAATAGGATTTTTTTAAATTAAAACATTTAAAAAAATTAAAATATTTTATTTGAGACAGGGTCTCTGTGTAGTCTTAGCTGTCCTGAAACTTGCTATGTAGACCAGGCTAGCTTGGAAACTCAGAGAGATCCTCCTGCCTCAACCTCCTGAGTACTGGAATTAAAGGCATGTTCCACCACACTCATATAGTTTCTGTTCATTATTTTAGTCTCTTACATTTTCTGTCAGGACAGTGTTGTGTACTAAGCAGACTTTTTTTTTTTAGCCTTATCCCTTCAACTTCACTCTCTGTACTGCTTTCTCCATAGTCTTTTGAAAGAATCATTTCCATTGATTATTCCCTCACTGGTCCTTGCCTTTTGGATAGGGTTGAAGTCCTTTGGTTACTCTGTCTTCTCCTGTCTTGACAGCAGCTGGCCCCTTTCTGGCCCAGTCTTGGTGTTAGTAGCCAGCCTCAAGGAACATTTAGCAGCTGTTCATTGCTTCCTGAACTTACAGCATGCTGTTTCTTAGCATTGAGCCTTTTGCTCAGACTGTTCCCTCTGAAAATGCCCTTAACTGGAAAGTTTCTACTCATCCTCTAGGGGATGTTTATATCTCCAAAAGACCAACTTTGTACCTTGCCATTTTTGTGTTTGTGTCCCTGTAACACTTGGAGTGTATTTTTCCTCTTTTATTATTTGTATATAAGGCTATTGATTCATTGAAGCTAGGAATTATTTTGTTTTTGATGCCACAAATTAAAAACATTTAAAAATTACTGTATTTTATTTAGTTTGTGTACAGGTGTGTAGGTAGGCAGGTTATGAGGGGTGTGGTAGGGCAGAAGACAACTTGTGGGAGGTCATTCTTTTCTTTCTACCATGTGTGTCCTGGGAACCAAATTCAAGTTGACAGATTTGGTGTGAGTGCCTTTACCTGCTGAGCCATGTCTATGGTTTGAAGCACAGTGTTCTACATAGATTTTCAGCAAACCGTTATTGTAAAGGAATGTTAAACGTGTTTGTTTGGTATATAGTGGACGTGATATTTACTATTTATTATCAATTTGGCAGGATCTTGACTCTGGGCATGTCTGATGAGAAGGATTATCTAGGTTGAGTGCCTTGAAGTGGGAAGATCCACCCTAAATGTGGGCTGTGCCTTGCCTGTGCTAGGGTTCTGTAGAGCATGGAAAGGAGAGGGAGAGCCGATGCCTGTTCAGTGATCTCTGTTCCTCACTGGGATATAATGAGACCAGCCCCTTCAAACTCCTGCCCCCAATTTCCCTCCTAATAGAATATCCCCTGCAACCGTAAACTAAAACAAACCCTCTTCTTCTAGGTTACTTCTTGTCTGGTATTTTGTCACAGTAATGAGAAAAGTAGCCAACACAGTGGGTGAATTATTAGCAGGTAGTGAGTGTTGGCATTAGAGATACATATGCACAGAGATACTGATGTTTAAATTCTAAAGAACAGTGCATTGACTTAGGACTGTAGTCGGGTGTTTGAGCATAATATAGATGGTAGGAAAGAGTTGGAAATCTTAATTTCAGTAGTAGACCTATTTAATGTTAAGTATAAGAAAATGATGACTGGGCATGGTATTGCATACCTTTAATCCCGTTCTGGGAGGCAGAAGCAGGTGAGGTGGATTTCCATGTTCAAGGCTGACCTGATATACACAGAGAGTTTAGAACAATGATCAATGCAGTGAGACAGTGTCTCAACCCCACACTCCACCCGTGGGTGCCCCCTATGTGACATGTGAGGAAACGTAGAATAGCTAGATGAGCTTTCTCTAGACACACTCCTCTAACCTGCACCCAGCACAGGAATCAGTAGTTTACCTATGTTCCTTATAGTCTTGTACCATTTCTTTCTTGACTTGAAATTTTATTTCCTGTCAAGGAGTCTCTTACAAAGAAGCCTGTGGACCTGGGGTGAGGCAGGATGCACAGGTTCCATTCCAACAATCTGAAATAGATCCGTCTGCTCCATGGTGGTACCAGCTGCTCTGATGGGCTTTTCATCCTTTAGATCTAAGGAGTTCTATCACTAACTAGCACACGGTCCCTAGGCTGAAAACGCATGGGGGTTCACCTTACTTGTTCTAGGGGCCATTGATCTTGCTGGCCAGGGAAGGGGCGATGGGGTGCACATTATGGTAGTGAAGGTCTCAGCAGACTCTGGAAAAGCCTACCCAGGCCTTCCAGTCCATTCTAGGTTTGCAGAGAAGGCTTCAAGTCTCTAGGATCACAGCACTTCTCAGAACACCATACCACACTTTGGGACATGACTGCCAGCAAAAAAGCAGCTTCAAATCCAGCTTTGGACATTGCTTTAGCTAGTGGGTTCTTGTCCTCATTGTGCTCTGAGCATGGCAGAAGCAACCCAGTGACAGTGGCAGTTGGTGTTCTAAGTAAGGGAGGGAAGGCCTTCCCAGGAAGGCAACGGAGATGCCACAAGGGTGAGGTCACAAGCCCAGGGAGAGAGGACAAGGAAGCTCTTAAGTGGTCAGTGAGTCACAGCAGACAGCCTTGTACTCAACCTCAGCACTTCTGTCCCAAGCCCTAGGCAGCTCTGACTAGACTTAAGTCAGGATAATGCCCAGAAGGACAAAGGGCAGCCAGGTCTTCAGGAATGCTCCAACACTGATGTTCTTCATTGAAAGCTTAGGTTAACTTCACATTTGTGAGGTAAATTCATTCTCATTACTGTATTATTCCTTTTATTACTGCTAGACATTTCATTTTTAATATTTTTCTTTTGTGGATACTTTTATACTATTTTTGTTTTAGGTGGATGTATTTGACTTTTCCTGGTTATATAATTGAGAGAAAAATTAGGCTATGGTATATGTATATATTAAGTTTTAGTTGAAGAGGAAACTTTTGGTTTCTTTGGAAAGTCAGTTGTGTTGGATGGTGTTTTGCTGGGGCAAACTCGTGGAGTGTTTTCCTGAAGCAGACACAGGTGAAAGAATGCTTTGCTAAGTAAGCATGTGAAAAGACACATGATGAGGGATTCTTTGCTGATGACACACATGTATTGATTCACATTACATGTTTTGTAGAGCTCCATATGTTAAGACTCCATAGAGAGCAACACATCAAGAAACTTCTTTCTGTGTTTTTTTGTCACTTCTGTGGACTCAGGCTGGTTGGCAGATTGATGTCAGCTGAGACAGACTCTGTGGAGTTCTGCTAAGACAGACTGAGGCAAGACTTGTGTTGAGGCAAGTTGTGTGGAGAACATGTGATGTTTGGAGGGAGTATAAATAGGACCCAGCAGACAATGACAGGGATGTGGCTTGCTTGCATAGCTTGCCAGCTTTACAATGCTTCTTGGTATTGTGTCTTCGGTGATCTCCACTGAGAGAGGCACAGCCTAGGACCTCTGGCATCCCTGGTGGTCATGGTTCCTCCTGACTTATGCTGAGGCCTAGCTGTTTCATGCCACCATTGCTGATTTGCTATCCCAACACTAGTGAACTGGACTCCTGGTGTATTGAGGAATTCAAGACTGCATTTAGTAGTTACTTCTGAAGCAGGTTTGCACTTCTGTCAGCACTGCAGCCTAGATTGGAGAGATGAGAACCTCAACTGAAAAATGTCTACGTAAGATTTCGATGTAGATGTAAATGACGACAAAATAAAAATGTCCTTGAGGGCTGGAGTGAGGGATTGTGATGGTGAAGAACACTTGCTGGTTTTCCAGAGTACCTGGATTGATTAACAGCACCTACATGGTGGCTCATAACCATTTGTAACTTCAGTTCCTGGGGATCCATTGTCTTCTGGCTTCTGTGAGAGTAGGCATGCATATGGTTTGTGTAGAGATACATGTAAGCAAAACATCCCGACACATAAATAAAAATAAAAGTAACAAATGCTCTTGGGGCTGGACAGGTGGCCCAGTGATTAAGAACAATTATTGCTCTTTTGGAGGAACTTGGTTTGATTCTTGGCATCCACTTCATGGCTTGTAACTATTTGTAACTCTAGTCCCAGGGAATCTAATATCCTCTTTTGGCCTTTGCAGACATCAGGCACATACCCAATGCACTTGTACACGTAAAATAAAAATTAAATCTGTAAAAAGAAGTCTTCATGGGGCTAAAGAGATGGTTCAGCAGTTAAGAGCACATACTGTTGAATCTTCTCCCCTGCAGGGTTTTTCTGTGTGGCCCTGCTTGATAGGACTAAAGGTGTGTGCTACCACCTCTGCCTGGCATTACATACTGCTCTTGAGGACAGAGTTAGGTCCCATATTGGGTGCTCACAACCATGTGTAACTCTACCAGTGGATTTGACTACTGGTCTTTACGGGAAAATTAAAAATAATAAAATCTTAAAAAAAAAACCCTTAGATTTTTTTCCCCCACAGGTACACTACATGTATATGTGTATATTCTCTAATGTACAAATTTATTGTGCCAAGTTGCTATTATTTCCATTTATAGATGTGAGTCAGAGTGAGTGGCTTGTTCAAGGTGTAACAAGTAAGTGGATGAGCCGGTTTGTCTGTAAAGCTGAAGGTTAGCACTGAATGCTGTGTTGAGCTCTGCTGCCCTTAAAACTGAGAACTTCTGTTCCGTTTCAGATGTTCCCACAGTACATTGTGGGCACCTAACTCATACTTGTGTATCATTTATGGCTTATAAAACATGCTTAAATGGTGAAGAATTTAACAGTAATCTTACTAAGCATAACACAGTTAAGACAGGTCTTTTATCACATCTGTCCTGCCATTTTATAGCTGACTTTTATAACTAATACTTGGAGGAGACATCATTTTATGAGTCATTTTTCTTAGAAGAACCTGAGCTTAGAAGTTTGAACTATTTGGAATCAGTAAACATCTTTGTAATTGTAAATATTCTTTAAAGTATCTTTATAGCTGTAAAGTAAATATCTTGACTTACAAAATATCAAAGATATAAAAGCATACCATACTTGTTGAATGTTATTCAAAAATTAAAAAATATTTTAGCACCACAGAGGGAGTTGGGATCAGCTAACAATTTGAAGAGTTGTTTCTCTTACTGTGAGTTCTGGGGATTCAACTGTGGTAGTCAGCAAGCACCTTTACCACCTGAGCTGTCCTTCAGATTATCCCAGATTCCAACTTACCCTTTTTTGAGATAGGGTCTTCAGTACTGTGAACTCAGCTTAACTTTGATTTCTTGTCCTACCACTTTTTCTTCTTTTTGCTGTTTTCAGCCGTTCTGACCTCCAAGCTGTTTCCTAAATCAGTTAAACTTATTTTTGTTTTAGGGCTTTTGCTTGCACTTCATAAGATTGACTAATTCTGTTTGATGATCAAGGAAAGGAAATTTTTATTGATTCCTGTATTTTGTTATAGTTTGAAGGAAAAATAGGAAGAAATATTAAGAATGGAAAAATAGATTTTTTTCTCACTGTGTTCTGAGATTTATGGTCAAATAAATTTAGGAAATGCTGAAATTTTTTTTCTTCTTTGAGCCCTGACAACTTGTAATAGACTCATGATGGCTCAATTCATAACCTGTTTCTGTGAATCTTTCATATTCTTTGTATGTTTTCTTTAATTGTGTGGTTGGATGTTCCCTTTGTAAAGTTGGATTGTGGCATTTAAATCCACAATTCTGTTGATTTTCTTTGTTGACTATTTCTAACTATTCCCCAAAGCCCTGCTGAAATTCTCAGTATAATTGGGAATCATTCTGCTGTAATTGGCGTCACTCCTTGTTATTTCATGTGGTTGTTTTCTAGAGTGAGCTTGCCTCTTACCTGGAGAGGCACTCCTTGCTTAGTTTCTGAGATAAGATTGAAGTGGGTGTGCTCAGGGTGGGATGTTAACAGTTCAGGTTTCTCAGGGCTAATACTTACATAGTTATTCTAAGTTTATTTTCTGTTACTGTGCTAAAAACACTTTAGCCAGAAGCAGCTTTGGAGAGGAAAGGGCTTATTGGCTTGTATTTCCAGTACTACATTGAGGCAAGTCAGGTCAAGAATTTGTGAAATAACCTGAAGCAAAAATGATGGAGAAATGTTGGGAGCTGGCTTGCTCTTTGGGTTCTCACAGATTCATGTTTAGATAGTTTTCTTATTCACTCCAAGACTCCCTGCCTAGGGTTTATTTGATCTCACATTTGTAGGTAACAGTCATTACTGGACAAAGTCAGGGCAGGGACTCAAGGCATGAACTAAAGCAGACATGAGGAATGCTGCTTACTGGTTTGCCTTCTATGGCTTACTCACCTTGCTTGCTTTGAGAACTAAGGACCAGGGATGGCACCTCCCATCATGGTCTGCACTCTCCTATATCCATTAGTAGTCAAGACAGTCCTCTACAGTGCCCATAGGCTACTTCGTTCTAGACAGTTCTTCAGTTGAGGCTTTTCCTTTCAGATGACTCCAGGCTGATAACAGTTATGGTTAGCCAGAGCAAAGATGTATGTTGTTCTGTCTCTAGGTTCACTAGGGTATGATGATTAAGGTTAGGTCCCATAGAATTCAGAGAACCTATTATACTTAAGGATATAATTTATTACAGAGAAAAAATAGAGATTAAAATTAGCAGAGAGAAAAATCTTGAGGTGGTGTTTAGGAGAAAGAGATGGAGTGGACTGCTGTCCTTCCTAGTACTGTGACATGTGCTATGTATGAAGTATTGCCCTCTGGGAAGACTCATCTAGATGTTGGTACTTGGGAGGTTTACTAGGATTTACTCAGGTAGGTGGGCTCATCTATATGAAGGAAATGAGCAATTCATTTACCAACTAACCTCCTTCTTAGAGGATGACACAGTATGGCTTAGGATATCTTCAGAATAAGAATGAGTTGTCTGTAAATCACACTGATAGCAAAAATAGTCGGATAAGGTCCTAGGTATAAAATATACTTAAAAAAATTTTTTTGGTGAAGTATATATAATTAGCTTTTATTGTTGTGATAGTACCCGAGTGTGTAATTCTGTGGTGTGTGGTGTATCTTCAGTGTTTACAGCCTTTACCATCATTCTTCTCCATGATGCTCTTCCTACCTCAAGTGAAAGTCACTGTCTTTTTAAATAGGGACTTTCTGTTCTCCCCAACCCCAGGAACTATTCTTTTTTGTTTGGTTTATTTCATTTACTACATTGCTTTCAAAGTTCACCCATTTTGTAGCACATCTAGAAATTCCATCTACTTAAATATCTTATTAACAACTTCATATGTATGCATTGTGTATTTTGGTAATTTTCGTTTTCCATTCTCTTATCTCTTTCTTACTCACATTGAACCCATTCTTCTCAACAAATGCCTCTTATTTTCATGCCTGTTAGTTTTGTGATTAGCTGAGTTTAATTGGAGTTCTTTCAAAAGTATGGAGATTATATACTGGAGGATGGCAGCTTACAACTGGTGGCTATATCACTGAAGAAAATGATTCCTCTATCCCAGCAATCAATAATTGTCAATGAGTCCTTTCCCCATCCCTTATGGGAGGTTGACTGCTCCCATCGACTGCAGTTAATCGTAGTTGCTGTAAGTTCCTGAGCACTAAGACCATGTCATGTTCTGAACACAGTGTTTCTTATCATTTCTACCATTTTCTGCCTCTTACTTCTTTATGCTGCAGCTTTCTTTTGTGGCGTTCCCTGAACCCTACAGGGGTGATATAGGTGTCCTGTTCAGGGCCAGGCACTCAGCAGTCACTTATTCTCAGCACTTTGACAAATTAGGAAATTAACTGTTAGGAATTAACTGCTACCCACCTACAACAGAAGCTTCTCTGACCAAGGGTTAGAGGAGCACTAATTCATGACTATAAGCATAAATATTTAGGGTTCAGTTTGACACCAGTTCAGTCTGGATAAACAACAGTAGTAGGTTTTCCTTAAAGCCTTTAACCTTCCCAGCCAAGAGTGATAGGCCAGGTTTAATTCATGTGCCAGGCAACCATTTCCTCTGGTGTAGCAGGCCACAATTTCAGTCAGAAAGTAGTTGTTTACTCCCATAATAGTCATGGTATTATTGCACCATGGTATTATTGCATCTTGCCTTGAAAGATTAATTAGTTAATAATAATGATAATAATTGCTATTAGAGACAGGGTCTTTCATGTAGCCCTGGCTAGTTTGGTATTCAGTTTGTTGACTAGGCTGGTGTTATGGTTTGTATATGCTTGGTCCAGAGAGTGGCACTGTTAGGAGGTGTGGCCTTGCTGGAGTAGGTGTGTCACTGTGGGTATGGGCTTAAGACCCTCATCCTAGCTGCCTGAAAGACAGTCTTCCACTAGTAGCCTTCAGATGAAGATATAGAACTCTCAGTTTCTCCTGTACCATGCCCACCTGTGCTGCTATGTTCCTGCCTTGATGATACTGAACTGAACCTCTGAACTGGTAAGCCAGCCCCAATTAAACATTGTCCTTATATTGCCTTGGTCATGGTGTCTTTTCACAGCAGTAAAACTCTGACTGAGACAAATTGGTATTGGGAGTGGGGTATTCCTGTGACAATATGACCATGTTTTGGGGAGGACTGTGGAAGGACTTTGGAACTTGGAGCTGGAAGAGCCATTGGCATGTTCAGAGCTCTTTGGGATGTTCTATAAGAGCTTGGAAGATAATGTTGAGAACAGTGGAAATGGAGGACTGGCTTGTGAGATTTCAGAGGGAAGATTAAATACTTATCAGGGCTGTTGTGTTTTGATTTTGAAGATTCTGTGGTTTTGGTTGGCTGGGGTTGAAGAATCAGCTGTGATTAACAAGATACCAGAACTACTAAAGCAAACCTTTGTGTTACTGGGACTATTCATTCTGGTTAGCTGGAGCTAAGAAATTAGCAGTGATTAAGAGGAGACTAGCATCATTGGGGTGAAATCTTCTGTGAAGTGTTTTTTTGAGAGCTGTGTTTCAGAGATAGCTAGGGTTAAACCTCATGCTGTGGCTGGTTTTGGTAATGGTTAAGAGTCACCCAGGTGGTACTGGTTTTGAAGGCATGAAGGGGCCATGAAGAGCCGATGAGGCTTGGCACTGTGGGAGGCCATGGAAGGTCATTGGGAAGGTGCAGCCTCAGTTAGTTGCAATCGATGGCCCAGGACTGAGGGGGTCATGCAAAGAAGTTGAGGCTTGGCACCTTGAAGAGAACCTATGAGAGGCTGTTAGTGAAGTCTAGTTGCAGTGGAAAACAGCAGTGTTTTGGAGATGCCAGTGCCATGAGATGACCACCAAGAACAGCAGTAGCTGTGGAGAACAGGCAGCTGGAGCCTAGAAGACAAGGTGTGTGCTACAAAGGGAGAGCTGGAGAAGTGACTTAAGCCCTTGGAGGAGCCCAGAAGATTGTGGGTGGATCCCAGACATTGGATGATTAGAGTTTGATTTTGCTTTTATAAATCATGGAGTAGTTCTTTTAAAGATTAATTACTATTTATTAGACATATTTTTAAAGATTTGTTGATTTATTATTTATATGAGTACACTGCCACTGTCTTCAGACACACCAGAGGAGGGCATCGGATCCCATTACAGATGGTTGTGAGCCACAATGTGGTTGCTGGGAATTGAACTCAGGACCTCAGGAAGAGTAGTCAGTGTTCTGAACTGCTGAGCCATTTCTCCAGCCCCTTGATTTTGCTTTTGATTGTTATTGTGCCCTGATCTTTTTCCCTCTTGAAAGAAGAAAATATTTTAGTGGAGCCCACAGTTAAGAGATTTTGAATTGAGAAAAAGACTGAATTTTAAGAGAGACTGGATGTTTTAAAGGGATTGCAATTTTAATATGTAAGAATTTGTAAAGACTGTGGGACTTTTAAAGTCATTTAGATCTTGAGGATGAATAAGAAAAAGTTGAGGCTTAATAGTGATGTGTTTGTGTGTCAAGTTGACAAGGGGTCAGTTGTACTGACTCGTTTTGTGTCAACTTGACGAAAGTTGGAGTTAATTACAGAGAAAGGAGCCTCGGTTGAGAAAATGCCTCCTTGAGATCCAGCTGTAAGGCATTTTCTTAACTAGTGATCAAGGTGGAGTGGCCTAGTTCGTGGACTGTTGGTCCTGGGATCTATAAGAAAGCAAGCTGAGCAAGCCAAGGGAAGCAAGTCAGTAAGTGACATCCCTCCATGGCCTCTGCATCAGCTCCTGCTTCCTGACCTGCTTGAGTTCCAGTCATGACTTCCTTTGGTGATGAACAGCATTGTGGAAGTGTAAGTTGAATAAACCCTTTCCTCCCCAGTTTGCTTCTTGGTCATGATGTTTGTGCAGTAATAGAAACTCTTGCTAAGACAGCTGGCCTCAAACTTAAAGATTTACTTTTAATTCTGGAGTTAATTGTATTATTATTTCTAATTTATTTATTTCTATTTTATGTATATTGGTGAGGGAGTCAGATCCCCTTGAGAAGTTATAGACAATTGTGAGCTACTATGTGGGTGCAGGAATTGAACCTGGGTCCTCTAAAAGAGCAGCCAGTGCTCTTAACTGTTGAGCCACCTCTTCTAGCCCCTATTTTTATGATTTTGTGTGTGTGTGTGTGTGTGTGTGTGTGTGTGTGTGTGTATGTATGTATGTATGTATACATGTATGTATGTGCCTATACATGCCAGAAGAAATGGATCCTTGGCTGGAGTTAGAAATGGTTATGTGCTGAATAAATTACTTCTTTTGCAAGGACATCAAACTCTTAACCATGGAGATATAGCTTTAGGCCGTGTGTGTGTGTGTGTGTGTGTGTGTGTGTGTGTGTCTCTTTGGGCATGATGTCTATTAAATCAGGCTTTGTGTCATTCCTCAGAGGATGTCTACTTTGTATTTTTTAGGAAGACCCTGGTTTGGTATTTGCTGATTAAGCTATACCAAAATATATACCCTGGCCAGTAAACCTCAGGGATCCACCTGCCTCTGCCTTCCTATAACTAGGGTTATAAGTGTGTCTGTCTATATCATAAAAAGATAGTTCTAGGGTTAGGTCCTAATGCTTGTGCAGCAAGCTATTTACTAGTTGAGCCCTAAGCCCTTTAATTATTTTTCTTTTGTTTACATATTCTAATTATGTCATTTAAATTGTAGCTATTTGTGAGTCCTTTCCTGTTGCATGTTATTTTTATGACTTCTGAGCCTGGATATAATAATTTTTCTTCTGTTTGGGGGTAATTGTTTTCTTTTTCACAAGTCTTTTGTTGTTGATTGATTGAGTCATCGATTGATAGTGATGAAGCTTGAACCCAGGGTCTATCACTGAACTAACTGCATCTGCATTAAAAAAAAAGTAAGAAAGTAGGAACAGTCTCATATATACTAAACAAACCTAAAATCTGTTCTGTAGAAGAGGATGACCTTGACCATCCCACCTCTGCCTCCTGGTTGTTGGCAGTTACCACTTGGGGCTGCTTATTTGATTTTGTTGTTATTGTTCACTTAATTCTATCCAACATTATGTTTTGGGGTTTGTTTTAACTGTCTCATAATATTAGTGAGCTATTTCTATCCAGGGTAGTAGTGGCTTCCATGATTTATGGCCTCTGAGCAGTGGAAATTCTTATTATTATTATTTATTTTTTTTTTTACAAAAGTTGTCCTTTGTTTTGCTTTGTGAAATACCACACCTTAAAAATGTTTTATGTGTAAGGGTGTTTTGCCTACATGCATATTTGTGCACAGCTTGTAGCCTGGTGGCCATTGGGATCAAAGAGGCATTGGATTCCTGGAACAGACAGGACTTGCAAGATGGTTGTGACTTACAGTATGGACCCTAAAACCTGGGCCCTATGGAAGAGCTATAAGTGCTCTTAATCCTACATCTGGTTCCAGATGTTACACTCTGTGCCTGCTTAAGGAAACAGCAACTCAAGTAGGAGTTCTTAATAAGTAGTTTTTGGAAGGTATAGTGGGTATTGAAGCCAAAGCAAGTGCCTGTTGGGTACGATAAAGGTGATCTCCTTGGAGCTGAAATTACAGGCAGTTGTGAAATGTCTGATGTGGATGCTGGCAACCAAATTTGGGCCTTTGCAAGAGCTCCTAATTGCTTTTTCAATCTTTTTTTTCCCTTACAACTTTATTTAAAAAACAGAGATACATGTACAAATTTTTAAAAGCATTTTGGCATAACACTATATGAATATTTTTTGTCAGTACTTAATTCTTTAAGAGGTTTGATAGTATGCATTGAAATTTTACTAGTTACCATAAGCATAAAGTACATGTAGAACAGAATGTAACATGGAAACAGTCAGATTTTTCTTGGTGTGTATAGATTAAACATAATGATTTTTGAATACCAAAAATTGTCACAAGGATATATTCTTGGCTCTTGAATTATTAGTGATTTCAGGTCCAGCTGTACCACACTCTGAGAGGGTGCTATACACTTATTTTTTTTTCCTAAGAAGGACTGAGGCTTTCACTTTTGGCCTTTGTTTTTCTTGAGCTTCATATGGCCTGTGAGTTATTTCTGGGGTATTCAGAGCTTTCTGGGGCTAGTATCCAATTATCAGTGACTGCATATTATGTCTGTTCTTTTGTGACTGGGTTATCTCACTCAGGATGATATTCTCTAGATTGCATCCATTTGCCTAGGAATTTCATAAAGTCATTGCTTCTGATAGCTGAGTAGTACTCCATTCTGTAATTATACCACAATTTTTGTATCCATTCATCTACTGAAGGACATCAGGGTTCTTTCCAGCTTCTGGCTATTATAAATAAGGCTGCTATGAACATGGTGGTGCATGTGTCCTTATTGTATGTTGGAGCATCTCTGGGGTAAATGCCCAGAAGTGGAATAATTGGGTCTTCAGGTAGGACTATGTTACTCTTTCAATCTTAACTGCTTATGTTTCTTAAGTTTTTCATCATCATCATCATCATCATCATCATCATCATCATTATTATTGTTATTATTATTTTTAAGATTTACTTATTTATTTTATGTGAGTACATTGTTGCTGTGTTCAGACATACTAGAAGAGGGTATTGGGTTGCATTACAGATGGTTGTGAGCTACCATGTGGTTGCTGGGAATTGAACTCAGGATTTATGGAAGAAAAGTCAGTTCTCTTAACTACTGAGCCATCTCTCCATACCAGAGTGACCCTTTTTGATATAAAGTTTCATTATATAATTCTAGCTGGTCTGGAACTTGTTATATAGACCTGTTTGGCCATGAACTCACACAAATTCACCTGCTTCTGCTTCCTAAGTGTTGGGATATAAAAGCCTGTGGCAACGTGCCCACTGGAATGGTCATCTTGACTGTGTCTCTGGAAAATACATTGCTTTTTGGGGACAGGGAGGGCATTGTCTCACTGTGTAGCCTTGCCTGGCTTGGAACTCATACACTATATAGGCTGGCTCCGAGAGATCTACTTGCTTCTGCCTCCTGAGTGGTGGGATGAAAGGAGTACAGTACCACACCTGGTCTTAAACTTCCCAAAAACTTCATTCATTCATTTGGGGTGTGTCTGTCTGTCTGTCTGTCTGTCTGTCTGTCTGTCTGTCTGTCTGTCTCCCACCCTACCCCTATTTATGTCCATTGCTGTGTATGCTGTCTCACGTGTGGTGCTATTTAAGGGACAACTTGGAGGAGATGGCTTTCTTTTCCCATGTTGGTCCTGGGGATTGAATGCAAGTAATGATGCGTGGCAGCAAGTGCCTTTCCCTGCTGAGTCACCTCTCAAGCCCCTGCTGCTGCCTCTTGAGGACCAGGGCTATAGCCATGTACCACCACAGTTAGCTTTCCTTTTCTCTCTAAATTTTTAAAAAATGTTATTTATGTGTGTGTGTCTGTGTATGAGTTTGTGCACCTGAGTTCAGTACTTGAGAAGCCATGAGAGGGTGTTGGATCCCCTGGTGGGTTATGAACTGCCACATGTGACTGCTGGGAACTGAACATAGTTCTTCAAGAAGAACTATTAACTTCTGAACCCTTTCCAACCTGCTGGTTGTGTTGCTGGCTAGCCTGGATCTTGGATTTACAGTCTAGATCTGTCCTAGACTGGGTTTACAGTCAGGACAGGCACAGGCAAACATGCCTGACTCAGAAGCTTGTGATGTTCAGTAATTTCTTTTCATGGCTTCTGTGTGAATTGCTCTCGTGCTTCTGGCTTGCTTCCCAGTGTCTGCTTCTAACTGCGTCATTAATTCACTTCTTACATCTTTTATCCATTTTGAGTTTATGATAATGAAATTTGAGATATGAGCCTACTTTATTGCCTGTACTATAATACATTTTATATTCTATTTTTGAATATAATATGAAAAATTAGCTTTATCATTATTGAATTTTAGTGTTTTGTGTCTCCCTGCAGATAACCTATTTGATTTCATTGACTTATTCTTGGGTCTGTTAATACAATTTTTATTATAGTAGTTTTAGACTTAGTATTATATCTCTTCTGTTTTAGGATTTTCTGTTCAGATGTACAGTGCCATGCATAGCTGTCTGTGCTTACTTTACTTTTATGAGCTTAATTATTGCTTGGTCATTTTACATATAGACTTTGAATTAGACTTTCTACTTACTAAAACCACAACAAAAGTACTATTTTATGTATGTATTTGTTTATTGGCATTTTGCCTTCATGTGTGTCTATGAGAGTGGCAGGCCCCCTGGAAGTGGAGTTACAGACAGCTGTGAGCTGCCATGTGGGTGCTGGGCTGTCTGGAGGAGCAGTCGGAGTTCTGAACTGCAGAGCTGTCTCTCCAGCCCTTGTTGGTAGTTTAGAAGTTTTTTCATTTTTGTAGACATTTGGTTTTCTGAACTTTTCAGTGCTTATGATTAAAACTGTGTGTCTTTAGGCCTGATAGACAAGTACTCTGTCACTCAGTCAGATAGTCAACCTTTCAGTATTGCTTATTTACATGGTCAGATTTCTTCATTAGGTTCTCTTCCTCCTCCTCCTCCTCCTTTTTTTTTTTTTAAATAGGTTTTCTTAATTGTTACACGCATAGAAGCTTTTTTGTGTGTATCAAAACTTTACTAACTTATTTTTAATAATATTTTAGTTGGGGTAGTGGTGCATGTCTTTAATCCTGGCACTGGGGAGGCAGAGGCAAACAGATCTCTTGAGTTCCAGGACAGCCGGGGTTACACCGAGTAACTTGTCTCAAAAGACAAACAAAAGAAAAAAGAACATTTTGGTTGGTTCAGTTACTTTTCTAGGAATGTAGTTATATTTGGGTTCAGTGATAATTTTACCTACTTACCAAGAGTTTTGTCTTCAGTTTTTAGTTTATTTCTTCTCTAGTAGTGTTGGATAGTAGTCACCTGGAGAGTAATGTTTAACAGTGGTGGTGATGAAATTGCTTCTGTATTTCTCTGCTGTGCACAACAGGGTCCTTGTTCTTTGTTTCCATAGATTGTATAGCCGTTCTTTTTAAGACTTATTACACTACTTTAGTGTGTGTGTGTGCATTTGTGCTGTGTGTGAATGAGTGCCTTTGGAGGTCAGAGGTCACCTTGCAAGAGTTTTTTTTTTTCCTTCTACTATGGAAGCCGCTGGGATTAAACTTAGATCAACAGCCCAGCCCTATATATAATTTTTTGATGCTATACCTGATGTAGGGGACAGACAGACTTGCATAAAATACACACCCACTCTTTATTTGCTGCAGATAATAACTTATAGTGGACCCTGAGGTTTCCTATTTGGTTTTGTTTTGTGTTTGTGTTTTTGTTTTTTCGAGACAAGGTTTCTCTGTGTAGCTCTAGCACTACCATCTGGGAACCCTGAGTTTTATCTCTAGAGGAACTGTTTTCTTTTTCCTGTTATTTTCTCCCTGTAGCGCCAGAATGAACAGCAAGGCTTAATTCTTACACTAAGCTAGTGGTTCTCAACCTATGGGTCAAATAATTACATTATGATTCATAATAGAAAATTTACAGTTATGAAGTAGCAACAAAGTAATTTTATGGTTGGGGTCACCACAACATGAACTGTATTAAAATGTCACAGCATTAGGAAAGTTGAAAACCACTGCTCTAAGCAGTGATAAAGATCTTCTATAGTGGGGTTTATCTTTAGTGAAATTAAAAATTTTAAGTGTTTTCTAAAGGCTCAGATTGCAAATGTGTTAGGCTTTGCAGGCTATATTATACATGCCTTTGCATCTACTCATTTCTGTCTTTGCATTATTAGTTGTAGTTGTGTAAATGGATAAACAGTCGTTTTTAAATAAAACTTTATATAAAAATATGTAGTGAAATTTTGGAATTATGATTTCTTTAAGAAAACACAAATATTATGGAAATACGTTTTAATTTTAATCCCAGGTATGGGATATGGTGTCACATCAGATTGTCCTCAGTAGCTATGATCTGTTTATGCTCTAGAAGGGGTGTGGTATTGCTGGCCGCAATTGTGTGCTGTTTGGAATCTTGGAGACTTTTTAGAGGGGATATATGTCTATGTCTTGTCACCGCACCGTACTGCTCCTGGTTCTCTGCCCCAGGCAGTTGCTCTCACGTTAGTTCCGGCACCTTCGGAACTAATGTTAATTTATCTCAGCAGCTATCACCTTCTGGTTAGTATCTCTCTTCTGGTTGCCTCTCTGCTAGCCTGGAACTCTGCTCACATTCTCTGCTGCCACCCCATAGTCCCAGCGATGACTGCCCTCTCACAGTTCCCTTGGCAGGTTGTTACCACAGCAGGTCCACACATCCCAATTCCATGGCTGCCTTGGTGCTTCCTGCCACTGCACCTTCTTGTGAACTTAATTAAGTTGCCACACGGAGGAAAACACCAGACAGTAAACTCTGATCCAATTGGTATGGTATAATTTGCCCACCTAGACAAGTCAAATCATCCTGTACACATCCATCCCTTAAAAAAATTCCTAACAGCCTGTAACTATGCTGAGATTCGCAGAGAACGTCTGTGTCTGCCTCCGTGTTGTCACTCCCTTTCTCCTCTCCCTCTTCCTAAAACTTAGTTCCCGCCTATCCTTCCTTCTCGTCCAATGACAGGCCTCTTCTCTTATAATTCCAACCACATATACATGTATATGTATATTCATATGTATATATGTACATGCCTGGAGAGGGTTATTGGGTGATTGCTGTTGGCTGCTGTTAAATAGTCCTATGCAAAGAAGAAATAAGAATTAGATATTCTGAAGGCAAAGACCAAGTTTACCCCAAGAAACTGGATCACTAAATCAGGAAGTAGCCTAATGATAACATTGCCCCCTTTACCTCTCTCTATTTTTCTTTCCTATCTAGTGTCAGTGGGTTGAAAGGGTGGAAGAAAAGAGGTAGAGAAGGTTGGAATGAAGAACCTGCAAAGTAGCAAAAGACCAGTTACAAAAAATATTTAGCAGTAACACTGTTAGATAGCATGGGATGCTAGTCATTAAGGAAGGAAATAATACCCTTTAATATTGGGTTATTAGAAAAGGTGACAGAAGTAATTTAAGAATTTTATTAGCTGCTGCATCTGAAATTGATGTAGCCAGATTTATTTGTGATTGAAGGCATAAGACATAGTGTACCTTTCTTTCTCCTGGTGCTTAGGAATAGAACACAAAGCCTGGTTCTTGCCCTGCGAGTGCTCTCTATCCCACTGAGCCATAGTAAGTACAACTTTGAAAAGTAAGAGTTAATCAGATAAGTTCTGCTCTTATGGGTGTGTGTGTGTGTATGTGTGTACTTTTTGGGGGCTGGGGATGTGGTTCAGTCTTTAGAGTGTTTGCATAGCATACCTGAGTACCTGGATTTTATTTCTAGCACCACATAAAACCAGGCATGTAGGTCCAGTGTTTCAGTGTTTGGGAGGTAGAAATTCAAGAATCAGAAGTTCTCTTCAACCACAGAGTTTGAGGCCAGCCTTTTTATACATGAGGTCCTGGATCAAATAACAGAACAAAATATTCTCCCTTTTGCCTTAGGAATCAGATTGACTAGTCCTTTTCTTCTGTTACAGGTTAAGTTGCCATCAATGCTGTTCTGCATCAGATCTGATAAAAGGGGAAGATTTGTGCTTTTTGTGTTTCTGAAACCAGAATAAAATATAAAAGTGGAAAGTGTATTTGAGGGGCTGGAGAGTTGGCTTAGTAAAGAGCCCTGGCTACTGTTCCAGAGGACCCAGGTTTAATTCCCAGCATCCTTATGATGACTCACAGCATCTGTAATTACAGTTCTGTCCTCCAGAAGCTCCAGGCACACTCATGGTATATAGACATACACACAGGTACAATAACCAGACCTATAAAATAAAATAAAAATAAAAAAAAATCGTTTTATTATGCCTTAATATTGATTTAAGATTAATTCAAAGATAAAATGGAAAATATTGAATGAATTGGTATATAAATGCTTTTTGGTATTTCGTGAGAAGTTCTGTTCTTTTTGTGTATGTACATAGGTATAGATCTGTGTGTCTGTGTGTATGTAGGTTAAGAGCTCACCTTAAGTGTTGTTCCTTAGATTCTCATAACACCCCCATACTCCCAGGGTCTCATTTTGGCATCTAGAGCTAACTGATTAGAATGCACTTGAGGTTAGCCATCCTCAGGCGTCTACTTGTTTTTCCTTTTCCAGTCATAGCACTACAACAGTCATTGCCAGCTGGGGATAGAACATAGGTCCTCTTAGCTGTGCAATAAGCACTTTATTCACTGAGCCATTTTCCCATCTCATTTTATATCCTCTCTGTGTTCTCTTTTACATGCAGGTGATTGCTTTTATAGATTAAATCTCAGTACAGTATTTGTATGTTTTCAAGTGTGTCTGAGTATGTCATTTTTTACTTTTTTTCAAAGCAGTTTGTTTTTTTTTTCAAAAATATTTTTTAATTGGATATTCTCTGTATTTACATTTCAAATATTATCCCCCCCACCATCCTTCTTCCCCCTCCCCTTGCTTCCATGAAGGTGCTCCCTTTCCCAACCACTCATTCCCACCTCAGTGCCTTGGCGTTTCCCTACACTGGACCAAAGGCTTCTCCTCCCACTGATGCCAGACAATGCTATCCCCTGTTGCATATGTACCTGGAGCCATGGGTCTCTCCGTGTGTACTTGTTGGTTGGTGTTTTAGTTCCTGGGAGCTCTGGAGGGTTTGGTTGGTTGGTAATTTTGTTCTTCCCATGGGGTTGCAGACCCTTTCAGCTCTTTTCAGTCCTTTCTCTAGCTCCTTCATTGGGGTCCCTGTGCTCAGTCTGATGGTCAGCTGTATGGCTCTGGCAGAGCTTCTGAGGAGGCATCTATATCATGCTCCCTCCAGTAAGGACTTTTAATGCATTAAAAAATGACCATACACCTACCTGTTAATTGAAATGACATTTTAAATGAAAATTATGGTTTTGAAAATTGGAGTTTAGCCTACATGATCTTTAATGTGCTGTTTAATGGATAACAGCTGGGTTTATCTCCTACTGTATTGACCCAATTGTGACGAATTGTTTTTCTTGAGGCATGTCTGTGGTATTTGGCCTCATGTAGGTGTTTGGAAAAGGTGAAGGCTTTTCAGATAATTCTGCATGTCTTTTGATGCCACCCTGAAATTCAACAAATGGTAGTTCCCCTTTAAAAGTTATATATTTAGATCCTGTGTACTGACATCATATGACATTTACTATACATGTGGAGTTGTTATCACAGTCAAAATGGTTGTGCCCCTAAAGGTAGTTACTTAAGGACTAACTGCAGTATAGCATTGAAGCCATTGTAGGGAAGCTTTAATATTAGCTTTTATTAAGATCAGTTGATGTGCCTGATATTTTATCTGTCCAGAATTTTCTTTAGTCATTTGGAAAATATTTATTCCTTGAGTTATAAGATCTCCCAACTGTTTATACATTTTACTGTTCATTGTTCTCTTTAGAACATAAAATAACAACAACAAAACCTGGAAAGCTATTAACCACATAGTGGTAGAAGCAAGTTTTGCAAAATTCAGAAGCTCAAAATGTATAATTTAGTAATAAATATTGTCAGATTTTCCCTTGATGTGACAGGTTTATTGTTCATTTTCATGGAAATATCTGCTAAATGCACAAGATTAAGTAAGTAACCATCATTTGTCAGTTGTTTCTTCAAGAAAAGTGTTTTGTTTCTAAGTGGCAGCTCACAGTCACATCCTTCCTTGAGATAGCTGACTCGTCGTATCCAAGGACTGAGATGTATTGCATAGTGAGTGCACCTGCTGATCGGACATCTGAAGTTTAGATGTCCTCCAAGGTTGTTGAGGAAACATCAGGGGAAATACCAATTCAGTGAAGGCAGCAAGTAATGTTTTAGCAATATGAAAAATTTGAAATTTAGTATTATTATGAAAATTATACTTTCTGAAAGGGTCTTGAGGATTCCTAAGAGATGTCTTTTGGGAACCTGTGACCTTTAAAATCCTTACTTTGTTGAAGTAAGTAGAAAAAGGAAAGAAGTTAGGGATTTAGGGGTGTGCTTTAGTGGTAAAAAGTATTGCTTAGTATTCATAAGACACAGGATTGAATCGTCTTCATTGAAACAAACAAAAACATGAGTAAGCCAAAACCCAGACCCCCTCTTATTCTTAGACAAGTCTCGCTATGCAATCCAGGCTGGCCTTGAACCTTGAAGTTTTGGTAATCCTCCTGCCTCAGCTTCCTGAGAGCTGGGATTATAGAAGTGTGTCATTATGCCCAGCATTTTCTTCCTTGAGTGCTAAGGATCGGGTCTAGGGCCTTGTCCTAGTAGGTACTTTTAGTTGGCTCTTATAAAAAAGTACCACAAACAAAAGCAACTTATGAAAGATTTTATTTTAGTTTACAGGACCAGAAGGAGAAATTATAATGGTGGGGTTTAAAATTGCAGCAGAAGGAAGCTGAGATGTCATATTTTCAACATTAGATATGAAGCAGAGAGAAAGAAAAGGAAGTGGGATGAGTCAAAGCTCACCCCTACGCACAAGCTTCCGTTAGCAAGGGTTCCATAACCTCCCCAAACAGCACCATCCATCAGAAGACGCATATATTGAAGCTTCTGGGTGCATTTCCCATTCAAACCACTCCACAGGCAAACACTTTACCACTGAACTACAATTTTAGTTCTTTAGAACTTAATTTTTTTTTTTTTTTTTTTTTTTTTTTTTATTTAAGAAAGGGTTGCTCGACATAGTTCTGTCTGTCCTGGAACTCTATGTACAGAGGAGGCTAGGCTTGAACTGCCTCTGTCTCCCAAGTGCTGACATTAAAGGTGTGTACCACTATACCTGACTAAAACTTTTTAATTGTAGTAGTTAGTAGCTTTTTTTCTCCCTTCACATATTAAAAAAAGTTAAATTAATTATGCATATCTCTGTGGGTAACACATGAGTATGTTGGTTTCCCTGAGCTGGAGTTACTGGCAGTGCTAGTGAGCTACTTCATGTACGTGCTAGGAACCAAACCTGCCCCCCCCCCCCCTTTTTAATTTATGGAATAGAGCTTATGGGGCATGGGGAGGGGAGTTGAGGATGGAGTAGAGAGAGAGAAAGGGAGAGGCAGGGACAGAGTGGAGAGAGGGGTGGATGTGGATGGGGACAGAAGGAGCAGAGAGGCTAAGAGAGTCAGAGAACTTGGGTCTGATTACAGAGCACTAAGTGTTTCTAATTGCCGAGCCATCTCTCTAGCCCATGGTTACTAATTGTAATCTTTTTCTCTACACCTTCCCTCTTAGCATTACTACAAATCCCTTCAATTAATTACAGTGGTTTATTTTGGGATAATTCCCAAGGGGGTTATGGGAAGAGTAATTTATGTCACAGCTGATTTTGATATATTTCCTTGCTGCTGGTGCTTTTTTTCTTTTTGTTTTTTGAGACATTTTCTTTATGTAGACTTACAGCTTTAATCCTAGGACTTGGGAGGTAGAGGCAGGAGGATCTCTGAGTTTGAGGCCAGCCTGGTCTACAAAGCCAGTTCCAGGACAGCCAGGACTACACATAAAAACTGTCTCGAAAAACCCAAACCAAAAACCTGGTTTTTACTCTTTGGAAGTAGATACCTTTCTTCTATGTACACAGAACAGCAGTGAGACAAATAGCTTGTCTTGATGGCAGGTGTTGGCATAACTGAGAACAGCACTGGTGTATCATAGGCATTTACAAAATTTATTTAGTAGGTTGATGTAGGTTGATGTCAAGGTGATACATGATTGGACAATAGAGAGTGGGGGTGCGGATAAAGTTTTTGTAAGGCAGGAGAGAGGAGGAAGGAAGAGAGTCAACATGGAGCCTGTGAAAGAAGATTTAGACCCAGAAGATCTTAATTGGTGATAGGTAGATTTGATTATTTCTAAGGGTTTCTATGGGTCAATTTGTTTTATCTAGGTGGGCAGTTTACATCTTTGTTAAATAGTTGTAAATTTATTGTGTAGATGTATTGTGGATTGGGATTTTAACATATAAATCTGTTTGATAAATTATTGATTGTTGAGTCGTGATTTTACTGGGCTGTGGAGAATGTGAGCTAAGTTCTTGTCTGGCAGGGAGACAGCTGGGAGCGGGCGTCTTGTGGACCATGTTATAGAGCAACAGCTGGGCTGAGTAGAGTGGCTCTGGCCTGGGGACTGTGCAGTACTGTGCAGAGTGAGAAGTGCAGGAACTGGTAGGCCTCCTTTAATTTTTACTGCATTAGGTTGATGCATGAGTTAAGAGAATATTTGGAAGAAAATGATTCTGGTTGCTCAAAGGTGACATTACAACTATCAGTTTTGTATTCTCAACATCCAAAATGCTCAAGTAAAGACAACAGTTATATATTTACTAATAATTAAAGGCTTAGCAGTTTTGTTCTTCTAACTTACAAGTTCAACATTACTTGTATATAGTTACTCAAAATGGCTTCAGAAACTTTTATTTCCTTAAAAGATATTTCTGGTGAAAAATAAGCATGTAAATAAATATGATTAAAATAATTGCTTTTTGCTTATGTATGTAAGAAGTCATTTTGACTGTTACTTATTTTAGATAAATTACCACTTTTATTATTACATTTTTTTGAGTGTGTATGTGTGTAGACTAGTACATGTCACACAATGTGTATGGTGGTGATATTTGTCCTCATTCTAAATGACCCTAGAATTTTGAGCTAGTCATGTTTATTACTATTTGTCTGTCTGTCTGTCTGTCTGTCTGTCTGTCTGTCTACCTACCTACCTAGCCACCTACCTACCTACCCACCTACCTATCTGGGGGCTGGAAAGTTTGATTAGTGGTTAAGAGCACTTGTTCCTGCCAAAGAACCCATGTTTGATTCCCATCACCCACATGGAGGCTCATAATCATCTTGTAACTCCAGTCTCAGGGAATCTGATATCCTCTTCTGACTTCCTTGGCCACCAGATATATGCATTAAAAAAATAAAAGTACTTTTGGGCTGGAGAGATGGCTCAGTGGCTAAGAGCATTGTCTGTTCTTTCAGAGGTCCCCGCCGAGTTCAATTCCCAGCAACCACATGGTGGCTCACAACAATCTGTAATGGGATCTGATGTCCTTCCTCTTCTGGTGTGTCTGCAGACAGCTACAGTGTACTTATATACATAAAATATATCCTAAAAAAATAGTACTATTAACTTGTTCCTTGGGTCTCACTAGTTTTTATACTTAGTCCCGAAAGACCCCCAGAGAGGGGAGACCCTCACTCAAGTCTCGGGATAAACGATCCCCCTCAAGAGCTCATGAGAGACCGTCCTTGCTGTAATCACATGAGGTTTATTTGGAGCCAGTGCGTTGGGGCCAAGACTCATGTCCCACTCAGGGTAGAGGAGTTTGACCCCGAGTAGCCGGGAGAAGGGGTATTTAATGGAAAAAACCAGAACCCTAAAGGGCTAGGAAGGGCGTCATTGGAAAATACTGAAAATACCTGTGAAGAATCACAAGAGAAACACCTGGTTTTTCAAGATTGTCCTGGAACAAAAGTCACTGAACCGGCTAACCTATATTCTTGGCTCTATTCTGCCTGTTGGGGGGGGGGGGTCTGGATTTATCTTGGTCTTTCAGTCCTTTTGTTCTAGAATCTAACCCAGGGTACCACACTACATTAATAATCATGTCTTTAATCTCTTCTTACATGGTCATTAATCTTATTTGTTTTTCATGGCTGACCTGTTTTGGACGGAGGGGTTGTGCGTGCGTGCGTGCGTGCGTGCGAGTGTGTGTGTGTGTGTGTGTGTGTGTGTGTATAAGACAGTATGTCGTATGTCATCATATAGACAAGGTTGTACTGGGATTTTATAGGTACTGCAGACTAGTTTTGAACTATGTTTCTACTGTTCCAGCTACTTCACTGCAGGGATTACAGGCATGTATTGCCTTGCCTGAATAAAATTTTAAGCATTATTTTAAGTATTTTACAAAATGTTGGAGGTTTCCTCTTATCCCCCCTCGCATGATTAGTTTGGAGTTCTAGATTTTGGGAATAAATACTACAGAGGTGAAATGAATTATTTATATTTTGGTGATGTATAATACAAGCCTTGGTGAAGTTAATCTTGCCTTTGACCATTTTGGTTTAAGTAATGAGTGTTGTTTCTATGTTTCTCAGCTGTCTTTCCATTTCCATAGTTTGGTATTCAAATTGGTTCTGGAATATTCAAACACACTGCTATGACTTTGGTTTAGCCTGTATCTTTTATGTCTTTTTTTTTTTTTTTTTTTTTGAGATAGGCTTTCTCTGTTTAGCCTTAGTTGTCCTGGAACTGGCTCTGTAGACTAGGCTGGCCTGGAACTTGCAGAGATTCTTCTGCCCCCATCCCATCTCCCAAAGACATACGCCACCACCTCCTAGCTTTAAGTTCCTTTTTAGTAATTTCAATTTTTTACATTTGAGAAATGTACGGTCTGCCTTTTTAAAAGATTTGGAGGGTATATCCCTGTAATAGAGATACTGCCTTCCATGGTCAGGGCCAACCTCACTGCTTGCAACAAAACAAAGCAACTGTGTGTCTGTGATTTCTTTTAGATTTTTTTTTTCTTTTAGATCTTACTGTATCTTTTTTTTTTTTTAAGACAATATCCCTTCTGAAATACTGCTTCATCTATTGCATAATTGGAAAGTAAATTTGTTAGAATTTGATGAAACTGAGTACTTGGGGATATTCAATAGACTTTGTCAATGTAGATGCTCTTCTCTTTTGGCTTTTGCTTGTGGCTTTACAAGATAAAAATTTTTGAAGTTTAAATACAAGATTGCCAAGTAACACAGTATTTTAGAAAATTAGGCTGATTAGTGCCAGAAATCGCATCTGTCAAGTGATTGTTTTTAACATCTGGAAATATAGGAGATAGCACTTTAGTGTTGATGTTATAAGTCAGAGAGTCGGGGAGGGAGTTAGAATTACTGTGGGAAAGTAAGGAACAGAACTCTTAGCTGCTGCATAGTGAGGTGTCTGTCAGTGTGGTTAAGGAAAAGATCAGTCACTCAGGAAACCGGGGAACCCTAACTACTCCACTAATAAAGTGCTTCTCACTGGAGGAAGGCTCGTAGTCCATGGGCCCAGTACCAGGTCTCTTGGATCAGTTGGCTGTCTCCAGTATTTGGATTGTGAGCTTGTGTAATTCTTATAAAGTTCTAGAGGTGACTCTAATGGATACTCTAATGCTTGGACATGACATACGTTTTAGCCTTTGCTTCTTTTGAATTGATGTGGCTGATCATTCTATAAAACTGCATGATAAAGATAAATGGGAAGGCCAGTTGGATACTGACTAACAGGTTTAGCTAGTATTCATTTCTACTTTTGAGTAAGAGGTTCCCCAACCCCTTGCTGGAACTATCTTATTGGCTGCTGGCTCTCCTAAAAATTGATCTTGGGGTTCAGAACACCTTTTTCTGATAATTTGTTTATTAAATTATTGACTGAAACATGTTTTTTCATCATGTAGCTCAGGCTGACCTCAGACTTGTGATCCTCTTGCCACAGCTTGAGTGCTGTACTTAGCTTAGAACTCTAACTTCCGGTGAAAGATTCTGGTGTTCACTTCTGTTGTGAAATGAAAGACTGGAACTCCTAAAGGAGCCAGTTATGGCCATTGAAAAGCTTTAGTCACAGAGCTCAGGAGGCAGAGACAGACAGGTCCCTGAGATGCAGGTCAGCTGTATCAGCTACAAAACAGCTAGGGTTACACAGAATCCCTCTCTGCTCCCAAATAACTCCTGAAAGAAAAGGCTCTATTTTAATATTAATAAGCATAATTATCAAGACAATTTGTGATCCTAGTAAAGTTTAATGCTGACTCTTAAGAAATTTTATATATTTATTAGTAGATTTTCTGACTAATTTATTGATTTTTGATAATAAATTCTTACTTTTCCCCCTTGAGATAAGTCCCCTGTAGGCCAGACAGACCTTGAGCTTCTATCTGGTAGAGGTTGGTCTTGTCCTGATCCTTTTACCTGGGCCATAACACTTGGCCCTTTCTTTTGAACATTAAGTTCTTTATTGGTTAGAATTGTGTTTTCTTAAAAAAAAAAAAAAAAGAATTATGTTTTCTAAATTTGAAATGTAACAAAATTTTATTTTTACACTTTGTGCTTTGAGAGAGACAGTGTTTTGATCACTTTTCTATTGCTGTGATAAAACACCATGGCTAAGGCAACTTCAAAAAGGAAGATGTTTTGAAACAACATCTCAAATGTTCCATTACCAAATGAAGACTTAGGAACCAGGTATTCTGGTGAAGACCTGCTGGCTCAGAGAGGCAGAGAAAACACCCAGCTGAACATCCCAGAAGGAGAAGCTCCTCCCCCATGCTGTCCCAGATGCCCTGCAGTCCTCCTCTCTCTTCTGCTCACTCAGTGTCTCCTGTTTGCTTGCACTGCCTCCTGTCATTTAGCTCTTGTGTGCAGAAAGCTCTTGGGTTAAGGGGTGTGCTAAGGCTGAGCACGCCACAGCAAGATATAGGGTTTTCTAGTTCACAGTCTTGGGGTTCACAGTGTGTTCATATATCCTGCAACAGGAAGGTCCTATTTGACTTATGATTCCAGGGGGAACAAGAGTCGTCCATCATGGTGATGAAGTATGGCAGCAGGCAGACAAAGTGATGGGAGGTGCAAGCTGAGAGCTTACATGTTGAAGAGGCAGGCAGCAGAGAGTAAACTGGAATGTCATATGCTTTTGAAGCCTTAAAGTCTGTCCCCCAGTGATCTACTTATTCCATGAAGGTCATAGCTAAACATATTTTAACATTGCTGCAAACTGGACACTAAGCATTTAAATGCACAAGACTAAGGAGTATGTCTCATTCAAACCACTGCACATGCTCTGGTAATCAGGCTGGTCTTCAACTTGGTTTGGCTTAGTCTTTGGAGTAGCTGGGACTATAGTGTGCCATTGGTTACTTAGGAAAGCTTTTACATCTACTTTGCTAGAACTGCTCTTGAATGATGCCTGTCATTCTAGTTGAAATCTAGGCTGTTTCCTGTGTGTGTGTGTGTGTGTGTGTGTGTGTGTGTGTGTGTGTGTGTGTGTGCATATGGAGGCCCAGGATTGTTGAGTGTCTTTTTTCAGTTGTTCTTTTCCTTATTTATTATTATTATTAAAGAATTTGGTGATTCTTCCTTCCCTTCTGCATTCTGGGATTACAGGTGGGCCACCATGGCTGTCTTATATCATTTCTGGGGCTCTAGATTCTTATCCTTACATTTGCACAGTTAGCATTCTACCTGCAAAGCCATCTCACTATACCCTATATTTAAATTTTTTTTCATTTATAATTTTACTTATTTTTTTGAGACAGGTTTTATTATGTAGTGCTGTTGGCTTGGAACTCATGTAGACCAGGCTGGCTTCAAACTCAGAGTGATTCACCTGCCTCTGGGATTAAAGACATATGTCATTATATCCAGTCTTAAACATTTTTTATTTTACAGATTACATTTTAGAGTGTGTGTGCACAGGTGTGAGCTGAATACTGCATTTATCATGGTCAGAGGACAGCTTGAGGGAGTTATTTTCTCCTTTCATCATGCGGGGCCTAGGGAATTGATCTCATGTCATCAGCTTGGTGACAGGAACCTTTAACCTGCTGAACCATGTTGTCCTCCTGCCTTAAAACATTTAATCTGATGATTATATTTCTTTTGCTACATTATCTTTCCTGCAGTGTTCAGTAGTGGAACACTAATTTCAGAAAAATGCTTATTAAAGTAATTGAAATTAGCTACAGCAAGAATAGTTGATAAACTGTTTATTTTGATTTTGATTCAAGTAATCCATAAATTATACATGTGCTATTACATCTATGTAATGCATATAATTGGTTGGGTTTTTTTTTTTTTTTTTTAAAGGTATCATTCTATATAGCTCTGGCTATCCTGGAATGCTATATGAAGACCAGGATGACCTCAACCTCAAAGAGATCCACCTGCTCTGCCTCCTCAGTGCAGTGATTAAAGGCAAGTGCCACCATGCCCAGCCCTGTTTCTAATTTTTAAATGATAATCTTTTTATGAGTTAAGGGAAAACAATAAAAATGTAGTACCAGGGCAGAGAATCCTTGGAAATTTTATTATGCCAACACCTCTTTTGCTGTGAGCATTGCTTGTTTCTTTGACATGCAACATTATAAACGCCAGATTCAGTTGGTTTAATACTTGGTGATGTAAGATTGAAAGACATATGCTGACCTTGCAGAGTGGTGGCAATGGGCATGACTTTAATCCCAGGGAGATCTCAGTGAGTTCAAACCCATCTTGGTCTATAGAGCGAGTTCCAGGACAGCTAGGGCTATATAGAAAAACTCTGTCTGGAACCACCTTCCATATCCCTGCCCTCCACACCCTCCAATCAAAACAAAACAAACAAACAACAAAAAGAGATATACTGTCTCCATAGGTGCTTCATGTGTTTATTAATGTCTTTTGTTTTTGTTTTCTTTTGACTTGATGCTAGATGAGAATGGGAACTGTGCATGGGTAAATGTTTTAATTTGTACTTGGAGGCAAATTTAAGTCATTTGAGAAAGTATGCAGTAGGGACTGGAGAGGTACTCAGCAGGTAAGAGCACTTGCTGCTCTAGCAAAAGGGCACTGGTCTAAAGATTATCTTAGTACCACACTGAAGGAGATGGGCCTGACCAGAAAACTACAAAATTTAGTCATGTGGTGGTGGCATAGGCCTTTGAGCCCAGGAGGCAGAGGCAAGTGGATCTCTTGAGTTCCAGGACAGCCAGGGTCACAGAGAAACTGTCTTTTTTTTTTTTTTTTTAAAAGAAAAAAAAGGTCCTAATCTGGTGAGTGATAAAGGGCAGTGTTACAGGTTCATATTCTGTAGGTTTCACTTGTGGATATTCTGCAAATGACAAAGTGTGTTAGTGATGGGGAAGTGATGAGAACAGTGTGACCCAAAGGGAGGTGAGGCACAAGAGGCTGTTTTGTGCATAGATGGTGTGCGTTCCTGCACTGGACCACTGCCAACTGCCTGTCGTTGCTGTTGTACTGTACTTACTATGTAAGATGTTGCCATTAGAGAAACTGGGAAAGGGCAAGTGGGACCACTTCTTAATGACTTTGCCATTACCTATAAATTTATTAGTATTAAAAATGTAAAAAGTAACTCATGTTATAAAGATTTACAGACTATATAGATAAGCATGAAACAGAAATAAGTCACCTGCAATTTAAAACTTGTTTTCTATGTCTGTGTATGAACATGAGATTATTCTCTCTATAGCTTGGTGGCCACTAAGTTACTTAACAATGAGTCTACTGTGTGCAACCTGCAATTGAGATGTTAGTTTAGGAGTATTTCCAGAAATCTCATTGTATACTTAATGTGGTTTTATTAAATAGTTAACTGAATATAGTAACTTTTCTGATACAAGGGAACACAGTTTTAAGGATGTTAAATTGTAACCTTAATCTAAAATCACATTATAAATAACTAGACATGTAGATATGATGTTAAACTCATCAACTTGTTTGATATTTAAACTTTAAAAGAAACTTATTTAGTTATTTCTTTGCATGCTATGGCATACACTTTTCCCTATAAATAATATAAATAAATAGATGTAAAAAAGTATAGCTAGTACTAAGACTTTTCCTGAATGATATCTTGTTAATTAATTGCTTGCTTTGTTGTGTAGGTTTTTAATTTCTCCGTCAGTCAGTCTCTCTGTAAGATTTCCCTTGTATTGAAGAAAATTAACCTTGTTTTATTTGGACCTACTTTCACTTTAGAGAGAACAATTTACATGTTAATCTCATCAAGAGACATTCTGATAGAATCTGAATAATTCTGTCTCTTTGACAGAGTCATATTATGTAGCCCTGGTTGCCCTGGAACTTACTATGTAGACCAGGGTAGCCTTGAACTCAGAGAGCTCTGCCTGTCTCTGCCTCCTGAGTGTAAGCCCTGGTTGGTAATAAAGGTTTGTGCCACCATGTCTTCATAGTGCTTTGTGAACTCAGATTGAAGATTTGATGATTGTATCATCTTTAATTAATTGGAACCTCTTAAATTGGCTGTGAGTACTTTTGGCATAACAACTTTTGTGAGAGAATTTTTATTATGTTTTTGTGTATGATATTTTGTCTGTATGCGTATCTTTGTGCCACCTGTGTATACTGGGTGTCTGTAGAGTTTCAGCCATCATACGAATGCTGGAATGTCCTCTTGTAAAAGACTGGTGTTCTTTTTTTTTAATATAAAAATATAAAACAAAAACTATCACATTGAAGTTGGACAAGACAAAACAACAGAAGGTAAAAAGCCCTAGAGACCCACTTGTATGCACATTCAGGAATCCGTGGAAGCCATAAAATACATACAGAGGACCTGGTGCATACCTATTTTGGCCCTATGCGTGCTGCTTTAGTCTCTGAGGTCATAAAAAGCTTTGCTTATGTTGATTGGAGGGCCTTGTTTTCTTGGTGCCTCCATCCCCTCTGGCTCCTATCCCTCTTATAGTCTTCCCCCTCTTCTGTGGGTTCCTTTAGCCCTGAGGGAGGGATTTGTTGGAGACTTCCCGGTTAGGGCTGAGTGTTTAAAGGTCTCACTCTGCATGAGGTCTGGCTGTGGGTCTATATTTGCTTTCATCTGCTGCAGAGGATGCTGTTCTGATGATGGCTGAACAAGGTACTGATCTATGAGTATAGCAGAATGTCATCATTAGGAGTCATTTTATTACTACTGTTTTTCTTTTTTTACACCAATTTACTTTTATAGGATAGGCTCTCAGGTTATCTGGAAGACTCTTAACTGCTGATCATCTCATCAGCCCAACTAACATGACTAATATATATATTTTTTTATGACTAATATTTTTGACAACTTTTTTGTCACAGTATATCAGTCAATATTCTTGAGAGAAACAGAACCTTATCGGGGTGTGTGTGTGCACAGTTTCGATAAATAATTGGCTTATAATTATGGAGTCTGACAACTCTTAAGATCTATAGTCAGCCAACTGGATACCAAGAATAGTGAGCGAATGGTGTCAGATTTAGCCTGAGAAAGAATATATGAGAATGGAATAGCCTAGGAGGGTTCTGGTCCAAAGACTGGCTAACTCAGGTCTGCAAGACCATGTTTTAAGTTTGAATGTGAAGGCAGGAAACAGTCTGATGTTCTAGTTCTTTGGCACTTAGATCAAGTTTTTTGTTCTATTTCACTGGTTCTCAGCCTCCCTAATGCTGCGACCCTTTGATACAGTTCTTCATGTGGTGGTGACCCCACCATAAAACTACGTTGTTGCTACTTTATAACTCTAATGTTGCTACTGTTATGAGTCATACTGTAAATATCTAATGTCTGATAGGTGACTTCCTTCCCTAAAGATGTTGAGACTCATAGGTTGGGAACCATTGTTCTATTTAGACCTAATTGGATAAGGGCCACTCACTTTAGCTAGAGCATTTTAAATGTTAACCTCATGCAGAAACACCCTTACAGATTGTTTGTGAACAATGTTTGATCAAACAACTAGATACTATAATTATATGTAAAATTAGCTGTCATTTTCAGTTCAAATATGTACTGAGCTCATTTTTTTTTTCCTTTTCCTTTTTTTTTTTAAGTATAGAATAGAGTTTATACAGGGCATAAGGGAGAGGAGTTGAGAGGGCAGTAGAGACAGAGAAAGGTAGGAAGAGAAGAGTAGGGTGGGGGAACAGGAGTAGAGGCAGGCTATGAGCACATGGAGAGAGGGGGAAGGGATGAGAGCAAGAAAGCAAGAGCCTGGGCTCATTTTGTACATTCCCTGTCACAGATATATAGTCTACCAAGCAATTGGGAATTTTTTTTTTTTTTTTGAGACAGGGTTTCTCGTTGTAACTCTGGCTGTCCTGAAACTCTCTAAATGCTCCTGCCTGCAGACTCACAGAGATTGGGCAGTCTCTGCCTCCCAAATGTTGGGATTAAAGACATGCACCTTTACTACTTACACAGACAAAAAAATCTAAGTCTCATAGATAATTTTGAAAATCAGCAAGCAAATATTCCTAGGTATCTTTTCATGATAAAACTATGAAATCAATAATTTAAAAAGATTTACATCAGAATGATATTTCAGGTTTTTAAATTTTTTTCACCAAAATTATACGATTGTCTTTAAGTGGTAATGTTCTTATGTCATTTTTCACTTTAAGCCAGTTCTTCCTGTTGTTCTATGTCCTGTTGGCTGCCATGTTGGTATTTCTTAGTTTCTAATACAGCTCAGGGGAAACATGTTATAACAGTTTTACTTTCAAACTGAATCATTTTATTCCCCTCTTAGGATCGTGGAATCAGGAACACAACTGGGCACCAGTTGTGTAGGCAGTTGGACTTTTATATTCTTGACTATGAAGTGAGGGATACATTTGCAAATCAAATTTTCTGTTCTTAAGGATTGAGAAGATAATAAATGCTGAGTGAAAAATGAAGGGGAGGGATAAATTAATAAGCAACAGGGATATTCTTTTCCTCTTGGAAAGGTTGGGAAATGTCCAGGGGTACAGTTGCCAACTCCTTTTTCTTCTGTTACCCCTCCTCCCCCCATAGTATGGTTGCCCTGGCAGCTGTCACCTGTCATGACAGTGGGTAGCTGTGTTTTTAACTGGAGATTGAGTTATAATGAAGTTAGAAGTGGTCTGGCAGTCAACTCAGGTATTCGTTTTAGTCTATGCGGTTGTGACAAGTCTACCTGAAAAGATCTGGCCTACAGGCATATTGACCTGTAGATAAACAACATTAGGATGTGGTAAAAATTCAATTAGGTCACCCTAGTAACAGTGACACAGGATTATCTAGAAAAGATATGTGTGTGTGCGCACAGTTATAATACTTATGATTTCTAGAGGTGTAGGAACAGTTATATCTTCTCTACTGATTGAATTCAAAGGCAGGAACTTTTGAAAGTCAAGCAGTGCTACAGCTTATTCAAAGTACCAAGTAGAGAAGCAGACTCCTAGTGAAAGGAAGGGATTGGGAGCTAGCATCCCATCTGGGTCCTATCTTTGGATTCTTAATCTCATTAATTAAATAATTTAAAAATAGATTCAAAAGGAAGCTTAAGGACACTTTTATGAGAGTTTAAAAGAGAAATACCAGGGTAGGCGAACTGTAAATCTCAGCAGCTGTCTGGAAGAGAATAGAGAAAAGGCTACTAGTATTTGAGTTAAGCTCTGCTGAAGATTAGCCACATGGTGAGGAAGGGGAGCTTTAGAGAAAGAGCAAGGAATCCCAGAGTACCAGAACAAAGCATACTGGGAGTCTGGCCAACAGCCAAAAGAAAAAGACTGTTAGGCTGAACAGGTGGCTCAGTAGTTAAGAGCACCTGATGTTTTTTCTTGCAGAGGGCTGAAGTTTGGTCCCAGCAATTGCATGATGACTCACACCTGTAACTCCCATTTCCAGGGATCAGACATCCTCTTGTAGGCATAACAAGCACACCACGTCCCATACATACAGGTAAAACAGACACACACACAGACATGAGCTTGTGCGCGCACACACACATACAGCCACAAAGTTGTGTGGGTGGGGAAGGGAGAAAATTTGAGTCTGGGTTCAGTTGTAGTATAAGAGGTGAATATGATCAGAACATATTGTTACAAAATTGTCAAGGAACTAATAAAAATTAAGACAAACAAAAGCACTGAAGACAGAAGAAGGAAAAAGGAAGAGGAGCATGTTTAGAAAGGTAGGCAAACTCAGCCAAGCCTCTTGGTACTCTGCAGGGACTGCACTAGGGGGCAGTAATTCTGGAAAAGAAAAATACAACGTCTCATTAAAGATTTAATCACTCTGCCTATCTTCTTATCAGGCTGAACTAGAGTCTACTTCCTGAGGGCTGGTCAGGTGATTGGCTATCTCAATTGATTAACATTTTCAGTAGCTTGGAATGTTAGGTCTTAAGGCTAGAGAGATTTCATCCTCTTGATGAGAAGGACCTAGTTTTCCCTTAATGTAACTTTTTTGCATGTCCCTTACTTCCAGTGTCAACCTTAACAATTCTACCTCTTAATGAATTACAGAATAATTTTTTATAACATAGTTTCTGATCTGCTTAGTGGGCAAGGATTAGCGCCTGGATTGCTTACCTCATAGCCATTGTTATGTAGTTGGCGTACCACACTGTTCAGAATCATACTGCTATTGCTTACCATTGTACACTGTCATTTTTTAGCTACATAACTTTGAGGAAATAATGTGTTTTTGTTAATTTGTTAAATACTTGGGAACAGAGACACAACCCCATGCTGTTACCTTTTTCAGCTTGAGGAGTTCCCTAATATGTTGGGAATCTCAATTTATACAACTGAATTTTGGCTTTAATGCTTAAAAGAATTTCAGGATTAGTCAGTATGATCAAATAGAGTTGGATTATTTTATTAAAAGATTCTAAGGTACAGTCTTAAGTCTTATGTATAATGGGTAAGGAGAAAGGTGCTCAGAAAGATACACTTAATGTGACTGTACTTCCTCAGACAGAATAAAGGAAAGGAATCATCCATCTACCCATCCATCCATCCATCCATCCATCCATCCATCCATCCATCCATCTATCTATCTATCTATCTATCTATCTATCTATCTATCTATCTTGTAGAGAATGACAGGCCTTTTAGCTTAACTTGGGGAGCTAGAGTACTGGTGGGTATCAGTGGTCACCCAAACCACCCTGAGCTTCCAAATTCATAGCATGGTCAAGAAGAATTTGGACAAGGAAATTTGATAAAGGAGTGAGCCAAGCAAATGTAGATTTATTCAGGAAAAAGGAAAAAGAAACGAGGATGGGAGAAGTTCCGAGAGAAGAATACCAGTGTGCTGCTCTCCCCAGTGGCCTTTTAAGAGCCTTAGGCAGTAACTGGATAGCAGTCTTATTGAGACTGGTTATTATTATTTTTTTAATCTTAAAAATGTTGTTATGAGTATTTTGCTTATATATGTGTAAGTTTTTATCGTGTGCAGTTCCCACAGAGACCTGAGAGGAGGGCATTGGATCCTCTGGAACTGGATTTGCAGATGGCTGTGAGCTATTAGGTATGGGTGCTGGGAACTGAACCTAGGCCCTCTGCAAGAATCAAAAATGCTTTAAACCACCGAGCCATCTTTCCAGCTTGTTCTGAGATAGGTCAGATTTGAGCTCATTGTAGACTCATTCCTTTTTTAGGCTCCCTTTGGTCCAATCTCAGTGGAGAAATCTTAGCCTCTCTTCCATTCCATCTTAAAATTACATTTGTTTATTTATGTGTATGTATGTGGGTGTTTGCAGATCAGAGGACATCTTGTAGGAATTGATTCTCTTTAAAATCACATGGGTCCCAAGGATTAGGTGAGCTTGTCAGGCTTAATGACATGCACCTCTCCTTACAGAGTCATTTCACTGGCCTCCTTTCCTTTCCTTTAAAAAAAAAAAAAACAAGTTTAAAAGGTGGCTCTGAAGATAACATAAGTAAAACTATAATATGATAAAGTAAAACCAGAGGCCATTAGGGTTGCACAGGGATGTATGTATTTCTTTGCCTTTAAGTTAGATATTGAAGTTTTGTAGCTAAAAAGGGAGAAAGGCTGCAAGCAGTTGTTAATTGTGTTGAGATTCTTGCTTCTTTGTTGGTGAGAGACCTTGACTAGAGAGTTTCATCCTTGGGATTTTATGTAGCTTGCTATGGATAGGCCTAAGTGGAAGTGTGTGTGCATTTACTTAGGGCTAATGAGAACTGTGTATGGAATTCTGGGAAATGGTAGAGGTTTTCCCAAGAATAGGGTAACCTCATTTCTCTGTGAAGTGTTTTAGATGTGCCATAGCATATGTCCATGGTAAGAGTAGCAGTAGTCTTGCTAGGCCCTGTTCTAGGCACTTTGGGTGGTTTTTTGATTTCCTCCTAGAGATCTTGTAGTTTGCCTCTGTTTTCCCTGTGACTTTGTAGTCTGTCCCACTCCACTTGGCAGGTTTTTTTCCTTGTCATTGAATGCCAGAGCTATGTAAATTAGTTGAAAAAATACTATGCTTGTTTTTGTATTTGATGCTTTGTATATAGCCTACTTTTTAATTAAAAAATTGGGCCTTTTCTGAATTGTTCTGTATGACAGTTATTGAAGTTTAAATTGAGATAAAAAAGAATGATGTATTTTAAATTATGTCTGTGTGATTATTAGTGTTGGTGTTTGTAGAGGTCAGAAGAGGGCATTGGATCCCCTGGTGGTTGTGAGCCATCTAACCTGGGTGCTGAGACTTCAGCTCTACCACACATTGTTAACTCTCTCCAGCCCTTTGTTTTGAGATTTTACTGTCCTGTCCCCTGTAGATTTGTTGTCTTTTTAGTACTGCAGCCTGACCTCGAATTTGGGGCACTCTTCTGTGTCAGCTTTCAAGTACCAGTGTTACAAGTTTGAGCCGTTGTACCGGAGTACTTAGTTATGTTTGTTGCTCAGTTGTTGAATTTTCTGGTGCTGGGGAATTGAGCCCAGGATCTTGTGTATGCTGAGCAAGGACATTATCTATATTACCAGTTTTCCTTTTCATATGGAAGTAGTCACCAGTAGCTGTTCTACCCAGATAGAAGCTGTGTGTAGGAAAGGGGAAGGAAACTCTTCAAATGCTGCTCTCTAAACAGCTTTTCTTTCATTAGTGTTTAGCAACTGCAAGCTTTGCCAGTGAGGTAGCAGAAGAGGTGTCTATAGGGTTCTAGTCCTCCAGTTTCTGGGTATGGAAATCCTTAGCCCTGCGTAGGCCTTAACTCTTAAGTGGTTGTTGGTACTACCCCTCAGCATGGGCAGTGAGACACATTATAACCCTGGAAATCTGGTAACCTGCAGTATCTCTTAGTTCCCCACACCTTTTATCCTTATGCTCCCCTTTATCTTGTCACTCACACTCTCTCCTTCTGCTTTTCTTCTTCCTTTTCCTGCCCATTTGAGCTGTTCATTCAGTTGCTTCTCAAGTTGTCAGGCAGCTGTGTGACCGCGGTGTTCCCCTGCCCTAACTCTGATGCATGCTGGGATATTTGGGAGTAGTTCAATATCAATTCAGGCCTTGGGTATTTGGGAGCTGTTTGGGAGCAAGTGAGATACCTTGAAGTCAAGAGAATAGTGTGGGCTGCCACTGTGCAGGGCTATGTCTGCCTCTTCATCTGTTAGCTTTCAGTTGTCAGCACTACTGCCATACTGATGCTGCTGCCGCCGACTCTCCTGCTCCCCCTCACTCTGGTGACCAGTTCAGCCACATTACTGAAAGTAGGCAAGAAAGACCATTTAGAGAAGCATTTTATTGTACCAAATACTGCAGTTTTAGGGGAAGCAACACAGGAGAGTGTCTCCCAGCTGGCTCACTCAGTGAGCCTGCCAGCTTTATATGCCCCAGAAGCCCCCCTTGGACCCATCGTAGCCATTTGTTTTGGGTCATTCATACTTATTTGTTAGAGCTAATTTTTAGCATTATCTCTTGGTACTCATCATAATCACTGAGTTGGACCAGTCACCTCTCTGAGGGAAAAGTGCTTCCTTTTGGCCAAAGTGGAAATGATTTCAAGGTCATCTAGATTTCACTCAGGACTGTGAAAGGAAAAATTTGGTGCAAACTGTTTCACACACTTCTGGCTGGGGCTGTGCCTTCAGGAGCCAAGGCAGTCAGCTGCAGTCTTTGCATAGTTGTCTCAAGGTATCCATGGAATGTTCAGGATGGGTGGTGCTGGCAAAAGGGTAGCCCAGCTGGCTGTTAGACTGAGTCTTTTTTCTAAGACAGACAGGATAGCAAGGGAGAATGCAGCAGCTGCTAATTAAGGAGTCCAATTGCCCATCCCTAGTGTCTTTATTTACAGGAAAATTAACAGCAGAAATTATTGTATTAACAGTATGAAGATAGGGCTAGGTGGTGGGAGTGCACTTTTGATCTCAGCATTCAGGAGGCAGAGGATGAGGCCATCCTGGTCTGACAGAGCGATATCCAGGACGGTCAAGGGAACAAACAAACAAAAAGCAAACAAACAAGAAACTCAAACAATATAAAGATAAAGAACTTAAAATTAATACTGGTGGTAATCTTTTTAGGTTTATTCTATGTATATTGATGTTTGCAAGGGGAAACAAGTTCTAACAACTGAGCCATCTCTAGCCCCACTGGTAATGATTATAATAGTTTTACTAACTGTAGAGTGTTCTGGGATAGGTAGGTTTCCCTCAGAACTTCAAACAAAATAGTCTTTAATTATGTATGGTCTTTTGCAATTTAAATTTATTACTTTGTGTATACTTTGTATAATTTTGATTTAGTAGAATCATGTTCATGCTTGTATTCTGCTAATAGTAAACAGGATAGTGTAGAAAGGCCATAATTAATATGCTTAAAAGTTGCTTTGATGTCTACAGATGAAAACTGCTAGCAAAACCAAATGCTGGTGTTTTTAATTATACTTTCCTTAGCATGAAATACTGGCTTGAATACTGTTATAGGATTGTCAGTCTAACGTATTCTTAAAGTTAATATGTAGAGAGAAATTGTACAAACTGTTACTAAAAAATGTACTTTTTCATCTCTAAGCATAGATCAATTTGCTCACAAAGGAATAGATGAGCTGAGGTGTTGAGAGCAGGCATCCTTGTTTAATCTTAGAATAATAGAATTTAGGTCATCACCATTAAATAGTTTTAAAAATTTCATGTTTTGAAGCTGGTGAGGTGGCTTAGCAAGTAAAGGCATTTTCTGCATAAGCTTGGTGATTTGTTCAACCTTGGAACCTATACAAAGAAGGACGGAGAAAACAAACTTCAAAGTTGTCTTTTAAACCTCCTCTCTCTCTCTCTCTCTCTCTCTCTCTCTCTCTCTCTCTCTCTCTCTCTCTCTCTTTCTATTCCCCCCCTCAAAAAATTTAAAAATTGTATTGTTTGAGGATATTTAGATATTTTAAAACTTTTATTCAGATATTTGCTGCTACTAGATAGAAATAGAAATTATTTTGTATATTTAACTTTGCTTTTTAAAATTGGATTTTTAAGTTTTATTTTATGTGTTTTGCCTGTGTGTATATATGCATGTGTACCAAATGTATGCTTGGTGCCTTCAGAGATCAGAGGAGGGCATTAGATTCTGTAGAACTGGAGTTATGGATGGCTGTGAGCCACTCTGTGGGTTCTAGGAATCAAACCTGGGACCTCGTCAAGAGCAACAGTGCCCTTAACAGCCAATCCATCTCTCTAGCCCCATATTTAGTTTTGTAACCACAGGAGTGTTAAGCTTTTTCTCTATGTTGATTGATGGTAATCATGTTGATACGAAATAATGCAGTTTTAGATTTAGATTATTTGCTGTCTCTATAAATACAATTTTAAGAACATTAAATCTCTGAATGTTGTTTTTCACATTTTAATAGATAGCTTTCTTTACTGTGAAGAGTGAAATGTGATTGTTAATGACCAATGTTGTAGTTCATCTGTTAAGGTTAATACCTTAAGTTTACCTGAAGTTTTGAAGTCATCGAATTAGAGTGATTTTCATTTGCTTCTTTTACCCCTTGTCAACCCATATGTCTGTAAATATTTGTACACAGAGCTTTCGATCTCTTTTTAAAAAGTAGTAGATACAAGGTTGGCCGTCCCCATAACCACCAGATCTATTGATGAGGAGTGCCTTTTCTGCCTTGGTTTATGTTCATTACAGAGTTCTGAGTGTTCGTGTGTGTGTGTGTGTGTGTGTGTCTGTCTGTGTGTCTCTGTGTGTGTGTAGTTGGTATAGTTGTGGTTTTGGTTTTTTGAGAAGGGGTTTCTTGGTCCTGGAACTCACTTTGTAGACCAGGCTGGCTTCAAAGTCACAGAGATCTGCATCTGCCTCCTGAGTGCTGGGATAAAAGGTGCACATCCCCATACTCAGCTGTTGTTACTGTTTTTGAAGATCTCCTATTTTTGCCTTTCTTGTACTTTCCTCTCTCTCTTGAATTGCTGTTTTTTATTTGTTTATGCCACTTGATAATCCAGGTCCACATTCTAGAGGAGTTCTGGTCCTTTTGTTCCTGAACAGGGAATTGAGCACAGCTACCCATTTGTAGCTGACAGAGACAGTTAATCACTCCTGGATACTGGAGTGCCTCTCCAGTTTACCATTGGACAGTTCCAGTTATTGTTTCTGTATGAGGTTGGTTTCTAGCTTGTCTCTTTGCTCACTCTTTTTCCTTTTTTCTATATGCTAATTTTATAAGGCTTTTAACGAGGTTGTCTGGACCTACTTTATCCCACCTGAGTCTCCTACATCATTTTCCCTCCCTTATTGGCACATCTTGGTTCTGTGCCCAAGTATCTGATCTTACACACTTTCATTTCCTTTCCTCCCCTTCCTCCCTTCCACTTTTCTTTCTGAAGTAGTGTTCCTCTATGTACTGTGAGCTGGCCTTGGAGCTACAATTATTCTGCTGTAGTCTTCTTTGTGATAGGATTGTAGACACATGTTACATGTACAGTTCCTTAATCTGTTTTAACATTTGCTGCCATCGTTTGTCCATCAACCACTCTAGCATTCTCTTGACCATTCTTGCTGCTCCAAAGATTTTTACTCTTTACCATCTGAGCATAATTTAGTGTTACATACTATAATTTATTTTGTCTAAAATCAGTCTTTATGTCTTCTTAATTTTACCTTTTATTTTCATGTGTCTGGTATGGCTGTTTGCCTGCATGTGTGCCTGTGTACCATATAAGTGCAGTGCCATGGAAGCTGGAAGAAGTGTTGGGTCCTTTGGGACTGGTATTGTAGCTTTTAGCTTTTTTATGGGTATTGGGAACCAAATCTGGAAGAGCAGCCAGTGTTGTTAACTGATGAGCTGTCACTCCAGTCCCAAAGTCTTCATCTTAGAACAAACTTTGCATAGGCAATATCAACAACACTATTGTTTATCTAAGTAGTTTATTTAACTAGTTATCATTATTTAACTAAATGGACTTCTGTCAACACTCTAGAGGTAGTGGTACCAGGGAGAATGGAGCCAGTAAATGAGGACAGACTAAAGTCTCATGTGATAGCCAACTTTATTCAAAGCATCAGATAATTAATACTCTGAGGGTTAAGAAAAACCACCCGAGTAAAGTTCTCATGAGTTCAAGCTGTATATAATCACAAGGACAAGCTGCATGTAGCAAAAACGTGTCTTTCCACAGAGGCATATAAAGGACAGTTTAAACATTTAATTGAATAGCAGCAGCAAGTAATAATTAGAAATCTGAAGTAAACTCACTCGTATCTGCTACATCTGGGAGCAGCACAAAAACACAAAGAACAATTTCGTGTTTTGAAGAAACTTGAGGTTACAAGACTCTTGTTTTCTTGGAGGAGTGTTTTTATAAGCATTCAGAATTCTCACAGCACTCCATTCCTGGACCATATTCTGTTGTCTCCGCCTCCTCTTCTTCCCCCTTCCTTTTTTCTTCTTCCTCCTCCTCCTCCTCTTCCTCTTCTTCTTCTTACTATTATTTTACTTAATTTTTAAAGATAATACAGGTCAGTCAGGGGTAAATAGTGAGACTCTGTCCTAGAAAAAGAATAGGGATGTGTAAATCTTAGGAAGTAGTACAGGTCACTTCAGACTTAAGATAGACTGGAGGTAAATTTGATGTGCTCACTTATTGTTGATTTATAGATCTCATTTATGATTTACGATAAAATTCCAGCCATAAACTATCCAAGTATCTCAGAAGAAATGGAAATAAACTTGTGGAAATAAACTCCTTGGCAGAATGTTTCACATTTCAGTGTCTATTACAGTCAGCTGGAGAGCTTGTTAATTTTTTAGCATCATCTCCAGAGGTCATGCTGGCCTCTGGGTGTCTGGCAACATCCACAGATTTTTCTGAAGTGAACAAGTCAGGTAATGTTGGTGTGTAGACCATCTCTGGATGGTCTGGACTATTTCAGGAAGAAGAATTAGGATTCTGTAAAAGAAAAAGCAACCATATCCTTTTAACTTATTAGGTTTAATGTTAGGACATCTAAAAATCTTAGCACAGATACTTTAAAAGAGCAGCATAATGCAGTATAATGGGGTTGGTGTTGAAATTGTTTCGCCTTTTTTAGAGACTGAATATTAGTACTATGCCTGGTAAGAAAATTAGTAATTGTGACTGGTAAGAAAACTCAGCTATTTTGTTTTTAATTGCCTGATCCAGAATACAGGTCTAGTATATGCAAGACTGGTCTTTTCAAAGTTTAAAAAGAGGCTGGAGAGATGGTTTAGAGGTTAAGAGCACTTTCTTCTTTTGTAGAGGACCTGGGTTCCTAGCCACCTACATGGTGCCTCACAACCATCTGTAACTCCAGTTCCAGGGAAAGCACGCCTTCTTACTTCTGCAGGCCCCAAACATTCATGTGCTACATATGTGCATATCTTGTACATATGTGCAGACAAAACATACCTTAGAGAAAGTGAATGTATCTAATAAGAAAAAGTAAAGAGAATGAATAGATAATGGGAAGGAAATAAAGGTAGCCATAGTTGCTTCAAAGTGGGTCATAGAAATGGGTTTTAGTAGAAAGAAAAACTAATTACTGTATGTTAACATTTTAATGGTAAAAGTCAAGTCCAGTAGGGACAAGGTTGATACAAGAGATTAGGAACAATTTTGAGAGCAGAGTTTTTGATTAAGAAAATCATAAGGAGAATCAGGGTAGGTATAGTGTGTGTGGCTTTTGATAAAAGTAAGGGGAGTTTGTTGAAAAAGAGAATTCAAGCTCAATGGAAGGAAGATAAGGTAGATATTTGGAGAATGATTAGCTCCATGATAGGTTTACTCAGGAAATTGAGCTTTTTATGGTGCTGGACTGTCAGTGCTAAACGTGGGGAAGTCCTGGGCAAACAGAAGATTGGCTGCTTTCTAACTGATTATTGACTGAATAAGTGAAAGGTAAAATTATTTCCTAAAGGAAATGAGAAAAAAAAAAAAACGAAGGTTTTTGAGGCTTTTCACTAATGAGATGAGATATCTCAACAGGAGTAGGGATCTGACATTTTTGGAAAGCTGAACTCTGGTTATAGTTTAAAAGTTTAAATGTAACCTCCCCAGCAGTGTTACTGTCTAATTGTTTATTGTGTTGGGTGATTATGTCACAGTATGTCTATGAGGGTCAGGCCAAACCTTGGGCATGAGTCCTCACCTTGTGTCTTGTCTGAGACAGGCTCTTCTTTTTGCTGTTTGCTGCTTGATGTTTGCTAGCCAGCCTGGGAGCTTGCATCGGCATTGCAGATAAATTGTGCTGCTGCTTACGTGGTTCTGGGGAATTCCTGCTCAGGTCCTAACACTGGTGTAGCAAGCAATGTCTCTAGCTTCAGTCAGTTGTTCAGGTAGAGGCACTGTGTTAAGTGAAATGTTGACTTCAAACTATTGATGGAATGAGAGAAAATGAACAATGAGGCCACATGAAGGGGAATGATTCCAGTGCTGGTTTGATTTCACCTTGGCCAAGGCAGGAAGTGAACAAGGCAGAAGAAGGATGTGGAAAAAAATCTTGATCTGTTGAACTCAGTGGATTCTTAGACTAGTAAAATACAAAACAGAAAGATAGGAAGTGAAGAGAATTGTTTTAAATTGAACTTTTTGTAGTAATGGTATTATTAATTTGATAGGGGATAAAGTGGTGGAATGGGTGGGAGTAGATCACTGAGTTTGGGAGTCTTTAACCCCATGGATGCCATTTCAGTGTTCAAGTAAACTGTTGGTGCTGTGAAACCACTGTACACTTAATTACACTTTTTTCATTTATTTCAGAGTATTCTGCTTCCTCTTGTATTTTGTTTAAATGTTACTCAAACTGTAAATTGTTGATCTGCATGAAGACACTTCTAAGAAGTAGAAGGATAAAAACAATTTTTATGTTGTCACTATTGAACCCTATCATATGGCTTGGTAACTACCTACAACTTGATAAATTGAGACTTTGAACATCCAGACAGATGATTTTATTGCCCACTGAGTTATTTTAATGCTATATAAGTTCAGGGAAGACTTTGCAACATGCATGGTTATCTGTAATACTTGCTTTGCTGACTCTTTTTTTCCACTTGTCCTTTCATAGGACCTCAGCTGAATGCCCAGCTAGAAGGTTGGCTTTCACAAGTACAGTCTACGAAAAGACCTGCTAGAGCCATTATTGCACCGTAAGTTTTAGAAGCTTTTTTGCCAATCTTTATCATCTTTATTATTGATAGAAATGAGTGTATATTGGACTAAAAGTAAAATGTTGGGCTGGAGAGATGTTTGGTTTTAGGACTGTTTACTTCTCTTGCTGAGTTTACTTCTCACCTGGGTTGGGCACCTTACATTTGCCTCTGATTCCAGTTTCAGGGGATGCAATGCCCTTTTGGCCTTTGTGAGCATACATAACATAAAATGAACAAATACATTTAAATAAAAGGGGGATTGGTTGAGGCAGATGTGTAGGCCTATACATGCTCATGTATATATACACACAAACACACAGACACATAGGGAGGAGGAAGAGGGAGGGAGAGAGAGAGGAGAAAGAACCTAGGTTAATCTTTGGTATGCATCTGATATGCCAAATACTCTGTATAATAGATGCTACATTTATGTCAGACTCCACCCACCACTTAAAAAACTGTAGCATGTAAGTTTCTAAATCTCTTGAACTTCACTTTATAAAACAGTAATTAATACCTCTTTGTAGACTTTTTATTTATTTCATCTTTTAAAAAATGTGTTACTGGGATCAAACCCATGTTCTCAGAGGTCAGAAGAGCAACTTGGATCCCCATAACTGGAGTTACAGGTGGCTGTGAACCACCATGTGGGTGCTAGAAACCAGACTCCACTCCTAGAAGAGCAGCAAGCTCTCCTAATCACCAAGCCACTTTTCTAGCCCACAGCAGATTTTTTTATTTATAGTATGGGAAAATTATATGATCATCAAAATTAGTAAAATTGTTGGTAACAACTGAGCTTCATGTATGAGTTTTCATTATTCCACTCATTTTTAACTTCTAAGTTGATAAATGACACTTGTGGGTATGGTACAGAGTGATGTTACAGTTTTGAATGTAACATGAGATGAACAGCCATCCAGCCATCCAGCCATCCGTCACTTCAAAGGTTTGACATCTGTAGTGGTAGCATTGAACATCTAGCCTTAAGTGAAATTGAAACACATACTGTCAACTGTTGCTGTATTTACCACATGGTCCTCTTGTTATTGTTTCCCCATAAATCTGCTTCTGCAGTCCTTGAGTTCTATGGTTTACAAAACTCTATGTGTGTTGTGGGATGGTGTCCTAGTTTGTTGTTTCTGTTGCTGTCATAAAGCAGTGGCAAAAAACAGCTTGGGGAGGAAAAGGTTTGTTTTGTCTTGTACTTCTAGATCGAAGCCCATTACTGAGCAAAGTCAGGGCAGGAACTCAAAGCAAGGGCTAAAACTTACCAGCTTGCTTTCTTATACAGCCTAAGGACCCTCAGTCATTAACCAAGAAACCATCTCACAACATGCCTACAGGCGGGTTTGATGGCTGTTGGTTTTGGCATGTCTGAGACAGGGATTTTTAAAAATTTGTTGCTGCTTGTACTTGAACAGCTGGTTCTGGGCTCCTGGGATTCTTCTATATCCACCTCCAAACTTGCTTGTGGACAACTGGGATTGTGTGCTACTGTCACATGGGCTCTGGGCATTGGTATTCAAGGCATTATGTGACACATGAGCTTTACCCCCTGAGCTATCTCTTAGCCCTTGTTCCCTTTTTCTTTTAAGGTAGAATATGTTTATGTATTTGTGTACATTAGTTTTCTTTATAGAATCAGCTGTTGATGAACACTAAGGTTGATTTCATTACTTTGTTTGGTTTTGTGAGTAGTCCTGCAGTGTAAACAGGCACAAGGACATGTCTTGTGATATATTGATTTAAGGTGTGGTACTACTGGATTATCTCATTACTTTTGTTTGCTTTGGTCTTTGTGAGGCAGCATCTGGATAGACTAGAATTTACCATGTAACCAGACCAACCTTTAACTGGAGAGATCTCCTTGCCTCTGCCTCTGGTGCTGAGACTCATGGCATGTGCCATCATGCCCAGCCCTCCATTTTTATTATTGCAGTCATAACTGTAAAACAAATAGTATCATAGAACTTAACATCAACAGGCTATAGAATTTATAATAGAGTACTACATATTTATCATCATTCATAAGTTGTGATACTTCATTGTATAAGAGCTCATGTCCATATAAATGTGCATAGTTTTTATTTCCTTTATAATCAGTTGTGAAAACATTTACTCCATCAGATATATACTAACCACCAGTGATGTACCATTGTCTAAAAAACTGTGAATCTAGACTCTAAAAAACTGTAGATCAGAGAACAAAGCTGTTATATAAGCGATAAGACAGTTACCTGAATGTTGAAGCCAGAGGGTGAAAAGAGATAATGAAAGAAAACCAGAGCCATAATACACATAAAACAAGTCAGTTTTTTTTTTTTTTTTTTTAAACTGCTAGAGGCAGGGGAGTATGATCATCACAGGATATTTGGTTTGGTACTGTTAATATAATAACAGACTGCTGATTTCAGTCTATAATATAATATCAGAAATTAGCAACTTAAGCCAGAAGCAGACTAGTTCTTACTTCCCCCACTCCCATTTGTGCTGGGAATTAAACCCAAGGTTTTACACATGCCGAGCAGGCACTGTACCACTCATATAACCAACAACTAGAAAATATTTTAAAAGTTTATAATTGGAATATAGTATGGAACAATTGTGTGTTCTCTTACCTTCTAGAGGTTGCATCATTAGTTACATTGGTTTTTTTTTTAATATCTATATACTCAATTCTGTTTTATGTATCACAGTTAAGTTTTTAAAAAAAGTTTTATTTTCTTTATACTCACTTGATTTTAAACCTGGGGATTAATTTTAAAACTGTTTTTATTTGTAGCCATGCAGGATACACGTACTGTGGGTCTTGTGCTGCCCATGCTTACAAACAAGTGGATCCATCCATTACGTAAGTAATGCAGTTAGGAACCGTGTGGGATATTATAACGGTTGCTCTGCTGTACAGTAATACTTCAATCTGCTTGTTCTTATGGATTCAGTTTAATTACAGTTTAGACTTTTTAGGAATTTGTAGACTAGGAAATACCTTAATACTTTCTCTTTGAAGTAGAACGAGATCTCCTCGCCTCTGCCTTTAGTGCTGAGATCCGTGGTGTGCCATCATGTCTTTAGTTGTCAAGTGTTTCATTCTGACACTACTACAAAGTTTTTGTTTGATTTTTCAGTTTACATCACAAACCTAGATGTGAACATCTTAAAGAAAAATGAAGACAAGATTGCTTTGCTCTTTATAATCATTTTTGTAATTACTAAAAGCAAAAATTTTGTAACAATAAAGAGAAATTAAATTGAAAAGGTTTTATAAAATTTTTATTTAACCTTGTTCAGGAAGTCTATCATAACCAAGGTTATTTTAAATAACAATGTGTTTTGAACTTGTCTCTGTTTTGTTGAGTTTTTATTGATGATGTCATGCTAGAGGCATGCCTCAGAATTAGTTTGGCTTAGGGATATAAATAAGCCTAGGGCCTGTCCTTGGGTTCTGCACAGTGGGACTTAAGTGAGTTGACAGAAGGTCAGGATGAGAGGGGGAAGAGCAGAGCGTGTTGGGACACTGAGGAGGGAAGCTATGCACTTTGCAAGTAGAGGAGGTGACAAGTGCTGTGTGATCAGATCTTGTGTGTAATATCTAATATCTAAAATTGGGAATCAGTTGAAAGCATTTAAACAAGTTTAATTGATATTAAATTGTATATAGCATTTTAGAAATCAATTACATCATTAATGATCAATATATACTGAATAATAATCAAATACACAACTATTGGCTTGGATTTTAATACGTTCTAAGAGTAGCTTAATGAGTCCTAAAGTGGAAAGGGTTAAGTGCAGTAAGATTGTAACAATAGCATTCTGTTTTAATGTCCAATATTGAATAGTGAATTAAGTAAACATGGCAGCTTAGTTAATGCAGTATTTTGTAGATACTGAATATTGCCAGGCATGGTGATGCACCTGTAATCCCAATAGTGGGAGGCTGAGTCAGGAGATAACAAGTGTGGGGCCAGCAGGAGCTACATTGTGAGACCCTGTTATTAAATAAAATAATGAACTAATTATGAGTCATTGTAGCCATTTGAGAATATATCACACCATAGTCTAAAAGGAGGATATACATTTGTGTAAAATTGAGGGGAAAGTAAAAGTTTTCACAAGAAAATATTTTTAAAAACAGTAGTCATGTACAGATGATAATGGTTTCCTTTAGAATTTTTATTCTTTGATAATTTTATACATGTATGCAAAGTCTTTTGATTATATTTACTTCCCATTATGCACTCCTACCCCATCCCTGCAAGCTTGCAAGCTCCTTTTTTGTTAGGTTTTTTTGTTTTGTTCTGTTTTGTTTTATTAAATCACAGAGTTTAACTAGGGTTGCTTGTATAAGCAGGACTAGTTTACGTATTAGTGTGGTAACTAACAGTGATCATTAACTGCTCATACTAACCACAAAATGCCTCAGAACAGTGTATGCGTGTGCCTTTTTTTTTTATATATATATATATAAGTGGGGCAAATTGGGGGAGTAGTGAGGAGTGTAAATATGACCCGAATGGATGGAATTCTGAAAGGATTTAAACTACTACATTAAAAATAATGGACGTGACTTTTTTTTTCTAATTTTATTGGTCTTTGGACTATTGGTTTTAATTTTCATTTTTGTGTTTTGTTGGTCTCTTTGTTTTTTCTTTTTCTTTTTTAAAGAGAGAAAGAACAAAGTTGGGTGGGTAAGGAGATAGGGAGGATCTGGGAAGGATTGAGAAGAACAAAGAACATGATCAGAATATAGTGTATGAAAAAGTTTAATTAAAAAAGATCTTAATGAGCTAGAGTTAAAAGTAAACCTTAAAAAAATTGTCAGGCTGGAGAGATGGCTCAGCGATTAAGAGCACTGACTGCTCTTCCAGAGGTTCTGAGTTCAAATCCTAGCAACCACATGGTAGCTCACAACCACCTGTAATGGGATCTGATGCCCTCTTTTGGTGTGTCTGAAGACAGCTACAGTGTACTCATATAAATAAAATAAATCTTTTTTAAAAAAAGAATTGTCAAATCATTTTCATGATGAAAAATAAAAAAGTTCCAAGTATAGAAATAGTTGTATGGACTGGAAAGATGGCTCAGTAGTTAGAGCACTAGCTACTTTTCCAGAGTACCAGGGTTTAATTCCTAGCACTCACTTGACAGCTCAGAACTGTAACTGTAGTCCTAGGGGACTTTATGCCCTCCTCTAACCTCACATGCCCTCTTCTGACCTCCAAGAGCACCAGGCATTTAGATGGTGAAAACACACATGCACGCATGCGCACGCACATTTAAACACATTAAATAAACGTAAAGTGTTAAAAAGAATTATAATAAAAATTAAAACCATTTAGCAATAATAAAAACATTGCATATTAAGAATGGTGATTCTTTTTGTATGTGTGATGATGTAAATCAAGTCCAGGATCTTACACATCTAAGAATGTCCTGTTATAGAAATATATTGTTGTCCCCAAGTACTGTAAGCTGATGAAACACTGAATGAGAAACAAGAATGCTTCCTCTTACCATAGTGAAAGATAATGGGAAACAGGTGTTGCTCTTACATTTCTTTTACAAAATATACCCTGGCTTGGTAGGGCATACCTTTAATCTCATTACTGGGAAGGCAGAGGCAGGAGGATACCTGTAAGTTCCAGGACAATCCTGATTTATCTAGTGGGCTCCAATGCAGTCAGGACTACACAGAGAGAGACCCTGTGTCAGAAACCAAAACACAGATATGTATATAGGTTTATATTACTTAGCCATTTTATTTTAACACACATACAAATCTGTTGTACATTTTAATTACTTTTTATTTGTTTTTGAGACAAGAATCTGGCTTTGTAGCCTACACTGGCCTTGAATTTGAAGCAATCTTCCTGCCTCAGCTTCTAAAGTGCTGGCATTACAGGTGTATGCTACCATGCCAGACTTTGTGAATTTAGCTAGAAGATACCTCTGTCCAGAGCTCATGTCTTTTCTGCGTTCACTTTGTAACTGTTCATTTTTGTGGCTGAGATATAAGAAGGAAACCTATTTATATGCACATACACAGTTTCAAAAGGGAGCAGCAGGAACATTGTTAAGTCAGAACTTGAGAGAGTCACTGCAGATCTTTTAAGGGTTTCACTATATAATTTCAAAATTGTGTTTGTTCATACTGCCATCTGAAATATACCTGACTTAATTTTTACTTGAAAGCTTCAGTTTTATTCTGTACAACAAATATGTGAATTGTTTTACAGATCTAGTTTGTTTATTTTGGGAAAATTTTCTTCTAAATACTTAGTATTTGTATAGTTATTTTTTAAGTGAAAGTTGTATTCCGTGGAAAATGTGTCTAGTTCAGCTCTCGGCTCATCATACACAGGTTTTTTTCTCTGAGATACAATGTTTATCTGCAGAGATGCTTTATGAATCAATCCTCAGGGTTTGACTGTATTTTGTCATGCAATAAGGTGTGTTAGCAAGAATCAAAATTAAGGTGAAATTAGCAAAAATTAAGGTGTGTTAGCAAGAGTCAAGAATTTTGGTGAAATTAGCCTTTGAGAAATAGTGTAGAAATGAATGGATTATTGGCACACGGTTTCATTGCCCTGAACGTTTTGCTAACAGTTTTACTCTCCCTTATTCCTGAAGCTTAAGTGCTAGTCAGCAGCGGAGCGAGCAGAGACCTTCCTTTTCACTGTTCTGAGTTCTTTGTACTCCTCACAGCGTCCTGTGTGTTGTTAAGGTTGTGTAGATCACATTGAGTGATTTGATCTCAAGCATGGGAAAGGTTCACTGAGGAACTGGTGTTTAAGTTAAACCACCCTATGGAAAGGTTGACATTATACATCATTAAACTTCATCAAGGACCTGGAAGACTAGTGTATTCATAAAATATTAACAGTCAAGGGGAGGCCAAAGGAGTACAAGAAGTTGCTAGTTTGTTTGAGACTTTAAACCCATTTTAAGGATCAGGAGGATGGCTCAAGTGGGTAGTGTTTGCTGCACAGGCATGGCGACCCCATTACCCCAGCACTCACGTAAAATCTTAGTGTGGTGGTGCGCCCCGGGTATCCTAGTGCTGGGGAGTTTGGAGGGCAGGTGGATTGTAGATGGGAAGATCTTTGGGCTGACTTGTAAGATAGCTCAGCTGAAACTATGAGCCCTAGCTAATTTCAACTAGAGACCTTATTTTCAAAAATAAAGTCCAGAGCTCCTGAGGAAGATACCTGATGCCAAACTCTGGCTTCTACATGTGCTGACATAATATGCACCCACCCCTTATCCTCAACTCACGCATACACTAGGCTCCTCTCTACCTCCCTCCTCAATCCTTATTTCTAAGGGTTTTACTTGGTTAGATGATGCTTGTTTTTGTTTTTCAAGACAGCATTTCTCTGTGTTGCCCTTGCTGTCCTGGAACTAACCTTATAGACCAGGCCGGCCTCAAACTCATAAAGATTCGACTGCCTCTGACTTCGGTGCTGAGATTAAAGGTGGGTGCCACCACCACCTCAGTTCAGGAAGGACTTTTTAAAGTAAGGACAAGGGAAAGTGAAATGATCAGATTTGTGTTTCAAAAGATCATTTTGGGCCCTTGAATGATTTAAAAACTGGGACATTTCATCACGTTCCTTTTCATACTGACAGTTGTAAAGTCTTTTCCTGTCTGCTAACAAAACTAAAAGTTAAAATCTGAAATTGAGGAGGCAGTTGACAGAAACTTGAATTTAATTTATATTTTTCAAAGAGCTTTGTAAGACAAAAAATGTAAAAGCCCATGACATTTTTAGTCTTTAGTTAAAATATTTCCCCTCCCTGTGAAACACCTTTTAAAAAATTACTTCTAGTTCCATTAGTTGGAATAGGTAGTTGAAAAAAATGAAGGTAAGTGTTCATAAATCATATTCATTATAATAATTTCACAGAGCTGAATTCTCAGGAGCTGTGATAGGGGAACTGTATTTATTTCTAGGAAAATGTGATTCCCTGCCAGCCCTCTATTTCATATTAACGGTTTCATTTACCCATCAAGTAACAGCCTGAATACTAATACTGAAGTTATGTCTTTAAAGGCAAAATATCTTGTAGTTATTAAAGGAAAGGAACATAGCCTTGTGTATATATTTCCCTCCAAACAGTTGCAGTGGCTTACTGCTCATGGATCTAGCAAAGAAAGAAGGAAGAAATACATGAACTTCAATGTGCCTTGTTAATTTTCTTTTGTTAGCACTTTATCTAACAGAGACCACTATTTTGAGGTCACTGTTATCTTGAAACCTTCTCAAATGTTTCAATAATATTTACCCTTCTGTGGTTTTTGTATGTCATTTTTAAGGATCTTAACTTTTTTCTTGATTCCATAAATTAATTCTGGAACTGCACTAGATTGGTTGTAAGTGTGCTTTTACAAAACTAGAAAGAATTTATCGGGAAAACATCTGGCTAATTCCGATTGGTAGGAGCTCTTGTATATAGGTTGGGTTTGACAAAAAGGAACACTGAGGAAGTAGTCAGGGCTTAGTTGAAGGCCTTAGGCTCCCAGAAGACCACTGTTGTTTCATCTCTGGAGCAGTGTTCATTGTTATTAGTTAGGTTAATATAAGTCTTCAGATCTACTTCTTGTCATCCTTTGAGACAGGGTCTTTTGATGTAGCCCTGGATATTCTGGAACTTTGTAAGCCAGGCTGGCCTGGAACTTGGAGGAGATCTGCTTGCCTCTGCCTTCTGAGTGCTGAGATTAGAGGTGTGTGCTACTATACCTGCCTGAAGACTGACATTTAAAAAGTATCATTTTATATTTTAACTATATACCTTAGATTTTTTTCAAAAGCATCTTGATGTTAAATATTACATACTTTTTTTTCTTATAGAAACTAATTCTCAACCAGAACTCCTCCCCCCACTTTCATACTAAGGTTTTTCCTTTCCCTCCCTTCCCTATCCTTTCTTTCCCTTTTTCTTTTGTAAATAGAATCTTTCTATATTGCTTTGGCTAGCCCTATGTTCCCGTGTTCAACTGGTCCTCCTGCTTAAGCCTTCTGAGTATTTAATAGAGTATAGACATGTACCACCATGCTTAGCCAAATGTCACTCACTGATGTATTCCTGTATTTCCTGGGATTAATCAAGTGACCTAAACATTCCCAAGTTACAATTTTATGCATATTTCACATTAGACTTTAATAAAAAAATTTATTACTATTTGTGTTCTGCTATGATAGAACAGAATGGTACTTTTTGGTTTGTTTATTTAATACTATATGAATTTGACCCTCCCTCTTTATGGTACTGATGATACCTGTGATACAAATGTCGATTGTAGTGCTAACAAGATGGAGAAAGAGGGGCTAGAAAGATGGCTGAGTTCAATTCCCAACACGCACTTGGTGTCTCACAACATAATGGCATCCTGTGCCTTCTTCTGGTGTATAGGCATACATGTAGACATAACATTCAAATACACATAAAATATACAAGTAAATCTTTCATTGGTCCAAGGATAAAATAGTTTGCTTTTCCTGTGTGATTTCTTCCAAATTGAAGACTCTGAGAATAACTTAATTCAAAACTTCTTTTTATTCTGTATCCTCCTCCAAATTTGAAGTGACATGTCTTTAAAAAAAAAAAAGATAGCTTTTTTGGTTGGTCGTTTCATTCATGGATATAGTCTCCCTATACAGACCAGGCCTGCCTTTGCTTTGCCTCCTGTGAGCTACAGTTAAAGATGTGTTCCACTACAGCTGACATTGTTTTTCTTTGTTTTTTGTTTTTTTTTTTTTTAAAGAGATAGTGTCTGAGTTTTGTAAAACAAGTTGGCTTTGAAATTCTAGTCATTCTAGATGCTTCTGGGTTACCTTGAGTGTTAGGGTATAGGTATTGTTAGAGTATATAGTGCTGTCATACTTGGTACAGTAATAGAGTTCTATTAGAGTATATTACCACAGCACATACTCCTTGTCGGTCCATTTTCTAGTCACATAAGCCCTCTACCTGTTTTCTTCTTTCTTACAGTTCTCCCCCTTTTGAATCTTTAACTTATTTATGTTTATATATGGTATAGTAAGATTGTTATATTTGAATTTTAGAAAACAGAAAATGCATGGTTTCAGAATTTAGGTTGTAGAGCAAGTTTGGATGTTCGCTGTGAAATGACAGGAGGCTAATTTTGCATTTGGTGTTGAGACCAAGGGTCTGTGGAAGCCGTAGCTAGTGCTTAGCCCAGCTGTTTGCTTTAGGTAGACTACTGTGAAATCGTGCATTTAAAGGTTCTTTGTGTTTGAGAATGACAGATTTGAATGAGAATAGAAAGTTTATTACGTACAGTTCCTTTCGACCAGATGAAGCTCTGTTTCTTTGCTACCATAGAAGTGTCTAAGTAGCTTTATTGAATGCTTTGCAATGCTGTGTAATGTTGTTTTACATAGGTGTTTAGAAGTTTGTAGCAATATTATTTATTTTTATTAAAGATTTAGAATTTTAACGTAGCTAAAATATTTAAACTGATGTTACACTTTGAAATGTGTATAGTTAGACATTTAGAAATTATTTTTATGTATAACATTTATTGTAAAAATTTATACCTGGTATTTTCAATTATTGGACAAAAATTCAGATTAAAACTGAAGAGCAAATTCAGTTTTATTCTAATAGAATTCCAAGGACTGTGGTTTTAGTTCACAAAGTCTCACTTCCTCATATTTCTGGAAAACTAGAAACTTAGTGTAATCAATGGCCTTGTAGGGTTGGTTTCTTTGAAGCTCCTCTTTTTGGCTTCCAGGCCTCTTACTGCATGACTGTTAGGCATGTCCTTGGAGTCATGTGTTGTGGTTGTGCCCCATGTGTCTTCCACCCCTCCCCCATTCCCAGGATCTTGTTATGTAATCCTGGCCAACTAGAACTCACTATGCAACCCAGATTGGCTTCAAACTTGGAGCAGTCCTTGCCTCAGGGCTCCAACACTCTAGGATTATATGGGACACCAGTCCTGGCTTTGGAGTCTTTTTATATAAGTACTTCAGACAAGTTGATAAGGGCCCCATTTTAACTCTATTTGCTCTTGAAAAATATTTATCTCCAAATTGACTTGTAGTCAGGTGTGGGAAGTTGGAACTTTAGTATATGGATTTTGGTGAGAATATAGTTAAGCTCTTATGTAGGTAGTCAGCATGCAAAAACAAGTAAAAATTAAAGTTATTTTCCTTTTATTTAATAAGATTTGTGTAGAAGTACATTTGTTCTGTGTTTCTGTTGTGTATCTCCCAGCCGGAGAATTTTCATCCTTGGGCCTTCCCATCATGTGCCCCTGTCTCGATGTGCACTCTCCAGTGTGGATATATATAGGACTCCTCTGTATGACCTTCGTATTGACCAAAAGAGTAAGTATATAGAGACCATAGCTTTTAAATAGATAAAGCTCATTAATAAGGATTGCAATTTAGTTTAAAATATTTTAAAAGACACATATAAATAATACCTTAAATGTTTTGGTAACTAATCTGTATAAACAAGACACAAGAAATTGGTGTTCTTTTTAATAACTATAAAAATATGTTAAAGGCACTTAGCTCCATACCATAGTGGTTACATTTATATTTAGAGAAATACTTTGCTTGTGCTGTACCATGAAGCAAGATTTTAGTATACTTGCCAACTTGCTGAAAGACTGGGCAAGTGAACTCTATGTGTATTTATGTGTATTGATTTTTCACTTTAAATGATGGCAATAATACTTCATTTCCTCTCACTGTTTTTTATGGGAAATTATTCTATATTTTCTGAAGCTCTGAAAAGTAGTATAGAAATTTTAAATACATTTTGTTTTTAACATGTGTTATTTTTTTGTGTATATGTGTGTATGTATGCATGTGTGTGTGTGTGCTTGCAGGTCTGTAGTCATATATGTGGGTGTAAAGGTGCATGTGTGCCATGTGGAAGGCTGATGTCAGGGGTCTTTCCTTGATCATTTCACACCTGATATCTGACTGAACTCAGAACTCACTATTTTGGCTTACCTTACTTGTTTCTGTAACTGTATCTATCTGTGACTGTACCTGGGGAGCCCCTTTCTGTGTCCTGTGTACGGGTTACAAATGGGCTTGCTACAGCAGTCCAGCTCTTACATGGATTTTGAAGTACAAACTCCAGGCATTAAGCTTGTGTAAAGCATTTTATCTGTAAAGACATCTGTTGAGCTCCCATGTTCATTTTTTTGATTTTCCTTCTAGGATTTCAGAGGTTTGAGAGAGGGGGGGGGGAGGGGGAGAGAGAGTGTGAGTGTGTGTGTGTGTGTGTGTGTGTGTGTGTGTGTGTGTGTTGTAGCGTATGGTCTGTGAGTACATGTGTGCACTGTATGTTGTTTTTCTGTGCTGTCTATATTTTTCTTTTGAGACCATGTCTCTCACTGGCCTAGAACTCACCTAGAATGGGAGGCTGACTGGCCAAGGAGCCCCAGGCATTTTTACTTCCTCATTGGGTCATAAGTGTGCACCAACTATCAGACTCTTTTTTTTTTTTTTTTTTTTTTTTAAAGAAGTGATTTATCTACTGAGAGAGTCATCTTCCTTGTTTCCAGATGTCTTTTTTTTTCTTTTAGTTCCTTTCTTTCCTCCCCTCCCCTCCCCTCTCGTTCCTCTTCCTCTTCCTTTCCCCTTCCTCCCTCTCCCAATTTCCCTTCCCTTTCCTTCCTCTTTTCTTCCTCTTCCCTTCCCCTTCCTCCCTCCCTCTCCTAATCTCCTTTTCCCTCCCTTTCCTTCCCTTCCCCCCTCCCTCTTCACCCCCTTCTTCCCAGGATTTCCCAAAACTGGGTTTCTAGCTCTGTAGATCAGGCTGGCCTGAAACTTACAGAGAACCCACCTCTGCTTCTGAGTTCTGGGATTACAGATCTGGGCCACCACGCCTGGCTGTTTAGCTGGTTTTTTGTTTTGTTTTATTTTGTTTTTTACTACAATAAATGTAATGTTATTTATGGAGGAGAGTGATAAATGCTGATAACTCATTACTCATACTTTACTCTGAATTTCCCTTCTCTTGTTTCTTTCTGCATAATAACCACCTTCATGAACTTGGCAGTGTATCCTTAGCTCATTAAATTATGTCTATAAGGGATGCTGTTGTTTCATTCGTTTGCAGTAATTTCTTACATGGAATGAAAGGTGTCATCTGTAAGAGCTGCTTTAGGTCTTGCTTTTTACAATTTGTTTCATAAAATAGTAGCCATTTGATATTTGAATAGCTCTTATTAATGAAAACAGAACATAACATAAGGGACACACTTTCCTCTTTTTTTTTTTTTTTTTTTTTTTTTTTTTTTAAGATTTGTTTATTTTATGGTTATGAGCATTTTGCTCACCTACATGTCTGTGCACTGCCTGCCTGCCTAGCACCTGAGGAGGTCAGAAGTGGGCTTTGGATTCCTTGGAACTGGAACTGTAGAGGGTTGTGAACTGCTATGTGGGTGCTGGGAATGAACCTTGGTCCTCTGCAAGAACAAGAGCTCTTAACTACTGAACCATCTCTCAAGCGTGCGTGTGCCCTCCCACTTCCCAATTCTTAAGGGCCTGTTTGGTACAAGCAAAGAAATGGATTATTTTTAAAAGGTATTTTGTAGAAATGAGATCTTAACTACCATTCTTTTCCCTTTGTTTTTTGTTTCTTCCCCTTCTCCCTCCTTTCTTTTTTTGAGAAAGGAATTTACTAAGTGAACTCAGCCAGATCCTGAGCCTACTCTGTAGCCCAGGTTGGTCTTGAGTTTGTGCTCCTCCTGCTTTTCCAAGTAGCTGGGTTATGAGTGTGAGCCAGCAGCCCTGGCGCTTAAGTTGTTCTTATGCTGGTTTACACACTAAATTTCACACAGTGATCTGTAGTCGTCATTGTAAGTATAGCTCAGCAGCAATAACTAGATTGCTACATAATTTTAAGTTGGCACAATACTGTGGTGGATTTATGCTTTCTGCTGTAAGTTAAAGTTTGGATCTTGGGAAAGATAGTATTGGAAGTGATACTTTTACGTTGTTGGTATAGTAGAAGTATGAAATAAAAATTATACACAATTATAAAAACAAAGCAAAACTAAAAAAAAACTATTATTAACCTTGTATGCCAATAGATTGGTAGTTTTTCTGTTATATTTGGAATACTAATGAGCTTTTTTGGCTAGACATTTTTTAAATTGAAAGAATGGCCCAGACCCAGAGTTTATTTTAGAAATGTTAAAAGGAGCTGATGGAAAATGTTACTGTGTTACTATCCAAATGGTAAGTCTTTATATGTATTATGTCATGTAATAAAATTAGTCATTCTGTCTTTCACTTACAGTTAAAAAATGGAGTATGTGGTGCTTTGGTTTCTTGCCATAGTTTATAGTTTTATGTTGCTCTGGTGGACGCTTATAAAATAAATGTATGCATTAATATTTGTTTTAATATATTTTGAAATCTCTTTAGTTTACGGAGAGCTATGGAAGACAGGAATGTTTGAACGCATGTCTCTGCAGACAGATGAAGATGAACACAGTATTGAAATGCATTTGCCTTATACAGCTAAAGCCATGGAAAGGTATATTGATTAATATAAGAAATCCCAGAGAAGTCATAGATTTTAATTTCTTTGGGATTATTTTAGCCTAGGATAAGATAATTTGTCAAAGTAAGGAGATTAAAATTTTATTTAAAATTAAATATATCTTTATGAGGATTAAAGTTGATTTTTAACTAGTTGTCTATTAAGGTTGAACACAGGAATTGACCTGATTTTTTTATTTAAGATGGAAATTGAGACTGATGTATCTTTGTTTGGTATAATAGCCAATAGACTTTTAGGTGTTTTAGGATAATCATTATATTTTTTCTGGTACTATGGTTTTAAAACTTTAAATTCGGAAATACCTTTGGAAGTCAGTCTTTCCAGAGTTTTATAAAGGTTCACCTAACACATGCTGACGATGGTGATGACAAGGATGTTGTAGAGGTGTAGTGCCCAGTAGAGGTCTTCCTGTGGTCAGGGTGCCCTGGAGGATAAGCAGTAGAACGAAGGGGAGGAGCTGCTTTGCCCTCTACCATCTATTCCAGTGCCCATTCTTTTGCCCAACACATAATTATTGATTAGTCAGTAAATGAGAAATAAACTGTCTATAGAATTTTCCTTTCAGTGTTACATTTGAATTAAAAAGTCTTATTTGTAGTTAAGTTTCTCTTTTTTGTATGCCATTTTTAAAAATTATTTTAATTTTATGTACATTGGTGTTTTGCTTGCATGTTTATGTGAAGGTGTTGGATCCCCTGGCATGGGAGTTAGAGACAGTTGTGACCTGCCATGTGGGTTTTGGGTCTTGAACCTGAGTCCTTTGGAAGAGCAGCCAACACTCTTAACTGCTGAGCCATCTCCCCAGCCTCCGATATGTCATTTCTTAATATATACTTAGTATTTTATACAGTTTTAGTAGTTCTAAATACACGATGCTATTCTTTCTGTAATTTGTTAAATTTATCAATAAGGTCTAAAAATCACATTAATATTTTAATATACATATGGGTTATTTATTTTTGACTGACATTTACAACTAGCTAAAGAGCAAAGCTTTTTATATTGTGATGAATTTTTTTTGTTATAATTCTGTGTATTAGTTTTTTGTTGTGATATTTTATTTGTTAAATTTGTTAGAACTTAAAAAAAACTTCTTTAGTATTTTGTTTTATGTGTATGAGTGTTTTTGCCTGCATGTATGCCTGTGAACCATTTTGTGAGCCACTATGTGGGTGCTCTTAACTAGAACTTGGACCTCTGGAAAAGAAGTCAGTGCTCTTAAGCACTGAGCCATATCTCTGGCTCTTGCTTTTTATTTTTCTGATACAGGGTCTTGTGTAGCTTCTGCTGCCTGTGACTGTAGGGCAGCCTTCCTGCTAAGATGATAAGTACAGGCTCACACCCAGCTTTAATTTTTGTAATTAATAAGTGTTTTAACTCAAATATGAATGATCTGATGATTTCTATGTAATTTGTTCTGGTTGACTAAGTCTGTTACTGTAGGTTTTTTCCTCTTTTATTCAAAGTTTTATTGTCTTTTTTGTCCACATCTATTCATACTAATCATGAAGAATTATATCAACTTGAAGATGTTTGAAAAAAAAAATCTATGCAATATTAACTTAAAATTTTAGGTTCTGGTTTTGTATTTTGTTGTTTGTTTGTTTGAGGCAAGGTCTACTATCTGTGCCACACCAGCCTAGAATGAGCTTTGTAGCCAGGCTGGACATGGGGTCCTCCTGCTTCAGCCTCCTGAATGCTGGGGTTATATGCCCAACCAATTGTCTTTTATGATGTTCTAACTATTGAGAAAAAATTATCAAAAATATATAGGTCTTTTTTGATTTGTTGGCATAACTAAAGTTTCTATTCACCAAATAAGTTTTTTTTGTCATTTGCTGAAAAATTTATATATTTTATTATGTGAATTAATGGATTGTAGTACAATACAGTCAATAAACAACCTTCTAAAGGAGGGTTAAAAATAACATGTTGTTACTTTGAAAGTCAATTATGTAAACTGTAGGAGATGTAAGAAAATAGAAATTTGAGATCTACAAACACAGTTCTAATTCATAACTCTCCCTCTTTCAGTGCTCAGTGAGCTTCTCCCACATCATGTTAAGATCCCTAACATTACTTCTAGAAGAAACCAGTAAGCATTTGCTCATACTTACTGTGTTGTGTCAATTAGTTATCAATGAATAATGGATTATTACAGAATTGAGTGGCTTAAAATCACAACTGTTGTATAGTTTCACATTAAAAATTGAAGTAGGAAACACTGTTCTTAGTACAGCTGAAGAGACATTGGTGGGTTAGAGAGGCCAGGATGCCCTCACTTAGGTGTTTTCAGTCACAGTGCTCACTTCCTTAAGAGACGTAGTACCACTTCCACCAATTTCTGCTTTTCAGAACAAGGTACCTATGTCAGTGAAAGTGTAAGGGAGGATGATGTGTTTTCTTTCTTGATAGGAGCAGCACAGGAACAGTTGAGAGTCTGTCTGTGGATGGTCTATTACAGTTCCACTTCATTTGGGCAGTTCATGTTTCTGCAACACATACTAGTTACTAGTCTTTCAAAATGCTCAGATTTCTGTTACATTTACTTTTTACTGTTGTGATAAAACACCATGACCAAAGCAACTTAGTAAAAGGAAGATCAATCCAGGACCAGGAAGCAGAGAGAATACTGGGAATGGCAGAAGTGTTTTGAACCTTCAAAGTCCACTTCTTGTGACACAGTTCTTTTAACAAGGCTATGAAAATGCCATATGAATTCTTGTGTGGTAAGATGAACAATGAATAAAAAGACTTTTTTGAGAATGTGATAACTAACCACAGTAGAACTTTCATTGGAGAGTAAAATGGAGATTCAGGAAGCATTGTGGAATGGGTTAATTCACAGCAGTTTCATACTGTAGCCACAGAACAGAGAGTAGTCCTTGACTCCAGTTGGTTCTCTATTCTGGTAGTAGTTTCATAGTTTACCTGATTCACTGATTAGTTTGTTTTTAATTGTTTAGCTGGGTCATTTGGACTGTTTTACTGTGTCATTTTACTTTTTCTTAAGAAATTGGCTTTCATACCTTTAATCCAGAGGTGCATCGATTTCTTTGAGTTTGTGGCCAATGTGGTCTACAGAGAGAACTCCAGGACAGCCTAGGCTACACGGAGAAATCCTGTCTTGAAAAAACAAACAAACAAACAAGGAATGAGTGAATGAATGAATGAATGAATGAACGAATAAACAAACAAACAAACAAGTAAATAAATAAATAGGCTTTCAGGCCTTGCTCAAGCTTGTCATCCTAGCCTTTGTGAGGCTTGAGGCAAAAGGGTAAGTGTTCGAGGTCCTGCTACCTACAAGGGTCTACTTTGTACCCGAGTTTCCATTTGGTTTAATGTATTCAAGGCCTAGAAACCTCATCTAGTGTTTCTTTGAGTTCAGACTTGTAGCTGCACCACTTTGGTTTCTGTTAGGTTGTGCTTCTAGCCACCTGTCCAGGAGCTCTTTGGATTCATGAATGAAATACCACACTCTCTCACTCTCACACACACATTCTCTCTCCCCCCCCCTCTTTCTCTTTCTCTCTCTCTCTCTCTCTCTCTCTCTCTCTCTCTCTCACACACACACACACACACACACACACACACACCAACCAGTTAATAAAATGCCTTGACTATCTCAAATGCTGGGCAGTTCTAATCCTCCCTGCGGCTAGCACACATTTCCCTTCTGTAATCCTGGTTTAATACATTTTAATTCTATATTTTATCCTTATTGCCCTGGCTCTTTCTGGGTGGCTTCCTAGTCTTTGCTGCCAAGATGTTTCTGGGTAGCCCTTCTAGGGGGTGGCATTTCTTTTCACCTATATTTCAGATGGCTTTCCTTCTGCAGCTCTAAATCTGATCTGTTTCCCTCCAAATCATGGTGATTTCTTCCCTTTCTCTCTTCTTGTTTCTAGCTTTCACAAATTCTAAGGTCCTACCTCAATCTACTTGCCCAGCAGTTGGCCGTTGGCTCTTTATTGATCGATGAAGAACCAATTGGGGACAAGGATTTTAGTGTTGGTCTGGAACATTCCTGATTTGGGGGGCCAGATTAATTCAGAGCATTAGAACCAATCCTCAATACAGAGTGATAAAATTCTTTTAAGTACTTTATAGGTTTTCTGTTTATCAAATAAGAGCTGTATTCTCTTAAGAAATAATGCCATCTGAGATTCTTTTTGAGAGTGTCTTTTCTCTACTTTGGACCCCTAGCTATAGTCAACAGAGTAAGTTTAAGCTCTTTAACCTGGACAACTGTGTAGGCACGTGTTCCTAGAGATGCACTTCATTTGGTGACCATGAGCCCCTACTTTATTTACTATCAGTTCTTTGGATTTAGTCTTTGTCTCATGTTGGCTGTTTGCTCTCCCCTCCTCATTTTCTTTTCTCTCTCTCCTTTGAGGCCCCCCCCCCAGCTCCCCTGTTTTTCTTTGGTTCTTTGTATATTTGATGTGTGTGTTTATGAATGTACAGGGATGTATATACCATATATGCACATGAGGAGGCCAGAATAGGATATTATGTGTCTTCCTCTTTCTGTCTCTTTATTAACTGGCTTGAGACAGGCTTTCTCACGGAATCAGTAACTTACCATTTTGGCTAGGGTGGCCAGTCAGATCTTGGAATCTTCCTGTTTTCTGTCCTCTAATGGTAGGGTTACAAGTATGAGTTAGTTTTCCAATCCAGTAATTCTTTATTATAAATTTTAACAGTTCACCAAACTCATGATTTTCCTTTACATGTTCTGGTACTATTTCATGTTCTCTGTCTGGAGCCACTAAAGTTTATACAATATCTCCTTTGCCCAGTGTAAGACTGGCCCAAATAACTTCACTTACTGGTTATTGAAAATGGATAGATATTAATTGATTTAAAACTTTTAATTTAAAATTCAATCAAATGCTCTTTTTTGTATTTACTTTTTCCCCCAGGTATATTTTTTTATTACTCAATATTTACATGAAAATAATAAACATATATATTGGCAGAGAAATATTGACTTCCCTACCAAAGGCAATTAATTAACAGACACAAGGACAGAAGAAATTGCATTAACATTTCATTTCACAATGGGATGATACCTCAAATATATACTTTGGTGTATTTTTTTTCTCTTTCAAATTTATTTTTTAAAAAAGAGAGACGTACAGATTTCAAAAGGCATTTTGGCATAACACTATATGAATATATTTTTGTCAGTACTTAATTCTTTTAGAAGTTTGATAGCATGCATTGAAATCTACTAGTTACCATAAGCATAAAGTACATGTAGAACAAATGCTCTTTTTAAAATCACTTTTTAAAAAAGATTTCTTTATTATGTATAAGTACACAGTAGCTGTCTTCAGACACACCAGAAGAGGGCATCAGATCTCACTACAGATGGCTGTGAGCCACCATGTTGCTGGGATTTGAACTCAGGACCTTGCTCTTAACCATTGAGCCATTTCTCCAGCCCCCTCTAAAATGATTTTTATATCATGAAGTATATGCATTTTAAAAAAAGTCTATTTACCAAAGAGTTACTAGTATCTAATTGTAGACATCTCATACATGCCCGTGACCATAAATAGCAGTTGCATGGCTGAGGAGGGAGGACCATGACTGAGTTTTGAGCCTGATACTTACCAGGTTTTGTTTTTGTTTTTGTTTTTTTTAATTTTGTAATTATATTTATGAACAGAAAACTTAGTGTACATTTAACCCAGTTTAATGGCGAGTTCTTTAGCCTTTGCCTTTTCCAGCTTGGAATTCGAGCTACAGACTTAGGACCCAGAACATTGCCTCCCCAGTGGCGGTGGATCTTGTCATATCTGTCATTATAATTGGTCCTAATAGCTTCTACCAGCTTAGCCAGAGCACCCTTGTCTTCTGAGTTAACCTGTGTGAAGGCAACAGTGGTGCGTGTCTTCCTGTGGACCAGGCACCCCAACCTGTTCTTTCCCTTGATAGTGCAGTAGGGCACCCCCATCTTTCGACACAGGGCAGGCAGGAAAACCACCAGCTCAATGGGGTCTACATCATGGGCAATCACCACCAGCTTTCTTGTTCTCTACCAAGGTGGTGACTGTATTGACTCCTGCTCGCAGGACAGGTGGTCTTTTAGTTGGGACGGCCGTCCTCTTTGCCAGTGTCCCCTTTGCCAGCGGCTTTCTTCTCAGCATGGGCCCGTAGCCTTCTTCTCTCGCTTTGTCTCTGGCCTGTACGTGTGGGCAAGCTTAAACAGCTGGGTAGCTGTTTGCCTGTCCAGGGCCTGGGTGACTAGTTAATGGCAGGAGGTACTTTGAGCCACTTATAGAGTATGGCTCTTTGCGACCACAGCCTGATGTAGCGTGGCCGTTTGATGAAGCATGTTTGATCTCTTTTGGGCTGGATGTCCTGCCCCATGCTGAAGTTCTTGGGCCTTTTCTCAAACAAGGGATTGACCACCTTTTTGGCCTCTTGCTTCTTGACGACGGCGGGGACCAGGGCCACCTTCTTCCCCTTGGCCTTCTTTCCTTTGGCGTCTTGCTTGGCTGGAGGAGAGAGCTGTTTTTGTTTTTGTTTTGAGACAGGGTTACACTTTTGTAGCAAAGGATGACTTGGGACTCACCATGACCCTTTTCCTCAGCCTCTTGTTGGGAGTGTGGATAGGAACCACCACACCAGACTTACTTTTACAACAGTTTCTTCAACATTTGACTTCACTCCTCTCCCAGTTGTTATTATCACAAATAGTTGTTACATGATTTTTTAAAAGTGACTAATAGCATTTTATTCTTATTTCATTTTTGTTACTTATAATTCTGCTATTTTAAATTTCAAAAGATGATAATTCATTGAGTGTGTGTGTTGTGCAGGTGTTTGCATGTGGTGTGGAGGCTGGAGATTGATGTCTTTCTGATTGCTTTGCATTTTAATCTTTGAGACAGGATCTCTCACTGAACTCAAAATTTAATTCTTGCCTAGACTGGCTGCCCAGTGAGCTCCTGGGATCTTCTTATCTTGGTCTCCCCAGAACCAAGGATTGCAGATGTGTGTATGTCTAGCTGTTTATATAGGTACTGGGTGTAAAATTCAGGTTTTTGTGCTTTGTATCAGGTACTTTATTAACCAAGCCATGTCTGTATCTCTCGCTGGAGCCCTTTAAAAACACTGGATGTCTGTGCTATAGCCTAGTGGGAGAACGCTTGTCATGTGTATACCATGAATATACAGCCCTTCACCCCATAGTGACTGGAAAAAATACCATAAAAAGGAGAAAAAGAAAGTGACTCATCCTGTTGCTCTGCTCTGACACTTAAAAATAATAATATATGATTTGAAATTACAAATAGAACCATGAAGGATAAAACAAACAGTGAAAGTCTCTTTGGTCTCATTTAACCTGTTTATCACCAGGGGGATTATTATTATTATTATTATTATTATTATTATTATTATTATTATTATTGGATATTCTCCATATTTACACTTCAGATGTTATTCCCTTTTCCCCCACTCCCATTCCCCCTTCCCCCTAACCAAGGAATTTTTAAGGGTATACTGATATTTGCATTAAAGTTTGTATACATAGAAATTCTTTAGTTTTTGAAGATAGCCTTTCTCTGTGTAATAGCCCTGACTGTCTTGGAACTCTCTCTAAACCAGGCTGGCCTCGAACCCTGACATTTCTCCTCCTCTGCCTCCCGAGTCCTGGGATTAAGACTAGTGCCTTTGCTACCTGGCTAGAAATGTTTAATATGATTATAAACCTATACATTTTATTTTGTTTCTTTTCTCCATTTTTTATAGTTCAATTCATAATAATTTTCATTGTCAAACGTAAGTGATTTTGAAGAAAATGAAATTAAGTTAGGATTTATAAAAATTATATTTTGGGAAAATGAACTTTGAATTATTACTATATCATAATTCCTGTTTTTTTTCCCAGTTTACTCTGGTCATTTTTTCCATGTTTATTTTTTCTTTGTTTAGGTTTTTACAGCTTAAAGTATAAAGTTTTTAATTTAAAAAATGTGTAAGAGTAAGTGAAGTAGCATGGAAAGTGTTTAATTGAAAGTGCAGTATTTTGGGGCTGGCAGATTGGCTCACTTGTTCCTCTCATGAGGGACCTGGGTGGGCTCAATTCTCAGGACCACATGGCCTTAAATGACTGTCTGTGACTCCAGTGTTTGGAGCTCTAACTCTCTTTTCTGGCTTCGTCTGGTACTGCATGCTCATGGTGTACAAGCATTTATGCAGGAAAAACATCCATTATGCACATAAAACAAGAGTAAATAAATCTTTAAAAAGGAAATAAAACTACTCAGAGCTGGGCCTGGGGTGTTGTGTGTGAAATTGTAGCATTTAGGAAGACAAAGACTGGAAAGTTAACCTAGACTACATAGCTGTACCTACCTCAACAGAACTCACCCAGTGCTCATGTTCCTTTAACGCCTGTGCTTGTTCTGTTATTGCCATTGTTCTGTACATAGAGTGTGTGTCTAATTCCTTTTAATCTTCTGCCTTGAATGGCTCTTTTCAGTCTTAAACGTTCATCATGGTTAGGATTTGACAACTTTTTGGGACTACTTCTAAAGAAAAAGTCTTATTTTCCATTTATATTTATATATTTTATATATTTCCATTCTATTTATATAATGAATGCTTATTATAATGCTTATGCCTATAAATTATATTTGCGAGCTTCCCAAGTGAGGATACTATATCCAGATGTCTTAGTATGAACATAGCTGTTACTCATAACTAAGTAGTTCCCATTTTAATGTTTTACATTAGACATTTGCTACAGTTGAGTTTGTGTCTTCTGTGGTTTTGTCAATGCCTTTGTGTATATGTTATTATAATAACACATTGTAAAGTGTCAGTGCCTTAACTCTGGGCCTACCTGGTCCTTCCTTTCTGTAAATGTATTTTTTGGAGTGGGGGGATCTTAGCTCCTTTTGCTCCTAAGTAATGACAGGGTATGAGTACACCCATTCTATTCAGTTTTATCTTCAAAATAATGACATAGAGACTTGGTATTTTTATTAACAAGCCATTGGCACTAAGGAGGGAAGGTTCTGAGCGATTCTAACCCAACTAGGCTGCTACTACCCAGCCAAATGGTCCTTCACTGCATCTGACTCTTGCTCTGGCTTGCTCTGGTCCATGTGTGTCCTTATGCTTGCTTTCTTATCTCAATCTCAGTGACTCCTCCTGACCCTCCTCCATAGTCTCTCGTACCTTCTCTCTCCTGGTCTCTTTGGGACCCCTGTCTGGAATCAGAAGTCCTGCCCTATTTTTTTCTGCCCAGCTAATTTGCTGACCAGCCCTTTATTAACCAATGAGAGGTGATAGGAAACAATTTTTACATACCACTGAGACCAGAGAAGCTTAACCTGCATCCAGATGTCTGAGCATAGAAATCAGTATCTGAATACACAGTGGACAAAACCAACCCCTAGCATCTTTCCCCTCCCTTACTCCTAGAAACCACATGTCTGGTTTTTTTTTTTTTTTGGGTGAGGGGGCATATTAGTTTATTTTTCCATTAGTGCTGGGGCACTAAGAAAAAGTTTGCCTTATCTTGAATGTTAGAATAATACTCAGCTTTTCTAGATTAGGCTTCTCTTGTAGAAATATGTAACTTTTAATTTATTTGCCAGTAAGTCTAATGTTACTAATATTTTTGTACAAGTCTGTGTGTCAACTATATTGTTTGGTAAATAAGATTTTATTTGAAATTAGCCACACCCTGTCAGTAGTATATTGTCTTTGCCTACTTCGTTTCTGTAACCAGTACTGAATATTTTTGTTCTGGGATTTGTATTACCCAGAACACCCCCCCCCCCCCCCCCCATTATTCCCAGTTCCACAGAAAACCCTTTTGTGGTCTCTTTAAAAATATGTTCACTGACCCTATGGTTTAGATGAGTTACAGTTTAAACTCTTAAAATTCTTACATTCGATTTTAATACATTTTTGTGACTGGTGTGAGTTACATAATTAGATGAACTTTAAAAAATTCTGTTTCATCAGATCTGTTTGGTTAATGTTTACATGGGATTTAGAACATTTGTAGCAACTATTATTTTTTTTCTTTTCTCTGTTTGGGACCTAAGATTGTTTGGATGCTTCATACCATCTTAAATTCTCTAACACTCTTTGAATTTTTAAGTATTTTTCTGTCGTTCAAGTGTTTTAAATTTATCACTTTCTTTTCCTAGCAACTTAAGGAAGGGAAAGACCTGATGGGGTTCCTGTGTGGCCTGAGCTAGTCCTGCTTTTCAGCTCTCCTGCCCGTGTGTGTGCCACCATATGTGGCTGCTGTCCATTGTTAATTGCAAACGTTTATTCTTGTGAAAATGCTAATTCTGCTTTTCATCCAGTTAAGGAACTTTTTGTTTGGTGTTGTATTTTTCAGTGCTCTACTTAAAAAAAAAAAGCAGTTTGCATTACTTTCTTGCTATGCTTTGTTGGTTTACTCATGACACACTCCACACACACTCACACACGCACAAACATACACATATTTTTAGAGTGCCATAATTTGCTGTTTATCTGTAGTTTTTAGTAACTGAATTTTGATTTTATTCATTTTCTCCCTACAGGCTTTTTTATTTAGCATTTTGTATGCGTTTCAGAATGTTTTTTTCCCACTTTGTACTTCTGTTGATCAGACTGTTCAGCTTTTGAGAAAATAAGTACTTTTATAGTTTAGTATTTAGCAAATGATTGCTTACAGGTTGTACCTGTCCTAGCTAGGGTTTTATTGCTGTGAAGAGACACTATGGCCAAGGGAACTTTTACAAAGGAAAATATAACTGGGCTTGGCTTATAGCCAGAGGGTTAGTCCATTTAGTCATGGTGGGAGGCATGGTAGCCTACAGGGGGGTTTGGTGCTGGGTGAACCAAGAGTTCTACATTTTGATCCAAAGGCAGCAGATGGTGATTGGATGTACATAGCTTGAACATTTAAGACTTCAAAGTCCCACTTCCACCATCTTATATTTCCTCTGATAAGGCCACACCTCCTAATAGAGCCACTCTTTAAGGCCAATTAACCATAGAACCTAAATGTCCTGAGCCCAGAGTGCTTTCACCATCTACAAGTGGGTGGTGTGTACTTGGGGAGCATATTCAAACAAGCCCAGTGTGTTTATATTGACTCTGACTCTATGTTTGGTTGTCTTATGTCTGAAGTGAGCACTCCACAGCTGAGCCCCCTTCCCTCCCTCACCTTTGTAGGTATTGCATGTGACTAACTCCACCTTCAAATTTCTAGTTCCTCTCTTGAATACTCAGAGGTCCTAAGGTTTTAGCTATCTTGGCATCTTTTGGGTCAGCCAGTGTATTATAGAGAAGGAAAGTTTCTTTCCTTAAGATTTCAGGAGCGTTTATTAAGTCTGTGACCCTTCCATTTCTAGGATTTCTTGATGAATTTGTAGCTAATCTTCAGGCTTTTGGGGTGTGCTCATTGACTTCAGCTGAGGAACTGGTGGGATTCTCTACTTTGCATTTTGCAGTCTCCAGCTCTTGTGCTGTAGTCAGTGGAGCTGGGCAAAGATGGAGCTAGCTTACTCATTTTTAACGGGAACTTGTTACTGGTCATGAATAGCCACGTTATTTTCCTCCTCTTTAGTTGACATAAGTGGCATAAAATTCATTTAAAAGCTTTATCCAGATTTATAATTGTTTTTTGTGGGCAGATTTTATACTTTACTAGAAAATTCAACTCCAGAACTTGAATTTAAAATATAAAAATATTTATCTTTCAAAGTCAAATACTCTTTTTTTTTTCTCCCCTAGTTTATGCTTCATGGAAAGAGAATAAGTAAATTAAGAGAAAAAAATCCAGGAAGGCTGAGGTGACGAGCCATTTGCTCTCTGGGTTTCTGAGAAGGACCAGACGCTCTCTCTAGTAGAGATGGATGTATACGCTCATTGTGGTTATTGGAAGGGGCAGGACTGTGGAGAACATGCCTGTTGTTTCTGCAGAGCAAGGCATCTGGGGCTGACACTTTGTTACTGTGAGCTTCATGTTATAATGTCCATCAAATAGGCTTGTAGGTTTGGTTCCTGTGCAAATACAGATGAGGGCATTCATTCTGAGCACCACAGTCCTCAGACGCTTCTCTTTGCTCTTTATCGTTTGCATATCATCTGATTTCTTACCAAGTCATAGTTATTTGTGTTCTCTTCGGTCTTTATGTATTTATTTTTGGAGGTAGTTTTTGAAATTAGAATAATTCATGGCAGTTCCCAAATTTTTATGAGAAACTTCTTTGAATTAATAATCAACCTGTTTAAAGCAGAAGCCCCTGTTTGCTCTGTGTAGTTACTTAGCAAACTAGTAAGAATCAAAGAATGAGATGCCCCATGGCAGCTTCCTCTGCCAGCTTCTTTTTTTTTCCTTACTCCATAGATGCAGATTCTGCCCAAGAAGCCCCTGCATTGCAGAGGGACTGGAGATCTGTATGATCTTTATTTCGCAGGTGACAAGGGTAAGGGGGTTGTTGTGGGGGAGGTGTCTGGGTACCCTGATTTAGTGCTATGTAGCTTACTCAACCTAACTGGAACTTAGTATTAAAAATAAAATTACCCCTTTTTATGAATTCTGTTTGTCCTGTGTCAGTGAAGTGTCAGACTATTAAAGTTAACAGGCAGTTATTATAATACTGAATTTATAAAATCTTATTCAAAATAAATTAGACAAACAATTCATGCCTCTAAAACTTTAACTCCAGGATGATTGATATATAAATAAATAATATATATGATTAAAATTTCATTATAATGAACAATTTTAAATAATCATAGTTACTTAAATCACAGTCATCTATTTGCTTTTTCTAAATTTGTCAGTCTTTAGAGTCAAAGGGGACTGGATGGATATACCATGGTTGTAGTGGGTGGGTGGGTGTGTCTTTGTGGGTGTACTAGAAGTGAATATGTCCTTTACTTCTTCAGTTACCCTGGCTGTCAATGACATTTGAGTTGTTTGTACTAGGGTGACTATCTGACTGTTAGGGTAAGTGTAAGAGTGCCATCAACGGGCCTCATAGGAGCCACATCAAGTCGTACTTGGCAGGTTTAGAGAACGAGATGGTGTATGTGCACAGGATCAAGTTCAAGCAGAGAAAGGGGACTGGTAAAGCGGCAGGACTGGGTAGGATCATAGCCTTTGTTGGTGTTGTTCTAATGGACTTACTTTTGAGCATATTTTATACCTGGCAGTACCTTGCTTACTTAAAGTAGTTTACATTTCCATGACTTAAGTAGATGCTTTTAGTATTCTGTACTATTTTTAAATAGGCTGCTTTCAAACTTCTTTTGTAGATTTTAAGAATTCAACAGTAAAATGTTTGTTATCATAATCACTGTTAATAAATGTTCATCTTTTTAGTGCCAATGTAATTTGAAAAATTTTAAATCTTAAACAGCTTAAATGACTTTTTTATTTTATTTTATTTTTTCTGTTTTCTTTAAGCCATAAAGATGAGTTTACCATTATTCCTGTCCTGGTTGGAGCTCTGAGTGAGTCAAAAGAACAGGAATTCGGAAAACTCTTCAGTAAATACCTAGCGGATCCTAGTAATCTCTTTGTGGTTTCTTCTGATTTCTGCCACTGGGGTAAGTTCTAGTTTTAACATATGGTAGATGTTACATATTTGTGGTTAAAGGTTTCTTTCATTCCAAGCTCTGATTCTCAATATTTGATCACTCTTTGGAAAGTTGTATTTGTGGTAGCCATGTCAAGAGTGAATAAAGGAGCCTTTTGGTCATTTACAAAGGATCAGCAGAGGGTATAGGCACATTTCCAAAGGCGACTGGTACAGTTGGATTCACACTGTGAGGGCATCCTTGCTTTTGAACACTTTTGTTAGTGGGAGTTAAAACTGTTAACCCCGTATTTGTGTACATACACATGGTAGGTTCTTTGAGGTCAGGTTTGGTAAATAGAACATATTCTTCACAGTATAGAAGAGTAGTGTGTGCTATACTGGTCCTTTTCCGATTTTCTTTTTTGTAATTAGTGTCTTTTTTTTTTTTTGATTCCCCCACCCAATTGCAATCAGTTTTTTTTTTTTTTTAATTAGTTACCCTCTAATATTAGGGCATATAGATAGGATATTAGCATTGTGGTCTTAAGTGATATAAAGTAAGAGGAAGGATTTTTATAGTGGCTAGATGATAAAGAGGTGGTACATCGTGGATTACCTCTTTTAGTAAACTGATTTTGCATTCTTTTGAGTACTATTTGCTTTCTTTATCCATAAATGTCTCAATATTTTTAAAGTTCCATTCCTTCTAGGACATAACTCTTTGACTCATTTCTTCACTATTTTAAGTTATACCCATTCGTCCATCCTCTTTTGCTTTTTATTATAAGGAAGCATAAAACCATAATTTTAAAGATAAAGCACTAGAATGCCAGAAAACATCCCCAGTAAGTTATGTAGGGAGCCCTGGCTTTCTCTTGTGAGAATTAGTAGCATTTTACCTGCCTTGCTCAGGTTTTCTCTCGCATCCTTCACCAAATAGACTTCTTAAGTTATACTTTCAGCTCTACTATCTTCCATGGCATAGATGTTAGAGTATGTAAACTATTGACACTGTGGTTTTCACTAGTTCTCCATGAGCTTGATTTTTCTCCTAGGAAAGGTTTGAAAATACCTGGAACTCTTATAGATTCTGAAGGATGGTGAGGTTCTGAATGAAACGAGTAGAGTCCAGGGAAGTTGCTGAACATCTTGGAGTGCACAGAACAGCCTACTTCCCCATGAAAAGATGTCTTACTGCCGAGGTCAGAAACCCGTCTTAGGGTGTAGCATAACTGAGCTTCCTTCTCAGACCCTTTTCTAAACTCAGAGGCTCTTCAGTAACTCACTCAGCTGTCTAGTTTGCACTGCTCTTGAGGCAGAAGTACTTTTTTATTCATGTAACTATTTTACTTAGATTTTAGGGCCCAAATAGAGGCTTAGAAGGGAATTCCTTTCTTAGGAATTACAGATTTAGTCATAGTTGATCTTTTAAAGGTTGCTTTTCTCAGTGTTGTGAGTTTCTGTCAGTAACAAGACGTGCTCATATTTTAAAAAGAAAAATTATGAAGCAAGTAGTTTTTTCCTTTTTTGAAGGTTTTTATAAATTGCTTAATACTGTTCTCTTGACTCGGTTTTCCAGATTGCTTTTTCTAAATTGGCAACATGTGCAACCACAACAGAAACCTACATAAAATGTGTAGGCTTTTCCCCTTCCTTCTTTCCTTTTTTCCTTTCTTCCTCATTTTCTTTTTATTTGTTTATTTTATGATAAGCTTTCACTGTGTTACCCAGGCTAGCCTCAAACTTATGGTCCTCCTGTATCTGTTTTCTAAGTGCTGGGATTGTAGTCATGTGCCACCATGCCTGTTTAATAGATGGAATATTCCTGTTGTGTGCCTGTGTGGGGTCATCCTTTTTACATTTATAATAATGTTTTTTTTTTGTTTTTTTTTTTTTTTTAGTGTTTTTTCAAGACAGGGTTTTTCTTTGTAACTTTGGCTGTCCTAGAACTCATTCTTTAGACCCTGCTAGTCTTGATCTCACAGAGATCCTCCTATTTCTGCCTCCTAAAGGTGTGCACCACCACTGCCTAGCTAGTAAAGCATTCTTAATGCTAACACACCTTACTCTACAGTTGAGAGAAAGATAGAGATGTATATATCTCAATCACAGAGATTCTCAGAAAGTTACCTAGGCAGTTTCTAAAAAAGAAATACTATAGGATTTCCAGGTGATAATTGAAAAGAGAAAATAAAAACCCTCACTATTTTCTAAGGCAGGTAAATGCTACCTGTGAAGAGTGTCCAGGACTATTTGTGTTTGCATTCGGTGGCTAAAGATGGCGCTTTCCCCAGTGCTCCATTCAGTCAGTATTGTCACTCATAGTCTCATTAAGTGCTCACTCAAAACATATAAAGGCACAGGCCCTTTCTGAATAGTTTGGCCAGCAATATGAGAGATAGTGTTAGGTGTACCGTGGATAATATTTAAAGTTAATACCATAAGAAGTAGAAATTGTCACTTTGTAAAGTATGACACTTCTGTTTTGCATGCTTATTAAGGTGAATGGTTAGCCAACTAACTAACCACAGGCTAAGTTCTCAGGAGTCAAATTTTATGTTTTTCAAATTCATGTTCTATGTTAACAGTTTTGCTCTTCCTGAATGTTAGTGTTTTCTTTTCCTTTTTTCTCCTCCTATTGCAGAATCTTGCCATCTTAGGCTGACTTTAACTTTGCATCCTTCTGCCTCAGTCCCCCTACGTGGGATCACGTGCATGCACCACTGCACCTTTCACTTCTTTTACTTGTAAAGATATGGTACATGATACATGGAAATCATAGTGGTGAATTGTCAACCATTTCAGAGAAATGGTTCAGCTCTTTAGCACATAGAGGCCTTAAAAGTTTCATTGCCTTAGGCTCTTTATAATTCAAAATAGCTGGTTTTTCAAGTAAAACTGTTTAATTGATTATGCTGTACTTCGCAGATTACTCTGATACATATGCACAGTGGACTTTTGTTTCTATTGAGTTAGGCTACTGGTAGTGACTACCTTTTTGTTTCTAGTTTATTTTCTTCTTTGTCCAGCTTTTGTGGACATAGTGAGAAACTTGCCTTTAGAGATGGTTGGGAAGCTGGTGTACAAATCAGAAGTATAGTTTTTCCTGTTGGCTTTCTTTATCAGCTGGTATCCCATTATAAAAAAAGTTTGTTTTTATAAAAATATATTTTACTTTAATATGTTTTCATTTTTAGAGAGGCACCAGAGGCATAAAAGTAGAGAGACTGAAATATTGTGGTGTTCTTTTAGAGAGTAACAAGGCAGGGAAAGGTAGGAACCTGTGTTCTGTCATCTCATTCTTTCTCTTTCCTTGGTTGAGTTTCCTGCAGTTCTGCATTTCAGTTTGTTCTGTGCATCTAGTCATCATGGTAGACAGACTGCTCTGTGCAATCATACTGATAGTCCTCTCACCGTAGCTGCAGCTTTGGGTTTTATCTTGGCTTAGTAAGATTTAATACTTGATATGTTCACCAAGTTCTGGGTATGCTTAATGTGCTTACCATTTTCTACATCCTGGAGGATGGGTCTGTGTCGGAAGAATTTGTCTGCATTTCCTTAAGTTATGCTAATTTTTATTCTGCTCAAGCTTCAAGTCTGATATTCTCCATATATACTGTTACTGTTTGTAACTTAGATTATTGACAGCTTTCAGTAGCATGATTTTTAATAACTGACTAGCAAATTTCTAAAAGAAATTAGACCTAACACATTGGAAGTAATCTTATATTAATTTTTCTTTATAGTGATTTACATAACAGTTTCAATCAATTTACTAAGTGCTTATGCCACTATCTTGTTAAAATACAAACACAGTCTACTGCAGTCTCCTCAGCAGTTAAAATATGATTAGGATTATATCACTTCTTCTTCTTCTTCTTCTTCTTCTTCTTCTTCTTCTTCTTCTTCTTCTTCTCCTTCTCCTCCTCCTCCTCCTCCTCCTCCTCCTCCTCCTCCTCCTCCTCCTCCTCCTCCTCCTCCTCCTCCTCCTCCTCCTCCTCCTCCTCCTCCTCCTCCTCCTCCTCCTCCTCCTCCTCCTCCTCCTCCTCCTCCTCCTCCTCCTCCTCCTCCTCCTCCTCCTCCTCCTCCTCCTCCTCCTCCTCCTCCTCCTCCTCCTCCTCCTCCTCCTCCTCCTCCTCCTCCTCCTCCTCCTCCTCCTCCTCCTCCTCCTCCTCCTCCTCCTCCTCCTCCTCCTCCTCCTCCTCCTCCTCCTCCTCCTCCTCCTCCTCCTCCTCCCCCTCCCCCTCCCCCTCCCCCTCCCCCTCCCCCTCCCCCTCCCCCTCCCCCTCCCCCTCCCCCTCCCCCTCCCCCTCCCCCTCCCCCTCCCCCTCCCCCTCCCCCTCCCCCTCCCCCTCCCCCTCCCCCTCCCCCTCCCCCTCCCCCTCCCCCTCCCCCTCCCCCTCCCCCTCCCCCTCCCCCTCCCCCTCCCCCTCCCCCTCCCCCTCCCCCTCCCCCTCCCCCTCCCCCTCCTCCCTCCTCCCCCTCCTCCCTCCTCCCTCCTCCCTTCTTCTTCTTCTTCTTCTTCTACTTTAGAAATGCTTAAGTTTGAAATATGTTGGCTAATTTTTAAAATGTATCTTATCCAAGGCTGGATGTTTGCCATTTCAAGTCTTTGTATATCTTGATATCACAGGTTTAGGTTTTGACCCTTTGCAGTGTTGATTATAGTAAGGCGGACATGTTCCCATTGCAACAGCCTTCAGGATGACCAGATGATAGTATTTAGTTGTCACAAAGGTTGATATTATTGATAGGACTAGGCAGTATTTTCTTTACTGTGACTTCAGTTACAGGCCTTCCAGGTTTAGGACCTCCTTGTAGAATGGCCTGGAAATGTCCCTAATGGATTTGTTCAAGGATTCAAACATTTGAAAAATGGTTCACAATTAGCAAGTGATAAGTGTACATGGTACAGTTCTTATTTGTCATGTATTTGAAAGGCCTTCCTATTGACTGATGATACTTTGGGGGTTTTGTAGATGAACATTATTAGGTCATTGCTTATTTCACAGTCTAGTGTGTAGCAGAATATTGAGGTTTTAACTTTTTTCCTTTTGTTTTGAGATACTTAAGACATAGTATTGGTTCTTGTACCATTCATTGTTGTTCGTCCTCATGAGTTGATTGTCGTGTGTTAAAAAGACATCCTTGGAGCTTCCTCTCCACACTCTGTGAATCCACTCATTAATCACCAGTCACCTTTGGAGATGGGAAAATTACTTACCTGTATTTCTTTTTCTCAGAAAGCGTGCTCTGGAATGGATTCACAAATGAGCTACCCTCCTTCCCTCAAAGAGTAAGGTTTCTGCTTTACAGGATTTTTTTTCCTTGGGTTATTTTTCCTCTCATCTTTTGAATTTGAAAAGAACTGAGGGAAGGCACCTGAAGAAACCACTGACATACTCACTAGGGAGTTCCAGAGCTTGTCCTGCCCCTAGGGCGGTGTCCATGGCTCTTAAAGCTAGAAAGCTCATACTTGAAGTTGAAACAGGGGCTCAAAGAATCCATTTTCCCAGTGTACCTTCTGAAAGGATAAGTTGCAGGTAAGTAATTTTCTCTACTATGTGATATGCTTTATTCATACTTAGAAAAGGATGCACAATCCCCGCCCTCAGCTATGGACACAGCTGGATTTTTTTTCCAGCCAGCTCCATAATTCCCTTAAGCCAGAAATATAAAAACAGAATGAAATCTATTTGCTCATGAGGTACATACACTTAATTTATTTCAAGTGAACAAGCCAAAACTAAGGATGTATTTATGACTAATGTATTATGCTAGGACTGTTACTTCCTTTATTAATGAACGAAATCTTGAGAAGTTTACTCTGAAATAAGAAAGACGGTATCTTGACTCAGTTTCCAAGCAATGGTTGACTTACTTATTTGTACATATGCACATGCATATGGATGCTTGTGTGCATGCATACATATATACACTCAGACAAGCAAGCTGAAGGCAGCTAGTTACTTCAGATTAGATGATGTCTCTCTGTTGACTAGGTTGCTCAAGTAATTTGAAAATACTTGTAGAGTTTTAATGATTCCCATGATAACAGTATGAGCTGTTATGAGTAAAATATCCAGTAGCTGCATGTACTAAAAATTGCACTTCTTTATTGAGCTACTGAACCATTTATATTTAATTTTTATGCTACCAAATGTGAATTGGTCACACAAAAAAATAACAGGTAGCAAAATACTAAACATTTGCTTCAATTGGTTTCCTATGTATATTCTCACTTGCATTAAATTGCTTCAGTATTTAAAAAAATACTTCAGTATTTAAAAAAATACTTCAGTATTTTTAAAGTATTTCAAGCATCGGTGACTTTGTTTAGAAATACTTTAAAAGTAAAAGGCCATATGTGTGGTATGACGGCACTTAAACATATTATCACACTCCTTTCTTGCTTTCCTGGCAATGTTGTTACTTGCAAAAAGGCTTCACTTGGAATCGAGCAGAAAGGACTTTTAGTAGCAAATGGCTGTCTTAAAGCACCCAGGCATAGAAGTCTTTGTATAAGGTTCAAAGTTTACAGATAGTAGCTAAAAGGAACAGCTGTTTCCAGAAACAGGGAAAGGAGAACACATTTGTGTAAACCTGAGATAGTCCAGGTTATAAAGAGTGGAGAGAGAGAACTTTGATTTTTCTATAGAATATTATTTTTAGAAGAGAGGCAAAGAAGCAGAATTTTCTTGTCTAAGGTGTTCATAACTGTCTGACAAAAGATGGACAGCTTTATGACGAACTTTGAGACAGACATGAATAGCACTGATAAATGGAGTCAGCAGGCTAGACGGGCACTGTGGCCGACTTTTCTCTGCAGTTTCTCACAACTTCCTGGCCAGTGGAGGGAAACAGGGTCAATTTTACTGTGTGTAATACATCTTCATGGTGGGACAGTCCTTACTGCTGTGTGTTACACCCTTCCCATAGGGCAATCCTTATTACGTACTGTGTGCAATACACATCCTTTGAGGAAAAGCACAGTAACTGCCTTACAAGGTGGCTGGAGAGAGCTGACACTGTCAGCTGTCCTCTCACCTCTACTTGCACACTGTGACACACACAAGTGAGTTAAAGTACAGAGGCATGGAGTGATAGGTGATGACCATTGTGTTTACTTCTACACCTCACACCATGGCAGTGTGCAGTCATTTTGTTTTACATTATTGCATTCAGAAAGCTCACAGCTTGTTTAATTCTAAGATATCAGTTACAAGAGAACTTTAATAATAGCTTGGTTAATAGTTATTGCATTGAGTGGCATAGGAGGCAGTGCAAACCGTTAAAATATGAAAATTAAAGAATATGGTGTATTTTAGGAAAGCAAACGAAAAAAGATTAGTACCAATATAAGGAATACTGAGTTCTATTGTATGTTTAAAAAATGATATCAAAAAGAGTTTTATAATTTTGCCTGGAGCATTATGTGTAAGATACTGTTTTCAGTAAGATGACCAAGAAATTCAAAATATCATAATAATCCAACCAGATCCACTTTCTCAGTTGTGAGGCTAGTAGAGCTGTAGACGTGAAGCAGAGCACCATTAGACATGCATTTTGGCAAAGCTTTCAAAATGAGGAAAATGGGGGCTCAGTGGTTAAGAACACTGGCTATTCTTCTTGAGGACCTAGCTTTCCCCGGTTGGTTGGTGGCTCACACCCAACTGTAACTCCAGTTCAGGAGAAATGACACCTTCTTCTGACTGCTACAGTCACCACACATGCATGTGATAAACAGACATATGCAGGCAAAATACCCACACACATAAAAATAATTAAAAATTAAAGGGGAAACATCAAGGAAGAACCACATTGCTGGAAGCTATATTAGGGCATCTGATGTGCATCATAGTTAAGTAATCTGTAATTAGTTTATGGATATTAACTTTTGTATTTCATTACTATAGTAGGAAGCAACTTATTTTCTTAGTCTTTGTTTTTTGTTTGCTGTTTTAAGTTTGTTTTAACTTGTGCTGCAGAAGTACCGCTGAGCATTAACTGTTCTGTGCTTATACTCTAACTGGGATGTCATCTCAGTGCAGGGCTATTGACCCATTTTTCTGTGAATTCTGTTCACATTGCACAAGGCACATGTATCAGTCCTTTTCCTTAAAATACTAGAGACCATAAAAGTATCACTGACCTACACCATTGCTTCTGTCACTGATAAACTTTCATTGTTTGTTATACTAAGGCAGTTTGCTTAAACAGATTTCTTGAGCCATAATCTTTGGGTTTATCATTAACTATAGACTGACAGAATGTTTAACAATGCTTCTTGTAACCTTAAGCTCTTTTGTTTCCTTATTCCTGTACTGTTGATTATTTTAAAATTTCTGCAGTATGAAATAGTTTTTTCTTTTTTTAAACATTCTGGTGATGTATCATTTCTTTATAACCTTCCCAAATATGCCTCTTATCTTTATGTTGAGGACTCTTGGGAACAGATTCTTGCAGAGGCTTAAGCTGTGCTTTGCCTTTTGTGAGGCCTGAAATTATTTGGTAAGCGCTTGCTTTCTTTTTAGCTTCTAATTTTTCCCTATTTTATTTTGTACATGATATTTGTTTCAAGGTCAAAGGTTCCGTTACAGTTACTATGATGAATCCCAGGGGGAGATTTATAGATCCATTGAACATCTAGATAAAATGGTAAGTCTTTCAGGTGTGGGGTTTTAATGCTCTAAATCCTTTTCTTTAATTCCTGGTTAGTGATTTGAGACTTAATATGTTAAAATATGCAATGGGCTAACAGTTCTTTCCCTTTCTTGAATTAAAAGTACAAAATGCAGTGGGTCCTCAAATGAATAATTTCTCTAAGAATTTTCCTTCATCATACTTCTGTTTGACTACAAGAATATTTATAAGCAATTAGATACACATTTTAGTTATACTTTTGGAGAAGTATTTGGTTTTAGGGGCAGCAGCATATTATGCTATGGCTTCTGTTAAGCTGCAACCATAGGAGATGGATGGGGGAACACTGGTTGGAATTCCTATTTAATTTGATAGCCACCTGAAGTAACTTCTTTTGAGTCTTTTTGAACTATGTTACTATTCTTTGAAATGTATTAAATAACTTAGTGTTTAATATTTGGATTTGGTTTCTTAATAGGCCAAACTATTATTTTTGAGTGATGGCAGTGATTTTATGAACTACTTAATAAAGTATATATAATTTAAAACCACAAATGTTTGACTGAAACTTCAGTTTTTGAATTATCATCTTTTTGCTTCTGGATACAATGATATTATAGCCCTTTAATTAATTAAATTTCTCTTTTTGCTTTGGTGTATATTAAACTCAGGGCCCTGCACACACAGGGCAATGCTCTCCCACTAAGCTGTGTTCTGAGTCTGATGGCATAAATTTATTATAGGTTTTAGTAATTTAGCAAGCTTAAATTTTGTCTGCTACGCTACAGGAATTTTGCAAGTGCATCATTTTAATGCTTTTAAAATTTCAGAAATATTTTGTTAGGAATTGCATCTTATTCCAGATTTTTCAGAACCTCTTAAAGTGAGTTTAGCTGCATTAGTGAACTTAGTAATTTAAGTCTTATTGTTACATATTGAATTGTATTTTCACTTTCTATTCAACATATTCACTTTGAAATGTCTGTGGTCTTTTAAACCTGTGTCTACTAAGGTTACTATAGAACATACCTTAAGAAAACTGGATAACTTTTTATAAGTACAAATAATTTGCTTTTCTCCTTTTGTCTTGTTTTGTTTTGTTTTGTTTTGGTTTTTTTTGGTAGATATTTAGATTACTGTTTTCCCCCCTCCCCCTTTGGGAGGGCTTTCTAATGTTACATTTTACCTTGTTTTTCTAAATGTAAAAATTAAAAATGTAATTACATTCTTATTTTTTTAACTTTAGTTGTACTTTAAAGTTTTAAAATTTAATGTCACATAGGTAAATTTGGTGTGCATTTTAAGGAATATTCAGGGTGGCAGGGTTGTCTGCTATTTGCTGTATGACCTGTGAGGTCATTTCAGTTCTCTAGTCCTTGTTTGTCTTGATGATATCTAAGTTACTGCTATTTTACGATTCTATATGTTTATAAGCCTGTGATTTGTTCATATTTTATGCATTTTAGCGTAAGACCATCTGGTCAAAAGTTGCTAATATAATTAAGGAATCTATATTTGAATATGCCATACATAAATTCAGTTTTAGATATGGCATACAAAACTGTATCTGTTAGTCACATGCATTTACTGAACAGTGAGGTATGGATAATGCGACTTGACGTGCTGCCAGCATAAAGCATACATTGATTCACTTAGAATTAAACAAACAAAAAACCCTTTAATTATGATTCTTTTATCTGGATTATCTAATAAAATACAATAGATTGTGTTAATATTTTACTTCATTTTATCTTTTTAAACACAGCTACCACTTTTTAAAGTTAACTTTATGGCCTACATTATATTTTAATTGTGCATTGCTGGTTTACAGCACAAATATATGTCTGAATGATGATAAGCATAATTATTCTTTCAATTTTTTTGAGGTAGGTCTTACTATGTAACTTTGTCTGGCTGGAACTTATTACACAACCCAGATTGGCCACAAACTCAGAACTCCTCTTGCTTCATCGTCCTGAGTTCTGGGATTCTAGGCATGGGTTAATGTGCTTAGCTGTAAATAAGCATTTTAAAATCATTGCTGTGTGGAAGACAGGAGGAAAGTAAGATGGTCAGTGCCACTGCCTAGAGCGAGTGGAGGGAAGGGAAAGATGAGTTGGGTCAGAGGGACAGATCAGCATTAGTGGTGAGGAAATACAGGAAAGACAGGCAAAGTAAGAATGATGACACACATGAGAAAGCTTTAATTAGCAGGACCGAGAATGTCAAGTTATCCACTCTGTCAAAGTGGTTTCAGGAGAACTACATTATTCAAGGTTAGAAACTAAATTGCAGCAAAGAAGCATCAAATTGGCAAGAATGATGCTCTCTTTCAGTGTGACTGTGTCAGGACAGAACAGTGCCTGGCTTGGTGGATGAGCTGAGCCATTCCTCATAGTCAGAGGAAGGCTTTGTCTTTTCCCTTGCCACTCCATATGCTCTCCTTGGACAATAGCATTGATACTTTCCCTATCCACCCTTTAAAAAATAAGTGATATAAAACCTTACAGTTTTGACTCTCAAAATCTTATCACTTACATGGTTCCCATTCCATTTGGCTTACTTTCCATTTTTCCTTTAGGAGTAAATGGTTTGGGGTTTGACGGATAGTTAGAGCCACAGCTTAACATGCAGAGGCCTTTGTATGCCCTCACCCCACAGGGGATATAAAGGAGAATGGCTGTGTGAAAGTAGGAGCTAGTTTTTAGTTGTATGCATGTAACATTTTTCTTTTTATTAAAATTGTCTCCTCAACATCAGGCACAGAAGTTTCTTCACCACCAAAGAATTTCCAAAGCAAATAGCATTTGTGTGTGTGTGTGTGTGTGTGTGTGTGTGTGTGTGTGTGTGTGTGTATACATCTATCTATCTATCTATCTATCTATTTATCTATCTATCTATCTATCTATCTATCTATCTATCTATAGATATGTTTAACAAGTTCTACTTAATTTTATTAAACAGTAATTCTTTCACCAAAACCAGTGAAAATATCTTAATGCAGGACTGTTCTCTTGAACTCTTATTTACCAGGTACTAGCTTAGTATTTTTATTGGAATGTTATAAACTCAACATGGCAACATTGAAAACTTGTGATTTTCTCTTGACAAAAGCCTGTTTCTACAGACTATTTATTCTAAGTCATTTGATGGCGGCTTATACCTTCTCAGTCCCTGTAGTTATTCCAGTCTCATATCTGAACATAAAACCCAAGCAGAGTCTTTAACTCAAGTCAGATTGTGTTTTGACTCAGTTTTTGTGTCATTGGTTCAAAGATTTTGTCTTCTGGGTCAGATCTATAATATTATCCTGATCCCTCTCACCCCTTTGCCCCTTGTTCACTTGGTTCTGGACAAACTGCTGGTTGGCACTGCCTGCCACAGGTTTCCAGTTTCTGCCTGTCTGTCTTTTTATACTTAACTATTTCACTTACCTACCTCAAGTCTGTTTAGTTTAGTTTAGTTTTTCTTTTTCGTTTAAAAACAGGGTTTAACTATGTATCCCCTGACTGGCCTTGACAAAAAACTGCCTGTTTCAGATTCTACTTCCTGATTGTTGCAATATAAGGCATGTACCACGTTGCCAGGCTCCCAGGAGGGTGCACTGGGCACCCTGTCTAGTCTGAGGTTCTGCACGTCACCCTTCCAGCTTGTGTTCCTCACTCTCAGTCTGCCTCACTGTTAACCTGTAAGAATCAACAGGTCTGCAGTAGTAATTACAACATAAAATCCCAAATATTTTTCAAGTGGTGAATAAAATAATGTTCCTATAAGCACAGTTAAAGCATGTGCATATTAATATGAAAGAGAAATAAAGGAAAGATCATGATGTCATGTCCACCCACAGCTGTGTTGGAAGGTGCACCGCATACTCAGATCCTTGTGAACAGCACCAGTACAGCAGCTCTCAACAAACTTCCATGTGGCTCTTGCTGTTGTTAACTGAAATTACTACAATGCATTGCTGGTGAAAGGTGAATAATTCTTAGTAAATAAACAAAACTTTTAAATAAAAGAAACTATTATATTTCCTCCTTTAGATGATGATTCTGTCTCTAGGAAGTTCAGTCTTTATTAAAACCAAGAAAATTTTTTTCTGTTGTTACACACAGTAGAAATGGTACAGGGAATTAGAAGTAGGATTTCTTCTAAGCCATATGTCAAAAGTCTTATGGGTGGAGAACAGTTATTTTTGTATAGAATTTCCCTATCAGCATCCTTAGATCATACAAAAGCTTGGTGTTGGGGACAACCAAAAAATATGTCAGTCCCATTTTCTTAGGGTCTTCATGTGAACAGTTATGCTAGCTTGCTTGGCTTTATTGTTTCATTTATTCACCCGATCGCTGCTCTCTTTCACAGCCCTTCTCCCACATCCCCTCCCTTCTCTGAGAGGGTGGAGGCCCCTGAGTATATCCCAGCCCAGCTTTATTTTTATTTTCTGTATTTTGCTGTGTGACGTACCATTTTGTTATTGGTTAGTTTAGTGTAAGTCACAGTAAAAGTTTATGTGAAGTACAGACTGTTCCATGCAGTTTCCATGGTGTTGATGATGACTCTGTTTGTGGTATAGAAAGCAGATTCTACAAGATCAGGTGTCTACAGCAACCAGCCATTCAGAGTGTTTTAGGAAAAAGACCATACCTTAGAGATGGTGACAGTGGAGTTTGGAAACAATGGATCAAATTAAGGTACTTTGATAAGCAAAAGTTCTTTGCTAGCAGGTTGTCTTTCCTAGTTTGTAGTTCAGAGAGATGTAAGTTTGGAAAGTCTTGCTCTACTGATGGCAATAGTTGAACAACCCTCTCATCACCCTGACATCACACAGAGGAGCTGTCTGTGGAGTCAGAGCTTCAGCATCTTTCTAGCTGCAGCTCTGTAGGTCTGTGCTCAGCTCCCTTTATCTGTTGACTAGAACATGGGTGGGCTTGTTCATCTTTTTCTATTGAGCTTAAAAAGGAACATTTTGTTAATTAAAAGAGTGAGCTTTCTGTGCTAGAACCAGTAAGCCCAGGCTGACTTCTGTGTTTGTCCCAGCTTTCTATTAGCTGCCAAATTACCAAGTCCTTACATGAAACTTTTATTTGAAAAGCATGGGCTATAATTTCAAAACAAATAAAGAGTATCTGTTGTGTTAGTGTGTCTGAGTTTAGTATTTGAAGTAACATTTGACTTGGAGTTAGTTTTTGTGGTTGTTTGTTAGAGCTGTGATTTTTGTGAAATATTCTGTGTAGAGTTTTTTTTAAAGGTTCATAAATGTACCTTTATTAGTATGCTGTTAATTTGATTTATAAGCTAATTTTTAGAGTCTATGTATTATGTGATGTTATCCGAGGTAATGCAGTGTATGAAGCACATGAAAAGTAGTAATGAGTTTTGTCTTTAGGACTCACTGCCTCCCCAGGATATTTTATTTACACAGAAATACCCCTCTTCCCCAAAGCCCACTTTCTGTTGTCAAGTATTTATAGCTCAACCTATAAGAACTATTCATTTTCAGATAGTATCTGCTCAGCATTATTGAGTTAATGAGGCTTTTTAAAATTGGAAAATATCTTTCTGCTGTTAAAATGTTAGAACTTAAGTTGTTTTGAATTGCAAAAGAACCTTTGAATGACTCGGAAACTGGGGGGGAAGAAACCAGATAAATGCATATAGGAAAATAAAGTTTGTCTTATGATTGTTATAGTTAGGAAGATAATTATAGTGTAGAAGATTACAATTTAAAAGTCCTATGATTTTTTGGCTATTTATTTTTTGGTGAATAGTATTTTATAATTTTAGCGTTTATACCAACAAGCAGAATGTATTTTAAGACGATTTTATAAATTTTTGATTGTTTAAAATATTAGCCATATTTATGTGTATTTTCAGTATATAGTATATGGCATCATTTTTACTAGGCTAATTTTGGGTATACCCTTTTATTATGTGAATTTTGGACGGTTTCATTACTAATGATTACTAAAATTATTTTTCAGGGAGAATCTAGAATGCTATTGTAGTCATTCAGTTTATTAATTTAGTCACCTTATTTAATTTGAATATCATCTACTTTCCTTTTTCCTACTATTTTGAAAGGAGAAATTGTTATAAAATGAGGCCTCTTTCTCTTGGATTGATGTCTTATCTTCTTTATTAGGCTTGCCAGCATTCTCTGTAATGTAATCACTTATTAAGGTGTTGGCTATTAACACTGGTACCTTTGCATAGGGTTTGATTGGTTCTTGGCATAGGATTATTTGTACTGTTAAAATTTTATCCTGATTGCTCTTCAGGAAACTAGGGCATTTTCTGTTCCCTGATGAGTGTCTATATTCAGATGAATGGATTGATAGTTTTGGTACTTGATGATTTGCTGATTATGTGGTCATTATTAAAAAGGCATGCTTTTTCTTATTTATAAATGCCTATAAAACATGTTACTCTTGTGTTATTTTAGTAAGATTTATTTCTGTATTATAACAATAGCTATTTTGATTACTCTAGATACATATATATTTGTTTAAAAACAGGAGGATAATTATCAGAATTTTGAATTTGCAGCTTTTTCAGTATTTCCTGTTTAGTTTCAGATTGACAATTTGGGATTTGACATCACAGTTTTTTAGCCATTGCTTGGAGAATAAGCAAAATGATACATTTAATACATACAACCCCAAAATTAGAAACTTAACATGTGTTCTGAAGATTTATAGCTAAAACTGCTAAATTATGAAATACTTGCATACTATAGATAGGTAGGTTTTAGTGTTTATAGTATCCCTTACTTTAAGCTGAAATAGGGTAGACTCATTTCATTGCATGTTGGCTTTATGCAAATGATCAAGTTTTGACTATACAAAGCCTTAGGAAGCTTTCTGTGGCCTAGACACTTACAAATCACAACTTCTTGGGTTGGTAATAGTAGATACATTAGCTAGGCATATTTGGGAAACATTTTGTTTTTTCATTGTCATGGAATTTTGATAACTGCATTGAACTAGCACTTTTGTCCTGTTGGAAGTTTGATATGAGCAATTCTAGACTTGCCAAGTATATGTGACATGATTGTCAGCATTCTGCATTGGTCGGTGAATGTCCCATTAACAATTTATCCTCATGCTTTTATTTATGCATTTTGTAAATCTGGATTGGAGAGGTTCTCTCATGAGAAAAGCCCCCCCCCCCCATTTCTTTTACCTTCTCTTTATAAAGACATGCATTAAAACATTGTGTTTGTCAGAGGTTTGAACGAAACAAAACTAATTCTTGGCACTTAATACACTTGCAATAGTTAAAAATATAACACATCATCTCTTGATTTCAGTTTTTTCCTTTTGTATTTTTTAGTTTCTCTTTGTAGTTTAAGAATTTTAATCTTTATTTTGAGCTCCTTATTTAGTAGTATTTTCTCTACATTTATAATATTTTATCTTTTCATTAAGGGTTTCTTGACCACTTAGTATCTCTTGCTTTAAATGTAATTCATCTTCTTCTCTTTGAATTAGTATCAGCATATAAATATGATGCTTGTAGCAGCTGTGCTTGGAGATTTTATTACTAAGATGTATGTGGAAACTTCACACCGTAGAACTTATTAATAAGTGGGCTCTATTTCTGGCTGATGGTCCTGGCCTTCATTCAGGAGCATCAGGCTCTTCACTCTGTGTACAACAGTTGTAGTTATGCTGACGTTTGAGTAATCATTGGTGTAATTCTCATTATACTCTGATTAAAGCCAATAATTATTCAGACAAAACCTAGTGTCAGGAATCTTTTATGTCTCATTTCATGCATAGGAAAGTTATATCTTGATTATTCATGTTTCTAGCTGAGAGTTATAATTTATCTTAGAATTATTACATATTGATTTAACATTATATTGATTCTTTGGATCATATTGCGTATTTTAGGTTTAACTTTTAATATTTAATATTTATTTAAGCTGGTACCAAACGTTATTGACCTGAAAAAGATTCCTGGTTGTCAGGAGAAAATCAATGCAGCATTAAAAACTACTTATAGATTGGCTAATTAATGTATAAGCAAAGTGATTTTGTACTCATATTCTTATGTCTTAGGTATATTTTCTAGAATTGATAATGTTTATGAAATATGGGAGTTCTGAACAAGTTTCTTGTACAGTTAAGGTTTTGAAGCTTCTACTATAAAACTTACATGTTACTAACAGCTGCTATATTCCAGATTACTTTATTTAGAATAATTCATCCATTTCTTCCAGAAGACATTAATCTAGTGTATGTAAATATTAAAAAGAGCTTGATAAAGTAATGTATGGTTGGGTAAATAAACTTGATAGTTTCAGTGATTTACTTACCTACTTCAATGAATAAAGCGTCTCTGGTTTAATGTTAAAAATGTGTTGTGTGGGCTGGTGAAATGGGTCAGTGGGTAAAGATGCTCACAACCAAGCCTGTCCACTTAAGTTCAGTCCTTGGAACCCACATGGTGGCAGGAGAGAACTCATAACCAGAGATGTCCCTGATCTCTAACTCAGGCCATGGCTTCAGTCTCTTGTGTGTGCATGTGTGCACACACAGAAGTAAACAATATCAAACAGTTAAAATATGTGAGTGCTTTTGGAGACTGTAAAATCTAGTATAAACAATTGTTCAATTCATGGTGGTTCAATTAGCAGTACGCTAAAATTTCTTAATTCAGTTCTTCAAAGACTGGTTTAAAATAGAATGAAAAACTTTACTTCTTAGTACTGGCTCATAAAATATCTGTTACTAAACTCATTCTGTCTTATAAGTTTTGAAATAAACTATGTTAAGTATTTTCTTAGTCTGTTGTGATTTTTTTTTTATTAGAGACCTAGTTAACTGCTGAGCATTTAAAATCTTACACAGCTTTGATTCACGCTTACAGCTTTAAATAGTTATAAATCAAATTTAGTTTTAGATTTTTTTTATCAAAACTTTCACAGATTTACTTTTGTAGATTTCACAGATTTTACTTTAAGGAAAATATAACATTCTTAAACATATTTTAGGGTCAATGAAAAGCGGTAAAGGTGGCTTATAGACATCTGAACTTAGAAAATAATCTGGACTTTTTTTCTATCAGTAGTCAAGTATTATGAGATTACTTTTCATGAATGATTTTGTATTTTCCAAGAATTGTTTAGTAATATTTTCTATGTAAAAGAGAAATTAAGAACTTAATTTAAATATAATTAATAAATAATAAATTTTGTCTTTTTTTTTTAGGGTATGAGTATTATAGAACAATTAGATCCTGTATCTTTTAGCAATTATTTGAAGAAGTATCATAATACTATATGTGGAAGACATCCCATCGGGGTGTTATTAAATGTGAGTATTCTCAGGAAGACTGATGTCTAACATTTAATGTTGTCCTATTTCAAAGTATTCAAAGTGTTGTCACTGTAGCACACTGACGTGATCCCACTGGCTTTGTGTAGTACAGAGTTTCTTCTGGTGCATTTAGCATCATTATGGGTTTCTATTTCATTTGAATAAAATTGTCTCTGGAATACAGATTATTAATATCTGCCAACACAGTTATTTAGAAGAGAGGCATATCTTCTCTTGACTTTTGTCACTTCTGATATGAGTGTTTTTTTCAGAACATTGATTTGTGTGTGTGTTGGCTGGGAGGCAGACTTGGGTACATATACACATGAATGTTTCAGTCACTATCAGAAATTAAATGGATGTTCTTTTTGACTTAATAATGCAAGGTAGTTTGTATTTTTCCCTTTTAAACAATAATAATAACATTTACTTTATTTAAAGAATGCCAGGAGGAGCCAGGCTTTTAATCCCAGCAGAGGTGGTGGGTCTCTGTGACCTGAGGCCCGCCTGCTCTTCAGCGTGATTTCTAGGACAGTCAGAGCTACATACTGAGACCCTGTCTCAAGCAAACAACCCAAAACAAAACAAAGAGTGTCAAGAGTGAAATTTTGATTTAGTTGGATTTTAGAAACCTAAATTATGTTTGTTTACCTCCTAATAAATAAGCACAAATTTTCTTAAAGTACAACTCTTTAAGAAGAATGAGAAAATATATACTTAGGAAGATCACAGTGGGCTCAGATTGTTTGAAGGAAAACCCTATCACGGACCTAAATTAACTTCTGGAACGTACATTAGAATAAGCTGCACTAATTTCCTAAAGGCTGAATTGAATGAAATAGAGCTTTTTTTTTTTTTTAATAAACGAAATCATAAACCAGTACATAGTTAAATTATAAATTAAATATATATATATACCTTTTAACCTTGTGAGTTAAATGCACATTTCAAGTTGATTGTCAAACCTGACATTTGCAATGATTTTTTTTTTTTTAAAATATGATGTCTGTTATAACCACACCTACACTTTTTTTTTTTAGGCTATCACAGAGCTTCAGAAGAATGGAATGAATATGAGCTTTTCCTTTTTGAATTATGCCCAGTCAAGCCAGTGCAGAAGCTGGCAAGACAGTTCAGTCAGCTATGCAGCTGGAGCACTCACGGTCCACTGAAGCTCGACCCTCAGGGACGCCACCTGCACAGACTCAGACTCTGTCCAGGGTCCAGCCTAGCCTTTACCAACATGTTGGTTCTGGTGTGGGGGGAACTGAAACCTCAGACTAATAGAACTCTCTTCTTCTTTTCTAGTAGGTGTAGTCCTCCTTCATTTCAACTCATTCTAAAAATGCTTTCTAGTTTGGGGCAGTGGAAGGAAGGCTGGAATAAACTATTTGCCCAATTGGCACACAGTGACTTGTAAAGCATTCAGCATATCTGAAATTTGCACTCTTTGCAGACTCATGCACATATATTCCGCTTTCAGAATAGTTTTGCAAATTGTACACAGACAAAGGGTGGAAGCTTTTTAATAAAAAATGCATTTATAAATGATCTGTATTAGAATATAAGAAATCTCCAGTTACAGACAATTACTACCCATGTTGTACAACAGATACCTTCTATTTTAGTTGCTAATAAAGGGCTACACAACTCAAAATAGTCTGATTTAAACTTATTGCTTTGTGGTATAAATTGAAATTGTTTTTTAATTTTATCCCAGAATTTTTGTTAGAATGGCAAGCCTCAGCTTCTATGTAATAATGTTAGAATGCATTTTATTTTTACATTTATGTGATTTTTTTTAAAATCACAGAATTATAGTCATATAACTTTAAAGTTAACTTTCAAAGCTATAGTCATTGCCTTTTTGTGTGTGACATACCCTCATGTCATTATAATATTGTACTGCAATATAAATTCAAGGATGCTTTACAAACAAATAGATTTACTCCTTTGCTTCAGTGATTGTGTTTGATAGTCTGCAGATGAAGACATTGAAGAGTCTCACTAGTTGTGTTTCAAGTCATTGCAGACCATACACCACTATGGTTTTTGGTTTCGTTTTTTTTTTTTGCTGCTTTAAGCAATTTAACTCTTTTACCTGAATTTTTAGCAAGAAATCATTGACAATAATAGTAACAAGGCCTACTGGACTTCTGATAGTCCTGCAAATTTGTTTTTGGGGGGAAGGCATGATTTTTGGTGCGGCTCTTCCAACTAAAATAATGGTATGGTGTTGTATTTCTTCATCATAGATTTATCCAGTCATCTGGGGAGTGTTGTTAAGTCATTAAGCCATCATGCACGTTGTTCATTATGCCCACTTTAACATAACACTGGGTGTTTCTATAGCAGTGGGGAGTGTTTCTATCTTCAGGGTTATACCCAAGTAGCACAAGCGCTAGATGCCTTGCACCAATTTTCTTTTGGAGATTTACATTTCTTATTTATTAAATATCAATTTTCTATTCTCAAGAATGAGAAAAATGATACTACCTTTTAGATTTAAAATTTACCTACTGATACATGTAGGGAATATACTCTTATACACCAGTGTTTTTTTTTTTTTCCATTATTTAGATATGCTTTTGAGTACTATAAACATTTATTTCTTGTTTAATACAGATTATAAAAATTTCTGAATTGACAATAGTGAATTTTTAAAATAATGTTTTCTGAGTATAAAATTTGAAAATACTGAATAGTCAATCAGAAAAACCCATTACCTACAGTCTCACTACCCCAGAGATAACACTGTTAAATGTTTTTCTGTATTTACTTGTAGTCCTTGTGTTTTTTTATGAGTGTGCATGTGTTTGTGTGTGTGCAATAACAACTGAGATTACAGTGCTCATACACTTGCGTTATGCCCTGTTATCCTAAGTACCTATGTCTCTGAACACAGTATTTTAAAGATGGCTGCCTAATATGCTGTACTGTATGAAAATAGTTCTCTCTTCGGATGTCAGGCTGTTTCTAATCTTCCACAATTTTATAGTAGTATGGACAGTTTATGTAAACTAGACCCATTCTTTAGGAAATAATCATGAAAATGAAATACATGGTTTACATGATAATTTCATAGGTCCTTTAAAGATATGCCAAATCACATTTTCAATAGATTGTACCAAATTTACCGCACCCCCTCGTCAGCATCATTTTTAATTTTTGAGAAATTGTTAAACAAGTAATTGTTTCATTTTTAAAAGAGTTTCTAATTAATCATTTATTGTCTTTCTATAAATTAGAAGTTTTTTTTGAAAAAAATCATTAAAGAGACATTTAGTTCTAGGAGTGTGTTATACTGCATATTTTTGTTTGTTTATTTGTTTTGAGACATGATTGGTCTGAATAGTCCATACTGACCTAGAACTTTGTATAGCCCAGGTTGGCCTCAAACTCATGAATGATCCTCCTGCCTCAGCTTCCCAAGTGCTGGGGCTGCAGGCCTGCAGTTCCATGTGCCTAGCTTGTCCTGCTCCCCCCAAACTGGAATGTTCTAACATCAGGTTGTCCTGCCTCAGAATACGAGCAGTCACTCTTTTTAAGTGACTTGTTTTAGAGTAGAGACAGTTCTCACCTGGTGTCCGGCTCTAGTTCTGACACCGCTCCTCACTAACTCTGAACTGGTATTCCGTGAACGCCGGCCGTGAGTGTCCTCATCTGGACAGTGTGCACCTGACCTCCTTGCAACTTTAGTTTTTAATAGATTTTGGCTTCATGTGTTAAATTTTTACGTGATTAGTTTACATATTTTTATTTCAAATCTACATATGAGAGTGAAAAACTTCGGAGAAAGCTGAAGTTAGTTCACTTTATCAAATGAAGCTATCATCTAAGTTACTGGACTTCGACTTCCTATCTTAAGTGCCTTTAACAGTTTTGTATTTCAAGTGTAAAATGTGAAAAATTATTGTGTAGTTCTATAATCCAGTGTCTCTGCTAAAAACCTTTGAATTATTTTCAGCAGCTGTCTGTTTACCTTAGAGCGCACAAAAAAGCATAGTCCTGGAGTCCCTACTCTCCATCCAGTCCTTAAGGACTGTCACTCTAGAGATAAGTGAGCAGGTAAGTGAGCACTCTGTCCTGGCAGGCAGCATGTCCTTGTAAGAGTAAAGAAACAGTGTATCTAACACAGTATGGATAGTACTCTTGACTCTAGCCAATGGCTGTTACAGTTATCATAGTTTGCTTTGGAAGCATGTAGTTCATTCCCCTAGATTAGGGGTTGGCAGATGTTTTCTGTGAGGACCACTTAAGTATTTTGGACTTTATATGCTACAGTGGTCTCTGATCTGAGTTCTTCTCCTTTACCATTGTAATACAAAAGCAGCCATAGCCAACATGTAACCAAACACACACACACACACACACACACACACACACACACACACACACACACACACACACTCACATATGTTTAATAAAGATTGACTTAAATAAAGATTGACTTAAATAAAGATTGACTTAAAATAAAGATTTAATAAGATGACCTATTAAGATGAATTGACCTGCAGACCATAATTTAACATTTCTTATCCTAGATGGTATAATTAATTCACTTGTAGTTCAAAGTTGGCCAGTAATTTAGGAATAGTTTACAACAGGTGGCTGTACGTTCCTGCCATGTGCGTCTTCTTTTAATTTGATGCAGTGTCAGTGGCTGGATTTCATACTGAATGTTTACAAAGGTAAGTGGGAAGTAGGGAAAATTGGAGACCAATGTCAGTGCACCTTGAAGTCCTTGTATTTGCTGAATGAAGTCCATTGAGTTTTCTTTGCTGCTGTAAACTAATCAGGAATGAAAGTAATGAGTTGTTTGCCTTGCTGTGTAACCAAGGCTGCCTCAGCCTCCCTGGGGTTGGGAATTACAGGTATGCATCACTAGGCCTGTCACAAGTGAATGGTTCTGCATAGTATTTCAGGACATAACACATGTTTAAAATGATTGTTGGCTTTTGCCATGTAAAGACTTGTAAAGGTCCCCTTTTCTGTTCCTCCCATTTTATTGAAACAGTAACCTTTAATAAACTCAGAATAAAGGAGAGATTTTGTTTTTGTTTCATTTTGAGAGTTTTTTTTTTTTTTTTTTTTTTAAATAATCCCCTGGCTGTCCTAGAACTTTGTAGATCTGGTTGGTCTTAAACTTAGATCTGCCTGCCTCTGCCTCCTGAGTGCTGTGATTAAAAGTGTGGGCCACTCCCACCTAGCTGAAAATTTTAATTCAAGTAGCTTTAGTTGTACTACTGTTTTGTCAATGATGGCCACAGAGTACCTGTCAGGTGGTACTGTTAGCTCTGCAGACCTAGGCACTTTCAAATGTTAATAGTCTTCAGAAATAACTACTGTCATTAGGAACTGTACTGAGGAGCCTTAATAACCCACATATATAGTGCTATTTAGACTATCAATTGTATAGCATTGTATTAAGTCTAGAAACGTACACAACAAGAAAAACAGGCCTGTGTGTGGCATGAGGTGGGCGATGGAATAGACGGCATTAGTTTTGAAGAAGTTTAAGCAGTTTTCAAATATTTGTATGAAAGAGGAACAGAATCGCTCTGTAATAGTCTAAGGTGGGGTGTTGTTGTTTGTGGGAGGTAGAGACAACTGGATCTTTGTGAATTAGAAGCCAGTTTGGGGCGTGTAGCAAGTTCCAGTCCAGCCAAAATAATGTAGTGAGACTATCTCCAAAAACGAGAAGTAAGAAGTGTTAGTTTCTGGTCTGTGTTAAATGGGATATGTGTGAATTTCTGATGATAAAAATTGGCTCAGTTTTCATCAAATCACTGGAAATTTGCAAACAAAAATTAGATATGTGATTCTCAAAGTAACAGTGATACCAACTGAAAATGTTTTATGAATAATTTGTATGAATATGCACATTTATAGGAACAAAAGCTAATGGAATCACTATAGTTAAATGTAACTTCACTTATGAAATGTTACTTTCAAACCAAAATGCATTTTAAACAATATTAACTTTTAACAGATTATAAATTGTTAAAAATGATGCTGAGACATTAGGCTAATTCTTTAAAGATGTCAAAGCAAATTTTTACCAGTTCCTAACACAAATTGATAATTGTTTTTTGTTTTTTTTAATGGCTACTTTCTCAAACAGGCACTTCTTCAAACTAAAGAATAGCCACACCAGTGTCAGGAACGTGTACTGAGCTAAGAGTTTGTTCTTTTTACACTTAACAGTGTTGAAGAATTACGGGAAGTAGCAGCATCTGGCAGATAAATCAAGTAATTTTTCTACTGTGGCCAGCACATACCTGTAATTAGGATCTCATAGACCATCTTGTTTTATAATTGCTCTCCCCAGTAGTGATGGTACCCGAGACCTTAGCGGTATCTTTCTGAGTTCTTAGTACTTTGTAAAGAGGTTGATGTTTCTAATACCATTTATTCCAGGGTTCACTGATGATTTGACTGGTTTGTATCTAGGCTCTATTGTTTTTCTATTTTTTTTTCCTTCCTAGGTGCCCCCCCCATTTTTAATAATAGGAAAAAATTAAAGCCAGTTCTTCTGATTCCAAGAGCCATAATATAATGAATGCATTTATAGTTTTTTGGTTAATAACTTATGTTCAGGCACACATTTCTTAATGCAAAGTTTAGTTTATAGCTTTTGATATGATCATGTATATTATCTATGTTACCTAAGTAGTGAAACCAAAGAGAACGTAAATGCCATTATTAAGAAGTTGAAGGCCAACGATAATCAACCATATAGGCAGGACCTGAGTTCTGATTTTTAAATTTGCCAACATAAAATTCTGAAAAATATTAAAAATTTACTCACTTATATTCTGAATTCCTGAACTCAATATGATGTTATATGTTTAAATAATGAAAACTAAGCTAAAATAAAAACAAAGTAGAATTTATTAACTTAATATTGTGTTTTAAAATTAAGTACTTAAAAACTAAAAATTAGTTTTAATAAAGGTACGTTAGACTTATTTTTTTATAGATGGAATTTTTTTGAGATTTTTTATTTGAAATTTATTTGAATATGGGTCAAAATAGATATTCAGTTATGGCTCGTTCAATTTTAGTAAATTGAAATTTGAAAGATGGAGAAGAAACAGTATAATAAAATATTTTCTGCGATCTAGGGTGGTATAAACCTTTTAATTGGAGGAAGCATTTTCCATTTTTGGGGTTTAACTTACGAAATAAAGCTTCTAACTAAACCATGAGGGTAGAATTTATATTTTTAAAGTCTATGTAATTCCAAGTGGAATGAAGTGATAATTAGATATCCTGGTATATTTAGAATCATTGGCTCGTTTTGCTTTGAAGCACTATCCCATGGTATTTGTCCTTCTTTCATGGTGTTGGGAAGACTTTGGGAGTTAATTACAGTGTCCCTGGTGTGTGCAGTGGAAAGACTGCAGCAGAGGGAGTGCAGGTCAGCTTTGCAAGTGAGTTGCTTTGGTTTCCTGAACAAATCCTGAGAGGATGAACTTCTCTTCCCACAACATAGCTAGGAGAGGAATTTGGTTCTGGTTCTTTAGTTCTGTATATTTTGAGTACTATACCATATTCCATATTTTGTTTCTAGCAGTGGCTATTTGTTGTAAGCTGTTTGATTTAGAAAATAAGGGGTTTTGCAGACTTGATGGAAATCACTTGTAGAAATGCCTCAACCTATAAAAGATTTTTTTTTGTGGGCTTAAATAACTATAGATTTATATTCTTGTACTGAGGAATTACCTTAAAATTTTGGAATTCTTTTCCAGTGCTTACATACAACAACGTTACTTTTTAAAAATAATGTATCTTTGTTTTATGTACTTTATTTTGTTTTATGTCTTTGTAAGGATCTCAGATCCCCTGGAACAGGAGTTAAAGACAGTTGTAAACTGCCATGTGGGTGCTGGGAATTGAACCCAGGACCTTTGGAAGAACAGTCAGTGCTCTTAACCGTTGAGCCATCTCTCCAGCCCCAGCAGTAGCACTTTTATGTAATAGGATGAAGACAAAAATTTGTGTGAGTCTTAGTGAGTTTGGATGGCAGATGCCTAACTCTCAACCATCTAGTCCTTATTGAAGTGTTCTGTAAGCACCTGTGACTTTGCCTTGGTGTTTCTGAGCTATCTACAGAACTTGTTAAAGGTGCTGGGAAAATACTGACTGGGGAGCAGCTCTTAGCCAGAGGTGAGTGGGAATTGGTGATGATTCCAGTCTTTTTGTTTTTCTGGATGGTCTGGAGGCATGTTCCATGCTGTGTTGTAGAGCTCCCAGGGCAGGATTGGTCCTCATTGTCTACAACAAGACTGTTAAATGCAAAAGCAAGTACACAATCACTCTCCCCCCCCTCCCTCTCCCTCTCCCCTCTTCCCCTGCCTCTCACTGTTCCCTTTCCCCTTCCTTCTTCCTTCCCATCCCTCCCCCTCCTTTCTCCCCACCTCTAGCACATTTCTTTCTGGGCATTTACTAGCATCTCCCACATAAGCCTCTTTGAATCCTTATCTCTGAGTCTATCTTTAATTTTATAATGAGAGACTCAAATTTAGAACTCAAAAGCTCTTTCTACTTGTGCTTTTAAAAAGGTATTTTGTGGTTTTAAGTGTGGACAAAGTGAAAGATTTGGTAGAAATGAAGTATAACAAGGAACTCAGTTGGGTCATATTCAGACAGTAGGTGGCAGTTGGGTCCAGTTTTCACATCATTCACCGCTGTTTTTCCATAATCAAGATCCAGGCCTAGCCTTAGTGCCTAAGCAGTTTTTACAAACTATTCTGTGGCCTTAGTTAGAATGAGACTTTGTATGGGCTTACTAAAGATAAAGGAATATGGATTTTAGAAATCTAGTAAGCTCTACATTTAATTTAAAGGCCATTGAAGGGGCTGTGGATATAACTCAGAGGACATGAGCACTGGCTGCTCTCACAGAGGACCTGGCACCCATGTGGCATCTCACAGCTGCCTACTGGATCTCTTCTGGCCTCCATGGACACCACATGCATGTAGTAGAATACAGAGATGCAAGCAGATATTTATACATGTAGAATTAAAATCTTTAAAATACTGCAGGTTCAAAAAAGAGCAGAAGACGCACTGAGTCAATTCTGAGTTTTATATGTACTATTGTATCTGGGTATTTTTGTTACTGCTTTTGCCTGTTTATCATTGTTTACAGTTCTTTTATAGCATCTTTAAAAAATCAGGATGCTGATTTTTATAGTGATTGGAAGAATATATAGCAAATTTATATTTATGTTGGGTACATAGTTAGTAGTTCTTTTTACTATGTAAAATTTATTATATATGTCTTGGATATATACTATATTGATTTTCTTTTACAGCATAGATGAAATTTAAGTAAATGTTTAGTTCTATTTATAGAACCATCCTAAGATGATAACACAAATTTAGCCACGAGAACATTGAAAAAATAATTTTTAACTCATTGTTTCTTTGTACTTATGCTAGTAGACAAAAACGTAGCTTGTTGCTTTTCAGGCATATTATCTAAACATCTACTTGATTTATTACAAATTTCATACATAAGTTTTTGACATTTTAAAGTTTCTCATTATGGGAAATCAAAACTCCGGTAAGAACCTCATGTGAATTTTAAAATCTATCTGCAGTTAGCCTGTTTTCAGAGAATTTAATTCTTTCTATATGAGATAACATTAATTAAAAAATAGGAAAATGTCTTCTAAGAAACTTAGCTGGAGGCTAAATGTGGTGTTAGTAATGTTAAGTGTCTAATGTGACCATTCTGATAACTTCTGAAAAAAATCCAGAATAATGTGTATCTCCTTTTTCCTTATAGGCAGTTGATTCTACTTTATATATCATTCATATATATGTACATGTATATATATATATATATATATATATACACACATACACACACATATATATAGTTTTATGTATTTAAAATCCATAAACTAAGTTTTTTAAAAATCTTTTTATGACTGACTTAATTCTCGTAGCATGATTTATCTCTGGCCTAATTTTTTAATTTATTTATGAATCTTTATTTTTAAATTGTTATTAATTTAATTTTTTTCTTTTACTTTACATCCTAATAAAAGCTTCCCCTTCTCTCCTCCCAATCCCTTTCTCCTCTCCTTCCCCCTTCCTTCATCCCTCTTTCCAGAGAAGGGGAAGCCTTCTTTGGCATGTCAAGTTGCAATGGGATTAAAAGCATCTTCCCTTGTTGAGCCTAGACAAAGTTGCCCACTTAGGGGAAATGGTCCAAAGGCAGGCAGCAGAGTCAGAGAAAGCCCCTACTCCAGTTGTTAGAGACTCACATGAAGACCAAGCTGCACATCTGTTCCATATATGTACATAGCCCAGGTTCTTCCCATGGTTGATTCAGTCTCTGTGAGCACTATGGGCCCGGGTTAGTTGATTCTGTAGGTTTTCTTGTGGTGTCCTTCAATCCTCCCCTTTCACAAGATTCCCTGAGTTTCGCCTAATGTTTGGCTGTGGGTCTGTAACTTCATTCTTCAAGGTTAAAAAAAAAGAATCAGTTGTGTTTTATGCCACATTTCTGTATCTGTTCCTCTTTTGTTGGGCACCTAAATTAATTCCACATCTTAGCATTTGTAGGTAGTGCCACAGTAACAGTGTCTGATATGTAGCTTTAGAGTCCTTGGCTGGACACCTGATAGTAGCATAGCCCACACAGTAGATCTGATGGCATTTTTATCATCTTAAGGACTCAACTGTTTCCCATCGTGAATGGAATACTGCACATTACCCTACAGTTCTTGTTGGTGATTTGTTTCTTTTTCTTCTGGTGTTCTTTATTGTTTTGTTCTGGGCCTTTTAAAATATCTTTGAGCTATCTGATCCTGATTGGCCTGGAAGTTGCTATGCAGACCAGGCTGACCTCAAACCTTCAGCAGGTCCACTGGTCTCTGCCTCATTTGATGGTAGGCATGGGTTCACTCCAGTTGTTGCTTAATTTGCTTGTTTTTCTTGTGACTGCCATCCAGACAGCCGAGAAAGAATCTATCTGTAGCTCATTTGTATCTCTCTGTACCTGGTGAGGCTGAACACCTTTTCGTTTGTTTATTGTTCATTTATGTGAGGATTCTTGGTTTCAGAAGCTTATCTCTCTCTCCCCCCTCTTTCTCTCCTTCTCCCCCAAGCCCCATGTCCTTCTTTCTTTTTGAGGTAGGGCTGGTCTCAGACTCGGAGATCTGCCTGCCTCTGTCTCCTGAGTGCTGAGATTAAAGGCATGTGCCATCTTGCCCAGCTCAGGGTCCTATTTTTTTATGTGCATTGTTTGTGCATGGGCACAGATGTGGGTGTGTGCTGGTGCATGAGCATGCCAGCTAACCTTGGTGTCCTTTCTCAGCTGTTGTTCACCTTATTTTGTTTCTGTTTAAGACAGACTCTCTAACTGCCTGGAACCTGTCACCTAAACTAGGGTGGCCAGTGAGGCCCAGGGATTTGCATCTTTGACTCTCTTTGTCTCCGAGCTTTTTATTTTTATTTTCATTTATTTATTTAGCATGTCAATGTATTTATTTTATTTTATTTTTAAATTGTGGCTTTTGGGGTTCAAGCTAAAGTCCTGCTTGCAAAGCAGCTGCTCTGAGCTATCTCCTTGCCCTCATTATTCTTTATTGGGTTGATATTTTTGTTTAGTTATTTTGAGTTCTTTGTATATTCTAGTCCTCTGTCAAATGTATAGCCAGCCAAGATTTTCTACTGTTCTGTATGCACGGCTGCCTCTTCACTCACTTAACTGTCTCTTTTGCTGTGCTTTTGCTTTCTGGTACATTTCGTTATTTCTTGAGCAAGTGTAACTCTCCTGTTAAAAACATGCCACTGTGCTTTCCACAGCTTCACAGTTCTCAATCTGATGTGGGGATCCTGGAGAGGTAACAGTCTCGTTTAACCCACATTTAGATGGCCGCTGTTGAAGATGTTTCTCGTCTATGTTTATTTTAGCATCGTTGTAATTGCACAGGTTAGACTGGGTCCATTGATCGTGTCTGTTTTTGTGCAGCTACCTTGTTGGCTTGTTGTGGCTTCGGAGTAAACTTGAAGTGAGATGTGGGTACACTTGTAGGATAATCATTTTTGCTCAGGATTAATGACTATCTGAGTCGTTTGTATTTCAGAGAGGTTAGAGATAATTTTTATTTCTGTGAATGGCATTGTAGTTTTGATGGAAATTGCACTGGATCTGTTGCACTGAGTTTATAAGTCATTTCTGGTCGTATATGGTAGTGTGGTCATCTTCACAGTTTCTTTCAACTGTGTGGGTGGCCTTTTCATTTTCTGATGTATCTTTTGATTTCTTCAAAGGTTTTGTTGTGGACTCATTTGCTTCCTTAGGTTTATTCCAAAGTTGTGTTTGTTCTGTTTTGTTAGAGGCAGCACTGAGTGGTGTCTGCACATCTCCTGCCTTGTCTGGTATTTGTATGTAAGAAGACTGCTGATTAGCAAAATGAAATTTGAGTAAGGAAGGCATTGTGTGTGGAGCGTGGACCTGCATCTGCAGGACCATCTGGCTCAACTGTAGTTGGTGGGTTAAGTGGAGTGTAAATTCACACAATGTACAGGTGGGCTTCTTTTGCTGCTGTTTGTTGTTTTGCTGTTGTTGTTTTGAGACTGTTTCACTGCGAACCCACACTGGCCTCTATATGGTCTGCCTTAGCTTCCCCTGGCTAGACTCAGTGCCATGTGCTGAAATGCTACAGGTTTGTTTTAATTTCTCAAAATTTATGTTATTTTGATATTTTCATGTTTAGTATTTTCAGTTATAGAAATACAGATAAATATGTAGTATTTAAGTTGTTGCTAGTTTCTTACTTAAAAGGTACTTTGCTTGGCTCAGTATATGATGGTAGCTTATATGGTAAAATTACATTTTAACTTTTTAACTGAAGAGCCAACTGTATAGAATAAAGTAGTTTGGATCTTAACATGCATCTTAACAAATTTTATAGTATTTCCAGTACTTCATGGTAACAAAAGCCTTTATCTGTTTGAAACTGGTAGTTCTTTGTCTCCTCCTCCAGCGTCGAGCATTTTCCCCCATCACCAGGCTTACAGCATTTACTATTCCCATGGTGGGGGAAAAGGAACCTCCACTAAGTTATACAGTCATTTGGTCAGCCTCAGAACACCCTCAAAGTAACAAGATAAAACAGGAGGGTTCTATTTCTTTTTTTGTTGTTTGGTTTTTCTTTAAAGCAGGACCAATTACATTGTTTATCCCTAGGAAAATAGCAGTGGAGTGATTTTATACTCAGTACTGTGAACATACCAAGATATGTCTTAGCACCTCTCTTAAATTAGTCAGCACAGGTAATTAACAGTGGTAGTCTTGCTGGTTAAAATGCTGTGAAGAATGTTCCATTACCTGATAACATTTAAAGACATTTCTTTTAGCATAGAGAACACGATATAAAAATAAAAACAGCTGTTTCCATTCTCCTTCCCTCTCTGATGTATTTTGCCCTTGGATGCAAAAGACACAGGGAACAACAGCAGAAGCCTGCCTTTATGATCTTGAAGAGGCTGCTTGATTGGGGAAACTCCTTTGCTTGTAAAGCTAGCTCTGAGTCTGGTTTCTGAGAGCAGGTGATTCACTAGTCCTTTCGTATCCTTAGTAACTTACTAGAGTGGACCTGGCAACTCAGGAGATCAGATGCTCACACATGGCTTTCCTGTATGGGAGTTTGCTGCACTTTCTCTCCTATAGTAGAGTGCTTAGTGTTCCATCCAAATCATCTCTCTCCCCATTCCTTTCTCAACCCTTGTTTCTATTTTTCTCTTTTCTTTGAAATATAGCAAAGAGAAAAACTCAATATGCAATTGAATTTCATGTTCTTTATTGGCATTCATGACTTTACTTCTAGCAGAATAGCCCCTGCCTGTCATCCACCATTCTAGGGCAAGTTCATCTTTCTCTCACTGTGCGTGTGTGTGCGTGCATGTGTGTGTGTGTGCGCGCACGCTCGTAAGCTTGTACACATCTGTCAGTCATTTTAAATAGGCCTACCTATTCAACAGAGTACTGGATTTAGGAAATGTAGTGGAGAGAAAAAAAATGTGTATTTATTTATTTTGGTTTTTTGAGGCAGGGTTTCTCTGTGTAGCCCTGTATGTTCTGTAGACCAGGCTGGCCTTGAACTTAGATCCATCTGCCCCTGCCTCCTAAGGAAATAATGGTTTTTTCTTAATGTGCTGGGTTTTATTCCTTACAGTAAATAATACTTTAATGTTTTGTCTAAAGTTTTTCAAAACATACTTTTTGTAGAAACGTTTATAAACATGTAACTATGTTGTATGATTCTATAATTGCTAATAAAATCGTTTTAAAGTTGATTTCTGAATGAGATTGTTTTGTGTGTGCTATTCGACAAATTCTGTGAGCTTAAAACAGTATTTCTATCTGGGTTTCTTTTATCCCATATCAGAAGAGATATAACTTCTGTTTTGCTTCCATATTTCAACTGTAGCCTTTTATCCTTTAAAAAACATTGTTCTTTTTGAACATTATTTTTGGATAGGTTATGTCTCTTGCCTGTGATGTAGTTTCATTGGTTTTAAATCAGGTTTTAAAAAAGAGAAACAGCTCCTTTGAAAAGAAACTTGCTTATTACCATCCATTTGCAGAGCTAATCATTCAGCAGTTTGTGTATGTCAGGATAGTGGCCATGCTGTCAGTGTGCGCAAGGTGCCCTTTTGTTGTGGCCCCATTTTTACAGTTGTATGCTTGGTATAGGATTCCACACATAGGAGCTCAATAAAAGTTTAGATGTAAATGACAAGAATGATGATTTTCTGTAATAAGGTTTGGCCCTGGGCCAGCACTGTTCATTTTGACTGTTAATCTGATTTTTTACTTTCCCAGAATGTCCTCAGAATTATGTACTATGTAAAACTTTTCAGACTGACTATTTTTCTATACTAACATAATTATGATTGGTAGTTAATTCAACTTTTTTAGTGTTGAATAATTCATTCTATATTTTATTTCAATTATCAATTACCCACACACCTATTGAGGTACCTTAATTGCTTCAAAATTTAACATTTTTGATTAAAGCTACTCTCTCTCTCTCTCTCTCTCTCTCTCTCTATATATATATATATATATATATATATATATATATATATATATTCAAATTTAAGACTTTTTTGTGTGTTTTAATTTACTTGGTAAGATACTTTGAAAGGACACTGCTATATTGTATTATTATTTGTGTATGTGCCTTGTTTTTATGTGCATCTGTGTAGTGTGTGTGTACCTGTGTGTGGGCTGCTGGTTGTGGATGGAAGAGATCTACCTTGAGAGTCGAATCAGCTGCCCACCTTATGTTTTGAATAAGATCTCTGGAACCTGGGCTTGTGAATGAATTCCAGGGAGCTGCCTGTCTCCACCTCCCTGCTCTGTGATTACAAACGAGTAACTATGCTTTTCCTGTGGGTACTAGGGATTCTTATATAGCAAGCAACTTACCTCCCCCAGTTGTATTATAGGCATATGGTTAGTTTTATGAGGAAATGTTAAACTACCCTTTAGAGTGCTACAATGAGCGAGTCAAGTTCTTGTTCCTCTACAGATTCTTGTAGCATTTGATAGTGTCAGTGTTTGGATTTCCTCCATTTTAATCATTGTAGTTTTCTTTTTCTTTTCCGGCATCATCGTATTTTATTGTCCAGACTGTTCTTGAATTTGTAGGCTTAGCCCATGGACTGTAGGTGCATATTACTGTACTAAGATCAGTCTGATCAGTACTAAGATCTGTACTGATTTTACTTTGCAATTACCCAATGAAATACGTAAAAATAATAAATATACAGTAAAGTCATGCATTACTTCTTTGGGAAATACCTTTTTCACATTTGAAAGTACACACATTGATAATACGTAAAATGAACCACAGAGTTGGTCATGGGGGAATGTCATACTGTACATCACTAGCTCTGGAAGTGTGAAGTATAATTTCTATTGAGTACATACTGCTCCCCACTACTGTACAACTAAAAAATAATTTGGAGCTGGAGAAAAATGGCTTAGCAATTAAGAGCATTTATTGCTCTTCTATAGGACCTAGGTTTGGACCCATAGGAATCATCCCAGCGCTCACACAGTATTTTGTAACTCTTTGCAACTTGTTATAGCTTAAGCTAGTCTTTTCTGTCCTTCGTGGGCACCAGGCATACAGATGGTACATAGACCTACATGCAGCTAAACACCCATACACATAAAAATAAAAGTTAAAAAAAGTAAAAACCACCAGAAATATGGGTTTATCTGTACTGAACAATAAAGGGGGGAAGATTTTACATACACTTTTTTTTTTTTTAAATCAAACACTTGACATTGGAAGACTTTTCTAGATAAATAGATAAAGGAAAGAAAGGGGCTGCTAAGATGGTTTGATAAGGGTACATGCAGCCAAGCCTGATGACCTGAGTTTGACCCCCAGAAGCCACATGTTGGAAACAACTGACTTTTGCAAGATGCCTTCTGGTCTCCATGTGCATCATAGCATGTGCCCACCCCTAACCATTGTTTTCTTAAAAAGGAAGCTTATCCAACAGGAAGTAATGCCAGAAGAAAGTTTAAACCTGCACAAAGAAGAAAGAATGCTGGAATCATTAAAAATGTTTTTTTTATCATAGCACATGTATTAATAAAATGTCTGAAAATTATCACAAAGTGGGGATGAGATATTTGTAATGACCTTATGTTACTTTCGATGTGTGTTTGAAGATTAGCTGCATACTGGAATTTCTAGGGACTAAATTTAAAAAATCTAATTAGGAATTTCAGGAAATAAATGGGAATCAATAGAAAAGTAGCCTAGTGAGGCAAAGAAAGGAAGGGCAATAGGACAAGCAACCATGAGGCTAAAGTGGGTTCTGTCAGTACTTACCTTATAGAAATGGTGTAAAACCAAGTCTATAGAGCAATATCCAACTCCAGATTTATAATCTTGGACATTTCAGAGCTCCTACAGAGTGGTTGAGACAACTAGAAAAGTTGAACCAGATTTTAACCTGGTTTTATGGACCATCTCACCAAGTAGAATACACATTTCTTACAAGTGCACATGGAACATACATCAAGCTATACCATACGATGAGCCATTAAAACAAGTATCAGTAAATCTGAGGTTTAAATCTTATTTTTTAAATCTGTTTTCTCTATGCATAGCCTAATTAAATTTAATAATCTAAATAAATTTCAAGTTTTTGAAAATTGGTCAAAACACTGACAAATCTCAACTAGGCCAAGAAAAAATAGGGCCTGTATGAAACTTAACAAAATATCTTTAGGCCAAAATAGTTTCCAGAGAAGGATTTCTGTAGGGAATAGACATTTCAAATAGTTTCCACTTCTGAAATGGAAAAGGGAGAGACATGCTGAGATGGAAAGCATATAAATCCTGAGTGATCAGTACTGACTGGTGTACCTCTTAGTTCACCAATGCAAGCTACAAAGAGTGACAAAATCAACAAGGAAACCGTGCAAGTAGTGAATCCCAGTAAGTTTGTTGATATAGATAAATGGACAAGCTTTTAAAAGACAACTAAGCAAGTCTTTCAACAGGTGGGGACTGATGCTCACCCACATTTCCAACAGTGGAGAGACTGTAAGGAAAACTGAGGTCAAGGCTAGCCTGGGCTGCATAGATAGACTCTGTCTCTTTAAGTTTCCATATACTACATTGTATTTAATGTTTTTGATGATGCTGTAAGACAGAAAATTAATGCATACCGATTAAAAGGAAGAGGGATATTGCCTTTCTCTGTAAAATGCATCATTTGGAAAATCCCAGGAGATCTTGGGAAAAACACTACTGTCTTAAGGTTTCAGTTGCTGTGATTAGACAGTATGACCACAGCAACTCCTGTAAAGAAAAATACATTTAATTAGGGGCTCCTTATAGTTCAGTGATTTAGTCCGTTATTATGGTGAGAAGCATGGCAACATACATGGTGCTGGAGAAGGCAGGAGTTGAGAGGTCTACTACATTCAGATGGACAGGCAGCAGAAGGACACTCACAGTAGGCCCAGCTTGAGCATATGAGACCTTCAAGTCTGCTTCACAGTAACACTTCCCACAAGGCCACGCCTCTTAATAGTGCCACTTCCTATGGGCCAAGCATTCAAAGTCTATGGGGGCTATTCCAGTTCAAACAAACTACCACAACTACCATGAATGGTTTAGCAAGTGTTGTAGGGCCCAACGTCAACACATAATGTTCTACAAAGTGTGGGTAAAGTTAATGGTGCACAGCTTGTGTATTAGTAACATGGTTTTTAATTCAGAGATGGGATACATATGAATTCATTCTCTATATCCTAGCAACTAGCAGAGTGAATTAATTGGTTGGCTAGTTATATGGTCATGAATCTCAAACCCAGGGCCATGTGATTGCTAGACAAGGGAAGCTACATCCCCAACCCTTTTATTGAAAGTGGAAATTGACAATGTGAGTCCACAGCATTGAAATTCAAAGGACAGTATAGTCAAAGCAATCGTTATTAAAATGATTGTATTTTACCTGATTCCAGACTAGTCAGTGTATTGTAAAATTAACAATATAGAATAATGGATCAACACGATGAGTCCAGAGATAGACTTACACTTTATATTTTCAGCAAATGTGCTGAAGTTCACTGAGGGCAGTGACTAATAACAAACAAACCCATAAGACAAAACAAGAAACACCAAACATGGGTGCAAATGCCTATTGAATGTACTAAAATTAACTGCAGACCTAGACCTCATACAAGAAAACTTTGTGTCCTTACTGTTAGGTAAGAATTTCTGCCACCAGAGCTCTAGCCCTAGCCCTCTACCTCACTGTTAGTGTTTATGTCTTATGAGATGAGTTGAAAGCATGTGATCATATCTGCCAGATCACTTTTTTTTAATACCGGAAGTATAAAAGGATGACTATATATGTTGTGTTTTAGAAGAATTTGTAATAAATGCCTTGAGGTAAAAAATAAGTGCCAAAGCCTATAATTAAATGGACTTTGTATTACAGGTAAAAAGATGGGATTTAAAAAAATCCAATGCTTGGTAAGTATGATGTGGCCATTTGAAAATTAGTACAGATATGGCCTGACACTAGGAGACATGAAGTTTGGACTCATTGAGGGCTCCTTATTTCTATAATACATTTGAAGAGATAAATAGTGGGCTTCTGAAATAGAAGATTCATGCTATATGAAGGCAGCAAGATGGTAGCAAATTTTTAACTTGAGAGAAATTTGTTTTTATGGTATATTTGGTGTAAATAGTGTTTGATTAATAAGACCAAGGAAGTGTGATACTTTTAAAACCTGTTTTGTAACATTATTGAAGATTTGTCGTAGGAAGTCGGAAAGTCTACAACAGAGAAGTGGATGATTTGGTACTGTCATACAACATAATGCACACATATAAAAGCTTTCTATATTAAGGAAAGTGTGGACAACACACTAAGTCATAGCAGAACAGCATGCTATGTGTGGTCCTACTTTGTACTTTAGTAGTTCACTTATAAGTGGCAAGAGGACAGGTAGAGTATACCAGAGTTAACAAGACAGTTGAGGTTATGAACATTTTTAACTTGTATTTTCTACATAAAAATTATTGGGCAATGGTGGCCAATGACTTAAACCACAGCACTCAGAAGGCAGATTCAGGCAGATCTCTGTAAGTTCAAGGCCAGCCTGATCTACAGAGCAAGTTCCAGGACAGCAAAAGCTGTACATTGAAACCTTCTATCCCCCCAAACCACGTGTTTTATACTAGCAGTTTATAAAAAGATGACAGAAGAATGTTAACTCAGACATTCTTTGTATTTTTCCCACTGGACTTAAGGTTATAGAGGAAAAGTGTTGATTTACGGGACAGTCTCGACTGTAAGGAAAATGGATGAGTTAATGAAGTCTGAGTCTGAGATTATTATACCACTTGACAAGCATCCAGGTTTCTTTAAGTTCTTACCTAACACCAGTGAAGTCAAGAGTAACTCCAGGTGGTTACCCATAGCTCACAGTTTCACACAGCTGCCTCTGATTGTCTAAACTCTCCTGGCTGGAAGCTGTGTCTGGAGTGTGAACATAATAGCTCTCCTTGGGTAAGACCAGTGATTGGGCAAGTTAGAGAAATGCTGTGCAAAAGAAAGGTTATCTAAGGGCAGGCATAGCTAGAGCCTCTTGGCAACCACATTGCTTTCTTGATTGCTTTCTTGTGTAATAGCAAATGTGTTTTCCAATCTATGCTCTTATCAATTCTACTTCTGATTTCAAGTTTTTTGTTGTTGTTTTTTTTTTTTTTACTTAAAACAAAACTGACATTTCTCTACCTGAAAAGTTTATGATTTTTTTTCCACACTGCTTGTTGGGCATGTAACAAGAAAGGTCTTGTCCACAAAATGTCAGAATGTAAGTCCACTGCTTATCCAGCAGAAATTAAGCACATTTTTGAATATATGGCTTAAATAATATAATTTTAAAAATTAAACTTTTCTTTTCTCTGTGTGCCTGAAGCTTAGATTCCTTAGGATGTATGTCCATCTTCAGGCAAGCCCTTTCCCACTTTTCTCTCCACACCTAAATCTCTAAAACTCAATGGAGTATCTTTGCCCTAAGTTTTGCTCACATAGATCATATAACTAATTTGGCCAGAACTTCTGCAAAGTTTTCAAGGATATAGCAAACTCTTAGTTGTATGACTTGGCCTAAAAAATACGCCTCTCTCTCCTTCTCTCTTTCTCTTCTTCCTCCTCCTCTTTCTTCTTCTCCTTTCTTGAGACAGGATTTCTCTATGTAGTACTGGCTGTCTTGGAACTCACCATATAGATCAGGCTGGCCTCAAACTTACAAAGATTCACTTGCCTCTGCCTCCTGAGTACTGTAATTTTAATGCCAGGCTATGTAGGCGGTCCTTTTAAATGATATAACAAAGTGGAAAAAACCTTCATATTAAGGGTAGTACTGTACCTAGCTTTCCTAAATATTTACATTTTTGACAATATTTTTCAAATATTTACTTAAATTTTATTTATTTAAAAAAGTCAGAATGTGGCACAAGGACCACTTTTCAGAATTCCATTTGGTGCTTGCTGTTTCTAAATTAAAAAACTATAGGCATTGGATTGGACTGTTCTGAAGTTAGTGAACTTTTAACAAACTGTGAATTTGTACATTAAAGTTTGAGAACTATAGAAGTTGCAAAATGTATGCAACCAGAAGTGAGGTAAATGTCTAAATGGGTAGCCGCAGACCACTGTGTCTACTACTTCCTTGTGACAGACTCTAAGTTAATGATGCTTCTTTTTAAAAGACAGTATTTTAAAATTGTGTGTGTGGTGTGCATGATGTGGTGAGTGAGTGCGTGCGTGTGTGTGTGTGTGTGTGTGTGTGTGGTGTGGGGATGTGTGTGGGGGGTATGAGTCTTGGGCTGTGCACATGTGTGCAGTTGTCTTCATCGAGCAGAAGAAGGTATCGAATGCTGGGAAACTGGAGTTACAGGCAGTTGTGACTCTACTGCTGTGGGTGCTGGGAATCCACCTCTAGTTTTTCTGTAATTTCAGTGTGCACTTAACTGCTGAGCTCTCTCTCTGTATGTTACAGCCTTCTGTAATATACTACCAAATATGGATTCATCCAACTTTTGCAGATACAGTATAGCATTTAGAATCAACTTGAATGTTCTTTACTTTCCATAAAAGTCCATACATTAATACAAGTCCATTTTAATTGGAATTAATGTATTAACATTTTCTGGAGAAGGGGTCACAAGATGCTCTTTATTGAGGTTAGATTTAGAAACTTGCATAGACCTTAAGGCAGTGGTTCTCAACCTTCCTAATGCTGTGACCCTTTAATACAGTTCATATTGTGGTGACTTGCAACATCATGTTGCTACTTCACAACTGTAATTTTGCTGCTGTTATGATTATAATGTAAATATTTTTTGGAGATACAGGTTGAGAACCATGTGCTAAGGAGCTTTCCTACCTGAGTTTCATTACATACTGACATTGTGCTAAGCCTATGGTATTAAGAAGACAGTTTGAATTGTAGGTCAGTCCTAGTGGTCCCTTGGAACAGACTTGCTTCTCCAAACCAAGGGATTTGGGATTCATCAGTGTAAAAACTGTTGGTTTAGAGTCCAATATTACTGTAAAAATTTACCTTGGATAGGCTGCTTCCTCAGAGTCTTTTATAATATGTTAGAGTTAAGCTTACTTTGGATTTTGAAGAAAGATAATGTGTGTACTGCCTGTGGAATTTGCATATGCTAAATGTTTAGTTAGTGTTGCCTTCTGTTTCCTCTAAGGACTATCACATCTTTCGTTATTATGAATAATAGCAGTCTTAAAGAGTTTAATCAGATTTTTGGTGGGGAAGAAACTAGAACTTAATTCCAGATCTACCTGATTTGGAGCTGAGCACTCACTCCTTACTTTGAAAGGAATTGAGTGTAGCCATGTTATGGGATAGCTTAGTTTGTTTTCAGACTTCAGGGTTGCTTACAAGGCTTCTTCAGGTAAGTGTCAAAGATCTGAGGCGTGTATACTCTGTTGTATAATACAAACTAGAGATGGAGAATAACTTGAATTTTGACAGGTTCATTTAAGGTTTGAGCAGAAGAATCTAATTACAGGATATCCCAAGGAAGTTGAGAGTATCTCAGCCACCCTGTCACATTAAGAGCATGGTGTCGACGTGAACTTGTCCTCTCCCCTCCATAGTGATGATCTCTTAACTAGGAAGTGTGCTGTGGAGAAACTGGAAATGAGTGCCTCTTGAAAGCTCTTGGGTGGAGTTGGTGGAGTAGCAGGGAGACATCTTCAGCCCTAGACAAGGGCTTGTTTTCTCACAGAGAAGTTAATTGGCTCACTTGGGCATTGAGCAGCAGCAGCAGTCTTTTCAGCACTGGCTGGTAAACAACTGAACTAAGCACCTATCCTCAGTAGAGTCCAAGGGTGATAACATAAGACACTGCTTCTCAGTCTGTCCTAGTGTATTCCATACATGATTGAGAACCAACCATTTTATAAGATTTTGTAGAAATGGAAACATGGAAACACTGGGAATGACTGGCCCATCCTTCAGTACCTTCTTACATGTACTGCTTACAGATGTTCCCACAACCTCCCAGGCACACAGAGAGAAGGAGAAGGCTAACAGCCTGGGCAATCTTAAGCCTAACATTTGTCAAAGAAAGGGATGGAAGGATGGCTCAAAGATACATGCCTCAGATCTTTGACACTTACCTGAAGAAGCCTTGTAAGCAACCCTAAAGTCTGAAAACAAACTAAGCTATCCCATAACATGGCTACACTCAATTCCTTTCAAAGTAAGGAGTGAGTGCTCAGCTCCATATCAGGTAGATCTGGAATTAAGTTCTAGTTTTCTCCCCACTAAAAATCTGACTAAACTCTTTAAGACTGCTATTATTCATAATAAAGGAAGGTGTGATCAAGTGTTCACAGTTGAAAATATGATGATGATACGTTTAAAGTACTGTCACAGTATTTAGTCTGTACATTCTCCACAAATGTTTACTGTTATAAAACTACACCCCAAGGGCCTTTGAGAAAAAGGAGGGGAGGGAACATCCTGGAGGGGTGGAAGAGGAAGAGAAGGGGGGAGAAGACAGGAAGCAAATCAGTCACTACACTAGGTGTCAGCATTGTGCTTCTAATAAAGTGCTCAGTGACTATTCCAAGTTTCTTTATTCCCTCAAATTAGAAAAGCACTTAAGCAGATCTGGGAGAATCAGAAACTTAAAACTGCAAAAGGGGTACCCAGCAACTTACTGGCTTAGGCCACTAAGCACAGTTATTTTCAAACTAGCTGTTGAAAATGAGCCATTCACCCCATTGGCATCTGCTATCTTTAGAATCTCAACATCTCAGAAGTTATCCCCAATCTTGTCTTTGTGTAGGGTGCCAGCATTTTCCTGCCTTTAGTTCCTGAATCAGCATCATTTACCAGGGAGAACTGTTTGAATATATCTTGACTACTTACCAAATAGGTGGTAATGTTTATCTTCTCAGAATGTCAGTTTAAAAAAGATGCATATTTGGAAAAATGTTATTCTATTCATTTGGCAAACATTAAGAAAACGAAGTAGATACACAATGGAGTACTACTCAGCTATCAGAAACAATGACTTTATGAAATTCTTAAGAAAATGGATGTATCTAGAGAATATCATCCTGAAAGAGGTAACCCAGTCACAAAAGAACAGACATAATATGCAGTCACTGATAATTGGATACTAACCCCAGAAAGCTCTGAACACCCCAGAAACAAGTCATAGACTGTGTGAAGTTCAAGAAAAAAAAAAAAAGAAAAGAAAAGAAAAGAAAATGAAAAACCATTATGCTTAATCTTTACACACCAAGAAAACTTTGACTAATTCCAGGTTACATCTTGTTTTTCATGCACTTTATGCTCATTGTAACTAGTAAGATCTTAATGCACACTATCAAACCTTAAAAAAAAAGCAAGTACTGACAAAAATGTATTCGTATACTTAAAATGCTTAAAATCTGTACATTTATCTTTGTTTTTTAAAATAAAGTTGTTCAGTTAAAAGAAAAAGAAAAAAGTAGAGGCTAGTGAGGTTAGCTCAGCAGTTAAAAAGTGCTTGCTGCTCAAGCAAGACGATGGGTTTGAGTGTACAGCACACAAAGGCCAGGCAGGCATGGCTTCTCACCTCTAATCTCAGCCTTGGGAGGTACAGACCAAGGTGGCTCTTGGCTTGAGAGACCCTGACTCAAAGAACAAGGTGGAAGAGCTGTTGAGGAAGATTCCTGATAGCAGCCTTGAGTTTCCTCATGCATGCACTTATGCTCCTACATGGGGCCACACCACTCACACACATAGACCTGAAAAACAAAGGAGGCACATAGCAAGTGCTGGGGTTACAGGCATGCATCATGAACTTTGACTTTCAGCGTGTGTTTTCCGTGGATGTGTATGTGTTGATGTGCCTGTGGAGGCCAGAGGCTGATGCTGGGTGTCTTTATTAGTTGCTTTTTCCTTTAGTTTTTGGAACAGGATTTCTTACTGAACCAGAGCTCACCAATTAGCTGGGCTTGCTGACTAGTGCATCCCAGAGATCCTCCTGCCTCTGCCTCTCCAGTGCTAGGAGTGAGGTGCTAAGTGCAAGGGTACTGGAGAGCCAAGCTCAGGTCCTTCTGCTTTGGGAGCAAGCATGTGACTGGGAGAGCCCTCCTCTTATCCCCAAGCCTCAGCTCTTGGAAATATCTGATTTACTTGTTTTCTTTTTTATAATTAGAAATATTAAATATATTAATGTTTTATGCTGGACCATGTTGACTTTGTAGAATGTTTTGCTGTGATGAGATGTGGAGCGTCTAGTGTTCGGAGGTACAGATACTAACATGAAGGGCCAGATCAGGGAGGAGGCCATTTCTATATGTTAATCGGATGTGAAAATGGTCAGCCACTAGTTTCCATACTGAGTGTTATTGTCATTAAAGCTGATGTGATTTTAAAACCCTGCTGCTGCCTGATTGTTGATGGTCTCCTGCTAGTAGGTAATGGAGAGGGAGGCCAGTGGAGGAGAGACCTTTGAATTCTGTCCTGTATGGTTGTAGTGCCAGGCCTCGTCTTTTAAAGATAATATTTTCTTTGAATAAAACAAAGTGAATGGGTTGAATTTATTTAAACACCATTTATGGCCCTATTCCATAAGAGGATTAATCTTCAGTTTAGGAAAAATCAGTGAAATACATTTCACAGTGATTATACTGATCTAGAGAGTGAGTGCAGAAAGGAAAAAAAAAATCTAACACACACTGCCAAATCATTCATTCATTAATACCAAGTTCAGTATTTGGCCTAGCTGCAATGATATTTAATACAGCATTCTTTCTGTGTGGATTCATGGATGTCCACTCGCATGTGAAGAAAGCTGACATGTATGCCACAGTCACTGAGGAGGGTTCATTGTATATCAGACACTGGAAAAGGAGTCTCAGCTGGGTCAAGTGGGGAGGCACATGCTCATATTCCTGGCACCCACAAATCAGAGGAAGGTAGAACTCTGGTCTGTAGGGTGACCACCTGAACCTTTATCAAGTTCTTTTGTGGTTTGGCCTAAGAAGTTAAGTTTATTCAATTCTCCTCCCTGAGAATAGTAGTAGTTGCCTTATGAGTGTGTGCTGAGACTAGCAGAATGTCATCTTTTAAGGTCGCATTTATGAAGAACTCTTGGGTAAGGACAAGACCTTTATAAACAAGACTAACTTCTCTGACTTATTTCCTCATTTAAATGTTTCCCTTGAAAGATGTCATTGAGCTGTCTTTACCCTTTCCTGCTGAAATAGGGCTTCAGTCTCAGCATCAACTCTTCTCTCATCCAGAGATCTCAAAACTTCAGAGGAAATGAAAAATATTAGTTCTCAAAAGGCAAGACCTCTTTAGATCATCAAATTACTTGGCATAAGACAGGAATCAATAAATAGCTGGAATAAATCAAGAGGCAAAGTTTAAAGTTAAGTCACCTAAGAGAAAATGATGTTCAGAACTTTCACCCTGTAAATCTTTTAAGGAGGAGTCACGGTAGAAATGATCTGAGGGCACAAGAGTTAGATGGGCATGGGATCTGCCCTTCAACATATTGGTACAGCAAATAACTTTAATCTTAATGAGAAGTTAATGCTTTAAAGTTTTTTTCTTTGAGAATTTTATTATATATGTATATATGCATATATTTTGTGTATATATTATACATGTATATATCATATATATATATATATAATTTATTTACTTTATATGCATGAGTATTTTGTCTGCATGGATATCTGTTCACCATATACATGTCTGGTGCCTGAGACTGGAGTTGTAAGCTGTCGTGTGGCTGTTAGGAATTGAACCTGAGTCCCAAGATTCTCCCAGATCTTTCCCATATAACTTTGTGTTTATTGTCTCTCTTAATAACAAAAACAAACCCTTCAACCAGCCAAACTGACAAACCAAAACCCATGGAGTCTGATTTGTGTTGGCCAGATACTCCTGAACATGTCTGTCCTGAAGTACGGCTGACATACCTAGTGTCATTCCATGAAAAAGTGATGTTCTCTGTCCCATCAGCTATCAGTTAGAAATAGTTTCTTGGCTAGCGTTGGGACTCATTTCTGCTCCTTTGTGCTGAGATGTTGTCTGACTTGAGCTCTGCATTTCTGTGAAACTGTGTGTGCATCTGCCGGGCTGTATCTGGAAAACACTGTTTCCTTGACATCATCTCCTACCTATGGCTCTTGCCATCTTTCTGCCTCTCTTCTGGGTAAATCTCCAAGCTTTGGGGACAGGAGTGTGATAATTTACTAATTAACAGACTTATTTATCATTTTGTGTTTGGGTGCTAGAGTGCGCATACTATGGCACAAACAAGTTCGTGGGGCAGTTTTGTGAGGTCAGCTCTCTCCTCCCTCCTTCCCATGAGTGGCTTGAGATCATGCCACCAGGCTTCCACAGCAAGTGCTGTTACCCACTGAGCCATCTTCAGCAGCTTGAGTAATTCAAGGCTGAGTTCTCTTGTGCATTTGTCTTACAGTAGGACAAAGAATTTTGAAACATTAATAGTTTGAAGACCTAAAGCATAGCTAACTTCTTTATTTTGTTATTGTTTCTGAGACTGGGTTTGTTTGTGTGTTTGTAGAACTTACTATGTAGACTAGGCTAGCTTTGAACTCAGGATCTGCCTGCCTTTGCCTCTTGAATGCTGGGACTAAAGACATGCTGTCACTAGACCTGGCTCTAGTTAATTCTTGATATGAGAATATATAAAAATGTTCTAAAAATATTTAGCTGTGGAGAATGATGTGACTGGTCTTTCATTTCTTTATGTTTTATTTATGATCAGGTCTCACTCTGGAGCCCAAGCTGATCTCAAACTCTTGATCCTTCTTCCCCAACCTTCTGAGTGCTGTTATAATACCCAGAAGTGGCTTTTCATGTCTCAGTCAATAATTGTGTGCTAGGACATAAATAGGAAAAAATATAGGTAATTTCTTCTTGATCTTTTGAGTTGGCATTCTTTATTTGGGTTTGTGAAGATAATGCATATCCACATAAATATTGATTAAAAGTACTATCTGGGTCTTCCTCTTCAACATACAATAAAGGTTGTTCGCAGAAGAATCCTGTTGTTGCACGCTTTTTCCTGCCGGCGGGAAGTGGGATGCGCGACAAGTGGTGCCGAAACCCGGGATCAAACAAGTGGTGCCGAAAATCCCGGGAGCGCCGAGGGGACCCTTCAGTTCGCTGAAGTGGATTCAGAACTGCGAAAAGGCTGTTGCGTCTGATGAGCTGGGGTATTACATCCAGGTTTAACAGCTTCCTCTCTGTTTTCATGATACGGATTTTAAAACATCAGGTGCTAAAGTTTGTCCTGTGGGGGTGGAATTGCTTAACAGAGAATAAAGCCACTGCCCATCAAAAGGAAAAAAAAAAGTACTATCTGATTTTTGAAGCATTCCACAAAGAGCTTTTGCATGGTCATTTGATTTTCTGTAATCATACACACTAGATAGGAAGGTATGTATGGATACTCATTGATTCACTGTTTATTCAACTTTATTCACCAGACTTTTTTTAAAATTTTGATACAGGGTTTCTCTGTGTATCCCTTGTTCTCCTATGAATTATAACAGGCTCTGTAGACCAACCAGGCTGGCCTCAAACTCAGAGATCAACCTGCCTCTGCCTCCAAATGCTGGGATTAAAGTTGTGTGCCATTATGCTCAGCTCAAAAACTTTGTGATATCTTGTTTTAAGACAACATAGAGAATACAGGTCAAACAAATGGGACAGGGGGTGGGGGGTGGAGAAACAGAGGCAGACAGAGACAGAGAAACTTATTTTCATGGTGCTTATGGGAAGAACAGAATGTGAATAAATATAAACACATGTCAATTTATTTAGGAAAACAGCTGAAGGAGGTAGGGAATATAGACGATGTGTGTAAATGTTGGGGACAACCCTCTGTGCAGATAGTATTTGAACACAGGAGGGATGTTTTAGGCAGAGGAAGCCACAGAGATCTGGAGGAGGGATCACTTCTTGGTGTGTTCATGGACAGGAAGGAAGCAGTGCAGCTGTAGTGGAAGGAGCAGGAACGGGCAAAGGCAAAGAGGAGAGACAGGCAGACGGGACACGAGGGACACATACTGAGCTGCTCACTCTCATTCAGTACAGAACAGAATCAGATTACACACTGAATTCACATCCCCTGCTCCAAATTCGTTTTACACGAATGATGGCCACTCTATATGTTCTTACTGGGTGAGTTCAGTGCTTCTGGGTAACTGAAGAGGGAAATAAAATAGACATCTTTAATTTGCATCATCATTGATTAGTTTCTGCTCTGTTGCCACAAACTACCTTGACAGAAGCCAATAGAAGAAGGAAGGAAAGGTTTATGTCACCTCACAGTTTGGAGTTCTGTCATAGCAGATAATTCAAGGCATCAGAAAATGAAAGTGGTTGTTGGAGTCATAGTTACAATTAGGAAGTAGAGAGTGGGCCATTGAGGGTAAAAGCACTTGCTGCACAGGACTGATTATTTGATTTTGATCCCTGGAAACCATGGTTGGCAGAGGGAATAGGCCCTGTTACTTGTTCTCTGAGTCCCACATATGTGCAATAGCATGTATTCATATGTGCAGTCACACACATATCACATACACAGATACATATAAACCAATATTACAGAAATAATAAAGGAAACAATGATGGATACTTGTGGTTCTTCTACTTTCTTCCTTTTTATAAAGCCCAGCATCTTAGTCCAGACAATGGTACCACCCACAGTGGGAGGGTCTTTCTACCTCTATTAACCCAATCAAGAGAATCCCCCATAGGACAGACACTCACTTTGTCTAGATAATGCTTCACTAGTGTGTCTAGGTCAATGGTGCTCAAGCTTGCTAATGCTGTGACCCTTAAATATTTTTGTTGCTACTTTGTAACTACTTTTGCTACTGTTTTGAATTATGAGGGTAACTATTTGATATACAGGAAGGGACAAGAACAGATTATTTCTCTCTTGTAGTTCAGAATTTACCTTTCAAAGTCTTCATTCAGCTCTCCTTGACCTTTAATACTGAGGTACCAGGTTCTGCCAGCAGAAGTAAAACATACGATTGAGATTTTGTCTTATTTTTACACTCAAGATTTTATTTCCCTCTTGTTCAGTCCACTTCCTACTCTTCCACATCCCATATCTCCTCCCTGCATCTCCCCCCACAGGCTCCATGGGGATGTCCCCACCTTACCCACCCCACCAGACCTCTAAACTCCCTGGGGCCTCCCGTCTCTTGAGCATCTTCTCTGACTGAACCCAGACCTGAGAGTCCTCTGCTGTATATGTGTTGGGGGACTCTTATTTATGTATTAAATTTATTTATTTATTCATTAGATACTCTCTATTTACATTTGAAATGTTATCCCCTTCCCCTACCCTACTCCCATCCCCCCTCCCTCTCTACTTGTCTTCACGATGGTGCACTAGCTCCCAATCAGCCTCTCCACCTCAGTGCCTTGGCATTCCCCTACATTGAGAAAACTTGCCCTCCCTGGATCAAAGGTTTCTTCTCACATTGATGTCAGACACTGCTATTCTCTGCTACATATGCGACTGGAGCCATGGGCCTCTCAATGTGTACATGATGGTTGGTGTTCTAGTCCGTGGGAGCTGTGGAGGATTTGATTGGTTGACAATGTTGTTCTTCCCATGAGGCCACAACCCCCTTCAGCTCCTTCATTCTCCCCCCAACCCTAGCACCCTCACTGGGGTCCCTGTGCTCAATCTGATGGTTAGCTGCAAGCCTGCTCAGCTGCATGATTCTGGCAGAACCCCTGAGGAGGAACCCCTATCTGGTTCCTGGTGTTGGGGACTCTTATTAGCCTGTGTATGCTGCCTGGTTGGTGATCCAGTATTTGAGAGATCTTAGGGGTCCAGGTTAATTGAGACTGCTGGTCCTCTTACAGGGTCAGCCTCCTCCTCAGCTTCCTCCAGCTTTTCCCTAATTCAGCCACAGGGTAGGCAGCTTCTGTTGATTGGATGGGTGCAAATATCTGCACCTGACTGAGGTGCTTGTTGGGTTGAGGGCAGTCATGATAGGTCTCTTTTGGTGAGCGCTCCATAGTCTCAGTAATGGTGTCCAGCCTTGGGGCCTCCCCTTGAGCTGGATCTTACTTTGGGCCTTTCCCTGGACCATCTTTTCTGCAGGTTCTTCTTCATTTCCATCCTTGCAGTTTTTTTCTGACAGGAAAAATTATGGTCAGAGTTTTGACAGTGGGATAGCAGTTCCAGCCTTCACTTGATGCCCTGTCTTTCTGCTGGAGGTGGGCTCTACAAGTTCCTCTCCTCACTGTAGGGCATTACATCTAGGGTCCCCCCTGCTTTGAGTCCTGAGGGTCTCTTACCTCCCAGGTCTCTGGTACATTCTGGAGGGTCCTCCCAACATCCTTTCTCCTGAGGTCGCCTGTTTCTATTCTTTCTGCTGGCCTTTAGGGCTTCAGACCTTTTCCCCCCACCCAATAGTAGATCATGTTTCCCTCCTGCCATACCTTCTCCCCCCCCTTCCTCCTTCCCCCTTGTGGTTGCCTTTTTCTCCGCCCCAAGTGGGACTGAGGCATCCTCACTTGGGCCCTTCAGCTTGTTGATCTTTTTGAGTTCTGTGGACCGTATCTTGGGTATTCTGTAATTTTTTTGTTAATATCCACATATTAGTGAGTACATACTGTATGACTGAGATTTAAAATGACATAGAAACTCTGTTTTTCCCTCTCTATTAACTACATATGCACTGTGCAATATAACCATAAACAAATATATGCATATATATACTTTGAGTGTTCTACTAATAATGGTTAGATAAACAGGAACCCACTTTTCCTTGGAAACAATGTTGGCTATTGCTGAGCAGGTTTAGAGTGAGTTATTTCCATTTTTATACTTTTAGAAGACTTTGCTCTACTTAATCAGCAAATGCTGAAGTTTTATCAACTGCTTTGCTTTGGACGTTGTGACCATTCAAGATTCCCCAGTTGAGAATTCTCTTTTATCTCTATATCCCACTTTTTAATTGGGTAATTTGGTTATTTGGAGGTTAGCTTCTTGAGTTCTTGTGTATTTTGGATATCTTAGCCCTCTATTGGATGTGGAGTTGGAGACAATTTTTCCCCCAATTTGTGAGCTGATGAATTGTCCTATTGACTCTGTCTTTTGCTTTACAGGAGCCTTTCAGTTTCATGAAATCCCATTTATCAATTGTTGATTTTAGAGCCTCAGCCATTGGAGGTCTGTTTAGAAATTTCCCCTGTGCCAATGATTTTGAGGCTCTTTTCCACTTTCTCTTTTATTCAAATCAGTGTCTGGTTTTATGTTGAGATCCTTGATCCACTTGGACTTGAGCTTTGTGCAAGGTGATAAATATAGATCTATTTTAATTTTTTTACATACAGATTGCCAAGTAGACAAACACCATTTATTGAAGATGCTTTTTTTCCTCATTGTATGTTTTGGGTTTTTTTTGTCAAAGATCAAGTGTCCATAAATGTGTGGGATTCAGTTCTGTCCCATTGGCTGACTGTCTGTCTCTGCACCAATATCATCTATTGTTTTGTATTGTTTTTATCACTATTGCTCCATAGTACAGTCTGAGGTCAGGGATGGTGATTCCCCCAGACATTTTTTATTGTTAAGAATTGTTTTCACTATCCTGCTTATTGTCTTTTCATATGAAATTGAGAATTGCTCTTTCCATGCCTGTAAAGAACTGTATTGGAATCATGATAGGGATTGTGTTGAATCTATAGATTGCCTTTGGTAGGGTGGTTATTTTTTACTATGTTAATCCTACCAATCCATGAGCATGGAAGATTTTTCCATCTTCTGAGGTTTTCTTCAACTTTTCCCCAGGGATTTGAAGTTCTTATTGTACAGATCTTTCACTTGCTTGGTTAGAGTCACACCAAGGTATTTTATATTATTTGCGACTATTGTGAAGGGTGTTGTTTCCCTAAGTTATTTTTTAGCCTGCTTATCCTATGAGTAGAGGAAGGCTACTGATTTGTTTGAGTTAATTTTATATCCAGCCATTTTGCTGAAGTTATTTACCAGCTGTGGGAGTTCTCTGGAATTTTTGGGGTCACTTTTGCATACTATCATATCATCTGCCAATAGTGATATCTTGACTTCTTCCTTTCCAGTTTATATCTTCTTAATCTCCTTTTGTTGTATAATTGCTCTAGCTAGAACTTCAAATACTATATTGACTAGAAAGTGGTATTGCTTCAAGTTTCTCTCCATTTAGTTTGATGTTGTCTATTTTTTTTTTTTTTTTGTATATTGCTTTTATCATGTTTAAGTAAGGGCCTTGGATTCCTGATCTCTCCAATACTTTTAATATGTAGGAGTGTTGTATTTTGTCAAAGGCTTTTTCAGCATTTAATGAGATAATCCTGTGATTTTTTTTTCTTTGAGTTTGTATACTGGATTTTAAAAATCCATCAATGGATTTTTATATAGTGAACTGTCCCTGTATGTCCCTGGGATGAAGCCTACTTGATCATAGTGAATGATGGTTTTAATGTGTTCTTGGATTCAGTTTGCCCAAAAAAACTTTTTAAAAGCATTTTTGCATTAGTATTCATAAGGAAAATTGGTCTGAAGTTCTCGTTCTTTGTAGGGTTTTTATATGATTTATGATTCAGAGTAACTGTGGCTCATAGAATGAATTAGGTAGTTTTTTTTTTCTCCTATTTCTATTGTATGAAATAGTTTGAGGGTGTTGGGTTTTAGCTCTTCTTTGAAGATCTGGTAGAATTCTGCATTAAAGCCATCTGGCCCCGAGCTTTTTTTGGTTGGGGTTTTTTTAATGACTTCTATTTCCTTAAGGGATATGAGACTGTTTAGATAGTTTACCTGCTCTTGATTTAACTTTGGTATGTGGTATCTGTCTAAAAAGTCATCAATTTTATCTAGATTTTTCAGTTTTGTTGAGAAAATTTGTAGTATGATCTGATGATTTTTTAAATTTCCTCAGTTTCTGTTGTTATATCTTCCTTTTCATTTCTGATTTTGTTAATTTGGAGATTGTCTCTGTGTTCTTTAATTATTTATCTTTTTGAATTTCTCAAAGAACCAGCTTTTGGTTTTGTTGATTCTCTGTATTGTTCTCTTTTTTTCTAATTGGTTGATTTCTGCTCTGAGTTTGATTATTTCTTGCCATCTACAACTCTTGTATATGCTTCTTTTTGTTCTAGGGCTTTAAGGTGTGCTGCTAAGTTGCTAATGTAGGATCTCTCCAGTTTCTTTATGAAGGCACTTAGTGCTATGACTTTTTTTCTTAGCACTGCTTTCATTGCGTCCCATAAGTTTGGGTATGTTGTGCATTCATTTTCATTGAAGTCCAGAAAGTCTTTTATTTCTTTCTTGATTTTCTCCCTGAGCAAGTTATCATTGAGAGTTGTTCCATTTCTATAGGTATGTGGGCTTTCTGTTACTTTTATTGTTATTGAAGTCTAGCCTTAGTCCGTGGTGATCTGATAAGATGCATGGGGTTGTTTCAATCTTCCTGTATTGTTTTGTGTCCAATTAGACGGTGAGTTTTGGAGAAAGTTCCATGAGGTGCTAGGAAGAAGGTATATTCTCTTATTTTGGGGTGAAATGTTCTGTAAATATTTGTTAAATTCATTTGGTTTATAACTTCTGTTAATTTCACTGTGTCTCTGTTTAGTTTCTGTTTCAGTGACTTGTCCATTGTTGACAATAGGGTGTTGAAGTCTCCCACTATTATTGTGTGAGGTTCAGTGTGTGCTGTGAGCTTTAGTAAAGTTTCTTTTATGAAATAGGTGCCCTTGCATTTTGGGGTATAGATGTTCAGAATTGAGATTTCATCTTGGTGGATTTTTTTTTGATGAATATGAAGTGTATTTCTCCAGCTCATTTTATAACTTTTGGTTGGAAGCCTATTTTATTGCATATTAGAATGGCGTCTCACAATTGTTCTTGGAACCATTTGCTTAGAAACCATTTTTTCCAGCCTTTAACTCCGAGGTAGTCTTAGTCATTGCTGTGTGTTTCTTCAGTGCAGCAAAATACAGGATCCTGCTTGTGTATACAGTCTGTTAGTTTATGTTTTTTTATTTGGGAATTGAGTTTACTGATGTTGAAAGATTTTAAAGACACATGCTTTTTAGTTCCTGTTATGTTTGTTCTTAGTAGTGGAATTATCTGTGTGTGATTCTCTCCTTTTGTGTTTGCTGTAAGAAGATTAAATTCTTATTTTTCTCTTTGGTGTAAATACTCTCCTTATGTTGGAGTTTTCCTTCTAGAATCCTCTGTAGGGCTGGATTAGTAGATATATAATGTTTAAATTTGGTTTTGTCATAGAGTATTTTGGTTTCTCCATCTATGATGATTGAGAGTTTTTTCTGGAGATAGTAACTTGGGCTTACATTTATGTTCTGTTACGGTCTGCATGACATCTGTCTAGGATCTTCTGTCTTTTAGAGTCTCTGTTTAAATGTCTGGTGTAATTCTGATAGGTCTGCCTTTATGCTTTACTTAGCTTTTTCCCCTTATATCTTTTTTTTTTTTTAACCATTGAGGAATACAACAAATGATTCTATTTGAAGTTGCTAACCCTCCCCTTGCCTCCCCCCCCCAAAAAACTGTACATGAGTTTACAAACATATTAACATATAAATAATGAGAAAGGTCCTAGGAGCCTCCCCGCTGTCTCTGTGAAGGTGAAAACTGGAGGGCACTGTCCCCACAGGCTGCTGTTGCTGTGAGGTCTGATGGCAGCTGCTCTGGATCCACTGCTGGCTTCTTTGGCACGTCCAGGTTCACCTGCCAGTCTGTCTTCCATGTGCTCACGAGGAGCTGGAGACTTTGAACCTGCAGCACTGGCAGCTCTTCAGCCCGTCATCGCTCTGGCTCATGCTGGAAGGGACGCTTCCTCTCCCGACAGTGCTTCTTGTGGGCAGGCCAGTCCTTCTGCTGGCACTGAGAGCCACAGTATCGAGCTACCTGGCAACGCCCACAGATGTTGAACTCTCGAAGCTGCTTTTCAATCACCGTACAAGGAGGATAATGACACTCATAGTAGGTACAGGAATTCTCTTCCTCTTCCACCACATCCCCATTGGCATTATAGTACCGGGTCACATTCAAGACAGGGAATTGTTCTTCTATAGGGTCTGTGGGAAGCTGCTGGATTGCAAGCCAGTATAAGCTTTGCTCCCTTTGTTTGCTGGAGGCCTCTTCAGCTTTTGGTCTCCAGCCCCAAGGTACTAGCTGCAGGTTGTCCAGCCGATTGTCCACAGTCACAGCATTGAGATGTACCACCTGAAACCCGGGAGCCACACCTCCCCTGTGTCGTTCCCATAGCAGCTCATGCAGAAGCCTGCCTGAGCCCCTTCCTCGTTTTTGTCAAAGGCGTATGCAAATATCTTAGCACCATTTCCATCAGCATCTACTTCCATTCGAGCCTCTAAGGAGTAGCTCTCCACCAGTGGTATGTCCTGCTCATCTATCAGCGTGTATTTGGTCTTCCCGGCCACCCGGCCGAGCCGCACGATGCCCAATTTAAAGTCGGTCATGGCCGGGCCTGCGCTCTCGGCAGGCGGAGCCGCTCCCTGGGGAGGCTCCGGACCGGGCCGGTGGTAGCGAAGCCACGGCACTCCGGGTCAGGCCGGGGCCGGGGTCAGGCCGGGCGGGCCACGGGCGGACGAGGCTGGGCCAGGCTCGGGCCACCGCCGCCACCTCGCGCCCGCCGGACCTGCCACGCCCCCTTATATCTTTTAATATTCTTTTTTTGTTCTGTGTATTTAGTGTTTTGCTTATTATATGACAGAAGTTTTTTGTTTTTTTTTTTTTTAGGTTTTTTTTTTTTTTTTTTTTTTTTTTCTGGCTCAATCTATTTGGTGTTTTGTAGGCTTCTTGTGCTTTTATGGCCATCTTTTTCTTTAGGTTGGGGAAGTTTTTTTTCTATGATTTTGTTGAAGATATTTTCTGGCCCTTTGATCTGAGAACATTTACTCTCTTCTATTTCTATTTTTATTAGTGTCGTAGGGTTTTATTGCTGTGAACAGACACCATGATGAAGGTGTCTCTTATAAGGACAACATTTAATTGGGGCTGGTTTACAGGTTCAGAGGTTCAGTCCATTATCCTCAAGGCAGGCATGGTGTGTGGGAGGGAGCTGAGAGTTTTATATCTTCATCTGATGGTAGCTAGCAGAATACTGGCTTCCACATAGCTAGGATGAGAGTCTTACAGCCCATAACCATAGTGACACACCTACTCCAACAAGGCCACAGATTCAAAGAATGCCACTCCCTGGGCCAAGCATATTCAAACCACGACACTTAGGTTTGGTGTTTTCATTTTGTCCTGGATTTTCTAGCTGTTTTGGGTTAGGAATGTTTTATGCTTTGTATTTTCTTTCACTGGTGTGTCAATATCTTCTATGGTATTTTTTATGTCTGAGATTCTCTCTTCTATCTCTTGTATTCTTTTGGTGATGCTTGTATCTGTAGCTCCGTGGCAGGACATTTTAATGATATTTTTCTATGGACAACTTCTATTAAAGGTAGGTACTAAGACAGCAGACCTTTTTTATTATATTCATGTACAGGAATTGTGAAAAAACAATGTTTTAGATCAATCACAATGATAGGTCATTCCTTAGGCAACAAGAAAGTCAATGGGATTCTGGGTTGCAGGGAACCCAATGGCTGAGAAATGTTAAGTGCTCTGAGATCTGTCAACATCCTCAATTTGCTAGACATGGTGAGCAAAAGAAGCCAACTAAAGAGAGCACATATTGTGCAATTCAATTCACATGAAACTCTAGACAGTGTAAATTTTTTTATTCCAAAAAAAAAAAAAAGCAGATAATTTGTCTAGGAAGGGTGCCTAGGGCTAGGGACAGAGCAGAGTGGGAGAGGCTCACATCTGAAATCCAAGCACTTCGGAATTTGAGGTAGAATCTGAGAGTTCCAAGCCAGCCTGGGGTAGCAAGACCCTAATCTCAACCAACCAACCACCCAACCAACAAACAAGCAAACAAACCCTACAATAACAAAAACCCTAAAAACAAAACAAAATGAAGTATGAGAAGGGGGTACAGAAACTTGGCAGTAGTCTACCACCTCATTTTCTGACCATCGATGTGAGTTTATACATCAGTATAGCAAACTGCACTTTGAAAACATTACAGTTTATCACTGAATGTCAAGAAAAATATGAAAAAAGACATAGTTGCAACCTGTGCTTGAGTATTCTAGGTGTGGGTATTCAGGAGGCATATTCAGCTTGGAGCTGAAAGGAGGGGCTCTGGAACCGGGGTGCCAAGCTGGGAAAAAGATTTTAAGAGTAAATAGTCTTTCTCTTTACCTGCTACACTCTTGTCTCATTTTCTTCTTTGGCATACCCACCATGATGGATACTGTTCAGATGACAGTACTATTCCTAGAGTTGATAGTTGAAAGTATATGAAAGATTGATTACTTGAATACCATAAATATTTAAAGAACAGTGAAGAGTAAGAAACAATTACCAGAATCATCAAAAAGTAGGTAGTAAAAATAGAAGGAACCCCAGAAGGAAAGTTTTGCAAAGAATAGGTGACAATTAGTGTCTAATGTCACAGAGTCTCATTCTACATCTTTAATACAGCTAGCTATACAATCCAGTTATTGAGAGCATTTCATTCCTTTGCATCATTCTAATGAATTGAAATGTGTTCATTTCAGCCTATTCAAGAAAGTAATTTTCTCTGCAAGTGTCTCATTTATTTGCTGAGCTATCAAAGTGTGGGGGGACAAAAAGAAAGAAGGGCAATCTAGGGCTTAAATGAAAATTGACTGTTTTAAAGAGCAGAAGCTACAATGTTACATATGCAAAGAGCAAACCATAGATAATTCTATAGATTCTTATCAGAAGCCTATGATTTATGTCCATATGCCTAGTTTAACTTGGCTTTTCTCAAGTCAGTTTCATCTTCTTGGCAAACATTTTTCTTAGGCCTCTGGGTTGCCTCAGTTTGGCTGTGTTACTAGGTGGAGCCTCTTAATTGTGCTGTAGCAACATTCCATTTAGTTCCAAGGATTTGAGTTTAGAGTTATTTACATTGGTATTTGAAAACTGTCAGTTTCCCTTTCAGCTTCAATGTGCAGATGTGTTTGTGGGTATATGGAAATGTTGGATAACTCACTTGGACAAAGTTCTCAAAGATTCCAGAAGCCATTCAACGTGCTGATCTATGAAACTCACAATAGTTTGAAACTGCTGACTAATTTGAGATAAAAAAGAAAATACAATATGTTTTTATTTAGATCACCCGTTTCTATAAATATATTTTTAGTATTTAGTGTGTGTATGTGTGTGTGTCTGAGGCCAGCTCAGTCAGACAACATTCCCCAGGACAGGAATGAGGATTGGAAGAAAAAAGAGACAGTAAAAATTGTAACATGTTCTGAGGCTGAAGTGAAGCTTTTTAAAGGATAGTCTTCTTTTAAACCACTTTAATTACACACAGAAAGATAACATCAGTTCTGAGTCAGGGAACAAGCAAGTTAACAATAAAAAAATCCTGTAAACATCTTTGTGGGGGCTAGGTGGGAAGACCAGAGACAAGAGGGGGTCCCAAGAGTCAAAGAGACTGCCATACCTGCATCCCTGAGCCTGCCCTGAGCTACAGGTGTAAATGTTCTTAATCTGGGCCAGAGTCAGATTTCTGCCTTGACTAACTTCAAATTGTCCTGGTGATGTCAAAATTCCTGCCACCAACTCTCCAGTGGCACCAAAAGGCTCTCCACATATGTGTGTGTGTCAGAGGATAACTTGGAGGAGTCAGTTTTCTCCTTTCTTGTGGGTTTCAGGGATAGAACTCAGGTCATCAGTCTTGACAACAAGCATCCTTACCCATCCAGCCTTTCTATCACCCTTCAGTCTTTTCAGGACTCAAGAACATCTCAGTTGGGATAACATTGCTCTCTTTGTGCTTTTGCTACAGGGACTATGCTGATGCCATACTGTTACTTGAATATCAATGTGTTTGAAAATAAAAAGTAAAGATCTAAGCCTTGAACTGATAGCTTTGCTTTGAAATCTGCATTTTCATTTTTATTATTTAGGTTATGTAAAATCCCAAGAGCATTAAAAGAGATGTGCCAGTCCATTTCCTCTCCTTGGCATAAAGTGAGTGAAAAATTCACCATCTTCAGGTGTCCCTATCTCAGGTCCTTCAGAGCTCAGTGACTTTTTCTGATGTCCTGCTTTGGAAGGCTTAGTGACAACTGCTGGGTCTTGGATTCATAGTATAGCTGTTTGTAAAGGAGAAATGGGTCATTTTAGAGAAACACTAAGCACTTATGTAAAAGACCTCAGTATGGCGGTGTGCTAGTTTTTTTTTTTTTTTTTTTTTTTTTCCCTTGTCAGTTTGATAGAAGCTATAGTCATTTTGGAAGAAGGAATGTCAGAAGAAAAAAAAAAAGCCTCTGCCAGGCTGTCCTGTAGACAAATCTGTGAGACATATTTTTGATTCATGATGGAAGTGGGAGGGCCCAGCTCACTGGAGGCTGTGTTAAAAGCAAGCAAACAGGGAAAGCAAGCCAGTAAGCAGTGTTCCTCCATTGCCTCTACTTTTATTCCTGTCTCCAGGTTCCTGCCTTGAGTTCCTGCCCTTGTTTCACTCATAATGGACTGTGATTGGGATGTGTGCACCAAGAAATCCTTTCATCCCCAAGTTGGTCATTATGTTTTATTGAAAGTGATTAAAAATAAAAGAAGACAAGAATATCAATTTTCTTAAATTACCTAAGTTTTATATAACAATAAAGGATTATTGAAATCCAAAAACTTTCCAAGAAAGATTTAATACTGAGGATTATTAAAGCATTTTAACCAAAGTGTTTTAAAGAAAACAGTTAGCTATGTTTCTTTTCTCTAACTTTTGTTAACAGTGCTTATGGAGAATAAGAATCAAGTAGAAAACCGACTAAATAAAACCCCAACTCACACAATAAAAAGCTTGTTATACAACCTACTACATCCCATTCTTCCTTTTTTTTAAAGACCAAAGTTAAAACATGAATTAAAATTTTAATATTTATATTACATTATATTAAGTTTGACATCAGCTAGTGAGTCTGTGGGAAGATGTATTTTAAAATTAGGTAGCCTTTTTCAAAAATTGGATATATTTTATTTACATTTCAAATGGTTATCCCATTTCCTGGTTTCCCCTCCATAAACCTCCTATCCCACCCCTTCTCCCCTTGCTTCTATAAGGGTGCCCTTACCCACCATCTCCTGCCTCCCCACCCTGACATTCCCATACACTGAGGCATCAAGCCTTGGCAGGACCAAGGGCTTCTACCGTTGATGCCCAACAAAGCCATCCTCTGCTACATATCTGTCCACTGTACTCTTTGGTTAGTGGTTTAGTCCCTGGGAGATCTAGTTGGTTGATATTGTTGTTCTTGTGGGATTTCAAACCCCTTCAGCTCCTTCAGTCCTCTATCTCTAACTCCTCAGTCAATTCAATGGTTGGCTGTGAGCATCAGACTTTGTGTTTGTCATAATCTGGCAGAGCCTCTCAGAAGACAACTGTATCAGGCTCCTGTCAGAATGTATTTCTTGGTAACAGAAATATTGTCTGGATTTGGTGGCTGTATATGGGCTGGATCTCCAGGTGGGGCAGTCTCTGGATGGCCTTTTATTCAGTCTCTACTTCACACTTTGTCTCTGTATTAGCTCCTGTGAATATTTTTCTTCCCCCTTCAAAGAAGGACTGAAGCATCTGCACTTTGGTCTTCCTTCTTTGTGAGTTTCATGTGGACTGTGAATTGTATGTTGAGTATTCTGAGTTTTTGGGATAATATCCATTTATCAATGAATGCATTCTGTGTGTATGTGTAAGTGTATGTGTGTGTGCATGTGTGTATGTGTGTGAGTGTGTGTGTGTTTTGTGATTGGGTTACCACACTCAGGATGATATTTCCTAGTTCCATCCACTTGCCTATGAATTTCAAGAGTCATTGTTTTTAATACCTGAGTAGTACACCATTGTGTAAATGTACCACATTTTCTATATCCATTCCTCTGTTGAAGGACATCTGGGTTCTTTCCAGCTTCTGGCTATTATACATAAGGCTTCTATGAACATAGTGTAGCATGTGTCCTTGTTATATGTTGGAGCATCTTTTGTGTATATGCCCAATTAGTATAGCTGTGTCTTTAGGTAGTACTATGTCCAACTTTCTGAGGGAACTAACAGACTGATATTCAGAGTGGTTGTACCAGCTTGCAATCCCACTAATAATGGAGGAGTGTTCCTTTTTCTCCACATCCTTGCCAGCATCTGCTGTCACCTGAGTTTTTGATCTTATCTATTCTGACTGGTATGAGGTAGAATCTCAGAGTTGTTTTGATTTGCATTTTCCAGATGACTAGGGATATTGAGCGTTTCTTTAAGTGCTTCTCAGCCATTTGATATTCCTCAGGTGAGAAGTCTCTGTTTAGCTCTGTCCTCTACTTTTTAATAGGGTTATTTGATTGTCTGGAGTCTAATCTTTTGAGTTCTTTGTATACATTGGATATTGGCCCTCTATTAGATGTAGATTGGTAAAGATCTTTTCCCATTCTGTTGCTACTTTGTCCTAATGACAGTGTCCTTATGGCAGCTTTGCAACTTTATAATGTCCCATTTGTCTATTCTTGATTTTAGAGCATAAGCCATTGGTGTTCTGTTCAGGAAAATTTCCTCAGTGCCCATGTGTTCCAGGCTCTTCCACTTTCTCTTCTGTTAGTTTCAGTGTATTTGGTTTTATGTGGAGGCCCTTGATTTACTTGGACTTGAGCTTTGTACAAAGTGATAAGTATGGATCCATTTGCATTCTTTTACATGCTGACTGCTAGTTGGACCAGCACCATTTATTGAAAATGCTATCTTTTTTCCCACTGGATGGTTTTAGTTCCTTTGTCAAAGATCAAGTGACCATAGGTGTGTGGGTTCATTTCTGGATCTTCAATTCTATTCCACTGATCTACCTGCCTATCTCTTTACCAATACCATACAGTTTTTATCACGATTGCTTTGTAATGCAGCTTGAGGTCAGGGATGGTGATTCCCCCAGAAGCTCTTTTATTGTTGAGAATAGGTTTTGCTATTTTGTGTTTTTTGTTATTCAAATTGAATTTAAATTACTCTTTCTAACTTTATGAAGAATTGAGTTGGAATTCTAATGAGAGATTGCATTGAACCTTTAGATTGCTTTTGGCAAGATGGCCATTTTTACTCTATTAATCCTGCCTGTTTATGAGCATCGAAGCTCTTTCCATTTTCTAAGGTCTTCAATTTCTTTCTTCAGGGACTTGAAGTTCTTGTCATACAGATCTTTCATTTTCTTGGTTAGAGTCACACCACAGTATTTTATATAATTTGTGACTATTGTGAAGGGTGTCATTTCCCTTATTTCTTTCTCAGCCTGCTTATCCTTTGAGTAGAGGAAGGCTTCTAATTTGTTGGAGTTAATTTTACATCCAGCTACTTAGCTCAAGTTATCAACTGTGGGGATTCTCTGCTGAAATTTTTGGGGTCACTTAACTATAGTATCATATCATCTACAAATAGTGATATTTTGACTTCTTCCTTTCTGATGTATTCCTTTGATCTCCTTTTGCTGTCTAATTGCTCTGGTTAGAACTTCTAGTTCTATGTTGAATAGGTAGGGAGAGATTGGGCATCCTTGTATAGTTCCTGATTTTAGTGGCATTGCTTCAAGTTTCTCTCCATTTAATATGATGTTGGCTACTGGTTTATTGTATATTGCTTTTATTATGTTTGGGTATGGGTTTTGAATTTCTGATCTTTCCAAGACTTTTAACCTAAAGGTTTGTTGAATTTTGTCAAATGCTTTCTCAGCTTCTAATGAATTGATTATGCTGATGGATTTTCATATATTGAAGCATCCTCACCACCCTGGGATGAACTTTATCAACCTACTTTATTATGGTGAATGATCATTTTGATGTGTACCTGGATTCAGTTTGCAAGAATTTTATTGAGTATTTTTTGCATTGATATTCATAAAAAAAATTGGTCTGAAATTTTTTTCTTTGTTGGGTCTTTGTGTGGTTTAGGTATAAGCATAATTGTGACTTCATAGAGGGAATTGGATAGTGTTCTTTTGGTTTCTATTTTGTGGAAATAGTTTGGAGAGTGTTGGTATTAGGTCTTCTGTGAAGGTCTGATAGAAATCTGCATTGAACCCATCTGGTCCTGGACTTTTTTTGGAGACTGCTTCTATTTTTTTTTTTTTAGGTGTTGTGGGACTATTTAGATGTTTGTCTAATCCTGATTTAAATTTGGTACCTGGTATCTGTCTAGAAAATTGTCCATTTCATCTAGATTTTCCATTTTTGTTAAGTATGAGCTTTTGTAGTGGGATCTGATGATTTTTTTGAATTTCTTCAGTTTCTATGGTTATGTCTCCCTTTTTATTTCTGATTTTGTTAATTTGAATATTGTATCTGTGCCTTCTGGTTAGACTTGCTAATGGTTTATCTATTTTGTTGATTTTTCAACAAACCAGCTTCTGGTTTTGTTGATTCTTTGTATAGTTCTTTTTGTTTCTACTTGGTTGATTTCAGCCCTGAGTTTGATTATTTCCTGCCTTCTACTCTTCTTAGGTGCATTTGCTTCTTTTTGTTCTAGAACTTTTAGGTGTGTTGTCAAGCTGCTAGTGTATGATCTCTCCAGTTTTTTTTTTGGAGGCACTCAAAGCTATGAGTTTTCTTTTTAGCACTACTTTAAATGTATCCCATAAGGTTGGGTATGTTGTGCCTTCATTTTTTTTATTTCCTCATTGATCAACTTATTATTGAGTAGAGAGTATTCTTCAGCTTCCATGTGTATGTGGGCTTTCTGTCATTTTTATTGTTATTTAAGACCACTCTTAGTCCATGGCTATCTGATAATATGCACGGGATTACTTTGATCTTCTTGTATCTGTTGAGGCCTGTTTTGTGACTGACTATATTGTCAATTTTGAAGAAGGTACTGTGAGGTGCTGAGAAGAAGGTATATATATATGTGTGTGTGTATGTGTGTGTGTGTGTGTGTGTGTGTGCGTGTGTGTGTGTGTTTAGAATGAAATGTTCTATAGATATATAAATGTTCAGTTAAATCCATTTGGTTCATTACTTCTGTTAGTTCCACTGTGTCTTTGTTTAGTTTCTTTTTCTATGACCTGCCCATTGATGAGTGGGGTGTTGGTGTCTTCCACTATTATTGTGTATGGTGCAATATATGCTTTGAGCTTTAGTAGACTGTTTTGTTTTGTTTTTTTTTTTTAAATGAATGTGGGTACCCTTGTATTTGGAGCATAGATAGTCAGAAATGAGATTTTTTTTTTATCTTGGTGGCTTTTTCATTTGATGAGTATGAAGTGTTTTTTCTTACATTTTTGATAACTTTTGGTTGAATGTTGATTTTATTTGATATTAGAATGGTTACTCCAGCTTGTTTCTTGGGACCATTTGCTTGGGAAGTTTTTTCCCAACTCTTTACTGTCTTTGTCAGTGAGTTTTGTTTCCTGTAGGCAATAAAATATTGGGTCATCTTTACATATCTGGTCTGATATTTTATGTCTTTTTATTGGGGGAATTGAGTTCATTAATGTTGCAAGATATTAGGGACCAATGCTTGTTTTTTCATGTTATTTTTGTTGTTAGAGGTAGAATTATGTTTGTGAGGCTGTCTTCTTTGGGGTAGTTGAAAGATTTTTTTTTCTTTTTCTAGGGTGTAGGTTCCCCTCCTTGTGTTGGAATGTTTCATCTATTATACTTTGTAGGGCTGGATCTATGAAAAGATATTGTGTCATAGAATTTTTGGTTTCTTCATCTGTGTTAATTGAGAGTTTTGCTGGAGATACTAGCCTGGGCTGACATTTGTGTTCTCTTAGCATCTGTATGACATTTGCCCAGGATCTTCTAGCTTTCATAGTCTCTGTTGAGAAGTCTGGTGTAATTCTGATAGGTCTTCCTTTATATGTTACTTGACCTTTTTTTCTTACTTCTTTTAATATTCCTTGTTTGTCTTGTGCATTTGATGTTTTGCTTATTATGTGATGGGAGGAATTTCTTCTCTGGTCCAGTCTATTTGGAGATCTGTAGGCTTCTAATATGTTCATGGTCATCTCTCTCTTTAGGTTAGGGAAGTTTTCTTTTATAATTTTGTTGAAGATATTTACTGGCCCTTTAACTTGGAAATCTTTGCTCTCTTCTATACCTGTTATTCTTAGGTTTGATCTTTTCATTGTGTTCTAGATTTCCTGAATGTTTTAGGTTAGGAGCTTTTGCTTTTCTTATTTTCTTTACTGTTGTGTCAATGTTTTCTGTGGTATCTTCTGCCCCGGAGATTCTCTCTTCTATCTCTTGTATTCTGTTGGTGGTGCTTCCATCTGTGATTCTTGATTTCTTTCCTAGGGTTTCTTATCTCCAGGGTTGTCTTCCTTTGTGATTTCTTTATTGTTTCTATTTTTATTTTTAGGTCCTGGATGTTTTTGTTCAATCCACCCCTTCAGATACATTTGAAAAGGAAGACAAACAAAAACCAAAAGGAGTTGCTTTTGCTTTAGCATTCAGTTTTTATTTTATTTATTTAAAATTTTGCAAGACAGGTTTCTCTGTGTAGCCTGGCTGTCCTGGAACTCCCTCTGTATGTAGACCAGGCTGGCCTTGAACTCAGAAATCTACCTGCCTCTGTCTCCCCAGTACTAGGACTAAAGGCATGTGCACTATGTTTTTAGTCTCAGTTTAATTGCAAAATATTCTTGATTTTTTTGGTTATTTAATTCTTTCAGCAAACATAGTTGTTTAAAAAGCATCTTTCAGTTTTAAATTTATCATTAAATTTTTGTTGTCCTTTTATAGAGGGCTTTAAATAGGTTCACAGCACAAATAACCAAGGTTTGCAACACGCTACAAGCTTACTATATTCATGCATATTTATTAACTCACTTAGGTATCATTGTGGCCCTGCAAGACCCTACTTTCCAGATGACAGAAGTTTTCAGTATCAGAACATATGCAAAGTCACAGCACTTAGATTAGAGTCTAGCTATGTTTTATGTAAGGGCTGTTGAATATTAGATTTCAATGGAGTTTACCTGCTTTTCCCTTCACTTCTGCCTACCCCCAGAGGCATTCTAGTCCAAGGCAAATACTAAAATGTTTTATTTTTCATGTAAATTCTGGGACCCAATCTCTTTAGTTGTCTCATCCCAGCATGTCATTACACATAGACTCTGCCAGCTGGACAAAGCTGTAGAAGACCCCAATAGCATCCGCGAGGACACTGAGTGCTCATAAAACAGATGCTTTAAAAATCAGCTGCGTTTACTGAGGGAATTCAACAACCAAGAAGCAAGGCTAATTTCTGCAATTAAACTAATGGAACTACATTAATTATCTATGAACCTTATTCCAAAGTGGCCCTTGGTTTTAAAACTCCAAAGGAAGCCGAAAGAGTACAGTATGCTATGTTCTCTGAGGCAGACAATGAGGTTTGTCTTCTTCAGATAGGAGGTCTCATTGGGAGCACTCATTAGAATGAGTTATTTTATGGTTTGACTCTTTAAAAACCTCTTTTGAGCTCACAGAGCAGAACAAGTTGGCCTGTCTGAGGGCACCAGGCTTAGATCAAAAGTGTGTCACCTTAAAAAAATTGTCTTAAGCAAAACAAAAACAAACAAGCAACGTACCCTCTAAAGTTGAAAGAATAAATGCAGATGGAGTAGTGTCCAATACAGGATGAAAGGAAAGACAATCAGAATTTAAATTCAGGATGAGCAAAGCTCTTTCAGCATTGACTCACAGTCAGATTCCTCGGCCCAGGTCTCGGTGTCTATGGGGGTTTCCCTTCATAATCAGACAGTCACTGTTTGGTTCGGTATGCCTTTCTTTCCAGTCTGGATGGACACACAATGTGCACAGGCTCTCCAGCACCACTCAGAAATAAGCTTTGATCTCATGGAAGTAACTATAAATTCTCTATCACAAATCATGTTGGACCTTAGGTGGCTTTTAAATATCAAACAATCTTCAGCATGAAAGACTTTTATTGCCTTCAGATTTATTTGTTGTTCTCAATGTTCACTGTGTTTATTCTGAGATACAGACTCAAGGTTGTGTGTGTGTGTGATGGTAATTAACTTTTGAACCAAGAAAAAAATGAGGCCCATTTCATGAACCCAGTTAGCTAGCATTAAGGGCTTAAGTTACACCCATATTTTTCTTTCTTTCTTTCTTTTTTTTTTAAATTGTGGTATTAGGGATTCCAACCCAGGTCCTCTTGGACAATGAAAAGTAATGTGAGAACCTAACTCACCTGTCTTATTTCACATCTTTGTTTTTATATTGGATATTCTCTGTATTTACATTTCAAATGTTAGCCCTCCCCCCCAACCCCAACTTCCATTCCCCCAACCCCAACTTCCATTCCCCCTCCCCCTCCCCTTGTCTCCATGAAGATGCTCCTGCTCCCAATCACCCTACCTCAGTGCCTTGGCATTCCCCTACACTGTAAAAACAAGCCTTCTCTGGACCAAAGGCCTCTCCTCCCACTGATGCCAGACAATACTATCCTCTGCTGCATATGCAACTGGAGCCATGGGTCTCTCTCTCCATATGTGCTCAATGGTTGGTGTTTTAGTCCCTGGGAGTTCTAGGGAGCTTGTTTGGTTGATATGGTTGTTCTTTCCATGAAGTTGCAAACCCTTTCAGTTGCAAACCCTTTCAGTTCCTTCATCCTTTCTCTAGTGCTTTCATTGGGGACCTCTCAATTGTATATGTATGGCTCTGGCAGAGCCTCTGAGGAGGCATCCATATCTGGATCATACAATAAGCACTTCCTGGCATCAGCAATAGTGCTTGGGTTTGGAATGGATCCCCAGGTGAGGCAGTCTCTGGATGATCTTTTCTTCAATCCCAGCTCCTCTATTTGTCCCTTTATTTCCTTCTGTGAGTGTTTTGTTCTCCCTTATATGAAGGACTGAGGCATCCATATTCTGGCCTTCCTTCTTTTTGAGCTTCATAAGGTCTGTGAGTTGTTTCATGGTTATTTTGAGGTTTTTGGGCTAGTATTCGCTTATCAGTCAATGTATACCATGTGTGTTCTTTTGTGACTGAATTAATTACCTCACTCAGGATGATAGCATTAAGTCCTACCCATTTGCCTAGGAATTTCATGAAATCATTGTTTTAATAGCTGAGTAGTACTCTATTGTGTAAATGTACCACACTTTCTGTATCCATTCCTCTGTTGAAGGACATGAGTTCTTTCCAGCTTCTGGTTATTATAACTAAGGCTACTATGAACATAGTAGAGCATGTGTCCTTGTTATATGTTTTGGCATCTTTGAGGTATATGCCCAGGAGGTGTATACCTGGGTCCTCAGGTAGTAGTATGTCTAGCTTTCTGAGGAACCTCCAGAGTGATTTTCAGAGTGGTTGTACCAGCCTGTAATCCCACCAACAGTGTAGGAGTGTTCCTCTCTCTCCACATCCTCACCAGCATTTGTTGTCACCTGAATTTTTAATCTTATTCATTCTGACTGGTATGAGGTGGAATCTCAGGGTTGTTTTGATTTCCATTACCCTGATGACTAGGGATATTGAACATTTCGTTGGGTGCTTCTCAACCATTTGGTATTCCTCAATTGAGAAGTCTCTGTTTAGCTCTATCCACCATTTTTTCCCATAGAATTATTTGATTCTCTGGAGCTCTTCTTGAGTTCTTTGTATATATTGGATATTAGCCCTCTATCAATTGTAGGAGTGGTAAAGATCTTTTCCCAATCTGTTGGTTGCTGTTTTATGCTTTTGACAGTGTCCTTTGCCTTACAGAAGCTTTGCAATTTTATGAGGTAACATTTGTCGATTCTTGATCTTTTTTTTTTAAACGACTTTATTTTACAAAACAAAGATAAATGTACAGATTTTAAACATTTTTTGCTTAAAATTATACATTTTTGTCAGTACTGTTTTTTCAGATATTAAAATAATTTTTACATAAAACTATGTGAACACATTTTTTAGTCAGTACTTGATTTTTTCATGGGCTTGACAGTATGCATTGAAAACCTAATAGTTACAATGAGCGTAAAGTACATGCAAAACAAAACGCAACATGGAAATAGTCAAAGTCTTCTTGTTTTGTAAATATATATTTTTTTGTTTTCTTTATTTCTTGGACTTCATACAGTCTGTGAGTTGTTTCTGGGGGAGTGCAAGCCTCTGGGGTTAGCATCCCAATATCAGTGACTGCATATTATGTCTGTTCTTTTGTGACTGGGTTATCTCACTCAGGATGATATTCTCTAGATGCAGCCATTTTCTTAAGAATTTGGTTAAGTCATTGTTTCTGGTGGCTGAGTAGTATTCCATTGTATAAATGTACCACAATTTTTGTATCCATTCATCTTCTGAAGGACATCTGGGTTCTTTCCAGCTTCTGGCTATTATAAATAGAGCTGCTATGAACATTGTGGTACATATATCTTTGTTGTGTATTAAAGTGTCTCTGAGGTATATGCCCAGAAGTGGAATAGCTGGGTCTTCAGGTAGTACTATATCCAATTTTCTGAGGTATCGCCAGGTAGTACTATATCCAATTTTCTGAGGTATATTCCAGAGTGGTTGTATTAGTTTGCAACCCCACCAACAGTGGAGAAGTGTTCCTCTTTCTCCGCAGCCTCGCCAGCATATGCTGTCATCTGATTTTTGGATCTTGGCCAATCTGACTGGTGTGAGGTGGAATCTCAGGGTTGTTTTGAGTTGCATTTCCCTGATGGCTAAGGATGTCGAGCACTTCCTCACATGTTTCTCGGCCATTCAGTGTTCCTCAAATGAGAACGTTTTGTTTAGCTCTGTACCCCATTTTTTAATAGGGTTATTTGATTCTCTGGTGTCTAGCTTTTTGAGTTCCTTGTATACCTTGGATATTAGGCCTCTATCTGATGTGGTGTTGGTAAGCGAATACTAGCCCAAAAACCTCAAAATAACCATGAAACAACTCACAGACCTTATGAAGCTCAAAAAGAAGGAAGTCTTTCCAAGACTTTTAACCTGAAGGTGTGTTGAATTTTGTTAAACACTTTCTCAGCTTCTAATGAATTGATCATGTGTTTTTTTCTTTGAGTTTGTTTTTATAGTGGATTATGTTGATGGATTTCCATATATTGAACCATCCTTTCATCCCTGGGATGAAACCTACTTGATTATGGTGAATGATCATTTTGATGTGTTCTTGTATTCAGTTTGCAAGAATACTTCTGAGCTATCTCTTTCACCCATTATTCACACCTCCACCTTGTTCATTGGAATGAGTCTGTCAGTTGAATCCAGAGCTTACTAATATGGCCAGTCTAGATTGTTACAGCAATCCTTGTCTCTCTCTTCTGAACCTTGGAATTACAGATGTGTTTATATGCACACTTGTCTTTTCACATAGATGCGGGAGACTCAAACTTTAGTCTTTCTTTTTGCTCAAGCTATCTCCCCATCCCTGAAGTCCTAGAATTCTCCATGGCTGGCTGGACAAACTTATGTTATTCATTTATTAACCTGAGAACAAGCTTTCTTAAATTTTATGTTATTGAATAGTTTGTATCTAATATACCATATTATGCTGGGGTTTTATATATGGTAGAGATTGGATGTTTTCAAATCCACATCTGCTGCTTCTGGTGCTGCCTTCATGCTCCCCCAGTGGACATCTGGTACTTCCTCTGTGACACAGCTGCTGTGTAGACTTGAGTGCTCACCAAGTTGACTTGGGCAGATGAGAAACACAAGGAAGGAGTCCAGACTGAGAAGAGTGATTATATTAATTTCAAGGTGGTAAGAAGGCTGGTCTTCTGCTGCAGTTCAAGATGAAGAGACAGACACCACTCAGTGAATTGATGAAAGCCAATAGTGAAGGACAGGGTCTGTCCACAAGGCAGATCAGATTCTGGGTTGATGGACAGCCCATGAACAGCCAGCCATACTGTGCAGTTGGAGGTAGACAATGAAGGTATGAAGGATGTATGCCAGCAGCAGACAGAATGTACTTATTACAAAGGGAACCTGCCGTTTCTCTCCAGAATTTTGTTACAGACTAAGAACACATTCTCAATCAGAAGGCAGAAATTTGGCTTTAGCACACGCTGACCACCGTCATGTAATATTCTTTATTTTTTCAATTCCCAGTTCCCATTCCTTTATTGGGCATAACATAACTGGTATATGTACATGAATACTGCACCTTTTTTCTTAACTAAATAGCTAATGTTCTGCTTCAGTTGATATCAAGTGGAAATGGTCTTGGGGAGACACCGGCTCTGTGAAGATATCCCATTTCCCCCCATGAATGGCACACTTACTCAGACCTTATCTTTTTGTTATTGTTTGTTTGTTGTCATATTTCTCTGTGTAGCTCTGGTTAGCCTGGAACTCACACTATACACTCTATGCTGGCTTGAAATTCACAGAGATCCACTTACTTCTGCCTCCAGAGTGCTGTGAGGCATGGACTACCACCATCCTGATGTTCTCATTCTTCTGTTAAAATAGAAGTACTCAATAATATAAAACCCCTTGTATACCTTGTTTGATTAGAGAATTTTAATGTTTTTTTCCTTTAAAAATCAATAACAATGTTATGACTTTTTCTTTTATATAGTTGTTACATATAGAGCATTATGTCTTTAAGTAGGGGTAAATTATTCTTAAAAAATAATTTCTAATAGTTTTCTCTTCAATTCATGCATCTTGTTTAAACTTATTCAAAATGAGAATGGAAAGCTCTTAAATTAATCTTTTTTCCTTTCTAGATCCATAAAGGAGTGTAACTATCCCCCTACCTCCAAGTACATTCCAGTTCCCAAATAATGATATGGAAGCTTATTTATTTATGGATATTTTATGGCCTTAGCTTAGACTTGCTCCTTAACTTAACTTCTATCAATCCATTTATACTAATTTAAGTTCTGTCACATGACTGGTTACCTCTCCTCATTTTCCTACGTCTAACTTCTTCCTCATCTTAGTCTCGAGAATCCCCCTGTGACTGACTATTTCTCAGAGTCCTCTCTCTCTGTTGATGTCACCTTCTTCCTGCCCAGCTATTGACTATTTGGCTCTATCTTGATAGTTTTTACATAGTGCATAAGAGACTATCCCTACATTTCCCTCTTTCGGCCCAATAAAATTTCTTTCTCTAAAATCAATAAACTGTATATAATAAGAATAATTATGAAAACAATCAGGTAAGAGTGACATTCACAATCTCCAGTCCATATGTATTTGGCAAACTTGCAGGAAGTCCTCTACTATCTATCCTATTTTGATGAGTCCAAAGCATGTGCTCAATTTACTTTCTATTATAACTTGCATTTATTGACTTATAATTATCTTTTTAGACCTTAAAGCATTTTCTTAAATCCCAAACAATTTAAGCTTATTTGTGAGACAATCTAGTCTTTAGCCCCACTAGAAACCCAAGAAGGATATTGCCTGAGTATATAGGAGTGCAGCTCAAGTAGCTTCCAAAACTATAGAAATTACAGAGGTTGCTAACTGCCTGGATCACCCAAGATTCCTCTGCACTGTTGGAGCATCATATTTAGGTTTCTGGTCCAGTATATGACAGACTTTTCTGTGAAGCAGGAATTATGAAGGACTTACTTGCCTACCTTGTTCTTCCTTCATGTCCTGCTTGTCCAGTTAGGACAGCATGCTGTGTGTACTCAAGGCAAGGGCGGCTCCTTGCCTGGTGGCTAGCTTTCTGCATCTGAACCAAACTCCATATGGAGGTTCTTCAATGCTCATCATATCCTTTGAAGTAGAATGAGGGTGCTGCCAGGAACAGACATGTCCCACTGTCAAAAAAGGTTTTTATTAAAAAAATCTTTAAATTCTATGCTCTATAGATCTTTGAGGTTTTTGAAGACTATCTATCCATCTATAGTATATTGGTATAGGCAAATACTGCTTGTTCCTAGTTACCCACTATCTGTTCAACTTGGAAAACATCACCAGGAAGCTAAATAAAGGTTATTTCTGTAACTAACTAAACAAGTACCTAACATGAAAACTGACAGCCAACTTGCATTTCTTAATCATTCTAAACAGTTTGTAATGGTAGCTCTCAAAAGAACAAGAACTTCTTCACATTGTCATTTTAAATGAGTTCCATAGGTACAATGCCTAAAACAAGAATTGAAACACACACACACACACACACACACACACACACACACGCACACGCACACGCACACGCACACGCACACACACACACACACACACACACATTATGTTGTAGCAAAATATAGCCTTAATTTTGTATCAATATTTAGAACCTATACCAAAAATAAAAATAAAAATATTGTTCTTTAGTCTAAAAGTAGAGTCAATAATCCATCCTCATTCTATCATTCCTATATCCTCCCTTTCTTGTTTTCATCTCTCTGCTCCACTTTCCCTAACATTTGATAGGAGAGAATGAAGGATAAAGGAATAGACAGAGAAAAAGAAATCCCCAAATCTAGCCTCCTTTATTCTGTCCACTCCTTGACCAAGACCTTTACCAACATGTGACCAATTTCCTAAAATGAGGACAAAATATGTACCATCCACCAAAAGACCAAAACTACCTCCCCTATTTTTGGGGAATGCTCTCTTAAAATTGTTTCATGCTGTCTGGGGGTGACATTGTTTTGAGAGCCATAAAAATTGGGGTATTGTCCAAGTCCTGGGAGAGCTAGTTATATCATACTGTTCAGTCTCTGTGTGATAGGAAAGTGCAGGACATAACTGAAATCTTGGTTGGATGTGAGGCTGGACAGTTTATTTAGCTGAGGATGTGGAGAAAGAGGAATACTTCTCCACTGTTGGTGGGATTGAAAGCTGGTACAAACACTCTGGAAATCAGTCTGGTGGTTCCTAAGAAAATTGGACATAATACTACCTGAAGACCCAAATATTCCACTTCTGGGCATATACCCTAAAGATGCTCTAACATATAAAAAGGACACATGCTCTACCATGTTCATAGTAGCCTTATTTATAATAGCCAGAAGCTGGGAAAAAATTCAGATGTCTTTCAGTAGAGGAATGGTTATAGAAATTGTGGTATATTTACACAATGGAGTACTACTCAGCTATTAGAAACAACGACTTTATAAAATTTCTAGGCAAATGGTTGGAACTAGAAGCTATCATCCTGAGTGAGGTAACCCAGTCACAAAAGAACACACATGATATACAGTCACTAATAATTGGATACTAGCCCTAAAAAGCTCTGAATACCCAAGAAACAACTCTCAGATCATATGAAGCTCAAAAAGAAGGAAGGCCAAAATGTGGAAGCCTCAGTCCTTCTTAAAAAAAAAAAAAGGAAAAGAACTGTGTATTCATCATATATTATTATTTAACAAAATTTGTGAGCTATAATAATATTTTATAAAATAAATTAATTAATAAAAAAGAGGGAGTATAACAGAAAAACAAAAGAAAACCATTTCCCTTTTATTTGCTTTGCTGTTAAGGGTTTATATTTTATCATCAGACTAGACAGACAAGAAAATATCCATGGTCAGTAGCCAGCAATAAGCACAGCCACTTTTCATTTCCTTCTTTGCAGTCATATATTAAGCATTTCATGCACTATGTTCTTCTTTGTTCAAGTGATATAGTTTAAGGTTGGTTTTTGTTCAAACACAATACTCTAATGTAGTTCTTGTACATTTTCTTAATCCTTAACACATTGTCTAAGCAGATTACATATTCTTCAACAATGTTGTATTTTGATAGCTACATATTTTAAAGCATTTTACAAATAGTCTGTCTGATGAACAAGCAGAAAAGAAGAGAAATCATTACTCAAGCAGTTTCTGAGTTAATTTCAGGTATCTTTATGACTGCGGAGAATTTTCTGTTCATTAAAGTACCCTATAATCTGGACTAAGCAGAATTAAGGGAAACAAATTAAAAACATTTTTACATATTATTTGCTACATGTTATCTGATTTCAGGCAAATTAGTTTGCATTTCCTCCACCAGTCCAACTAATTTTTAATTTGAAAGAAGTTATCCCCATGTTTGCCTTGTTCTTTGTATGCGAAGTGATTGACAGTTCTTGACTTTTCCATATATTTATACAGGTTTTAATAAGGAGAGGCCATCTGCCACCGGGAAGAGTGGAGATCCAGGGACACAGCCCTGGTAAGACGGTGCTGCGAGTAGCCGGGGCAGAGAGAGGTCTGGGCCGAGCATGCAGAAAGCACGCCCCCCCATTGGTTCAAGGGAGCAGGAACTCTGCTGTAGGGACTCGGTTTCCACCAGGAGGGCCTGTGCATGTGGACCAAACACTCAGGCCATCTGCCACCAGGAACAGCAGAGACCCAGGGACACAAGCAAGGTACATAGGAATGATGGGAACCAATCACTGACAACAAGATCATATATAATAACAGATAACAAGATGGCAAGAGGAAAGCGAAAGAACTTACCAAATGGAAACCAAGACAACTTGGCAACACCAGAACCCAGATCTCCCATCACAGTAAACAGCGGAATGCCAAACACTCCAGAAAAAGAAGACTCAGACCTGAAATCATACTTCAAGATGATGATAGAGATCCTTAAACAAGAACGGGAGGAAAAGCATAAAGAAATAGAAGCTTTTAAAGAGGAAACAGGAAAAACACTCAAAGAACTCAAAGAACTAGAGTAAAACAGAACCAAAGAGATGAAGGAATTGAAGAAGGAATTTAAAATGGAAATGGAAACAATAAAGAAAACATTAAAAGAGACAACCCTGGAGGTAGAAAACCTAAAAGAGAAATCAGTAGTCACAGATGCAAGCATCTCCAACAGACTATGAGAGATGGAAGAGAGAATCTCAGGGGCCAAAGACAACATAGAAAACATAGACAAAACAGTCAGAGAAGATGCAAAAGCCAAAAAGCTTCTAACCCAAAAGGTCCAGGAGATCCAGGACACAATGAGAAGACCAAACCTAAACATAATAGAAATAGAAGATGGCAAAGAATATCAACTAAGAGGCACAGTAAATATCTTCAATAAAGTCGTAGAAGAAAACTTCCTTATCCTTAAAAATGAGGTGATCATGAGCAAAAAAGAAATCTACCAAACTCCAAATAGAGTGGACCAGAAAAGAAATTCCTCCTGACACATAATAGTCAAAATGCCAAGTGCCCAAAGCAAAGAAAGAATACTAAAAGGAGTAAGGGAAAAAGGTCATGTAACATATAAAGGCAGACCAATCAGAATCACACCTGACTTCTCAAGAGAGACTATGAAAGCTAGAAGATCCTGGAGAGACATCATGCAGACCCTAAGAGAACACAAGTGTCAGCCCAAGCTGCTATACCCAGCAAAACTCTCTATCACCATAGATGGAGAGAACAAGATATTCCAAGACAAAACTAAATTTACACAGTATCTGACCACAAACCCAGCACTACAACGAATTATAGGTGGAAAACCCAATAGAAGGAGAAAAACTACATCCTAGTAAAAATAAGAAAATACCTAAGCAAGAAAACCAAAAGAAGAAAGATACACAGGCACAAAAAATAACAGGAAACAGCAACCACTATTCTTTAATATTTGTTAACATAAATGGACTCAATTCCCCAAATAAAAAGACATTGGCTATCAGACTGGGTATATAAACAGAATTCAGCATTTTGCTGCATACAGGAAACTCATCTCAGAAACTGACAGACAGTATCTTAGAGTAAAAGGTTGGGAAAAAACTTTCCAAGCAAACGGCCCCAAGAAGCAAGCTGGAGTGGCCATTCTAATATCAAATAAAGTACATTTTCAACCAAAAGTTATCACAAAAGATAAGGAAGGACACTTTTTACTCATTACAGGGGAAATTTGTCAGGAGGAGCTCTCAATCCTTAACATATATGCTCCAAATACAAGAGCAACCATATTCATAAAAGAAACCCTACTAAAGCTAAAAAAATATATTTGGCGCCACACAATAATAGTGGTAGACCTCAATACCCAACTCTCATCAATGGAAACATATCATGGAAACAGAAACTGAACAAGGACGCAGTGAAACTAGCAGAGATTTTGAACCAATTGGAATTAATAGAAATCTATAGAACATATTATCCTAAAACAAAAGGATACACCTTCTTCTCAGCACCTCACGGTACCTTCTCCAAAATTTACTATATAATTGGTCACAAAACAAGCCTCAATAGACATAAGAAGATTGAAATACTTCCATGCATCCTATCAGATCACCATGGTCTAAGCTGGTCTTTAATAACAACAAAGACAACAAAAAGCCCATATACACATAGAAACTAAACAATGCTCTATTAAATGATAGCATGGTCAAAGAAGAAATAAAGAAAGAAATTAAGGATTTTCTAGAATTTAATGAAAATGAAAACACAACATACCCATACCCATGGGATGCAATAAAAGCAGCACTGAGAGGAAAACTCACAGCTCTGAGTGCTTCCAAAAAGAAACTGGAGAGAGCATACACTAGCAACCTGACAGCACAGTTGAAAGCTCTAGAACAAAAGGAAGCAGATACACCCAAGAGAAGTAGACGGCAAGAAATAATCAATCTCAGAGAAGAAATTGACCAAATAGAAAGAAAAGGAACCATTCAAAGAATCAACAAAACCAAGACCTGGTTCTTTGAGAAAATTAACAAGATTGATAAACCCTTAGCCAGACTAACTAGAGGGCAAAGAGAGAGTATCCAAATTAACAATATCAGAATGGAAAGTGGAGACATAACAACTGAAAGTGAGGAAATTCATGAAATCATCAGATCCTACTACAAAAGTCTATACTCAACAAAGCTGAAAAAATCTGGAGGAAATGGATGAATTCCTAGACAGATATAAGATACTAAAGTTAAACCAGGACCAGGTAGACCATCTAAACAATCCCATAACACCTACAGAAATAGAAGCAGTCATCAAATGTCTCCCAACCAAAAAGAGCCCAGGTCCAAATGGGTTCAGTGCAGAATTCTATGAGATATTTATTGATGACCTAGTACCAATACTCTCCAAAATATTCCACAAAATAGAGTCAGATGGAAAACTACTTACCTCATTTTTCAAGGCCACAATAACCCTCGTTCCTAAACCACACAAAGACCCTACAAGGAAAGAGAACCTCAGACCAATCTCACTTATGAACATTGATGTAAAAATACTCAACAAAATCCTTGCAAACCGAATCCAAGAACACATCAAAACAATCATTCACCATGATCAAGTAGGCTTCATCCCTGGGATGCAGGGATGGTTTAATATATGGAAATCCATCAACATAACCCACCATATAAACAAACTCAAAAAAAAAAATTCACATGGTCTTCTCACTAGATGCTGAGAAAGCATTTGACAAAATTCAACACCCCTTCATGTTAAAAGTCTTGGAAAGAACAGGAATCCAAGGCCCATACCTAAATATAATAAAAGCAATATACAGCAAACCAATAGCCAACATCATACTTAACGGTGAGAAACTTGAAGCAATCCCAATAAAATCAGGGACTAGACAAGGCTGCCCACCCTCCCCCTACCTATTCAACATAGTACTGGAAGTCCTGGCTGGAGCAATTAGACAGGAGAAGGAAATCAAACGGATACAAATTGAAAAGGAAGAAATAAAAATATCACTGTTTGCAGATGACAGGATACTGTATGTAAGTGACCTCAAAAATTCCACCAGAGAACTTCTACAGCTGATAAACAAGTTCAACAAAGTGGCTGGATATAAAATTCACTCAAACAAATCAGTAGCCTTCCTCTACTCAAAGGACAAACATGCTGAGAAAGAAATTAGGGAAATGATACCCTTCACAATAGTCACAAACAATATAAAATACCTTAGTGTGACTCTAATTAAGCAAGTGAAGGACCTGTATGACACGAACTTCAAACCTCTAAAGAAGGAAATGGAGGAAGATCTCAGAAAATGGAACGATCTCCCATGCTCATAGATAAGAAGGATCAACATTATAAAAGTGGCCATCTTACCAAAAGCAATTTACAGATTCAATTCAATCCCCATCAAAATTCCAACCCAATTCTTTACAGAGTTGGAAAGAGCCATGTGAAATTTAATTTGGAATAACATAAGACCTAGAATAGAAAAATCCATCCTCAACAACAAGAAAACATCTGTGGGAAACACCATCCCTGATCTCAAGCTATATTACAAGGCAATCATGTTAAAAACTGCATGGTACTGCACAGGGATAGGCATGTGGATCAATGGAATAGACTAGAAGATCCAGAAATGAGCCCTCACATATATGGTCACTTGATTTTTGACAAAGGAGCAGTAAACATTCAATGGAAAAAGGACAGCCTATTCAACAAATGGTTTTGGTACAACTGGCACTCAGCATGCAGAAGAATGAAAATAGACCCTTTATTATCTCCTTGTACAATGCTCAAGTGTAAGTGGATCAAAGATCTTCACATTAAACCAGGTACACTGAAATTATTAGAAGAGAAAGTAGGGAAAACCTTAGAACACATAGGCACAGGAGAAAATTTCCTGAACAGAACATCAATGGCTCGTGCTCTAAGGTCAAATATTGGCAAAGGGGACTTAGTGAGATCCCAAAGTTTCTGTAAGGCTAAGGGCACTGTCAAGAAAACAAAATGGCAGCCAATAGATTGGGAAAAGATCTTTACCAAACTCAATTCTGATAGAGACCTAATATCCAAGGTATACAAGAAGTTAGACACCAGAAAATCAAACAACCCTATTAAAAATGGGGTACAGACTTAAACAAAAAGTTCTCAATTAAGGAATATTCAATGGCTGAGAAGCATCTAAGGAAGTGCTAGACATCCTTAGCCATCAGGAAAAAGCAAATCAAAACAACCCTTAGATTCCACCTCATGATGGGCGGGGCCAGCTCTCTGATTTCCACTCACTCTGGGAAGGTGGCTCTGGGTTGAAGGGTAAAGCTGCCTGTTTTGGTTCTGGGACACAGCTCACAGAGTAGAGTCACACTCAAGCCTCATTGTTCCATTGGGGCCCTTAAGCAGACGTGCTTCTCACTGAGTAGAGGAAGCAGACAGACCCACAGGCACTTGCTGGTTTCCTATTGGCCACCTCACACCACTCAGAATGGCTAAGATCAAAAATTTAGATGACAGCAGATGCTGGAGAGGATTCGGATAAAGAGGAACACTTCTCCACTGTTGGTTGGGTTGTAAACTGGTACAACCTCTCTGGAAATCAGTCTGTCAGTTCCTCAGAAAATTGGACTTAGTATTACCTGAAGACCCAGTTATTCCACTTCTGGGCATATACCAACATACAACAAAGACACATGCACCACAATGTTCATAGCAGTCCTATTTATAATAGCCAGAAGCTGGAAAGAACCCAGATGTCCTTCAGTAGATGAATGGATACAAAAATTGTAGTATATTTACACAATGGAGTACTACTCAGCTATCAGAAAGAATGACTTTATGAAATTCTTAAGAAAATGTATGCATCTAGAGAATATCATCCTGGGTTCAGTCACAAAAGAACAGACATAATATGCAGTCACTGATAATTAGATACTAACCCCAGAAAGCTCTGAACACCCCAGAAATAACTTACAGACTATATGAAGTTCAAGAAAAACAAAGGCCAAGAAAAAAAAAAAAAAAGAAAAATCATTGTGCTTAGTCTTTACACACCAAGAAAACTTTGACTATTTTCAGGTTACATCTTGTTTTACATGTACTTTATGCTAATTGTATCTAGTAAGATTTTAAGGCATACTATCAAACCTTTAAAAAAAATTAAGTACTGACAAAAATGTATTCATATACTGTTATGCAAAAATGCTTTTAATATCTGTACATTTATCTTTGTTTTTTTAAAATAAAGTTGTTCAATTAAAAAAATAAGGAATTTGGATGACACTCATATGAAATCTTGTATCAAACCCAATGTGAACTTTGAAGTTACCTGAAAGCACTTTATTTTTCAAATTGTTATTTTTGTACTTTCATAAAATATAACAAATTGATATTTCTACTTATTGTATTAAATTGCTATTCAGATTTTTAAAATAAAAAAAGGTGATTCTTTGCTTTACGTTTGTGCCAGAAATAGGAATCAAGCTTTATAAGTCTGTTTGGACTGTATAATCAAAGTTTATTATAAAATTTATCTCTGCCATTTGAAAGGATGGCATGAGTTATGAGGACTCTGTAGCCTACAAGGTTTCTTGGCTATACTTAGCTGAAGTTCTGGCTGGAGACAATCATGTTTCAGAGCTGTTTCCATGTATAAGGATCACTTATACTTTCCTGTTTTGGGTTTTTTTTTTTTTTTTTTTTTGCTTTTTTCCTTCATATCTACTGCCAAGATTTTCAGTAGCTCTCCACTGGTTAAACCTAATCTTTTAATTTTGATGGAATCCATTGACTTTTTTTTTCTCCTGTTGAAACAAAGACAAAACCTCTCCCCCATAATGATACATTTCTTTTTTTCCATTCAGAGGTTCAGTCAACCTTAAATTAGATTGGCTGGTCTAATTTAGCAGTTCCCCCTCCCCCAATCCAATGTTTCCTAACAACTATCGGTCTCATTGATATCTTAAAATTTTAAAGCCAATCATTATTTAATATATTTCTGGGCGATTCCATAACCTCCTTCTGTTCTACGAGAATTTCTGTTAAAGCGTAGTTAAAATACTTTTACAATTGTTTGTCTTGTAAGATTTGTAAGATATATCTATAGCATCTTCTATGCCATAATGTCTAAAAATTTGTATTCTAATGGATACACATGTTGGAATATCAACTTCAATCTACATGTATGATTCATTAACATATGTACATACTTCAACTCTCTAAAACTCTACAAAATAAAGTACATAAGCTATTGTGTGACATTGCTCTGTGTTGGCATCATTAAACAAAATTTGCATTCTTAACTCAGTATATTGTATCTCTGTGGGTTGTCATTCTAATTACTCAAGCCTTTGTGGGTTTTTCTCATTTGGAACTACATTTTTTACTGTCATTGTAGGTTCCAAATTGGGTTCTTCTGAAGAGTTTTTATTCTGACTTAAAGACTCCTCTAATAACTGTTCTATGGCCTCCAATCTAGCATTTAACTTTTTTGTCTTTTTATCTGTTTTCTTTTGATCTCTTAAAAAGGATATGCAAGATTGCAATCATTATTGAAAAATAATTATTTATATGTTGATAAAGTGAAACAAATTAAACAGAATCCAAATACTCTCTGTCATTGCGTTTTGCATTTTCACTTGTCTTATTTTTTTAAGTTTTATCTAACTTTTCTTTTTAAGAACTTCCCAAGTTTGGAGACTTTTAGCTTTGTCTTCCATCTTCATGTCTTTCTGCTGCTTAGCTAGCATGTTTCCCAGGCAGTTGGCTCCACCCGCCTTGGGGTCCCTCTGTCCATAATCTGGGAGGTTGCAGGCTTTTCCTGTGAGCCCATATGCCCTGCCATAATGGGCGGGGCCAGCTCTCTGATTTCCACCCACTCTGGGAAGGTGGCTCTGGGTTGAAGGGCAAAGCTGCCTGTTTTGGTTCTGGGACACAGCTCACAGAGTAGAGTCACACTCAAGCCTCATTGTTCCATTGGGGCCCTTAAGCAGACGTGCTTCTCACTGAGTAGAGGAAGCAGACAGACCCACAGGCACTTGCTGGTTTCCCATTGGCCTAGGCTGCTCAGTCTCTCTGCCATGTCTGGCAAGTGCTTGTTCCCTTGCCTTTCCACATTCTTTTTCCTTTTTAGACTAGGACTGTATTATTTTTAATTAATTATTTTATTTATTAACATTCCAAATACTGGTTTCCTGTTCCTCCTCCCAGTGCTCTTCACCCCTTCCCCTTTCCCTTTGCCTCTGAGAGGGTGCTCCCTCCTTATGACACTCTCCCTGACCCCCAACAGGCATACCCCATTCCAAAGCCATTTTTCTCAGGCTCTAAGCTTGACTTTTACAACACCACATTGAATATCATTTGTAACCATTTGGCTTTTTCTAAGTCTGTTTTCATCCCCCTCCCCAACATTCTCATGACCTGGAGGCTTATTTATTTATGAGTACCTTACGGCCTTAGCCTAGGCTCTCTCCCTAACTAGCTTTTCTACTACCTTTACACTAATCTAAGTTCTACCACATGACTGATTACTCTCTTCTGTGGCGAATCCCTGTGCACTGGACTCTTTCCTAGAGTCCCTGTCCTTGCTGGACATCCCACCCCCTACTGACCATTCAGCTCTTTATTGACAGATAGATGAAGCTTTTACACAGTACACAAGAGATTATCTCTACAGAGAACTGTCACCTTGCGGGGCCTTTGTCACTGCAGAACAGAATGACTAGTTCTACAAGAAAGTGTGAGCAGGTGTATCTTTTTTAGACCAAGCTAAGTGAGCACACTGTCTCATGTTTTAATCAAGTGTTGTTGCATGGGTATCACATATTGAAAGGGTGATATCATAAGAGAAGCCTGAGTCTCCTTAAAGGAGAATGTTTAATTTTACTACAATCTAAGACACATTACTATATGGAAGTTAAAGGGTTACTGCTCTGAGAAAGCTCCTGGATAGGTATGAAGGGTTCCTAATTGAGTTCTGGACAGTGTGGAAATTGTTGTTAAAAGAATGGTAATATTAGTGCTGGGGAGATGGCTCAGAGCTTGAGAGCATTTGCTGTTCTTGCAGAGGACCTGGGTTTGTTTTCCAGCATCTACATGGTGGTGGTTCACAACCAACAGTGATTTCAAGTACCAGGAATTCTGATGTCCCTTCTGGCCTCCAAGGTCACCACGAGCACAGATGGTGCACATTTATACATTCAGGCAAAACACTCATACACATGAAATAAAAGTAAATGAATCTTAGAAGAATAATAGTGTACCTTTTTTTTTTTTTTTGGTAATTTATAGTAAGTACATAATTACTGTAATTCCTTGGGGCTGACCATAATATCAATTAAACCAGTATTTCTCAAGGAAAAATTAAGCAAAATGTTATTAGATGTTTGTTTGCTTTCTATTTGTTGTATGGGAGGGTCACCATGAGAAGGAACTGAGCCAGGTATGGTAGTGTATGTTTGTAATCCCAGCACGTGGGGGGTTGAGGCAGGAGATTTATAAGTTTGAGGCTAACCAAGGCTGCATAGTGAGACCTTGACTCAACATTTAAAAAATTGAAATAAGGAGATTATTAGCTGATATACCCAAAAATAAAAGGAATAAAGAGACACCAGAAAATTGAGGCATTGATATTTGTGGGTAAATCCATCTGCTTCTAGACTCACTAAGAATGAGAAAACTTAAATTTGTTTTGAGATTTATTTATTTTTATTTTATGTATACGGATGTTTCACCTGCATGTATGTGTCTACACCATGTACATGTGGTGTCCATGGAGGCCAGAAGAGGGTGTTAGATTCCCTAGAACTGAGGATTGTTAGCTAACCTGTGGGTGATGGGAATCAAACCCAGGTCTAGTCAGTGCTCTATATACCGAGCAGCTCTCCAACTCCAGAGAAAGCTTTTGAATGATATCTACATATAAAGTTCAGGGTGTGAACATTCCATTCAAGATGGAGAGTCTCAAGGTAATTATTTATTCAGGGCAGATCTCAGGCAAGAGAGTGTAAAAGCAAGACGACCGGTTATAGGGACTGTAATACAGAAGCATCTGGGTTCCTAATGGTGCAAGACACAGAGGTATTGCTGGTTTCTGAGACAATGATATTGCCATAAAATTCAGCCTTTGAAGGTTTGAGACCTAAAAGAACTCAGGGGGAAGGATGTACAGTCAGCTTAGTTGGTAATGTACTTACTATACAAAGGATGAGGACTTGAGTTCAATCCCCACCATGTAAATAAAGAAACCAGGGCTGGCAATTCACATCTGTAATCCCTCACAGTGGGGAGACGGAGACAGGAGGATCCCTGGGACTTGCTGGCTTGGCTAGTGTTGTCAGATTCAGTGAGAGACCCTGTCTCAGAAGGTCATGTGGGGAGCTATAGAGAAAGTTAACAGCCTCTAGCTTCCATGTGTGTTCAGGCGTGTACATCTAGCTTCCATGTGTGTTCAGGCGTGTACATCTAGCTTCCATGTGTGTTCAGGCGTGTACACAAGCTCTTGGGCTCTAAAAAGTTTACATGGAGGAGACCCAGTTTATTCTTCAAAAAGGGAAAGATATGACCTTCCTGCCCCAGTCTCTTGAGTTCAGTAGTGTGCACTATTGTAGTTTTTGTTTTCTGACAGTCTACATACTGTTTTATATAATGGCTAATTTACATACTCACTAGTGGTTACAAGGTTCCCCCTTTCCCACACCCTCAGTCAATACTTAACTTACTAATAGGCGATTTAGCTTTAATTTTTAATCATGTGTATCTGTGTATGAATCTGGACATGTGAGTGCAGTGCCCACAGAGACTAGAGGTATTTGGTGGCTCTGGAGCTGGAGCTACAGGCAGTTGTGAGCCACCTGATGTGGGTGGTGGGAATTAAACTTGGGTCCTCTGCAAGAGTGTGTGCTCTTAGCCACTGAGTTCTCAATCCAACTCCAGCTTTCGTACTTTTGAGAACAGCTAGCGATCCTAACAGTGTATAGGGTGGTAATTTGTGGTTTGATTTGCATTTCCTGCTGCTTACTGATTTAAATGCGTTATCCCCAGGAGTCTATTAGCTGTTTGCTCTTGGTTTTGAGGATGGTTTATTTGGGTCATTTGCTCAGTTTTGTCAGGGTATTGTTCTTCTAAAGAGTCACTGGAGTTCCTTATGTGTTATGGATACTGACTCCTGATCAGACGTCTGTCTGTATTACTTGCAGATATTTCCCCTGGAGCCAGCAAACTGTCTCTCTGTTGATTCCTTTGTGGTACAGAAGCTTTTTAGTTTGAAGGATTCTGACTAAACGGAATTGTTAAAAAACACAAACAAAACAAAACAAGGTAAAATAACAACAACCCCCCAACCCCCTCCAAAAAAAAAAAAACAAAAAACAAACAAACAAAAAAAAACAAACAAACAAAAAAAAAAAAAAAAAAAAAAAAAAAAAAAAAAAAAAAAAAACAAAGCCAGGCTGTGGTGCACACCTTTTATCCAAGCACTTGGGAAGCAGAGGCAGGTGGATCTCTGGAAGTTTGAGGCTAGCCTGGTCTACAGAGCTACACGGTATAGCCAGAGCTACACAGTGCGACCCTGCCTCGACAAAAACAAAAATCAAAAAACCAAAACCCAAAACCCAAACCAAAACAACATCCCCAAATCCCAAATCCAAACCAAATAAACACTCCCCTTCAAAAAACAAAACCAAAAAAAAAGAAAAAGAAAAAGAAAAAGAAAATCCAGGTTTTCTTGCTGGGTATGGTAGCTCACATGTGTAATTTTAGCATTCATGACGCTGAGGCAGGAGGATTATCATGAATTTGAGGGTAGGCTGGGTTATATAGTGAGCTCTAGGTCAGTTAGACTAGCATAGCAAGACTCTCTCAAAACACGGAAGGGAGAAAAGTTTTCTCTTGAAATACTTTTTGATTTACAAAAGAATTCTCAGGCAGAACAAACAATTCTGCCATGGTCTTCCTTCCTACTAACAAGTTATAACATTTATTAAAATTAAGAAATTAATTTGGGTATAGTACAGCAAATTTCACTAATGACTTCACTCAACAATCTTTTCCACTGACTAACGTTTTCTCTTTCAGGATCAATGCAGGACAGCATCTGTAATTTAACCACCATATCTCCTTAGTCTTTCCCATGCTTTGGCAGGTCCTTGGTCTTTCCTTGTTTGTCATGACCTCAGGTCCTGAAGATTAGTAACCAGATATTCATGGGATTTCCCTTCATTTGGATTTTCCCCGAGTTCCCTGATTATTTTGGAATTGTGTTTCTTTTCTTTTTTTTTCCCTTCCTTTTCCTCCTTCCCTCACTCCCTCCCTCCCTCCCTTTCTCCCCTCCCCAACCCCCACCCTCAAGACAGGGTTTTTCTGTATAACCCTGGCTGTTCTGGAACTAGCTCTGTCATTAAATTGGCCCCAAACTCAAGAGATCTGTGAACCTGGGATGAAAGGAGTCAGTGCTGGTATTACAGGAGAGTGTCATCAGTGCCTGCTGATACATCATTGGCTCGGGCTTAGGTTACCTGGAATGCCTCATTAGTGTGGGGAAACATTTCAGGAATCTCAGGTGCTTGCTGAACAAGTTCTTTTTAAAATTATTATTATTAATCATTCCATTTATTTACATCTCAAATAATATCCCACTTCCCAGTTACTCATCCACATCCTCCCTCATCCCATATCTGCCCCCCCTCCTCTTTGCCTCTATGAGGGTGCTCCTCCACCCTCTCCCACCCCACTGCTCCAGCATCCCCCTATGCTAGGGCATCAGACCTCCATAGGACCAAGAGCTTCTCCCCATTGATGTCAGACAAGACCACCCTCTGCTATATATGTATCTGGGGCCACGGATCCCTTCCTCATACTCCTGGTTGGTGGTCTAGTCCCTGGGAGCACTGGGTGTTCAAGCCAGATGACATTGTTCTTCCTATGGGATCACAGCTCCCCTCTGATCCTCTAGTCCTTCCACCAGCCTGGGGTCCCTGAGCTCAGTCTGATGGTTGGCTCTAAGCACCCACATCTGCATTGGTCAGTTGCTGGCAGAACCTCCCAAGGAACAGCCACACGTTTCTATCAGCAAGTGCCTCTTGGCAACAGCAACAGTGTTGGAGTTTAGTGTCTGCAGACAGGATGAATCCCCAGTGGGTCAGTCCCTGGATGGCCTCTCCCGAAGTCTCTGCTTCATTTTTTGTCCATGTTTTTCCTTTGAACAGGAATATTTCTGGGTTAAAAACTGAGATGGCTGGGTGGCCCCATCCCTCAACATGGGGCAGGAGGGCATGCCTAAATACTGGAGGTGGCCTCTTCAGGTTCTCTCTCCTCGTAGCTGTGCATTTTGGCTAAAGTCATTCCCATTAGGTCCTGGGAGTCTCTAATTTTCCTAGCATCTGGAACCCTCCAGTGGCTATCCCCAGTTCCTCATCCCCCCCAAAAAATTGCTACATATTTTATTAAATTTCCTGACCCTTTGTGTACCTCTCTCTCCCACCCCCTCCAATACATGATACTGCCCCTTATTTCTTCCTTCTCCTCTCTCCCTCCTAGGTTCCCCTCCCTCCACTTCCCATGATCATACAGTTACCCCTCAAAGCAGGACTGAAGCATCTATACCCTGATCTTCCTAAGCTTTATATGTCTGTGGGTGATGCTGTGGGCATTGTGAACTTTTGGGCTAATATCCACTTATCAGTGATACCATGTGTGCTCTTTTATGTCTGGGTTACCTCACTCAGGATGATATTTTCTAGTTCCATCATTTGACTGCAAAATTCATGAAGTCATCATTTTTTTTCAATTTTAATTGGATATTCTCTGTATTTACAATTCAAATGTTATACCTCCCCCACTCCCCTCTCTCCTCCCCCTCAACTTGCCTCCATGAAGGTGCTCCCTCTCCCAATCACTCTCTCCACCTCAGTGCCTTGGCTGTTGATGGTGTTGTTCTTCCCATGAGGGTGCAAACCCTTCAGCTATTTCAGTCCTTTCTCTAGCTCTCTCATTGGGTTCCCTGTGTTCAGTCTGATGTTTAGCTGCAAGCATCCTTATCTGTATCTGTATGACTCTGGGGGAGCCTCTGAGGAGACATCCATGTCTGGTTTCTGTCAGTAAACACTTCTTGGTGTCAGCAGTAGTACTTGGGTTTGGTGGCTGCATATGGGGTGGTTCTCCGGGTGAGGAAACCTCTGTATATCTTTTTTTCAATTCCTGTTCCTCTATTTGACCTTGTATTTCCTTCCCTGTTTTGTTCTTCCTTCTAAGAAGGACTGAGGCCTCCACATTCTGGTCTTCCTTCTTTTTGAGCTTCATAAGTTCTGTGGATGATTTCTTGGGTATTCTGAGCTTTTATATTTTTTTTTTCAAGGGGGGAGCTAGTATCCGATTAAAATGAGTGCATACCATGAGTGTTCTTTTGTTACTGGGTTACCGCACTTAGGATGATAGCTTCAAGTTCCATCCATTTGCCTAGGAATTTCATGAACTCATTGTTTCTAATAGCTGAGTAGTACTCCATTGTGTATATGTACCACAATTTCTGTATCCATTCCTCTGTTGAGGGACAACTGGGTTCTTTTCAGCTTCTGGCTATTATAAATAAGGCTGCTATGAACATTGTTGAGCATGTGTCCTTGTTAAATGTTGGAGCTATTTTTGGGTATATGCCCAGGAGTGATATAGCTGGGTCCTCAGATAGCATTATGTTCAATTTTCTGAGGAACCTCCAGACTGATTTCCAGAGTGGTTCTACCTGTTTACAATCCCACCAACAGTGGAGGAGTGTTCCTCTGTCTCCACATCCTTGCCAGCATCTGCTGTCACCTGAGTTTTTGATCTTAGCCATTCTTAGGGTTGTTTTGATTTGTATTTTCCTGATTACTAGGGATGTTGAGCATTTCTTTAGGTTCTTCTCAGCCATTCAATATTCCTCTGTTGAGAATTCTTTGTTTAGCTCTGTATGCCATTTTTAATAGGATTATTTGATTCTCTACAGTCTAGCTTCTTGAGTTCTTTGTCTATATTGGATATTAGCCCTCTATCAGATGTAGGATTGGTAAAGATCTTTTTCCAATCTGTAGGTTGCTGTTTTGTCCTTTTGACAGTGTCCTTGGCCTTACAGAAACTTTGCAATTTCATGAGGTCCCATTTGCCAATTCTTGATCTTAGAGCATAAGCCACTGGTGTTCTGTTCAGAAAAATTTCCCCCGTGCCTATGTGTTTTAAGCTTTTCTCCACTTTCTCCTCTATTAGTTTCATTGTACCTGGTTTTATGTGGAGGTCTTTGATCCACTTGGACTTGAGCTTTGTACAAGGAAATAAGAAATGATCGATTTGTATTCTTCTGCATGCTGACTGCCAGTTGAACCAGCACCATTTGTTGAAGAGGCTGTCCTTTTTTCATTGAATGTTTACAATTCCTTTGTCAAAGATCAAGTGACCATAGATGTGTGGGTTAATTTCTGGGTTTTTGATTCTATTCCATTGATCTCCCTGGCTGTCTTCTGTACCAATACCATGTGGTTTTTATCATGATTGATCTGTAATACTGCTTGAGGTTAGGGATGGTGATTCCCCCCAAAATTTTTTTATTGTTGAGTATAGTTTTTGTTATCCTGGGTTTTTTATTATTCCAAATGGATTTGCAAATTGCTCTAACTCTATGAAGAATTGAGTTGAAATTTTGATGAGGATTGCCTTAGGGAAGATGGTCATTTTTACTATGTTGATTCTTCCAATTCATGATCATGGGAGATCTTTCTATCTTCTGAAGTCTTCTTCAATTTCATTCTTCAGAGACTTGAAGTTCTTGTCATACAGATCCTTCCCTTGCTTGGTTAGGGTCACACCAAGGTTTTTTTTTTTTTTTTTTTTTTTTTTTTTTGTGGCTATTGTAAAGGGTGTTGATTCTCTAATTTCTTTCCCAGCCTGTTTGTCATTTGAGTAGAGGAAAGCTACTTATTGGCTTGAGTTAATTTTATATCCAGCCACTTTGATGAAGGTGTTTATCAGCTGTAAAAATTCCCCGGTAGAATTTTTGGGGTCATTTAAGTATACTATTATGTCATCTGCCAATAGTGATATTTTGACTTCTTCCTTTCCAATTTGTATCCCTTTGACCTCTTTTTGTTGTTTTATTGCCATGGCTAGTACTTCAAATACTATATTGAATAGGTAGGGAGAAAGTGTCTAGTCCCTAACTTTAGTGGAATTGCTTCAAGTTTCTCACCATTTATTTGATTGTGGCTACTGGTTTGCTATATATTGCTTTTACTATGTGCCTTGAATACCTGATCTTTTCAAAACTTTTAACATAAAGGGGTGTTGAATTTTGTCAAATGCTTTTTCAGCATCTAGAGAGATAATCATGTGATTTTTTTTTCCTTTGAGTTTGTTTATATAGTGGATGACATTGATGGATTTCCATATATTGAACCATCCTTGCATCACAGGGATGAAACCTACTTGATCATGGTGAATGATCATTTTGATGTGTTCTTGTACTCAGTTTTCAAGAATTTTATTGAGTATTTTTGCATCAATATTCATGAGGGAAATTGGTCTAAAGTTCTTTTTCTTTGTGGTGTCTTTGTGTGGTTTAGGAATGAGTATAATTGTGGCCTCAAAGACTAAGTTGGGTAGTATTCCCTCTGCTTCTATTTTGTGGAATAGTTTGGAGAGTATTAGTTCTTCTATGAAGGTCTGATAGAATTCTGCACTGGACCCATCTGGTCCTGGGTGTTTTTTGGTTGGGAGGTTTTTGATGACTGCTTCTATTTCTTTAGGGGTTATGTGGCTGTTCAGATGGTTTATTTGATCCTGCTTTAACTTTGGTACCTGGTCTCTGTTTAGAAAATTGTTTAATCCTCTAGATTTTCTAGTTTTGTTGACTAAAGGCTTTTGTAATAGGATCTGATGATTTTTTGAATATCCTCAGTTTCTGTTATTATGTCTCCCCTTTCATTTCTGATTCTGTCAATTTGGATACTTTCTCTGTGCCCTCTGATCAGTCTGGCTAAGGGTTTATCAATCTTGTTGATTTTTCTCAAGGAACCAACTCTTGGTTTTGTTGATTCTTTGTTTAGTTCTTTTTGTTTCTACTTGTTTGATTTCTGCTCTGAGTTTGATTATTTCCTGCAGTCTACTCCTTTTGGGTGTCTCTGCTTCCTTTTGTTCTAAAGCATTCAGTTGCGATGTCAAGTTGCTAGTGTATGTTCTCTCCAGTTTCTTTTTGGAGGCACTCAAAGGTATGAGTTTTCCTCGTAGCACTGATTTCATTGTATTCCATAAGTTTGGGTATGTTGTGCCTTCATTTTAAATTCTAAAATGTCTTTGATTTCTTTTTTTATTTCTTCCTTGACCAAGATGTCATTGAGTGCAGCATTGTTTAGCTTCCATGTGTATGTGGGCTTTTTGTTGTTGTTGTTGTTGTTATTAAAGACCAGCCTTAGTCCATCTGATAGGATGCATGGGATTATTTTGATGTTCTTGTATCTGTTGAGGCCTGTTTTGTGACTGACTATATGTTTACTTTTGGAGAAGGTGCCATGAGGTGCTGAGAAGAACGTATATTCTTTTCTTTTAGGATGAAATATTCTATAGATGTCTGTTTATTCCATTTGGTTCATAACTTTTGTTAGTTTCACTGTGTTTCTGTTCAGTTTCTGCATCCATGATCTACACACAATGAAGCGAAGCTGCCGCTCAGGTAGTTCATTTTTAAGTTTATCTGGAACAACACCTTCAAACTTCTCATCCAGCACCACCTGGCATTTATCCTTGTCAATCTTCTTTTTAATAGCAGCGTTGTGGGTTTCTTTTCGAAAACAAAACTTCTCAGCTTTTCCACTAAATCTTCAGCAACATCACTAACCACCAAAGACTCACTCATTTTCCTTGCGGTTGTTAGCAGTCTGTTGCTGTGTGATCTCTTGGGCCCCTTTAAGAATGGCTTGGCAGTCACCTCCCGTCTTGCTTCAGCAGCTACCTCCCTTCATTGTTCCTAAAAACATGATTTTATTTATTTTATTTCTTATGTGAATGAAAATTTTGCCTGTATGTATGTCTGTGTGCCATGTGCAAGTATGGTGTCATGGGAGACCAGAAAAGGGAGTCAACTGGAGTTATAGACAGGTTTGAGTTACTATGTGGGTGCTGAGAATGAAACCCAGGTCTTCTGGAAGAGCAGCCAGTGCTCTTAACCACTGAACCATCTCTCTAGACCCTTGGTCATGTTCTTAAAACAAATGAAGTAATTGAGAGAGTAGAGAAACACCTGAATAATGCTAACATTTTGCTATTCATTTATTTTTAGATGAAAGTTATTTTATTACATTGTGTCAATGTTTTGCCTACATGTATGCCTGTGCCCTATGTGTATGCAGTGTCCCTTGTTATGTGAAATGAATTTGACAGTCCCAGGTCCAGGGACAGGACTGTAGAGAAAAGGGAAGAATCGATATCATAAATTAACTTGCTATAATATAAAAATAAACACTAGCCAACTATAGCAGGATATGACCCTCACAACTTTGGTGGTGGGCAAAGCCAAGGGAAGTAAAGTAGGAGATAGAACTTGGTGAGAGATTAAAAATGTAATTCTCTCTTTGTACAAGGACAAAAGAGGGCTCAGTTTATTTAGAAAGTAGCAAACAAATCAATCTTTCCTAAACTTTACCATTGAAGAAAATGTACAAAAAAGCCCTTAGATGCTCCTCCTCCTCCTAATTCTCCTTTTTTGGTTTCTTGAGATAGCACTGACTGTCTTGGAACTTGCTTTGTAGACCAGGCTGGCCTTGAACTCACATAGATCCACCTGCCTGTGCCTTCTGAGCACTGGCACTATCGGCATTCACCACCACACCTGGTATGGGATTTTTCTTTTTTGGGAACAAAGGAATAAAAACACTTTATGGAGACTCAAGGGCATCATGTCATCTGTCTGCTCTGTTGTCACCACACAAATAACCCTGATAAACCATGAGATGAGAACTGATTTTCCCTGTGAGAACCCACAGACACGGAGAATTTAGTTATGGGCTGGAGCAAAGGCTCATTGGTGAAGAGCACTTACTGCTCCTACAGAAGTTCAGTTCCCAGCACAACTGCCTGTTACTCCATTTCCAGAAGCTCCAAGCCCTGCAAGGGTCTCTCATACATGCAGGTACATTTTTAAAAACTCTTAAAATTTTAGTGATTTTTTTTACTCTCTATTTACTATAACAGAGAAGCATAGGAAATGATTCCCGAGCAGGAACTCCCTTTACTCTCGCAGGAACCATCTTTCTTTTCTTTTCTTTTTTTTTTTTTAAATAAATCTTTTTTTTTTTAAAGTTTTTGGATAGAGCCTATCTTTCTTTCTTTCTTTTTTTTTTTAAAGATTTATTTATTTATTTATTGTATATAAGTACACTGTAGTTGTCTTCAGACACACCAGAAGAGGGCATCAGTTCCCATTACAGATGGTTGTGAGCCACCATGTGGTTGCTGGGAATTGAACTCAGGACCTCTGGAAGAGCAGTCAGTGCTCTTAACCGCTGAGCCATCTCTCCAGCCCAGGAACCGTCTTTCTTGTTGAATTGTTTGCTGCTGTAATTTGGGCTATTTCTGTCCCACCCCTCAGTTAGCAACCAGGACAATGTGGAAGGTGACAACCATATGCTTTTGGGTGACTTGAGAACATAACATCAAAAAGGAAAATGTTTTCTTAGCCACAGTCAATTCTCTGGCTGTAGCTTTCCAGCTGCCTGTGTCTCTATCTCCTGTTCTCCCCTTACCTGCCCCTCCTGCTGACCCCTCCTAATCCTCTTGTTACCCAGTGCCATAGCCTTCATCATGAATCAATGGGGTCCAAGCTTTCTGGATATACTTTATGTTTGATGTTCAAATGTCCCTTCTTAAGAGTGAAGCAGAAGGCAACGATTGTATCTCCCATGTGGGTTCTTACTGTTGGCTAGGCACTGACCAATATGCCTTACTTGTTTAAGTGCTTCCAATTCCTGTAAACTATGATTTGGGAAGTATTTATTCAGTGGTCTATTTGATAAATTAGATTGCTAATCCAAAGTCTTATAATCAATAGGTATAAAGCTGTGACACAAATGTAAGACAAGGGCTTTAAAAATTTTGTCCTTTCCTAAAGGCTACTTTAAGTCTGTGAGAAAAGAAGAAAAAAAAAAATTTAGTGACCAGGTTGTTGGGCTGGAAAGATAGCTTAGCTGGAAACATCCACAATGGCCTAAGTTAAATGCCCAGAACTCACATTTAGAAAAGCTGGGTTGGGCTTCTGACCTACCCACAGATGGCCTGGTACACAGATACACACACACACACACACACACACACACACACACACACACACATGCACGCACACACATACAACAATAAAATAAAATAAATAAGGCAGCTCCCTGGGGGCCCAATATTTAGGTAGCCTCGCCTTCTGACCAGTGAGAGATCCTGACTGCCCATTACCCCTGCTGATAAAAAGGTGGATGGGATCTAAGCTGTGTTTCTTGAAGTTGTTCTCTGGTCTTAACACATAGTCACATGTGCACATGAACCTGCATACACATGTGCAACACAGACACACACAGACACAGACACACACACACATACACACACAGACACACACACACAGACACACACACACAGACAGACACAGACACACACACACACAGACACAGGCACACACACACACACACAGACACACACACACAGACACACACACACACAGACAGACACAGACACACAGACACACACACACAGACACACACAGACACACACAGACACACACACACAGACACACACACACACACAGACACACACACACACACAGACACACACAGACACACACACAGACACACACACACAGACACACAGACACACACACACACAGACACACACAGACACACACACACAGACACACACACACACAGACACACACACACACAGAGTTTACAATGGTATCTCAAAACTCAGATGTTGGAATAGGATATTTAGATCATCTGCTGTTGTAAACATTGATCCTTCTATTAGGTGAGGAGGTTTGTAGGTCCTGGAAGTGACTGGGTAATTTGAGTGGTACGAAAGACCAGTTGGAACCTCTACAGAGACTACATCAATATTTGGTTCACCTGTATAGCAGTTGCAGAGAGAGACTGTATATACAAATATTTACTGTCCAGAACATATGGAACATATGGCCTTTTATCTTCAGCAGCCCAGGACACTAGCCCATTATCCACCATGCCCTATCTGGGAAGTTAAAGAGAAACTCTTGCAACAACCGACTTTGAGGTGACCAGGGCTCAGTGACTGACTAATCACGGCATCCTTATTTCTGTCCCACTTGCAACTTAATGACCAGCTAGAGTAAGTTAAACAAGCCACACAGATGATCACTGCCAGTCAGCCTGCTGGCTGCCTCCCATCCCAGACAGCTTCTCACCTCCCTGCAGGAATGCAGGGGATGGTGATGGTCTCCCTGGCTGTAACAAACCATGAGAAGGCAGTCTTTACCTGTCTCAGTTTCTTTGCTCTTAACTTATTTGCATAGCAATGTGTAGGTCTAAATTCACTCCCGACTGGAAAGGTTCTCCAATGTCACAACATTCCTCAGGGTCATCTTGTAGATTCTGTCAAGCAATGATCATTAAGGTCAAAAGCCAGCAGTCACTACAGTTCTCATCAGATTTTTCCAGCCTAAGGCTATGGGCAAAAACCCCACTCTATTTCTAAAACCAAAAATCAAAATAGCCTCACCTTTTGCGGTGCTTTGTCTCTGGTTCTCAACACGAGGGTTGAGACCCCATTTGTCTATCAGATATCCTGTGTATCAGATATTTGTATTATGATTCATAATAATAGCAAAATTATAGTTATAAAGTAGCAACAAAATAATTTTATGGCCGGGGAGGGGTTACCACAGCACGAGGAACTGTATTAAAGGCTCACCTCATAGGAAGGTTGAGAACCATTGCTTTAGATCAACAGGAGAATTTTTCTCTTCATATTGACCTGGTGCATCCCAGTTGCCTAGGAGGGTACCTAGCCTGAAGCCTGATGCCTGGCTTCAGTCAATTTTAAGATTTACTTCTGGATATGGAGAAAATAAGAGCCCAATTTCCCCGAAGCAGAAAATACAATAAGTACTCAGAAATAAACTTAGCAAGACATGGACAAGCCTCATAAAAGGAAAAGTTTTAAGTGCTAGTGAGGGACGTAAAGGAAGGCTTGCAGAAATGGGAAAGGAATAGTTTGTTCTCAGACATAAAGACTCAATTTCACAGACGTATAAATCTTGTAAATTAATCTATAAATTTAATGTAACTTCAATGAGAGTTCCAAAAGGGCTTTTTAAAACCAGACACGCGCCTTCCACTGTCTAGATGAGGAAAGAGATATGAAGGACAGAACAAATATGAAAGTTTGTGAAGTGCCCTTTCTATAGGAAAGGCAATGACCACACTGGGAGTCACCTTTCCTCCACTAGACATGAAAACCATTGTCCATGTTGTTCTTTATTTTCTGTAGTTTAGAATAAAATGGCTCAAAGACCAGGGAAGGTCGAGGCGCATGTCATCTATAACATCACCTTCCCCCCATCCTCCACTTCTAAACTTTCAAGATTTTTTTCTTACATTTTCTTCCCACCTCCAGGTAGTGATCATAATACCCAATCTGCAGAAATAAAGATGAAGGCTGAAGACAAATTTAGGTTACAACTCAAGCCTGGCTTGTTAAATTTGTTTTGATTATTTATTATAGGTAAAGCAAGAGTGGTGATTTCTAGAAATGTCTCCTTAAATTTGCCCTGTGAAGTCAGAGGACATATAATATTGAAGGGTTACAGGATTAATTTTTAGTTATTTTCAAAATTATTTATTTAAAGATATTTTCCTTTTTTTAATTGAATAACTTTATTTTAAAAGACAAAGATAAATGTACAGATTTTAAAAGCATTTTGCATAAAGTATATGAATACATTTTTGTCAGTACTTGATTTTTTTAAAGGTTTGATAGTATGCATTAAAATCTTACTAGTTACAATGAGCATAAAGTACATGTAAAACAAGATGTAACCTGGAAGTAGTCAAAGTTTTCTTGGTATGTAAAGATTTTTCTTTCTTTCTTTTTTCTTGGCCTTTGTTTTTTTTTGAACTTCATATAATCTGTAAGTTGTTTCTGGGGTGTTCAGAGCCTTCAAATGCATCCATTTTCTTAACAATTTCCTTTATTTTTCTTTTACGCGTAGAAGTGTTTACCCTGCATACATGCATGTGTACTAAGTGCATGCAGTGCCTGTGGAGGCCAGAAGAGGGCTTCTGATCAGCTGGAATTGGAGTTAATAGACATTGTGAACAACCATATGGGTGCTAGAAATAGAACTGGGGTTCTCCAGAACAGCCAGTGTTCTTAGCTGCTGAGCCATGTCTCCAGCCCTTGTGGATTTTTTTTAAAGGAGTCTCAATTTAGACCTATTTTATTTAAAATAATCTTAGAGAAAAATAACAACATAAAATATAAGAGAAGAAAATAAAAATAATAAAAAGTGGAAAAATATAAAATTTCATTTATATTAGATATATGGATGTAACTATCTTATAAGCTTCACTCACATAATGTGTTTATATTTATAATCAAGTTTAACTGGAGTTTTTCCACATAGGGGATAATGCTCATCTCAGAAGCTATAGACTTTTCATTTATTTACAGTAGCTTTTTATTAAATAAAAAGTCCAGTGCCAGACACTTTTTAAAACAAAATGTCCAGTGTGGGTTCTTCTTTACGTTGTTTCTCAGGGGTGTTTTGGAGACTCCCCCCAACATAATACAGGCTATTGCTGTTACTCTTGAGTGCCCACCACAACTTGATGGAAAATTCTATTGTTGAACACACACACTTTGGTCAAAGGCTATGGAGAAATCAAGCTGTTAACTGTCTGGGAAGTCCCTCTCTGCTGGCTACATTTTATAGTACCAAACAGTACTCTTAAGACTGCTGGGTGTGTGTGTGTGTGGGGTCATCGGCTGTCCTACCCAGCTAAACCCTGTGAGCTACAGTAATAAACAGCTTGGCAAGATATGCCTTTGAGTGCTATAGTGGCATGAATTTTATATGAGTAACCAACCATTTCTGATGGATTTAAGGCCTGATCTGCAGGAGGAAATGTAAGCCTGGGACTGTAAATTCTGACCAAGAATCGATTTCTGGGGAGCTATTAGGCCCCAGAGGTAAACATATTACTATTATTTTGCTAAATTCACAAACTATCAAATTGTTCTCTAAATTTGTCTCTCTCCCAACAGATTAGTGCAGCTTTCAGATTTCACCAGTAACGTTTCTTTGTTCAGTGGATGGTAGTTGACACAGAAACTGACAACTGGTCCAAATGCAGAGAATAAATGTTGGGCTTAGTTATAAATATACCCCTCCATCCAAGTTTTGGGGACCTTCCCAGTACGGGGTAAGATGTTTTTATAGAACCCAGGACATTGTGGAGGGCAGAGCCTGGAATGAAACAGTGTGCCGTGGACATGGTAAGACTGCCAACTCAGCACTCAGCAGCTGTGCTTGCATAAGACCTACACAAGATCAAGCCATTCAACCTTCCAGCATGGAGGGGAGCCATGCTCATAAACCTCTTCCCTCAGGAGCCATTGACAGTTATTGGTGCCTAGGGAGGGAGAGTCAGTTTTCCTCTGGGGGTGACCTCTGACAGATGGCCACATATTCATGCATATATGGGCAGTACAAATGGAACTCAGTAGGTTATTTTTACAAAGTAGAGATGAAGTTGGGGGTGGGTGAGGAGGGAGGCTCTGGGAGGATTTGGGTGTAATATGATCAAAATACATTGTATTCATGTATAAAATTATTAAAGAGTTAATAAAAATATTAACAAATTTTACAGTGTGTGTGTGCGTGCGTGTGTGTGTGTGTGTGTGTGTGTGTGTGTGTGTGTGTATGTGTTTATAGGATTTTAAGCAAGTCCTTCTTCAAAGTCTTGGGAACTAACTCAACAGATGGGTATTCTCTGAAAAGCAGTAAGAGAGCTTTGCTTCCAGTGTACTCCAGATAGAGACCAGCGACTGACTTCATAACCCACTCATTACCGATGCATCTCTTGAAAAGTAGGTCTGTTGTATGCAGGATGCCAGGCTCGTGGGAGAAATTAATAGATGTTGATTTATTTGAAGCTCCATTCCAAGTGTGTTTAGAATACAATTTTTATGAGTGAGTTCAGAACAAGTGCTTCCCATAGTATATACACACATGTGTTTCCCATAGAGCACACACATGTGATTTTTATAGTGCACACACATGTGTTTTCCATAGTGTATACACACATGTGCTTCCCATAGTGTACACACACACACACATGTGCTTTCCATAGAGTACACACACATGTGCTTCCCATAGTGCACACACTCACATGTGCTTTCCATAGTGCACACACATGTGCTTCCCATAGTGCACACACATGTGCTTCCCATAGTGCACACACACATGTGTTTTCCATAGTGTATACACACATGTGCTTCTCATAGTGTATACACACATGTGCTTCCCATAGTATATACACACATAGTGTACCTGTTTCCCATAGTGTACACAAACATGTGCTTTCCATAGTGTACACTCACATGTGCTTCCCATAGTGTATACACACATGTGCTTCCCATAGTGCACACACACATGTGCTTCCCATAGTGTACACACACATCTGTTTTCCACAGTGTACACATCTGTTTCCTATAGTGTACACGCATGTTTCCCATAGTGCACACACACACATGTGCTTCCCATAATGTACATACACATGTGCTTCCCATAGTGTACACACACATCTGTTTTCCACAGTGTACACACATCTGTTTCCCATAGTGCACACACACATGTGCTTCCCACAGTGCACACACACATATAAAACATTTACACAGTGGAGGATGTGAACTGCACAAATATAGGACATAGTAATATGAGATTTAGTATTTATTCTATGGTTAATGCATGTTAGATTTGGGGTAACTTGTTTGTTCAAGTTCTCTCTCTCTCACCTATGTAACAACTTGTCAGTATATCTATATATTTAGTTGTGTATTTATATAACAATTGGCTGTGTGTGGATGTTCATCTGTCTGTCTGTCTATCATCTATCTATCTATCTATCTATCTATCTATCTATCTATCTATCTATCTATCATCTCTGTCTGTCACTCTATCAGTCTGTCTGTCTGTGTACTGGCTGGATTTGTGTATTAACTTGACACAAGCTGGAGTTATCAGCATGTGAAGGAGCCTCAGTTGAGGAAATGCCTTCATGAGATCCAGCTGTGAGGCAGTTTCTCAATTAGAGATTGAGCAGGGAGGCCAGCCCGTGATAGGTGGTGCCATTCCTGGGTTAATAATCTTGGGTTCTATAAAACTCAGGTGACAGCAGATGCTGGTGAGGATGTGGAGAAAGAGGAACACTCCTCCACTGTTGGTGGGGTTGTAACCGGTACAACCACTCTGGAAATCAGTCTGATGGTTCCTCAGAAAACTGGACATAGTCTTACCTGAAGACCCAGCTATTCCACTCCTGGGCATATACCCCAGAGAAGCTCGAACATATAACAAAGATACATGTTCCACAATGTTCATAGCAGCCTTATTTATAATAGCCAGAAGCTGGAAAGAACCCAGATGTCCTTCAACAGAGGAATGATACAGTACTCCATTCACATAATGGAGTACTACTCAGCTATTAGAAACTATGACTTCATGAAATTCGTAGGCAAATGGATGGAACTAGAGAATATCATCCTGAGTGAGGTAACCCAGTCACAAAAGAACTCACATGGTCTACACTAATTGATAAGAGGATACTATCCACAGAAAGCTCTGAATACCTAATACCCAAGAAACAACTCACAGACATTATGAAGCTCAAAAAGAAGGAAGGACAAAATGGGGATGCCTCAGTCCTTCTTAGAGGGTAGAACAAAACGCTCACAGGAGGAAATGCAAGGTCAAATAGAGGAGCAGGGATTGAAGAAAAGATCATTCAGAGGCCACCTCACCCAGGGATCCACCACATATGTAGCCACCAAATCCAAGCACTATTGCTGATGCCAAGAAGTGTTTACTGGCAGGAACCGGATATGAATGCCTCCTCAGGGACTATGCTAGAGTCATATAGATACAGCTGAGCATGCCTGCAGCTAACCACCAGACTGAACATGGGGATCCCAATGAGGGTGCTAAAGAAAGGACTGAAGGAGCTGAAAGGGGTTGCAACCTCATGGGAAGAACAACATTATTAATCAGCCAAACCCTCCAAAACTCTCTATTGATCCAGTTGCACATGTATCTGAAGATAGCAGTGTCTGGCATCAATGTGAGAAGAGGCTTTTGGTCCAGGAAGGGCATGTTTTCCCAGTGTAGGGGAATGCCAAGGCAATGGGGTAAAGAGGGTGATTAGGAGGGTGTGCACCTTTATGAAGGCAAACGGAGGGGGAAGGTGGATGGGAGCGGGGTGGGGAAAAGGGTAACATCTCAAATGTAAATACAGAGTATCTAATAAAAAAAAAAGAAAGCAGGTTGAGAAAGCCATGTGAAGCAATCCAGTAAGTAGCACCTCTTCATGGCCTCTTCATCAGTTCCTGCCTCCAGGTTCCAGACCTGTTTGAGTTCCTGTCTTGACCTCCTTCAGTGGTGAACTAGTAATGTGGAGGTGTAAGCCAAATGAACCCTTTTCTCCCCAAGTTGCTTTTTGGTCATGGTGTCACAACAATAAAAACTCTAAGACCTATGTATGTATGTACGTGTGGGCCTACATACCCATCTTCATCTCTAAAATAGCTTTAAAAGTGGTTACTATTATCCTAATTTTATAATTGAGAGAACAGAGTTGAAGAAACTTGGTAACTTGACAAGGTCATCCAGAGCTAGGATGCAAACCCAGTTCTATTTGCTTGTTTGCTTTCTTGAGACAGGAGCTCTCCACTAGCTCCAGCATTTCTGGAGTTCACTATGTAGACCAGGCTAGGTTTGAAATTATGGAGCTCTGCTTCCTTCTGGCCCCGAGACTTTACCTTCATGAAGTGCTGAGAGTTCAGTAGACTAAGATGAGAGTGGATCGTTCTGAGTTAGGAACAGGAACTCTCCTAGTAAATCCAAGGTTTTTTTTTTTTTAAAGGAACATCTTAGGGCCAAAGTAAAGTGTTACTACTTTTAGTGAGAGTTCTAAACTATGTTGCAAGTAAATTGCAAGAGACTTCATAAAATTTGTGGGAGAAAAGACAGTGTGACTCCAACCTGGATTCTGACCCTCTTTTTGAGAGGGAAAGAAGATGGATTTACACTTGGAAACGCCCACCTGCGACCCAACACTGACGCAGCATCCTCAGTGTGCATTTCCTGTTAGGGGAATTGAAGCAGAAGCAGCTAAAACCCCCGGGCGAGGATGCTGTAGGAGGATTGTGCAAGTCTGCATGTGTTGATTTCAAATCCTCCCTTTGGTTCCAGAGGACTTTGAATAGATCTGGGAGTGTTTGTACCTGGGTGCAAAGAGGCCAGAGGCCAGGTGCCAGCAGACCACAGCTACCCCACTCAGCAGTATGGTTATGGGCAAGTCACTCAGCTTTTCCTAGCTTCAGTGCTCTCTGTAAAAAGGGGTTGCAGCGCATGTGCACTGATTCCATGCCTAAGGTTAGCTGTAATTGCTAGTTTAAGAGATTTGCTAACAAGCGAGACCTTTAGTGTTGTCGGTAATATGTGTGCCTGTGTTCTGCATGCATGTGAGCTGCTAGTTAGGCATCTTCCTCTAGCGCTCTCTGTCTTTTCCAGTGGAAACAGGGTCTCTCTGAACCTATACTCACCGTTTTCCTAGGCTGGATGGCAAAGGAACTCTGGGGGGTGTCACCCGTCTCCAGCTTGTGGTGCTGAGGTCACAGCCATATGCAGTCATGGTTGGCTTTTTATGTGTGCATGCTGAGGACTTGAACTCCGATCCTCACGCTTGTAGTGCAAGTGCTTGTATACAGTGAGCTATCATCTCCCCAGCATCTCAGTGGTGTAAAGGCCTTAGGACACAGCATCCTAAAAGTCTGTTAGACGCCCTCTCCTAAATTTCTTCCATCTCTTCTGCACACATACACACACACACAAACACACACACACACATGCCCCCCACACATGCACACACACATACACATGGGCGAACACAAACACACATGCATGTGCACACATACACACACACACACACACACACACGGGCGAACACAAACACACATGCATGTGCACACACACACACACACACACACACACACACACACACACACACATTCTTAGTGACCTTTCCACACACTCCACCAAGCCTCTGTTGCTCATTGCTCGATCATACCACTGTTCAGCCAAAACCTATCAGGGGAAGCACTCACAGCAGTTGAGAGCTCTGGCGGGGACAGTCCCATTTTTGGTAAGATATTGGTAGGATATTTGAGAATTAGTTCTGAAAGCCATTACTTTTCCCCTAAATGGAGTTTTTCCTGGAAGGCCATAAAAATAGAAGAGATTAAATTTTTTACTAGGTTGATCAGGTTACACACATCCCCTGGCCTGATACATCACAAACAAGAAAATAATAAAAACCATTTATACAAAGTCGTTTCGCCAGGAGTGTCCCTGACAGACCATAAAGCATTAGCACTCGACAAGTAAGAGATTGGAATCATCTGTGCCTATAAACTGGCTCTCACTCACAGCTGGTGCGTCTGGGATGGAGACAGTTTGAGGGGCTGCGGGTTGAATAGGCCTTGGGGACTGGTAAGAATTGTCTCAAGGCCCTAGGTTCTCTCTGATTTACTTTACCGGAGTCCCCTACCAAGAGAAAGCCTAGTCTTAGGTTTACTCTTACCAGCAGTTTGAGAACCCATCTGTAGCCTATCAAGGGCATCAGAAAGACTGGGGAGTCACATCACATCCAGGGTCCTGAAATACAGTCATTGAGAAGTGGAGGATAAAGAACATTATTAATAAGAATGATAAACTCCTTGGAAGATTGAAAACATTTGTGAGACCATTTAAGGTCCTTGGCTCTTACTCACAGTCCCTCTCCTGTGACTGAGAAGAGAACTGGGACAGAGAGGCAACTCGCATCTACAGCCTCAACCTCTGTGTGTCTATCACCACAGTGCTGCCTCTGACTTGTCCTTGCTGTCTAGACTGTGGTGTAGACTTAGTGAGTACCTGATACATTGCGCTTCAGACAGTTACCATTCTGTATTTCGCCTGACTCGGCTCATCAATTCCTCTAGGTTGAGAAATCATTCTTTCAGGGTTGGGATTGCACCTCAAATTATGTGATCTCTACTAGATTGAGTCATAGATTTCTCATCAAAATCCCAAGTCAAATGCCAAAGGATGCCAGTGGAAATCTGTTCACTACCAACCAGTCAGGCACCTCATGGCCGTGTGTACACCACCTTCTCAGTGGCACCAAGATGGCTCAGTTAGCCCAGTGGAACACCTAGTGTCACCTTGTATTCCTGTTCTCTGGCTCACACATTCAGTTCAGGGTGATATTCATGTTTGAAACATGCTTCCTGTCCATCCATCGAGACAGTGACACTGTCACCACCTGTGCACTGACCATGCCAGCCCTTTGCCTATACATGTCAATATTATTTCCTGAATCCACAGTCTCAGCTACTTCCTTCTTCCTAGATAGTAAACATCTCTTCCCACAACTACTGTGTGTGTGTGTGTGTGTGTGTGTGTGTGTGTGTGTGTGTGCGTGAGTATGCACACACACGCATAGATAGTGTGGTGCTATGTAACAGGTAATTATTTAGTACATAGGTACATACATACAAACACGTATGTTGTGGTACTTAGTCTCTGCCCTTTGACCAGTTGTGAGTTTCTGTAGTAACCACCAGTTATTCCACAGAGGAATTTCTATGTTGAGGTTTTGGAGCTAATTATTCTACGGGTAGACCAATACAAATTTAGAGATCAACTTGGTAACATAGTTCATTAGAATAACGGAAGCAGTTTCGCTCCTGGGGCCCATATATGAGCTCCTCAACCAATGGATTCTTGGCCAGATTTATAGTTCTAGGCATTTTTTCTTGTGAGTGGGCCTTGAATTCTATCTGAAAGTGGTGTGTTATCTCCAAAACATGGGTACCACAGCTGCACCCATGGGTGTATTTTGCCATGCTGGTCATTGATGCAGCTCACAGGGTTCACAGCTGGGTAAGATGTTGATAACCAACCCTGCTCCCAGTCCTCTGTGGAAGCCTACATAGATAGCACCTTCTGGTACTGTGAAAGCTAAGCTAGCAGTGAGAGGCTTACCAAGCCAATGCCAGTTTGAATTCTCCTTGTCCTGTGACCAGTGTGTTTGGTGGCAATAGGCTTTACTTCACCATCATGACCTGGTGGATATTCAAGAGCAATGGTAACATCCGGTAACATTTGGAGGCCTCTAGAACACTTCTATTCAATAACTTGAAGGGAAGTTTGAGATCCCCTGCAACAGGCAGTTGTGAGCCATCGTGTGGGTACTGGGCCCTATGAAAGAGCAGCCAGCACTCTCCACGCCTGAGCTTATCTTTCCAGCCCCATAGAAGATTCATTAAACAGTGTGATGGTGTGAATTTTACTGTCTATTTCTTAAATTAGAAAAAATCAATAGAGGGTTGGAAGGAAGACATGGTCAAACATATCTTACTATATTGTTTTTTAATGTATATGTGTATATAGTATATATGTGTATATGTACATATGATTATTCACATGTGTGTGACTGTATGTGGGGCATATGTACATTTATATGTATGTGAATGTATGTGGGTGGGTGGGTATGTGAGAGTGTATTGGCTGTTGTTAGGGGCTCATGGGAGGAGCAAACAGTTTAGTTTGGTTAAAGGCTACAAGGTTTGAGTTATAGCAGATGAAAGTTATAATAGAAACCATTTCTATCTCTAATCTATATCTAATCTATATCATCTATATCTATCCCACAGGACCTGTAGTAAATAATATTGTATTGTGTGTTTTAAGATTTCTAAGAGAACAACTCTTATTTACATTACAGAAAGAAGACTCCTTAGGAGGGGAAGATATGTCTGTGGCATAAAATGTGCTGTGAGCCTGTACATAAATCTGAATTCATCAAGTTTGGATTTCTTAATTAAGTATGTCTTCTACTATATCAGTTGCAACTCAACCAAACCACAAGAAAATGGGGTTGTTCACTCAGGCAGTGGAGCATGTCTTCTTTTGCAATATGCTAGTGAAAATGTCTCCCAAATTGCTGAGATATGTTCTTTTCAAGCTTGTTTTCATGGGAAAACATGGTTAGCGGCTGCTAAAGCAGACAAACCCTATCTGCTTATGTAGAGCATGCTGTGTTCTGCAAATGCCTGCGAGGTGTCTTGCTGGTGACTCATGCTCTGTTACATGGCACAGTCGTCTTGACACGGATTTCCTTTCTATATGATCTCTGTTGCTCTGTTTTACAGCTTCATCATTTCTCACCTGAATGTGTCCGTCTGCTCTTGTAGTCCTGTTGCTGGGGCTGTGTCTGTGGTGCAAACTGGTTTATCTCATGCTCTTGCTTAGAATCTCCCAGCAATTCCCCATCACCCTTGAAATAATGTTCAAGCCAGGTGGTGGTGGCACACACTTTTGATCTCAGCTCTTGGGAGACAGGCAAATCTTTGTGAGTTTGAGGCCAGCCTGGTCTACAGAGTGAGTTTCAGAACACCCAGGGCTACACATAGAAACCTATCTCAAAAAAAAAAAAAATTAAGCCAATGATAGGCCACAGAACCCTCTTCCTTGTCCCCCTCCCCAGTTGACTTCCCCTTTCTTCACCACAGCTTCTGCACCTCCCAGCACTCACCATCTGTATTCCTACATGTACTTTGGTCTAACCCTTCCAGTCTGCCAAGTCTTTCCCCATGACTCCATCCATTCCAGCTCAGCTCCATCCTCAGCCTCTCCAGGAATCCAGGCTCAGCTTGGCTCCTTCCCTAGCAGTCTGACTTATGGCAACTTCCACTTTGAAATGTTTTGGTTCCTGCAAAAGTTTATGAGGGCTTCTCATTGTTTGAGATGACCTTGTGCATTAGAATGTCATGTTGTGTGGCTGTGTGATGACAGTGGGGAGAACCCAAATCTAGAGGTCAGATTCTTGGAAGCCTTCAGACAACATTCTAGGAAACTTCCCAAAGCCGTGACAGTGACAGATAATACATGTAAAGTCCTTTGAAGTGAAGACCAAGTAAAAAAACTACTGCTCACTCTCTGTCTTACACGTAGTAGCTCCTCAGTGCTATTAGGAGGTGTGTCCTTACTGGAGTAGGTGTGGTCTTGTTGGGGGAAGTGGGTCACTGTGGGGGTAGGCAATGAGACCCCCCAGTCTTCTCCTGTTAGTCTTCTGAACAAGATGGAGAACTCTCAGCACTCTGTCGGCCTAGATGCTCCCATGCTTCCTGCCTTAATGACAATGAACTGAACCTCTGAACCTGTAAGCCAGCCCCAATTAAGTGCTGTCCTTTATAAGAGTTGCCTTGGTCATGGTGTCTGTTCACAGCAATGAAAAACCCAAGATAGACAGTGCATGAAAATGCTTTTTGTATCAGCAACAAGACAGTGAAGTGAGGAGCTGACAGGAAGGGAGGCTTATTTCCTTAAAAATAGTCGCTGACTAGGAAACCTTAATTTCTCCCTTGAGTCAATGGGTCCACTTCAGTTTCCATGTGTAGTTCAGGACCCTGATTATGATAATGAGTCCTTCTGAAGGAGACAGGAAAACAGTAGGTTGTAAAGCATGACTCACTCCCCAGATATATGAGATTCTTCCGAAGAGGCAATGTTCCTCTGTTCACAGGCTCTGCTTCCAAGTGGGGAAGGAGAAACTGCAAAGTCAGGACAGAGGAACTTCCTCAGATCTGCTTTCCCTTATAGACTTGGGGTTTGAGCAACCAGGCAGTATAAGCCGTTTTTACTGGAAAGTAACTAGAGTAAAGAAAGGAAGAAAAGTCAGCTTCTTATAAAATGTGATCTTGAGACACATAAGGGAGTGGAGGTGAGGTCACAGGTTCATTTTCATCAGACTCTTTTATGGCTGAGAAAAGATTTCCATGCGTGAAAGTTGGGTTACTGGAGGAGAGATGGGAAGAGTCATTTGCTCAGCCTGGCAGTTCAGCGGAAGATTTCCCATGAGCTCAGCTAACATCCCAGTCCTTCCTCAGAAAGTCATTGTAAACGACAGTTTACAGAGTTTTAAACTTAGCAATGTTTTGCCTCATTAGAGAGAAGTTAGTGAGGCAGGAGAGATGGCTAAACAGTCAACAGCACTTACCATGCAATCATGAGTTCTGGTGTTCAGACCCCAGCACCTATGAAACAAGACAGGTATGTCGCAGACACAGGTATCTGTACCTCCAAGGGATCTGATACTTTCTGATTTCCATGCTCATATATCTATGAACACCTCTGCCCTACACACACACACACACACACACACACACACACACACACACACACATACACACACACACACACACAAATAAAATAAATCTTGGAAAATAATATAGTGACTACAAACTTCTAAATTTTTCATATTCACATATGATCCTTGTTGGTAAACATGCGTGTTTTTGCAAAGTTTCATGCATTGGCCTCAGAGACTCACTCAGGCACTGGCTCTTTATCTCTCCATCTCTTTTGCTGGTACAACACAAAGTGAGCACACCAAGTCTTGGTTAAGTCATCCCAGCATCTGGAAACCTGTTGCCTAAACCAGTGCACACACATGTCTAAAGCTAGGGAGTTCTCTTTGTGTAAGTCCTGCTTTAACTCTCTTTGTGTAAGTGCTGCTTTAACTCTCTCTTTGTGTATGTGCTGCTTCAACTCAGAACTAGTCTTCATATTAAGCAACTAACTTGCTGTTTATCCAAGTGCCCTCCACAAACACCCTGAAGCATACACACAATGTTTCCCACAACCAATTGCCAGATGCTCTGTGGCTAAAAGGAACACAAAGATTTCCTAAGAGGCACATGATCGTGGCTATAGCAAAGTGTCTTGGAAGATGGAATATCACATAAAAACGTAACCTTGACACCGAGTAAGGTAGAGAAGAATGAACGCTTTTAAGTGAAGAGTCACTTCACAGTATTAATGCTACAGGTTTGAATGGAGTGCCCCAAATATACCATCATGAAGAATGGCAAGGATCTAAATCATAATGATTTGATATCTAAAATTCATTGAAAAATCAATGACTTCCATCTATTTTGGAAGGGTGGTTTCCCAATGAGCCTTATTTTTAGTCTCTAAGTTCTGTTTCTGAGAAGTTTCAGTGGTGTCTCTTCCTGACATTGTAATTGCCTCATACATTTATTTTGCTCTAACTCTCATTTTATTAGTCAGTGATACAGTCACTGGCTGCAATTTTTATGACATATTATGATTGTGTATATTTATGGGGTACACTGTGATATGCATCATCTAGTTCAAGGACTGAATCAAGGCCACCACCATTTACCATTTCTTAAACATGTGCTATTTTCCTCTGTTGGGCAGCTTCACGTTACTTTATCTCAGTTCCTCATGACAATGTTCACCTACAGTAAATTAAAAAAAGAACAAATTAAATGTAAAATTTGAAAAAATGTATAACATTGTAAACTATACTCACTCTACTGTGCTTAAAAATATTCTGTAGAAGAATTTTAATCCAACAACATGGCTGCTCTGATCTTCCAAGTCTGTGGGATCTGCCACAAACTACACACCTTGAATTCCTTTGGCTGGAATTCAGACACTCCCTTAGTACACACCTTTAATCCCCAAACAATGGATGTAAAATTGGTTGGTAAAAGGAAACAGCCATGTTTGAATGTCTAATTGATATCTAATTGAGGGACAAGCAAAGTGGTTAGTCAAAGGAAGATTTGACAGTGAGGCAGAGATAGAATGTGCCCAGTGCATAGGAAAGAGAATACTTAAGAGAGCTGCTCAGAGAAAGAGGGAGAAAGATGGCAGTTCTACAGACACAGTTTTATAGAGACAGGTTGCACATGAAGACAGAACACTTCAGTAGATTAGAACAGATTGCCAGAGTTAGAGGCCAAGCAAAGCAATTCAGTCAGAAGCTGAGAGAAACCAATTTGACTCAATCAGCATGGAGAGAAGTTTGAGACCGAGAAGCTGAACTGAGGAAGAACTAGAATGGACTAGAACAGCCAGAGTGCAGAAAGAACTAAAAGGGTCAGTTAACTTGTCAGTAAGCCTTTGAGATGACAGTTATATCTGGTGGATAGAAGTTACCTTTACACTATTCTCTTGTTTAGGTGCATGTTATCCGACCTTCCTCCTCTCGCCTTCATCCATTGTTCCTCTCTGTCCTGGCATTCTAAGATTAACGAGAAAGATCAACCAACCAACCAACCAACCAACAGAAAACAGAAGAAAAAAAAACCAACTTTAACTGGTGAGATGGCCCAGTAGAGAAACTGCCATGAAGCTTGGCAGTCTTAGTTTGATCACTGGGACTGACAGGGTCAAGAGAACTGATGCTGTGTGTTGTCCTCTGACCCATGTGCCTCCACACGAAAAAATCAATAGACGGAAAAAGAAAGACAAAAAGGAAAACTAAGGAAATGATATTGAATATTTAGGTATGCTATATCTCAATTTGTCATTTTTAAACCAGGTATTATTTCCTTCCTGGGAAGACCAGGAGGCTCATGCATTCAAATGTCAACTTCAAATACAATTTTTCTGAAATGAGAGTGTAATATTTTTTGACTTAAGAAATTGCATGTTGTTTGAATAGAAGAAGTATTCTTTAACAGCTGGCCCTACTTTTTAGAGCCTGCCAGGACTCTGAGAATGCCAGAAAATATGGGTAAGAATTTAAGATAACATAATTTTAATTAATGGGCAATTCCTATAAAAAAAGCCAAAACCGACTAATAGTTTTGGAATAAAGAAAAGAGAAGTGCTCTTCGTATCATTGGGAGCTGTGGTGGCTTCTACCAGTATCAAGGAGTGAGGGTCAAAGCTGATACCCAACATTCCTGAGGTTTTGAGTGTGGTCCCTCAGGCTGCATTGTTATGTCATATCAAGAGAGGGAACCCATGTTTATTCTGTGACATGTTGTGGATGCCAGAGCTCCTAAGCTCTTCACCTTCATTTGTCCAATTCAAGTTGTTGGCAAGGCTTTGCTGTTCATGGGCTCCTTGGCTCCGTGTCTGTATCATTTCCACCTCTGAGTGTTAGTTTGCCTTCCTTGGATAATGGTCTCTTCCTCTATCTTCAAAGTCCTCAGAGTAGCATCTTCAAATTTCTCTCTAGCTCCATCACACAATCTTTTCTGTTTGTTAAACTTATGCTTGCTTGTGGTGTTGTGGTGTTAGGGTGGTGGATGCATGTGTGTGTGTGTGTGTGTGTGTGTGTGAGAGAGAGAGAGAGAGAGAGCACATGCATGTGTGTGTGCATGTGTGTGTCGATGTTCATACATTTCTGTGGACATGCGGGAAGACAGAGAAGGAAGTTGGAAGTGCTTCTCTATCATCCTTTGTCTTGTTTCTTTAAGATAGGGTCTCTTCCTGGACCCAGAACTCCTACTTTTTCTGTTTTTAAAAGCTTTTAAGAATTAAAAAGATGTAAATTAAAAAAAAAAAACTTTTTGAATGATAAGACCTAAGAGTCTTCCTGTCTCTTCCCCTGACAGCACTGGAGATATAAGCCTCAGTGAACCCATGCCTAGCTTGTTACTGACATCTGAACACAGGTCTTCATGGTTTCCTACTTTCTGGCCCATCTTTCTAGGTGCGTGTGTAGTAGACTATTTAACTATACCCTATAATATATATCATATACAATATATAATAACATATGGATACACATGGACAATCCTAATTCAATTCCAAGAAACTGCTTTCACTCGCAGCCAGCCCTTGCTGTCCTGGAACTCCCTCTATAGACCAAGCTGGCTTCGAACTCACAGAGATTCACCTGCTTCTGCCTCCTGAGTGCTGGGATTACAGGTGTGTGTCACCATGCCTGGCTACATTTTCTTGATTAATGATTGATGAGGAAGGCTGCAGCCTCTTGTGGGTGATACCACCATAGTAAGATGAGAAAACAATTGGGAACAAATCAGTTCCCGAGTGTTGACTCCAGGGCTTTGTAGTGTTTTTGTGGCTGAGGCTTATGGAACAGAGGTGGTAGAAAAACTATGTTTTTAGTATATTTTTCTGAGTTAATTTATCTATTTTTTTTTAAAAAAAATACTTGTTTTAAGCCTGAGATGGCCTAAAACTTACTATGTAGATCTAATTTGTCTTGAGTTTGAGACTATTTTCCTGCCTCTGCCTCACAAGTGCTAGGGTTGCAGGTGTGATGAACCATACTTAGTTATTAATAGCTTATGTAACTGAAAGGGACTCCTTGCTGGAGTACTTGGTGTGGATTGATGAGTTGGAATTGTCAGTTTGGTTGATTTGTATTAACTAGCTAAAGAAATGCAGCCCTGCCATATTCTTGATTTCTGCTCATGACACCTACTTTAGAGATCTGACCTCCAGCTTATGCTGTTTTAAGCCATTAAATATGTGGTGATATGTAATAGCATTAATAGAAAAGAAATGCAGTGTGAGTTCCCAAAGTTTTACTTAATAGGTACAGTTAAAAGAATTCTGGATCTGGCTTGAATAACCAAGGTATACTTTTACAGCAGCATATACCTATTGCTTTACCAAAGTGCCAAGTAAACTGTAAAAACCGAGTGACCACAGTGGTCAGAGTAATAAGACTGAGTGGCCACTGAATGATCAGTCATAAGGGAGACATTGATATCATGCCCCCCAAGGTGCAGGAAACACCATGGAAGAGGGGGTGAGAAGAATGTAAACACTGAAGAATGGGGCATAGTGTTCTGAAGTGCTGTTTATCAGGTATGACATGGCTGTTGTATTCTTGAATTATAGCAGGTGTGATCACCTGTACAAGACTTGTGCAAGATGGTCCTGTCAACTACCTGTCACAAAGGGAGGGAACACCCATGAGGTCCTACCCTTCTCTGAAGATTTGTAGGCAAATAATGGCTTATGGGGGATGGGCAGACATTTTCTTGAGTGGTATAGCTACTAGTAAGGTGCCCACACTCCTGTCAATAACTTCCTACTCATGTTACTGTAAGCAACCCTAATGAAACTCATTGAATGATGTTTCAAAAAGTCACAAAGGCAGAACGGGGCCTAGTTGGGAGGAGGAGGAATGAGAGGGAACAGGAGAGGGAGATGAGGGGGGAAATTGGTTATATACAAAATGTATTATATACATGTGTGAAACAATGAAGTCTAGTCATTGTAATTATTGTATGCTTATAGAGAGACACAACGAGATTCTAGTTTGGAATATGTAGTCATTTGAGTACCACTAAGATAAACTCCTATGTAGGAGAACGTTGGATGATGACATAATGGCCACTTGGATTATTACTGGCCATGGTGTGAGGTTAAGTGCTGGTGAAGAGGAGAGCACTGGCATTAAGTTCTAAGGGCACTAATTAACCATGCAAGCCAGGAGCTTGATCTCATGGGCAATCACTTTTGCTTAACTAGTGAGGGAGAAAATGCTGTCTTAGCATATAACACTTGGCAATGTTAGTGCCAGCCACAGCATGACAGCACACTCATGGGTGTCCTCAGCAGCCAGGAAGGAACAGCCTACTGTTGACTCAGGGAGGTCATGACACCACAGCTCTGGGGGCTTTCCTACAAGATGCAGTGTTCCTTCAGAACCAGTGAACCATGGGACTCTTCTCCCATTGTCCAATAGTCCACCACAGTAAGGGAGGAAGAGCCTGGCTTTCCTCTCTTGCATCCCAAAACCTCCTCAAGTGATTTTTTTTGTCCTCCATTAATGTAACTCTAAGCTATTTTGAAGATTGTCCCAAGACTTGTCAGACACAGAGGCAGAGGCAAACAGAAGCCACACTATCCCGTGTCTATACAGTTGACACTTGGATGGTGGATGCTCAAACCATTATGTCCAGTTCCAAAGTACTTATTTCTTCCATTAAACTCTATAGGACAAAAAGCACAAACATTAGCTCAAAGAAAGTAGGTAAAAGGGATAAAGGTTTTTCTGTAACTCAATAAAACCAAATCCGGTAGATCTTTTCCTCAGTTTCAAACCCTGTGGTAAGGAGCACTGAGAAGCCTTCTAATTGGCAAGCAAGTGCGCTCTGCACATAGCCAGCCATTCCTGCACATGCTGTTGTTTGGGAGTGCAGAACTAGCTCCAGAGAACACAGAGCCATGTGTCCTTGCTGTGCCTGGCAGTTCTCATGGCCAAGCCCCCACTGGGTGGGAAGCAAAGTGCTTCGGATGCTGCAGGGTTTGACTCCAAGGGAGTCTATTAGGCATGAGTTTGAATATGCTTCATTCCGGCATGGTGCTCAGATGGATTCAAGACCGCAAAGAGCATTTTTGGGCCTCAGCCTGCTATTGTTTGGAGTCCGGAGCTGCTGCTGGTGTTCCAGAAGAGCTGGAGGGCACATCTGGAGGTTCCCTGGTTACTCAAAGAGCAGAAATGTTCTGCCATCTCATCTTTCCAGTGCACTGCAGAGTAATTTCCTAAGTTACACACAAATGCCAACTCTTAATCTGACCTTGGGACAACAGAAGCATCATGACTTCTTAGGTAAACAGAAAATGCAGCATGGAACATGGATGAACTAAAAATGACCTTAAGAGAGTCTTTTTTGATTGAGAGAGACAGTAGTGTTAAAACTGAAGGACCCTTATCAAACTTGTCAGTGTTCTGTGCAAAACCCTGTGTTGGTTCATCCCTTAGAGGACAGGGTAGTGGTAAGGCAACCCTGTGTTGGTTCATCCCTGAGAGGACAGGGTAGTGGTAAGGCAACCCTGTGTTGGTTCATCCCTTAGAGGACAGGGTAGTGGTAAGGCAACCCTGTGTTGGTTCATCCCTTAGAGGACAGGGTAGTGGTAAGGCAACCCTGTGTTGGTTCATCCCTTAGAGGACAGGGTAGTGGTACGGCATGTGTGCAGTGAATGCTCCAGGTGGAGGCCAACAGGCAGCTCCAACCTCAGTCCATGGCTGATTCCTGCCCTGGCTTCCCCATCACAAATTGCTCATGCAGATTTGACTACTGGGGTGTTTCTCTAATATGGGTGCACTAAAGAATGTTCATTCATGGTCCTTAGACATAAAATTGAGGTCTCTGCAAGTTTTATTCCCTTTTTATTCTCCAACACTTTCTGGTAATATCTGAACGCTTATTATGGGCCAGTGCTGTTTCAAGTGCTGTGTATCATTTTACCTTAAAAGTATCTATATCTACCCAATCACCTATCCATACCCAATCACCTATCCATACCCAATCACCTATCCATACCTAATCACCTATCTAGCTGTCTACCTATCTACCCGCGATTGCTACAGCCAGAATGTTTTAAAGAAGCTGAGGCACAAGGAAATAAATAACTTTTCACAAGTCATATGGTTATCTGTAGATGAGAGATTTGAACTCAGAAAGTTCAACCACAGAGATTATGTCATAATTCTATTTTCTATGAATCCCTCCACCCCACCCTCATTCTATGATAAAAACAAAATCTGATTTCTTTTTAAAATTTTAGTTTTAAAAATTAAATTTTCATCCTTTGAAATTAAAAAAAAGCCACCCCCCTTTTCTTTCCTCCCTCTAACTCAGTGATTCTTTGAGGTCAAATGACCCTTTCACAGGGTTGCCATCAGACACCCTACATGTCACATATTTACATTATAACTCATAACAGTAGCAAAATTACAGCCATGAAGTAGCAACAAAGGTAATCTTATGGTTGGGGTCTCAACCACACGAGGAATTGTATTAAAGGTCACAGCATCAGGAAGGTTGAGAACCACTGTTTAATCCTTAACATGTACCCCTCCACACTATTCCTCAAAATCATCAACTCTTTCTTTAATCATGTGTGTGTGTGCAAGCACATGTGTGTATCCTAAATATATAAACACAACCTACTCATTCCTTGTAATGTTACCTATATGTATATAATTTCAGGGCTGGACACTCGTATTGTATAACAATTGTGGTGCTCTGCCCTAGGGAAGAAAGCCCACTTTCTTACAGATATATTTTCCTCTGAGAAGATGGGAATCTGTTTTTAGCAGAAGATTTCTTTATCCTTTCAAGGCAAGGATATCCTGACAGTGTATGGCTGATCTGGATGATGGGGCTTCTCTGGATAAAATCCCCAATGACTTCTCCTTGTCTCGTGAAGAGACACTGTATGCTGCTCTGCCCCACCCTGCCTTTCCACCCTGCCTTTCAACCCTGCCTTTCAACCCTGCCTTTCCACCCTGCCTTTCAACCCTGCCTTTCAACCCTGCCTTTCCACCCTGCCTTTCCACCCTGCCTTTCCACCCTGCCTTTCAACCCTGCCTTTCCACCCTGCCTTTCAACCCTGCCTTTCCACCCTGCCTTTCCACCCTGCCTTTCAACCCTGCCTTTCAACCCTGCCTTTCCACCCTGCCTTTCAACCCTGCCTACTACTGTCCATCAGGAGTGCTGACTGTCTTTCAGGGACATCCTCATTGTTGACATTTCTTCTAGGTTCTGCCCCACAGTTACCTGGCAATAGTCAGGTGTGTCTGATTCACTATAACGGGGACTAATTGCCCCCTCCTCACTCCCTTTCCCTCTTGCTCTTGCTCCATTACCCTCTTTCCCCTCTCTCTCCCCTCTCCACATACTCATGGCTGGCCTCTCCTCCTCCTCCTCCTCCTCCTCCTCCTCCTCCTCCTCCTCCTCCTCCTCCTCCTCCTCCTTCTTCTTCTTCTCTCTCTCTCTCTCTCTCTCTCTCTCCCTTTCTCTGTCTCTCTATTCTCTCAAATCCCCTCCCCATGCCTGAAATAAATTCTTATTCTATACTATACTGTCATGTGGCTGGTACCCCAGGGGATGGGATGTCTCAGCATGGGCCCCAGAGGCACCCCCTTCCCCCACCCCATACCATGCCTTTACCAAACATATCCTTGGCTTTTTATCTTTTTAATAAAACACAACCCTCACAGCTTTGCCTTGGCCTCGTATGCTTATGCTTTAGCCTTCTCAACCTAGAAAAGGATGGATACATGACCTCGGAAACCAACCAGCTCAAATTCTCCTTTCCCAGAGAAAATATGAAAGATGTCATTGTTAGAGGCATTTGAAATTATCTCCCTTTCTCCTTACCCAGCCGGATCGAGACTGGACTATTATATTCATTTACAGCTTTAACAACTGAGCAGCATTACTCTATTTTAATCTTCTATGCCCATGTGGCTACCTCCCAGCCAGAATCCCTAAGATATTTGCATTTTATGGCTTTCTCTGCTCCAGATGCTGAACTTTCTCCCCTGGTTAATCCCTACTTTCTCTCTCTTCTTCCCCCACCCCTGGCTGGGAGGAAGTCTAGTTCTATTCTCTCCTCTGCTCACCCACTGGTTTATCAACAAGCTTTACTGACCAATGAAAGAATAACTGGGGAGCAGTGCTTACACAACACTGAGTCAGGAGATTCTCAGAATAAGAACTGCAACCAGATATGGTGGCACATAAATCAGCATTTGGATAATACAATGATAATCTTTACACAGTGTACCATTATGCCTACAAATCTTGTTCACACAGTCCCTTAGTGAACTTTCCCAGTTCTTATATTTTCTACTGAGTGGTAACAGTCACCTTCCCTCTTAGGGCTTCCCTCTCCTGAAAAGCAGTGTTTAATGATTAGTTGATGATGGGACATAGTTTACCGTTGTCACTGAACTGGTCACAGGATCCTTTTTATTCATTGGACCTGAGGGTTGTACAGCTTTTGGAATTATAGTTGTTGGGTAGTCCTTACTTTTCTTCCTATAATGTTCCTGGCTTGGACTTTCTGCTCCTTATCTTTCCCCGAGAATGAAACCTCATCACCCCCCTTCTTTTTGTCACAAGGCAGGCAGATGTCTGCCAGTGCTGAGCTCTGTGTCCCAAATGGGGTACTTTGCACTTTAAGCTCTTCAATCTGTTCCATTTTATCTGTGTTTTGTCAGAAAGAGCTGCTTCAGGGACACTTCCTCTCAAGTCTGTCCCACCCATTTCTTCCTGAGGTGAGTGTCTCATTTTTTAGTTTACATCTGGGAAAGAACATCTGTCTCACTTTAAACCACCATCGCTCTAAGTGGAAAGCTTTAACTTTGTGATGCCATAATATTCATATGTTCCATTTGAAAGGACACCAGGGACAGAAGTGAGAGGACAGAGATGATGATCGAGAAGAAGAAGCAAAAGAAGGAGAGGGAGAAAGGAAGGCTGTATCAAGGCTCATCATACTCCATCCCTTGTCTTGGCCAAAAGAGGAATAGGTTATTTCTTAGAGCAAGAAATGAGGGGACCAGTGCTGTCCTGTGTGACAGAAGCTTAAGTAGTCATTGGTCATGAAGAGTGAACTGACCATGGTGTGGATCATGAAGAGTGGACTTGGCCACCTAGTCAGTGGTGCTCACCTCTGCTGCCCTGCTCACCTGCTGTGGAAATTTAATGACATCACACTAGTGAATGGTGTTGCCATATCATGTGATTAGGAAATAAAGGCGAGAAGCATCTGAGGAAAAGGACAAGACTTCAAAGGAAGAAACTTTCTGGGAGTTCAAAGGAAGCATTTACCCAGCACGTGGCTCAAACATCTAGAAAGGGTACTTAGGTCAGGGAGGTCAAATGCCCATATTGATGGAGCAGGAGCAAAAACTCTTGTAGAAACATAAATGGACAAGGAGACCTGGTGGGTTACCTCTTTGTTCTGGAGGCCTTTCAGGAATCCCACAGAAGGGAGAGAGATGGTGCTGAGACTCTCCGAAGATCTTGCAGACCATTAGTTAGCAGAGACCCTTTTGGATGAATCCCAAACATTAGTAGAGGGTTTAACTGATATGTTAATGGCAGTTCCTTTGTCTCCTCAGACTTTGTGCCAGCAAAGTTAGGCTTGAGTCAGATTTCTATGACGTTAAGATGAAGAAATTCTGCTTAGTTACTTCCTTAGGGTTTTGGAGTATATTTATGGTCACTAATTTCCTTTAGGACTAGTGCAGCCTGGCCCCAGCTAAAGTAATGTGAGGAGAATACTTGATTTATTATTTTCACTTAATATATTATTATCACTTAAAAAAAACTCTCATCCCCTCCCTCCTGCTCCCCTCTTCCTTGTCTTGCCCTACTCCAAGTTTGTGCTCATCTGATATTTTGAGGTTTTCATTTGGTTTTCACAGGAGGATGTCTCCTTTTTCCTTTCAATTTTATCAGCATATGTTCATTTTCTTGCATGTATGCCATGATTGTGAATTTAAGCATTGATTCTTGACATTTAGATACTTGCTTCTAATAAAAGTGTTTTCACTTAGGTATGATCACTTAAAAATATAAGTAAAGACTAAGACCATCAGCCACCAAGAACAGCAGTGAGCCAGCGGGGATCCAGCGGTGATCCAGGGACCCAGGATTGGTAAGGAGTCATTCCGACTAGCTGGGGTACAGAGAGATCTCTGCCGAACGCGCAAAATGTACGGTCCCCCGGTTACCCTTCCCCGCCCCAGCTCGGTTCAGGGAACCAGTAACCTGGGATCGGGCTATTCCCAGCCGGACCACATTGAGTGCAGAACGCGCATTCAGACCATCCTCCACCAGGAACAGAAGTGAGCTAGCGGTGATCCAGGGACACAGGATTGGAACAGCAGAGAGACAGCTGTGATCAAGTGGTGATCCAGGGACACAAGACTGACAACAAGATGGCAAGAGGAAAGGGAAAGAACGTTCTCCAGGGAAACCAAGAAAACCTGGCAACACCACTACCCAGCTCTCCCAACACAGCAAAGAGCAGAATATCAAACACTCCAGAAAAAGAAGACACAGACCTGAAATCATACCTCAAGATGATGACAGAGATCCTTAAACAAGAACGGGAAGAAAAGCATAAAGAATTAGAAGCATTTAAAGAGGAAACAAGAAAAACACTCAAAAAACACAAAGAACTAGAGGAAAACAGCATCAAAGAGATGAAGGAATGGAAGAAGGAATTTAAAACAGAAATGGACACAATAAAGAAAACACTAAAAGAGAACACCCTAGAGATAGAAAATCTAAAAAAAAAATCAGGAGTCACAGATGCAAGCATTTCCAATAGACTACAAGAATGGAAGAGAGATTCTCGGGCCCGAAGACAACATGGAAAACACAGACAAAACAGTCAGAAAAAATGCAAAAACCAAAAAGCTCCTAACCCAAAATGTCCAGGAGATCTAGGACACAATGAGAAGACCAAACCTAAAGATAATAGGAATTGAAGAGGGCAAGAATATCAACTAAGAGGCACAGTAAATATCTTCAACAAAATCAAAGAAAAAAACTTTTCTACCTTTAAGAATAAGATGACCATGAGCATAAAACAAGCCTTAAGAACTCCAAATAGATTGGACCAGAAAAGAAATTTCTCCTGACACATAATAGTCAAAACGCCAAGTGCCCAAAGCAAAGAAAAAATATTAAAAGCAGTAAGGGAAAAAGGCCAGGTAACATATAAAGGCAGACCAATCAGAATCACACCCGATTTCTCAACAGAGACTATGAAAGCTAGAAGATCCTGGACAGACATCATGCAGACCTTAAGAGAGCACAGGTGCCAGCCAAAGCTGCTATACCCAGCAAAACTCTCAATCACCATAGATGGACAGACTAAGATATTCCAAGACAAAACTAAATTTATACAATATCTGACAAGAAACCCAGCACTACAACGAATTATAGGGGGGAAAACCCAATACAACGAGGGGAACTACATCCTAATAAAAACAAGAAAACTCCTAAGCAAGAAAACCAAAAGAAGAAAGACATACAGGCACAATTCAACCTCCAAAAGCAAAAATAGCAGGAAACAGCAACCACTATTTCTTGATATCTGTTAACATAAATGGACTCAATTTTCCAATAAAAAGACATAGACTATCAGACTGGATACATAAACAAACCCCAGCAATTGCTGCATACAGGAAACTCATCTCAGAGACAAAAACAGACACTATCTCAGAGTAAAAGGTTGGGAAAAAACTTTCCAAGCAAATCGCCTCAAGAAGCAAGCTGGAGTGGCCATTCAAATATCGAATAAAGTAGATTTTCAACCAAAAGTTATCAAAAAAGATAAGGAAGGACACTTTTTCCTCATTACAGGGGAAATTTGTCAGGAGGAACTCTCAATCCTTAACATATATGTTCCAAATATTCATAAAAGAAACCCTACTAAAGCTCAAAAAATACATTGCGCCCCACACAATAATAGTGGGAGATATTAATACCCCACTCTCATCAATGGACAGATCATGGAAACAGAAACTGAACAAGAACACTGTAAAACTAGCAGAGGTTATAAACCAACTGGAATTAATAGATATCTATAGAACATATCATCCTAAAACAAAAGAATACACCTTCTTCTCAGCACCTCACAACACCTTCTTGAAAATTGACCACATAATCAGTCACAAAACGAGTCTCAATGGGTATAAGAAGATTGAAATACGTCAATGCATCCTTTCAGATCACCATGTTCTAAGGCTGGTCTTTAATAACAACAAAGACAACAAAAAGCCTACATACACATGGAAACTAAACGATGCTCTATTAAACGATGGCAGGGTCAAAGAAGAAATAAAGAAAGAAATTAAGGATTTTCTAGAATTCAATGAAAATGAAAACACAACATACCCAAACCTATGGGATGCAATGAAAGCAGTACTGAGAGGAAAACTCATATCTCTGAGTGCTTCCAAAAAAAAAAAAAAAAAAAAAAAAAAAACTGGAGAGAGCATACATCAGCAACTTGACAGCACAGCTGAAAGCTGTAGAACAAAAGGAAGCAGATACACCCAAGAGGAGTAGACGGCTAGAAATAATCAAACTTAGGGCAGAAATAGACTAAATAGAAACAAACAGAACCATTGAAAGAATCAACAAAACCAAGACCTGGTTCTTTGAGAAAATTAACAAGGTCGATAAACCCTTTGCCAGACTGACAGGAAGGCAAAGAGAGAGTATCCAAATTGACAAAATCAGAAAGGAAAGTGGAGACATAACAACTGGAACTGAGGAAATTCAAGAAATCATAAGATCCTACTACAAAAGACTATGCTCAACAAAGCTGGGAAATCTGGAAGAAATGGATGAATTCCTAGACAGATCCAAGATACTAAAGTTAAATCAGGACCAGGTAAATCATCTAAATAATACTATAACACCTAAAGAAATAGAGGCAGTCATCAAAAGCCTCCCAACCAAAAAAGCCCAGTTCCAGATGGGTTCAGTGCAGAATTTTATCAGACATTTATTGCGGACATAATACCAATACTCTCCAAACTATTTCACAAAATAGATCATATGGAACACTACCTAACTAATTTTTTTGAGGCTACAATTACCCTCATTCTGAAACCATACAGAGACCCTACAAGGAAAGAGAACCTCAGACTAATCTCACTTATAAACATTGATAAAAAAAATACTCAACAAAATCCTTGCAAACCAAATCCAAGAACACATCAAAACAATCATTCACCATGATCAAGTAGGCTTCATCCCTGGGATGCAGGGATGGTTTAATGTACTGAAATCCATCAACATAATCCACCATATAAACAAACTCAAAGGAAAAACACATGGTCATCTCAATAGATGCTGAGAAAGCATTTGACAAAATTCAACACCCCTTCATGTTAAAAGTCTCGGAAAGAACAGGAATCCAAGGCCCATACCTAAACATAATGAAAGCAATATACAGCAAGCCAACAGCCAACATCAAACTTAACAGTGGGAAACTTGAAGCAATCCCACTAAAATCAGGGACTAGACAAGGCTGCCCACTCTCCCTCTACGTATTCAACATAGTACTGGAAGTCCTGGCCAGAGAAATTAGACAGCAAAAGGAAATCAAAGCGATACAAATTGGAAAGGAAGAAGTAAAAACATCACTATTTGCAGATGACATGATAGTGTATTTAAGCGACCCCACAAATTCCACCAGAGAACTCCTACAGCTGATAAACAAGTTCAGCAAAGTGGCTGGATATAAAATTAACTCAAACAAATCAGTAGCCTTCCTATATTCAAAGGACAAACATGTGGAGAAAGAAAGTAGGGAAAAGATACCCCTCACGATAGTCACAAAAACTATGAAATACCTTAGTGTGACTCTAACTAAGCAAGTGAAGGACCTGTATGACAAAAACTTTAAACCTCTAAAGTAGGAAATCAAGAAAGATCTCAGAAAATGGAAAGATCTCCCATGCTCATGGATTGGAAGGATTAACATTTTAAAAATGGCCATCTTACCAAAATCAATCCACAGATTCAATGCAATCCCCATCAAAATTCCAACCCAGTTCTTCATTGATTTGAAAAGAGCAATGTGTAATTTCATCTGGAATAACAAAAGACCTAGAATAGCGAAATCCATACTCAACAATAAAAAACATCTGTGGGAATCACTCTCCCTGACCTCAAGCTATATTACAAGGCAATTTTGCTGAAAACTGCATGGTACTGGTACATAAATAGGCATGTGGATCAATGGAATAGAATAGAAGATCCAGAAATGATCCCTCACATATATGGTCACCTGATTTTTGACAAAGGAGCTGTAAACATTCAATGGAAAAAGGACAGCCTATTCAACAAATGGTGTTGGTCCAACTGGCACTCAGCATTCAGAAAAATGAAAATAGACCCTTTATTATCTCCTTGTACAATGCTCAAGTGTAAGTGGATCAAAGATCTTCACATTAAACCAGGTACACTGAAATTATTAGAAGAGAAAGTAGGGAAAACCTTAGAACACATAGGCACAGGAGAAAATTTCCTGAACAGAACATCAATGGCTCGTGCTCTAAGGTCAAATATTGGCAAAGGGGACTTAGTGAGATCCCAAAGTTTCTGTAAGGCTAAACACACTGTCAAGAAAACAAAATGGCAGCCAACAGATTGTAAAAAGATCTTTACCAACCCCACATCAGATAGAGGCCTAATATCCATGGTATATAAAGAACTCAAAATCTAGACACCAGAGAATTAAACAACCCTATTAAAAATGGGGTACAGACTTAAACAAAAAATTCTCAATAGAGGAATATCAAATGGCTGAAAAACATCTAAGGAAGTGCTCAACATCCTTAGCCATCAGGGAAATGCAAATCAAAACAACCCTGAGATTCCACCTCACACCAGTCAGATTGGCCAAGATCCAAAACTCAGATGACAACAGATGCTGGCAATGATGTGGAGAAAGAGGAACACTTCTCCATTGCTGGTGGAACAAGATGTAAAACTTCAGCTCCTTTTCTAGCACTGTGTCTGCCTGTATGCTGCCATGCTTCCTGTTATGATTATAATAGACTGAGCCTTTGTACCTAGCCCCAGCTAAATGTTGCCCCTTATAAGAAGTGCTTTGGTCATGGTGTCTCTTTGCAGCAATAGAAACCCTACTAAGACAGGACTCAAATACAGGTTAAGCAATTTTTTCCAAATCATGTGTTAAAAAGGAACATACTTTAGATTTAGCAGAACATATTTTGGTTGACATTCAAGTATTGAATTTTTTTTTTCTTTTTTGGAAATGGCAACCATAAAGTTTAATTATGTTTTTAAATGTTTACACATATAATGGGAGAACTAACATCCATAAAAAAGAAATAATGGATTATAAAATAAAGTAATTGACTATGTGGTAAATTAAGGAGAATTCTGTATATAAAACAAGCACTGCTTGGTGAAAATTTAAATTCCCCAAAACATGGTTATAACAGTAGATTAGAAACTATGCAAAAAAATTAGAAAAAGAGGCAATAGAATTATGTCACAGAGGTTTAAAATCAGAAAAGCCAGTCATACATTTGAAGACAGAGATAGGGCACTGATGTGCATCTAAAAGGAGCTGTATGGGCAAAAATGAAGGAAGACGGTAGAAGACCAATATTCGTAGGTGAGCAATAAGAAGGATGAGAAACATGGAAAACAGTAAAGGCCTTCCACAGTCCTAAGAATCATAAACTTCAATTTGTTTAAATCCTCACAGGTTTTGAATGGACATCATAGCTTCTCAGGATCCATATAAAGGTCCTTGAGGCATGTATGTCAGACCAGAGTTTTGAAACATATTTCTGGCTGTGATTATATTTCAATACCACTGAATACTTGGTTAAAATCAAAGAAATTAGGGATAAAGCACTGTGCTTAGATTTAGAACAAGAAATCCTGTGGTACGACTTCAACATTGCTTTTAATTGAAACCCCAAATTCCTAGCATCCTTTCTGTATTTTGGCCCTGGAAAACAGGAGTGTGAGACTTGAGAGTTTTCCCGAAGGAGCATCCTGATCTAGACAAACATCTAGCCTCCTGTTCTCCTTGGCTGGGCCTTTCTAGTCTATCCTCTTCCTCTTATCTTCATCTTCCAAACAGCAAAGATACCCTCAAGAAGCTTCTCATTCTTTACCTGTCTTGGCCACAGGTGAGGAGCAGTGAAGCCATTGATGGATTTAGAACTGGTGTTGTATCTCCAAGTTATCTCCAAGGAATATGCATTTCATCATCTTGCAAGAAAGAAAGGAACTTGGCATTTCTAATAAGTGAGAGTATCCACAGAGACGAGGTGGTGCCTATCTTAACATCTGCAGAATCTGATGTCTCTGACTCCTTTAATGGCAAGGACTAACCACTGTATACAACAACAACAACAAAAAAATATGAAGGTATTTTATATGTTAAAGCAAAACAGAATTCTGTGTGTGCAAACCTTTATATAAATGTGTATGGGTTGAAACAACTCACAGACTGTGTGAAGTTCAAGAAAAAAAAGAAAACAAAACAAAACAAAAAAAAAATTCATGCTCAATCCTTACACACCAAGAAAATGTTGACTAATTCCGGGTTACACCCTGTTTTACATGTACTTTTTGCTCATTGTAACTAGTAAGACCTTAATGCTGAGTATCAAACCTTAAAAAAAAAAGAAAAAAAAAAAGCCAAGCACTGACACTATTGTATTTGTATACATTTATGCAAAAATGTTTAAAAATTTTTTCTTTTATCTTTGCTTTTTAAAATAAAGTTTACAAAATGTGTATGGGTTAAAGCTATTGTAGTTATTTCTGTTGAAAGCATTCAGCTGTAAACAGCCAGGCAATGCAATAATTTTGTTATGTGTAAATAAGTTTAGTATTTGAAATACTGGTATTTGTATACCATGATATATTTCAACTTTTGTTATAATTTCAATTTAATATCAGATTTAGTTCCCTGATTGCTTTTTTTACATTATTTTTTTAAAGATTTATTTATTAATTGATTTACTTTTACAACTTTATTTTAAAGAACAAAGATAATGTACGGGTTTTACATTTAAGCATTTATACATAAAAGTATGTGAATACATTTTTGTCTATACTTGATTATTTTTAAAGGTTTGATAGTATGCATTAAAATCCTACTAGCTACAATGAGGATAAATTACAGGTAAAACAAGATGTAACCTGGAAATAGTCAAAGTTTTCTTGGCGTGTAAAGATTAAGCATAATGTTTTTTCTTTTTTTTTTTTGGCCTTAGTTTTTTTTTGAACTTCATATTGTCTGTGAGTTGTTTCTGGGGTGTTCAGGGATTTCTGGGGTTAGGATCCAATTATCAGTGACTGCATATTATGTCTGTTTTTGTGACTGGGTTGTCTCACTCAGGATGATATTCTCTAGATGTATTCATTTTCTTACAAATTTCATAAAGTCATGGTTTCTGATAGCTGAGTAGTACTCCATTGTGTAAAAATACCACAATTTTTGTATCCATTCATCTACTTAAGGACATCTGGGTTCTTTACAGCTTCTGGCTATTATAAATAGAGCTGCTATGAACATTGTGGTGCATGTATCTTTGTTGTATGTTGGAGCATCTCTGGAGTATATGCCAAGAAGTGGAATAACTGGGTCTTCAGATAGGACTATGTCCAATTTTCTGAGGAACCACCAGGCTCATTTCCAGAGAGGTTGTACCAGTTTACAACCCCACCAACAGTGAAGAAGTGTTCCTCTTTCTCTGCATCCTTGCCAACATCTGCTGTCATCTGAATTTTTGATCTTAGCCATTCTGGTTGGTGTGAGGTGGAATCTCAGGGTTGTTTTGATTTGCGTTTCCCTGATGGGTAAGGATGTTGAGCATTTCCTTAGATACTTCTCAGCCATTGAATATTCCTTAATTGAGAACTTTTTGTTTAGCTCTGTATCCCATTTTTAATAGGGTTGTTTGATTCTTTGGTGTCTAACTTCTTGAGTTCTTTGTATACCTTGGATATTAGGCCTCTATGAGATGTGGGGTTGGTAAAGATCTTTTCGCAATCTGTTGGCAGCCATTTTGTTTTCTTGACAGTGTCTTTAGCCTTACAGAAACTTTGCAATCTCATTAAGTTCCATTTGTCGATATTTGACCTTAGAGCACAAGCTATTGGTGTTCTCTTTAGGAAATATTCTCCTGTGCCTATGTGTTCTAAGGTTTTCCCTACATTCTCATCTAATAGTTTCAGTGTACCTGGTTTAATGTGGAGATCTTTGATCCACTTGCACTTGAGCTTTGTACAAGGAGATAAGAAAGGGTCTATTTTCATTCTTCTGCATGCTGAGTGCCAGTTGGACCAACACCATTTGTTGAATAGGCTGTCCTTTGTTTACAGATCCTTTGTCAAAAATCAAGATCTTCTGGTCTATTCCATTGATCTACGTACCTATCCCTGTATCAGTACCATGCAGTTTTTAGCACAAATGTCTTGTAATATAGCTTGAGGTCAGGGATAGTGTTTCCTGCAGACGTTTTCTTGTTGTTGAGGATGGATTTCACTATTCTAGGTCATTTGTTATTCCAGATGAATTTGCACATTGCTCTTTCCAACTCTATGAAGAATTGGGTTGGAATTTTGATGGGAAGTGCATTGAATCTGTAGATTGCTTTTGGTAAGATAGCCATTTTAAAAATGTTGATTCTTCTGATCCATGAGCATGGGAGATCTTTCCATTTTCTGAGATCTTCTATTTCCTTTTTCAGAGTCTTGAAGTTCTTGTTATACAGGTACTTCACTTGATTAGTTAGAGTCACACCAAGGTATTTCATATTGTTTGTGACTATTGTGAAGGGTATCTTTTTCCTAATTTCTTTCTCAGCAGGTTTGTCTTTTGAGTAGAGGAAGGGTACTTATTTGTTTGAGTTAATTTTATATCCAGCCACTTTGCTGAACTTGTTTATCAGCTGTAGAAGTTCTCTGGTGGATTTTTTTGGGTTACTTACGTACACTATCATGTCATCTTCAAACAGTGATGTTTTTACTTCTTCCTTTTCAATTTGTATCTCTTTGATTTTGTTTTGCTGTCTAGTTACTCTGGCCAGGAATTCCAGTACTATATTGAATAGGTAGTGGGAGAGTAGGCAGTCTTTTCTAGTCCCTGATTTTAGTGGGATTGCTTCAAGTTTCCCACTGTTAAGTTTGATGTTGGCTGTTGGTTTGCTGTATATTGTTTTTATTATGTTTAGGTATGGGGCTTGGATTTTTGTTCTCTCCAAGACTTTTAACATGAAGGGTTGTTGAATTTTGTCAAATGCTTTCTCAGCATCTAGTGAGATGACCATGTGTTTTTCCTTTGAGTTTGTTTATATGGTGGATTATGTTGATGGATTTCCGTATATTAAACCATCCCTGCATCCCAGGGATGAAGCCTACTTGATCATGGTGAATGATCATTTTGTTGTGTTCTTGGATTCAGTTTGCAAGGATTTTGTTGAGTTGCATCAATGTCCATAAGGGAGATTGGTGTGAAGTTCTCTTTCCTTGTAGGGTGTTTGTGTGGTTTAGGAATGAGGGTTATTGTGGCCTCAAAAAATGAGTTAGGACATGTTCCATCAGATTCTGTTTTGTGGAATAGTTTGGAAACTATTGGTACTAGGTTGTCAATAAATGTCTGATAAAATTCTGTACTGCACTCATCTGGACCTGGGCGTTTTCTTTTGGGAGGTTTTTGATGACTTCTATTTCTTTAGGTGTTATGGGGTTATTTATATGGTTTGCCTGGTCCTTGTTTCACTTTAGTATCTGTTATCTGTCTAGGATTCATCCATTTTCTCCAGATTTTCCAGCTTTGTTGAGTATAAGCTTTTGTGGTAGGATCTGATGATTTCATGAATTTCCTCACTTTCAGTTGTTATGTTTCCACTTTCCTTTGTGATTTTGTTAATTTGGATACTCTCTCTTTGCCCTCTAGTGAGTATGGCTAAGGGTCTATCAATCTTGTTAATTTTCTCAAAGAACCCGGTCTTGGTTTTGTTGATTCTTTGAATGGTTCTTTTTCTTTCTATTTAGTCAATTTCTGCCCTGAGTTTGATTATTTCTTGCCGTCTACTCCTCTTGGGTGTATCTGTTTCCTTTTGTTCTAGAGCTTTCAACTGTGCTGTCAAGTTGCTAGTGTATGCTCTCTCCAGTTTCTTTTTGGAAACACTCAGAGCTATGAGTTTTCCTCTCAGTACTGCTTACATTGCATCCCATAGGTTTCAGTATGTTGTTTATTCCTTTTCATTGAATTCTAGAAAATCCTTAATTTCTTTCTTTATTTCTTCTTTGACCATGCTATCATTTAATAGAGCATTGTTTATTTTCCATGTATTATGGGCTTTTTGTTGTCTTTGTTGTTATTAAAGACCAGCCTTAGCCCATGGTGATCTGATAGGATGAGTGAGAGTATTTCAATCTTTTTTATCTGTTGAGGCTTGTTTTGTGACCAATTATGTGGTCAATTTTGGAGAAGGTGCCGTGAGGTGCTGAGAAGAAGGTTTATCCTTTTGTTTTAGGATGATATGTTCTGTAGATGTCTATTAATTCCAATTGGTTCATAACCTCTGCTAGCTTCACAGCATCCTTGTTCAGTTTCTGTTTCCATGATCTGTCCATTGATGAGAGTGGGGTGATGAGGTCTCCCACTATTATTGTGTGGGGTGCAATGTATTTTTTGAGCTTTAGTAGGGTTTCTTTTATGAATATGGTTGCTCTTGTATTTGGAGCATATATGTTAAGGATTGAGAGTTCCTCCTGACATATTTTCTCTGTAATGAGGAAAAAGTGTTTTTTCTTATCTTTTCTGATAACTTTTGGTTGAAAATCTACCTTATTCAATATTAGAATGGCCACTCCATCTTGATTCTTTGGGTCGTTTGCTTGGAAGATTTTTTCCAACCTTTCACTCTGAGATAGTGTCTGTCTTTGATTCTCAGATGAGTTTCCTGTATGCTGCAAAATGCTGGATTCTCTTTATGTATCCAGTCTGATAGCCTATATCTTTTTATTGGGGAATTGAGTCCATTAATGTTAACAGATATTAAGGAATAATGGTTGATGTTTCTTGCTATTTTTCCTTTTAGAGGTAGAATTGTGCCTGTGTGTCTTTCTTCTCTTGGTTTTCTTGCTTAGGTATTTTCTTGTTTATACTAGAATGTAGTTTCCCTCCGGTATTAGGTTTTCCACCTATAATTTGTTGTAGTGCTGGGTTTGTGGTCAGATATTGTATAAATTTAGGTTTGTCTTGGAATATCTTGTTCTCTTCATCTATGGTGATAGAGAGTTTTGCTGGGTATAGTAGCTCGGGCTGACACTTGTGTTCTCTTAGGGTCTGCATGATGTCTGTCCAGGATCTTCCAGCTTTCCTATTATCTGTTGAGAAGTTGGGTGTGATTCTGATTGGTCTGCCTTTATATGTCACATGACCCTTTTCCCCTTACTACTATTAGTATTCTTTCTTTGCTTTGGGCACTTGGCGTTTTGACTATTACGTGTCAGGAGGAATTTCTTTTCTGGTCCACTGTATTTCGAGTTTGGTAGGTTTCTTTTTTGCTCATGGTTATCTCATTCTTAAGGGTAGGGAAGTTTTCTTCTATGATTTTGTTGAAGATATTCACAGTGCCTCTTAGTTGATATTCTTTGCCCTCTTCTATCTCTATTATGTTTAGGTTTAGTCTTCTCATTGTGTCCTGGATCTCCTAGACATTTTGGGTTAGGAGCTTTTTGGCTTTTGCAAGTTCTCTGATTGTTTTTTCTATGTTTTCAATGTTGTCTTCAGCCCCCTTGATTCTCTCTTCCATCTCTTGTAGTCTGTTGGAGATGCCTGCATCTGTGACTACTGATTTCTTTTTTAGGTTTTCTACCTCCAGGGTTGTCTCTTTTAATGTTTTCTTTATTGTTTCCATTTCCATTTTAAATTTCTTCTTCAATTCCATCATCTCTTTGGTTCTCTTTTACTCTAGTTCTTTGATTTTGAGTGTTTTTCTTGTTTTCTCTTTTAAAGCTACTATTTCTTTATGCTTTTCTTCCCGTTCTTGTTTAAGGAGCTCTATTATCATCTTGATGTATGATTTTGGGTCTGAGCCTTTTTTTTTTCTGGAGTGTTTGGCATTCCAGTGTTTGCTGTGATGGGAGAGCTGGGTTCTGGTGTTGCTAGGTTGTCTTGGTTTCCGTTGGGTAAGTTCTTTTGCTTTCCTCTTGCCATCTTGTTGTCTGTGATTATACATGGTCTTGTTGACAGTGATTCTGTTCCCGTCTCTCCTGTGTACCTGGCCTCTTTCCCTGGATCTCTGCTGTTCCTGGTCGCTAATGGCCTGAGCATTTGTTCTGCATGCAAGCCTTCCGGTTGGAAACTGAGTTTCTATGGCAGAGTTCCTATTCCCCTGAAAAAATGGGGGTGGGTGCTTTCTGGATTCTCTGTCCAGACCTCTCTGCTCCCCATCTACTTGCAACACAGTCTCACCAGGCCTGTGTCCCTGGATCTCAGCTGTTTCTGGTGACAGATGGCCTGAGCCCCTGTTCTGCACTCACGGGCCTGCTGGGTGGAGACCCTATTGCAGAGTTTCTGCTACCCTGAACCAGTGGGGGAGGGGCGTGGTTTCTGGGTGCTTGGCCCAGACCTCTCTGCACCCCGGCTACTTGCAGCACAGTCTCACCAGGCCTGTGTTCCCGATCTCAGCTGTTCCTGGTGGCAGATGGCATCAGTGCCTGTTGAAGTATTGAATTTTATATTGACTTTGAGATCAGTGAAACATTTTATTTGGGGGAAAGAGAAAATAGAGGCCCAGAAGCAGAAGTGACTTTCAGGAAGTTATAGAGTTGTGGTGGATCACAGATTGGAACCAGGGATGAGAACCCATATCACTTTCTGTTGCTTCCTTTCAAGTTATCCTCAAAGTCTCTTGGAATGGGTGTGTCTGATGCTAAGGTCCTGTTTCCCAGTTGGTTTTTGATCTATCAATAAAGATGCTAGTGGCCAATGAGCTGCATGGAATAGATAGAACTTCCAGTTTTCCTGCAGGCAGGCTAGCAGATGTGGGAGAGGAGAATGTGCTATTGCTATTCTTTGGAGGGGGAAAAGGTGAATAGCCATGTGAGATCTCAGATGGAGTAGCCATAAGCTGTTTCTTCATGGTAGATTAGAAATACAACTAAGTGAGTGCAGATTAAGAGGTGCGGAGTTGAGAGTATTGGGAAGGACATGATAGCTGTGCGACATTAGAAGTACCCAGCAACTGCACCAATAAGTCAAGTTGAAAATAAGTTAGTGTGTGTGTGTGTGTGTGTGTGTGTGTGTGAGTGAGTGAAAGAGAGAGAGAGAGAGAGAGAGAGAGAGAGAGAGAGAGAGAGAGAAAGATCCATGGATTTGAAGGAACTTGGGAGGGTCTGGTAGTGTGGTTCGCCTGGAGTTTAAGGCAGGGTAGCAAAAACTACATGCTACAGTCACCTGACTGGGGTTAAAAACTGCAGTTTAGCAAGCTGTATGCATGACTCCAGCACAGAGCTCCTCCTGCTGGGTGGCTTCTAGAGGCTGTAGGTTGACATAGCAATGTGCTCCTTGGTCAACATCACCTACCCAGCTATAGCCTGTGTGTCCTGCCAAGATCTCAGACTTTGCCATTTGTCTCTTGTCTCGTTTAGCTTTTCTTGGTTATAAGAATGACTAAGAAAACAGCATCAAAGCAAATTCATGAGTCAGAGGATCTTGTTTTTCTTTTTCTAGCTTCCCTTTAAATTGTCTTAATATTTTTCTGTGAAGAACTTACCTTGTTCTCATTAATACACTAGGCAGAGGCAGTAGGAATATAGCCAAGTGACATCATATGACAAATGACTCACAGGACAGTGGGAACTCACTGCAGAGCAGGCTATTATTTTTGACCTAGTAAACAAAGGCAGACATCTTCAGATCATGATTTATGTCCAGCCGACCCCAGGACAACAGAAAGAATGGGAGCTTGATCATCTGTCCTAAGTGTTCTGGGACCATGCATAGACTTTCTTCTTTCCACATTCTCTCTATTAAGTCCTCTTGTGACTGCTCTCCAATTCTATCATCTTTGCTTTAGTCAAATTCTCTTTCTCCTCTGACCCAGATTCAAAGTCCACTTCCTTTGTACCTCCCCTTGGAGAAAACTGCCTTTTCCCCAAGGGGTCCCAGCACTGTGCTTTCTGTCTATCATATTGCTAAATGTTCTCTTGCCTTATATTCTTCATAGCTTTATTCCACCTCAGCTGCAGAACTGGAAGTTCCTTAAGGAGAGGAACTCCTGTTTTCCTCATCTCATCTCTCCCTAGTGTTTACCACAGGTCATCTGGGCTCATCTTTGAGCTTTATAGAACATACAGAGGATCTCTAACCATGTGGCCTAGAATGTAAAGAACTTTGATGGCCTCTGATGACCACTTCTGTCTTGAGTCCTTCCTTCCTTCCTTCCTTCCTTCCTTCCTTCCTTCCTTCCTTTCTTTCTTTCTTTCTTCCTTTCTTTCTTCTTAAGAATCATCTGAGGAACACTTCTTCACTGTTGGTGGGGTTGTAAACTGATACAGCTACTCTGCAAATCAGTCTGGCGATTCCTCAGAAAATTAGACATAGTTCTACCTGAAGACCCAGTTATTCCACTTCTGGGCATATACCCCAGGGACACTCCAACATACAACAAAGATACATGTACCACAATGTTCATAGCAGCTCTATTTATAATAGCCAGAAGCTGGAAAGAACCCAGATGTCCTTCAGTAGATGAATGGATACAAAAATTGTGGTACATTTACACAATGGAGTACTACTCAGCTTTCAGAAACAATGACTTAACCAAATTCTTAAGAAAATGGATGCATCTAGAGAATATCATCCTGAGTGAGATAACCCAGTCACAAAAGAACAGACATAATATGCAGTCACTGATAATTGGATCCTAACCCCAGAAATCCCTAAACACCCCAGAAACAACTCACAGACTGTGTGAAGTTCAAGAAAAAAAGAAAAGAAAAGAAAACAAAACAAAACAAAAAAAAATGTCATGCTCAATCCTTACACACCAAGAACACGTGGACTAATTCCGGGTTACACCCTGTTTTACAAGTACTTTTTGCTCATTGTAAATAGTAAGAACTTAATGCAGAGTATCAAACCTTAAAAGAAAAAAAAGCCAAGCACTGACACAATTGTATTTGTATATATTTATGCAAAAATGTTTAAAATTTTTTCTTTTTTCTTTGCTTTTTAAAATAAAGTTTAAAAAAATATTTAACCAAAAAAAAAAAAAAAAAAAAAAAGAATCATCTGGTCTGTCTTTCTCCAGACCTCTGCTTGCTTCTCCTCTCATTTCTGAGGATCATCTTTCAGGAGATCTTTCACCTTTTAGAGCCCATGGCTGAATGATAGTTGATAATGTGCTTCTATTCCTTGCTTGGACAAGATTCACATGGAAGTGGCAAGGAAGGCAGCTTATCATCTTTGAGGATAACCAACCTTGAGGGAGTCCTTAAGGGATGAGTCATGGGCCAATGGAAACTTGTAAAAGGCTGTGAGAAAGATTTAGTAGCTGGCTAAGAGGAAAGAGTGCTGACACTGGAAGTAGTTTTCTGAGAGTGGAACTATGGGGCCACCAATGTCAAAGACTAAATAGGCAGAGAAGAGCTAGGCAGAGTCTGGGGCAGTGCACACACTTAAACTGGACATGTGTGGCTTCAGGGGACCCAAGCAGAAGAGGTCCGACTGTCCAGGTGACTTAGAAGACAAATGAGAAACTCTTTTTGCTGTAAACTAGAGACTGACTTCGGGAAAGGGAAGGTCATGTAAGTGTATCATTGCAGAGTATATCATTCCATACCAAGTGCAGGTTCTGTAGACTCCAAACTTGCCCAATTACAAATTATTACACTCAGTAACTTTATAACCATGGTATAAGGTTTATAAAAAGTATAGATAGTTGACTGGGGGAAAGAACATAGTAAGGATGAGAGGGAAAGAGAGGTAAAGAGAGAGAGGGGTTGGGGGGGAGGGAGAGGGAGAGAGAGGGAGGGGGAGAGAGGACAAACATACCTGTCACTTAATAGCAGATATCACCTCCAGGGCTCATACCTAGGAGCCAGGTATGTGTATTTGTTTGAGAGAGATGTGCCCTATGTGTACTTCTAGGACTGGCTAGTACTGGAGAATCTGAGCTGAGACCATTTAGTGCTGGTATGACATGTCCCAAGTCTCACCTATTTTGGTGTTGTATGTAATTACTGATATAGGTTTGAGAATCAGGATTTAGGTCTCTGTCAGAGATCTTTCTATGGCTAGATATAAATAATACCTTAAAAGTTATTGGATTCAGTTTTTTTCCTTTCTTTTTACAGCAGTAGTGAATAGAGCCCATGTCTTGGCTACTTCTCTTTTGCTGAAATGAGACACCATGACCAAAGCAATTTATAGAAGAAAGAGTTTATTTAGAGCTTATAGTTTCAGAGGGTTAGAGTCCATGATAATCATAGTGGGGAGCATGGCAGCAGGTAGGGGTACAGGCATGACATTGGATTAGTGGTTGAGTTCTTACATCTTGATCTACAAGCATGAGGCAGGGAGAGCTAGTTGGTAATTTCTTTTTGAAAGCTCAAATCTTGCCCCAGCTCATGACATACTTCATCAACAAGGATATATCTCCTAATTCTTTCTGAACAGTTCTACAAACTAGGGACCAATTATTCAAATATATGAGCCTATGAGGGCCATTCTCATTCAAACCACTACAGCTTACCTAGCCCTTGCTTCAGAACCTATGGTGATCTGAAAGGAATCAAATCACAGTCACATTAGTCTGAGGTCTTTCCCATAGGCTCTGGAAGAAGAGGGTACCACAGTTGTTCATATAAACTGAGAGTGTAGAAACAGGTGTGGGGAGGGGGGAGGTGGATACAATTGTCACATTTACTTGTTGGAATGGAAAACCAAACTCCTCAAACTGGAAAATATTCAAATGATTTGTTTTTATTCTGTTTGTGTACCTGTGCGTGCATATGTGTGTGCGTTTATGTGTGTGCACGTGTGTGGGTACCAGAAGAGGACATGGAGGCACATCTCTAAGTTGATTCCAGATACTATTAAAAGTCAAGTTTATAACAAATATTAATTATCATAAATTTATCCCTTGTCAACTTAATCCCTTAGCTATATCTTCTTATGTCATACTTAATTTCCAAATGGAGACAATAATAAATCTGGAATTACAACATGATATAACTATTACTCATCTTAAAAAAAAAAAATCTTCCCCAGAATGGATTGCAAAGTCCTTTTGGAGAGAACTTACTCTTTTTGTTTTTCTTTCTTATTTATTTATTTATTTATTTACTTACTTTGTTTGTTGAGACAGGGTTTCTCTGTGTAGACCTGGCTATCTTGGAACTCCCTCTGTAGAACAGACTGGCCCAGAGCTCAGAGATCCACCTGCCTCTACTTCTGGGATTGAAGGTGCTCACCACCACTACACAGCCACTTACATATTTACTATCTCATTTTTAATGAATATTTACAAATGTTTATTCAATGAATGGCTATAGGAAAGATCACTGTCGAGTCCTCCTGGGGAGTAATTTCACTGCAATTGCCAATTCACAGATCTGTAACTCGCATGTATCTCCAGAAATCATCTAGACCAGGGCTGTGAGAGAGCTCACTCCCCGCTGAGAGTACCACAGTAGCTAACAGTGCCAGCAACTGGAAGTCGAGGGAAACAGCAAAGCTCCCGTCATCCGCCTGCCAGAGTCTTTAAAGTAACCAAACACGGTCTTAAGATGGAAATCTGACTTTGAAACTGTGATGCCCACATGACCTTTTACACCACGTCAGATGTGATGAGAGGAAAAAACGGACCTGGCGAGCCTGTCTATGCTCATGGCAGGAGTTCCAAACATGGGGGTCAAAAGACCCTTTCAGAAGAGTTGCATGTCAGATACCCTGCATATCAGACATTTACGTTATGATTTATAACAGTAGCAAAATTACTGTTATGAAGAGCAATGAAGGTAATTTTATGGTTGGGGGGGGTCACACAACAGGCGGAATGGTATTAAAGGGTCTCAGCATTGGGAAGGCTGAGAAGCACTGCCCTGGGGCTCCTCCCATGTCCTGAATTGGTTCTCTCATCTCTGGGAAAGAGAAGCGCCTAAGGAACATATTGGGGATAAGGAGTCGGTTTCTAGGGTCAAGTAGTAGTTTCAGTCTTAGGCTGTCAAGATGTCTCAGGAAATATCCTATGTTTTAAATATGACAATACAGATTTACCAAGTGCCGATAATATCTCAACCAATGTTCTATGACGTGGTGTAGAAGAAGAATTGCTTACTCTGTTTATCTCTGGGTGTGGGCTCAGAGAGTTACAACACTATGACCATCATTTCTAGAGCACCCTGTTTTGTGCTTTCAGTTCAAGATGTGAGTCCTGAGCTGCTTCTCCAGCTACTGGGCCTGCTGCACTGCCTCTGCCACCATCATGAACTCATTCTCTAGTGAGGCCACAGCTCTTAAGCATCCCCAACAATATCACCAACTGGGAACCAAGCATTCAAATGCCTGAGACTATGGCATACATTTCTCATTCACACCATCACGATCCACTCATAGTCTATATGCATTTTTTTCATCAGCTCTGTTCCTGTAGGGAGCCTGATCTGATACTTATTTGATAGTGGCAGTGGTTCCATAGCAACAGGATTGTAAGGATGGCTTTCTCTGCTGGGCTCCGTGGTAGCCAGCTCTCTGTCTCCAGTTCATCTACGCATACAGATTCCTCTGGTAGTACAGAGAAGACTGATAATCCGGGGAGTAACCTAGGTAAAGAGCACTGCAGTTGATACTTCCGATATTTTGGTTTTGTTATTACTGTGTGTGTACTTAAACACAGGTGTGTGCACATCATGTGTGTTCATGCATGGAGGTTGGAGGACGATGTTTGGAGTCCAGTCCTTTCCTTTGCCTGTGTCCTGTGATCCAAGGTCAAGTCATCAGCGTGCACAGCAAGTGATTCCACTCCCTGTGTTGTATCACCAGACTGAATGCTTCTGAGCCACCATTCCTTTGGGTCTTTTGAAGATTTCTGGAAAACTAAGGAATATAATCATGGTGGCTGGCTGCTGCTTCTAGCAGCTATAGCTAAACAACAACAACAACAAAAACCAGAAAAAGTGCTCAGAGATGCATTTTTTTCCTGTTTTCAATGTGCACAAGCAGTCTAAAGTCCACTAAGTACATCCTGAAAGGGACTCTCCAGTTGTTGCAGAGCTAATGTTGCTAGACGGGAAGCACATCCCTCGTCATGTGGTTGACTGAGCAACAACTCATGTCTCAATTTCAGCCTTGAGAGTATCTGAAACTAAAGTGAAGGCACTGACTGGAAAGACCTAGGTGAGAAACAGCAGAGAAGTCATTATGGGATAGGTGTTGTAAACAGAGTCATAATGAGATACAAGCTAAATCCAAAGAAACAAGCGACTGAATTTAAAAAATATAAAAAAATAAGGTAAGAAGTACATTGAAGTAAAAATGGCTCTAGTTGAGATGAATGTGATTTCTGCACCGCCCTTCATCCTTTTTTTAGAAACTATTTTTATACTTATTTATTTTTATTTCATATTGCCTGTATGTGAACCATGGGCTTGCCTGTTGGAAGAGGACACCAATTCCCTGGAACTAGAGTTATAGACATTTGTGAACCACCACATGGGAGCTGGGAGTCGAACCCTGGTCCTCTTGAAGATCATCTTTTAACCACTAAACCATCTCTCCAGGCCTCCTCCCAGACCTTTTTTTTTTTTGTACCAGGCTCTGCAAATGAGTCAAGGGGCTGCTTCTGTGAGCAGGCTGAGTCCGTATGCTTTTCCCACTGGGATAGGCTTTAGTGTGGCCTCCACTGTGCAGGGACTCCCCAGTCAAAGATCTCTAACCTGCCCAGTACAACTCAGTTCCTGGCAAAGCCATTTTTTTTCATGTGGGGCTCTTTGTGAGGCCCCCCAAAAAGGTGTGGAAGCTCTGCCTATGCTCACAGTCACCTTTGTGGCTAGGTAGCCTCTTGATGGTTGGGTTTTGTCCCTGTCACTGCTGATGTCACCCAGTTCTTGAGAGAGAATACCCACTCACTCATTGGAAGACTGGGCCAAGTTCAGCCAGCTTCTCATGCCTAAGCTGTCACATGCTTACATGCTTAGGATGTGTGTGTGTGTCTGTGTGTGTGTGTGTGTGTGTGTGTGTGTTTTCTTGGTTTTTCCACTCCAGATGCCTTTTGGAGGGTTTCAGCTTCACACTTCTAGCCACGGTTTGTCACAGGTTCCATAACCCCAATCTGCTGAATCTTTTCCCATGGTGTATCACTCTCCCCTGCTTAATCATCTTAGGCCGCCCGAATCCAGGAGGAGTCTGCCTTCCTATAGCTACTGATGACCCCGTCTTGGAGCAAGTAGCATGGAACATTATGTGCAAGTGGGTGGCTCTCCTGGCTGCTGCTTTTCTCCAGAGTGTTTTTCACATCCCCCCTCACCACCCCCTCACTCAGTTTCTCTAAGCAGCCTTGCTGTCTCGGACTGACCACACCCAGTGCATGTCCAACATCTTAGCTGGACTTTTCCTCAGTTCTTTCTCTCATATAAATATAACCTGCTCTTCTGTGTCCCAACTCTTCTCTGACTCACACAAAGGCAGCTTCCAGCCTTCCACCTTGCTTCGAGTTCTACACAGTTGTGTTTTTTAAAGTCCCAAACTCCTGTGCAGAGCAAGCATCCCAATGTTAACATCCTTTCAGCCCCGCCCACTTGCTCAATCCTCACACCGCTGGATTCAATTCAGTATTATCGTGTCTGGGATGTGATTGCATCTGTATTCTTGAGAGATTGCTACACAGACTATCTCAGGTATGTTCAGGAACAGGTATGTTGGAGTTTTTTTCTTCATAACTTTGGATGTGCTTTTTTTCCTCTTTAATTCTGTCTATTTTTTATTGATTTTCAATTATGTTATTGGCACATACATATTTAAGATCACTGTATCCTCCTGGAAAGTCATCCTGTTTTCCACCATGAACTGTTTCTCTTATAGTCCACAATGCTGTCTATTGTACAGCACACAGATGTTAGGAGTGGATGCTTAAAAGGCAAGTCTTTCACTCTTTGTTCACGTTGCCTTTCCGTGGGCCTGTAGTTAAGTAGAAAATAGTTTGTTTTTTTAATCCAATCTGTTTTCCTCCGTTGTCTTCAACTGAAGACATGCATGGCTTATAGCTACCACTTTATCATTTGTTTGTGATCTGCGATACTTCCTGTTTTGTCTTTTTCTACTACTGATTTTGGTGTTTTGCTTCATTTTGGGTTAATACATTGAAAAAAATATTTTCATGCACTTGTTTCTTTGTTAATTACTTATTTTTGCATTATTATTTTGGAAAGTAATTGCTAGAGAGTTTATGACCATACATTAAGGTTCTCCAAAGAAGAGAGGAGAGAAGGAGTGGGTGGGGAGGAGGGAAGAGGGGGAAGAAGAGAAAAAGGAGGAGAAGGAAGAGGAGGAGAAGGAGGAGAGTGGTGAGTATTTTCAGAAGTCATTGTGATGTTAGAGAGGCTGCTCTAGCAAACTAGGAAATAAGGAAGACTGAGATCCCCAATCCAAAGTCAGTCTGGCAAAGTTCCTTCTTCCCTGGGGGAGGTCAGTCTTTGTTTTGTGAGAGCATTTGTCTGATTGGACGAAGCTCACATTATGATGGGTAATCTTCTCAACTCAAAGTTCACCAATTTCCTACCCACACACCTACACAGAAACATCCAGATTAATGTTTGACCAATATCTGGGTACTGTGGACTGGTCAAGTTGGTACATAAAATTAACTGCTCTTAATTTGCCACTTTGACTTGTAATTTATCACTTTTGTTATTTTCTAGGCAAAACTAGAATGCTCGAGTTCTGAATTCTGTTTGTCCCTTCTTCAGGTGTCCTGTTGGTGACTTGCACCTTATTTAACTTGCTTCAAGACTCACAAGTTTAAAACTTGGTAAGGAAGTAGACACCAGAATGTGTCTCTGTCCAGTTCCTCCTAAGCAGTGCTGGCAGTCTTTGGCTCCTGCTACTTAGATCCTTCTGCTACCTGTCAGTCTGCCTCACACAAAGAACTGTAAATTTCTAAGCACTAAACAGGAGATGTGGGTTTCTCAAGGGATAAAGTTCAAGAGATTCAGGGAGAAGCCGAAACCACACAGAGAGTAGGAGATTTCAACCAAGGGAGACAGATGTGGCCAGGAGCACAGGGGACATATAGTAGTTAAAAACTGGGATTCAACAGGAAGATCTGTGGCTGCTCTGGACCTCCTGCCCCCATCCTCCCCAGCCCCCTCTACCCCCTTATAAATCCATGTTTTTTTTTTTTTTTCTTTTCTTCCCATGGTCATATTGTAGACTGTTTGTCTTTTATTGCTCACTTTGGGATTGTGGAGGCTTGAATGAGAATGGTCCCCACAGGCTCATTATTTGCATGCTTAGTCTCCTGTTGATGAACTGTTTGGGAAGGATTAGGAGGTGTGGACTCTACAGAATAGGCATGTTCGTGTCGGGGACGTGGGCCTTAAGGTTTCACAGCCCAGTGTCTCCCTCTCTTTCTGCCTGAGCATCGGGGTGTGGAACTCTCAGCTCCTTCTCCACCATCATGCCTACTTAACGGCTGCCATGCTCCCTGCCATGATGATAATGGCTTAAGCTTCTGAAAGAGTCAACAAGTGTCTAGTTCAGTGCTTGCTTTTGTAAGAGTTGTCATGGTCATGGTGTCTTTTCATAGCAACAGAACACTTACTAAGATTTTTTTTTCTTTGTCTTGTTGAATTTTTGCTTGTATATTTTTCAATTTTGTGTTTTTGTGGTATTTTGGTATTTTGTTTGTTTCTTGTTTGTTTGTTTTAAAGATTAAGAAAGAAAGGATCTGGAGTTGGGTGGGTAGGAAGGTGGACAGGAACTAAAAGAAACTGGGGGAAAATAATTTCCAATAAAAAATAAAATAAATAACACATATTGAAAACCTTGGTCAAATCTAAAAATAAAATGATACAAAGGTTCCACAATGCCAAAATAAAAAAAATATTAAAGCTTACCTTCCGGGAAATTAAAAAATAAAACTGAAACCTACAGAAAGACTTGGAGACAAGGAATTTTATGAACTAGAACTATGAAACTTGTAGTATGTACTTCTCATGAAAACATACCTGTCAGACACCATAAAATGCAGCTGAAACAGTTCTCAGAGGGAACATATAGCTACTGACTAGTGGGTAACCATTAACGCTGTGATTCTTTAACATACTTCCTCATGTTGTAGTGACCCCCCCAGTGTAAAATTATTTCATTGCTACTTTATAACTACAATGGTGTTAATATTCTGAATTGTAACATAAATATGTAGGATATTTGATATCCTACACCCAAAGGGGTTGGTCATGAGCCATAGATTGAGACTCATAGTTATAGGCAGTTTTACCAGAGAAATAAATTGAAATAGTTTAAATATGAAGAATGAACAAAGTAAGATAAAATAGAAGGAAGAAATTAACAATCAAGATAAATTTTGAAATCAATCTTTGGAAAGAAAACTTCAAATAAATATGTACACTGACCTAATAAACAACAGTAGACAAATAATCTAACCAAGAAAGTAATTATATATAAAAAAATTGAAAGGAAAGAAATATTCTTTAAGAAAAAACTTTAAATTGTAAGGCACATTTGCTACGTGAGTTTATTTAAATACCTTGGTAAATCAGTAATTATCTAGGAAAATCAGTTTTCTCAAAATAGACCTCAATTGAGACAGAAAAGTCTGGAAAGATCTAGTATGTGTGAGTGTGTGTGTATGTGTATGTGTATGTGTATGTAACAGAGAAAATTGCCAAAATGTTCTTCAGTAGCTTCTTATACAAATAATGTCACAAAGCATTAGATTCAGAGACCAGAATGTGTGGAAGCAACTTTACTAAAAAGAGAAATGCAAAATATCAGATTTGCAAAAAAGAAAAAAGAAAAAACAAACAAACAAGCAAACAAACCCAAATGCCAAATGTTGCAACACATTTCACTGACCAGGAAAAAATACTGGTGGAGGTGTGAATAGTGTAACCACTGGGCACTGGTGGAGGTGTGAATAGTGTAACCACTGAGTAGAGGGCTAGAGATGTCTGTTATAGGCACAACTCAGTGGTGATGTCATTCTACTTTCCCAGAGGATTTGGTTCCCAGTACTGTGTCAGGCAGCCAGCTGGCAACTGCTAGTAACTCAGCCTGCAGGGAACCTGACACTCTCTTCTGGACTCCTCAGACATGTGCACTAACATGTGCACAGTTTATGCTCCCCTGCCATCCCGTGTAAACATTCATTAAAAATAAAATCTTAAAAACAGTATTGCATGCCTTTTTTCAAATCTACAAGCATCACTTTTTGGGATCTATCATCAAAGTCCTTTTGAAAATAAGAAATGGTAAATGCCTTAGGATATACATTATAGCATTGGTTTTAAATGCACAGCATTGAAAATTATTCAAACAGTTACGAAGAGAGGCTAATTACATAAACTATAGAATACCCACATTATGTAGAATGATGTAACCATGAATAAGACAAAACTATTATTAGTTACTGATAAAAACTGATAGTTTGGTGCATTATTCCAAAGGTATACATAGTATGCTTTCTTCTACATAGAGAAGTTGGAAGGAAAGCTCAGTTGGTAGGGGTGTTTTCTGTGCAAGCATGAGGACCTGAGTTCAAATCCTGAGTACACATAAGGTATGGTTATTCTTGCCTATAACCCAAGCATTAGCGGCTAGAGAGAGAGGAGAATCCCAGGCTCGATATCGTGTCAGACTAGCTGAACTGGTGAGCTTCTGGTCCAGTGGAATACCTTGTCTTCAAGACAGTGGTCCTCAACCTTCCTAATGCTGCGATCTTTTAATGCAGTGTCTCATGTTATGGGTCTTCCCAAGCATAAAATTATTTTTGTTGCTACTTCATAACTATAATTTTTCTACTGTTATGAATCGTAATGTAAATATCTGTGTTTTCCAAAGGTCTTAGGTGACCTCTGTGAAAGGGTCATTTGATCCCCAAAGGGTTCAAATCTCCAGGTTGAGAACCACTGCACTAAGAATATGACACATATCACGTAAACACACACACAATTGAGAACCACATACATAAATTTACATATATTTTATAAATATGCTGGATGAATAGATCGTAAGTAAGTAGAAACGGTCACCCGTGGGAGTCGGATGTAGGAGTGTGGGTGTAGTCAAGAGCAGGGTGAACCCAAGAGTTCTCTGAATACACTTGTTACCTGTCACCTTGAATTTGGAACTATGCAAACATTTTAGGCATTCAAACAAATGAAAATAAAACAAAAGTCTTCCTAGAAAGAAGAGCTGAAACACAAAGTTAAGGAGAATAGTAACAATTTTGTAATGAATTGGAACCACCTACTCAGCCTCACTTTTCTGCAAATATGTTTCCTTGTTGTATCCATGGAGAGAGTCTTGGAGGAGTGAAAACCTACATGTGCAGAGAATCCCAGGAGCCAGAATCACACTCCATAAAAACAAGCAGGGTTCCTAGGGGAGAGGGTTGAGGGTAAGTCTGGAAGATGTAGCAACAGATTCAGGATCCAACCTGAAAGGGCTACCCCTGATCAGTGGTGGGGTAACTGAGGGTCAACAGGGTAAGTTATGGGGATTAACATTTGTTGATCACCCCCTGAGAATGTCCCAAAGCCAACCTAACTTATTACCTTTGGGGTGACTGCTACTGCGGCATTCCTCTGGGTCTCAGCAACTAAATCTAAACTTAAAGCCAACAGCTGCCCTTCCTGCCTGTATTCGGAGAAAATTTGTGCTGCTAAACTGAGAGGCAGGGAACTTGATTCTTTCAATATCACACAGACCCAGAATTGGATCTGGGGCATAATAGTAATTTATAGTGGTGAGACTCCAGTCACCACTGCACACTGGTCCTCCCCCAACACCCCCACCCTGGAATCACCAGACAGCATTAAGCGTAGACATGTCGTACACCATCTGTTGCCTGAGTCTTTATCCAGAACATTATTACATCTTCAGGCTGACCTTCAGTTTACAGAAAATATAGAGGATACCAGGGGGGAAAAGTCAAACAAGAGAAACAGATGAATCTGAATGTGTCTATTATTAGAAACTACTGGCTTGTCTTCTTCAGCATTAGACAAAAAAAGGATTTGGGGTATCTTCATCAGATATAATGTGAGGTGTCTGATTGGATGGTGGCTTGGATGAGCCAACCAGGAAGCACATTTGGAAGGAATAGATGATGTATTTGCATATTGACTAGTTGGGCAGTGACACTAGGAAATTAGGGAAAATCTCATTAGTAATCAACAAACAACACACGGTGTTATCTGGGTTATCAGGAGCAGGCTCTTGTTTTACAGAGATCACAACGGAATTAACAGGCATGGGATTACAGCGTCTGTTATTCACTCAAAAATGCACAGGAACATGCAAACCAAAGCAAATAAACACAGCAAAATTCTAACAACTTCAGAATCCAAACAACAGTCACATAAAGTGCACACTCCACTTCTCCATCTCTTTTAAATGTCTGAGATGCCAAAGGTTGATTGTATTGATAACTTTGAAATTTTGGTTTCTTTAAAAAACATAGACAACAGCCAGCCGGAAAGGCGGCTCGAACAGGCTGAGAAACTGCTACCTGGAACAGATCTTAGGAACTTCTGTTCCCACCCGGAGACGACTTCAGGACGCAGAGCGGAGCCTGGCCCAACTGCCAGCCGGAAAGGCGGCTCGAACAGGCTGAGCAACTGGTGAGTGGGAGACCTAGGCTGCGGGGGAGCAGAGGGATCTCTGCGGAGTGCACATGGAAAGTGTACCAGGGACACAGACCAGATACAAGGGAAAGGCAAGAACATATCACTGACAACAAAATGGCAAGAGGAAAGAGAAAGAGTATATCCCAAGGAAACCAAGACAATCTAGCAACACCAGAACCCAGCTCTCCGATAGTAGCAAACATCGGAATTCCAAACACTCCAGAGAAAGAAGACACAGACCTGAAATCATGCCTCAAGACACTGATAGAGTTACTTAAACAAGAAAGGGAGGAAAAGCAAAAAGATTCAGAAGCTTTTAAAGAAGAAACAAGAAAAACACTCAAAGAACTCAAAGAACGAGATGAAAACAGAACCAAAGAAATAAAGGAATGGAAGAGGGAAATTAAAACAGAAATTGACACAATAAATAAAGCGCTAAAAGAGATAACCCTAGAGTCAGAACACCAAAAAAAGAAATCAGGAGTCACAGAAGCAAGCATTTCCAACAGATTACAAGAGATCGAGGAGAGAATCTCGGGGGCAGAAGACAACATTGCAAACATAGACAAAACAGCCAGAGAAGATGCAAAAAACAAAAAGCTCCTAACCCAAAATGTCCAGGAAATACAAGACACAATGAGAAGACTGAAACTAAGGATAATAGGAATAGAAGAGGGAGAAGAGTATCAACTAAGAGGCACAGTAAATATCTTCAACAAAATCATAGAAGAAAACTTCCCTACCCTCAAGAATGAGATGACCACGAGCATAAAAGAAGCCTTCAGAACTCCAAATAGGTTGGACCAGAAAAGAAATACCTCCCGACACATAATAGTAAAAACATCAAGTGCCCAAAGTAAAGAAAGAATACTAAAAGCAGTAAGGGAAAAAGGTCAGGTAACATGTAAAGGCAGACCAATCAGACTCACACCCGATTTCTCAACAGAGACTATGAAAGCTAGAAGAGCCTGGACAGACATCATGCACTCCTTAAGAGAGCACAAGTGCCAGCCCAAGCTGCTATACCCAGCAAAACTATCAATCACCATCGATGGAGAGACAAAGATATTTCAAGACAAATCTAAATTCACACAATATCTGACCACAAACCCAGCACTACAACGAATTATAGGTGGAAAACCCAATACAAGGAGGAAAAATACAGCCTAATAAAAACAAAAAAACTCCTAAACAAGAAAACTAAAAGAAGAAAAAAACACAGACACAACTCAACCCAAAAAAGCAAAAATGGCAGGAAACAGAAACAATTATTCCTTGATATCTATTAACATAAATGGTCTCAACTCCCCAATAAAGAGACATAGACTATCAGACTGGATACATAAACAAAATCCAGCCTTTTGCTGCATACAGGAAACTCATCTCAGAGACAGAGACAGACACTATCTCAGAGTAAAAGGGTGGGAAAAAACTTCCAAGCAAACAGCTCCAAGAAGCAAGCTGGAGTGGCTATTCTAATATCGAATAAAGTAAACTTCCAACCAAAAGTTATCAAAAAAGATAAAGAAGGACACTTTTTACTCATTATCGGGGAAATCTGTCAGGAGGAACTCTCAATCCTTAACATATATGCTCCAAATAAAAAATCACCCACATTCATAAAAGAAACTCTACTAAAGCTCAAAAAATACATTTCACCCCACACAATAATAGTGGGAGACTTTAACACCCCACTCTCACCAATGGACAGAACAGGGAAACAGAAACTGAACAAGGACACTACAAAACTAGCAGAGACTTTGAACCAACTAGAATTAATAGATATATACAGAACATACTATCCTAAAGTAAAAGAATAGACCTTCTTCTCACCACCCCATGGCACCTTCTCGAAAATTGACCACATAATTGGACACAGAACGAGCCTTCATCGATATAAGAAGATTGAAATACTCCCATGCATCCTCTCAGATCACCATGGTCTACGGCTGGTCTTTAACAACAACAAAGACAACAAAATGCCCACATACACATGGAAACTAAACAACGCTCTGTTAAAGGATAGCAGGGTCAAAGAAGAAATAAAGAAAGAAATTAAGGACTTTCTAGAATTCAACGAAAATGATAACACAACATACCCAAACCTATGGGATGCAATGAAAGCAGTATTGAGAGGAAAACTCATTGCCCTAAGTGCTTCCAAGAAGAAACTGGAGAGAGCTCACATCAGCAACCTGACAGCACAGCTAAAAGCCCTAGAACAAAAGGAAGCGGATATACCCAAAAAGAGTAGACGGCAAGAAATAATCAAAATTAGGGCAGAAATAGACCAAATAGAAACAAAAAAAAAAAAAAAAAAAACCATTGAAAAAATCAACAAAACAAAGAGTTGGTTCTTTGAGAAAATCAACAAGATTGATAAACCCCTAGCCAGACTAACTAAAGGGCAAAGAGAGAGTATCCAAATTAACAAAATCAGAAAGGAAAGTGGGGACATAACAACTGAAACTAAGGAAATTCAAGAAATCATCAGATCCTACTACAAAAACTTATACTCCACAAAATTGGAAAATCTGGAGGAAATGGACGAATTCCTAGACAGATACAAGGTCCCAAAGTTTAACCAGGACCAAGTAAACCATCTAAATAACCCTATAACACCTAAAGAAATAGAAGAAGTCATCAAAAGCCTCCCAACCAAAAAAAGCCCAGGTCCAGACGGGTTCAGTGCAGAATTTTATCAGACATTTATTGGGGATATAACACCAATATTCGCCAAACTATTCCAAAAGATAGAATCAGATGGAATATTACCCAACTCATTTTTTGAGGCTACAATAACCCTCGTACCTAAGCCACACAAAGACCCTACAAGGAAAGAGAACTTCAGACCAATCTCACTTATGAACATTGATGCAAAAATACTCAACAAAATCCTTGCAAACCGAATCCAAGAACACATCAAAACCATCATTCATCATGACCAAGTAGGCTTCATCCCTGGGATGCAGGGATGGTTTAACATAAGGAAATCCATCAATGTAATCCACCATATAAACAAACTTAAAGACCAAAATCACATGGTCATCTCACTAGACGCTGAGAAAGCATTCGACAAAATCCAACACCCCTTCATGTTAAAAGTCCTGGAAAGAACAGGAATCCAAGGCCCATATTTAAACATAATAAAAGCAATATACAGCAAACCAACAGCCAACATCAAACTTAATGGCGAAAAACTTGAAGCAATCCCACTAAAATCAGGGACTCGACAAGGCTGCCCACTCTCTCCCTACCTATTCAACATAGTACTGGAAGTCCTAGCTGGAGCAATTAGACAGCAAAAGGAGATCAAGGGGATACAAATTGGAAAGGAAGAGATAAAAACATCACTCTTTGCCGATGACATGATAGTGTACTTGAGTGACCCCAAAAATTCCACCAGAGAACTCCTACAGCTGATAAACAAGTTCAGCAAAGTGGCCGGATACAAAATTAACTCAAACAAATCAGTAGCCTTCCTATACTCAAAGGACAAACATGTGGAGAAAGAAATTAGGGAAAAGGTACCCTTCACAATCGTTACAAAAACTATGAAATACCTTGGTGTGACTCTAACTAAGGAAGTGAAGGACCTGTATGACAGGAACTTCAAACCTCTAAAGAAAGAAATTGAGGAGGATCTCAGAAAATGGAAAGATCTCCCATGCTCATGGATTGGAAAGATCAACATCTTAAAAATGGCCATATTACCAAAAGCAATCTACAGATTCAATTCAATCCCCATCAAAATTCCAACCCAGTTCTTCATGGAATTGGAAAGATCAATGTGCAATTTCATATGGAATAACAAAAGACCTAGAATAGCGAAATCCATCCTCAACAACAAAAAAAACATCTGCGGGAATCACTATCCCTGACCTCAAGCTATATTACAAGGCAATTGTGCTGAAAACTGCATGGTACTGGTACAGAAATAGGCAAGTGGATCAATGGAATAGAATAGAAGATCCAGAAATAAGCCCTCATGTATATGGTCACCTGATTTTTGACAAAGGAGCAGTAAACATTCAATGGAAAAAGGACAGCCTATTCAACAAATGATGCTGGTCCAACTGGCACTCAACATGCAAAAGAATGAAAATAGACCCGTTCTTATCTCCTTGTACAAAGCTCAAGTGTAAGTGGATTAAAGATCTCCACATTAAACCAGATACACTGGAACTATTAGATGAGAAAGTAGGGAAAACCTTAGAACACATAGGCACAGGAGAAAATTTCCTGAACAAAACACCAATGGCTCAAGCTCTAAGGTCAAAGATTAACAAATGGAACTTAATGAGATTGCAAAGTTTCTGTAAGGCTAAGGACATCGTCAAGAAAACAAAACGGCAACCAACAGAATGGGAAAAGATCTTTACCAACACCACATCAGATAGAGGCCTAATATCCAAGATGTACAAAGAACTCAAAAAGCTAGACACCAGAGAATCAAATAACCCTATTAAAAAATGGGGTACAGAGCTAAACAAATCATTTTCAGTTGAGGAACACCGAATGGCCGAAAAACATCTGAGGAAGTGCTCGACATCCTTAGCCATCAGGGAAATGCAAATCAAAACAACCCTAAGATTCCACCTCACACCAGTCAGATTGGCCAAGATCCAAAACTCAGATGACAGCAGATGCTGGCGAGGCTGCGGAGAAATAGGAACACTTCTCCACTGTTGGTGGGGTTGCAAGCTAATACAACCACTCTGGAAATCTGTCTGGCGATACCTCAGAAAATTGGATATAGTACTACCTGAAGACCCAGCTATTCCACTTCTGGGCATATACCCCAGAGACACTTTAATACACAACAAAGATATATGCACCACAATGTTCATAGCGGCTCTATTTATAATAGCCAGAAGCTGGAAGGAACCCAGATGTCCTTCAGAAGACGAATGGATACAAAAATTGTGGTACATATACACAATGGAATACTACTCAGCCACCAGAAACAATGACTTAACCAAATTCTTAAGAAAATGGCTGCATCTAGAGAAGATCATCCTGAGTGAGATAACCCAGTCACAAAAGAACAGACATAATATGCAGTCACTGATAGTGGGATGCTAACCCCAGAGGCTTGCACTCCCCCAGAAACAACTCACAGACTGTATGAAGTCCAAGAAATAAAAAAAACAAAAAAATATACATATATTCACAAAACAAGAAGACTTTGACTATTTCCATGTTGCGTTTTGTTTTGCATGTACTTTACGCTTATTGCAAGTAGTACGTTTTCAATGCATACTGTCAAGCCCTTGAAAAAAATCAAGTACTGACTAAAAAACATATTCACATGGTTTTATGTAAAATTTATTTTAATGTCTGAAAAAACAGTACTGACAAAAATGTATAATTTTAAGCAAAAAATGTTTAAAATCTTTACATGTATCTTTGTTTTGCAAAATAAAGTCGTTTAAAAAAATCAGCATAAAATTTGATGTTAGTAAATATTGTTTATCCATTAAAAAAAAAACAAAAAAAAAAACAAAAAAAAAACATAGAAAATATTACAAGAATGTGTTTTTATTTTAGTCTCAGGTGTGGGACATGGAGCTGCTTCAGATGGTCCACAGCAGCTGCCTCTGGTTTGCCTCAGTACAGTGGTGATTTTGCCAGCTGCTGATAGTTTCTGCGATTGTATGACATTTGGAATTCTGAGAGTTTTTTCAGAGGATATGTAAATGCTAGTGCCCCACGAGGAGGTGGTTGTTTGCTGTTTGTTTGAGGTTTGTTAAGTACTCATGCACAAAGAAGAAAAGAAAGGAAGAAATTAGATGTACTGATGGCGAAGATCAAGCTTGGCCCACAGAACTTAATGTCCCTAGCCAGCAGGAAGTAGTCTAAGCATAACATTGCTCCTTCTTTTCTATCCCGCATTCTCTCCTCTCTAGTGTCAGGGGGTTGGAAGGGTGGAAGAGAGAAGAATCCACAAAGTAGCCAACAACAGCCACAGTTGATACTTAAAAAGAAAAAAGGTTTTATCTGTGAAGATTGGCAGCTCAGATGTCTATCTTATACAGGGTGCTCCCCGCTTCCTGCGCAGCAGAGGAGAGGGCACCTGGTAGTGATCATTCCTTGGGGCTCTGAGTCTCTATCAACAGGCTGGAAAGTGGCCACTAGGGCAACTGGCCTCCCAAGTCACAGTATCACTGTGTGACCAAGGACTTCTTCCTCAGCTCCCTTTGCTTTGAGTTCTTATGAGAGTAAGACTGTCCCGGGCAGAGGTGTGTGGGGCATCTACTCACCTTTAATGGCTGAAGCACAGCCGTTCCTTCTGTCCTTCAGTGTTGCCCGGTCTCAAACACCTGTGGCTCTGAAGTTCTAGAAACACAGAGCTAAGAAGAAAACATTATCACTCCTCTTAAAGAGGTTAACTGATAATTTTCCCATGGAACTGTATTTATTTCATAGCAACAGAGACTTTGCTATTTAAATTTTAGGTGAAACTCCTGTGGGTTTTTTTTAACATTTTATTTATCTATTTATTTATTTGTTCTCTCTCTCTCTCTCTCTCTCTCTCTCTCTCTCTCTGTGTGTGTGTGTGTGTGTGTGTGTGTGTATGCCACAGAGCATGTGCAGAGGTCAGAAGGGAAATTGCAAATGTTGATTCTGGGCATTGAACTTAGGTTATCAGGTCTAGCAGTGAGCATCTCTACTCACGGAACCATCCTGTGGGCCCCAGATATTCTAGTTTTATACCTTGGTGGATCATACATGCATTGACTTAGAAATTCTAGGAGAGCTTCCCTCCCTCCTTGCAAATGAAGAGAACTTTGCACGAAGGGAGTGGGGTGTTTGTCTGAGGCCCTCTGGTTGGTTAGTGACCAAGAAGCAGCTGCCCTGCACTCTGGGCTCGAATTCTTCTTGACCTCTTACTCATCCGCTCCAAATCCTATTTCAGTGCTATGATACATTTCCTAGATATTTTATTTTTGTTCTTGTGTACTTTGTGACATACTTGAATAACACTTATCTTGATATGTTCTTAATATCTTGAAAAAACTAAGAATCCCATAGATACAGAAGCCATCAATTGCCGATGCTCCTCAGCTGGGGTGGGAGTTCATGAGCCCCTCTCCCACCATTGCTGGGATTTTTGTCTGGTGTGACCTTGTGCAGGTCTCATGTTGCAGTCACAGCTGGTGTGAGTTCATGTGAGGGCTGACTCCTCGAAATCCAGCAAATACTGTTTCCCTGCAGATGGCCACCACCTCTGGCTCTTGGGGTTTTTCTGCCTCCTCTGCCATGATTATCCCTGAACCTTTGGAGGAGGCAGCGTGATACAGATGTGCCTCTGCATGCTGGGCAGCTGTGAGTCTTTTGTTTACTACCGTCTTCTGCAGAGAGAAGTTTCTTTGATGCAGGTTGAGAAACCCACTGGTCTGTTCACAGATTGTGCTTTACCTTCAGTGTGTGTGTGTGTGTGTGTGTGTGTGTGTGTGTGTGTGTGTGAGTGTGTGTGAGTGTGTGAGTGTGTATGTGTGTGTGTGTGTGTGTGTGTGTGTGTGTGAGTGTGTGAGTGTGTGTGTGTGTGTGAGAGAGAGAGTGTGTATGTGTGTGTGTGAAGTGTGTGTGAGTGATTTTGTTATTTAAAGAAGACTGCCTGTACAAAGACCCGAATATTTGTGTCTGTATTTTGGACATTCTTCCCCCAGAGGGCAAGGAGTTAAAGCTGTCACCAGCATTTTGTCTGATGTATTGTTGTTAATCAGAGCAAAGGACACCCAGTGGATTCAGAGATGAGGTTACCTCTGTGTGACCACAGCTCCTGAGGGACTTTCGTCAACTCAGCTTCTTTGCTGTCCCTAATTCAGCAGAGGTGGGCTTCATCTTGCCAAACTCGATATTCGGTTTCATTTGTTCGTACACATTAACATCTGCTTGGTCTCCCCACCTCCAAGTTTATTCTTTTTTTTTTTTTTTTTTTTTTTTGGTATGAATCTCATTTATTTAAAACAGTATTTCTCATCATTCTCAAATTGAAGACTGCAAAAAATAGAAGCAGCGCTTTATCCTTAGTCTTGGGAGCAGGCCGCTGCCTTCCACCTCTGCATAGCTTATGCCAGTCTACCCCACTGCACTTTACAAAACAGTCCTTGAAGCTTAATCAAATAAAACTATTGCACACAACATTTACATTAGAAAAGATAGCTGAATGTAGGAAAACTGGGTGTGTTGTTCCCTTTAAGTAAAGACTGCTCCACAGTTGGGGCATCTTTGCTTCCTCAGTGCAAAGCAGCACAGGAACCCAAAAGGAAACAGGACGATGGCCAAGAAGATGCCCAGGCAGGTGAAGCAGTATTCCAGGACGCCAACACTGCAGACCCGGCAGCCTCAGACCACGACGATGGAGTTGGCAGGATACCGGGTGACCGCTCGACTGTGGATGTTGTAGACCCGGGGGTGGCTGGTGGGGATCCCTGTGACGAGGTAGGGGTAGGGCGGCGGTGGGGGCGCGGTGGGGATGGCCCCGTAGCCATCTTAGTCGCCCTGGCCGGCCTCCAGGTTGTAGGCGGGCGGGCGCTCCTGCAACAGGGGCTTGTGGTCTGTGGCGGCCCCCGGGGCCACGCGCCTGCAACCTCCGGGGATGGCGGGGGTCAAGTTTATTCTTTAATAGCTTGATTTGACTCAGGTTATTTTTCCTGTTTTGATCAAGCAATGGTTAAGAGTTGTGTGAGTGTGTGTTCATTCCTATGTGTGTGTGTTCTTGTGTGTTTGTATGTGTGGATGTATAGATGCCAGAGAACAACTTTGGTGTTGTTTCCTCTCTCTCTCTCTATCTCTCTCTCTCTCTCTCTCTCTCTCTCTCTCTCTCTCTCTCTCTCTCTCTCTCTCTCTCTCTCTCTCTCATTTTCCCTTCATTCCCTTCCTCCTTTCCTTTCTTTCCTACCTTTCTCTCTCTTTTTCCTTCCCCTTTGAGATATGGTTTCTCACTAGCCTTGAACTTTCTGAGTAGGCTAAGCTGGTTGGCCATCCAGATCCAAGCATCTGCCTATCCCTGCTTTCCTAGAACTAGGATTACAACTGTATACCACTACACATGGCTTCTTTTAAAAACAAAACAAACAAACAAACAAAAAACATGCATTCTAGAAATTGAACTCAGATCTTTATGTTTGCTAAGCACACCTTTTACCAGCTGAGCTCTCTCTCTAAGAGCACCATACATCTGTAAAATTAACTTACATGCTTTAGTTGTGTGATTGGAGAGAGGGCACATGTGTGGAGGTCAGTGTGCAACCGTAGACAGCCAGTTTTCTCTTCTCACCTTTGTGTGGAGCTTAGGGAACAGAATTCAGCCAACAGGATTTACCCACTGAACTGCCCGACTAGCCCCACTATAACTCTGTAGGCTCCATCCACCCTACTGTGCACACTGTTAGTGCGATGCTTGGTCATTCATGTCGAAGCCACTGTGGCTCTCTAGGCAGCCTCTGACATGTAACCATTACCAAATTGGACGGTCTGAGAAATTCTGAGACCATGGCCACTATGAGGCAACTTCTGCCTTGAGTTTGTGATGCTCTTCTCTCTGGACCCAAGCCAGGGTCCACCTCTGGGGAGGGGAGAGCAGCAAAAACTGCTTCCCGGAGATGACCCCCCCCCCCCGATTTCTTCTCTGGGTTGGACGGCTCCCCAGGGTCATGCTCATTCTGGTCATGCGTGTGCAGATTAACACCAATGGCTCTTTACTCTAAAGAAGCTGGGAGACCTCTTCTGTCGATTAAGTCAGCTCAGGCTCCTGTGTGATGTTAGGGCCCCAGGCACCAAGCGCAGCATTTGAACTTGTTCTTCCAGTTCTGGGGTCATGTCCTTTGTGGGCCACCAGCTGTTGGCACCAGTCTACCAGCTGCTCTTCCTAGAACGGGAAAGACTCTTCATTATTTTCTCTTTTGTTTTTCTATTTAAAAAATGTCAAAATACCATTTAATCTATGGAGACATTACAATGGCAAACAATTTTAAAAAATTGTATCCAACTAGCAAGGTAAAAGTCGGTAGCTCTTGGATCCGCATCATAAAATAAATAAATAATTTAGTTGTGAAGTTAAAAAAAAAAAGAACCTGTTACCCACTGTTTTTGGTATTCTAAGAGAAAATTAATCCCTGAGGCCCTAGATTAGGTGTTTTTAATTTTAATTTTAATATTTTGATTTTGGAAGAGAGGAGGGCAAAGTTTATTGGTTATTAGAGCTCATTGTTCCTAAACACTTTTTGCTCCCCGTTCTTACATGCTGTGTTCTTTTCTAGAACCTCATTTGGACCTAGGCTTAACCCAGATTCCTCACTGTGCATCCTGCTTTCTTGAGGAACACAGTGAACTTGGCTCAGGAAAACCAGGGTCTATGTCCATCCCCGTGGCTCACATACTTTGATGTTTACACTTCCGCTTGACTAACGGTCTGCTCATTCTTCATGACAGAAAGGTTGTTGATTGTTTTTCTAATGATAATTTTGGCTGTTTTAGTTAACTTTTAGTTTTACATTTAAAACATGAATGTCTCATGGAGTAGGTTCTAATTCGGTAACACGATTTAAAAGGTCTGTGTAAACCTCAGTCTTTTAGAAATATCTGCTTCCATGTTTTAAATCCTAACTCATTTTCTAATGCTTCTTCCGAAAATTAGCTTAGGTCAATAGAACCATGTAGACCTATGGTCATGAGAGAATTTATTTGATTGTTTTCTCATTTCATATATCCTAGGGTCCTGGAGGGATGGGATGGGGCGGGCACATTCTGATGCCAGTATGAGATGTGTGAGGAGTTATTAGCGTTGCTTTCTCCAGCTCCTTGGGTTTCCCTTCCAACTAGGGTAGTTTGCTAGCAAGGTTTGATATGTACGGAAGTGCAGTTGTCTCTCAAGGACAGGAAGGCTATGGGATATAAATAAGACAGCAGGGGCTAAACAAAGCTGTCTGGTTTCAGTATTTTGTCCAGGGCTAACAGAAAGGATAGGAAATGGCTCTGCCCACAACATCTGTGAACTGGGTAAGAATCAGGTTCAGGTCCTGAGTTTTTATGTCTACATATTTAAAAATTATAAATCAAGCCAATGAAATATTATGTAAAATGTGTTCTGTGCTCTTAATTTGATAAATATTTACCAGTCTACATCACCCATGGATTTTATACTGTAATATCTGACAACTTAACTTTACTGAGACCTTTGAAACAAGAATGTGCAGCACAAAACCCCATAATAATTCCTGGCCATGGAGAGAGTTGTGGACATTTGAAATGCTGACGTACATCTTAGACACCAGGGAGGACTCTGCCTTCTTGCTTCAGACCTCTCACTCTTGTAGACATTTTCTTCATGTGGTCCTTTGAAAATATTTACTTAATGTATGTGTGTGTGCCTGGATATATATATATATCACATGCACATAGGGCTTGTGGAAGTCAGAAGATGTCACCAGAGCCCCTGGAACTAGAGTTACAGACAATTGTGAGTCTTCATATGAATGAGTGCTGAGAACTGAACACAGGTAAATCCTCTGAACTGAGATCCCTCCTCCTGGTGCTTCATGTGGTCTTTTGATGCTATGTTCTCTGTCTGTCTATATTGTTGTTTTTTAATATCTGTGTACCGGCCCTGAAGAGCTGTTAGTGTTTCTTAGTACAGGAAAGCTATGTGCCTTACTCAGGCATAGGCTATAATGTTGCTATTGGCTCTGAGTTCATTATTTAATGGGTCAGTAAGCAAAGGTGTCTTGAAGTGGAACACATCAAATGAGACTTTATATTGATTATTGGGCAAAAACAAAAGTCCTGATTAAGTATTGATCAGCTCATAAAATCATAAAATAAAAAGACTCGTGGAAACCTAAGACTGCATTTTTATTTAGCGAGGAGGTTAGCAGTAACCACAGAGAACACATATCACAAGAACTGGCCGAACCAAGGGGACAGAACTAAAAAACAGAAATTGGGCTGTAGTTTGTATCTGATTGGCACTTATCAAAATACCAAAGCTCACCAGATATTGATTATTAATACTCTGTTGCCAGGAAGCCTCCAGAAGTTTACAAAACAATACAGAGTATTTCCACTACGCTTGATGCTGTGCCACAACTAGATGGCTAAACCCTATTAGTGAGGACACCACACACGCCAGAACTGAGCTGGCAGCCTCCCCTACTCACTAGTTCTGGAAAGTAGTATTCAGGTGGCTGGAAGAGACAAGTCATTTACAGTATCACCCAGTTGTGGCTCTTGCATTGCAAACTACTGAACTGTCAGGCAAGACATGCCTACTGGTGTGACAGCTGCATGAACTAACCGACTGCTGTTTAACCGAGGCCCCTCTACAGAAAGGAGTACATGCCTCAGAGGTAGAGCTGGACTTTGTTGGAATTGTTGGTGGACCCAGAGACGTACTGATTTCATCCTAGCTTAGGCCTTATCTTAGGCTATCTCCCAGTTCGCCCCTCTCACTTAATTAACCAGACTATTCCAGTCCACATCCTACCACATGGCCTTTACCTCTCTCTCACTCGAGGTACATCTGACCTCCTTTGTGTTTCTCTGGCAAATCTTTCCACCTGATTCTTCTCACAGAGATCCCTTGTCTCTCTGCCTGGAAGCCCAGCCTTTCCTCCCCTGCCTAGCTACTGGCTGTCAGCTTTTTATTAAGTCAATTAAAAGGTGAGGGAGAAAGAATGTATACAAAATATGATACCAGTGATGAGCCGTAAGAATAACAATATCAAAGTCTGAACAGTAATCAGCTTTCTGCTGTATGTTAAAAGTTAAGTAACACAAAGACAACTTTCACACAGTGCACACCAACAGGCACTGTAGATCTGGTCAAAGCTTATGACAAGGGAGGTCACGGGCTCTAGAAAACTAAGTGAAGTATAATATATTTTTTAAAAATACTCTAGAAATACATGAGATACTCCATAGAGTATAAGTAACAGTAAGTACAGGAGGAGCACAGTTAATGTAATTTGAGAGATATATAAATTTTGTTCACTTAAAATGTACGTTTCCTTCATTCAAAGCAGGGTTCTTGATTATTTGAATTCTAAATATATACTAATGCAGATGTTATGTCAGCTACAGATGGACAACAGGGAGGGGTCCAGATTCTGATCAAGGTAGCTGCTAGCTTTGCTATTACCCATGAGTCCTGGGAAACGTTCGCTAGCTTTCCCTCTGCCTGGAGACTGTTGTCCCGCCTATGCCCAGCCCCATCTACACGGGCTCTGAGGAATGAGTCTTCCAAACTGTGAAGGGCATATTATACTATTTAATAAACAACCTGTGACCTCCACATGCACAGAATGTAACGCTGGGCAAACAGGAAGCTCTGAATAAAAGTTCTAAGAAAAAAAAAAGTCTTCAAATGGCCATTTCAAGGTTGATTAACTGATTTGAACTTCAATGTCCATGAAGAATTTGGCATGTTACAGGTCCAGGGTCTAATCACAATTTCTCTTGGATTATCTTTATCTGTCTAAGTACCCGTTCCCTCCCCATATCTGTGTGAACCTAACTTTCTATGCCTAACAGATAAAAGTCTCAGGAATGTAGTAAATCTGTGGCTTCTACCACTTGAAAAGCTGTGTCACCAGGTAGTGTCTGAGCCCTGCAGTCAATACCTCCCTGCCTCGCGGTAACTGCCTCCTGAATGTTTTCACTAATGTACTTGAAATGCACTTCGGTCTTGTTATTTTCTTTGTTCTGTTATGATAAACTGACACCATGTTTGAACTTGGAACTTGACACTACACCTGTGTTCCCAGCTATGATCACTCGTAATTGACTCCAGAATAAATCAAAATGAGATTCGTGCTTCTGCATCAACAGTCCATTTTGTGGTGATAACCACGACCCAAAGTGGTTCAGAGAAGGAGGGTTTATTTTGTCTGGGCAAATCACAATGATGGGGGAGACATGGCAATTGAGAAAGAAGCTGAGCGATCCCATCTTCGACCACATGCAGAAAACAGAGTGCAAGGCCTGGAAGTGGGCACAGGCTATAACCCCCCCAAGCCCACCCACAGTTCTCCAAGGAGGGTTCCCATCTATGATCTTACCAGACAGTGCTGGCAGCTGGGACCCATGTTGAAGTCCATGAGTCAGTAGAGGACATTTTTTATTCAAGCCACCGTACCATATAAATTTGAGAGACACCAACATTAAATCTATAACATAAAGGTTAAAGGTTATGAATATTGCGGAGTATCGTGGCTCATGAGTATGATCTTAGCACTCAGGGAGCAGAGGATCACTGCAAATTTGAGATGGCTTTTGTTAACTAGTAAATCCGGGTCAGCTGGACCCACAGACCCTGTCTCAAAGAGAGAGAGAGAGAGAGAGAGAGAGAGAGAGAGAGAGAGAGGGAGGGAGGGAGGGAGGGAGGGGGTTGTAATTAGACAAATACATTCTGATGTGTTAGATTTTTTTGAAGGCCACATTTTTATTAGATGTCCATCTTTTAGCCAGAAAAAAATCCTTATTACTTATTTTAATGTAGTCATTACTTTTTATTGAAAATTTTTTGTCTCATTTATTGAGTAATATTTTGTTAAGTATAGGAAGAATTATGGGGTGATATTTATTTGATCATTAAAACATTCATTTTTTTAAAAAAATTAAGTGTATTGTGTGTACGTTCCTTCATGACTCATTTGAACCATACTGTGTGCAGGTTGGCTGCAGAGGCCAGAAGAGAGCCTCAGATCCCTTGGAACTGGAGTTAAGGGCGAGTACGGACCACTCAGTGTAGGTGCTGACAACCAATCCCAGGTCCTCTGCAAAAGTAGCCAGGGATCTAAACCACTGAGCCATTTCTCCAGCTTCTACTTGGGTGTGTTTGAAAATGTTCTGTTCTCTTTTATGCTGCATATTTTTTTTGCTGAGAATTTAGCTATGAATTAGACTGCGGCTCCCTGCAGAAGCTATGTTGTTGTTATGGCTTTTAAGACTTGCTGGTTGTTTCCAGCTTCCCATACATTATATATATGCTTCAGTGTGAGATGAGTTGGATTTTTGTTATTGTTCTTTGCTTGTTTGTTTTCCACTGTCTGATTATTAAGAAACTTGAATTTATAAAGATGGGCCCTTTGTCAACCTGGGGGATAGTTCAGATATTAATGGTTTGCTTACTTTTAATGTTTTACCTCTGTTAATACTAATTTTATATACATTTGATTGTTTGATTTCATCTAGAGCCTTCCTAATGCTGCGACCCTTTGATACAGTTCCTCATGTTGTGGTGACCCCCAACCATACAATTATTGTCATTGCTACTTCATAGCTATAATTTTGCTACTGTTATGAGTCATAACATGCATTTTTTAGATGTTGCCAATGAGGTTGCAACCCATAGGTTGATAACCTATAATCTAGAAGCTACTTGATGCTTGTTTGTCTTCCACCATATATATGGGGGCTGGCAGAAGCATATATCTGGGCTTCAGAGATGGCTTAGAGGTTAAGAACAGTGCTGCTCTTCCAGTGAACCTGGGTTCAATTCCCAGTATCCCATGGCAGCTGCCAACTGTCTGAAACTCAAGTCCCAGTGCATCCAACTCTCTCCAAACACCAATGCACATAAAGATAAAGAATAACTTAAAAGAATAAAAAACCCTCTATCTTTAAGTTAATTTCACTTTCCTTAAAAATGTCTTTTATTGATTCTTTGACAACTTCATACATATATACAATGTATCTTGATCTTAACCCACAACTCCCCCAGCACACCCCCAACATTATCCCTTTCCCACCTCCATGTCCTCTCCCTCTTAAAATATTTTTTTATAACCTGCTGATTCCAGCTAGTGCCACCTGAAGGCACATTGACTGGTCTTGTTGGCTTGATCCTGTGCAAGAAGGCATGTCCACAGTGAGTTGTTGAGTTTGTGCAATGGCTGTGTCCAGACCACAGCAGACAACAGTCCTTCCCATCTTCCAGCTCTTACACTCTCTTTCCTATCTTCTAGCATGTTCCGTTGTCTTCCAAGGCCTGATGCAGACATTCCATTTAGGACTAAGTCATAGAACTCATTAAGCATATCTAGTTGGCTTTAAACTCACAATTTCTGCCTGTCTCTGACTCCCCAGTATTGTGATTAAAGATATGCTTTTCCAAATTTTACTTTTTGATTGGATGCTATGTTCCATTTTTAGTCCTTTTGTTTTTTTGAATGGTCAGAGTGTGATTTTCAGTTGTTTTTAAAGCAGAAATACATTTGTGCTCTGATGTTGCCATGAGCCTTATAGGCTGAGGTATGAAAAATTATGATTTAGTGATGCTTGTGTCAGGTTGAGAAAGGGTAAACTCATGATTACTTCTCATTGTTAAGATAACTGGATTTGAAATCATCTAGGTGACACATCCTTGGGCAAACTACAATGATGTTTCAGAGAGATTCCCTTGATGAGGGAAGACCACCCTGGATGTAGCCGGCACCATGGTATGTATTGTTTGGATCATGGACTGGAAGACAGGAGACTGAAAATTAAGTGCCAGTGTTCACGTGTGTTTCCTAATTGCCACGATGCCCTCCCTGCCCCACTGAGCTGTACATTGGACTGTGAAATTAAATCAACTTTGTCTTACAATACATTTTTTTTGTCAGTTGGAAAGAATATACTCTCTACACTGAATGTTACACTTTGAGAACAAATCAGAATTATTTGCAACAATGTGCAGCACATACACACACACACACACACACACACACACACACACATACACACACACACTACTAACCATGTCCTGCTGACAAGGCAGGAATTACCTTTCCCAGGGTAATTTCTCAGAAGTTTTAAATGATTCTGGTATACCTTTCTTAAGCAAGCCAAACCATCTTGTATTGTGTTTTCCAGTTCTGGCTACTACATGCCAACGTTAATTATCCCAGGGTCAAGAGACAGACAATCAGAGTCAACGCCTGTATCACTGAGCCACTGGACATGAAGTAGTATTTTTTTTACTCTGCCTCACATGTGTAGTTGATGCTTCCTGGGGCCCTGCTGTTTCTTGCGTGGCTTGCTGTGTCTCCAGTGTCTAAAGACCTAAGAATATCAACATTTCCCCTCATAGCCATTATTTCTGACAGTCATGGAGCAAAACAAATTCCAAGTACCATTAAAACACACACAAAAGCAAATACTACCTGATCCCATTTAAATGAAGTTCAGAACCAGGCATAGCTAATTTATGGCACTTGAAATTAGGGTAGTGGTTTTTCTGTAAGGAGGAGGGAGGGAGTCCCTTGGATGCTTAGAGTTTGTCTCTTGACCTTGGTACAGGTTATGAGAACATATTCCCTTTATGAGAACCAATCAAACTTGACATTTGCAATTTGATCCCCTCTTTTATGTATTTAATGCATACAGTTGTCTGTTTGAATTCAGTTCTCTCTTTATCTCTCTTTGCCCTTTGCTGCGTAACTTTGCAATAAGTCTTCTCCTACAGGGGAAATGAATCAGCCATGTGATTTTATATGGCCAATTGAATGACTAGAAAGCAAGAGTGGGCTAAGTCTTGACCTGTTTCTTGTGTTTTTCTAGAAGTTATTATTTCTATTAACATTACATAGAATGGTGAGTCTAGTCCTTTTATCCCAGGATGAGAGCCTAGACTAAGGGACCTTCTGGATCCAAGTCCTGCCTAAAGCTGTGCTCTGAGGTGGTTCACAGAGCAATGCATCAGCAAAGCCACAATCAGCTAAGTTTGACTGGACCGGCTAGTGGTATACACAGGCTGGAGATGAATGGTTTCCTTGTACAGATAACTTTAAGGGTCGTTTGGCAAGCTGCTATAAGAGTGGTGCAAAAAGAAAAGTGAACATTCAAACTTAACAAAGCTATACAGAAGGAGAGGAAGGAATTGAGGCGGAGACACTTTGTTCTTCAAAGTTATTTCATTGAGTTGGTTTGGAATGCTACACCACTTTTCTGATTATGACATCCATAGCTCTCTAACCCAGCAAGCCAGCCTCCTAAGGAGACTGTGGTTCCTGAATGTAGAGAAGAGGTACCAACCAAAACCCAAAGAGAGAGAGAGAGAGAGAGAGAGAGACAGAGAGAGAGCAGAGAGACAGAGACAGAGAGAGACAGAGACAGACAGACACACACACACACAGAGAGACAGAGAGAGAGAGAGACACACACACACACACAGAGAAACAGACACACACACACACACACACACACACACACACACAGAGAGACAGAGAGAGACACACACACACACACACACACACAGAGAGAGAGAGAGAGAGAGAGAGAATGTAGGAGAAGATAAAAAGGGTTAAAACTGAAGCCTTTGGAAGGCATCTAAGTGGTGTTTGCTAGCAGGGATAGCACAATTCTGACACTTGGGTTTTCCACTGGCAATCTAGATATGAGCATCTTTAAGGAACAGACAGGAACTGAGAAGAGGGGAGGAAGAGGAGAGGAGCATATACAATGCCAGTGTTTAAGCTGCAGGGAGCTGCTGGGATAGCAACACCTGGCGATTTCCTGGATGTGCTCCGGTCTGGGTGCTTCCTGAGCGATCATCAGTTTCAAACAAGCATAGTTGTTGCTTTATTTTCAATACAGCAGGGCGATGATTATTACTTCTTGGTCAGCACGAAGAGGGTGCCCTGGAAAGATAATGCATCCGCATCTGTCAAGTATCCCGGTGTAGAGGAAACTTCCCTGATCTGGAACAGACTAGGGCAGTGCATTTTTTCGACTGGTCCCAGGACTGGTTGGAGTGGATGGGGAAGTAAGAGCGATTGTATCCTACAGTTGGTGAGTTGGAATTAAGTGGCAAGCAAGCCCCAAATAAGGGGGTGGAGGGGAAGAGAAAGCATGGGATGTGCCCCAAACAGGAACCAGAAGGGAAAACAGGTCCTAAGTAATCAAAGGTGAGACAAGAAGATGGAAGACTGAAGGGAAAAGCCCGGTGTGTGGGAAGAGGGCGTGGGGTGAGAAGGTCTGCCAGAACAGAGAGCGGAGGGGGAGGGGTGAGAGGGGAAGGAAAAGCAAACAGGACCGGTGTAGAAGCACAGTAGGGATGGTGCAGAAGCACAGTAGGGATAGGAGATGGAAGTGAGTGTGGGGTGTCGGAAAGTTGAGGAAGAGTGGGAAAAACAAGCGGAAAAGAACCTGGTCGGGTGTGCAGAATGCCCTGTGTTGGGCAGTTCAGAGAGCATCCCCACCATCCTATGGAATTCAGCTCAAGAGCTTCAGAACTGGGAAAAGGTATCTCTCTAAAGATCACTGAAACTTTAGGCAGAGTATGAGCCAGCTTCGGAGGAGCCTGGGAATGCGGCGGCGGGGGTGGGGGGGGGTGTCGCTGCCTCAGGGCTAACCTGAGCATCTGAGAGGCAAAGGAAGTTTTGGAGTTTACCCTCAAAGCTGGCACCTGCCTGAGAGGTGGAGGGAAGGTCATAGTATGGCGGAGCTAGCAGGGACACAGAGTGTCAGAGAAGAGGGGGTTCCACAAGAATGGCTGCGTGGTTTCAAAGTACCAGAATGCCAAACCCAGGGCTGGAGGAAGGATCCAGATTTGGATAGAAATTGGGGGGAGTGGAGAAGCATGGGCAACTGGGGCAGATGAGAAGTTTTGCCAGGGCGATCCATGGTGGGCACTGCCTGGCGACGTCGCTGAGCATGTGTAAGGGATGGAGAAGCGGCTGTTGCTTTGGTTTTTGGCTACTGCTGGATTCCATAAGTTACAGAATTGAAAGTTGATGAGCAAGGAATAAGGTATCCTAGGGCCACCTAGGGAGGGCAAGAGCTGAAATCGATACAGGCAGCGGGCACAGGTGGAGAAGGAGGCCCCCCAAACACTTTCTGGCTCTACAAAAGCTTCGGTTCTGTGTCCCAGCTGCAACCCAAAGAACCAGGCAAAATGGGCATGGCTGCTAAGCAGAGCCAGGGCGGGCTGCGCCAAGGTGGGAGGCACTCGGGAGGGGTGCGGTGGGGGTGGGAATGGGGGAGGGAACCCTTGTCCGAGGGGCGGACAAGGGGTGGCGTCTGGTGCTCCATAAAGGGGCCGCGCTCTCCACCATGCGGGAGACAGATACCATCTGTGAACACAGGCGAGATGCAGATTGTATGCCATCAAGCACCGGTGCTGGCAGGTAGCGCCACATTGGCCACCATGGGGACCTTGATCCTGTGCTCAGGGAAACCTGCTAGTTACGGGAAACACAGAGAGAGTGTGTCGTCGGGAGTTTCCCTCCTGCCCGCACGAATAGCCTGGTTCCTGCAGGAGCTGCCGGCTTTTGTGGTGTCGGTAGGGATGCTCGCTTGGCAGCCGCGCTCCCTCTTCGGACCGCCAGGGAACGTGCTGCTGGTGCTCTATTCCGCACATTACTTCCACAGGTTAGCGTTTTCTCCACAGAGCACTGCTCGCTGCTTCTCCCAGGCGACTGGACTAACGTCGAGGGGCAGTGCGAAGAGTGGGGAGGAGCGCGGAGTGAGGCAGGTTTGACATTCTAGGCTGGAATCCCTAGCGCTGGGAAGCACCAGCTGGACCGGAGATTCCTTCAGGGTCCCTTGGGCACCCCTTGATGCTTTAGGTGGCTGCGAGGGTGGCTGGGTGAAGCTGGGGAATTCAGTTTGGGCAGGAGCAATTGGCTAGGATCCTTCCCTCTCGCAAGTGCCTGCCCTGTCTCTAGACCTCACCTTTTTCTCTTAATGCTAGGTCTCCTTGGTTCCGGGGTCTTGGGGAGGCGATACTCTGGAACTCTCAGAAGTTCTTTCGATCAATTTGGTCTTTGTGTGACTGAGGAAGGAAGTGGGCAGAGTCCACCTCCCATCCCTAGAGCACAGGATACAATGGGGATTCTGCTTAGAAAAGATCCCAAAGAAACTGAGCCCACTGACACCTGATTTACCTTTCCAAGTCCTTCAGGACTTAAAAGTGAGCCAGGTAAAGCCGACTGAGAGCACAAGTGTTCTAGATGAAAACTTCCGAGTTCAGAATCTCGCCTTTCGGGTGTGGGAGGAAAAGACAGGAAGATGATCAAAGAGATGCTGAGAGTCTAAGAACTGCGCAATCTCCAGGAGACCCCGGGGAAGTAGGAGGACTGCTGAGGCACCTGCCACCCTTTAGTGGCTGTCCTCTTGTTTGGCTTCACTTAAAAAGGACAGTAAAAAAAACCAAGGCTAAGAAAGGTTATGTAATTTCGAAAAAGGTGCCAGCAGGGTTACCAGCCAGTTCCGAATATTTACCTTTGGTTCCAGGTCTCCAGATAGGTAACTAACAGGGAAATTGATCAGGGAAGGGCTGCCAGATGCTGGCTGTGCTATCTGGAGCAGAGAGTTCCTCAGGTCAGAAGATCAGGTTAAATTAGGTGAGAAGTTAGACTTAAAGTTAAAAAGCCTACAGGGACCTAAGGCAGATTTTTCTCCCAACTAACACACCATTTCTAGTAAAGGAGGGGCCAGAAATACAGATTTCAACATGACTTTCTTAGCCCCCATCCAGAGGATCTTAATTGGTTCATATTTAGTAACCATGCAGTATTAATATGAAATTCTCATTTGTCTAAAAAGGTAAGTATTGGCAAGTAGTAATACATTTACACTTTTCCAATAAATAATTACAAAAAGTCTCTTGTGTCCAAAGTCTCAGGGTAGTTATCTTATTTGATACAGATGGACAGAAAGAAGGATCCTGGGTGCAGAAAATAAAAGACAAAGCATTTGATTTTGCTTGTTTGGAAATGGAGATTTGACAAGAAAATGTATGGACATCTATTCTTGTCTCCAAATAAACTACTGTCAGCTTTACAGACACTTTTGTTTTTAGGCAGGGTTTTACTATGTAGCCCTTACTGACCTGGGATTGACAAAGTAGGCACTCCTGTCTCTGCCTCTAGAATGCTGGTATTGAAGGCCTGTGCTGACTACAGCCTGGTTAGAGTCTTTTTTTTTTAAATAAGGCCATTTCATATAGAAAAATGATGCATGTTTTCTGACAATCCTAAGATCATAATTTTTAGATTAAGAAGAAGCCCAAAGGCATTTTGTGCAAGAAAAATATTACCAGTGCCCTTTAAAACAAATGGGGACGTAATTGTAAAACAAACACGTGCATGTTGTCCTTCACTTCGGGGGAACCTTAAAGGCATTAGTAAAGAGTTTGGGGAACAATTCTGTCAGAGACAGATTTGCTCCCTAACTTACTTGTCTCTCACGCAACAGGATGTGACCTTTGGGGACTTTGCTACCCATGTTTCAGCTCTTTTTCTGAGGCCTCTGAACCCTTCCTGTGCTGGTGCTCTGAGTGCTTCCTAGATGTTAGACTCTGCAGCAAACATTTCACATGATGTAGGTATTATCCTTACCCCAACCTGTTAGGTAGGGACTGCAATCACCTCCGTTCCGCAGATGGGGTATTGGAACAATCGGCAGGCTGTGTTCAGTAAGTTGCCCGAGCCACACAGTGGTTTGGAGAACCAGAGTTTGACTCTCACCACAGTGATAGAAATGTACTTTTAATATGTAAGTATGTTATTCATGTATCAAAACATGTCTGTCATCCTTTATAAGTGTTAGCAATTTTTCATATAAGCTTCTTGTGTTGAAATATACAGTTCTGCCTGATCAACATTTTGGGAATTTTGTAATCAATGGTGTGTTTCTTGCAAGGCATGTACTCCAGGCTAGCTGAGCCAAGAACTTGTAAGCAATTCTTCCTGACCTTATCTTAGGGTTGGTGTCTGAATTACAGATACTACTGCATTGGCTTTTTATGAGGGTTCATAAGATCCAAACTCAGGGTGTCAGGCTAATGCTGCAAGCATTTTTACCTGCTGACCCATCTTTGGGGACTTGATAACATTTTACAATATGTATCTTTCTACATAATTACCCATCCTTTGAGCATATTTTCCTAGCGGCTGTTTTGTAGCTAACCTCAGGTTAAAGCCATGGTTTACCTATCTACCCACTGAGAGCTGTACCACTAACTTGACTCTTTGTAGATAGGTTAGATGATTTAAAAAAGCTGTGCATTTTCCACTGAAATTCATTCCAGAAGCTAATTTTGTCATTGAGCTCCTGCTTAGAATTTGTGAAGTTCTGAATTCAAATCGAAGCACTGAAGGGGGAAAGAAAAGAATTTCAGAAGTTAGCTCTGTGAAGGTTCTTTAGGCTCCTGGTACAAATATTCCCAGAGGATTCAGGATTCTGTGGTTTGGAAATGAAAATGAAGTTCTCAGGAGGATGAAAGGCTCAGGTTTGGTTCAAGTCCTTATGCAGTGTCCCTTGGGGACGGTTCAGTACCATAAACTATTCTATGGTGTGGATGTTAAAGCTCAGTCCACTTCCCTTAGTATAAGGGAATAAATTAGAATACATTTAGAACATTAGAATAAATCCCACAGAGACAAGCTCTTAGTTTTCTTTTGTGTCATGCTCTTGCATGCTGTGCTCCTGGACCACAGTGCTGGTACACAGTGGGTACTGAATGGCTGAATGAACCCCACTGACCGGCAATAGCACACGGCATTGTGGGACTGCTGGCAACCACTCAGGAATCATTATCGCTGAAGTTGCATGACCAGGTCAACTGCCATCACTTTTTCCAGAGTCCATTGTGGTGGCTATTTAGCCACCTGGAAATGGTTGCTGCCGAGCCACTGCCAAACGGATTTTGAGCAGAGTTGTCTCACCTCTTGCTGACCTCCATGCCAACCCTAGAACGGCTCTGTCTAAATTCTTTTTTGATATTCTCTTCCTCAAGAATATGTGGTCTCCTGCACTGTAGTCAGCACTACATTAACGTGCCTGTCACGGTTGGTGTCCTTTTGAAGAATTGCTGGTGACCTTAATAAGAATGCAGTGACTTAAAAAGAGACAAGATCTCCCCCTAAAAAGGTTAGAAGGGGCTGGGTAAGATGGCACATGCCTTTAATCTTAGCATTTGGGAGGCAGAAGTGTGAAGATCTCTTGGTGTTTAAGACCATTCTGATTTGGTTGAGGTCAGCCAGGGCTGCGGAGTTACCCTGTCTCAGAGTAAAACAAACAAAACAGTAATAATGGTTGGAGGCTGGCTGGGAAATGTACACATTAGAATTCTCAGAATTCTGAGAAATACAAAAGTGTTTCCCAATCAGCTAAGTAAGATGGCAGCCTTTATAAAAGCCTTGTTGCTTTTTCCACTGATTCTCCAGGAGCACAAATCCTCTTGATTATTTGAGGCTAGACATTGTTTCTTTCAAGAAGCTGCTACTAAACCACTGCTTGCCTGTGACCCTATTCTGATTCTTCCCGAAGGCCCTTGGCACATGGATTAAAACCTATCTGATTAAGACTTAGTCCTCATCTCAACAACTCTCACACCACCTGCCTCTCCTTTCTAACGTTTACATTTTACAACAGCTGTGCACCAGGGTCGAGCTACTGAGCAACCAAGTGAGGTTCTGACCCAAGTCCCCCTGGCCATGTCACTTGTCAACTGTGAGGAGCAGATGTTTTCAGATATTCAGAAACAGGCAGCATAAGGAGACCAGTCACAGGCTGAGAATCAGTGACCATTAATGCCTACGCTAATGATAACAGACAAGTTTCTGCTCTTTCAGATTAAAGAGATTTAACATGAGATAAGCGTGTGTGTGGTTATGTGCTGAGGACATTCATAACATGTAATGTTTCCCAATTAACATTCATCGAAAGAATTTTTAGAATGAGACTTCATTTTTATTTCTGTTCAGACAGAATCTGAAGGTAACCCACACTTCTGACTCGGCCTCTTGAGGGCTGTGACTATTGCTGGCCATTCCTGGCCACAGCGAATTTGAAAGTCAGATCGGAATTGTCTTAGGTTTTGCATCTGTTTGGTTCCTCTGTTGCAATAGATGCCCCTGTGTGGGATAGATCAAAAAGCAGCCAAGGTAGATATTATGTGAGCATATGTGTGCTTGTGTCCCAGTAAAACTCCGCAAAACCAGGTAGTGGCCCAGAGTTGGCCCTTGGACAACACTTTAGCAACCTTTAAGTAAACAGTGGGAAGTGTAGGTTTACATTCAGCACCTTGGTAATTCTATAGTAACGTTTGGTTGAATTCTATAGCAAAGCATTGGGTGAGTTTAAGAAAGCACCTGATACATTTATTTAGAGACTTGGTAGTAAACGTCATTTTCTGAGAATTCTTGGGTTCAGGTCCTGTATGTGAATGCTTGCAGGAGAGACCATGGTTCCTGGAGGTTTTCCCTTTAAAAGGGATGACATCATAACTACAGCTGAAGAAATATACAGCTATGTTTACCAAAATGTAAGCAAGCCATGGAGTTCTCAACTCGCTTGTATACATGGTAAAAGGACCAGCTCCTCACCCTTGTTGAATCTAACTTAGGTCACTGAAAAAGAACAAGTAAAGATGGTAAACAGGGACCCAGATGCATGGAGGTAACAGGTACTAAGTTACAGGACCAGAACCTTGAATGTCCCAGTGCATGCTATGTCTTATGATAGTCAGACAGAACTACAGTGCTGGGTGCTTACCTCCTGGAAAAAAACAGGCGAGGGCTCTCAGTGTATGCCACTATTTCTGGGTGGAAATTTGGGTGGTAGCAACTTCAATATGCAATCAACATCAGTATGAAAGGGTCTGATGGGGGGTGCTATCTGTGTTTGAGTAGATTGTGGGTGGTGTTTGAGGGGGTCCCAAACAGCTCCACTGTCCCCTACCAGACAGAAGCACGGGTTGAGCAGTAAGGGACAGTCCAGCACACTTCTTCCTGACAAAGCAGGTTTGGGGAAAGGGAACAAATAGGAACCAGGGATCTTCTGACTGTGTCTTTAGACTTCCAGCAGCAACCATGGCTGAACAACTTCCTCTGGGAAAACAGAAGGGCTCAGACTGTGCTTTGGGAGATCCTGATCTCCCACTGGCCAGCCCGAGTGACTCACTTGTCCTTCTCTGCAGGAATGGGCCAAGGGCAGCTGGAGAGGGGAGTATACATTTGTTTTGTCTTGTTGTTATTGCAGAGGATACACAGGCTTTTTCGATCTTAGCTTTGCCAGGATGTGGCAACTTGTTTCTGTAGATTAGTTGTGTAGGGGTAGGGTAGGAGGGCGGAGCTTCAAGCCCAGACTTAAGATGTTTCCAACATTTCTGTTCTCAACCCAGTAGCCTCTAATGATACCCAGCCCAACACAGGAGCTCTAAAAGTTAAAAACCTCTGAATTAGGGCCAATAGTGCAATTTGCCTTCCATTTGGTTTATGGGGGTGGGGCGAGGAGAAGCCACTATTTACTGGGCTCTGGGTGTTCTGGGCACCATGTTAATGATTTACACAGGTCATCTCACTCTGTTCTTACTTCTGCTACTCCTCAGTGAGTTCCTGCAGAGCAGTGGGAGAGTGAGGGGCCCTGGGAAGGCAAGTGCTTGAGCTGCTCCCTCAAGGATGCTCCCTGACCAGATCTGTGGGCGGAAATGTGATATTCTGTCACAAAAGGGGTCCCATCTGGTGACCCTGGCTGAGAACCACCTTGCACCCCATGCACACAGTCTTGGACAACTTTTTACTTTTTAATTCTAATTTTATCACCTACTAGCTAGTTCAAGCCTCATGTCAGGCTCTAGGCCGTTTTCAAAACTCTTCCATTTTCACAATAGTTCCATTGTGTATAATGCACATAGCCTAGGCTGACCCTTTGTTACAAAACAGGGGACTTTGAACAAAATGGGGTACTTGTTTTTTAGGCACAAACCACTTGAAGAGCCTCTACTTCCCTGTTTTTCTCCCCACCTTTTAAACAGGTAACTGGGTTTCTGTGCTTCCCAAGTTGCCTGTTCTGTGTGCCCATCTCTCAGGGAAGGCCCTCTACATGCCTACAGTTATATATTTAATAAACAAATCTAAATAGTAATATACTTATTTGTCTTCTTGCTAAACTTTAAGGTTATTTACTCATAGAAAGCATGTACTCATAGAAAGACCCATGTAAAAATGTTTGCAATGTTTCCTCTGGGGGAATCTCTACACTGGAAATAATTCAAATGTTGGTCAATAGGTGAAAGTAATAAACTGTGGCATAAATATATAATGAAGCATTACTCAAGAAATAAAATGAATGAAACATTGGCACATGCTTCTGTGTGGAAAGGGGGCAAAATAATTGTAGGTAAAAGAAACCAAGCCCAAAAGAATGCATGCTTTATTATACTATTTTTATAAAGTTCAAATAGCACATGTAACATAAGAGATGCCCAGTGGCTTCCTGAAGATACAGAGGAAGGAAGGGTCTCTTGGTAGTGACGGGTGTATTTGTTGTGACATAGTATCATAGATATTTGCACATTTACAACCTCAGATTGTGTAGTTTGAGTGAATTCATACCAAATATGCCTAAATTGATACTTGAAATAAACACTTGAAACCCATGTTACTGAAACTTATTTAATTTTTCTATAAAAACTAATGTTTAACAGGATCTGAAAAAAATTCACTTTGGGGAAGAGCAGAGAGAGAGAGAGAGAGAGAGAGAGAGAGAGAGAGAGAGAGAGAGAGAGACAGAGAGAGAGAGAGAGAGAGAGAGAGAGAGAGAGAGAGAGACAGAGAGAGAGAGAGAGAGAGAGAGAGAGAGAGACAGAGAGAGAGAGACAGACAGACAGAGAGAGAGAGAGAGAGAGAGAGAGAGAGAGAGAGAGAGAGAGAGAGAGAGAGAGAGAGCTGAACTGAAGAGAAATGTTAAAGGGAGATATCTCTCAAAATAAAAAAAATCTTGTCATTTAACTGTTCTACAATCAGAACCAACTATAAGTGCACTGGTTCTTCTTCTTCTTCTTCTTCTTCTTCTTCTTCTTCTTCTTCTTCTTCTTCTTCTTCTTCTTCTTCTTCTTCTTCTTCTTCTTCTTCTTCTTCTTCTTCTTCTTCTTCTTCTTCTTCTTCTCCTTCTCCTTCTCCTTCTCCTTCTCCTCCTTCTCCTTCTCCTTCTCCTTCTCCTCCTTCTCCTTCTCCTCCTCCTCCTCCTCCTCCCCCTTCTTCTTTTTTTCTTCTTCTTCTTCTTCTTCTCCTTCTCCTTCTCCTTCTTCCCCCTACTCCTCTTCTTCTCCTCCTCCTTTTCTTTTTCTCCTTCTTTTCCTTCTCCTCCTCCTCCCCCTCCTCCTCCTCCTTCCTCCTTCTCTTCTTCTTCTTCTTATTTTTCTTCCACCACTACTACTATTATTGTCAATTTGGTACAAGCTAGAGAGCTGGTCTCTCGAGGGTTGATTAGTATTCTCTAAAATGGACCTTTTTGAGCAGTCTAGCAGTGTCTCATGGATTATGAGTTTTCTATCTGGCTGGTGAAAATGGACCCTGTTACTGGTCAAATATAAGTACTGGATATTGTTCTTAAATTTGGGGGGGTGGTTCTTTTCTTACACAAATTCACTCATGAGCTGATTACCCAAAGAACAACCTCTTCAGTACTCTGTCTCTCTCTCTTCAGTACTCTGTAATGAGAGTTATACGATCTTGACTTCATGACTCAAGAGTCTTGCTTGTGCTTTAGTCTAGAAGTTCTCTAAAAACAGCAATCTAGGCTAGTTGTAAAGCTCACATAATTTGTTCTCTGTTTCTCAGAGATCCCTGTATGTTATGGTTCATTGTCAGCTAAGAAAGATGTAGAATCAACTGGGAGGTGGACATACAATGATACAATGATCATGTCATTGGGGGTTATCTTGATTATCTTAACTGAGATGGGAGGACCTGCCCCCTGTTGATGGTACCATTCTCTAGGCATTGTATAAGTCAATGGAGAAAATAATCTGAGCACTAGTATGTGTACATTTGTTGCTATCTGTCTCTGTGACTTTACAGCTCTGATGCACTATTACCTGGAACCAAGACACAATAGCTATGTTCTCCATTAAGGTGCTTTTGAAAGACTACTGTACCACACTAGTGGGAAAATAATTGAAGACACTGTCTCTGATTGCCTAATGCTTTTTGTTTCATATAATCTGTCTTGCTTATTTACAGTCTAGAAAATAAATCCATTTCACATTACTCAAAATTTACTGGAAGCAGAAGCATCTCCAGTAAGGTTTATAATTCATCTTTGCTAATTTGACCATCTTTAGAACTGGCTGATAGGTGGGTTTAAGTGATTTCTGCTTATATTCATATCACTTCTAAGCCCATTGCTTGTATTTCTGAACAGAGCATCAGTTTCCCATGGCATCTACTATTTTTCCTTATATTTCTTCCTTTTATTTCTTTAAAAATTCTTTAGTGTGTGTGTGTGTGTGTGTGTGTGTGTGTGTGTGTGTGTGTGTGTGTGTGTGCCAAGTGTATGCAGGTACTCACAGGAACCACAAGGTGGCAGCAGATCTCCCAGAACTGGAATTACAGGTGCAGGGAACCCATATTGAGTCTTCTAGGGGAGCAGCAAATGCTTTGAGAAATCTCTCCAGTTCCTTAACTCTGTTTCTTCATCTATTCTCATCTCAATGTGCAACTTTGGGTCCCATCTTGTTTGTCTCTACAGGTGACAAAAGACTGATTTCCTTTACATGAGTCCTATGCTTCATGTAGCCATGGGTGACAAGGTGAATACAGGGCCGTAGAGCAGGAGCTATAGGGTAGGAGATTCCAGTGATGACAAACTGGTCTGAAACTTTCACTCAACAAAGTCTGTCCCAGAAATGTCAATATGCCTTTTCTTATTCTTTTTTAAAAGTTGTTATTCAAGTGAACAATGGAATGAAGATTAGATGTATAAAGGCACCACACTGAGGCACAGCCATCTTTGAAGGCTATGCCCTTTGATTAGCACAAGTGCACTCTACAATAATATTTCTTCTTTGTAATTTTTACTGGTGTGTTCTGCATGCATGCTGGCAAACTTCATGAAGACCTTTTGCTTAGTTGTATCTGTATTTGGCTGTGTACAATCCCACGCTTCTCTTTTTTTCCTTACCACCTCCTCCTAGTTCTCTTCCTTCTCCACAAGGTCTTTCTACCCTTATATCATGCATACATGTATGTGTGTATGTATATGAATTGGATGTATCTATGTAAAATCTAGAACCCACACAGGAAAGAGAACATATCATAATCCATCAGTCTGAGTCTTGTTTCTTCCATTTAATGTGCTCATATCCAATGCATTCATTTTCTTGCAAGTGACATAATTTCATTTTTCTTTATGTCAGAACAAAACTCCATTGTGCATATAATATACCACATTTTCAAAATTCCTTCATCCCTAATGGACACCAGAACTGGTTCCACAATGCTTATTGTGAACAATGCTACAATATCTTTGGTTTGCAGTGTGGTACTGTTCCTTAGACTGCACCCCGAAGAGTGATTAAAGGGATCATGTAGTAGTTAAATTTTTACTATTTTTTAAGGACCTTCCATACTTATTCTCAGAGTACCTTCATCTCTTTGCATCCCCATTAGCAGTAAATGAGACTTTTTTTCTCTGTGTCCTTGTTCGAATTTGTTACTTGTTTTATTTAGTTATTTTTAATTTTTATTTATATTCACATACTCGTATGCCACTTGCATGTGTTGTGCCTGCACAGAAGAGGGAGTCTGATCCCTGAGCACTGGACTTGCAGATGGTTGTGCTTTCCCATGTGGTTACTGTGAATCAAATCTACATCCTCTGCAAGAGTAGCCAGTGTGCTTAACCCCTGTCTTAGTTACAGTTACTGTTACTGTGACAAAACCCACCATGACCAAAACAACTCAGGGAGGAAAGGGTTTACCTGGCTTACACTTCCATATCACTGTTCATCATTGAAGGAAGTCAGGACAGGAACTGAACCAGAGCATGAACCTGGAAGCTGGAGCTGATGCAGAGGCCATGGTTGGGTGCTGCTCACTGGCTTGCTCCCCATGGCTTGCTTGGCATGCTTTCTTATAGAACTCATCCATACTGGGCTGGGCCCTTTCCCATCAATCCCTACCTAAGAAAATAAACTACAACCTTGTGTAAGCCTGACTTTATGAAGATTTTTTTAAAACTGAGGCTCTCTCAGGTGAGTAGCTTGTGTCAGGATTTTGTGTCAATGTCTCCTGACAGCTGATCTAGCTAAGGATGTGGGGGTGTCACCCCTCTCTGCCTTGTGTACAGCAGGGCAGGTTATCTTAATGTGGAAACTCCTTGTTACCGTTGCAGGAGGTGGGAGTTCTGGATCCACACTTGCCCTCCACAGACAACTGCCTGGCTGGCAACTCTGTGTTTCCTTCTCCTCCCAGGTGCCTCTCCCAGCTTGTAGGAGTGAACAGCCCCAGTAAGGCTGAGGGTTGGGGAATATTTCCATTCTCCACTCAACCATCTCTAAATACCACTCAGACTAGGAGGAGGATTAGAGTCAGGATGTACAGACCCCACAATATCTTACCTTGTGCTGAAAGAATATGGAAAAATGTAAAGTTCTGGCTCCCTCTTAGCCCTCTCTGATAACTTGACAGGCTTAAGGTGCTTTTCCTAGCTTAGTGGTGAGGTGGGAGAATTTTCTCTGAATTTTGTTGTTGAATAGGAGTGAGGTTACATACTTATTTTCTTTTTCTTGGTCTCTGGGTGAGAAAGGGGGAGACTGTAGGGGAAGAGGGAGAAGGAGGGATTAAGGAAGGGAGTAGGGAGGTAAAAATGGAGAGGGAAAGGGAGGGAGGAGAAGGGAGGGGGAGAAGAGAAGGAGGTGTGTGTATGTGGAAGGAGGGGAAGGGGGCCGGAGGAGGGAGGAGGGAAGACAGAGAGGGAGAGATCTTTAGACTGGAATAGGGAGAACCAACTAGCAATTTCCTGGGATGAGAAAGCCATGAGGAAGCACAGGTTTGGAGAGAGTGGGGGGTGTTAACACTGAAATCCTCAGGACATCCATGAAGTGAGACTGTAGCAGGGAGTGTCTGTGACAGGTCTATGAGTGATTGAGCTATCTAGCCAAGCCTGTCTTAGTATGCTCATGCTTCTATGACAGCAGTGGGCACTTTGTGAGGAGTGAGAATTTAGCTCTCACAGTTCCTCAGGCTGGGGGATTCAGCATCAAGGCAGTGGCATTTAATGAGGACCTTCTTGTAGAGTTTCCACATGTTCTGACTTAGACAGGCAAGAGCAAGCAGCCACTCCTGTTAACTGTTCAGTACGGGGTCTATCGATTCACTAGGGTAGAGCACTCATAACCTAAGCACATTCCTAAAAACCTGAAGACATCTCCAGTGCTATGCATGGAGACTAAGGGTGAACCACAGTCAGAGTACAGTGACACTACTTAACATTATCTGAGGAGATGCCATCTTACAGACAGTGGTTAATGAAGTAGGAAACGTCGAGACCTAGGACATCATTATTTGGAGGACAAGGGGTTGAGAAGAAACCCACAAAGGAAAACCAGGACAGATCAGCAAAGCAGAACCAAGGACTAGTGGTGTGCTTGCTGGCACTGCTTCCGACCAAGGGGGTGATGGGTCTGCCCAGCCTGCAGAGGCCTGAAACTCTGACCTTGGTCTGGAAATATGACACCGGGTGACCTTGCCAGGACTTGCTTTTATGGGGACAGAGGCAATAGAGGAGAAAATGTCATAGAGGTCACAGATGTGGGCTGCTGCAAAGAGGGAACCAGGGGAATGGGACAGTGAATGGCAAAGACAGGAGATCACCACATAGAACAGCTAAGGGCAACCCTGGGAAGCTTTCTACATATTTGCAAAATTTGAATTTATTTTGATTGACAATCAAGTCTCAAATTTCATATAGTGAAGAGCCTTCAGTTGGCTTGATAATCTTAGCAATAGCACTTATATTTGAAGAAGATTTAGTTAAATATGAGTTGGTAGACACAAGATGTGTTATTTCTAATTTTTTCCTTTGGGTTTAATTTGGACCTGCACTTCCAGTTAACCCTTTCCAATGAGAGTGTCATCTCCTCCCTCCACCTCCAGTGAACATTTACTTAGCAGCGACAGAAAGCTGCATGTTTACAGAATACTTATCAGCCTCTACCCGAATGAGCACAAAATAATTAAAATTGACATCAGCAGCATGGTTCCAGATCATGGAAACGACACAAAGGGTAGGTTCAGAGGATGTTATTCTAGTCTCTTCTCCTATTGGTGTGACAAAACTACTCAGCGTAGAGAGATGACTCAGTGACTAAGAGCAATAGCTGTCCTTTAGAGGACCTAGGTTCAATCCCCAGGACCCACACATCAGCTCCCAACATGTAAAACTCTAGTTCCAGGGAATCTGATGCCCTCTTCTGGCCTCTGTGGGCCATGCATGTAGATGGTGCACCTGTATACATGCACATGGTTTGTATATGTTTGACTCAGGGAGTGGCGCTATTAACAAGTGTGGCCTTGTATGAGGTGTGGCCTTGTGGGTGTGGGCAATGAGACTCTCATCCTAGTTGCTATAGAAGCCAGTATTCTGCTAGCAGCCTTCAGATGAAGATGTAGAACTCTCAGCTTCTCCTGCGCCATGCCTGCCTGGATACTGCCATGTTCCTGCCTTGATGATAATGGACCGAATCTCTGAACCTCTGAACCTGTAAGTCATCCCCAGTTAAGTGTTGTCTTTTATAAGAGTTGCCTTAGTCATGGTGTCTGTTCACAGCAGCAAAACCCTAACTAAGGCATATACCCATACACACAAAATGATAATAAAAGTTTCAGATAAAATACACTGACAAAGTAACTTGAGGGAGAAGTGTTTGATTTATTCTGGCTTCTTGTTCCAGGGTACAATTGATCACAGGTAGTCAGAGCAGTGGGAGCTTGAAGTAGCATCACATTCACAGGCAGGAAGTACGGAATAATAAATGCATCCCCGCTAATACCCAGCTCTCTTTCTCTATATGGTCTGGGGGTCCCAGCTCAGGGAATGGTGTTGACCACACGAGATGAATCTTTCCACGTCAGTTAATGTAGTCAAGATAATTTCTCATAGGCATGATAAAGACCCATCCTCCATGGAATTCTAGATTCTTGTCAGGTTGATAAATAGCACCAGTCATACAGAGCTGAAGTGAAAATTGTGTCCAACTCCCTGGTGTTGACTTGCAGTTTGTGAACCAGCAGACTCTTTTCCCTTTCTCTTAAGCATTTTATATCTTTTGTTTTTTCCTACATGGAGACAAACACTGCTTTGAATTTTCCCAAAGCCAAGCCATATTTTTTCTCTAAGATTTCTGACTTCTTACCAGTCTCTATGTTTATGAATTTCTTTTCCTTTTCCCACTGAGAAAACGGGTGGGCTGTATTTTCCATTTCCCCCATGGTTGTGTGGAGATGAAGGGAAGAGGGTGGGAATAATATATAGTACTCTATTCTGAAGAGCCATTCCTCAATAAAACCTGCACATTCACCTACATTTGCTTGTTTTTGCTCATCTACACACCAAAGACTCCCGGAAGGGCCTGGGTCCTGAATGGCTGCACAACACACCCTCACTGCTGTACACCAGCAGTGCTGTGTGTGAACAACCAAGGGGCTTCTATCATCTCAAACCTCTGGCACTTTGTTACTGTGGATAGCTTGCTCTGACACGTCCCTTTGGTCAAGAAACAAGGATTATTGATTTAGGAGGCCATAAGCTTGGGTTGGATTCATGTTTTACTTTGGAAGCATCACAAGCTGAGCATTTAGACTCATTTTGTCTCATTTAGGGGACAAGACCTCACTGTTAAGAGGCAATTACTTTTTTAAAAACATAATTTTTTGCTGGCTTTCTAGACATTTTCCCTCTAAGTTAGGTCCCTGAAGCTCTCAAGAATGGGAGTCTGGGGAGAAGTGAGTGCTTAAGGCACCTGCCCAAGATCTCTCAGAGCCTTACCTTCAGGCTTGCTCTATTTGATTTTCATTCTCCCTAGGAGGAAAACTCCCTGCGCATAGAAGCCATGCAGGCATCCTGGGTTAGAGCTCTACCCTTCTCATCCTTCTTTAGCATTTTGATGGACATGAGAGCAGAGGTGGTGATTTTTAAAAGATCTATTTATTTATGTATTTTATGTATATGGGCACTTTTGTCTTCATGTACATCTGCACATGGAAGATGGAAGGCATCAGACAGTTGTGAGTTGCCACATCGGTGCTGGGAATTGAACTCAGGACCTCTGGAAGAGTAGTGATTGCTCTCAATCACTGAGCCATCTCTCCAGCCCCGAGCTGGTGATTTTTATTTCTGGAAATGAGTGTGGTCACTGTTGTGCTTGAACATAGAGAGGGGGTGCTGTAGGGGACTTAGGGGCCAGAGTCTGTACTGTTTAGATTTGAAGTAAGGAGGCAGTCTATGATCTCAGAGAGTAGATGTTTCTTCTTCAGCTGCTCTGAACACAGCATTCAAGGTCCCTGTGATCCAGAACTTGGTGTGAAGGTTCAGCAGGGCAGCCTCTGTGTTCCCCCGGGGTTGATAGTGTTTGCCAAGAGAGTGAAAATGTAAGAAGTGGGGACTTGTGGGACTTCCTGGCTGTTTGAGTCTAAAAGTTAGATTTGTGTGTAAGGCAATGAATGTGTGTGCTGTTCCTCAATCATGTGACAGCTCGAGTGGCTGGCTAACTCTGTAGATTGGATGGTTTTTGTGGTGCTGGAGATAGAGTTTAATGCGCTGAGCGTGCTATGCAAGTACTTTGTCACTGTAGTACACCTCAACTTTGACCTCACAGCGATCTTGGGAGGCCACAGGGAAGGAATGAAACCCTTTTTTAGGTAAGGCCAAACTGGTTTTCTGACCTCAACCTCAGTGCTTTTGTTAGGCTTGTCAATGAGATCTGAGAGCAGACTTCCAGGTTTGAAGACAGAATTCCTTATCTAAAGTGCAACTGTGATTTCTGCCATAGTCTCCAGACTTTGACTCTCTTTATTGTCTGCAAATGGTCAGATGAGTGGTGTGTGCATGTGTGTGTGTGTAAGTAAATATGAAATTTGCAAAGTCAAGTATCAGTTGTCTTAGTTCATCCTCTGTTGCTATAACAAAATACCTGAGACCTGGTCATGTATAAAATATAGAGGTTTCTTTAGACTACAGTGCTAGGGCCCAGGAAGTTCAAGGCTGTGGCATTGGTGTCTGTATCATATGTGGGGAAATGGCATCCTTCAGGTTCATATGTTGGTAGTGTTTTGGAGAAGGGATGAGGTGAGGGCCTCCTTTCTGCATTATGACGCGTCAGAGAGGCATCACATGGCAAGATAGTACACATTTACCAGAAATGTTGCTTTTACAACAGTCAGCCCTTCAATAGCCTGTTGACCCACGAGTAGATGGATTACATCCCTAACTTAAGTTTCATCTCTAAAACATTATCAACATATGAACCTAAGGGAGGCAGTTTCCCACATACAAGGTTTCCAGACAAGTTTCTGGCTCTTTGATGAATGTGGCTCACAGAAATGTCCTTTTAAGAGAGTCACCATAATCTGAAGTGCCTGGTCTCTTGAAGAAATAAACCTGTAGTTAGGCCTTTGATAGAACAGATCTCACACTAACTTAACTGCAGCCATGACCGTGCCAGTCACTCACATGTGACAGTACATGTGTATATAACACAATATAATATAACATCATATCATATCACATCATATCATACCATATCATATAACATAACATCATATCACATCATATCATATCATATGACATAACATCATATCATATGATATAACATCATATAATATGACATAACATCATATAATATGACATAACATTATATTGTACATCATCATACCATCATATCATATTATATAACTTAACATCATCATATCATGTCATATCATATTATGTCATATCTTGTCATATCACATAACATATCATATATTACATAACATCATATCATATCATACCATCATATCATATAAGATAACATAATATCATATCATATAATCATATCATATTATATAACATAACATTATCATATCATATCACATAACATCATATCATATCATATCATATCATATTGGTTTAAAAAAAATCAATTCATTAGTGACCAGCAAGCTTAATATTGGCAAATAAATCTAGCAAAAGACCTCCATTTGTTTAATTTAATTTAGCTTTATTTTATGTGTATATGGTGTGTGTGTATGTTTGTGTGTACATGTGTGTGCATGTGTGTGTGCATGCATGTGTGTGTATGCACATAGAGGCCAAGGTCCAATGTCTTTCTCCATTTTTATCACATTATTTTTCATAATTTCAAATTTATTTCATTTTGTGACTATGAGAGTTTTGCTTGTGTGTATGTGCACCAAGCCTGTGTCTGGTGTCCATGGAGCTCAGAAGAGATCACTGGATCTTCTGGAACTGGAGTTGTGGATGGCTGAGGGCTCTGGGAATTGAATGTGGGGATTCTTTAAGAACAAGTGGTCCTGACCATTGAGCCATCTCCACAGCCCCTTACGTTATTCTGGGAGTCATGGTTTCTCACTGAACCTGAACCTCCCCAGGGGTTTGGCTAGAAACCCTGGCCAGTGATCTCCAGGGATCGTTCTGTCTCCACGGCCACAGTGGTGATGCTTCAGATGTGAGGTCTTGCCCCTGGATCTCCTGTGGTGCCGGAGAACCAAACTCAGGACTGAGCCAAAGACCCAGAGAAACCCAGGTTTTCTGTTATTCCACTGTTAGATCTATCATTACGAGCATATTCTTTAGCTTCTCTGGGCTCTAGCCTTCCCATGTGTAAAATTACAGGAATTTGATCTGAATAATTTGCCTCTTAAAACATCCACCATTTTGCCTCTTTGGCCTTAAGCACAATATGACATCACAGATATCACTGAATATGTGCTGTGTCCCTAATTCTGTAACCACGGCTCACCTGCTCATCTGTCCAAACAAATGTGTTGAGTGTCACTGTTATCTCTTCTGCTACATGTCTGGGACCTGAGTGTTTTTCCCAATCAGGAAAAATAATGAAAATGTAACTGATGGGTTAGAGCAGTGGTTAGAGCTGTGGTTCCCAACCTGTGGGCAGTGACTCCTTTGGGGATCAGATGATGCTTTCACAGGGTCTCATGTCAGATACCCCACATACCAGTTATTTACAATTCGTGACAGTAGCAACATTTCAGTCATAAAGTAGTAACAGAAGTGATTTTATTATTGCTGTCACCACAGCATGAGGAACTGTATTAAAGGGTCACAGCAACGGGAAGGTTGAGAATCACCGCTCTGGGCTTTCTCCACCCAAAGCCTTGTGATGACCTTGGTGTTTTCAGACCTGAACTTGTCCTAGGGGAAGGGAGGTGACCTTCCAAGGTCACACAGGAGCTTAGGAGAGCTATTGCTCAAACTCAAGGCCTCTCCCTAAGGCCAGTATTCTTTCCAAGTAGAACCTTCAGGAACAAGAAGGAACCTTCTAATGCTTCCTTCTGCTTTAACAAGTAATCCCAAGGCATGGTGTAAGCAAATGCTGGGAAACATGTCACTTCCTTTGATGCTTTCACTGGGGTAGGGCAGGGTAGGTCCATGTGACTTAGGTCACTGTCAAATCCTTCTCTGCATTTGCATTAGGAAGGCTGCTAGCCACTGGCTGGAGAGATGCCCCCAAGACACTCACTTTGAAAGCCTGAAAGACCTGATTAGTCTCAGAGGCCAGGAAAAGGCAGGAGAAGAAAAACTGACTCCACAAATCTTCTTCTTGCCTTATGCCACCCGCCTTCTACCTTCCCACATCATACACAGACACACAGACAGGCAGGCAGGCAGACAGACAGATCTGCAGAATAAGATAAAAATAAAAAGCCCTAACAGACGTGGTGCATTTCCTCCCTTCGTAATATCGGAAGCCTTAAGTCATCCCTTCCTGAACTTCCAGCTCAGAACCATCTGCTGTGTCCTCTCAGCACTGCACTCTAGCTGTGTTTTTCTCATCTTCTATCGTCATGCAGGTCCCTTTTCACTGGCATTTTCTACCTCGAGGAAAACATTTCCCTAAGCATGTAGCGATAAAAATATAAGGTGATAAACTTTTATCCCGCGCTAGTGCCAGTTCCCGTAGGGTCACGTGGCACCGCAGGCATCTTTATCTTAGCGGCTCTATGCCGCCTCTAAGTACTCACTGACCCCCGATTTTTTTGACCCAGGTGTGGTCCACTTCTCCTGCCCTGGGTGCTTCTGTCCTGGATAGTCCACGATCCCCCCAGAATGTTGTTTTCTCTCACTTTCCCTTGGCATGTTGTCGCCAAGCCTTGCACACACACATCCAAACTCTGTGGTGGGCTTTGTGCGACCCGCCACTTCGAACTCAACTAAGTCACCACATCAAAGAACACACCGAAATACTCTGATCCAACTAGTATAATTTGCCCACCTAAATAAGTCAAATGATCCTGTACAATTCCATCCCTTATAAAATATCCATAATGACCTATATAGAGATGTGCCAAGAGAAACATCCATATCTGCTTCCAAGAAGCCTCCTCTTGAATTTCCTTCTTTCTCCTCCTTCTCTCTCCTTCCTAGACTTTTCCCCGCCTACCTTTCCTTCTCATCCAATGATAGCCTGGATCAACCTTGTTGTATAATGACATCATCCTACATGGGCATTCTTTGGAGGCTTATTTACCAAATGCATTTGTATACTTTATCCAGTGTACACTGCTCATTATCTACTCAAGATTTTTGTGTATTTCTACACTTGGCTAGTTATTTCTTTGGTGATTGTTTCCGTCAGAGTCATTTCTCTTGAGAAGTGTATTTGTCATGTGAACTAGGCCTGGGTCAGTGTCCTCCTGTGAATGTGAGAGACAGAGGAGTCAAGAGCCACTAGCATTCCCAAACCTGTCACCGGACATCAGGAGCTGGGTACTCTGGGGAGAGGAGCCTGTAGATGGCGCTGTGGTAGGCTGGGAGAACGGATGTGTCTGTTTCCATCACTGCCATTCTCGTGGGGTTCTGGTATGGCTCGGATGAGACTACGTATGTCCCAGGTGACATAGGCTGTTCTCCTCACCAGTGGCAGTAGTCACTAGGACATCCTTTCAAGGAATGAGGCAAGAGCATCATTTAAAAGTGTATGCAACCATTGCTGGCCTCAAATACTGCTGAAGCCCCTGCCTCACCTGCTGTCCCTGCAGGGGCTTCCACACCTGCCATTTCTCCAGAGTTGGATTTAAGAACAAGGGAAGAAACAACCTTCCTGACTTGGCTTCTTGTGTGAGGTGCCTACCATCAAAGAAGGAGAAGCAGGCAGCGCCCTCACTCATGATCCTGCTCAAAGAGATTCTTTTACTCTTTTGCACTTAGCAGCTCTTTTAAAAAAGTCATGGCTCAGTCCGTGGGTGATTTTGGAGTCCCTTTCTATGGGTAGCATTCACTTGTTGCTGTTTTATTGAGAAGACAAGCTTCTGGTCAGTAATTGAAGATGACAAGTGTCTTCTTAGTCAGGAGAGTGGGATGTTGGATAAATGCTTAATTGTAATCACCCTGCCTGTGATGTGAAGCTATTTTTTCTCAGGATGCCTGGCTTCCTGAGGGTGTTGATGGATGGAGGCCTGGCTGCGTGTCACTGCTGGTGGATTGTTACCCCTCAGAGAGTGCTGTTTTTCTGGGCACCCCATCTATATTGATATTTTCAAATACTACTTTCCCTAGGAATACATCTGAGTGTTGCGAAGCTCCTGAGACCATTACATGCCCTAGCTCTTCCTTGTGAACTTTCATATGGTTCATCTTTTTACCCCCTTGGTAACCACCCCAGGTTACCAAGCTATTGAAATACTAAAAGGCACTGTTGTCTAAATCGTTCAGCATGTGTGAGGTGGGTACAGACAAACATGCTGAGCAAAGCAGAGCTTTGCAGGGAGACACTAGACACGTGGGGAAAAGGCTTCTCTTAGGGAGAGTGAAGAGCCCGCTCCTTCTCATGCTAGGCAACACTTTCGGCATCAGCTATCAGTTGTAAGGGGCAGAGAGCATGGATGTGGTAAGTGGGTCCAGCTAGGATGAGTTGATGTCTCAAGGTTTGCTGGGTTTGATGTAATTCAGTCTTTATCAGAGGGCTGCAGGTTGCTGCAGACTTTTAGTTAACATCCAAGTTTCTGAAAAGGGGATTGATTTGGACATTTTTGTGGAGCCATTTTTCCCCTTAATTTTTATGGGGGTGATGATTCTTCTAGTTTTTCCTCTGTCATCATCTACTGAGTGTGGGTGCTGTCTACCTTTTGTAAATAAAACAAGGCACCAGATGGTAGTTTCTATGCATTTTAACGTTATAAGGCAAACAAACAAACAAACAAACAAACAAACAAACAAACAAACAAAAAGCAAAGCAACAACAAAACATAATCACCACCAGCAAAACAAAAACAAACAAAACACAAGCAAGTCTTGTACCAGACAGTGACCTCCATCCAATGCATGTCCTTGTGTCCCCTGTGCTGGGTTACAAGGGCAGTTATCATAGCAGGCTTAAAGAAAAGCAAAGCAAAAGAAAGAGCAATGACAAAATCCTGTAGACTGAAGTCAAACTCAGGTCCTTCTGCTTATAAGTCAAACATTTTACTCACTGGGCCAAAGTTAAGGGTAAAGTGTTCACAGGAATGAGTTGAGTGTGGTTATCTGGACTGTTTGTGGTCCGAGCTCCCTTCACACCCCCCCCCCCCCCCCCCCCCCCGCTTCTCTCCGGACCCTCCCCTTCCTTTCTTTCTCCCTTCAATAATGACTCCTTATCTCTTCTTCCTAGGACGTTTATTTACTCGTTGCTCACAAGAGGGAGGCCTTTCCCAGCGGTGATCTTTTTGAGAGCCACTGCTTTCTCCGTAGGGAACGGACTTCTTCAAGCCTACAACCTGATTTACTGCGCAGAATACCCCGAGGAGTGGTACACAGATGTGCGCTTTAGCTTCGGTAAGTGACCGACTGTCTCCCACCCCTTCCTAGGTTACACCCAGTCATCATTGTCTCTTCTCACCCCTCCCTTCCCGCTTTGGTCAGCCAGGGAGATTGTTCTACCACGCCTAAGAAAGGATCAGGTTCCCCTGCCTATAAAAACCAGATGTTCAGCTTAGCAGTTTGTCCTGCTCCCCTTCACCCTACTTTATGGGCTATCCCAAGAAGCCTTGCTGTGGGGATCCAGATGGTCAAGCCTGCTCTGACCCAGCGCTTCGGTCCTGGACGCTCCGTGTCTCTCTGAGCTTTGAGGCCTGCCCTTTTCCCTCGATTCGTTCATCTTTCTACCAATTTAGCCCTCCTCAAAGAGGCTTTTCCTAAACACCTTACCTGAAATAATTGAAACTTGATAGTTAAAAATTTCCTCCGTTTTCCATGGAAAAGGAGGCAGAAAGAGGGTAAGAGCCTGAGGAGATGGAGGCACCAGGACAATATCGTCCTCTGAATCGACATCAACACGAGCGAAGCTCACAGGAACTCACAGACTAAGGCAGGATGCACAGGGGCTGCACGGGGCTGCAGCAGGGCCTCTGTGCGTGTTTTAGGGTGTCTGGTTAGTGTTTTTGTGGGACTCCTGAGTGTGCGAACAATTGGGTCTCCGATTCCTGTGCCTTCTTTGGGCTCTTTTCCTTCTGTTGTTTTGTCCCACTTCAGTGTGAGTTTTTGTTTTATCTTATATTTTATATCTTATATTTTGAATGAATGAAAGAATGAATGAGTGAATGAATGAATGAATGAAAACCTAGCCACTAGGGTAAAGATTGACAACTAAACCTTGCTGCACGAGGGGAGGCTAGTTTTTTTCTATGCTATGGAGTCATAGGAACCACTCTAGGACAGGCCTCATGTTCAGGAGTAGCTGACCAACATGTAATAGATACAAAATTAGAGCTGTTTATATGTATAGATGTATATGTTTAATATATGTGATATATATTGTGGTATATAATATATTCCATATATTATACAATATATATGTCACACACACACACACACACACACACACACACACATCATATGTCTAGGGCAGGGAGTATCAGGGATCTGCTTCTCTCTTTGTCCCCTTTGCTGGGTTTACAAATGTGTGTCACTATGCAGGCTTTTGAAGAATGGGGGTTGTGGGAGGAAACTCAGTTCTTCATGCTTGCAAGCCAAGGACATGACAGAGTGAGCCATTTCCCTGGCCCCCTCCCCCCATGTTTGTAAGAAGAATCAAGGTCCAGGACATTCACATTCTTTGCGGTGTCTCAGCTCATGGAAAATAATAGCCGGTCAATAGAGTTTATGATTTCCATTAATGTCACAAGTCACATTAGCCTGTTGGCTCACTTCTGCCTGTCTCTAGAACCAGTTCCTGCTGGATGCTCTTCTTCATAGCTGCATTAGTTCTGGCCTACACTAAACCATAGTTATGTCTAGGCTGGATGTCTGCAGTAACCCCTGCACCGAGAATCCTGCCCCATGATGCCCTTCGGTCTGTCAGTCAGGGTGAACAAAGACTCACAGAGGACCACAGGCTTCACTGCACAAATGTTGCACATATGTCCTGTAAGGTGTCATCTCCACAAAACAGAGGACCCAAGTTCAGTTCCCAGCACCCTTGTTGGGTGACTCACAAGTGCCTGTGACTCTAGATTCACGGGCTCTGGGCCCTCTTCTGGCCTTCTGGCTTCTGCAGATACCTGCATATGTGTGACATACAGACATGCACACACATACAGGTACATACATAAAACAAGTTATGCAAAATTAAAAACACAAAATTAACAGATGTGAACAATTGTATGGTATGATATTTTAATGTAAAAAACGAGATAGAAAATGTACATAAATGGGAAAAGAATATTGGAGCTTTAAAACTTCCTTATTGTGCCTCAAAGTAAAGAACTGGGGGTTGGTAGGCTGAGATTTTCTCCCAGGTGATACATTTTATTACTTAATTAAGAAGGAAATGCATTGTAGGATAGAGAGATGGATTAGTAATTAAAAGCACCAAGCTTCTTTCAGAAGACTTGGGTCCCAGCACCCACATGGCACCTCATAGTCACCCGTGACCCCATATACTCACACAGGTATAACACATGTGCATGCACACCCCACACACATGTGAGTCAATAAAAAGGAGGAGAATGCATTGGAGGTCTCCTAACCTGAGAACAGACTGGCCACCTCCTTATGTCATGAACTGGTAATGCGACCACACTGAACACATCTTCAGCCAGTTCACGGGAATACAGCAAAGAGAGCCATGAGCAAACCACCTAGTCACATCTGGCAAAGGGAGCCATCTAAGGGATGACTGGTTATTTCTGAATTCAAACCGTCTGGGCCACATTAAAGAGGCTGTAATGAACATAACAAGCAGAAGCCAGCTGTGGCTCTACCTGACCTTAGTTTACACAAACCACCTATAAGAGGCATTCGGGGGACATCTGAGGGAGCTGCGATGATATGGCCTTGAAGTTACACGACGAACTGTCAGATCAGGTGAAAACGGAAGGATGTATAGGGAGGTGCTCATATGTGGTGATCTGAGGTGGTGGCAATGGGAAATTCCCTTCTGTCAACATCAATTAACATGTATGTTACGTTCACAGTAGTATTACACAGAGCACGCTCCCACTTCTCCCAAGCTTAACGTCTTCAGATGATTTCCAGAGCCCTGCAGTTCCTCTACCTGCTAACAGCGTTCATTTTATTAAGCCCTTACCTTGAGCATAATATTTATATCTAATGACAAAGAATACCGAGTCACATTTTTATGAAAAAAGCTTGTTCTTAGACAATTTCATACATGTAATGATTGCCTTTCAACTTTTACAGCTGGGCATGGCAAAGAGAAAGAGAGTAGCCCTGGCCATTGAATGAGCAGTCAGTCGGTCATCTGTGAGTGAGCCCAGTGCTTGCTATAGCATGTTGATTTATTAAAATGGCTTATCGATATACACAGCACTGCTTCCTCTGCTTGTCTCCCTTCTCAAATCCCTGTCCATCATGATTTTCTGGGAGAGTACAACTTCTCTTCCCTGAAGGCTTGGGTGCCTATCCAAACTTTTAGATTTAGCAATTAAATGCCCTCCCTTTATTTTAAGAAATAAGCCAGGTAGTGGTGGCATACACCTTTAATCTCTTTTAATACACCTTTAATACACCTCCCAGCACTCGGGAGGCAGAGGTACTTTATGAGTTTGAGGCCACCCTGGTCCACAGACTAAGTTCCAGGATAGCCAGGGCTACACAGAGAAACCCTCTCTTGAAAAAACAAAACAACAACAACAACACCTCAAACCCAAACCCAAAACCAAAACCAAAATGAACCAACAAAACAACAATAAACACCCAACAACCTATCTTGTGTGATTTCATACCAGGTCAAAGCAAATCTTTTGACTTGTCTCTTTTCTTCTTTGCCAAGGTGTCTTCCTATTCATCTTGGGGATGGGAATCAACATCCACAGTGATTGCATGCTGCGCCAGCTCAGGAGGCCTGGAGAAGTCATCTATAGGATTCCACAAGGTAATGCCTGTCCTGACACCAAGGTTCCCACTCTTCCCTGGAGCCTGCCCCAGTGATTAACAAAGGGGGATCCGTGACATCACCGCTATGCACTAGATACACTTAGGCCACCTTCTGTCCTCTCCTGCATACTCTGTCCCCTAAACAGAACCCAAGAGAGCTCCAAGAGCAATGAGGCCATAACTCAGTTGGTAGAGTGCTTGCCTAGCATGCTTAAAGCCCTGGGTTCTGTCTCCAGTAACGTAACCACAGGCATGGTATAATATCCACGACCCCAACACTTCGGAGGGGGAGGCAGGAAGATCAGGGGTTCAAGGTCACCCTTTAGTTTACAGTGAGTTCAAGGTTGGCAGTGTTTCACACACACACACACACACACACACACACACACACACACACACACACACACACGCACAGGGTTGGGGGTAAAAGAAAGCATTACAAGAGACTTCTCTCTCACCCAAGGAAGGAAGAGCACAGTGTTCTCAAGGTGACAGAGGGCACCAGGCTTGGATATCGGCAGTGGGGAATGGGTTACAGCCTAGGATCTAAGCCTGTCCATTTACACAGGGTGTGAACCTCCCTGTGGGATCAGTGAAGCAGAGGATTTCATTGTTATGTGAGCATCACTGTCTTCTTACACAAACTCAGACTGGCAGCCTACTCCATACCTAGGTTATAGACTACAGTCTATTCTGAAATTTTGAATTAAAAAAAAAAAAAAACTGTTTTGCTAAAATCTAAAAAAAAAAAAAAAAGCAGATCTCAGCCTAGGCCTACATATGATTACAACCACCAATATTGTGCATTTTACAAAACCTTCATGCCTACTGGAAGTTTCCCAGAGCAGTATGCATGGGAAAATGGCTCCCTCACTCCCAGACATAGCACTGGCTTGTCTCATGGTTAATATAATTATTATATGTTGTCCCTAAGAAAAGCAATAGAATCTTGCTCCTTGTGTTAGCTCTCCCACAGCTGGGACAAAATACTGGGCAAATGATGTCACAAATCAAGGTGGAGAAGGCTAGGCTAGGCCAGCACTAGGAAAACTCTTACCATTGGTGGCAGGAACATGGGATGACTTGCTTACATCTGGGCAGGAACCAGCCTACCTATTCCTCTCAAGTCCACCCACACCTAACAGCCTTTCATGCCAGTGAGGACCCATGTTCAAAAGGTTCCATACCTTTCTGAAATGGTACCACCATCTAGGGACAAAGTGTTCACACAGGAATCTGTGGGCAGCACTCACATTCCAACCACACCGACGCTTTAAAACATCGGCTTAATAATTAAGTAAAGATGAGCTGAGACAGTTCTTAAAAACCAGATTGCCAAGGCCAGCTTCCAACTGAGTTATGAGACCAAGAGAGAATAACACAAGAGCACATTATAATGAAATTATAGAAGGAGAAAAGCTGTTTTGGTCACAACTGTCCTAGTTTAATAAGCTCATAAAGTTTGAGTGTGGGTCTATTGAATATCATTAGAAATATTTTGATTTCTAAATAGTTCTGAGAGAGGGAATATCTTGTGGGATACCTTAGCAGTAGCAGAGTTTTCCAAGGCCAGTGGACAAATGTTCTCTGCTTTCAACTTGAATGGTGTGTAGTGCAGGGGGCCAGGTAGTGGACAATCAAAGATCAGAGAAGCACATCCTTTCCCACACATGTTAAGTCTTTATTTCAATGTTGTGTGTGGTCTCACTTAGTGTGACTGGTGTGCACCATGACAGTTGACCTTTGGATTTGCCAGGGAAAGGCTTAGGAAGGCAAGGAGCTGCCCGAAGGTGTTCTTTAATGGAACCAGACAAAAGCAGGTCATCTGCACCTCTGACTTGTCTTGCTTGAAGCTGGTGGTCCAACAGCCCATGGGGCTGCTTCTTAGGATTCCAGAACATTCTACAGCCAGGGGTTGTTGTTGCTTTGTTTTCCCATATCTCTGAGAAGCTTCCTCAGAACTCTGGCTGTGGACGAGTCTTTGGATACAGTGTCACAGTAACACCGTTCTGACTGTTGTCCTTTTGTTTCTTCTGTACACAGGTGGCTTGTTTACTTATGTTTCTGGAGCCAATTTCCTGGGCGAGATTATTGAATGGATGGGCTATGCCTTGGCCACTTGGTCCGTGCCAGCCTTTGCTTTTGCATTTTTCACACTTTGTTTCCTGGGGATGCAAGCTTTTTACAGCCACAGGTAAACTTTTAACAGAGGCCTGTCTTGCTCTGATGAAACACCCCACAAAAGCAATGGGAGGAAGAAAGGGCTCATTTGGGTCACTCTCCCAGGACATGTGTGTCAAAGTAGCAGGAACTTAGAGCAGCTGATCACATTGCCTTCATAGTCCAAAGCAGAAAGCAAACGAGTCAGTAGTGCACCATGCTCTGCTCAGCTTGCCCCTCTTCGTTCAGACAGTCCAGGGTCCGTCATCAGGGACTTTGCCAGAATTAAGATGGGTTTTCCCACATCGATGAACTGAATCAAAACAGCCCTTCACAGACATTTCTCCAAGGCTATTCTTAAAAAAAGAAAAAAAAAAAAAAAAAAAAAAAAAAAAAAAAAACGATTTACTTATTCTATGCATATGAGTACACTGTAGCTCTCTCCAGACACATCAGAAGAGGGCGTTGTGAGCCACCATGTGGTTGCTGGGAATTGAACTCAGGATCTCTGGAAGAGCAGTCAGTGCTCTAACCACTGAGCTATCTCTCCAGCCCAAGGATATCCTTAATATAAACAGTTCCTCATAGGTATGACCAGATGCCTGCCTCCTAAGGGTCAAGTTGACAGTTGATAATGTCACAAAGTCTTTGCATCCACATAGTATTCTTCTCCAAATAAGGTTTATCACTGCTTGGCTGGAAACGTCAGATAATGGACTAAGAGGTGAAAGAGATGTCACACTTCAGTTCAGTTCTCTTCCATTGTATTTCTTGATGTGTCTGTCATCCAGGGATGAGACCATTGCCAGTGACAAAATAAGGTAAGCAGGTGAGTCCCGAGTGCCCCATCTGCTGGTACATGTTGGAAATGCAGGCACTTAAGCTTTTTCCCCCTTGGAGGGTTGGTCTAATTAATTAGTTAGTTAACACTTTATTAATCCATTAGCCAGGGGTAGAGTAGCATTAGACACCATTGAAACCCTGTCCCTCTCAAGCTAGGAGGTCACCTTCTTACCTTCAAGTAGCTTTTGTAGAAAAGAGACAGCCTAGAGACCAAGAAGGAACCTATGGAGTAAAGAACCGGACTGAGTGCATCTTAATCTTTCGCTTCGGTATTTCTGCCTCTCTAAAGCATAGACAGGGACGTTTCTGTCAATAATTCTACCAGAAGTTCCCAGCTGGTGCAATATCAAAATCCAACTGAAGCCATCTGGTTATGTTCCTTCTGGGGGGAGAGCAAGGGGTCTCTTTTTCTGGGACCAAGAGGGCAGGCGTTGGCTGGACTCCGAGCACACAGGGTCTTTTTAAGCCAAAGCAGGTCAAACCAGGCTCTCTGGCTCACAGGATCGCTTTTGTCTTCCCATTCAAACCCAAAGCACTTTAGCAGCCTGTATTTTGTCTTTACTATGCCTGGAGGGACATTTCAACCAGTTAAGAGGACAACTTTATTACCCAGGGCAAAGGCTTCCTGTAAGAGGTATCCCCCCCCCCCCCCCCCAGGCTGCGAAAGGACCCCAGGCTGCATGGCTGAGAGCAAGGGAAAATCTATCTCTGGAATGGCTTGAAGAAAAATCCTTTCTTGCTTCTTTCTGTTCAGTTCTGGTGGAGACTCACTGTTCTTGGTTCTCTGTGACTGGGGCAGATGCCTCATTCCAGTCTCTGTCAATCTTTCTGTGACCAATCATCCAGTGTGTTTCTTTTCAGATCTATGGGATTAAGGGTCCACCCTGCATCAGTATGCACTGTTTTAATTAATTACATCTGCAATACCATAGTTTCAAAATTCGAATGCAATGTCAGGTGTTGGGAGTTAGGACTGCCACCTACCTTTTAGGGGGCAGAATCAGATCTATAGCAATAGTTGCACCCTCAGACTTCAGGAAGAGATATTTTTCAAACACTGCTCTGATTCTCTGAAGTTAACTTTGCCCATGATTTTTGTAAATTTTATTTGTTGTTAGCAGGTGTTTAGTTAGACACAATAATGAGTCGTGCATTTTCGTACATATATAATGTATTTTTGTTATACGCATCTTTTATTTCCCTGTTGTTTTCCTCTTGCTCTTACATGTTTTTTTAATCTTATTTTCAAAGGTGTACTTTTATTTTATTTACATGTGTTGTGTGTATGTGTGTTTGTATGCACATGTGTGTGTGGACACTCAGAAGAGGGCATCGGATACTGGAGCTGAGTTACAGGCAAGGATTTGTGAGCTACTAGACATGCATGCTGGGAACCAAACTCAGGTTCTCCAGAAGTACAAGTGCTTTTCGGTGCGGTGCCCTCCTGCTGGCCCCATTGACTAACCTCTCATGGCTGAGTAGGCCTCCTGGACTTGGTTACAGGGTCCTCAGTAAGGAATTATTTACAAGAGCATGGTGCCCTTATTGGTGGCCACACCACCAAAGGAAGGAAGTATCTCTTGGTCCTGTGAACTCCTTCCTACTAGCTATGATTACCAGCCTGCAGGTCCTAGGGGAGGGTCACGGCAGGATATTGACCAGCTCAGTCTTGTGCAGGCTTCATGTGGGTGATGCCAACCAACGTAGAATCGGGAGTATTGTGGTGATACCATATTCTATAGACAGTGTCTGCTTCACTCAATTCCACCTCTGAGCTCTCACACCCCCCCGCCCTGTCTCCTGTGATGCCCCAGAGAGGGTGATCCATTCATGGCTGAGCTCTTAGCAGTTCCTGATTCTCAGTACTGTGATTCATTATGAGTATTTGCAGTTATTGCTGTTCACTGCAAAAAGGAGCCTCTCTGAGCCAAGCCGACATTTGCACTGGTCTGTGGGTATAACCAGAATCATTGGACAGTGCTCTGATGGGCACAGGTTCTCCATTTAGCAAAACAGTTGCAGGAACTTCCCCACTCGACCTATGATGTCCCCAGCTATGGGCTTTTGCACGGGTGTTTAGAGTCCCAGATATGGATTTCCTCCTATGAAGCAGGCCTCAGGTCAAACCAGAGTAGTTGGTTATCTTCATAACTGGCTTGCCACTATTGCACTGGTTGCCCAAAGTTTTTGGGAGGCTTTGGCTTCCTGTAGATTTCAGCAAAGTGAGCTCTTCCTTTTTGCCTATATAAAAAAATCAGGTGAAATACACATGTCATAAAATCTACCTCTTTAACGGTTTTTAAATGTAAAGTTGACTGATCGAAAGCATGTTTGTAAGATTGTAAAACCACCACCACTACCCTCTGAATATGACTTTGCATTTATCTGCACACAAATTACCGACATTTACAAGGAGCAGACTGTAGGAAGGGGTTGGATGCTGGGCACGTGGTCCGCAGGAATGGTCAGATGCTAAGTCACTGGGTTGACTTGGGTGGGGGTGACACTCTTGGGCTGGCCACTACTTTGCTGCATTTATAATAATTCCTTTTTTTCTTGTCTTCTTAGGTTCTACCTTAAGATGTTTAAGGATTACCCCAAATCTAGGAAAGCCCTCATCCCATTCCTCTTCTAAAGAACCCCACCTTTAAGAAACAGAACTTCTATGGAGAAACTGCTTCACTGCTGAAACCATAAACTGTAAACTATAACTGAACAGTATCTTCACACACACACACACACACACACACACACACACACACACACACACACGATGATGTTCAAAGGTCTCTTGTTATTCCAGTTGCTTGCAGAGTCCTGCTCGGCCTATACTTCTGTCTGCCCTGAGAGTCCTAACCTAATTTCCTTTTGAAGCTTCACAGAGGCCGTTTTATTCTTAGCTATGCCATTTAGAAACTTCCCAGTTCTCCATTTTTTCTCAATGTATGATCTGAAGATGTGACTGTTTTCTTATTCTGTGTCAATTTTGGGAGGTTCTGTAGTCAAAACCCTTTGGACTGACATAATGAAAAATGAAACTATAACATTTTCTGGAAAGTGGGTGGAACTGGAAATTATTATATTAAGCAACCTAACCCTAACTCAGAGAGCCAAATACTGCATGCTTTTTTCATATGCAGGTTCTAGATTTTAATGTAAATATATGTATGTATCTGTTTATATGTGTGTGCTGGAAGTCATATAGTTTATTGATTTAGAAAGGAGATCATGAGAAGGAAAAAGAGGTCTTGTGGGGAAGTAAAAAGAGGGAAATACAAATTGTGTGGTATGAAAGCTGAGAGAGGCTACTGCAGGGGGAAGAGGGGGAAGTGGGCAGCCAGAGAAATGTAGGAGAGTAGGGGAGGAAGATTGGCAAAAATAAAGTATTCATGAAAATTCCACAATGAAACCAATTACTCTGTATGTTGGTTTTACACCAACCAACCAACCAACCAACCAATCAACCAACCAATCAACCAACCAACCAGCTAGCCAGCCAGCCAGCCAGCCAGCCAGCCAGCCAACCAGCTAACCAACTAACCAATCAAACCAACCAACTAACCAACCAACCAAACAACCAACCAACCAACTAACCAACCAACCAGCCAGCCAGCCAGCCAGCCAGCCAGCCAGCCAGCCAACCAGCTAACCAACTAACCAATCAAACAAACCAACCAACCAACCAACCAAACAACCCAACCACCCAACCCGCCAACCAACCAACCAACCAACCAACCAACCAACCAACCAACCAACCAACCAACCAGCCAGCCAGCCAGCCAAAAAGGAAAAAAAAAAAAAAAAAAAAAGAAAAAAAGAAAAAGAAAAAAATGTCTGGGCTGAGGGCAGTGCTTAAAGAAGTAATTAAAAGCATACCTTTGTTAATTCCACAGAGTGGCTAAGATTTACATTTTTAAGCTCTATAGACCCACCCCATGCATAAATGAAAGCCTAGTCTCAGCTTCCTCTGCATTAGTTAATTAGGAAGATAGAAAAAAGTGAGATTTAATAATGGAATTCCCTTTTTTGACCCAAATTCAAATGTACACAGTGTCTTAGTCAATGAGCACTGGACCTTCCAGAAGGTTTCACAATTAGAGAGATCTCACTCATCCACAACACGGCTGTGGATTTTCTTGTCGGGTTTTACTGAAGACAAAGAAAAAGACACAGTATGAATGGATCCTGAGAGAATAAAGAATTGTGTTGCAACAGTGTAAACTCATATCAGGAAACCTTCTAGCTATGAGAAATTAATATGTCAGACAGTAGACTGTTCAACTTGAGATGTTTGTGATGATGTCAAGGGTATCAGACACCCCGAGCAAGTTTCTTCCAGAATTTCTTCCTTGAAACATATTTTAGATGATATGTTCCAGTAGTAGCTTGAATATCAGCCCTCAGGTCCCAGTGGCAGAAGCCGAGATCTACACAATCTGACCAGATGCTCATCCGGGCAGAAAGCTCCTTTCATTCAGTTTAGACAGGGTTTTACACTTAGTTTTAGTTTATTTTATCTTGCGTTTCAAGTTTCAAATTGTAAAAATTAGGAAGTTTCTACATAAACTAAACAGTGACTGTCCATCTTTCTAATGCTGCATTTCTCATGTTGAGGGGACTCCAAACCATAAGATGACTTTTGTTGTTACTGCATAACAGTTACTCCTGTTATGAATTATAAAGTAAATATCTGTGTTTTATGATGCTCTTAGGTAGCCTCTTTTGATTCCTAAGAGGGTCATGCCCACAGGTTGAAAACCCATGCTTTTAAAAGTTGGAAGGAGACATATAAGAGACAGAAGATGATGGGAGGGTGAATATAATCAAATTACTATTCACACATAAGAAAATTTAGTAAGATGATGAATATACATCAGTGGTTTTCAATCTTCTTAATGCTGTGACCCTTTAATCCACTTCCTCATGTCATGGTGACCCCCCAGTTATAAAATTGCTTTGTTGCTACTTCACAGCCACTGTTGCGAACTGTAAAGTAAACATCTGATATGCAGGATATATATTTGACCACCAAAAGGGCCAAGAGCCACAGGCTGAGAACTGCTGAGTCACCTCAGCACACCGAGCCTGGTTCCTGTGTGAGTACTGTGGTTAGCACACCAACACTTCAGTGTACACCCGCTGGTGAAGGGATGTCTCCCCTGAAGAGGCTGGAATGTGGGTTCTGTAAGAAAGGAACTGAGCACTCCGACTCAGAATGGTTGAAATTTTATCTCCTTAGCCCCAGGTGGGTGCTTTCAACACTATTGGAAATATGCTTGAGAAATTGGGCTCTGGTTTTATCATTTGGTAGAGAAACTGAGTGTTGGTTAACACTGGAGTCATAAGAGGTTTGAAGTAGGATATGTAATGAAGATACAGATTGTAGCGTTATAAGCAAGTGCTCCTTCTTGTTCATCAAATGCCTCTCAAGTCATGACCGCTATGAATAAAATAAAGACCCATATCTTCTGTGGCATTACAGTGTATCTATTGAGTGGTGTTCCCCCCAACCCCCTTACCTTCTCCATCTTAGTTTCTGGTCTTGCTGTTTTCTTTCTTGTTATTTTCCTTTATCTCGCCAATCTGAAATCGGGGGCCATGAATAAGAAATAAAGAATGGCTGGCAGCTTCTAAATCATAGCTCAGAATCCCAGGAGGTACAAGGAAGGTGTGGGACAATACACCAAGGCCAGTTGTGTCCTGATTTCAGTGATATCTAAGAGGAAAAATACAGTGTTAAGAAGTTTTTACTGAAACAAGTAACTGGGACAAATCATCTTATAAAGAGAAAAGGTTTAATTTTGGCTCATATTCCAGGAATGTGTGGTCCATTTGCTTTGAGCCTGTAGCAGGTAGCACACTGTGGTGGGAGCATGTAGTGGAACATATGTGTTAACCTCTTGGCCCAGAGAACGAGAGGAGGAAGAGAGGAGAGACAGCCAAAGGCACCAGAGTCCCACAGTCCCCCTTTGAGGGCATGCCTCCTTTCCTCAGTGACCCAAAGACATCCCACTAGACCCTATAAAGTTCTCCCATCTCCTAGTTCTGCCAAGCTGGGAACCAACTCTAAGGTGTAGGCCTTTGGGGGAACTCCCAAGATGCAGACTAGGTAAGCTTTCACATGAGTGGTGACTTCTCCCAAAAGAAAAGATTTTTAGGGCTCTATGTGATTGAAAACCACTTCGCTCATATCCTTTATTTTAGAGCTGAAGATGAAGCTCAGTAGAGTGCTTGCCTAAAATAGGTGAGACCCTGGATTCCACACACAGCACAAGGTATGCTTGCCCCAGCACTTGTGAGGTCCCAGCAGAAACATCAGAAGTGCAGTGTCAACTTCGGCTACACAGGGAGGTACTTAGAGGCCAGACTGAGACACATAAAATGTTTAAAATTTGATTTTTATTTTACTTCCATGAAAAAGTCTAGACAATTCTTTACATGTGAAAATGCTCACTAAAATGGCTGCCTCCATTTGGCTTAGGCTGACAAAGCTGCCATTTAGCAATGGCGTATTCTTACCACGAGAGGGCAATATCTAGAATTTTATTCAGGAGACTTCTGGTTTAGTCCATTTACCCATGTGTTTTATTTTAATCCCACAAAACCTTATTAGTACTTCAGATTAATCTACTTAAGCACAGACTTTCATCTAAAGTTTTAAACTTTATCACCACTGAGTGCCTGTGAGTGCACTTGCCTGTGTTTGGAGGTTGGAGGTGTACTTCTGAGAGCTCTTTCCTTCCATCCTGGGTCTGGGTAGCCAACGCTGGTTCTCACGTTTTACCACTGAGACAGCTTGCACCCTGATCACAGACATTCTTAAATTAAATAAGATATCTGTCTAGAATATGAGATCTTCCCTTGACATTTGAGGGATTCCCAGTTATCCAAGCCATTGTCTTAAACCTCAGTGTTCATATTGAAGGCTTATCTATATATCTGTACATGAAATATCTATATATCTCATACAAACTATATTATATAGTCATACCACATATTATTTATAACATATTCCACAACACATATTATTTTATATTATACAATATGTTTATATGATTTATATATCATAATATATATTATAGTAAGTATATATAATGTATAATTATTATATACTATTTCTATATCATATGTAATTATAATATATGTTTTATATATATTATATCTATCACTTATAATGTATATAATAAAATTTAAATTTAATATCTTATATATTATGTTAAATATATAATATATTGAATATATTTAAAAATATATATTATATGTACATTTGTTACAATATAATATATAATATGTACGTATATAAACATAAATATGTAATAAAATTCTGAATGTGTCCTCATTCCAAAGACATATTTTCTATTTATTTAAAATTTTCCTAAAACCAGAGTACAAGAAAAGCAAGTGAGCGGAGCAGACCCTGAGTGGGTCTTACTGAAGCACATTGCTGGTGTGTCATTGGTGGCTAACTGCCAAGATGCCTTTTCTTGCCCTTGCCAAGGAGCTTTAACAGAGGAACTGTTCCCTGCTGACTGGAGAAAGTGTGCTTGATTTGATTTTCAGTCTAGGTTTAAAATGTGTAAGCCGATATTAGACATAGGCCAGTCACATGACTTCCTATTATAGATGGTAACCCATGGAGGTAAAATGCTTCCCCAAGATGCCCAGCTAATCTGAGTATCATTTTGTCCTTTTGAGGGTCAGAAGTGTTTTCACAGCAGGCTTCCACAGGAAGACCCAGCAGAACCTTGTGGGTCTGAACCAACCCACACAGGGATAACTTATTAAATATTTACTCACCACACAAAAAGTTCGTAGTGATTACTGGAGATTGAAGCCAGTACCACCAAGCTATTCTCACAGCCCTGGGGTAATGTTGGATTAGCCATGTCCCTTGCCGTTATGTAGACTTCACAAAGAAGGCACTCTCCAGGTTCTGGGCTCTGACTCACACACATGCTCATTTTGCTTGGTTCACTCCAGGAGAATGATCCGGTACAGTTTTCACGAGTCTGTTCAACACTAAAGGGTCTTTCCTGCCTTAGTAGTAGAGATGGCCTTTCCATTTGATGGGGAGAAACTTTCCATTCAGGATCCCCATTTCAAGGTTTACCTTCACAAACAGTGGCTCCACTGTTGAAGAGACGGATTGAGCTCTGAGGGGAAACTTGAAGGAGGCATCTTACATCCTTCTGAACATGGATAAGCAAGCCTATGACATTTACAACTGTCTGGACTTCCTGTGGTACCTCATGGCAGGCATCCTGACAAGCAAGTGAGTGGCTCTTGGCACAGCCGTGAGCCTGAGGAGTTATGTCTTTTCCAGCTTAACCTTTGGTTCTCCAATAGCCCATGGCCAGGAGCGCAGGCCAGCTAGTGAGCAGGGTGGCAATGAATGTGAAGCCGATTCTTCTGTAGCTGCCTAGGGACAGTGTGGTGCTTGGATGACTTAGTGGTCCATTGCATGGACTGAGCTTTTGAGGAAGATGTGTTTATTCTGAAAATCCACAGAACAGTGATCCTGTTTTTGAAAGAAAAGATTTATTTATTTTGTGTATACAAGTACACTGCAGCTGTCTTCAGACACCAGAAGAGGGCATCAGACCCCATTACAGATGGTAGTTTGCCACCATGTGGCTGCTGGGGATTGAACTCAGGACCTCTGGAAGAGCTGAGCCATCCCTCTGCCCTCCCCCCCAGAAGAGGGATCTTATATGGCTCTATGCTATTTACATGGTCTCTCGTTTTCCCCACAAACTCAGTTTGAGATTTGGGTGGTTGAAATAAATGATGGGGAAAGGTGACAATGTTCATCCAGCTGTGTGGGTTCTTTTGTCTTGAGTTTCTTAGGTTCTGAGTTTGTTTCAGCCGAGTACCATCCGAGCCTAGATAGAGGATGGCCAGCACCCTTTCTTATTTGGCTGGAAGCTCGGAAGAGGGGAAGAAGTGAAAAAAATGGAAGTACGTGGGGAGTTCTATGCAAGGTCATGGAAGGCTGATGTGAAAGCAAAGCTAAGGACCACAGGCAAGAAGGCTTCCCTGGTACCTTCCCTCTCCCTCAACTCTGATGCCTTCCAGATGCTTCTAGGAAAGAAATGCTTCAGAGGGGTTGAACGAACCCTTCTTGCAGCCCCATTTTCATAAGGAGAGAAGGCACGTTTGCTTAAACACAAACCATGTGGATGTGCCTCACAAGAAATGAGGCAGTCATGTTTCTGTCAGCTCACCTCATAAAGGTGGTGTTTGATCTGAACTTGTGGGGGAGGGATGAGGCAAGATGTTGAGACATGTGGTTGCATTCATTCAATGCCATGAGGTGGGCAGGCAACATCCATTCTATCTGCAGACTTTACTTTCTGCTGTTACAGAGCCTAGACCAGACCAACCCAACCCAAACCAACCCAACCCAACCAAAACCAACCCAACCCAAACCAAACTAACCCAACCCAACCCAAACCAACCCAACCCAAACCAACCCAACCCAAACCCAAAACAAACCAAATTGCTGACCCTCTCTTATAGAGCTGTATGTATTCACCCCCCATATTGAATAGATAGCAAATACCAATTTAATTGCATTAATCTGATAATCAATGCTTTCTTTTTATCATGAGCTGGGTTTGGGATACTATCTCATTAAAATGTTCTCTGTGATAATTTTAGTTGTTGCTCTTCCCTCCCCCCACACATTTTTATTGAAAGACATTTTTTCCCCACAGTTATGGTTTCCACTTCCCCATTTATGCCAAGATCCTCCTGCCCCTATCTGAATCTTCACCTTTTCTTTCTCTCTTTAGAAACCAGGCTTCTAAAGAATGATGATGAAATAATAAGAGAAAACAAACAAACCAGAACAGGATGAAAACAACAGAGAAGAAGAGCCAATGAAAAAGCCCCAAACCACATGCAGATGCAGAGACACATTTGTATCCACAGCCATCTCATAGAAACACAAAGCCAGAAGCTTTTACACAAATACACAGGATATCTGTAAGTTCCAAAAAAAAAAAAAAAAAAAATGCAGTGAGAAAACGTTTTGAGACAAGAATCCTTCAACGATGCTGTTGAGTTTTCTTTGTGTTGTTCATGGGTCCTGCACTGAAAAATGGTTTGGTCACTAGTGAGACTCTGTTAAGGAAAACTAACTTTTCATTTGTGAGTGGTTATCAGATGGTTTCAGGGTTAGTAGGGTTTGTGTCTAATTCCTTTTTTCTGCTGGAACTCCATTTGGTGTGGACCTGTGTATGCTGCCACCGTGTGTGAACCATGTGTGAACCGTGTGTGCACTGGTGTTCTGTGTTTAGGAGTGTTTGTTCCCTTTGTCTCTTCTATCCCCTCTGATTCCACTCTCTCCGCCCCTTCCTCAGGGCCCTCTGAGCTCTGAAGGGCTGGGTTTAATGGAGATCCCCCATTTAGGACTGAAGGTCCCCAGGTTTTTCACTCTCTGCACATTGACTGTGGATCTCTGCTCTGTATTTGACCCCATCTACCAAAGGAGGAAACTTCTCTGATAATGGCTTGTAGGACTGTGAAAGGCAGCCTGGTTCCTGATTGAGATAAGGCTTGAAACCCCAGTGACCCTGAAGGGACGGTAGGCATTTCATCTGACTCCCGGAAAGCCAGGACCCTGTCACTAGCCACAGCACTACATAGTCATCAGTCACATAAGGGCAACATCCTAAGCCCCTTCACAGGTAGAGGATGTGACCACCGGTCATGTATGCTCAAGACAGATCTCCATTTTAATGAGGTACCTAAAGGCCTGGAGGCGTAGTCAATGAACTTTCCTTCCAGACACTCCTCCCTGCAAAAAGTCACCTAATCTGTAGAAGGCCTCTCTAAGCTCCCAGCCATGGATGCCTCCAAGCCCAAGCATCAAGCCATCAAGCCAAGGACTCTCCCAAAGGAACCAGACGAAGCTCCCTTCCCACCCCGGCCCCAGGCTAGATCTATTCAGTGCTGTGGATGAGGTTCAGCTCATGAAGTGGGCCTAAAATCCAAATATTGGTTGGTGACTTCCACAAGCTTTGTGACCCAACAGTACTGGCACATCTTGCAGGTAGGCTATCATTGTAGATCAAAGAGTTTGTAACTGGTTTGCCTTTCTCCTTTGGTAGGGTACTTTCCAGTCACATGAACACTAGTCTGTAGGGGTGAAGGCTCTAGGTAGGCACCAGCATGACTTCTTCCTGTTCAATGATTTGTGTAGGCATTGTCTTCAGAAATAGGGCCTGTTTTAGGGCTACTATTCTTGTGGTGAAACAGCACAACCAAAGCAACCTGGGGATGGAAGGGTTTATTTGGCTTCCATATCATTGTTCACTATCAAAGAAAGTCAGGACTGGAACTCAAACAGGGCAGGAACCTGGAGGCAGGCGTTGATGGGAGGCCATGGAGCCATGTGGCTTACTGGCTTGCTCCTCATGGTTTGCTCAGCCTGCTTTCTTATAGAACCCAGGTGTTAGTGACTTCTTAGTAAGTCTATTACAATTTTCCTCTTATCTAGCTAGTTCCTAAATAATTAAAACTGGACTAATTTATTTATTTAACAAGCTTTAAGTGCACAATTACTGAACAGTTACTACAGTGTTTTAATCCTCTAAGTAATCTGACTTCTACCCAGCCCAAATTTCAAAGACACTTGCAGTTAATGGCTTTCTATACTTGAGCTGTTTTCTCATGGTCTCTCCTGGACTCTCTCCATGGCTGAATCTCCTACTTCCTCCCCCTCTTCTCCCCCTCCCCTGGGTGGCAGGAAGTCCAGCCCTATTCTCTCCCCTACTCAGTCATTGGCTGTTAAACTCTCTTTATTGATATATCAGGGCTCATTTGGGGAACTGATATTTACACAAGATTGAGACTGTAAGTTCTCTGAATAAGGATTGTAGCCAGATGTAGGGGAGACAGAAATTAGCATTAGAATATCCACACAGTGCACAGTAACATTATACCTATACCCAAGACCACCATCCTATTGAAACCACCACCAGCAATGGGCTGGGCCATCTTCTATCAGTCCCTAATTAAGAAGAAAATGCCCTACAGGCCTGCCTACAATCCAATCTTGGGTGGCCTTCTCTTAATTGAGATCTTCTCTGTTCAGATGACTACAGTTTGCATCAAGTTTGTGGGAAAAGGGACGGGGCAGTTGGGGGTAAATGAAGATGAAATCCATGATGATGCCTGGGATTCAGACTCCAGAGAGCAGCATCAGAGTATATATCTAACTTTACTGTTTATTACATGAGCATATGCATAGCTTTTTAGCCCATTATGGTATGTTTGTATATTCAAGGGCAAATCTGGGTACAACAGGTGCTGTTTGAAAATCTAACTTACCTGTCCATGAGCCTGAAGGGAAGGCTCCAATTCCCCGTGGAGACAGAGGAAGCAGCCACAGTCCTGGCCTCGGGTCCTCTGTGTTGTCTCACTCATATGCCGGGAACCATGTCAGATCATACACTGTGTACCGTGGACCAAGATTCTTCAGTGAGCCACAGTAGACTGTGCTGCCTCGTTCTCCACCCACTGCTTTCTCCATTAGATTCACCTCCCCACCCCCACACAAGTTGACATAAAACTCTAGCACAGGACTTACTCCCAGTTTGTGGAGAGCAACCAATAGCCTTAGCAATAACTTGGGCTGCTTGGATATTCCCAGGGGATCCCTTTGGCCCACAGCCCTGACTAAGATGCAACTTATTTCCAGCACTGGAAACTTCATTTGGTGAGAAAAGGGGTCCAGTTGGCATTCTGGTCCCCCTGTTATTTGGAATTCCATTTAGATCGCTTTCACACATGTGTATATCTCAGGAAGCTTCTACAGCATCAGGTTTCCATATGATCCTCAGATAACCTTTAATTTTTAATTGCTCCTCCCCATATTTTTCTCTGTCACCTCCTACTTTCTTCCTCGCTCTCTTCCCATTGCAGACTCCTCACCTCATCCATGCATAGCCATTCCATCTCTCCCCACTAGTCCCTTACCGTATACCTAACCTCTGTGGTGATATGGATTGTAGCTTGCTTATTGAAGACTTAACAGCAAACACCCACACAATAGCTAAATAGTATTCCATTGTATAAATTCCATTGTATAAATTCCATTGCATAAATATGTTTTCAGTATTCATTCTTTAATTGTGGGACATCTGGGTTATTTCCAGTTTCTGGCTACCACAGATAAAGCTGCTATAAACATAGTGGAGCATGTGCCCTTGTGGTATGGGGAGGCATCTTGAGTATATGCCCAAGAGTTGTATAGCTGGGTCTTCAGTTAGATCTGTTTCCAATTTTCTGAGGAACCTTTAGGTTGATTTTCAGAGTGGTTGTACAAGCTTGCAATCCCACCTGTAATGGAGGAGTGTGCCTCTTTCTCCACATCATTGATAACATGTGCTAGCACCTGAGTTTTTGATCTTAGACATTCTGGTTGGTCATTTTGGTTTGCATTTCCCTGATGACTAAAGACTTTGAACATTTCTTTAAGTGCTTCTTGGCCATTCCAGATCCCTGTGTTATAAATTCTCTGTTTATCTCTATACCACTTTTAAAGCAATTTGAAACGTATTCTTTGAGAACTGCATAAATGTGTGCAGTGTATTCTTTGAAAACTGCATACATGTATACAGTGTATTCTGTGAGAAGTGCACACATGTGTATGGTGTATTCTGTGAGAAGTGCACACATGTGTACAGTGTATTTTGATTAAGTTCATTCTCATTTCTCCCTCCATCCCTGTCTGGATACTTTCCCAAGTATTCTTCCAACTTCACGTCTTTTTTCTTTTCATTTTTAAAAACAACCTCCTGGATCTGGTTAACACTGTGTGTGTGTGTGTGTGTGTGTGTGTGTGTGTGTGTGTGTGTGTGTGTGTTTGTGTGTGTTCCTGAGTGTTGGGGCATCTTCTGGAGTATGATAACCAACCAACTTTGTTAGCCCCTCCTACATTTATGTGGGAATTTTGTCTGGCTCAGTCTCATACAGGCACAGCTGCTATGAGCTCATGGATATAAAGACCATTTCATGTCCAGAAGACACCGCATTACATATCTCTTCCCATTCTTCAACCCTTACATTATTTCTGCCTTCTCTTCCCCAGTGTTCACTGAGTGGTGTGCTCGTGTGTGTTGATGTGTATATGTGTGTGTGTGTGTTGATATAGATGTGTATGTATGTGTGTGTATTAATATAGGTGTGTATATCTGTATTGATATAGATGTGTGTGTATGTGTTGATATAGGTATGTATTGATATAGATGTATAGTGTGCATATATATATTGATGTAGTTAGTCTGGACAACCAAGAGGAATGACAATAGTCTGCATTGTATTGATTATTCTGGAGCCCGCCCCCCAACCCAATAGCTCACAAAAAAGTATCACATGCACTGAAATTTTAAAATCACCCACGTCTCTTGGGAGTAGCATGTACAGTAGCTCTCAAGATTCTTTTTGAAAAATTGTGTATATCTTAATTTTATCATACTTTATGTATTTATTTCTATGTACATACTATGACCATCCTGCTTCTGGCTCCTAAGTGATGATATTATGGTCATACACCACCACTCCTGTTTTCTGTGGTGCTGTGGAACCAAAACTAGGGCTTCCTACATGCTAGGCCAGCACTCCACCAACTCCATCTCCAGATCTCAATTGTATTATTATTTTCCCAAAATAGTATTTGTATTGATTATTTGGAAATTTCACATCATGCACCACAGTGACACTCACTTCCCAGTCTTCACAGGTCTGCTTCCCCACCCTTATGATGCCCCAAAAAGAAGAAGAAGAAGAGAGGGAAGAGGAAGAAGAGGAAAAGGAGGAGAAAAGAGAAAGTTCACTTCATGTTTCTCACACCTCCTGGGGTATGGTCAAACTCCCAGTGGTCAGCCCCTTAAATAAAACTGAGACATTCCCAACCCTTACTCCTACCAGAGCCATTGATTGTGGAGAGCTATACTTCAGTATCCTTATCACAATTTCCAAGATCAACTGTATTATTGATGGCTTATTTATAAAATTCATTGAGAACAAATTTGGAAAAGACATGTTTATGCTGTCTATAGCATACAGAGACAGAGCTTGTATGGTTTTTCTCACAGTATTTTTTCTGACTTAAAGGTGGTTCATGATGAAAAATTAGTGAGAAGACAATTATGTGAGATTGTGTTTCAAAAGATTATACTGTGAACCAGGTATGTGCAAATAATTCCAGCACTTTGAGAGGCAGAGGAGGCAGGAGGACCAGCAGCTCCAGGTTATCTTGGGATAGAAAACAAGTTGGGGGAGGAGAGCTTACATAGAAAAGGCATCAGGATATGTTACAATTTGTCAGTCTAGTAAGAGCACAGTAGTGGGGGCTCTGTTTATATTTGTGAAACAGAAATAGAATATAGAGATAGAAATAACTGCACAAGTTCCTTTATACATTTTATTTTGCTAAAACTGAATACCATAGACTGGGAAATTTATGAAGAAGAGAGGGTGATGTCGTCAACTGTTTTGGAAATCCAGGGTTCTGGTGGTACAGCATTTGGTAAGACTTTCCTGCTGGTGGGGACTCTGTTGGGTGGTCCAGGGCATCATGCTATGAGTTACTGCAAGATTTCTAGACAATTCTTGCTTCCATCACATAAATATTTCCCATAATCCACTAGCACAACAAATCACCAATAAAATTATTTCTGAGCGAGGGCCCTGAGGACCCTGTCACCTCCTGAGGTCTCACTTCCGAGGTACCATTAGTATATAACTTTTGAAACTATGTCTTACTTGGATGTTCTGATCCCTGAAATTAGGGCTGCACACTTAAACCCTATCACTCACATGGTAAATACTAAAGTTTTAGAGTAAAATGATCTGGATTCAGATACTGGTTGGATTGTTTTTTAAATATATATGTTGAGTAAGTAATTTATCATGTTTTCATTTGTGGTAGTAAGGTCAAAGTGACATCATGCAAAACCACTGTCTGGCACTTCTGTTACTACATGGAAATTGAACTTAGCTTTACTGTATAAAATTATAGGTGCAGCTATGAATGTGAATTGTGTATGAAGGATGGACACTTCTCTAAAGTCTGACAGTCTGGCTTCTTGGGCAGTAGCTCATTTGGGGGATGTTTCTTTATTTTGCAGATAGATGTGGAAAAGACCCTGCCATGGAGCTGTCTGAAGTTGAGGCCTAGAACTGTAGAGACACTGCATGTTCTTCATTGGGCTGTCCTGAGAAGTGACAGCTAGCTATTTGAAATGCCAGTGGTCTTTGTTATTATCTTAGTTAGGGTTTTACTGCTAGGAACAAGCACTATGACCAAGGCAATTCTTATAAGAACAACATTTAATTGGGGCTGACTTACAGGTTCAGAGTTTCAGTCCATTATCACCATAAGGGAAGCAAGGCAATGTCTGGGCAGACATGGCAATAGAAGAGCTGAGGGTTCTACATCTTGTTCCAAAGGCAAACAAGAGAAGACTGGTTTCCAGGCAGCTAGGAAGAGGGTATTAAAACCCAAGCCAACAGTGATACACCAGCAAGGTCATACCTTCAAACAGTGACACTCCCTGGGCCAAGCATATTCAAACCACCACAGTTGCATTGTTTCAAGTAGTCTCCATGCACGTACAGACGAAGTACAATAGTTCTAAAGGTATACAGACAGTTTGGTCTTACTCGGGTGCTGAAAGGACAGACAAAACTGTCTTACTCTATAGGTCAGTCTATGTTTATACACGAACACATTCACCCTTCTAACCAGTCAGAAGGGGAGACAAATGATGAAAAGCCACTGTGAGATGAAGACTGCATTAAGAGCATTTTACATGTGGTATCTTACGTAACCCGACTGTATGTACTGGTGCCATACTAAGAGCATTAGTATCAATGAGGCATATCTTTTAGTTAGAGGTGTTGGTATTGGAGAATTCCAATACTATGAATAAATAAACACACACATGCACATGCACACACACTCACATGAAGCTATGAGAGTCAGAAGACAGAGATGAAAACCGGGAGGAAATATTTGAAAACACAATAATGTTTGGGATTGCCTGGGCATATAGGAGGGTGGCAAGCATGCTGTCCCAGTTTGGAGGAGAATGTTCCCCATAGGGGGACACTTGGTCTCAGTTGGTGGAGTTGATTGGGGTACAGATCCTTGCTGGAGGAGGTATGTCACCGGGTGGAATTTGAGATTTAAACCCTCAGTCCACTCCCAGTTCACCTTCTGTGATCAAGATGGAAGCACTCAGCTCCCATTCCAGCCCTCACGTCTGCCTCTTGCCATGGCTACTGCTGTGATAGAATCTTTTTTTTTTTTGTTTGTTTGTCTGGAACAATAAGATGAACAAACTCATCTTTGGCTTAGAGCTTTCTTTTTCGGACAGCAACTGAAAGGCAACATAGTAGGTTGAAGATGTTGCAGGAGAACGGGAGATTTAGGGCCTAGAGAGAATTATCATGGAACCTTCAGTGATAGCAATAGAATTGTGGGCCCATGGCTTTTACTGCAGGGCATAATTGTAATTCTAAAGTTTTCTCCACTTTCAGCAACTAGGCACGGAAGAAGAAGCTCTGTCACAGATACCAGTGTGACTGTAGGAAGTGACACGCCCAGAATGTCACTGCTGCTGCCCTTACTGTGAATACACTCCTATTCTTCAGCTTCATATTCAAAGCTCCTCTATTTCTTCTTGAACAGAAAGTTGGGAACAGCCAAAATTTCCTGGATCCTGAAAGCTTGGGCCACAGAGAGACGTCACACTTATGGTGGCAATGTAGAACCAGTAGGGACCAGTAGGGCTTCATTTCATCTTACACTAAGGAGTAGGTGGTAAAGCTATGGGCCCATAACTATGGAGAGAAGGTCATAGTTCACTTGTTTAAACTAAGCAGTGTTTATAAAATCTGAAAAAAATAACAAAAATCAAGGCTTTCATCTTCTCTTGATGTCTGACTTTTTAATCAACAATAGAAATGGGAGTTAAGTGACAGATATTCTGTTTGCTCTCAGACCATGGCATCCAATATGGTCCGTGTTTGCCATCAATTGCTGACATGGGTGTTTCCTTATTGTTATCTAATAGACTACAGCAAGCAAGTCTTGATGTTATCTGAAAATATGATGACAGTTTTTAATGTTTCTGAGTTAATAATATAAAGTATAGATACTTTTGCAATAGTACAGGTATTATAGGCTTTTCATTAATCCAGATTGGTTTCTTTACAGATAAGGTCTTTCTTTTCAAATTCGTGTGTGTGTGTGTGTGTGTGTGTGTCTACATGTAGGTATATATTTGTGAATTCATGTGCCTGTGGAGGCCAGAGAGGGTATTGGATCCTCCCCAGATCAGGAGCCAGGGGCAGTTGTGAGCTAGAGGAGCCAGAGTTGGGAATTGCATTTAGGTTCTCTGGAAGAACAGAACGTGCTCTTAACTGCTGATCCATCTCTTGAGCTCTAGAGACATCTCTTTGCTCTGTCCCTGCTTACTGGTTTTCAGCCTTGCACAGCCATGGCCTGCTAGGCTTTAAGGAAAAAGAAAATCAAGTTCCATTTGAATGAAAGTCAGAGCTTTTTGGAATATGGGATCACCACTTTCAGTTCCTGCTGTTGTTAATTACTGGTATAGAAAACAAAGGTACTGAGCGACCTAACAGTTTCTGTTTGTACATATGTTTAGAAGGAGAACTTAAAATTCTTTGACCTATGAACCTGTCTTGGTTAGTTTTATATCAACTTAACACAGAAGTTACCCAAGGAGAGAAAAGTCACCTCAGTTGAGTAAAAGCCCTTCATAGATCCTGCTTTAAAAGGCCATTTTCTTAATTACTTATTGATGTGAGAGGGCCTAGCCATTGTGGGTGGTGCTATTCTTGGTCTGGTACTCTGGGGTTTTTGTAAGAAATCAGGTTGAATAAACCACTAGGAACAAGCTTGTGAGCGGCACACATCGTGGTATCTGCACCAGCTCCTGCCTCTGGGTTCCAGTCCTGTTTGAATTCCTGTCCTAACTTCCTTCAGCCATGGACACACAATGCAGAAGTGTAAGTCAAGTAAATCTTTTCCTCTCCAGCTTGCTTTTTGACATGGTGCTTCATCAAAGCAATAGTAACCCTGACTAAGACAGGACCATAGAAATACTCTCTTTGAATTGCGTAACAGACTCTTCAAGTTTGCGTAGTGAGTTTTGCTCCAACTCATTTGTTTTAGCAGGGTTGTTGCTAAATACAACGTCCCAGGTCACCAGTTGTTTTCAATTTTTAAAAAGTATTTATTTATTGGTGGGGATGAAGCCATGGCAACTGTAGGAGTTGGTTCTCTCCTTCTGCTGTGTGGACTCTAGAAACTGAACTCAGGTCACCAGGCTTGGCAGCAAATGCCAGAATTACTTGCTGAGTCATCTTGCCCGCCATAGTCACCCATTTTGATGTGTCAGCTTTTCTACAACATGAACTCATTCCAATGGGAGAAAGGCCTCCTCTTCCCCTGGGCTGTGCTTTAGGCGGGAATTGCTACTTTAAGGCTCAGCATCCTCAGACCCACAGAACACAAAGCCACATAACCAGAGTCCAAAGATCATTTCCTTAATGAACAAAACAGAAAATCATATACTGAAAACCTCAGACAAAGGATGCATTCAGTCTTATGTTGGGAGTAGAAAGCATGTAGGAAACCATCATCGTATCTAATAGTAGTAAATTGCAGAAGGCTGTTTAGTCTGCTTTCTTTCCCTGGTAACATTTGCACATGTAGTCACCAGGGCCCAGTTCTGATAGAAATACCCAACAAATCATGCCAGCAACCCACTCAGCCTGTAATTTTCTGGTTGTTATTTATGATCATATTTTTCCACATAAAGAGCTTTCTAGGAACCTAATAGCTTAGAGGTCCTTATTCCCCTACAAAGATTTGCTGTCTGTTCCTTATCATAAAATGGGAAAGTGTGGTATAAGAGTACGCTTCCTTTAGGAGGGCTGCATACAGCATTCCCCTTACCCATAATCCCCCTTACCCCTAACCAATCTAAGCTATGTTACATAAATAAAGATATGGGATGAGCCAAATACTCTAGTATTTCAACAAAATAGCTTCTCCGTGGGCACTGAGATTTAAGTATCCCATCAAATGAAACTGGCTCCACACTGAATTCTCCTCTTAGAACCTCTGATTTCAGAGATCTCATTACTCTCAGACACAGAGGAAATTGGTCATTTGTACACAAATCCAGGCTGACAAGCTAGAGAAGTAAAACCAGGTCCCTTTTACTCAAGAGAAGCCGAAGAACCAAGTCAGCACCAATGACACACGTTTCTGTTTTAACTTGCGTGTCTTTGTTTATAACATCCAAAATGGGGGTTGGGAATGTGTAAGCCTCCTGCTATTGCTTCGTTTTTCCACTTTATTTTGCAAGCCATCCACTGGCTGACCCTGTACAAAGTTGATTCCAGAAGAAAGAGACACTGAAGAAAGAAGAAAGAGGAACTGAAGGAATACCAGGGAGGGAGTTCGTGAAAAAAAAAAAAAAAAGAAGAAGACATCTATCAAGACCCTGGAATAAGGAGGATTTCTGTATATTTTGCCATATTTGATGTTCTAAAACTCCATTAAGTAGGTCCATGCCCATATTAATGGGTAGTTGTTAGGATTGTGAGAGGTGACTAGGCAGGCAGGTGCTACCTTCTAGTCTGTTAAACTGCAAACTCATTTCTTTCTTCCGTGTTAGCTGGGGGATGAGGAGAAGATAGGAGAACCAATTTAAGGGCATATAATACATTTGTCTACTTTTGGAATCTAAAGAAGTTTGGTTGAGGGGAGTATGAGACTTCTGAGCTGAGATGAAAATGGCAAGCAGAGAAGTGGCTGAAGAGATGGTTCAGTCAGTAAAATGTTCACTGTGCAAGGCTAAAACATGAATGCACATGAAAAAGCCACAGGAGCATCTTGTAATCTCAGTGCCAGGAAGGCAGAGGAAACAGGGCTTTTGGGGCTTGCTGGCTAACTACCCAGCTGAATCTGTGAGTGCTAGGTTCAGTGAGAGATCCTGCCTCAAAAATAATGGCGGGAGGGAAATATTAAGGAAGACATTCCATATGGACTTCACACACCCACACCTGCATGTGCACGGCCCTTTTTTTTTCCCTAAAGAGCTGAGAATAAAATGCAAGACCAAAGGACATCTGCTAAACTTTGTGCACTCTGTATTTTTATGGTTTGGAGAGCTTTGAAGGAATTTCTGGTTTCTTAATTGAGTCTAATGCAAATGTTGAATCATATAGAAGGAAATATATTCTCAAGAGAAGAGGGGAGCAGGCAAATGCTAGACAAGATCTGCTTTATGTATTGGTAGAATGGCTATTCTTGCTGTGTGAAGATAGTGTTTCAGGGATCAAATGAAGAACAAAGGAAAAGATTGAAGACAAAGGAAAAGAATGGGGTGGTGATTCAAGGGAGGTAGAGTGCAGAGAAGAAAGGGGTAATGGGTGGGAAGAGTGGCAAATGGTTGGGTTTTATATGACACTTAAGGTAAAGCTTTAAGATGTTGTTGACACCTTGGACACAATGTGTGAGAGAAGCGAGAAAGCAAGGAACCTATCAAAGCAACGCTGCTCATGTCCACCCAGAGTTCTTTGGACAACTCTTGACTAACTGGTGATAGAGATGAACAAAGAAGAAAAAGGATCGAAAGGGAGAGGACAGATGTTCACTTGGGATCAAAGCATCTTGTTCTATTTAACTCTTCAAGTGAAAAATTGGGTGAACCACAACTAAGTATTCAAGGTTGGAGTACTAAACGTGATTTGCATATCAGATCAGAGGTAAGATAGAAACACATCATATCCAAATTCTCGTAAGATCACCGAAGGACTGAATAGAACAAGAAAAGGTGGAGGGTCTGTTTTTGTCAACTTGAAACAAACCTAGGTATGTGTAAAGAGGAACTCTTAGTTGAGAAAATGCTTTCATGGGACTGGCCACTACACAACTCTGTAGGTCATTTTCTTGATTAATGACTACTGTGGGAGGCCTGGTTCACTGTGAGTGGTGCCACCCTGGGCAGGCAGTCCTGAGCTGTGTAACAAAGTAGACTGAGAAAGCCAGTAAACAGCGCTCCTGCAAGATTCTGTTTCAGTTCCTGCCTTTAGGTTCCTGCCTTGCTTGAGTTCCTGCCTGACTTCCCTTGGAGATAAATTATTATGTGGACTTTTAAGAAGAAATAAGCCCTTCCCTCTCATGTCACTTTTGGCCAATGTTTTATTTCAGCAACAAAACCCAACTAGATCAGAGGCCACTCTCACTTTTGTGCTAAGAGTTGCCTGAGCTGTCTCAGAGTCATTTTAATTTTTATCTTATTGTATTCTGATTTATCAACAAATCTCTTTTGCAGTGATTGCTTTGATCCCAGCCACCACAATCCAACACTTGGATAACTTTAGGAGTTTATAAATGCTCCAACATTGATTCTCCATCTCATTCTCAGCACAAAAAACAGTGTTCCTTTTAAAAAATGTTTTTATTGATTTTTTTGTGAATTTCATGTCCCCAGATTCTCTTACATCTTCTCTTCACTCTTGCAACTTTCCCCCAAAATAAACAGGGAAGCTGTAGTATGTCAGTGTGTTCCCAAGTATATCCCTGGGTCCATACATCTTTACTTGCAAATGTTCATTGTTTTGCCTTGGGGTCTTTGGCTTCTGTAACACCATTAATATTGGATCCTCATCAGGACTCCTCCCAGTTATCCCGTTGTTGCGCGGTGTCATGGTAATCCTGGAACTTTGAAACAGCAGGACAGACCCTTTCATACACTCCAACAGTTCACTCAGAGTCCTGGATCGGGGCCTGGGCTGGTTAGCACACAGTTCTTCCTTATCTGCACAGGGTGAGCTCTCCAGCACTGCTCCAGCTAGGCCACCCAATACTCTCCTGTTCCCCTGCCCTTCAGGTTCACTCACCTGTGCCATGCCTCCAGAGGCAGCTCTACTGTGCAGCCCAGTCAAAATGCCAGGCTCATTTTCCCAAGTGTGCAGCCTGGGAGGGGCTGAGCCAGCTCTCCTGCTTTTACACTCTTGCGGCTGGCTCCGTGCTACCCAGGTGAGGTGCAGGGCCCAGTCTTCTGAATGCTGCAGCAGGTGAGAGGTGGGGACATCTCATCTGCTCTCATGACTGCAGGTGGTAAGGGGTCACAGTGGGAGAGCATCACCCCCACACATATGCCACCTCACAGCAGAGGAATGGCAGGACCAGCTCTTCTCGGTTCACACCCTTATAGCTGTCTCACTTGGGTTCCTGCTATTGGACTAGCTCTGCTGTTCTCTCCAGGAGGGCTACAGGACCCAGGTTCCCAAATGCTTCAGCCCGCTAGGTACAGGGTCAGTTTTCCTTCTCCCTTGCTCTGCTATGTGGTGGTAGGTGGGATTCTATGTGACTATGTCCCGCCTATGCCATGAGGCTGAGGGCATGTCTGTGGGCATCTTTCACTGCCTGCACAGTGTGGCAAGGTGAAAGGCATGCCTCTGTCCATCTTCCTCCTCCTGTGTTGCACTGTCTGGTATTTTCATATGTCCTAGGCTTTGGCCACCATGCCAGGTGTCAAGGTAGGATAAACAAAGAACTGCCATCTGCTCTGCCACTGACTGATATAAAAACACCACCACCAACAAGGTGGTGTTTTTTGCCCATTGCCTTGGGGGGTGTTTCTTTTAACTGGTAAGATCATGTCACTATTGGTAAATTCTCCAATGACTTCTTTTATCATTGAGTGGGAAACAACAAGCATACAAAGAAACAGAAAATAAGTTCTTCACTGAAGTGCACAGAGATTATATTTGGTTAGTCTGAGATATTTGATTGTAAGTTTATTGTCTGTTTATAATTATTAGTAGCATTACCTCTTTCACTCTTAAAGTGGTTATATAATAAATTATATGTCACCCATATTAGATTTTTGGTCTAGTCCCTCAGTTGTCTATTTTCTTACTTATGTCACTGAACTTTGTCCATTTCATTTCTGGATAGTTTTATGTCAACTTGACCAAGATAAAGTCATCTGAAAGGAGAAAACCTCAGGTAAGAAAATGCCTCCATCAGATGGGACTATTGGCAAGCCTGTAGGACAATTTCTTAATTAGTGATTGATGGGGGAGGGCTCATACCACTGTGGGTGGTTTTCACTTTCCTGAAGGTCCTGGATTCTATAAGAAAGCAGGCTGAGTAAGCCATGAGGAGCAATCCAATAAAAAGCACCCCTCCATGACAGCTGCATCATCTCCTGCCTCCTAGTTCCCAGCTTGGCTGAGTTCCTGTCCTGACTTCCTTTAGTGATGGATGACTGCAGGGAAGTGTAAGTCAAATTAACTCTTTTCTCCCCATTTTGTTTTTGGTCTTGGTGTTGGTATTGATATGTAATATCAATAGTAACCCTAAGACAGGAGTCAAACTGGATTGTATTGCAGGCTTTGCGACTGCTATTCTGCTCAGATAGTGCTTAGCTTTATGATATCTGCATAGCTTGCCCCCATGTTACTTCAAAAATCTGCTCAAATGCAATCATTGTTGGTTCTTTGGTCTATGGATACATTACATGTTTTCCCTAGGTTTCAGCATCTGGAAGTCAGTTTTGTTATCCATAGAGATGCAGCTGGGTTGTATTAACAGAAGCACTCACCCAAGATGGAGTAAGGAGAAAGAAAGAGGCTATTATGTTTCTGGTGGTGATGTCATCTCCAGCAGAGAATGTTTCATTTCAACATGCCACAGTTGGTGGGTGATGACATAGGGCTGTTAACTCTGGGCATGTTAAGGACGCCTACAGCTAGGGCATGGTATTAGGAAATAAAGGAACAGGATAGAGGTGATTATGGGTTCTAGAAGCCTTCACCAGCTGTGAAATCTTGACATGGCAGAGCACTGCCACAGGCCCTTGTAGGAGTAGGTGAGTTGTGAACCACATCATCTCAGTGGGCAGGCTACTTCATGGGATGTTGTAGTTAGCTTTAATCATCAACTTGACACAGACTAGAGCTATCTGAGTAGAAAGTCTCCATTGAAAAACCACCTATGTCAGATTGGCCTGTGGGAAAGTCTGTGCATATTGTTATAATTGTTAACTGATGTAGGAGGGCCAGTCCACTGAGGGCAATGTCATTCCCTGGGCAGGTGTCCTGGACTGTATAAAAAAGTTATACATGAACCCGAAAGTGAGCCAGCAAGCAGCATACCACTGTGGTTTCTGCTATACCTCCTTGGCTCTAAGTTTCCTGTTTGGAGGTGATTGTGCATGGAATGGAAAGCGGTCTTGCCTTTAGGTTTCTGCCCTGAATCTCTGTCCCAACTTCCCTCAGTGATGGACTGCTGACCTGGAAGTAAAAGATGAAACAATCTCTTTCTTCCCCAAGTTGCTTTTTGTCAGACTTTTTTTTTTTTTTTTTTTTTTTTTTTTTTTTATCACAATAAAGAGAAAGCTCCAACGGGGGCTGTGGGCTGAATTACAGTTTTCCTTACATTTTCTTACATGCTCAAGTGATAAGCCTTGGTACTTTGGAATGTGACTGTATTTGGAGACTTTGGGGTCTTTAGAGGTCATTAGATTTGTCCCTTGCTTAAAATAACTGGTGTCTTTAGGAGAAAATTCAAGTAGAAAGAAGTCTGTGCAGACACAGGGAGAGAGTTTTTGTGTTGACTCAGTTACAGTTGCTCAGGATCTCATTAAACATTATTCAGGGGGTGTGTATGGCCAAGTTTAATATGCAAATCATTAGGATAAGAAAGATTATTGTCATTACACATATGGATGAGCCCCGTCCAATTTACTGAACAGAACAAAGGATGGGTCAAAGGAGGACCTGCTCTCTGCCTGTATTTTACCTGGGATGTGAACTGTCTACCTTCGAAGACAGACTCAGATTGGAATATACACCGTTAAGGCTTGTGATTCTCAAGCCTTTGAATGCGGACTGGAACTATATTGTTAGTGGTCCTGTGTCTTATGCTTGCTGGCTGGATTTTAGAAATTTCTGTCCCGTATAACCTTTTGAACCACATTATAATATCAATCAATCAATTAACCAACCAATCAATAATCCATCCATTCATCATCTTGGTTCTATTTTTCTGTAGAGTTGGAAATGATAATACAATGACTATTTACCAGTCAAAGGGGAGAGACCTCAGGGGGAGAATCCAGTCCTGTTGACCCCTGGCATACTGCTAGCTCTCCAGTACTACAAGAAAACACCTATCTATGTCAGATTGGCCTGAGGGAAAGTTTGCATATTGTCTTGTTAACTGATGTGGGAGGGCCCAGTTCACTGAGGGCAGTATTATTCCCTGAGCATGGGTTTGAATCACCAGTCTATAATACTTTGCTATATAGACCTGGAGAATTCATTCAGGCGGAATACTTCTTGCCATTCCTGACTCTGGGCTCCATACCTCTCTCTCCTTCTTCACTTTGGACTTGTTAATGTCATAAAACAATAACTACTGTATTTTCATTTTTGTTTAAAATATACAAGGTAGCTTGCCTTTTCAGACTAAGCCCTGACTTACATAGTATTTAATATTATTAAGAATGTCAGCTCACAATGTTAGATCAATGTGGGTCAGATTCCAGAACTTTAAAACTAGCTCACTTATTCTCAGTTTGTTTGTCTAGTTAGCTAATCTTGGATCTGATAGATATTAATTATTTATAGAGGTCAATGTTCTACATCTTCCCTGTTATCACGAAAAAGGAGAAATCCAAAGACTAAGAGAAAAACGTTGAGTGGATTTTAAAATCATGACTCCCCGTCATTCCCCAGGAAGAGAGTATTAAGGGACACACCAATGGGGGAAACATAGCCATCATTCCACGATCCATAGTGTCTGTTTCCTGCTGGGTGCAGGCGAAAGTGATGGTTGTCATCATTATGAAGTGCTGTGAGAATGGCTAAACCATGCGGCAGCACTTAAGTTCCTGGCAACGTGAACTGGATCACTGAAATGGTTGCCAATGATAGAGTGGGAATCAGAATGCTGTGCCCAGTTTGGCTATTTGATTAGTGCCGTTAGGACTGCCAGATGTGCAGCCAAGTGAACCAGACACAAGCCTGTCAGAGACTAGATGCCTTTTAAGATCGAGTCTCCTTGAGGAAGAGAATCTGTTGTGGGGAGGGGCATAGAGGTTCTTGTGCTCACAGATAAGCACCAGGAGAACCAGGAATGTTAAACATACAGGGCTGTCTTTTCAAAAGGAGAGATCTATGACCTATGTTCTGATAAGAAGGCTGGGAGCAGATGTGATTAATAGTCTTGTGACCTTTGCACTACTTGTGTGGCCAAGATGGATGTTTCCTGAGGCCTTTATTGTGAGCTTGTCCATTTATAGAACCTATCTTTATGACATATGTCTCATGCGCTTCCCCAAAGAATTTTGATGTAGCCATGTCTTAAGCTTTATTCTGCACATGTAGTTGAGTTATTTATTACTAGGGAATTTTTATCAAATTTGGCGTGTTTAAATATGCCTAAAACCAACTACTCAGGGTCAGACTCCTGAAGTTTGAACCAAACTACCTTCTTGCTTTCATTGGATTGTTATTCTGTTGGCTGTGGTGGTTACTGAGGCCCCTGGACATGTATGTATGGGTTCAACTGTGTGTGGGGGTGGTGCAGGAGTGAGACATCAATTTTGCGTGTATCTCAGGAGCAGTCCACTTTGTGGTTTTGGGAGGTTTCTTACTGGGACCTGAGGTTTGCCATTTAGGCAGGCCTGTCTGGCCTGTGAGTCCTGGGGAGCTAGCATTCTTTGCTTCCCCAAAACTAAGATTATAGGCATGTCCTACTACCCCTGGCTTTTTACATGAGGTCCAAACTCATGTCCTTGGGATTATGTAGCAAGCATTTCACCAACTGAGCCATTTCCTTAGCTCTATTACATTAACACAGATCTACAAAGTAAATATCCCTCCAAGACTCCCACAGGGGATGTGCAACTACATATTCATACAACAGCAAGTTGAAGAAGAAACGACAATATCCTTGGGAACTGTATCAAGAAAATGAAATTAATGCTAATTCCTGTGTACCTCAGAATGCATCTTTGCTCTACCAGAGTTGGGTCGAAGGAAGCTGGACGATAAATGGAGTTTTAGTCTGGATCTGTATCACAGAATGTCTTTGTTTGTTTCAGGGTTGGTTTCAGTGGTTTTGAACTCATGCCTGGAATAGATCAACTTAGTAACTGGGACTGGTCTCCCTGTAGTTCCCTGGTCTATATCCTGAGGACTATTAGGATAAGAAACCTAAACTGAAAACCCCATGGGACTTTTTTCTACCAACAATAAATCATAGCAATGCCACACATCTGAATGAACTGTAGATATTAGCACTACCATCAAAGACTTGAAAGATGAAAGGGTAGAGATTCTTCACTTGATACGCCTGCTGGCCTAGCCAGAAGGCATCTGGATCTTGAACAGTGCTTTTCTTTTAAAATACTTTATCAACTGTGACTTCAAGAATAGCAACAGTAAAATGAGAATAGTACTCAGGGAGGCTAGAATCACCTGCCATCCAACTGGCTGGGGACAATTTCTATTTCATTGTGGTATGCAGTATATATCCCAGGGCAGCCAGTGTGCTTTAGATGTCACAGAGGCCGTGAATGGATGCTATGTCCAATCCCCATGGTCATGCATTCAGCTTCACTTAGAGCTCATCAGGGGTTGTCTCAAGGAACAATAGTTATTTGAAGAGGAGAACATGGCTCTGCTTGGGGTCAATGTGGAGATAAGCACTGTTTCCCAGATTCACTATCAGTGTTGTTATCTGACACAGACACATGGATTACTGGATCTTCTAAATCACAAGGCCCAAGTGGCTGAGCAGCTTTCAGTAATTGGACTAACTGCAGTCTTGTCTTACTCTCAGTGTTTACATCTGGCATCTTTCGGGGCTTCTGGGTCAGTGAGTCTGGCTAACACGTTATGTGTGCCGTAGTATAGCATTGCCTTACAGAGCCATTTGCCCAGGTTAGTTCTGCAAGATACAGTATCAACCAAGAAAGACTTTCTTTCTTTCACTTAAATATAATTCTCATTCTTTGGACTCTCTTGGACTAAAAGGTCTGAGAACCTTTATGGACATTGAACACAACACTCCCTTGGATAAAGCCTGATTTTATATATCTTTATTGCTGGGCAAAACCATCAGATGGAGCTCAGAGAGTCCTTTGGAAGTGTTGGGGGAAAGATTGAGGGACCTGAAGAGGTCAGGAACTGAACAGAAAGACCAACGGGGTCAACTAACCTGAACCATTGGGGGATGACTTTGGTTAAGTCTGTTTAGGCAAGGTCATCTGTGTGACCACTGCATTGACTATGAGAACCCTGTGGATTCATCAGTAGCTTGTGGCCTTTTCTGAATGTACGTTATCAGTGCCCATTTCTCACAGGCAATTTGGAACATATCTAATCTCTGATGGCAAAGTCCAATCCCAACATCTCCCTGAAGTCCCATGTCCCATGGGGGCTCTGCTCTCTGGTGACTTCAAGGACATTCTGAGAGCATTCTTGGTTTCTGTTTCTATAGGAAAGAAGTGTTGATGTATGAAGAATGTAGTGGCTAACGGCCAACATGAAGACACAGCCACCCTATTCTCTTCTGGTTCCACAATTGAGAGTCTGGTGTTTGCATCCGAAGTCTGGGGTCTTGTGTTTCCATAACTATCCACACTTGCGAATCTCAACAGAGTTTGCCAAAGCCCAGAGCATAGAACATCTTGGTTGAGTAATTAAATTTAAAGATTCAATTTATTAGTGTTTTTGTAAGTGGCTCAGTAGAAACTCACATTGTCCCAACCCATTTAATTCCCAGTTTCCTCACAGACAGAACAAAGACATGGAGGTCAGGATAGATGAGGAGAATGCTAGGAACTGACTCGGTGAACTCTGAATGCACACTGATCTGTTTACATGCTCATTCTGATAACAGACCATGATTGGATGCTTTAATGTGGTGTCATCCGTGAAGGGGCTAGTCCATCAGAGCTTGGTGCTCAGACTCTATTATTGCAAGTGACTGGATAAAGAAGGGTAGCTACACTGTGAGCCATGTTGAAGGTCTCAGTAGCACCTGCATCCTTCTCTTACTGCAGAAATCTTCCTTGATTCCTTGACATTCTCGGCTGCGAATGTAGCTCAGTTGGTAGAACACAGCTAGAGGACCAGCACACAGAAAGCCCTGAGGGGAGGCTGGTCAAATTCATCTTTTTTTTTTTTCTTTTTCTTTTTCTTTTTTTTTTTTTTTTTTTTTTTTTTTTTTTTTTTTTTTTTTTGGTGAGCTTCTTAGTTCCTTAAAGGGAGAGAGGGTTTGGGTTTCATTATTATTCCCCGGAAACCATCCTCTGCCCAGGAAATATAACAATCCTCCCCACATCCAACTAAAGGCTGTAGGACAGTTCCCATCTCCCAGAGTCTCATTTTCCTGTTGGTATAATTTTTAAAACCATGCTCCTGCTTTTCCCAGAAGCATGGCCCCAGCTCTGGCCCCTCCCAGCTTAGCTCCAAGATCAGCTGCCACCAGCCAAATTCCTGGCTGATCTTTTGTTCCTATTGGCTTAGTTTTACCAAGCTGTCATCGCCGACCAGGCTTCTCTTTCTTCCCACCTTTGTTCTGGGGGATGAAAAACACACAGACAGCTTTACTACTTTAGAATTCATCTTCGAGCACAATTGCTGGGCACAGACTCTCCTGCCCTAAACTTAACAGCTAGCCTGTTCCAGCCAGCCTCCACCAATGGCTGAGGCTACGGGTTTTAGTTTCCATGAGATCTCACATGATAGCTGCATGTTTCTTGTTCTAAAGCCTGGCTGTCAAGCCCCTTTCCCTTTCCTGCATTTCCTTTTCCTGCTGGGACACGGAAGTCCCACCTGTTCCTTCTGCCCAGCAATTGGCTCCTGGCCTCCTTTATTGACCAAATCACAAAAAAACAATTAGGGAACCACATTCTAGCACCAGCACCTCTCCTACATCTTCCCATCTGTTGCTTTCTTTCTTTCTTTACTATGTGACGTTCCTTTCTACTTCTGAGTCTTCTGACATGATACTCTCTAGAATTCTCTCCCATTTCCTCTTTACTAAAACAAGTCTCAGATTAAATATCACTCTGGCTAGGATCCAACCTAGGGAGGGGCTTTGTGCTTCTATTGTTGTTGTTGTTGTTTTAACAGTGTGATTAAAGTTCTTGTAAAGTGAGTTATTTAATCCATATCTTTCATAACACAGACTCCAGCCTGGATCATTCCTGTCTTCCCCATGTTTCAAAGTCACTGCACACAGTGTTTGGATAAAGCCAAGCAAGTCTTAGAAGAATAGGTGGAAGAAACGTGAGCCAGGAGCTCAGTGGTAATCAAAGCCCAGTCAGTGGACTTGACGGGGTTCTGAGCCATGGGCAATTCTATTGAGCTACTTGCCCTTTTCTCTCGCTAGCTCAGCTCAGCCTTCTCCAGTTGATTAGTGAGTCCAAGAAGGCTCTTGCCATAAGTACTGAGTAGGAAGCAGAAAAGGACCTCTGGCCTTTGGCCCTATTGCTATCCTGATTGGCTTGTGAATAAGATAAGAGCATAGACTCCTCTTAGGGTCCATCTAAAGGTCAAATGCCTTGGCTGTATAGAGCTTGGTAGAGTGTTTGCCTGCACGTAGAAAGCCTGGGTTTGGGCCCCAATACTGTATAAACTGGACATGCATGTCCCCATGTATGGTGCCAAATGCCTATAACTATAATCGTAACATTTAAGAAGTAAAGGCAGACAATCAAAAGTCAAAGGCTATCCTTGACTACATGACAAACTCAAGGCCAGCACAGGACATGTTTAGACACACTGTCTAAAACAAAACAAAGCAGAACAAAAAACAGAATCAAAGAGTGTAAGATTCAGTTTGCCGCACTGCAAGGCCCCAGCACTGGAGCTGTGCCTCACCAGGGCTTTGTGTCTGGGGCCCCGCCTACCTCTCCAGCAGCCTTTTCTCTCTGTGTCTACCCACAAGTGTCTATGTGCCTTTGCAGACTCAGAGCAACTGCTGACCCTTGGTGATCTTTCTCACTGAAGTTGATGACTCAGCACCTGTGTCTGCTCCTCTCTGAGCCCAATGTGAACTTCAGACATTGATCCCGGGAGAACCGGTTGGGGATTTGCCTATACAGGACTTAGTTGCTTTAAATGTTCTCCTGTGCAAAAGCTGGGAAGACAAAGACAGCAGTGGTTTCTAGAGCAGGGGCACCTCGGAGAGTGATTGAGAACAAGGGAGGGAGCCTGGCCCTTGGTGTTGTTCTGTGGAGGAGAGAGGAGGGGACAGGCGTGTTGCAGTGAGCCCATCAAGCTAGGACTAAAGTGGCAGACCTTGGGCTGAACTACCTGAATCAGAATCTTGTTGCTTTTACTTTCTAATTCTGGAGCCATGGGCAGATTACTTGCTATGCTTTGGATGTGGTTCGAGTGCCTCCCAAGTGTCCATTTTGATTAATAGCTTGGTTCCTAGGGAAAGTGGCATGGAACCTTTAAGAGATGGAGCCAAATAAGAGGCTCTTAGGTCAATTGGGGACTTGTGGGATGCCAGAGCTTCTGACTCTCACCTGAGAGGTAACTCTTTATTCCTTATTCCAACACGCCCTTGATGTTTTGCCATTCACTGACCACATCAGAGGCCAACCAATCAGGTCACCCAGTTGAATCTTGGTTATTCATACTCCAAAATCACAGATCTTGTTTCTGTCTCCTCCATCTCTCCCCCCCCATCCCCCTCAGCCTGTATCAGGTATTATGGTATAGTGACACAAAGAGGATACATTGGTCCATCTCTCTATGCCTCAGTTTACCAGAAATGGGGGATAAGAAGAGTACTGGATTTATAGAGCTGCCATGAAGACTAATAATCAGTAAGTCACATAAGTAAAAGGCTAGAATTTGTTTCTTGTGATTGTTGGTTGGAGTAAGTGGTTAATTAAGCCCAGTTTATTGCCTTTCCACATTTAGTTCTCCAAGTGCTGGAGAGCCAGTGCTGAGCCAGTCGAGTACTATCTCATTTTTATGGAGCTACCGGTCCTCAAATAAAGCATCCACTCAAGCAATTATGGCATAGGCCTGTGGAAACCGCTCCATTTTGTTGCTGTTGTTGTATTGTTTTTTTGTTTGTTTGTTTTTTGAAACAGCATGAATCTCCTTGGGGCTTGCAAGCTCAGACAACTTGTGTGACAGCATTGGCTTCACACTGTCACCACAAAATCCTTCAGCCACTTGCAACAGGCTCTCTTCTGTCATAGTGTGAACATCCCGCATCTGCATACAATCCCTCCTCTCAGAGACAGACCCAAGTCCCACATCGGTTTTAATTCCTCTCCCATATTTCTGGCCACTTGATCGCAACACTCTTTGAAAGGTGTCTTTTATTTTTTCATATTCTATTTTCCATTTTCTTCCCAGCTACCTGTGACCCACACCTCCACAGCAACCAATGGCATCCATTGTGCTGGATAGTTTTCTGTCACCTTGACATAAGCTAAAGTCATCTGAGTGGAGGGAACCTCGACTGAGAATATGCTCCAATAAAAACAGGGCTTTAGACATTTTTAAAATTAGTGATTAATGGGGGGAGGGCCTAGCCCACTATGAGTAGTACTATCCCTGAGCTGGTGGTCCTGGGTTTTATAAGAAACATCTGAGCAAGGCATAAGAGCAAGCCACTAAGCAGAGTCCCTCCATCTGCTCCTGCCTCCAGGTTCCTACCTCACTTGAGTTCCTGCCCTGATGCCCTTCAGCGAGGAACACCAATGTGGAGGGTAAGCAAACAAACCCTTTTCTTCCCAAGTTGCTTGTTACTGCCGATGCTCAATTTTATTTTCTTATCTGAATCAGTGTTTAATAACACTTGCTTCTCAAAACCATGAATTGCTATGGCTCTCAGAATCCACGTTCCTCTTCCCCCGTTACCTTTTTGGTAATGCCTTCTTAGTCTTCCTTCTGGCTCTTAACCAACTCATACAATAAAATTTGGAGTTTCCTAGGACTTAGTGTCAAGACCTATAATTTTTGGTACTTCCCTAGAGATCTCAGATAATAACATGATTTAATAAGTCATATTTAGTAATTCCTATATTTGTATCTCAAGTTTCATTGTCTTTACTCCAAACATGTAAGCATATTCGCTCAATAAATGAGCTTGAGTCTTTAATCATAACCATAACAAGCCAAGGCAGAACTTGATTTCTATGCCCTCTGAACTTTTTTACCTCTTGTTAAATGGTATTGTTATTCCTTTTGTGTCATGAGCCAAATGTTTGTAGACATTTTAATTTCTCTTTTTTCTACACACACACACACACACACACACACAGAGAGAGAGAGAGAGAGAGAGACAGACAGACAGACAGAGAGACACACATACACACACACAGACATACATGGTCACAACATTCATAACATCTTCAAATGTATCTCAAATCATCCCATCTGTCTTCATCTTTATATTATAGTTTTCATCTTAATATCTTGTCCCTTGAGAGTGGTTACTATAGAGACTCAGTGTAGGAGAAATACCATGCTGAGTTGCAGTGTACTGTCTCCTGCTCTGGGACAAGCTGCTTGTTATGTCATGAGTACAACAGGCTTTCTTCTAGACAAATCTGCATGGTAAGGAGCTGAAGTCTGCAACAAGCCATGTGACAAGTCATGTGACTGTCATATCTCAGCAGTCACAGCACCATCTCCAGCCATGTCTTCAGATACTGTCAGCCCCAGACGACATGCTAATTATAACATAAAACAACAACAACAACAAAAAACAAAAAAACCCCATGGTTAACGGGATGACAAGAGTAAAGACTTGAATTCTACCTGAGGATCCTGTGCAGAAGTGCTGGGTGTGGTGGAACATGGTTGTAATCCCAGTGCTGGAGAAATGGAGACAGGAAGGTGCAGAGTGTGCTCCAGACCAGTGAGTTAGTGAGGGCGCCATCTCAAAAGAAGTGGATAGTGTTCCTAAGAGTAACACCTGAGGCTTTCTTCTGACCCCACAGGTATACCCCCACACATGTTCTCTCTCTCTCTCAGTTAGAAATGAATTGGTGGATACTCCTCTACCCTCCCTGTAAAAACACATGAAAATCCTACAGACGGCTTCAGGGCTCGGTCTCCATCTTCCTGGGAGTAGAGAAGGATTGATGTTGTTCATAGCTTCTTGGTCTAACTTTGAATCTTAATTACAGATTGGCTTATCTGGTCTCTGGTTTTCTGGGTTTGGGAGGCAGTTGACAGGGTGCTGAATTTCTGATTCTGTGGCTACAGTCTTGAGGAATGGTTGTCATAAAGGACCCATTCTTTTTCTCTAGGGACTTTTCAGGATGACCAATTTGGAATCAGATTCTTCAGTCCTTTGAATGAACCTCCAAAGATCTAATTCTCCGGATTGAATCCCTTCTGGCTTGGGTTTTTAAAGGTATTTTCTATTTCCTTGAGCTGAACAGTAGGACTTGGGGAATTGAAGGAGGGGAGTTGTCTGAAAAAAACTAGCTGGCTCAGCACAAAAGAGGCTCAATACTATGTGACATTTACCTTGGCCGCCGCCGGGCCTTCAGTAGGACCTGTGTTAAGGCTGATGGGGCTGGAATGCTGACTCACACTAACAAGCCTTTCAAGGAGAGACTGTGCGAAACCAAAATGCTAGGTTAATGATTTATAATGTGAAACGCATTGCCAAGGTGACCAAATGCAGGTGCCAGCTTGACCAGCACTTCTCTAAATGTGTTCCACTCACAAGAACTCGTTTCAAGGGTATTCAATGAGTGGCCTCTGGAAACAATGGAAGAGCCACATCTCGGAGGGACTAGTTTCCAGGACCAGACTAAAGAAGGCTTCTCACCTTTCCTGGATGGTGCTTGGATGGATGGACTCTCCAAAACTGTCTTTGACTTCCCAAACTCTACAATCCCAAGCGGACCAACATCCTTTCTGATCCAAACAGGGAAAAGCAGGAGGCTAGGGGAGAAGGTATCACAGAGCCCCAGGTCTCACCTTTGCATGAGTCCTGCCAATGATAGGTTCCTCTTGCAGGGTTTACACCTTGCATAGGACTTTGCCCTTCACAGTCTTTAGAAAGGTGTGTAGCACCAGAGTGAAGGTTAGATCTGAGCAGGAAGAATAGTGGGCTTGAGTTTGATGACTGACACGATTTTCTGCCTCTTAGAGAAGGGGTTGTGGGGAAGCCTAACAACGGTATTACCCGTTGTTTTTAAACTAAGAGTGTGTGGTCTTTTCCTTCATGTGGCGACTCAACTGAGTTCCAGAGATAGGAACTGTGGCGGGGCACCCTAGCCAGCCACAGAATTTGGATTCGTGGGGCTGGTGTGGCAGTGACCTGCCAGGGAACATAACAAGTCAGGTGGAGAGATTTGGGGAGTTCCAGGCCAGAGAGTCAGCTGAAAAGAGACCAGGCCAGGCCCACCAGTGCCCTGAGGCGAGAGCATGGGGTTTTTGAAGGCCTTAGTGATGGTGAGACAGCCTGAGCTAGAGAGTAACAAGAGTTTATGGGAAATGGATTGCTTTTTTTAGTGTTTCACAAAACAGAACCACTTGGTTTTTTGACATTAAAATGGCCATTGGAGAATGTCTTAGGTTGGCTGGTGTTGACGGAAGAAGGCACAGTAGAAACACAGCTTTAGGTGGGTACTTCTAGGGGACCAAGGGGACAGACCTCTCTAACTCTCTTTCTTCTTTCTATAACTGAAGATATGTTAGGAAAAGGAGCTAGCAGGACCAAGCTATGGAATAGAGAAGGGGAGGCAGGCAAAAACCTCTGTAGTTTGCAATTCTGGGGAGCTTGCAAGGGCTGTGACCTCCTTGTTAGCATTCTGGTATTTGTCAAACCTACTATTTATATCTGTCTGAGTGAGTGAGCAATGTTTTGCTTTGGGAATTTAAGGTGAAGAAGCCTGAGCTCCAGGTATGAACCAAAGCAAACTAAAGCAAAGAGGAGAAGCAAAAAGGCTCAGACGCGACAATGCTCCAAATACTGGTATTCTGTTTGCATTCAACAATGACCAGGAAAGAGGTTTCTCCTCCTTCACCAGCTACATCCCAGGGAGCAGAGAGAGTACCTGATGTTTGTAAGGATGAATGGGAAGTTGTGAGCTGGCTTAAGAAAAAGAGTAGGAGTCTGGTTGGAGCTGGAGAGTGTGATGAGAGCTTTGTGTCCTGTACACAGAGCAAGGGTGTTAAAGTCTCCACATTCAGTTTGTCCTCCAGGAATGTGTCAACAACGCCTTCCAGTGGTGGACACTGGGGCTTTTCTGTTGCTCTCCATCTAGACTCCTCCTCCCCCGCGCCCCCCCACCCCCTTTCTCCCTCCTCCCTCCCCCGCGGCCCCTCCCCACTGTCCCCGCCCCCTTTCTTCCTCCCCCCCCTCCCCCGCCCCCACCACTTCCTGTGGTGGGGACTGGCCAGTGTGGTTTCTCATTCCTAAGAGCATCAGCATACTTTCTTCTCACAAGCACAGAGGGAGGTCATGTCAATTTCTGCTTCTCAGCCTCCACACAAAAGCTGGGCTCCTCACTTTGCTCTTCAGTCTTGGAGGAATTATAATAGAGAGTAATAAAATTTCATTCCAGCAAAGGCTGTGATTGCAATATTTTAAACACATGATGAAATTCGCTTCCTTTAAAGAAGAAAAGATTTTTTTTTCCAATTGGGAGGAAAAATAGAACCTAAAATTCTGCCACTGGTTTCCCACAGACACCTCCTAAGAGTGTGCACGGATGTTTGAAGTTTGTTATAGACAAAGACAAGCTGAGTGGGGAAAGAAGAAAGAGATCACTTCTCTCTAGAAGTTTTTGTATGGCTGCCAGATGTTTAAAAGGGTGGAGTACGTGGCTTGTGCATAGCTTGTGAAAAATTTTGACACAAGATGGATAAAGCTTTTACGTGCTTTCTTCAGAGCTAGGACGTTTGAATCAATAGAAAACATATTGTGAGTGGCAGGGAGAAAAGAAAGGGAAAAAAAGAGTTTTGGACTAATGTGTTTTTTCCCCAGTATTATGAATAGAAACAGCAAAATTTATAATAAATAAAACCCAGAGAATAAAGCAGCCCTTTTCACAACAGGAAGGAGCCCAGGTGCCCATCAATGAATCAGCCCAATGTGATGTAGATTGTAAGACACAGTTTACCATAGAAAATGTGAAGAATTGTATTGCATGTTGCAAAAGAGGCGATCTGGGAGGCCATTATGATAAGGGAAACCAAACAGCCATAAAGAAAGACAAATACTGTATGATTCCATTTAGCAGGTACCCGGAGCAGTCAATTTCATAGACACAGAAAGACAAATGAATATTGTCTGGACTGGAAGGAAGGAGGAGTAAGGGGTATTAGTTAAAGGCTGGGGCATTTCAGCTTTTAAGGAGTAAATGGTTCTAGAGATGGATGGATGGCAGTGTTTGCAGACAACACAGACACATTTAGTGGCATTGGACTATAATAATAATAATAATAATAATTATTTTTTTAAATAATTTTTTAAATAATAATTTACTTATTTGTTTTACATCCCATTCACTGCTTCCCTTTTAGCCACCCCTCCCACAATTCTTCCCCACTTCTCTGAGTGAGTTGGGACCACCTTGGTATCCCATACCCTGGCACATCAAGTCTCTGTGAGGCTAGAAGCATCCTCTCCCACTGAGGCAAGAAAAGGCAGCCCAGCTAGAGGAACATATCCCACTTACAGGTAATAGTTTTGGGGATAGTCCCTGCTCCACTTGTTTGGGACTCACATGAGACAAAGCTGTACATCTGCTATATATATGTGGGGAAGCCTAGGTCCAGCCTGTGTATATATTTTCGTTGGTGGTTCAGACTTTGAAATCCGGAAGGTCCAGGTTAATTGACTCTATTGGTCTTCCTGTGGAGCTCCTATCCCTTTAGAAGCTACAATCCTTCCTCTTATTCTTCCATAAGAGTCCGCAAGCTCCATCCATTGTTTGGCTGTGGGTGTCTACTTCTGTGTGAGTCAGCTGCTGGGTGGAGCCTCTCAGAGAACAGCCATGCTAAGCTCCAGTCTGCAAGCATAACGGAGTATTATTAATAGTGTCAGGGATTGGTGCTTGTTCATGGGATGGGTCTCAAGTTGGGCCAATTATTGGTTTGGCCATTCCCTCAGTCTTTGCTCCATCCCCTGTGCCTTTGTAGACAGGACAAATTTGGGGTGGGAAGTTTTGTGGTTCGTGTCCGTATCTCTCCACTGGGGTTCCTACCTGGCTACAGGAGGCTACTTCTTCAGTGAACAGTATTATTTTTATATTCACATCTTTTATTTTTGAGAGTTTCATATGTGCACTGTATTTAAACCATTTCCATGCATCCTATCCCCCTGAGTCCTTCCTTCCCAGTCCCTCTCAAGTTCATAATCTCTCCTACAATTGCTAGTGTTACACACACATTCACATATATGCATAAATAACCTATGGAGTTCACTTTGCATTGCTCCGATGCACATGTGTTTGGTGCTGACCACTTGAGATGGGCTGGTCCCTGGAGAAGACTGATTGACTCTTCCTCTCTCCGTTGCTACTGATTTTTTAATAGCTCTTTATCTGGATAGAACCTGGTAAAATGTCTCCTATCTACATTGGCATGTCACCTGTTGCATTATACAGGTCAACTGTCCTATTGTTGCTATTTCATGGATGTAGCATCCCTGTCCTGTCTAGAAAACACTATCTAGCAGCAGGCATCCTAGACCTCTGTCTCTTACTATATTTTTATTTTTTTTAACGATGTTTCCTAAGCCATTGGTGCAGGAGTTGTACTGTCAATATTCTATCTGGGACTGGGAAGCCTACGATCACTTACATTTAAAATTACATTTAAAAGTAGTTCAAATGATAGCTAGTATGTCATTTATCTCTTATCATATTCAAAGGACAGTGGGAAAGAGAATTGTGCTATCTGCAAGGTTTATACTTTGTGTGTGTTGTGCGTACCTGCATGATTTAAGTGGGTGTACCTGCACATGTATATACAAGCAGAGGCCACAGCAGGAAGGACATTGGCTGCCTCCTGTTTGCACTCTGCATTCTCACACCGAGGCAGGCCTCCCACTGAACTGGAAGCTCACCGTCTTGTCCAGGCTGGCTGGCCAGGGAGCTCTCAGGCTCTGCTGTCTCCCTCAAAAGCTGACATTTCAGGCCCGTGCATCCACACTTAGATGTTTACATTAGTGCTGTGAACTTAGGACCTCAGGTTTATAAATATGGCACTCTTACCCACAAAGTCATCATTCCAGGCTGAGAAAAACTACATTTCTTTAATTATATTTTTAACCTGTGTTCCACAAAAGAGGATATTGGGAAGATAGTCTACTGTATGGATCAGCTAGAGAATCCTATACAATACTTTACAAAAAAAATCTTAAAGTTCATGTGTATTTGAACTTAGGACTATTTTTCCCCTAACAATCACTTGATACCCATTAGAATTGATTTCTACAAAAACCTAGTCTAGAAAGCACTGTTCCACACGAATCTACCATCTACACAGTAGCTATGTCTGCAAAGCAACAGATGTCTTTCTTTACAAACTTTGGAGGTTCATTGCTGTAGATATTCTTAGAGACCCTTGGATTGGCCGGAAAGGTCAATTTGTTGCACTTCCACACGGAGACCGTAGATTTCAAAATCTTTAAACGGTCTGATCTGACAACTGGAAAGCCAGTTGTGTGGGTTTTTCAGAGGATGAAAGAGATGAACCTGTTTTGCAAGCACTTTCTTTCACTCTGTATCTCCTGCCTGCAAACATTTTGCTTTAGACCAACTCTCTTTTCCTTCTGTCACCTTTGTTGCCAAGTAGATGACAGTTTGTTCTTAGAAAAGATGAATGTTTTAAAATTCTGTCTTATTTGAAAGAGAAAAGAGCATTTAGAAATAAAACAAAGCAAAGTTTCAAAAAGAAAAAAAAAAGAAGAAAAAAACCCAAACCATTCAAAGACAGGTATTAAGAGAAATAGAATACCATTCAAAAATGTCAAACAAGACTAGAAAAAGAAACAGAATCAGAAAAACAATGAATGCTAATTATTAAACTAAATAAGAGAACAAAAGGAAAATCATAGGAAAATGAAGCACAAAAGAAAAGGATAGAAAAACCACAAATATTTTAATAAAAATTGTACATGGCCAAATATGCTAGTTAAAATAGAATAGTTTTGAAAATGGTACCATAAAATTCTGTCATATACCTTTTTATAAAACATATGCCTAAGATTTAAAGATTAAGAAGGTTAGGTAGCAGTAAAAAAGATAGAAAATCACAAAACACATCAAGAAAGCTGGCAATGACATTAAATTCAGTTAAAACAGATTGTAAGAAGCATTATAAGTAGCAATACTAATGTCACTATACAACATTTAAAAAGCTAAAATCATTATAAATAAGCCTGCACATAGTTCTAAGACCCAAAAGCGAAGATTAATAGACTGCCTAAAATTGCTAGGATAAGTGGACAGAGTCAGTCAGTACCAGGATGGAAGTTTTAAAGAAATCATTTTTCAGTTGTTAGATGTGAAATGGATGAATATTAGGTTCATGGTTAGGATTAATAGATAAGTATGCTACTTCTTAAGTTTGCTGAGTGCCTGTTTTATGGCAGAGCCCATTGTAGATGTTGGTTAGAATGCTGACATATGGCTGTGACCCAGGATCTGTGAACCTCTCAGTCTGTCACGGAGATGACCACTGAGACATCCTTGATCAACACAGAATGACATCTGAAGGCCTATTCATTAAGCTTATAGTCTGGACACATAGGAGCAGCACACGGCTTAGGAAAGTAATTTAACCTCAACCTGCCTACCACCAACCAAGTGTGATGCAAAACTGCCCTCTGTTAATAGGTGACAGCATCAGTAGTTGACACCATTAGCATAAATTCCCAAGAAATGGTAGATACTATTGTTACCTAAGACTTTGCAAAAACTTTGAACTAACAGTAGCTATTGATCCAGATGATCATATTTTAATAGCATCATTATTGCTAAGTATTGTACTTTGTACAATATAGATGAATATATATATATAGATGTACTGAATAGATGAATCTAGTTTTTCAGAAACCTTTTATTATTTTATGTATATAGGAATCATCATTGGTGAACTTGAGTCCTATCATTATTTGGAATGGTTCTTTGTGCTAGAACTTCAGACTTAGAATAATGTGTTTTGTCTTATTTCACACTCAGTTCAAAATGATCCCTGCTATGGTTTGAATGTGTAATGTCCTTCACAGCTTATGTGTTTGAATACTTGGTCCCTAGCTGGTAGCACTGTTCTGGTAGGTTGTGGGACCTTTGGAGTGTGAATCATTGCCACTGGGGGTGGGGGACGGATGTACCTTGAAGATAATATTGGTGGCCACAGCCCAACGTCACTGCTTTCTTATTCACTAATGTAGTAAGCTTTTCACACTAGCTTCTTCCATGATGGATAACTCTCCAGACTCCATGTCTTCTCTACACTGATGAACAGTATCTTTTCCCCTTCCTTCAAACTGCTCCTGTCAGGCCATACCAAAGAGAACTCTCTGGATATGCCTTGGCATGCTATCATAATGTTTATATAAAACTCAGTCTATAAAACTGCTAATATTTTCAAAAGTATTTTTTCATCCGTGGCTGGCTGCCTGTTTATGAGTCATCACCTCATTTTAAGGCTGTTATGTGGCCAAGAATCAAAACAGTGGCCCCAAGGCATGTCCACAATCTGTAGCTCACCTAATAAACACACCAGCAAGTATTTATCAAAGGTTTCTGAAATGTCAGACCTTTACTATGATGACAAATACCTCTGGGAGTAACTTTCGATTCCTACTCTGAAGCCTTTCACTGGCCAGGGGAGGAATAAGAAAGACATAAAACCTAAGTTTATTCCTTCTCTGAACAAGAAGAAGGTCTTGGCAAGGTCGCCTATCCACATGAGATAAAGCAAACTGACAAAGAGAAATGAAAGTCATAAATATCATGCATAGATAACCAAGACTTGTTATTCTAAGACAAAAGGTGAAAAACACTGATGTCTACTAATTTAAGATTAGTTTATAGAATTTATATACTAGAATTAGTATATAGAATATAAATGCTTTTTATAGAGACAAAAAAGCACTGGGACATAAAAATTTAAAGGTAATGTCAACTATAACTTCAAAAACATAAAATACTTAGATGTCAATTCTTCCTAAGCTGTTCTAAAGACATGCACTCCCAAATAAAATCCCACTAGACACTTGTGCTGACATTTATAAGCTGGTTTTAAACAGGGAAAAATTACAAAAGACACAGAGTAACTAAAACAAGTTTAGGAAGGTTGATATTAGAGGAATTTGCTTCCTAGAAATTGTCCTTACAAAACAGGGACAATTAGGACATAGGGGCATAGATACAGGCTGTCAAATGGCAATAAGATCAGGGGTGTTCAACATGTATCCCACTGGCTGCATGCACCTTAGGACAGCTATGAATGTGGGCCAACACAACACTGCAAACTGATTTAAAACACTATGAGGTTTTAATGTTGTTGTTTAAGCTATTCAATTACTTGTTTCTCATACATGAGCTTTGTAGATGACTGTTCTAGTTGAGGGTACCATTGCTATGTTGAAACACCATGACTAAAGCAACTCGAGGATGGAAGAGTTTATCTGGCTTACTCTTCTACATCAGTGTTCATTATTGAAGGAAGTCAGGACAGAAACTCAAGCAGGACAGGAACCTGGAAGTAGGAGCTGATACAGAGGCCATGGAAGGGTGCTGCTCACTGGCTTTGTCTTTGTGGCTGCTCAACCTGGTTTATTATAAAATCCAGGACCACCTGCCCAGTGGTGTTACCATCCACAATGGGGTAAGTCTACCCACCTCACTCACTAATTAAGAAAGTGCTCTACAGGGTTGTCTACAGCCCTGTATAAGGGAGGCCTTTAATCAGTTGAGGTTTCCTTCTCTGAGATGACTCGCATCTGTCAAGTTAACATAAAACTAGCCAGCACAATGAAATTGTCATACCAGAGTATCAAAAGGTTAGACATGTTTGAGAGACTCCAGAAACAGATCTGCAGATGGGGAGTCAATTAACTTTTAAACTAAGTTGCCAAAAGAAACCAATGTGATCCAAGTTGTGAATGTTAGTTTAATGGGACAACTAGGTTTAGTGTATGGGAGAATGAGGGTCTTACTCCTGCTTTACACCATTCACAAAAGCCAGTAGACAGGATTTCACCAGTTCAATAAAGAGAAATGGGCACTGCATAATCAAGACATGAAACTGATAGGGAAGCACTCAGAAATTACCAGTAGCTTGGAGGTCAAAATGAAAGCACAAAACAACCCCAAAACATAATATTGAAGTTACTAAAAATCAACGTGGCTGAAAATGTTACATGTTGGATGGGTTGTAGGGTAGCTAAGACATTTACAGCATCTATAGCTGGGGTGTAAAATGTGGCACTCATCTCTGAGGACAGCCTAGATATTTTCTATGAAATTAATCATGTATCTAATATATAATATGCTATTCTACAGAGAAAGACAACAGAAAAGACAAACAAAAAGAAAGAAGGACTAAAGCCAGAAGAGCCTGTATGAATTTCATTCCCCCAAGGGAAAGATTCAAGATCCCAAAGAAGATATTCTGTATCATTACAATGATAGAAACCATCAAACAACAATAGTATGATCTGTAACAGCAGCAATTGCAACAGGATTCCTACTACTGGGAAGAGGAAGCAATGATTGAAAATCATTAAAGAACTTTTTAGGATGATATAAATTGTGGTAGTAAAATGAGTATATGCATTTGTCCCAAATTATGAACAACACACTTGATTTATACATCTAATATGTGAATTAAGAACTTTGTTTCAGAGTGCCCACGTGCCATTGCCACAAGTCCTAAACAGGAATTCCTCAATTCTGCTCTCAGATGGCATTCTCTGTTCTGTGAAGCAGTTCATGCTGATAACCACATGACATTTTTATTTTTGTATAAGCCAACACCTTCTGACTTCACTTCTTTTTTATTGAGGTTAGAGCTTATGGCTCCTTATTTTTTATTTAATGTATTTTAATTAAAATATAATTATATTATTCTCCCTCTTATGTTTCCGCTCTCCAGCCTATGATTTGCATGTTATTATCACTTTTTTGCAAACATCCCCAACCTACTTTTCTTCTTACCTTCTTCTGCTGCAGCACAGTCCCATGTAAAGCGAGGCACACAGGTGAGTATCTCAGTCTCCCACTGGGTAGATTCATATGACACTTCTTTTCTACTGCAACCTTTCTGTTGTTTACTGTAGGCTCATGACTTTCAACACTAAGCAGAAGGTGGGCACTGCCAGTTGCCCCACTGCTGAGGTCAGCTCCTTAGCCCTCCCCAAGGAATAGCCATGTATCTTCATTTTTCCTGTTCATCCCACCCCATAGTCCTCTCAACTACTTCCATTATCCTGTATTTATTGCAAAGTACAGCAGCCCCTCCCAAACCTAGCATGAAATTTAAAACTCAGGCTTTTCCCACTACCTAATTTAAACACCTGGTGGCGTCATCATGAACCTTTTTCCCTTCTCTCCCATGCTGGGAAGGCCTGTTCCTTCCTCTATATGAAACTGAGGTTGGTCTGCAATGATGCTCTGGATCCCATCTTTTTCTTGCCTCACAGCTGCTTTGTGTAATGGACGATCCCATCGCCATCTCTGCTTTCGCTAAGGGACCACTGAACCAATGTTTAGGCAGTTGCCGACCACCCTTGCTATTCTAATCCCCGTCATCAGAGTCTTCCCAGTTCTCTGCCTCCCTCAGGCATTCTTCAGGGCAATAGCTGAGAACTTTGAGGGCTGATGATTACAGTTGAATCTCACCTATGATCAAGTGATGGGCTTATGTCTTTGAAGTTACAGGTGGCCATGTGACTGGCTGAAATGTGCATTTCATCTAGGCAGGTGTAGCTTGACCAAGTATCTCCGGGTATGAGAAATAACTACCGCTGCACTGGGGCAGCCAACCAGTTAAGACCTAGAAACCCAGGGTTAAGAGGATTAGATGTTTCTGAGTGGATGGAAAGAGTGGGGTTACCCATCTCATCCTCTAAGGATCTGGAAGCCCTGCTATTAGAGGTCACTTAGTTCAATTGTCTGCTTGCTTCACAACAGAACAAATAGGCACCATGAACTCACTTGAGCAGTGTGTCCCCAGATAGACCTGGCAGGAGGAGCCCACACTCCTCTCTCCCTGGGAGGTCATTGGTATCTCAGTGTGAATGCCGGGAGCTTTCTTTTGAGACGTGCCTAGTGAATATCATCAGCTAGTCATAAGGAGCATGTGACCAGGAAGCTCTTGGGAGCGTGACTTAAAACAATATAATGACTGCAAAGTTCCACTTCTGCTCAGAAAAACATCTGTTGTTCTTGGCAACCGACAAACATCATCTTACAATTCCAGCCAAGGAAAACATTGTTATTTTCATTCTAATAGGTGGGGATGAGTTGAAAGAACACAAGGATCTTACCCAGTGGTGCAGAGTTCATAAGTGGCGACTTGAATTTGCAAATATCTGAGTTCTATGCCTGCTGCACCCTTCGCCCTGCCCTCTTATTCTGCATGAAAGAATGCTCATTCCTCTCAGATCACATTATTCTCTTTCCTAACTCTCATTTGAGGACTCTTCTTGACAGCTCTTCCTGTTAGCCTGCTAATAATAGGACATTTCCCACTCCAAGTCTCTAGAAAGTAGTTTCTTTGTGACAAGAATTTGTTCTTAAAAGTATGATGGGGACAAGTTGTTGGAATCATGGTAGCAAGCTTGTCCTCCACCTCTTGACTTCCAGTCTACCATGAGAGACTCTAGCAGGACACACATGCCTACAAGGGATGTACATCATCCAAGGTGCAAGCCCTGCCCACAGGGCCAAGCTAGGCAGTCTCCTCAGATACCCACAGCCATCACCTAATGTCCATCTAAATATTAGGGTGTTCTAGGAGAGGCAAAATCAGATGCAAGACTCTTCTCCCCAGAGCTCTTTCTAGAACTAATTGTGGCTTTCTCCAGTCAGCAAGAGTATCATAATTAGGGAGCATGCCAAGGCACCCACTGACACCCACAGATCAGACAGTGCCACTCCCTGATCCAGCTTGCTGGTGCTGTAGCTGAGTCAGTTCTCACGCTAGCCTATCAACGTTGTGGATGACTAATTCTTAGCAGCTGGCTATACTGGGCCTTTCAGGACCCATGGCAACTGTCTATGAGAAGCTTCTGTGGGAAATAAATAGCCTGTCTGAGTCTGTTTGTCCAGAGTACTCTCTCTCCATCCTGTACACAATCCTCTCTTTACTCCCCTCCTCCTCCCTTCATCCTCCTTCCCACCCCTGGATGTTAGCCAAAAGAACCTTAGTGAAGGAGAGGGAGGGTGCTGTGCATGTGAAATGATACTTTAAATTATTATATGACAGTTAACTTCTTGCCTTGTTCTTAGGCTCTGGGAAGCTGGACTTTCCGAAAGGATTTGGGGGTGGATGTACCAATTCATTCTACAAGTGTCCAGTGGAGCAACGTGCTTCCCTCACAGAGAGAAAGTCACGAACAGATTTTATACCCTCTGCAGGAGGGAACATTTGTATTCCTAAGGGGACAAGCGGAAGCAGGGGGTCTTGGGAAGGGTGCAGCAGCTCCTCCAGGCAGGGAAGTGAGAAGCATTGTACTACTCACTGGGGCTTTTGGTGGAGATTCGTAGACCAGCCCTTGGTCTCAACCATTCAAAATAGCCATTTCCCCCCAACAAACGACTCACACACACACTGGGGCAGACAAGCTGGAATCATGTAACGAGAGACCAGTAACCTACAGAGGTAGGCAAGGTCCCATCTGTTGACTTCCTCATCCTCTATCTGGACCAGTTTCTCCACGTGTTCAGCTTTCTTCCCTGTCAACATTGTTCACCTGTTTCTAGCCCACTCCATTTTCCTTCAGCGACTGCTGGTCCCACCCCAATTTAGGAGTGTCCCACCAATTATCATTCAGATGGAGTCCTGAACCCTGACCAACACCCACAGGGCCCACCTCTTCCTGGAAAGCCGTTTCCCTTAAACCAGCATGTCTGCTGAGTGAGTCTAATTTCAGTGGAACTCACTTCCGTGTCCCCAGAATTCTATTGAGGGCACTGGCTGCTTTGTTTTTGTGGCTCTGAGGGTTTCCTCCTCAACAGGTCCCACTGGCTCAAGTCCAGTGTTGGTTGGATCTCTGTACTGGTTTGTTGCCAGTGTCTCTGTGAGCAACTCTGTTAATAGCACCAAGTATAATAATATGATTGCTTGAAGATATCACAGTGAAACACACTTCTTTGTATGAGAGAAATGATGGTGATGGTGATGAAGAAGAAGAGGAGGAAGAAAGAGGAGGAGGAGGTGGCATCTTGGAGACATTTTAAAAGAGAAACTAGTTTTCAAACAAATAGGCTTCTATCAAGCTCAGCCTGAAGTGTGAGAAATGATAGTTCCTGGTTTTCCCTTTAATTATCAAATAAACAATTTAAACTCACCATCATAACTCCACTCCTTGTCAACTTAATACATACATTACTTTAAGCCATAACCTTTAATTCCTTGTTCATAAGCCTCGTATTTATCTCATCAAAAAAAAAAATGTAGTTCAATAGTAAATGTTCCTATAGTCTTTAACAAATTTAACACTTTAAAAGTACAAATCTTTTCATTTGAGATCCTATTAAATAAAAATAATTTAAATACTTTCAACACATGATGGCACAGAATAAAGACTCTTATTCCAGAAGCCAAGAACAGGGCATAACAAATGAACAATCACACCAAATCGACACCAAAATTTAGTAGGGAGAACAACAAATCTTGTGGCTTTGGTGATTAGTAAGTATCTGGGGCTTACAGTAAAATCTGGGACCCAAAGGGCCTGGGCAGTTCATCCTTTCAACTTTGCCACCTATGTTTGATGGAGTTTTTCTTTTAGGATCAAGTCAGCTCCACTCCATACCTGTAGGTCTTCTTGTGGACAACCCACAGTCCTGGCATCTCCAGTGTTCTGGGGTCTCATTACAATGTAGGCTTTACAGTCACAGTATCATGCAATAATTGCCTCTGAGTCTCTTTCCTTGGGGACTCTAACTTTGTCAAATGTGCCTCAACTGCTCTTCAAGCAGCACCTCTGACTTTTGTATCTATGATTTGCAAACCAGTGCCAAGTTGTTAAGTTCTGCTTTTAGCTTGAGGTGAACCTAGCCTCCTTGGATTACAGAGATGTCACTTTCTGGGCTTAGACCCGAGGAAACACTTCCCCATCACCCTAGTGTAATATAAGAAAGCTATTCTACAATGAGGCTGATTTTTTTTTTTTATTGACTCTGGCTGTCTCTTTAGCACCTGATATTTTCCCTACCAAAAATTGTTCTATCACCTTCAATTTTAAATTTACTTAGATATTTTTCAGATCACAGAATTTTTGCACAAATGGCCCCCATGCTAGTTCCTGATGGAGGTCTCCGGATACCTCACATGGTGGGGGTCCCCATTGTCTGCAGTGTCAGCATCTTTATCTTCCAATCTCCCATTAGAATAGGGCCATTAAACTGTAAACTTTTCAAAGCCCAAATTCTAAAGCCTTCTATTTCCTCCCTGCAACACAACATGGCTAGGTCTACTTCAGCAACTGCCTCATTCTTGGTACTTATTTCTGCCCTAGTTGCAGTGATGAAATACTTTTAACAAATAGCAATTTAGGGAAGATAAGGTTTATTTTTGCTTACAATTCGGTTATAATCTATTACCATAGAAATGTCAAGGCAGAAACTGGAAGCAGCTAGTCATATTGTACCTAAAACAAAGAGAAGTAAAGGTATACACACAACGCTCAGCCGCTTTCTTTAGCCTTATACGGTCTAGTGTCCCAAACCAAGTATTGATGCTGCATATTTTGGAGCTGAGACTTCTCATGTTAATTAAGGCCATATTTCCCACAGACATGCTAAAAAGCTAGTCCTGACAATTTCTCATTGGAACTCCTTTTCTCAGATGATTCTAGGGAGTGTCAGGTCAACAGGTAAACTCACCATCGAATCCCATATAGGTTATCAGCCCTCTACCTCATGTGTTTAATAAACTCTAGACCAAAAATATTTAGAAAAATTCCAAATTGAACAATACAGTTTTTCTTGTTATCTTCTCTTAAGTAAGAAGTATAACTACTCATGTAGCACTTATGTTATACTCAGTATTATAAATAACGTGAAAATGATTTTAGATGTTGGAGGGTGTGGGCAGGTTACAGGCCAGTGGTTCTCAACCTGTTGTTGAGACTCCTTTGGGGGTCACATATTAGATATCCTGCATACCAGATATTTATATTATGATTCATAACAGTGGCAGAATTATGGTTATGAAATGGCGATGAAATAATTTAGTGGTCAGGAATCACTACAACAGGAGGAACTACTGTATTAAAGGCTGCTGCGGCATGAGGAAGGTTGAGAACAACTGTATAGGTAAAGACATGAAAAGGTGCAAAAACTTTTTCTTAAGGACACACACACACACTTTCCCCTTTAAAATCTTGTTTCTTTTTTTTGGGGGGGTGATAATATAGTATTTTTATTTTATTAGAAAGTTTATGTATTTACATTTGAAATGTCATCCCCTTTCCCAGTTTCTCCTCTGGAGGCTCCCTGTCCCACCCACCTCCCCCTGCTTCTATGAGAATGCTCCCCTTCCACCCACCTCACTGCCTTGGCATTTCCTTACACTGGGGAAATCGAGCCTTTACAGGAACAAAGACCTCTCCTCCTACTGATGCCAGACAATGCCATCCTCTGTTACATATACAGCTGGAGCCAAGGGTCCCTCCATGTTTATTCTTTGGTTGGTTTAGTCCCTGGAAGCTCTGTAGTGGGGTTTGGTTGGTTGATATTGTTGTTCTTCCTATGGGGTTGCAAACTCCTTCAGCTCCTTCAGTCCTTTCTCTAACTCCTCCATTGGTGTCCGCGGTCTCAGTTCAACAGTTGACTGTGAACATCCAACTCTGTTTGTCAGGAGACAGCTATAACAGGCTTCTGTCAGCAATCACTTCTTGGCATCTGCAATAATGACTGTGTTTGGTGGCTGCATATGGGATAGATCCCAAGGTGGGGTAGTCTCGGAATGATCTTTCCTTCAGTCTCTGCTCCACACTTTGTCCCTGTATTTTCTTTAGAAAGGAGCTCTTCTGGGTTAAGAATTTGGATACCTTAGATATGACCACTGGGCTATGTGATATATTCCAGAGTTTGCCAGAACAGATTCTTATCACTTCAATGAATACCATGAGATTCTCAGAAGAATGATGATAAAAAGATAACGATGATGAATGAGGACATTTTGAGAGAGAGAAAATATTGATAGCAATCAGATTTGGAAAATGATAGTTGGCAGAGTAGTAGTGACTATTAATAATCAGGTCTGGCTACCCAACAGGAGAGAGGAGACAGCCAAGAGTCCCAGGGATAAGATATTTGATTAGGAGCCTGTGAATTGTCTGTCTGTTTGTTTGTTTGTTTATTTATATCCCAAACATTGCTCTCCCTCCCAGTTCTTTCCTTACACAGTCCCACCTTTCATCCCTTCTCCTCTGAGAGGCCCTCCTGGCTTGGTATTCCCCAACCCTGGCATGTCAAGTCTCTGCCAGATTATGCACACCATTTCCCCACGAGGCCAAACAAGGCAGCCATGGGCTAGGGGCCCATTCCAGCTGGTGTATGTTCTTTGTTTGGTGGCTCAGTCTCTGAGAGCTCCCAGGGGTCCAGGTTAGTTGATTCTGCTTATCTTCTTGTGGAGTTCTTACCCCTTCAGGGCATTCAATCTTCCCTCCAAATCTTCCTTAAGTGTTCCTAACCTCTGTGCAGTGTTTGGCTGTGGGCATCTACATGTTTCAGCCCACTGTTGGCACTGTAGAGCCTCTCAAAGGACAGTTATTCTAGGCTCCTGTCTAAGAATAACAGCATATCATTAATAATTTCAGGAACTGGCGATTGCCCATGGGATGGGTTTCGACTTGGGCTGGTTATTGGTTGGCCTTTCCTTCAGTCTCTGCTTCATCCCTCCATTTTTTTTTGGACAGAAAAAATTTTGGGTCAGAAATTTTATGGGTAACTTGTTGTCCCTCTCTCTCCCCTGGGGATCCTGCCTGTCTGCAAGAGATGGCTTCTTCCAGTTTCATGTTCCCACTGGCATCCTGGCTAAGGTCACTCACATCGACTCTTGGGAGCTTCTCCTATTCCAGGTCACTGGGACTTCCTAGAGATTCTTCCCATCCCCCAGCAGCTGCAGATTTCTGTTCACTCTCCTGACTCTCTGGACCTCTCTCCTGTCTCTCCCCACACCTGATCCAGCCTCCTCACCACCGCCACCCAGGTCCCTTCCTCCCTCTGTCACATGACTATTTTGTTTCTCCTTCTAAGTGAGATTTAAGCATCCTTGTTTGTTCCTTCCTTCCTGTTTAACTTCTTTGGGTCTGTGGGGTGTATCATGGGTATTCCGTACTTTATGGCTAGTAGCCACTTAGTGAGTTCCTTTGGGTTTGGGTTACCTTACTCAGGATAATGTTTTTTAGTTCCATCCATGTGCCTGCAAAATTTATAATGTCCTTGTTTTTAATAGCTGAATTCCATTGTGTAAATGAACATTTTCTGTATCCATTCTTTGCTTGAAGAATATCTGAGTTGTTTCCAGGTTCTGGTTATTACATATAAAGCTGCTATGAACATAGTGGAGCACATGTCCTTGTGGTACAGTGGAGCATCTTTTAGATATATGCCCAGGAGTAGTATAGCTGGGTTTTCAGGTAGAACTATTTCCGATTGTCTGAGAAACTATCAGATTGACTTACATAGTGACTGTACCAGTGTGCACTCCCACCAGCAATGAAAGAGTGTTCTCCTTGCTCCACATCCTCGCCAGCATATGCTGTCACTTGAGTTTTTGATCTAAGCCATTCTAATTGATGTGAGGTAGAATCTCAGGGTCATTTTTGGTTTGTGTTTCCCTGATGACTAAGGATGTTGAACATTTATTTAAGTGCTTCTCAGTCATTCAATATTCCTTGTCTTTGAGGGAACTATGGCCGGCCTTCTGTCCTCATTAGTTCCAGATGAACTGGTCTTCTATTATTCCTTCCTTTAGGATGCCTGTAATCTTTCACATCTGCTTATTCTCGGGTCTGTCTACCACATTCACTTCACTCAGTTCACAGGTATCGTATGTGGAGGGGAGGATGTATTTGCCGGTAGGTTTCCTGTGGTCCAGTGAATAGTCTCACACACACGCAGACATGGGCAGTACTAACTGGACTTCATTGGCTATCTCAAAAAGAGTAAAAGAAAAAAGAAAGAAAGAGCCACAAAGTTGGGAGAGGGTGTATTAGGAGGGATACACAGAGAAAAATGGCATATCTATTTTATTGGTCATATATTTCATATATCACATTTCATTGTCCACCAGTATAAAAGTTTCAAGAATTAAAAAATTTAAAAAAAAGTTCACAACCAAGTTTATGTTCTCTTTATGTTCCTGGAAACTCCCAAGCCACCAGTTAAAATTACTTACCAGAAACCTCTTGTCTTTATGGGAGAATGAAGACCAAGTCTTGAGTATTGGGCAGACCTCACAAGAACACTTCTTTTCTGTTCTTTTTCATATTCTTGGCCTGGGGTCTTGGTGAAGGGAAATCATTACAAGTTCTGTTGCATCTGTTCCTTCTAGGAGAGCGAATATGTGATCTTGGGCCTACTTAAAGAGCCAAGGTGTCACGTGAGTGATGGTTATGATTATGTTGATATCTGCTAAAGGTGTTTTTTTTTTTTTTATAACTTCTTCATGGTTTACAAGATTCTTGGAAATAAAAAATTCTTAAGATTCATTTAGCCAACTCTCAGACTTTTGATCACCAGGTAGTCCCATCCACAAAGCACTCTGGAGTGACTGTAAGAGCAGACACAGAAACAACCAACTTCTTGTTAGGGTATAGCCGTCTCTGCTGAATACAAGCTGGTGTTATTCCCATCTCTATCTTCTTCATTTTCATTTCAAAACTAAGCTCTTACTGTTCAGTCTAACTCAATGAGGTTCTGCCAGTGGGTAGCTTTTCTTCAGTGTTCTCCCCTATAAAGATCAAAAGATATTAGTCAAAAGATCAATAGTCTCTGGCTGGAGAAACCTAGCCTCAGTTGTCAAGTGCTGTTGGCAGATTCTAGAAGTATAGGACTTGGGTTCAAATCTTAGTTCCACCTAACTACCCATGTGACTTTGTAGGCTAGCTTAATTTTGGAGTGTCACATCTGTATAATAAAAGTTATATTTATGTTTTAGGGATTTTTGGAAAGAGAAGTAAATGCACAAAGAATGCCTCTCTTAGGATGGGACACACATTAGTTGCTTTATAAAATTTTGTCTTCTTTAACATGCTTACTGTGAAGATAATTTGCCTTGACCTCAGATAAATCTTAGGGCTTGAGGCCTTTAGCTGCAATGTTATTGTAAGAACTATATATGCCTTCTTAAAGACTTTGAGTTTGACTGGTAAATTTGGGAAAGATACAGGAATTTATTAGGGGCCAAAACCTTACCAAGCATTCTAAAACAAAGCTAGAAAGCTGAGCTGGTCTCTTGGGACCCTCAGTGGCAGTTTCCTATAACTGAGATATATTTCCATTATTGTAGCATATGAAAAAATGCTCCAAAATAGCAATAAACTTTCAGGACTGTTTATGAATAGCTAAGTTTTAATCTACAACTGCTGGTTTGTCTTTAAGGCTCTGGAGAGAGAGACCAATGCCTTTCAAATGGTTGGTGACACAGGATCCATAGCAAGTCTAATCCCTGAGGACAGAATGAGCTAAGTATGGGTAACAGCATCAGTGTGTGCCCTGCACAGAATACAAGATGATGGGCAAGACTGCCCAAATTCAGTTCTCTCTCTTGAATGCTGTGAAAGTGGAATGTTCTCAAATTAATAGGTATGAGGTGGACAGTTTGCTCTGGGAACTTTTCTCCCTTGGAGACTATATATCTGAGAACATAAGCAATGGGTCTCTTTCTTTTAAATATTCATTCTTTTAAATCCACCATATGTGTGTGCCTGTGTGTGAGTTTATGGTACCATATGGAGGCCAAAGGTTGTTGGGTAACCTAGAACTGGAGCAGCAGGACATTGTGTGCCTCTTTTATGGATGTTGAAAACTAAACTCTGATCCTCTGCAAGAGCAGCAAGTTCTCTGAGCCACTCTATTCAGTCCCATGGACCTCTTTTTTTGTGGGACAGAAAGAGGGAAAGAGGTCTTTCTTTTAAAAGAAAAAACAAGGCAGAACAAACAAACAAACAAACAAACAGAAAAAACCCTAAAAACCTCACAACAATGCATTCCCTTGGAGAATGATAAAGAACCAAGTCTCAATAGAGTTGATAAATAAGTAAATGTGTAAGGTGTACAGAGCCCATCTTTAAAAACAAAGTATAGAAATTGGGCCCAGAGCCTAAGGATGTGACCAAAGTTTTTCTACATAGGAGCTCACACTTATTGGTAACAACATTTGTTTATACAGCTTTGCATGTGAGCAAGCCAGACTTCCCATGCATGGTTCTGCTATTATCGTCATGATGTTTTTTCATTCATGGTTATCAAACATTTCCTAAATAAATAAATACAACAATCTTTTGGGTATATTAGGACATATTCCAGAATGCTAGAAAGCATGGATGGCAGTCAATCTTATATTTATTATGTGTGTTCCTAGCGTATAAACTTTCATTATAAAAAGCATGTTCTATCTTCTCTGAGCATCACTAGGCTTGGGCTTTGGGCGATGGAGCAGAGCCAGGTACTTGAGATGTTGCTGTACTATTCCAAACAGCAGGCAATTCCAAACTTACAAATTGTTTATTTCTGGAATTTTCCACTGATGTTTTCAGATCATGGCTGATCATGAATAACTAAAATTATGAAAATCTAACTTGTAGATGAGAGGGAGACTACTGGATTATGTCTACTACATTTAGGTAATTGTTTGTGTTCATTATCTTTATCCTTTTAAATTAAATTAAAATTTTATGCATTTATGTGAAAGTAGGGGAGAGAGAGAAGCGTTTAGTATCATTTAAGGAAGAGATGGCCCAAAGCATTGATATCTCCAGTATGTGGCATCTAAGGTCACCCTGGACATTGATATTGAAGTCTGCTTAAAGGGAAAAACAAAAAACAGGAGACAGGACATTGTGTACCCTACAGGCACCCATTTTCCTTCCTCGAACCTCAACCACCTGGCTTTATCCATGTATAAGAAATTCAGGAAATGAAGGTTCTCACTGTGTATGCCGTGGTTTTTTCCATAGAGAGTGTTCAGTAGCAAAAAGAGAGCATACATATTTGATGGGCAGGTAGATCAACCCTCATGCTTGGATCTCCTTGGGTGCAGAGAGGCAGAGACAACACATGTGCAGGTGCAGTCATTGTGTAGCATTTCAGGTATAGCAAGGCCAATAGACCAAGAGGGAGGAGTGATAGGTGCCTTAATGTTCACAGAATGTTCCCCATTGGCCTCTTGCTGGCCAGTGTTGTCGTCAGAGCACCTGTGAGCTAACTCAGTCAGTGGAGAAGTTAAGGTGAATTCTGAAGGACCTGAGAGTAGCTCAGATTAGAGAACCTTTTCAGGTGTTTGGCTAGTAACAAACACTACCCTGTTATCACTACAAATGGCTGTGTGACCTTCAGGGCAACTCAGTACAAAGGACATTGTTAAGACAGAAGAGGATTATGCAATAATTCAAATGTAATTGTAAGTAATTTAATTTAAAACTTAAAACCAAGGTAGTTTCAAATTTGCTTTTGAGGCTTTTTGAAGCCTTGAGTCTCTGTGTATTGTAGTATAGAATCATACTGCAATAAAAATATTTTTGGTTTTGACTGTGTATATTTTTATCTGACCTGTTAAAAAATAAAAAAAAAATAGAATATCGTTAGAGAATATACTAGGGAAGACTAGTGGATTACCTAACAGATGATGAGGTGGACAAAAGTTGATGAGAAAAGCTAACTGATGCTAAGAATATATTAAATGGTGAGTGTGGGAAGCCATATACTTAGAGAAAAGCAGAGGCTCAAACCATGTTGGGAACTTTGTTCATTGCTTGCAGTGTGGACTCAGTTCAGCAAGGACATGTTGGGACTTCTTGTACTCAGGCTTCCATCTTAGCCCCAGGCAGAGAGTGGTAAACAGTCTGGTCCCTGGGGCTTACCATCAGACACTGGAGATGAACACTCCCAGCCAGAAGGCAGACTGGGGATGCTATGAATGCTGGGGTGAATCCTGGTTTATTATATTACTGAGGTTCCATCAAAGAGATGACTTCTTTATTGGGAAGTTGGTGACAGATGTAGAAACTGGCACTCTGCGTCACCACAGTTGGCAAGTCTACATTGTCGATCTTCATTTGCTTTGTCTAGAAAGGGGACATAATAACTTCCTCGCTCACATCACAGGGCTATCAGAAGGATCAAATGAATACAGGGAGGAGAAAAATCCTATCCAGGTGTCAAGGACTATTATTAAGACACGTTTAATAACATAAATGTCTGGCAGGGCCAAGAAGGAACTGAACATTGGGTAGTGGTGTTCTGAGAACCCAGCAAGATCTTTTGTTCAGAGCGGGGCATACATGAGGTTTAGGACAAGATAATTCAGAACAATAGAGCAGATTGGTAGACAAGTTTTCTTTTCCTTGCAAGTAAAATTTGTAGCAAACAAAGAAAATGAACATGGTGTTACAAGCCTGTAATCAGGATATAAACAGGGAGTGTACAGACCACAACGGAGGCTCACACTGCAGCTGTATAGGGAGCTGGTGCCACAGCAGGAGTGCGACAGGCCAAGACACAGACTCAACACCAGGAAAGACTTTCATTGCTCTAAAGTCTGAATGCACTTTGCTTTAGGGAGTGGTTGGCCTTGAGGGAAATCCTGCTTTCAGAAGCAACCACATGCTCTTGGCAACATTTCACATTTCTGGTCTCTTTTGATTTCCTGGAAATGATGTTCCAGTCGGGAAGGAGCATGTTTCAATGAGGAGTTTTGTTTATCTGTGCTTCCTGTGGACTTGGGGACTCTTTGTGCTAATGTGGCATGCAGTATGAGACAAGATGTCTCTTAAGAAAGTGGGATAAGTTAATGCAATCCAATGTACGTTATAGCTGTCCTATTTTCAGACCATAAATTTCTATTAACACACCAGAATTGTCAGGATTCATTATAACATTGCAAGTACATGTAGACCATTCAGTTTTTTTTAAAAAAAACAAAAAAAGTAACTTGATCATTATAGAACCCTCTGGTGTTCCTACTCTGGCAAAAACATCAGTTTGAACTTCACAAGAGCTAAGCAAACCTAGTCTGGGTTTACAGTAGCTGGCATGGCACAGACTGAAGAGAAGCACTGGGAAGAATAGGAAGATGGGTTTGTATTACTGTGTCCACTCTTCCAACACTGTGCTCTCGGTGTGGAGAGAGACTGTCCAGCTGAGGGAACAAGAGGGAAGTGAGCACTAAAGTTTCTCTTGAATTTCATACTGGATCTGATTCAGGAAATCCATTTCCAAGAAAGCTCTAGCCCCCAGGCTTGTAGATTGAGCCTTCTGGCACAGTACAAAACCAAGGAGTACCTAGAGTATCAGGCTGTATCATAGTACTTGGCCATCCCTGTAGACTAAGGTTACAGACTATACGTTCGTGCTGTCTCAGTCTCTGTGGACTCAAGCTTCAGGTCGGCCCTGGTGGGAAACAGGCCCCATGCCCACACTCACAGATTCAGGTTTCAAGCTAACCAATTCTGACCAAATAAACCTGGGTGCCAGGCCCACCTCCTTGCTGGTCAAGGTATCAAGATAGCTGATTTGGACGTCAGCAGCAAGCTCGCTCATAGCGAGCATTGACCCCCAAATCTCTTGATGAACTGCGTTTAACATCGCATTAAACTATCACTTAGTATGGCTGAACTCAGGCCCTCCTGTTTGCATGGCAAGCATTGTTACCCAACGAGGTAACTTGCCAGCTCCGTCCAATAGCAGACAAATCCTTATTAAAAGGGGGCATAAAGAGATTATGAGCAAACAAGGTTTTGGCATGAAAACAAGTTAATGCATATGTAGCCTTTAATAATGTGGATGAGCCCGGTGGCAAGGACACGGGTCTTTGAGTCCATCCCTTGAGATGCAGAGGTAGATCTCTCTGAGTTTGAGGTCAGAGTTTCAGGACGGTCAGGGGTACACAAAGACACAAAGAAACTTTATCTTGAAAAACCAATATATATAAAACCAAGACAACTTTTGACAAAAATAATATTAGTTAAGCTAGAAATCACAAGCAAAATGTATATGAACATGAAGTAAACATATATCTTTTAAAGTGAATATTAGCCATTAATTTTAGGACATACAAGGTGTTGAAGATCTAAAGTCTCCTATGCTTAGAAATAGGTCAAGTAGTTTCATTTCTCAACCGAGGACACCCAGTGCTTCAGCTGGGCCCCTGGACAGTGCCAAAGGTTTCCCCAGCAGCCTTGTGGGCACTGCAGCTTTCCGGAGCAGCGGGCCTGCTTTGTATGAGAAATCTATGCTGAGGACTAATATAAATGACGTTTGTCTTAAGGACACCATGAAAGAGGGGGTACAAAGGCCTTGAGGACAAGAGTTGTGAATGTCCTTGGGACTTGACATGGCTGTGCCATATATGAGTGCACAGAATGCTAGGTATCTGTGTAAGACATGGGTAAGATCAAGCTAGTTAAAAATCCCAGCATGAGTGGGGTGGGCTTCCTGTTGAAGAGCTATTGAGAATTGATGGCTGCTAATGTCCCCTTTTGTATGGTAAGGTGGCCGCTGACAGACTGTCCACATCCCTGTGGATGAGTCTTCAGCCTTATGCTTATGGGCAGCAGTACATTAAAACAATCAATCAATCAGTCAATCAATCAATCAATCAAGAAGGGTTGAAGAGAGATACATTAAGCATAGGGTTGGGGGCAGTTATGATTAGGATGAATATTTTTAAAAGCTGAACAAAAAATAGAAAGTAGAAAAGGAAAATACCTTCACATGAAAACCAAAGAGATGAGGCTGTAAGTATTTAAGTACATCTTATTCATGAATATGTGTGTATCTATGTCTGAGTACATGACTGTGTGTTTATGTGTGTATATATGCATACATGAACAGGAATCCACAGAGGCTAGAAGAAGGTGTTAGATCCCTTGGAGCTGGTTTCTATCCTCATGACCAATATAGTAGAAGGAGAGAACTGGTTCCTGAAAGTTGTCTTCTGTCCTCTACATGTGCACTGGGGCATGTGTATACACACAGACAGACACACAGTCACACAGACACACAGACCATATAAAATGTATGTGGCTTATTTGAGTGTGAGTTTTGTGCATGTGTATGTCAGAGGTTACCCTGAATGTCTTTATTATTCCCTATCTTGTTTTTAAAAAATAGTTTTAATTTGCATCCCTAGCATAATGCCTAGGGATGCTGAACACTTGAAAAGTTATCAGCAACTTATATTTCTTTGGAGAATTGCTCACTCAATTCATTGGGTCATTTGTTTATTTGCAATTTTTATTTACTTTTCTCAGTTCTTTATATATTCTAGCTATTAATACCTTTTCTGAAATATAGTTAACAAAGATTTTCTAAAATTTTGTAGACATGTTTACTCTGATAGTAGTTTCTTCTGCTGTGCAGAAGCTTTACAATCTCATATAATCACATTTATCAATTCTTGGGGTTGTTTTTGTGCTATCGAGCTTCTGTTCAGAAATTTCTAGCTTATGCCTACATCTTGTAGTGTTTTTTTTTTCCCCATTAATTTCAGCACTACTAGTTTCAAATGAAGATCTTTGCTTCAGTTTGTACTTTTTTTTTTTTTTTTTTTTTTTTTTTGTGTAAGGTGAGAAATATGAGTCTAATTTCTTTCTTTTGCAAGTAGAAACTCAATTTTGTCAACAGCATTTGTTAACAAGGCTGTTGCTTTTCCATGACTTTTTATACCTCTGTGGAAATTTAGATGTTAACAGCGGAGTGGGTTTGCCTCCAGGTCTTCTACCACATTCCACTGGTTTATGTGTCTGCTTTGTGCCAGTCCCACGCTGTCCTTGACACTATGTTTGTCCAGTTTGAAGCCAAACCACTTGGTAGTTTTGTTTGCATTATTGTTGCGTAGAGTTGCATTGGCGACCATTTGTGTTCTCATATTCATTTCAGGATTGTTCATTTCTATTTCTGTCTATAATACCATTAGAATTTTGAGAATTGCATGGACTCTCAGATTGCTTTCGGAAGTAAAGTCATCTTCACAATATTAATTCTGGAAACTAGAGACGTGGAAGTTCAAGTTTCTCCTTTTGTTGCCACAGTTGAGAATATTTTTGCATCCATATTTATCAGGGAGGTTGTTTTGTGGTATTCTATTTTGTTGTGTTGTTGCTGGGGTTTGGCACTGGGATTACACTGGCTTTGTAGAATGTGTTCATTAATATTACTTCTATTTTATACTATGGAACAGGTTGAGAAGTGTTGGCATTTGTTGAAAGTCTGGTAGAATTCAGCATAAATGGGTATAGCTCTGAGATTTTGTGAGGAGCTTTTAATTTTGCTTTAGTTTCTTTGCTTGTCATGCTCTGTTCAGATTTTTTTATATCTTCTGTCTTTAATTTTGGTAGGAAACATGAGTTTAGACATTTATCCATTTCTTCTAGATTTTTCACTTTTTTCAAGAATATAAAATTTCAAAGCAGTCCTTAATAATATGCCCTTATTAGTCTATTGCAACAATGTTCTTTTCATCTCTAATTGTATTGATTTGTGTCTCTTATAAGTTAGTCTTACTAGAAGTTGGTTAATTTTATTAGTACTTTCAAAGAAAGAACTCTTTGATTAATTCTATGCATTATTCTCAGTCTCTCTCTCTGCTGTATTTGGAGTAGGCCTTTTCATTTTTAGGAGTCCTGAAGTTACTCATTGAGTTATTTAATTGAGGTCCTTCTGTTTTTTAAGGATTTATTTTATATATGTGAATACACCATTGCAATCTGATCCCATTACAGATGGTTGTGAGCCACCATGTGGTTTCTGGGAATTGAACTCAGGACCTCTGGAAGAGCAGTCAGTGCTCTTAACCACTGAGCCATATCTCCAGACCTTCTGATTTTTTTTTTTTTTTAATGTGAATGCTTAAGCTATTAGGACTGACTTGCTTGTATCCTAGGAATTCTGGTCACTTATGTTGCCATCTTTGATTGTTTCTAGAAATTTTTAAGTTCTCCTGATTTCCTCAATGGCCCATTTCTATTAAAAAAACATATTGTTCAGTCTCCAGATATTTGTATATTTTCTGAGGTTAGTTTTGATATTGGTTTTTTAGCTTAGTCTACTGTGATCTGATACTATGTGGGAGATTTTTTAAGAATTTTTTTATTTATGAAGGCTTGTGTTGTGACCTATAATGTGGTCAGTTTTAGAGGTGGTTCCAACTGTGGGTGAGAAGAAAGTTCATTTATATCAGCTGGGTGGAATGTTCTGTAGGTTTATTAGTTCCATTTAATCTATGATGTAGTTTATCTCTGAGCTTCCTTGATTGGTTATTAGTTTGGAAGGCCTATCTAGATCTACCAACGGGGAGCCAAAGCCTCCATTATTACTCTATCTGTATTTATGCAGTCTTCTATGAAACTGGGGTCTCAAGATTCAGGACATAAACATCTATGGTTGTATTCTCTTGATGAAGTGTTTCAGTCGACTACCTTCTGATGTGTTTTGGTTAGAGATCTGTGTAATCAGACATGGGAGTCATTCTGCCTGCTTGTTTATGGCTTCTGTTTGATTGCAGCTTGCTTTCCAACCTTTGTCTCTGCTTCTTGTCTAGCTAAGCAAGTTTCTTGGAGACTACAGATAATTGGACCATGCTTTTTAATCTAGTCCATTAGTCTGTGTCTTTTAATTACTGTCTTAATGCCATTGGTAACCAAGGCTGTAATTGAGAAGGATTTGCTATCATTTATGAATTTGTTGCTTGTTGCTCTTGGTGGTGGGATGACTGGAAGTTCCTTTCTTCTGTTCCTGGCAGTGTGGGGAGTTTGCTGTGTTGGATGTGATTAATTCTTTCCCAGTCTCCTTTGTTTTCTCCTTTCATAGAGTGCAAGCTTTCCTGTGTTCTCATGTGTGAATCTGTATTTCTTCTTTCCCGCTGTATAATAATCCTTAGAGATTGTTCTCAGTGCTGGCCTGGTTATTATGACTTATCTGATTTATTTAGTTAGTGTTTGTGTGTGCTTGTGCTGTTTTGAGATATCCTTATTTCTTTATCTGTTTTCAGCGGATAGCAATTGTGGCTAACAACAAGGTCTTTGAAGGATTCCAATGTGTCATTCTATGCTTTCATGGTTGCTGATATCAGATCTGATGTTACTCTAATACGCCTCTGTGTGGGGGCATTTTCCTCTTATGGTTTCCTTGCTTTGTGTGTTCGATATTTTGAGTGTGATACATTTTGGAGAGATTCTTCTCTGGTCCTAACTGCTTGGGGTTCCTCTATTTGTGTGTCTTCCCTTAGGGGTTCAGGCAATTCTTGGCTAAAATTTATTTGACCAGGTTGTCTAAGACATTTGATTGTCTGTCATCTTCTTCCATCCCATGTAGTCTTGACATTGTTCTCCTGGGTGTATGTGTATGTGTGATGAGGTCCATTGGACTCAAAATCAGACCCTGAGTTTTCAGTATGGCTAGCCTTGCTAGATAGCTTGCTCTGGAGAGTTCCTCTGTGTCTACCATCTCAAGCTGGAGTTACAGGTGGGATTGAACACCCATTTGTCACTTTTGTGGGCTTTTGGGACCCAAAGTCTAGACTTCACATAAATATTCGAGCCACTGAGAAATCTCCCTAGCCCAATTTTCCTTCTATATGTCTGTGTGCATTACTGTCTTAACCTTGGCATCCACTCTTGACATGAATTCTTCTGTTAGGTTGTGTTTGTTGATGATGCTCTGCTGTGTTACTCCTTACCTGATTGATTCCCTCATTACCAGAATCCCACTTGTTCCTTGTACCGAATCTGCAATTCCTTTGTTAATTTTTTCTTTCATATTTTAAATGTTTCCTCTAAGTTACTGATTTTTATAGCCTTGTCAAATTGGCAACTTTGATTCTATGTCTTGAATCACTTTCATAACTTAAGCTAAGTTCCTTATCTGTTTATTTTCATCCCTCTGTTTGGCTTTTGAAAAAAAATTTTGATAAAATTCTGTAATCTGTTTTTGTGCATGTGTGTAGTTGAACATAAGAAGATGTCATATGTGTGTTGTCATAGTGGAATCTTCTCATGCGTTTTGTGCCTTTTTGTTGTGCAATTGTGCATCTCTTGAGGACTATGTATTCTTTGGTTTGCAGCTCTTTCTCTTTCCCCATGGTTTCTACTTTTGCTTTATGTATATCTTTGTTTATCTTTGGTAGTTTGTTCTCACTTAGATTTATTATCTCCCAAGCTGACTGTAATGGAAGCTATTACGAGTCACTGTAAGCCCCAGGTTAGCTGCTGAAGATCCCATGCTCTTGACTTGTGTTTCCTAGAAAGTCTGAAGAAAGGAGAACCAGGGTTCTTGCTGGAGAAGAATGCCAAATATTTAAGTGGTAAAGTGAAGGTGTGTGGAGGGTTGGATGGGGTAAGAATTAAATCAGGTATATAGGTTAGACATACAAAAAGCAGTAAAGAGCCTTTCCAGCCCACAGAGAGGGCAGGGTCACTGTCATAGGACTCGAGACACGGCATCTGCGAGCAGAAGGCTGAGTTCGCAGATCAGCTGCACAGGCGCTTTTTTAACCAAGGGTGAGCCTGAGGCACAGGCCCGCAGGCTGTCCTGTGAGGGACATCTGGAGTTTTCAGAGCACAGGGAGCATCGTGCTTTCTGGAAAAGGGTCCTTTTTGGCCTAGATAAAGAGCCCTCTGCCCACAGGTCCTGAGCCACAACTCAGGACCTGTGGGCAGAGGGCTGAGCTCCCAGAATAGCCTCTCAAGAGCTCTCACATGTGAGCCCATGAAGACAGAACTGAATCACTGCCATCAGAACCCACTGCCTGCCCACAAAGAGCCAAACACCCAAGAGCAATCTCCCTTCTGAGCCCACAGGCCTTCAGACCCACAGGAGAGACAAGCACCAGTGAGAGACAACAAGATCACCTACAATCACTGACAACACTATGGCAAAAGGAAAGCACAAGAACCCAAGCAACGAAAACCATGACAACCTGTAAACATCAGAGCCCAGTTCTCCCATCACAGCAAATAGTGGATTTCCCAGCACTCCAGACAAACAAGATTTAGTTAAAATCATACTTCATGATGATGATGGAGATCTTCAAGAAGCACATGAATAATTCCCTTAAATAATTACAGGAGAACCAGGAGAAATCACTCAAAGAACTACAGGAAAACACAACCTGAAAGGAAATTAAATTCAAGGTCTAAAAAAGAAAAAAAAAAAAAAAACTTATGTAAGTTGGGGTAAAAAAGGTTAGTTTGTGAGCTTAAAGGCCTAGGACTGAGAATGTTGTAAAACAAGTCCAGGCATGCCCAGCTAAGCCCATTGTTAAAACATTCCTATTCTGGCTGTCTTTTACAACTGAGTCCTCAGTCAAATGAGCCCCTCCCGAGTCTATTCAAATGTAAATTAGATGTTAACCACATGTATCCAGACTTTCTAACTACACATAGGCTATGGGTGTTGCATAAACTTTGTAAACTTTGTACTTTCCAGCCCCCAACCCTCTCTCCCAACCCCTTCCCTATAAAACCCACCAGCTTTCGAGCCTCCTGGTCAGTACCTCTATCTCCTGCGTGAGATACGTATTGGCTCGGAGCTCCACCATTAAACTACCTTGAGCTTTTGCAACAAGAAGGTCTCTCGAGTTTCATTGGGTAACCCGTGTCCGGAGACTCGAGTGGGGGTCCCCGAAAGGGGGTCCTACAAACCAAACAGGTGAAGGAATTGAAAATGGAAATAGATACAATAAAGAAATCACAAAAAGAGATAACCCCAGAGATAGAACACCTAAGAAAGAAATACTCCCATGCATCCTATCAGATCACCATGGACTAAAGCTGCTCTTTAATAACAACAAAAACAGCAAAAAGCCCACATACACATGGAAGCTGAACAGTGTGCTACTAAACAATAACATGGTCAAGGAAGAGATAAAGAAAGAAATTAAGAATTTTTTATAATTTAATGAAAATGAAAGCATAACATATCCAAACCTATGAGATACAATGAAAGCAGTACTAAGAGGAAAACATATCTTTGAGTGCCTCCAAAAAGAAACTGGAGAGAGCAGACACTAGCAACTTGACAGCATAGCTGAAAGCTCTAGAACAACAAGAAGCAGATACACCCAAGGGGAGTAGAAGGCAGGAAATAATAAAACTCAGAGCTGAAACCAACCAAATAGAGACAAAAAGAACTAAACAAAGAATCAACAAAACCAAGAGCTGGTTCTTTAAGAAAGTCAACAAGATTGATCAACACTTAGCCAGACTAACTAGAGAGAATATCCAAATTAACAAAATCAGAAAGTAAAGGGAAACTGAGGAAATTGAAGAAATTATCAGATCCTACTACAAAAGCCTATACTCAACAAAACTGGAAAATCTGAGGAAATGGACAAATTTCTAGACAGATACCAGATATCAAACTTAAATCGAGATGAGATAAACCATCTAAACAGTCCCATAATGTGTAAAGAAATAGAAGCAGTCATCAAAAGCCACCCAAAAAAAGCCCAGGACCAGATGTGTTCAGTGCAAATTCTATCAGACCTTAATAGAAGACATAATACCAATACTCTTCAAATTATTCCACAAAATAGAGACAGAGGGAATACTACCCAACACATCAAAATCACAGTCACTCCTCTTATTACTAAACCACACAAAGACCCTACAAGGAAAGAGAACTTCAGAACAATCTCCCTCATGAACATTGATGTAAAAATACTCAATAAAATCTTGCAAATCAAATTCAAAAATACATCAAAATGATCATTCACCATGATCAAGTAGGCTTCATCCTTGGGATTCAGGGATGGTTTAATATACAGAAATCCACCAGCATTATCCATCATATAAACAAACTCAAAGAAAAAAGCCACATGATCATCTCACTAGATGCTGAGAAAGCATTTGACAAAATTCAACACCCCTTCATGTTAAAAGTATTGGAAAGAGCAGGCATTCAAGGCCCATACCTAAACATAGTAAAAGCAATATAAAGCAAACCAGTAGCCACATCAAACTGAACAGTAAGAAACTTGAAGCAATCCCACTAAAATCAGGGACTAGACAAGGTTGCCCATCCTCCCCCTACCTATTAAATATAGTACTGAAAATCCTGGCCAGAGCAATTAGACAAGAAAAGGAAGTCAAAGGGATACAAATCGGAAAGGAAGAAGTCAAAATATCAGTATCTGTTGATGACATGATAGTATACTTAAGTGACCCCAAAAATTCCACCAGAGAACTCATACAGTTGATAAACACCTTTAACAAAGTGGCTGAATATAAAATTAACCCAAACAAATCAGTAGCCTTTCTCTACTCAAAGAATAAACATGCTGAGAAATAAATTAGGGAAAAGATACCCTTCACAATAGTCACAGACAATATGAAATACCTTGTTTTGACCCTAACTAAGCAAGTGAAAGATCTGTATGACAAGAATTTCAAATCTCTGAAGAAGAAATTTGAAAAAGACCTCAGAAAATGGAAAGATCTCCCATGCACACGGATTGGAAGGATCACTGTAAAAATGGCCATCTTACCGAAAGCAATCTACAGATTCGATGCAATATGCATCAAAATTCCAACTCAATCCTTCATAGAGTTGGAAAGAGCAATTTGCAAATTAATCTGGAATAACAAAAACCCTAGAAGCTTGTAAGCTGGTACAATAACTCTGGAAATCAGTCTGGAAGTTCCTCAGAAAATTAGACATAGTACTACCTGAAGACCCAGCTATTCCACTTCTGGGCATATACCCCAAAGATGCTCCAACATACAATAAGGACACATGCACCACCATGTTCATAGCAGCCTTATTTATAATTGCCAGAAGCTGGAAAGAACCCGGATGTCCCTCAACAGAGGAATGGATACAGAAAGTGTGGTACATTTACACAATGGAGTGCTACTCAACTTTTAGAAACAACAACTTTGCAAAATTCTTACACAAATGGATGGAACTAGAGAATATCATTGAGTGAGGTAACCCAGTCACAAAAGAACACACATGATATACAATCACTGATAAGTGGATACTAGCCCCAGAAAGCTCTGAATACCCAAGAAACAACTCACAGACCTTATGAAGCTCAAAAAGAAGGAAGGCCAAAATGTGGAAGCCTGAGTATTTCTTAGAAAAAAAAAAGAAAAAGAAAAAAATTGTGTATTCATAATATATTATTATGTAACAAATTTGTGAGCTATATTAATACCTTATAAAATAAATTAAAAACAAACTAAAGCAGTAAAGAAAATGTTACATTGAATTTAGAGAAAAGGAAGATGTAAGAGCCTTTCCTTTCAAGATAGAAGCCACACCATATCACCCGAACTTAAAATACAAAAGTATACATATTTAAAAATTAAAGAATAAATAACTAAATAAGTATAGGAAACAAAAAATAAAATAGAAATATATGAACACAAATGAGAGAAAATAAATATGTTCTTAGCCAATGTTTTTTATTGGTTAGGAGAAAACCTCAACCCTGTATCTACAAGTTCATTAGCACATCACAACAAGTTCCACCACAGGTTTCCTGTTATCCAAGTAGCTTCTCTCAGCTGTGGTCAGGGTGGGGAGGGTTGAGAATCTCTCTGCTTCCGGTTTCCTTACCACATTTCAGCTATGGCCACAGTCTGTGCCTTAGGTACTGCTCCTATCTATTGGCTATTTACCTCCCTGTGGTTCCAAGGTGTCTCTGGCTCCACAAGGCAGCAGCAGCCATGGGGTCCAGCATGATGTGTGGTGTGAACTTCCCAACTTTAGAGTTTCATTCCCTCTCCCTGGAGCTAAGTTTGTGGGCTGCTGTCTTTTCCTTTGCAGGCGACTCCCCAAGGGTTGAGGTCAGCTCCTGCTAGTCTCTCATCTCCTCTTTGAGTTTTGTTTGTTCCTGCACCACCTCAGTCGGGTTACTTGAGCCTGCAGACTATGGCATGGGGAGCGGTACTGTGGGAATGATAAACCCCTCAGTTTTACGTTCCTATATTCTTCATCCAGCACTTGGCCAACATCTGCTGGGACAGTTTACATTTACTTTTTGGCAGACTTGATTTTGCAGAGTAGTTATAGCAAGCCATGTCTATGGATGAGGTCACTGAACCCAAGATAGTGACTTTTGCAAAGATGATGGAGCTACCACTGATGCCAGCCTTCACAGCTTTCCTAGGGACTGTAGAGGAACAGCTAAGGTGGGAGGGCAGAGCTCGCAAAGATGTGTCAGTGAACAGAAGAGCCAGTCAGTCATAGGAGTATGAGGAACAGGGAGTTACAAAACATACCTCCCATCTTAGGTTCAGTCTTAGTCCTTCTCCCTACCCTTTTCCTTTCAGATCACCATCTCTCTGCCTCTGGTTGACTGATATTTTAGGTCAGACAACTCTTCATTATGAAGGATTGTCCTGGACTTGGAATATTTAGTTCCATTTCCTGGTCTCATCATCATCATCATCATCATCATCATCATCAACAACAACCTGCCTTATCAGTCATATCACTTTCATCCCAGACAGCCAAATGGTCCATTTTGTAGGGAATTTGACTCCGGCTAGCAAGCACTGTTTTATAATGATCAGAATCTCCATTTGCCTTGGCCTGAGAAACTTAAAGGGATTTGGTTCACAAGCCCTAGCATAGTCTGGGGACAAAGTGAGATACTGGTTGACTGACAAATAAGTTCTGTGGGGGCTGTGCCAGCAGAGGGGTGTTGTATTGATGATATGCCTGTCCCAGGAGTCCTGTTTCTCAAGATGTTGTTGCTGTACTAGGCACATCTGACTCATGTGCTTGTCTCCTTTTCTGTGGTCTTCCAGGACTAAGAGAAGCATCCCCCTGTAGGCTGACTGAGTGACTGGAAGGACAGAGCGCAGGCTGCTGTGAAGGTGGGCGGCATGGAGTGGTGGGAGGGGTGGGGCAGGGAGAGCCCAGGGGTGTTGCCTGAGTGGACATAGCCATTCACACCAGGAGTTAAAGGGACTTGATGGGGTGGGAGTGGGGGAGCTGGTTCTCAGCTCTGTTAACGACTGTGGTGATGTTGTATTAGCTTTTTATTTACTTGGTGTTTAAGTTCCTCTGATAATCTCACAAGTTTGTGAAAATCTCGAACATGATTTATCAGGATTGTTTTAGTGATTGTTCAAGAATGACATTTCCATTCTCTGCAAGTTCACAAGGCACACCCAAGAGACCATTTGTTTTTCAGCTTTCTGCTTTTGGTATCATTTGATGTCCCTTTCCAGGATGAAACGGTTGAGTTCTGCAGGCAATGAGTGACAGGCTGTAGTCAAAGGTCAGGGTTTGAGTCTGGCCATGAAGATCTGTGTCTGTGACGATCACATTCCACCAGGCCCTGAGAGAATGGCTTGAGCATGCCAGTGGAGAGCTTGTGTCGGGGTGCGCTGGACTGGGAAAATAACAAGTGTGGACGGGAAGAGAGTGAATCAGCTTCACTGGCTGACGAAAGGCTCCTTCCCCCTCTTCCTGGTGTGGCAAGTGGGAGGAGGATAAAGCAGGTTCCACAAGGGCAGGTGCCCAGAATTCACATCATCTGGTGCCAAGACTCAGGCCTCCCTAATCTATGCGTGCACTTTCCTCTGTGCACTTTGACTAGGAGGGCAGAGTAGGATTTGCGGTGTGGCTGTCCGGTCCTTCCTGGATTGTGCAAACTTGTGACTCCTGCCAAGAACTGTCCATGCCTGGAGCCGGTTCTTTCTCATTGGGTAACTTTGTTTCGTTTTGCTGGGAGGCGTATCTTTCAAGTTTTGCGCAGTGATATCTACAAGTACCTCGCAGGAGCTCAGGGACTCCAGCAGCCACCATGACGGCAGACGAGCTGGTCTTCTTCGTGAATGGCAAAAAGGTGAGCAGGAGCTGACAGCTGGCTAAAGATTCTGCTGTCTGGGAAGGGGTGTGTGTCATCTCTCTTACCTGGAAACTTTGATTTGCTTTGGTCTCATCCTATCCCTTAAAAGGTGTTGTTGTGATTTGGTAACTTTTGAGCAAGAAGAACACAGGCAAGACACCCAGAGACCAAAAGAGGAGGGGAGAGGGGAAAGAGAGGGCATGCTGGCTCCGAGATGGGAGAGGAACAGAGTCCAGGTGAGATGAGGAGTCAGCAGCACTTCTCTGATTCTGTTTAAGCCTTGCCTAGTGTTTTGATGGCTCTTCTACAAAGAGCAGCTGGCATGCATCTTTATGCTAATGCCAGGGCATACAACACACATAGCCACTGATTCTGACATATGATCCTGTACATACATTTAACAGCTTTACTGTTTGGCAACGTAGACTGACACCTTGTGGCAAACCATTCTTGTCATTTTCATAAAGGATGTCTCTCAGTTCTATATGTAAATATTGCAAACCCCTTAACTGTCAGTTGGAAATATAGGAAAAGCGGTATAGGGTCCACAGGTTCCGATAGCCCAAGAATTTTTGCAACTTCAGTTCAGTGCAGGGAAAGAAGGAGCAAGGTATTGTCTCTGGTGCCGTTTGCCTCCCTTCAAGGTACTCAGAGCACACTTGAGATCACAGGGGAACTATTATTTCCCTCACTGTAACTCGATACATGGACAGGAGAAACCATGAGTGACCTAAGGACCCCCCAACAACTATTTTACTGGTCTTGTTATGTTGATACTTTTGTGCTGATTGAAGTACCCAAGTAACTTCTGAGGATTCCTAAGGACGTAGCCTGCCGGGATCTGCTTGAGTAACTATCACAGAAACTTTAGGGGTCATTTCAACACCAGTACTGTAAAACCTGTGGATTCTGTTGCGTGATCCCATCCTTGGATTCCTGGGTTTCTCTGATATATTGTACTTTTGAGTTTGGCAGCTGCTGCCAAGATAAGAGCTAGGGTGAATGCCTAAGCTGGTGGTAGTAAGACTTTTGCACTGAATATTTTAAATTTCTTGTGTGCTCAGTAGTTACATCAGAGAGGGCTAAGAAACAGCTGTTAACTCGGCTTTCTGGAAATACTGTGTATACACAGACATCATCATTGGTGCTTTCATAAATGAATTTTTCAAAGTGCTCTGAAGGTCATATCTTACTCTAAGGTATATTAAGCTGTTGATTTGTGTGTGGCCCACTGTTCTTCTGAGGGGATAGCATGCTGTTAGCCTCTGTGTCTAGAAAGGAGTGTTTTTGAGGTGAGCTGACTTGGCTAAAATTCCTTGTGTTTTATTAGTACTGATGGGATGCGACTTTTAAATTTTTAGAGAGTAGCATCATACAAATCCCTTCTGTTCCCGGGAACTTCGGATCCCATTAGGTTATGGGGATGAATAGCCAGCCATGTTTGAGCTCCAGGGAAGCTGACAGAGGGATGGAGAGAGTAAGAAGGAATGACTGAGTAGTAACAAGCCAGAGCAAGCAAGGTGCTCTGAGTGAGCAGAGGCAGATTGAGCAAGTTCAGATTCATTTCCTTCTTCAAGATGTTCTAGGCACTGGGCCGTAGATGTTGTGCAAAGAAATTACCAAAGACGCTGTGGAAAGATGGCGTCTTATTCTCCTCAGGGAGCCTCTTTCTTTCCTTGTTTTCAGCACTGTGCAGGGTTCTGTCTGCACTTGTGGGCTCAGAGAGGGCTCGGGTATGAGGCACCAAGTGTCTTGGTGACCTGTTATCTTCTAGAGTCAGTATTAAAGGGAGAGAGTTGCCCAATATTTCACCATCATTGTGGTGCTGTCCCCTTCAGGGCCAGGATTCTAGTCTTACTGAGAGGGGTGCAGGAGGATTCTCTACTGGAAGAGGATAAAGCCAGAGCATGAGGAGATTTTTCTCACCGATTGGTTATAATTTTAAAGTTATAGATTTAATTGTATATAGTGTGTTATCATCTCTTAGGGCCTTCCTCCTCCTTCTCCTCCTCCTCCTCCTCCTTCTTCTTCTTCTCCTTCTCCTTCTCCTTTTCCCCCTCCCCCCTCCCCTTCCCCCCCTCTTCCTCCTCCTCTTCCTCCTCCTCCTTCTTCTTCGTGACAGGCTTTTTCTATGTAGACCAGGCTGGCCTCAAACTCATAGAGACTGGCCTGCCTCTGAGCCTTGAACGCTGTGACTAACAGCATACACCACTACAACACAACACCCAGCAATCATTATTTTTTTTAAGTTCAAATTCTAAGAGCAATCTACTCACTCATTTTTATTTAAATTCTATATATTATGGCCTATCAAGGCAAGCATTTATAACCCCGCTTCCCAATAGTGTAAGTTTCTTTTGTATTCCACAGAAGAAACATGGGGAGAAGTGGCACTGGTGCCTACAGGGAGGGTGACAAATGTCATTTTTGGGTCATTTTTATTTGCATTTGTGACTTCTTCTCCAAGAAAAGAAGTTTTGCCTTAATAACTAGGACATTGAGCAAGCTGGAATCCTGGGGTATTATTATAAAAGAAAGCTAATTAAAGAAAACATTAATTTTAAATTTAAATAAAAATTATACAAGTATGTATTGTATGCCAATCATATTACTCATATATTCCACTTTCCCCTCCCCCTCCTGTTAGTTCCCTTTCTCCCCACATAGTTACACTTGTGCCGTCATGTTGCACATACATGTCTACATACAGATAAGATCTATGGATCCCAAATGAGAGAAAGCACATAATATTTGTCTAAGGATTATACTTTGCATCTCACTCTTTCCTTTAAACACGATTGAAGGGGAAATTCTGCAACTTTCTGGAGTGTATTATTTGAAGTTAATACAAAAATTTATTATTGTGGCTAGGGAGATGATGCAGTAGGTAAGAGCACTGGCTCTGTAGGCATGAGAGCCTGAGTCTGAATCTCAGCTTCCATACAAAAATCCAGGAATGGTTGCACATACCAGCATTGGAGGTTGGAGACAGGTAGGTCCCAAGAGTTCATGGACCAGTCAGTTTAGCCTATATGGTGAGCTTCAGTGAGAGATCCTGTTTGAAGTTAGTAAGACTGTGAGAGCTAGGGGACTTCAACTGATGTCCTATTATTCTCTCTCTCTCTCTCTCTCTCTCTCTCTCTCTCTCTCTCTCTCTCTCTCTCTCTCTCCCCCCCCCCTCTCTCTTTTAGTTTGAGATGTGAGGCAGATGTTTCTTTCCCTTCCACTTGAAGAAACTTTAGGACCTATATATATAACAGAGTTCTCTTAAAGAATCTCTTATCACAAGTTCTCTGCCTTAAGGTATAGAGAGTAGTAAAATGAGCTCTCCTGGATCTTCTCTGAAGATTTACATCTGGGGAGAGCATCTCACATTGGCCTTTTCTACATTTCTGAATATGTGGATGGGTTTTGTCTTGAGATTACTCTTCCAGACTAGCATGCTCATCCTGCTGTCATGGTAGCTGGTTGCATACAACACTTTGCTATGAGCCTGGGCTACGTGTTCAGCCTTCTCTCATCACACACAGAGTCTGAGCAGGGCCTACTCAAGGAAGAAAAGTTAGAGTGTGCATGCTGACAGCTCCAACTCTGGAATGTGTGGTTGGAAAGAGACAGGAGAAATGAGGCCATATGCTTGACTTAGAGGATGCTCTTGGCAGCATAGGACCCAAGCTTCTGTGGTGTGTTCCGGTGGAATTTTAGAACCTGAGGGCACAATCATAGGACCTTTATAGCTCATGTGTTCATTTTTTATGGGTTTGATAAGAAAAAAAATGCCTTGATTGTCATAGTCTATCTACTCTGTGCCCATTAACCCTACAGATTTGGGGGTGAGAGATGAAGGGAGGAAATCAACTGCAAAAGAATGCAAAGGTGATTCTTTGATGTATTTTCTCGGTAGGTGGTGGAGAAAAATGCAGACCCTGAAACAACCCTTTTGGTCTACTTGAGAAGAAAGTGTATCCTGACTCTTCAATGAAAGTGAGGGTGAAAGGACCATGGGACAGTTCTCCGAAGCTTATAGAATTTCTCAGTGACCTCGAAGAAGTCTGGATAGCAGTAGCAGTCAGTGACTGGGAGACCGTAGGTAATCCTTGGCTCCCTAGGTTGTAAAGTCTGAGCACTCAAATGAGAGGCTGTTCATGGTGTTTTTTTAGATTTCCTCAGCAAAGAGTCTAGTAATTCCAGGATTTGGTTCTGTGCCCTTGAAAGCCCTCCTCAGCAGCCCCCATGAGTTTAATGGTCATTTGCCTTGGAAATAGTGTGCTCTTTAGTTGACATTTGTTTAACACATGCAGGACTACCCAGAAACTCTCTGGCTCAATATATCCCCAGAGAAACCAGAAAAGGAGTTTCTATTACTTTTTCTTGTACTGTTGGGCATTGAACCTAGGGCCTTCCATATCTTAGGTAAACTCTATATGGTTACTAAGCATTCCCAGACAAACTCTGTATGCTGAGAAAGGATGGTTGCAGTGGGTACTGCTTAGTGGTGGCATTAGAGACATCAATGGCCGGAGACACCTTAGAGCGCTGGTTTTTAACAAAGTTGTCACAACCCCTTTGGGGGGATGTCAAATGGCTCTTTCACAGGGGTTGCCATCAGAGATCCTGAATATCAGATATTTACATTGTGATTTATAACAGTAGAAAAATTGTAGTTATAAAGTAGCAACAAAAATAATAGGATCACCATAACACGAGGAACAGCATTAAAAGGTGACAGCATTAGGAAGGCTGAGGAGCACTGCTGTAAAGTGTCCTGGGCTTCTGATTTTCATCCATAGTGGATAAGGCTTCAGTAGGAGCCCACACCTTTTGTTCTTTCATGTTATTAAAGTATACTAGGACCCTGGATCAAAACAACAGAAAATATAGGTGCTGACATTTAATGAACACTTGTCATGTACGGGCAAAGTTCAAAGTAGTTTGTACAGCAGATGTCATGTAACGATCACAGAAATTCCATGAAAGTATAACATTATCTCCCTCTGAGAGAAAGTGAGGCCAACACTGATTATGTGACCTGTCTAAGTATATTCTGGGCAAGTTCTGGCAGACCCTGAATGAAAGCTACAGCCTTACACTTCTCACCCAGGCTAGCAACTCTCTGGGGCCTGTTGTCCCTTTTGCCATCTGTCTATGGTGTCCTTGTTCCCATCTCAGAGGTCTGAGTGACCCACTTGCTCAATGCCCACACAAATGAGCCTAGAGTCATGGTCTTAACTTTGGTTGGCCCCTCCTATCAGACAGTGTAGAGGATGACTTGTAATGGGCATTTCTGAAGGCTCAGAAGACAACCCTGGTGGCTCCTCTGTGGATTCAGTGAATAGGAAAAGGGGATGTTGTTACCAGCCCAACCCCACTAGAAAGTTATTGAGATGAATTTTGCTGTTCTGAAAACAAAGTTCATTTTAGTTCCCTACGAGTTTCAGTTTTAGTTTCTGAAGCCCAAGAGTCCCGGAAACTCCTCACCTCAGTGAACATGTTCAGTAAATCAAAGCTCAAATGAACTTTAAAACTGAAAGTAGCCATGAAAAATATAAAGTCCTCTTCCTTATTGCAGCCTGGGCTGGTAGTTAATCTGTGAGGGCTGGAGAAATGCTCCTAGCCTAGGGTTCCTAGAAAGATGTCAAGGCTAGAAGATAAAGACTGGGCTGCACCATCCCCATCTCTGTCCATGTTCTAGGTGTATCAGCTGCAAATAGCATTATGTACATTGGCCAATGAGAACAAAGAAGCAAGCGAAAAACTATGAGTTGTTAGGAAGTCTCTTTGGCAGAGGAGAAGGTGGATTCTGCACAGCTCTGGAGTCAGGAGAGTTCTGAGTCAGAGAGAGGACTAGAACACACAAATGTAACTGCAGCTCTTGTTACAGTTTAGGCCTCAGCTTGTCTTTGCTTTGCATTTTAATCTGCGTAGAAACCATAGTTCCAGCCTAAGCAAATGACTGAGGAAAGCGCCAGCTGTAAATGTGAGGTGCAATATTGTTTTTTATTGTTTTTATCTTGAAAATGGAGGATGTCACCATCTGCTAATAATTCTGCGTTTTCCATCCTCAGAAGAAAGATGGGGGCTTAGAGACTGACAGAAATTCAACAGAGGCCCATATGACTCAAGAGAGGTGGTCATGTGACTGCTGTGGTTTTAGAATAGCCTACTAGTTAACAAGGTAATAGATTATCTTTCCACAGTATATATAAGAGCTGGGTTTATTATTGGTTCTTGATCTTTAAAACTCTTTTATTTTTCATATATTATGTGAGATATCCAAAAGCCTGGTTCTGCTTTAATTTTGGTTTCTGGGACTTTATCAGCCTGTAAATTTCAGGGTGAAAAATCCAAGCCTTGGTAAGTCCTCAGAATGGCCGAGGAGCTTCACTGCTCACATCAACACCCTGTATGCTGTCTTTGAGATGTGTGGTCCCCTAGCTGAGACAGTGGGAGACCCTGACCCTGGAATCTGTGTCCTGGATGGTGTTATGTGGGAAGTGACCCATCTGCATTGGAGCTGTTTACATCTGTATGGTACAGTGCAGCCTCGAGGATTGAGGAGGCCATGGGTCTACTGCCTTCTGTGTATAAGTTGGGTCTGTGAGGCTCTGCTCAGCATCCCAGTAGTTTGTAGAGTCCTTTCTTTGGATCTATGTCCTTAACAAGTGGTCACTCAGTGGGGCTGTGTGGGACCAAGCTTGGCTGTGGAGAAGGTGGCTGTGGAGCATGCACCGTGATGATCTCCAAGTACGACCGTCTTCAGAACAAGATTGTGTATCCTTTGCCTGCTGCCTGCTGCTCCATGAGAGGGCAGGATGCAGGATCATTTTGTGAGTGAGTGTGTGAGCATGTGTGTTTCTGAGAAGACATGAACGAAGAGTATAGAATGATGTCCTATAGGATATATTTCCTGGCTAATGAATGGGGACCAAGCTCTGCACTACTGATAAAATGACCACACTATAGTTGAGGTTAGCATGGCATCCCATAAAATCCTCTTCAACACTCCATAGTATGCCCCTGAATTCCTCCCTGGTTTCCTTTACTCCCCAAGCTGAACAATGTGAAGCACTCGTGGCCCAGGCCTACTCATTTCTTGATTTTTTCTATACACTGTTTCCTGTCCTACATGTTCTCTTATCCAGGAATTTTCTACCTGGAAATACTGGGCCCCAACAGCATTTCTTCTAAGAAGTGATGCTTGATCCCTCAAGGTTCAGTTAGGTCCTCCTTGTCTATGCAGACTTCTTAATGCCCTCTGCACAGCCCTCCTGAATCCTTCACCATCAGATTTTTACATTGCATCTTTATACTTCTAGACTCCTGTGCTGACTACAAGCTTTTCCAGATGGAGGTTTCATGTTATTTAGACTTACTCTCTGAGACCCCAACACAGAGCTGGCATATTGTTAAGAAACCAGTGTTGTCTATTTTCATGAACGAGTGATAACCAAGGGGAGGATATGGGTAAGGGGCTAGAGTCTCATCTTCATCTTCACCCCCGAGGAAATGGAGAAATGAGGGAATGAAAGCAAACATAACTTGAGTTTCTAATGCTGAGGACCAAGGAAAGGCCCTGCAGAGAGAGGGTATATTTCAAGGTTATAGCCTGCTTGAAAGTCCTTTTCAATGCCCTGTAGAGGTGGGATAAGAGGTTGCCTAAAGTACCCCATTTTCCTTTGATCCAGTTTGAGGCTGGTGCAATGGAAGCTGGCCCACTGAGTCTCTAAGAAAGCTCAGTCTCAGCTGAGATAGAGCCTCCTTTGCTCCTGGCTCAGGCTCCACGATGGAGGCAAAGACAATAGAAGGCACAAACATAGCACAGAGCAAAGAGACATTCAGAAAACTACCAAGTCCTATGAGGCAGTCCCTGCACTGCTCCGATGACCTCAGTGGCAATGAAATGACCTTAATCTGTGGTTCTAGTCACTTTTCTGTCAATGCCTGCTTGGCCCCCATCTGCTCCTTGCATCATGTTGCTGTAACAACCGTGGAAGGCATAGGAAACACTCAGAAGCTGCATCCTGTACAGGTGAGTGGGGTGGCGACTATGAAGCCAGAACATTTTACAGGGAAGCTTGGACCAAGGCTGTAGCTTTGCTCTGGGTTGTTTGGAGAAACTTCACAGTTTAAGCAAAGGAGGTTGTTCTGGGGCCCCCTCTGAATCTCTTCTAGATACTACAAGGTAGAGAGAGCAGGCATTCACACCCAAAGCTTCCCCATCACTAGGTCCAGTGATCTAATACTGCATGACCTTCCCACCAGTCAACAACAAAACAACAACAACTCAGCTGAATCTGTTCAGAGGGATCCTCTTTCCAGATCAGGGAAAGTGGGGAGGGCATCTTGATCTTGAGTATGCTTTGATAATTGACAATTCCCAAATTCCAGATTTCCATGAGTCCTGATAATAAGCCCATATAATTCCTGATGTACAGAGTAGTAATTTCAGACCCCCCACTCTTGGACAATACAAATGTTGAATTAATTACTTTACACGCGGCTGGTACAAAATGCCTGTTTGAAGCAACTGGAGATAAATAGTAAGGGCCAGCTACCATTGCACCAGACTCAAAACTGGAACAAAAGAAAATGGGCTACTTTACTACTTCACAATAATCAGGTAGAACTTATTTTAACTTACAGTTTGAGGGTACTTGTTCCCGTGGTAGGGAAGTCATGGTGATGGGTGCTTGAGGCAGCTGGGCACATTAGGAAGTTGGGGAGCAGAGAACAATGGAATGCTTATATCTGGCTAGCTTTTTAACTTTTTATTTAGTCCGGATTCAGCCATTTTCCCCACCTGGAACTAATCTAGATAAGCCCTCATGGCCAGAGGCAAACTTAATCGAAATTCCTCATGGGATACACCCAGAGGTTTGTTTCCTAGCTGATTATATGTCCTATAAAGTTATCAATAAATATTAATCAGCGCGAATATGGACTGCTAGACCTTTACCCTCTGGAGAACAGAGATAAGATATTAGCCAGGGGCTATATGACTCAGTTGACAAGTTTGCTTTCCTAGCGTGCATGGAGCTCGGGATTGGATCCCAGCACCATAGAAACTAGGTAATTCTTGTAATCCTAGCACCTGGAAGGAGGCAGGACAATCAGAAGTTCAAGGTTCTTTCTCTACAACCTCAGCAACTTCAAGGGCCAACTGTGCAGACCTATAAATACCCCACTGGGGTTTTTGTCCATGTGGAATTGGACTTTGTAAATAGATTGAAGTCAGGAACAATGAGGGAGACTATATTGCAAATCTGGGGATTGAAAAGAGAGAGGTTGGCTGCTCCTTAGTCCAAATTGAAACAGCTGGGGACAGTGGGCGGCCCCATCCACCCCTGCATAACTAAGGCAAGAGATTTTGAAAAATTGCAGAGACGGTTCCAGAGTTAAACCCAGGTCTTAGTCTTCTCTTAACCATTAGAAGATACATGTCTTTTAGGAGGTAACACTTTCTTGGTTTCCTTCCGTGACACCAGGCACTAGGGCCTTTAGATGATCAAACAGGTTCTGTTCCACAGGAGGAACATGTGATCCAGTCTGTGGTGTCAGAGCAAGGTGAGGGTGGTATTGCTTCATCTCTGTTTCTTAGGCAGGAAAAAGGGACGTCTCTAAACCTGCTTAACCTGCAAGAAGTGTGAGCTAATTTGAGCCTGTTGTCTTCTCTCTAGGGAAATGAAGAATGAATGGTTTGAACACAGTATTTGTACTTGCCTTTCCAACAGCATGAACTCTTACTCTTGGTGTTCTTATTTTATCCTCATACAAGTCGCAGGGCTGATTCTATTTCTAGTGCATTTGATTTTCTTGTTTTCTGGCTTTCCCATGTTTCCTCCTCTCATTCCCATTGGTATTATATGTTGACTCGTTGGTTCCTCACAGACTGCCACAGTATCAGGCTCTGGCCTCAGCTCTGCCCTTCTCCATTCTTACACTCTCACAGCAGAGGAGTTTAACACCCATGACCTGAAAATCATACATACTTTCAACTTGACCTCTCCTCAGAAGTTAGATTTACTTCCAATTGCCTACTTGACACCACAGGACAAGTGTCTCATCTCAACCGTAGGAAAAACCTATGGTTGACATCGTTCTTCTTGGGTATTGCTCTGTTTGAGCTGATGGCAAAGCATTCCATATTGATTTCCACGGTAAGAATATTGGAGTAATCTTTGATCCTCTCACATACTACACACTAGCCATCCAGAAGTGTGGTCTACTCTCCAACCTCAACCATCTATAACACCGTCCCCATCTGTTTTACTGCCGATACTTGGTCCAAGTCATTATCTCTCTATATCCCAAAGACCCATTTCTGTGTTTGCTTTTAGAATGCAATTTCTATCCAGTGTCCCAGAGTGATGTTTTTAAAGCCATGAGTCACATTGCTGCTGGCTGAAATCTCCTAAGGCTGCCCATCACACAGAGAAGGTTCTGTAGCCTGTCCTGGCTTGTGAGAAGCTGCTTTCCCACCTGAAGTATTTCGCATCAGCAGGTTCCACCCATATTCTCCCAGACTCTCTGGCACGCCAAGCTCCTGCTGTATCAAGACTTCTTGCTGACAGTTCTTTTTTTTTTTTCTTGATTCAAACTGTGATATTGAAACCAGACTCAAGATCCTTTCTAGAGTGGCCTTTTCTGACCAGACTCAGAGGCTGCCAGTCATTCTGGATCATGACATCTTGTAAATATCTTCTGCACAGCATTGGCCATCAAATGGAATTTTTCTCATCCTGCTTTGATCAGTATTGCCCTATTACAGTCTGGGCTTCATGTAATTTCTTCCCATCTCACTTCTCAGTTCATACAACCTTTCCATCCCTACTTCATACTAGCTTCTTAGTCCATGTAGACTACATATACAGATGTTTTTACATACAGTCAGTTTACTCAAGTACCAAGAGAGATTCACAAGAGACAGAAGGAAAAAAAGTCATGTGGATGAGGAAATGGAACTTGTGGTAAAACTCACAACCTACCAGCTTTGGGTGGGAGTTTTGTACTACCCCCACACATATAATAAACTCAGCTAGCTCCCGCTACAATTCTCATGTTTTCCCTGTGCTCTGAGGGGACCTTTGCTTAACAATCCAGGAATTCAGTGGTAAGTTTGAGTAGGTCACACTCTGTGGTCCTGCAGGAGTGGTGCTTGAGTTTCACTGCAGGCTCATGTAGCCAAAAGATCACAGCTCAGTGCTTCTATTTAAGATACTTGAACCTAGGTAAGTTCCTAAATTCCCTGTCCTAGAACAATCATTATTCTCTGAAGGACTTGTCCACTAATGGCTAACATTAATGAATGCCTACAGAATGCCAGGGACAACATCAGGAGTTTAAGGTTGTCCTGGTGTCTGTAATCCAAGCTATTCAGTAGATTATGGTAGAAGGAAATCAAGTTCAAGGCCTGCCTGCACTACACAATGAGGCACCATTACAGACAAACAAACAGTAGAAAAAGATCTACAGATGTTTCATGATAGCATATTCGGGACCCTAGAGTCAATATCTAATAAACAGAACAAAAGAAAGGGGGTAATAAAAAAGCAAAAAAATAAAAGTTTTATATGAATTCCCCTTTTATGTCCTTAGCTGTAATTAGTGGGATGGTCTCTGTCATGCAGATGAAGAATCTGTGCTGCCTCAGATAGGCTCAGTGTCCTGATGGAGACCCTCACATCTTTAAGCTGGGGAGGCAGGGTTTCTGACAACATAGGCGTTATCTGTCTTTTTTTTAGGAGAGAATTGCCAGAAGTCATGGTTCCCAGTGTGGGTTCTGTACCCCCGGTATTGTCATGAGTATGTACACACTGCTCCGAAACCAGCCTGAGCCTACTATTGAGGAGATCGAAAATGCCTTCCAAGGTGGGGACCTCTAGGCACAGCCCGGGGGAGTGGGATAGTACATGGGTCCTGAACAGGTCAAAACAATGACAGTCATGAATGCCAGATGTTGTTCTTCAGAAAGCTCTGGCCACAAAATCATGGTGGATAAGATCTGCTGGGAAGTTTGTCTTCTCCTGGTTGATCAGGTTGATCCCTGCTTCCTGGGATGTCTATATCCTATCCTTCATGGGGCAATCTTGTCCCATGCTAGTGGGTCACAAAAATTTGGGAAACTACCTAGGGCAGAGCTTCTCAATCTTCCAAATGCTGTGACCCTTTAGTTCCTCATACTATGGTGACCCTCAGCTATAAAATTACTTCCATTGCTACTTCATAACTGTAAATTTGCTACTGTTATAAATCATGATGTACGTATTTTTGGAGATAGAGTGTTACCAAAGGGGCTGTGACCCACAGGTAGAGAGCTGCTGGTGTGGGGTCTCATAAGATAGGGTTCTTTCACTTGACTTCCATCAGAACAAGCTTCCCCAGGGTGACTGCGGCTCAGGAGGAAGAGAGACTAGATGTTGAGCTACAGCATTTGCTGGCTTCCTGATTCATCTCCTGTGATTGGATTGAGGCTCTCTGACTAGGGAATTAAATCCAGAAAGTTTCCTATTCATTCAACTCAGCTGATCGCCTGTTCAAACTTCTTATAAGTCCTATGTTATGTACTATCTGAAGTGTGAGAGATACAGGATGAAGGATGGGAGTCCCTTCCTCCAGGGATTCCCACTCTGAAGAGGGAACATACTGGTAAATGGTTTGAGAAGTTCACTGAGAAGGTGATCAGACACTCTGGAAAGGCCAGAGTGGGCCTAATCTGGGCATTATGGGAGGACATTAGGATAGGTGTTTTGACAACAGAAATTTAAGCAGCAAGAGGACCTTCTACCCAGCAGACATAGAATGTCAGAAGTCAAGCACATGCAGCAAGGTCACAAGCTCATCATCACCTGGAAAGAGCAATGACATTACAACATTTCTCTTGGCCTGCAGGAAACCTCTGCCGCTGTACAGGCTACAGACCCATCCTCCAGGGATTCCGGACCTTTGCCAAGGTAAATGGGGCCCTGGAATGGGCACAGTCTGCCCCTAAAGCACAATTGGGAAGGATGCCAAGGGTCTCAGGTCTACTGAGGCAAGCCAATCCTTCTCCCAGTGACATGTGCTAAGGCAAGCAGATGCTGCCTTCTTATTCCTGGTGTGAATTTTTCTCCTTGGAAGGCCTGAAGCTCAAATTCTTTGGAAGATGTGCACTACCCAAGTGTTACCTTCCCCAAATGCCTTGAGGCTTGGCAACTTTCCTTGATGATGGGCAGGCTCTGCCTGCACAGGTGCCGAGTGTAGCATTTAATAGCATCCCTGCCTGGCTCAGTCTCATACCCTCCTCCTTTCTTCTCTTAGCTACTGTCACAATCAGTGCTCTGCTGGCCTCGTGAAGCTGATAATTAGATCTCTAGACAGTGTGTGAACCACTTTGGACCTCTAGTCTGAAAACATAGCTTGGTGTGTGATCACTCGTGGTACAAACACAGAAATGTGCCTGCTTCGTGTTTAGGAAAGAATGTTGGCCTCTCGGCTCCTGGCTTATCCACCTCAGTTTTTACCTGGCTCCTCAGCCAAGTTAAGAGAATTCTGACTTCTATCAAACTTTCTCATCATGGTTTGGTTGTGGGTCTTGGGGGAGTTAGGAAATGGAGTTCCTCATGAACCTTTAGGGCAGGCACATCAGGAGAAAGTGTTGTGTTTATGTTACTCAGGAAGGCTGAGTGAAGGTGGAGATGTGACCTCATAAAGATAGAGAAAGCCGTAGCCAGCAATCTGATAGGAGCTACGCAATTAGGTAGAACTGATTGACACAGTGGGTCATGAGTCAAGGATTATAACAGCTACCATGTAGTATTTATGAAAATTAAGTTGCTACTGCTGCTCTGGGAGAAGAGTAGATCTATGCAGTGGGAATGAATCCATGCTGCGAATGACAAACAAGGCTCTCCCATGAAGCAACATGTCTTAACTCATGCCAGATGCACCTGTTGAGTAAGGAGGATTCTTGTTATAGACCACGGAGACCTGGGGGAGGTACAAATTGGTTCAGGGATGCATTGTGGATGACATTCTGAGTTTTCTCAACTTGGTTGTTAGGCAGGAAAGAGAGAAGGGCATCCCTGGACTGATAGGTACTCTGTGATTTGGAGTTGGGGTCCAAAAGAACTAGCAGAATCTGAAAGCTTTTCAGTCTCTTGAAAGTAGACTGAAATGTCCATCAATACTTTGCCAGAAAGCCCTTAAACAAAGAAGGCAAGCCCAGAACCAAAGTACCAAAGATTCAGTGACTTGCTATACAGATGTTGATGTATTATGCTGTGGAAATGATGTAGTAGTTAGCAGTAAGGAGGCTGTAGAATATGCTAAACTCTTGGTAATGAGAATGATGGAAGCTTACACACACACACACACACACACACATCAGGAACAGATTGCTGAGAGATGTCGGCTGTCTTGGCTGAGAGCTTCTACTATGTCTGAGTCCAGTAGAAAATACGTCTTTGAGAGAAGCAAATATGTGATCAGAGTTTGAATAAACTTAAGTACCTCTCACAGAGCTTTTAGGGACAATATCTAGTACATCTTAGGCCTTAAACAAGTGGCACTTTAAGTGATGGTGCTGACACCTGTCTTCTCTTATCTGACATATGTTCTTCGTGAACTGCTCAGGCTTCTCTGAGAAGCAAAGATTGTCCATCTTGTCTCTGTGCACCCATCTTAAGATCCTGCTTAAAGATACACAATCTAACTAGCCCAAGAGTGCTCAAAAGTGAAGAATGTCAGACTATACTTTCCCCCAGGTCTTATGGAGTTGGTGCAGGACGTCACCATGGAGGACTCTACCTCTCTCAGCCCAGTTTTCCCTGGGTTGAGATGAGAGCTCTAAGCAGCCCAAAGGCCTGGCACTGAGCAAGCATGTAGAAGTGCCTTCATGTTTTTTCCCTGGCATCCCCAAGAGTCTTATTTAGACTGTTTACTTTTCTCTCTGGCTGTATCAAGGTTGGATTTCCTGTTTTCTCATACATAGCACATTGCTCCTGAAGCACGAGCAGATGCTGGTGGAGCTGGGCACATGGTTGGCATACAGAATGATGGTGTACATCTAGCAGAGAGGAAGGGAGTGGAAGGACCACTAGAAAAGGCAGAAATGGAATTCCCATTTTCCACTGTGGTGTGTGAGGAGTGTAGATGTTTCAGTCCATGCAAAGCCAGACAACTGGAAGGTGACAGTGCTACTCTGATTCTTTGTTGGGGGGGGCAGTTAGAGGACCAGCTGCTGATCCTCAGGTAGAAGATAGACAGGTAAGTCCAGAAGACAATCACAGGCACTAGAAGGAACATACGGAAGGGACAGGAAAGTATCACTACAGTACAATCTGAAAAAATTATTGAAAAAAGCAGAAACATGTAAATGTCATATGAGAGCCTCTTCCTCTCTGGATATATCATATATTATGCCATATACCATATACTATATATCAATTATATATATCATATTTATATATACCATATGCTATATATCACATATCATATATAATATCATAGACTACCCTACTAGGAGGAAGATAAATTCTCAACCTCAGACCCCTCTAGCCACCTTGACTCATCTAAGGGAGAAATAGACTCCAGAAAGATCCTGTGAAATTCAGTGTTGGGGAAGACTCACAAATTGGCAGACATCCTTTCATTTACTCATATACTGACAGAGGTCTTCGTATCTGCTTTCCAGTACGAAAATCACAGCACATTCACAAAGGCAAACAACTTGAACGGAATGAGGACACAGCAGGATTGGAGTTGGTATGACGGAGGTGTTAGAAGGGTTAGATCATGACTTTATAAAAATAATATAATCACTATGCTAAAGGTTTTAATGAAAAAAATAGAAATGTAATAACAGATAACGAAACACTAGCATCAAAACCACTGTAACAAAGTGAAGAATGTCCTTGCTGGGCTAATTTATGACCTCAGTGCTCAGGAAGGCAGTTCTGCTGAGGAGATGAAAATGCAGGCTCCCAGAGTCAATGAGCAAAGATAAGTTAGAAGGAGATTATGAACCAGAAGACCAAGAACCACAGGAGTGTCACATGCATGTAAGGGGGAGTCAGAAGAGGAAGGCAAGGGACAGGAGTAATATTTTAACAATATAAATATGAATTTCCCCAAATGGATTTTTGACTTTAAACCACATAATCAGAAATCTTAGAGAGCACCAAGGTAGACCAATGTACAAAAGAACAAAATAAAACAAGAACCAAACTAAATGAAATGAAACAACAGAGCCCTGATCTCTATAACATGTATTAATGTCAAGCTTCAGAAAATAAGAAAAAGTCCTCCAAAGAATCCAGAACTACACATGATATACATGCAGCTAAGGATCACGTTCTTCTTATAAGGAACCGAGTAGTCAAGAGAATGGAGTGATATACTGAAATCACCAAGGAGAAAATATCCCGCTGAGATAATTCTGTACACATCTCTAATCCCAGTGCTTGGAAAGCAGAGGCAGGAAGATCCCTCTAAGTTTGAAGCCAGGCTGCACAGTGATTCTAGACCACTGAGTGGATCAATAAAAGAACTGATGCTTTAAGATGACACACAGTGTTTTTCTAAAAGCGTGAGCAGTTTATTAAGCAAGATAACATACCAGGGATACACCACTAAGAAATATGGCTTCCTGTTGCCCAGCAACCACTAGCTGCCTATAGTGCCTCATGGGAAAATTGGGCTTGGCGAATGGCGATGGGTTCTGTCTAATTCAGGCTGTGTCCTGGCACTCCTGCTGTGAGATCATTGGTCCAGATGCCATGGTCCAAAGACACAGAGGTTTTTTAACATGTCTGCAGGTAAGAGCAGAGCCCCAGGAAAAAAATTCCAAGATAACGTTTAAAATGTTTTACAATGAATAAACTTGAAATTTATAGAACCGAAGAGACAGAGGATTTTAATGTTTTAAATAGATATTTCATGGCTAGTCTATCAGAAATGGCCATAGTCTGCAGACAGAAAAAAAAAACAAAAAAACAAAAAAACAAACAAAAAACAAAACAAAACAACAACAACAAAAAAAACAAAACAAAACAAAAAAAAAAAAAAAAAAAAAACCCAAAAAACTAGGAAGGGCACAGGTGAATTCAATGAAACCATCTACCAGCTGCATGTAACTAGGGTTTCTGTATCACCATAGCTAGGAATGTCAGAAAGGGCATGTTCCTCATGCTCACGTGGAGCCCTCACCAAGACAGATCACATTCTGGACTATTAAACAAATAAAAAGTTAATAGCAGTTACACAATGTCTGTTTGGGAACTAGACTGTGATTAAACTAGAACCAACAACAGAAAGAGAGCTGAAAGAAAAAAAGACATTTTCTGTGAGGATAGGCAACACAATTCCAGAACAACACATAGGGCAAAGAAGAAATCCCCAAGGAAATGTAAAAATAGTTTGAACTGAATAAAACTGAAAATATATTTTGTCAAATTGCTTAGAGGGAATTTTACATCAGAGAATGTAAATAGGAGAGAAAGATCTAAAAATCAATAATGGAGGCTTACACCTTAGGAAAATTAAAAAAAAAAGAGCAAATCAAATCCACAAGAAGCAGAAGAAACGGTATTTAGAGGAGAAATGGATGAAATTGAAACCAGGAATTCCATAGAGGAAAGTCAACAAAACAAAATCTAGTTCCAAAAAAAAAAAATCAATGAAAGCAATAAACTTTGAGTCAGGCTCTCTAAGGGACAAATACAGCTTCCTCATATCAAAATGAAGGAAAGGAGATACTATGGAATAATAAACAAGTGGATGATAATGGAGACCTGGGAAAACTCTCTAGACTATTCCCATCATGGCTGCTTCCTGGAATTCCAGAGGAGGAATACTCCAGTCAGGTAGAGGATTATATACCATTTTTGTGATACCTTCAGCCTTTATGGTCCTAGGGACATAACCTCAGCTTCAACAATTTCTTAGTGTTTGTTTCAATCCTTTTGGTGCTGTCCGTTGTGGATGTGGTGGAAGATGGAGGTGAAGCTGATGGAGGTGAAGCTGCTTTCATTATGGGCATCTGTGCTTGATTGATACATATGAACCAAAGCAAGCAAATACACAAACAAACAAACAAACTCCAGATGTGGCTTTTAAGGCTCTTCTGAATCAGACTTTATCTTAAATTAAAGCCCTTTGTAAACATTGAGTGGGAATCCGAGGGTTGGTCTCTAAGTTCCCAATAAACAGTAAATAGGATGGCCTCAGTAAAGGCTGTTCCCTGTAAAATGAGAACACATCTCATTAAATGGAAACAATGTTTTCTTCAGAACAAATAATCTACTAAAAATGTAGCACATCCCTTGTCAGGAAAGGAGTGAATTACTTTTGTACCTGTTTCTTCAGTTTTTCCAAGTACAGCCCCAGAACTGGTTGTGCCCAGCTGCATCCTTGCTCATCTCTGTCTGCAGGATTTGTTTCTTTCTTATAAACAGTGTTGCCAACTGCACTGAAAGTAACTGTCCCTGTGCTTCTCTGCCTCGTTTTGTTCAGTTTAAAACACTTAGAAATGTATCCTGAATTATTTTCCTTTTGATGCCTTACTGTTATCTACATGTGCATTAAAGCTTTTTAAGTTTTGATTTGGGGGTGGGTTTTTGAGACAGAATCTCTCTGTGGCCCTGGGTGTTCTGGTACTCACTATATAGATAGCGAGACTTTGCCTCTGTGCTGAGATTAAAACATGCACCACCACCGCCAACTCCCAGATAAAGCCTTTTTTATGTCTTCTTGACTGGGCTGTTGTACCTATGGCTTGGCACTTGGCTTCTGACTTGTAGTGAGTCTCCTGCCTCTGCTTCCTAAGCTCTGAGATCACATGTGTGCATTACTGTGCTCTTTTTTTCTTGTTTAACTTTTAAATATGAGTCTCAAAGCTTACAGAATTCTAAGTTGGTAGAATTTCTCTCTCTCTTGGTGTTTTAAGTATTTTAGCTGGTTATCTTCTTCCTTGTCTCATAAAACAGAGAGCATGGAAGGGTGTGGACAGAAAAGTCACTCTCAGGAGACCGTGAGTGACTCATTATATATCACAATAATTCAGGACATAAATATACCAATGAATTATCCAGGAAAACAATCTATATGTTGCAAAACTGATTGTCTGGGAAAAGTTGCTTAGATGATATATGTTCTTCCTCGAGAAGGCCAGCTGAGCAAGGTGACACTTTACTGTATGCAAATTCTTCTTGCTTCCAGAAAGTCAGAGAATGCAACCTCATTACTCATTCTTCAAGAAGAAGAAAGCTGAAAAGAGATATTAAAGGCTTCCTCTCCCTGTCTAAGCATTAAGAAGGGCATGATGGGAGGGTGTGTGTGTGAAATGGACAGAACAGGTTTGGTATGCAGGAACACAGCTGAGGTGCCCGAGGGCTCTGCATGCAGAGCTGTATGGGGTATGAACTAGCAAGGGGTTCTCTTGCTCATGCGTACTAGTTCTCAAAGGCCACACCTTCAACCTCCAAAGCCTTCTAGAAACGTTTTTATACAATGGTAGAGAGAGGTTGGTGGCTCCTCTTCGGAGAAAGGCCAGCATAAAAAGTTGTCTCTCCTGACTCACACACAGAAGGGCAGCTTGACCCTAGCTTACTCCATCAGGTCCCAATACCCTAGAATACCGAGTCCCCCACGTTGGTTTCTTAGCAATAACTTCATGGTTTTGGAGTATCTCCTGCCTTCTTGAGTTGCACCTGCCAGGTGAGCACACATTTACCCACCATGCAGTGCCTCCGTTGAGAAAGGCAGCGATCTCTTTTCATCTGGGCATGGTCACTAACCTTCTGAGAGCTCTGAGCAAGCACTTCCCCGAAAGTGAAGGGTGACCCATGCTCTTTCTCAGGAGCAGAGCCACAGTGAGAAGTGGGGTGTTTAGCTTTCTGGAAACACATAGTAAGTAGCATAGACCATCGGGGACACTGGCTGGGTGCACTTTTGAGACCAGTACTGACACAAGACATCCATGACAAAGACCTCAGCTGCAGAGACCCCCAGCCAAGCTTCATAAATCTCGGCTGGGCTAAACGCAGCACCTCTTGTGAGAAGTGGTAAGATTTGTTCTCTTAGGGGCTTCCTAAGGAAGCAACAGTGAAGAATGTAGATAGATACATACATTGTGATGAATAGAGCCTAGAGAATGTAGATAGATACATACATTGTGATGAATAGAGCCTAGAGAATGTAGATAGATACATACATTGTGATGAATAGAGCCTAGAGAATGTAGATAGATACATACATTGTGATGAATAGAGCCTAGAGAATGTAGATAGATACATACATTGTGATGAATAGAGCCTAGAGAATGTAGATAGATACATACATTGTGATGAATAGAGCCTAGAGAATGTAGATAGATACATACATTGTGATGAATTGAGCCTAGCCTGTGTGGATAAATTTTCTTGAATATCAGGTTTCCCTGTTGCCCGGCAGACTTCCTTAATCCACATTAGTGAAGTGAGCACACAACAGAGGCCTCGGCTCTCCAAGTGGAGACAGACTGGATGAGATGCAGTGTCCCTCCCATCCATGTAGGCTGGGATCAACAGATCCGGGCTTCCATAAATAAGAGTAATGGAGTTTTCTTAGGTTCTGTGAAACTGGAAACATTCTTATGTGAATGTGTGTCATCTTCTCAGGATGCTGGGTGCTGTGGAGGGAGTGGAAACAACCCAAAGTGCTGCTTGAACCAGACAAAAGACCAAATGGTAATGGGGGTTTCTGCTTCTGGAGGCCTAGTGGGGCAGTCTCGAATCTGGGATGGGTGCGTGGGGTTAGTATGCTCTTTCCATGTCCCTGGAAGCAGTGCTGGAAAAAGATCAGTGAGATGTGGTGATGCTCAGATGATGAAGGTGCTCGTTACCTCTGGCTTCTCTGACAGAGCAGCCTTGATTCTTCTCCCAGGACCAGACATTCCACGATCTGGGAAAGAGCTCACCTGAAGGAAAAGTTGGCTCAGTTGGGTCAGGCATCTGATACTTACTGCTCCCTTCCCTTGCAGGTTGCTCCCTCTCCTTCTTTATTCAACCCGGAGGATTTCAAACCCTTAGATCCCACCCAAGAGCCCATCTTTCCCCCAGAACTTCTGGTAGGTGATAATGGGGAGAAGTCTAGCCAAAAATATCTATTCCGCGAGTCTCTGCGTTCAGCTGTATACATGGCTAGGTGCTGAGAACTTTGTACATTTTCATCTTAGAATTTGGTCTTACACTCAAACTTAGTTCTTCTTTCTTCCCCGGCCATTCCTAGGAGGTACAACCCTTCTGTCCCATAGCATCCTCTCCTCCTCCTTACCTGTATCATACATACAGTTACAGGTTCTAAGTCCATGTCATTGATGGACTTTAAGCTCCACAGGAATAGATTGGTCTTTATAGTAATACAGTGTGTATTGATCCTCCTGGATATCTCTGTGTAAGCCTATCACCCCCCACCCCGATTTCCCTCTCTACAGGTAGCTTACTTCTTTAAAGGAAAAATAAAACAGAACTATATTCTAAGGGTATGATAATGGTTTGAAGTTCTATCTTAGCCACAACCTCATGCCTACTTTTTCATGCTCATTTATATTTATTGCAAGGAAAGATTCAAGCCTCCTTTATGGTTCATGCTTCTTGGGGATATAGGCTCCTGAACCCTGCCTCAAAAGTTCAACAGGTCAGGGGATAGATTAACAGTGTCACTGACATATCCTCACCTGGACTGTGAACCCTTAAAGACACCATCAGTTTGATACCTGGGATTTCTTTTGCCACATGGTATCATCCACCCTCATGCAGCGCTCCTCTGAATGATCTTTCCTCTGGATGTCTATCCTCCTGACCTCTGATCTTTGCCATCCTTTGCCCTCTGTGCCTCCTGGAAGTGGTGTGGAATAGTTTCAGAAACCTAAGATTTCTGGTTTGGGCTCCTCATAGCAGGTTTCATAACCTCTTTGGTCTTCAGCCTTAACAGTGATGTTCAGAGTGCATATCTTACCAAGTTCTTCTCAAGAGTGTTGTGATGTACTGAACAGGGCCAACAGAGCACCATACTGCACATAATTACTTTATCTCTTTTGCCCTTGGCATGTGCAGCTAGCTCTTCCTTCTGAGTTCAGGCTTAGACAAATCAGTAAATAGGTTGACCCCATTGCAGATTTAATAGTGATTCCTTGGGTGAATGGTGGTAGGAAGGAGCCATACAGTAAGCTAACTACACTTCCTAGAGGATGAAAGACACTCCCCAGAAGACACTGCATTTTGAAGGGGAACGTGTGACCTGGATCCAGGCTTCGACCTTGGGGGAACTGCTTGACCTGAAAGCTCAGCACCCCGATGCCAAGCCAGTGGTGGGAAACACAGAGATAGGTAAGACTACACGGAGACCTTTGGGTATTGCTGGGCTCTTTCTGTCCCTCTTCTCTCCTTGAGCTTCCCCCTGCTCTCTACTCATTGCTTTATTGGGTATTTAGAAAACACACTGAGAAGCTCAGTGTACATAGACTCCTAAGACACTGACTTTGGAGTCAGTGAGACCTGGATAATCCCTACTTGAGCATCCTGAGAAAGGTTCCTTGTCTTCAAATGCTGTATATGGAGTGATGTAACTTTTCAGAGGGCTGTTTGTAGAGCAGGTGTGATCCTCATACTTGCTGATTTTCTCCATGAACATCCATAGAATGCCAACTGTGACCCTCCCCATCTCTGGGAAGGGCTAGAGACACAAAGACCTGAAAGTCAAGGGTCCTTCTTCCCCTGGCCTCAGTGGGATGGGGAGAAGGCTAAATGCTGACCAAGTGTCCAGGCCAGTGTCTGATCAATGCTAAAGGTCTGTTGGTGTGTGTGTGTGTGTGTGTGTGTGTGTGTGTGTGTGTGTGTGTGTGTTGTACATGTGTACATGTGGTGACCAAATAAAGATAGAAATGTCCTGTTCTTTTACATGAACAGGATCCTCAATAAACCTGGAGCTTAGCTGAGCAACTCCCATACCACACTAGGGTTATGGCTGTGCGTAGCCAACCCTTGCCTTTTACATGGGTTTTGGAACTTGAAACCAGGGATTCAGCCTTGAGCAGGATCTGATAGGGCAATGGAGAGATTTTGAGGAAAACTAGGTTGGCTGGACCATGCCACAATCCAGGTCTGGGGCCCACAATAGCTAAGCAGACCAAGGAGGATCAGATCATGTACTCTGAGCCCTGGTGTTCCGTGAGACAACAGCAGTGGCAGAGGGCTCTTGGTTTTCTCTATCTACTTCTAAATGTAGCTTGCTTGGTATCTGGTCTGCTGTATTCTAAAGCCTAGTGAGAGCCAGGAAGTTCACAGCATAGTGAAAGGTAGCTCAGAGGACCACTGTTTGGAGTATGAGAGGTGATTGACACACCATGCTTGAGAAGTTAAGACAGTGTGACTCTGGAATCTGAAGGAGCTCAACTTCATAGTTTCTGGTTGAACCCTCAGTCCAGAGAGGAGAACCAGGTTTGGACCAGTGAGAGAGCACAATACTGGTCCTGTCCTCAGATACACAACTATGATGCACATTGTGTTTAAAGTGTGAGATGTTCCTCTGTGGTGTGACTTTGAAGTCTGTGGCTCAGTACCTTTGATGGTGGTTGATGCTCTTGTTGTCTTATAACTGTGGCTCTCAGGCCTTTTGTCTATATAACCAGAGTCTTAGGGGCCAAGGGTAGCATACCTAGAAGGACCTTTGGAGATGCTTTGACCCTGCATGTGTTCTTTTTCATAAGTCGTAGTGCTCTGGGTTATAATAAGATCGTATGAGCTACACAACTGAAAATAATTCCTCATGACTGCTTTCATCTGCTCTCTTCCCCCCTGATATACATACCATATAAAGTAAACACCCAACTACAGCCAGGGCAGGGTGTGAAGGAGCGAGTGTAGGAAAAAGCCTCACTAAGACAGAATTCATTGCATTCAGTCTGTGTCTTGTCTTGGGAATAGACTCCTCAAATGGGTTGTCCTTTGAAGCCCTAAGGCATACCAAGATGGAGAGTCTGGTATTTCTGAAACATTATTGGCTAGACTGAGAGAGAGTGCATCATCTGGGTCCAAGAGACAGAGGTACAGCATCAATATCAGCATCAGTATCAGGAGGGGCTTCTAACTTGATTAGTTGGGTGGAGACAGAAACTAGACAAAGATGCAGCAGCCCTGTAAGGATTCCTCACCTTGAGAAGCCCAGAGAATGATACTGGAGGTTGGAAGAGAGATTTGAAATTGTATATCTCTCTTGTTTGAACTTAAGGATTTGATGTTTTTGCTATTATACATTTCCCCTAATATGGGTCCAAGACTAAAACATGCTTTTTCCTAGCTATGGATTTGAGTAAAACATGTGTGGCTAGTGATATACTTTAGTGGGGAAAAGATGCTACATGATCCTGATGACCTGAGTTCTATACCCAGGACCCATGGTAGAAGGAGAGAACCAACTCTGAATGTTGTCGTCTGATATTATATGCATATCATGTCATGCATGCATTATACTACACATGTGCACACATATACATAAATGATCATTTTCTAAATCAAGTTGGACACTTCCCCACCTTAGGTTTCACATATGTAACAGAAACTTAAAGTCCCCTCCCATTTCTTTTAGGAATACCAAGTAAGTTAAAACATAAAGTGTTTGGAAGAATTTTGGACACTCCTTAATGTCTTGTGATTTCTAACAACACTATTGCCACCACATAATACCAACACATTGTAGAGACTTTGAGGTCCACTCCCCCCTTTTTTAGCTTGTTTTTGAGTGAAAAAGACAGAGATCATGACTGGCCTAATTCCTCCTCACCTCTTCTGTTTCCTGGTGCTCAGTGTGATGCTAAACAAACCAGGTGTCCCATTCATGATGTGGGGAAACTACTAACCCAAGTTTCTTATTTCCCAAAGGCATTGAAATGAAGTTTAAGAACATGTTATTTCCTCTGATGGTCTGCCCATCCTGGATCCCTGAACTGAATTTAGTGGAGCATGGGCCCGAGGGTAAGGCTGCCATCTGCTTTCCTGGAGCACAGCTGTCACAGTGCAGGGGTGATGTGGGTAAGAGATGGCCTTCATCACCTTTCCTCCACTGAGCATGGACAGTCATCCACTGCAGGAGGCTTTGAGAATCTTGGTGTTGGCTGGTCCTGTGGACACATTGAATCGTGTGACAATGGAATTAGAGACATGGAGATGAGATTGTTTGTGTGCCCCGCCCCCTTTTAAGCCAGAACTTCACTTCCAGAGGTTTTGATTTTTGTTGAGTTGAGAATTACTGGATTATAGAAAAATATGTTGATTATGGAATCGAGAAGTGTGGGCATAGACCCGGCTCATGTAGCATTAGCTAAGTGACTTCTCTGGGCCTTATAAAGATGGAAGACCCGGCTAGGAGTGACTTTATCTCTGGCACATATCCACAGGGATCTCCTTTGGAGCTGCTTGCCCCCTTAGCTTGGTGGAAAGTGTGCTGGTGGATGCAGTGGCTAAACTTCCAGAACAGAAGACAGAGGTGTTCAGAGGTGTGCTAGAGCAGCTGCGCTGGTTCGCTGGCAAGCAGGTCAAGTCCGTGGCGGTGAGTCGCAGGCCAGAGGCAGAAAGGAGTCTTGAAAACCCTGGGAACTTTGTTCACCATTGTGTCGGTCTTCAGAGTAGCCATGACACTTCTAGTTTGTAGAGAGCATTTATGTTCTTTGCTCCATTTGGGATTCCTATGGTTCTTGGTATTAGGAGACAACCTGTCTCTCCCATTCTACTTTTTGAAATTTGCTATTAAGGTTAAAATGAAACAGAACAGCACACTTTCAAGGCCTCTATCCTGGTATCTGATGGAGAAACACAAATGTAGAGAGTGACATCTTGTTCCCAGTTCCCCTAAGTGTGTTTCTGAGAAGGTGTTTCCCCTTCCGTTCTGCCTATGACACAATTGAATATCTGATTCTTGTCATATTGCCCGGAAGTTCAAATCCAGAAAGAGCCAACTATTCAATAGAAGTTGTCTTCTGTTTCCTTGATTTTTATCTTGAATTTTATTTTATTGACTCTTTACATCCTCTCAAAGAACTCATCTCAATCTTTCCAGGAAAAAAAAAAGGGCTGGGGGAGGGAAAGCGATTTGCAAGAGCTGCCCTCAGTTTACTGACACATATGTACTTTTCAGAGCTAAGAACCCATCCCAAGTGTTTCTACTATAGCTTTGTGTGTTTCCTTGAATGGCCATGTCTTCCTGGGCTGCTGGGGGAGTCAGGTCCTGGGGTGCCTACCCACAGGGCTGTTACCTCAGTCTGAGCAGCTCATTCACTCGCCCTCTGCTTGTTCTAATTAGTCCATTGGAGGGAACATCATCACTGCCAGTCCCATCTCTGACCTCAACCCTGTGTTCATGGCGAGCGGAGCCAAGCTGACCATCGTGTCTAAAGGTGAGCTGCCCGAGGCGGAGATTCAGAAAGAATGATGTGGGCGAGGAAAGTCTTACTGCATGGGTCCTATTCTAGAGAACAGAGCCCCAAATTCAGTGATCCCCAGTGGTTTAAGGGTTTTAATTCACAGAAGTTGCAGAGAGATCAGCCAGGTTGCAGGACTGAGAGAGTTAAGCATTGTCTCACTTTCGTTTCTTCTTTCTTAAACTCAACTTTTAAAACTGGCATACAAAATAACAGGTTTCCTCACAACATTTTCATATACTCTAGGTTTGAGTGGGTCTCCCCTCTGTCTTCCTGTCTCCTATCCTGTCCTTACTGCACCCCTTCATCCCCAATATTTCCCCTCTTTATACAACTTAAACCTTACATAGCTATCTTCCCTTACTATGTCCCTTAAAAATCTCTTTACCCCACCCCCATCATGGTTCCCTTTCTAGTTTCCTGGCCTCTATCCACACTCACCTCTTCAAAGTAGATATAGAAAATATTAGAAGATAGGAGCTTCAGATGAGAGGGAAATTGTAGTATTTGTCTTTCTGATCCTGGATTACTTCACTTGTAAGATAGGATATTTTCCAACTCTATCCATTTTTGTACACATTTTATAATTTCATTTTTCCTTTTGGCCAATTAGAATTGTATTTCCTCCATGGGCCACAGTGTTGTTAACTGCTCATTTGTTGATGCACATCTAAGCTGATTCCTTTCCCTGCTGTTGTGAATAGCCTATTAAACATGGGCATCTTGGGATGTAAATGCCTTTGGGATTTTGTCCAGAAGGGATAGTTCTGGGTCGTATGATAGTTTTATTCTTTTGCAACCTCCACATTGATGTCTATAGTCTTAGTAGGGAACTTACAGTTGGACTGGCCATCTGGATATCTCACCTGAGACTGTGCTAGGGCCAGAATATATGACAATTCCCCCAGCAGTGAGTTATGACATGAGAGAAATATTGAAACATTGTCAGCTAGGGAAACTTGCTAGAGAGTCACCACCACAAATTTCTTGTTACATATGCCACACTACCCAAATTGTATGAATCCTTCCGAAATCTAAGTTCCAAGATGTCAGCTAGTCAAAGACAACCCTTGTCAGCTCTTATGGCAGAAGACAGAAATGAGAACAGTGATACAAATCTCTCTTGACTTTATTCTGACTTCACACCCACTGGCTTTGCATGGCCTCTTGACCTTGGCTATGGTGGGTCTATTTATATCATAAGATGACATACTACACCCTGGAGCTTTCTTCCCCCCAAAGAGATGATTGCTAGCACCCTGTCTAAGGACCGAAGAAGGAGACTTGGTTCTAATTTTGCCACCTGCTTCCTCTGACTGTGGTATCAGAAATTATGAAGGGGAACTTGTTCTACTGATGGACTGTCCTCTGCTCCTAGTACATCCCCAGTCTCACCTGCATGTGACTATCATCATCTCGTCTGCACACAGGTACCAGGAGAACTTTTAAGATGGATCATACCTTCTTCCCTGGCTACAGAAAGACTCTGCTCTGTCCAGAGGAGATATTGCTGTCCATTGAGATCCCCTACAGCAGGGAGGTAAGGAAGCTCTAAGTTCTTCCCAAACTATCCCAGTGTTAGACTCCAGAGAAGGAGCCTAAAGACAGTCACAGAACCATATCAATAGCTTTCAACTTTAACATGGGTCCATTCTCACTGACTTTGCTTTTGCTGAACCAACCCTACCATTTCTGGACAAGAAATTGCAGGGCATGGACTGTGGAATTCAACAGTTAGGCATGGAATCTACAATGGCTTGTCTCACCTCTCTGAGCCTCCATGTTCCCAAGTTGGCACAGTATAAGCTACCATACAGACTTCAGGGAAGACTGAAAGACAGAGCTCATAAGGTAGCTCATGGGAAGCCAATAGTGATTATCAACCTGTGGTTCTATTCCTGCCCCGTGCCGGTGACATTATCTTCCTAAGGTGAAGTATCCAGGTTCTGCATGCAGGGTAAAGCAGCTACTGTGAGTAGGACACTCATGCCGACCTCTGACTTGCTCTGGCCTGGCACTGCTGGACTTTGACTTCATGAACATCTTTTCTGATTCATTTGGGCAGATGTGGCGTCTTGGGTGGCTTGGCCCAGTGTAGCTCTCTCCCCTCAGCAGCTACCAACTGAGAATACAGCTGCGGCAGACATATTAGAAAAGTGTTCTGGGCGAGGCCAACAAAGCAGCTGCCAGGGTAACTATGGGTTACAAGAAGATCAGAGCCAATGTTTGCGCCTATGGATTTTTGACCTCCTTAATGAGAATGCTAATTCAATCTGAGCAATTATGCCCCCAAGGCGGCCTCCTAATGATTTTCCACATTGTGTTTATAGACTATTTTGAGCAATGAGTCTCAGAATTTTGAATCTCAGGAATCACTGATTCTTTTTTTAATTGAGTGGAGAAAGAAGATAGAGTCGGGCTTCATATGGCTCAGCTTTTATTTTTTAGGTATGGCCTTTAACAAAAGCTATCACCTGATAAAAGGAAGGACACTTTATGCTGTGAGCTAGACAGTTTTATCAAGAAAGGACACCATCACCCTGACAGCTGTTGACTCCAGTGTGGCCCTGGGAGTAGCACACAGAACACTGTCTGCTTTGGAACAGTTCAAGCTCTGAGCAAGGTGCTCCAGGCCATGTCAGTACCAAGAATCCTGCCTGGAGGAGTCTCTGTGGCTCCTTCAGAACACAGGGCCTTTAGCATTGATGAGAATATCCAGAACCAGGTTGACTACAAACCTGAGGGCCACGCAGTGCAGAGGGTGGATGTCACATGGTTCTTCCCTGCAAAGCGATTATTAGTATCTTCCTGTCCATAGAGAGACTTAGTTCAGGCCCAGGAGAGAAGCATGCTTCTAGCACAAAGCAGTGATTGCTTCACAGAGAGACACAGGCTTACAGGAAGCAGGATGTCTCAGTCTGCAGTGTGCTGGCAGGAGGGACACATCACACCATCTGGGGAGCCACAGGCAGGCATGTCACAGCCTGCACCCAGACTCCCTTTCCCGCTGGACAGGCAGCATGCAAGGAGTTTTTATCCACGTGCCTGGAGGGGCCGGTGGAGTCTGATGTTGGCGTCAGAATGGGTCCTGTGAGTGTTGGTGGCTTCCAGCCGTTTGCTCTGTAAAGACCACCTATGCCCAAATTGCCTGACTTGCAGGGGAGTCTTGGCCCTTTCTGGATTGTCACCAGGAACTTCTAGAAATGTAGTCTAAGGATGGCTTGTCTTCGCTGAGACTAGCTTCTCACTGATGTTTAAGGCGCAGTCACATTCTTTCCCTTCTTCTCCCTGCCATCTGGTCACAGCCCTGTGTTTCATGCTGGCCTTGTCTTTTCCATTTTTTAAGGGAGAGTTTTTCTCAGCCTTCAAGCAGGCCTCCAGGAGAGAAGATGACATTGCCAAGGTGACTAGTGGCATGAGAGTTCTGTTCAAGCCAGGGACCATTGAGGTGCAAGAACTGTCCCTTTGCTTTGGAGGGATGGCCAACAGAACTCTCTCAGCCCTCAAAACCACTTCAAAGAGGCTGTCCAGGTAAGCATGGGCTGTGCCAGGAAGCAGGCTGCACTGCTGCACTGGCCCCTGGGGCTGCACTGCTGCACTGGCCCCTGGGGCTGCACTGCTGCACTGGCCCCTGGGGCTGCACTGCTGCACTGGCTTCTGCTACTTTTCTGTTATTGCTCCTTCTGGTGATGTTTCTAACACCAGGATCATGATTACTGGCCTCACAACTGTGGTTATTGTTCTAGGGTGCTGGAGAGATGGCTCAGTGGTTAAGAACACTAATTGCTCTTCTAGAGGACCCTGGTTCAATTCCTAGCACCCACATGGCAGCTAACAACTGCCTGTAACTCCAGTTCCAGGGGATCTGGATTCCGCATACACATGCTTACACAGACACACAAGCAGGCAAAACAACCATACACATAAAATAAAAATAAACAAATGATTTATCTATTTATTTACTAATCTATTAATTATTAGGAATCACATTATTTATTAATAATGTATTAATAAATAAAATGATTCATTCTAACATCACAGTTTGGCTAGTATCTCTGCCATGGTAGTATCTCCTACTACTGTCCCTGTTACTGCTGCTGGCCCTCTAGTCGCAACCTATTATCATGAACGTGGCCGTTGGTAACCCCGCTTTTATGGGTTATCTTGTTGGCATTGCTGCTGCCATGACTCTGACTAGTGACAGCGCAGCTAGCACCATTACAAGCTATGTGCCCTGTTAATGCTACTGCTGCTCCTGTTACTATGGCGACTTTCTGCCATCGCTGTCACAGCTGCTGCTGCTATTCCTGCCGGTAGGCAGTAGCATTATCACCACCCCCTACCAAATCTATAGTAGCAGCATTTCTGGCATCTTTCTTATCGATGTCACTGCTTCCATGCCTAGGGTTACTGTTACTATGGTTACCACTATGCCTCTCACCAACATTTGAAGTATTACTGCTGCTGTTGTTGGTATCACCACTATTTCTTCTACCACTATTACTTCTCCCATTATTTAACTTCTACCACAGAGATTCAGACTCAAGATTCATCCTATTCCCACTAGAACCAGGGATACCACAAGGCAGTAGGTGTGCCAAGTGATTCACTGACATTATCTTATGTGAGCCTTATGACAGCCTTGTGACAAGAAATAGAGCTGAACTTGTTTCTTCCTTGGCTCTACCACTAACCAGATGAGTAACAGGAGGCACATTACTTGGTCTCTCTATTCCAAAATTTCTCAGTGGTAAGATGGGCATCAAACTTCTCCCTACGATAATGTTTAATGAAATGAAAACGAACAACTCACATAAAGTACTTAGGACACTGCCTAATATTTTATAAGAAGCTAGAATATTAAGTTTTGGGGGGGGCTTAAAATAGAAAATATATACAAGTAACACTATGTAAACTAAACACGTACATTTAGGGATACAAATGTACATACATATGTACAGGCAATAACAAAGGGGAAGCAATGACTTGCAGGACAGTGGGAAGGTCTATATAGAAATGTGATTCTATTTCAATCTCAAAAATTATAAAAGGAAAAATTTAATCTATCATCCATATATTTATCATCTATCTATCTATCTGTCTATCTATCTATCTATCTATCTATCATCTATCTGTCTGTCTGTCTGTCTATCTATCTATCTATCTGTCTATCTATCTATCATCTATCTATCTGTCTGTCTATCATCTATCTATCTATCATCTATCTGTCTGTCTGTCTATCTATCTATCATCTATCTATCTATCATCTATCTATCTGTCTGTCTATCTATCTATCTATCTATCTATCTATCTATCTATGAGTATATAGAGAAAATTGTATGTGCTTTTAAAGATGAGGGGCCTACGGCACCAGAAGATCAAGCAGCTTGTGGCATGTGAGCCAAAGCCTGAACCCAGGTCCCTTAGACAGGGAGTTGGGTATGATGCTCCACACTGAGTGATGGAGATGAGGAGAGCAAGTCCACATTCTGCCTTCCTCCAGGGCCTGGAATGAGGAGTTGCTGCAGGACGTGTGTGCCGGCTTGGCAGAGGAGCTGCGCCTGGCCCCCGATGCCCCTGGTGGAATGGTGGAATTCCGGCGTACCCTCACCCTCAGTTTCTTCTTCAAGTTCTACCTGACAGTGCTTCAGAAGCTGGGCAGAACGGACCTTGAGGGTGTGAGTGTGGAGCAGGGTCAGGCACAGAGTGTCTTCAGCACAGTATTTGGGGACTCAGGAGGTTGGGCCGTGTGTCAAAGTTTTTCCTCCCCTCTCAACATCTGAAAGTAGAAGGGCAGGGTCAGGACAACCCAGGGTCAGTGCCACCACTTCATTGACTGATGTCTGTCTGGGCCTGTAGATCTGGAATCATGCCAAGAAAAGGGATGTCTACCCTGCTTGCTCTCCTTGAGGTTATGTTGTGACCGTCTTCCATATCATTAAATATTTCCAGAGTACAGGAGCACAAGGAAGACATAAAGAAGGCTGGGGGTGAGGTAGTATTCCAACAAAGAGAACAGCTTGCATAAATGTGGAAGAATAGAAAAAGCTAGGGGTGCTGGAGAAAGGACTAAGCATTCAAGGTACAGGATCAAGGTGTCTGGAAATGTAGTTGGGGTTGTTATTGAATACTGAGTCCTGAGAGCTCGCATTTAAATTCTAAGGCAGATCCAGCACTGTACTCAAAGCTGTAGGATGGAGGAGATGGGGGGTGAGGGGGTGGAGGAAGACTCATCACTCTTATTACTTGTGGATGGAAGGAGGAAAATGACAGGACCTGGGCTCAGCATCCCGTTATCCCACTTCCACAGGTGTGTGGCAAACTGGACCCCACCTTTGCCAGTGCCACTTTGCTCTTTCAGAAGGACCCTCCAGCGAATGTCCAGCTTTTCCAAGTGAGTACATGCAGCGTGTCTAATAACAGAGCCCTGCAGCCGGATGTGATGACTCCTGGCTGAGCTTTGGTAAAGGACCAACTTGAATGGCATAGACCCTGTGCGTAAAGGACATCTGAGTCACACTGTTGCCAGTGCAGCTGTCATCCTTGATGGCCTCGATTTCTCTCTTAGGACTGGATGCCAAACTATGTCTGTTCCACAGGAAAAAGAAAAAGCCATTTTGTCCTTCCTGACTCCTATTGGGCCAGTCCAAAGGTCTTGAACATGCATGTATGGATGTGTGTGTGCACACAACACATCACTCTAAGACCTTTGGGGGAGGTTCTAGGCAAAAGGCCAGCACATATCTTGTCAGCATGTGAAAGTTTGTAAGCCACACAGTGCATTGCAATGTCTAAGTCCCATTGCTGTAAACATAACTGGATCAGGGGCTGGGGATATTGCTCAGTTGGTCGAGTGCTTGCCCTGGGTTTAGGCCCTGGCACTCCATAGAACATCTGTGGAGGAGCAAACCTATAATTTCAGCCCTAGAGAGGTAGAAGCAGGAGCACCAGGAAGAGTTTGAGGCTATCTTCAGCCACGGTCCAGTATACAAGAGACTCTATCTCTGAAAATGAAACAAACCAAAACATCCAAAATGAATGTGCCAAGCTAAGTAGGTATTTCTAGAACCAAGCACTGGCTGCAGTTTGCTGATCCCTGAGTGGGCAGCCCACAGATGAACTAGCTCTAAGGCATAACTGTCTGCTTGGAATACAGATTTTGCTCTTTCTTTACTCTGTAACCTTGGGCAAACCACCTCTGTTCTTCTTGGGCAAGTTTTCAGACCCACCTACACAGGCAAGTAATGGCAAACTTTTTCACAGAACACAGGAGGATAGAAGTATGTTCACTGGGCACGTAGCTCAGTGCTAGAGCTGAGTAAGACCTTGGGTCCATCTCTAGTGCTGAAAAATTAAATTAAGCTGCTTAGAAGTCCATGACACATAAAAATACCCAGTTAAGTATTAGATACTTTACTTCTCTGAAAACAACTAAAATAGAAATTGATTATAAAATTAATAAAAATGTTTTGGGAAATATAGGAAAGTATAAACAGAAAAATAAAATAAAAGTCATCCAAAATTTCACCTCCAAGAAAAAAAGGAAAGTTGATGTATGTTTGTTTTAATTCTATTTACCCATGCATATATATCTATGTATATCTATATCTATATCTATATCTATATCTATATCTATATCTATATCTATCTCTATCTCTATCTCTATCTCTATCTCTATCTCTATCTCTATCTCTATATCTATCTACATCTACATCTACATCTACATCTACCTCTACCTCTACCTCTACCTCTACCTCTACCTATACCTATACCTATACCTATACCTATACCTATACATCTACATCTACATCTACATCTACATCTACATCTACATCTACATCTATATCTATATCTATATCTATATCTATATCTATATCTATATCTAATCTATATTATCTATCTATCTATCTCTATCTCTATCTATATCTATATCTATCTATATCTATATATTTGAATTGTTGCATATAACTCTGTTGTATGAATATAGTATAGCCCAGTTCACAGCTAATGCATATTTAAGTTTTTTTGTAGCTTATTTATATAGTTACACAATGACTACTTTGTTAGTGACTTCTTATGTGTCCTTTGTGGTCCTTTACCCTGAGAGCTCTTCCTAGTTCCTGATAGTCCCTAGGCCTATGGAGAAACAGTGCCCTCAGAAGCTCAGCCAGACTGGTAACCATATTGTTTCAGGAGGTGCCCAAGGATCAGTCTAAGGAGGACATGGTGGGCAGGCCCTTGCCTCACCTAGCGGCAAACATGCAGGCATCAGGGGAGGCCGTGTACTGCGATGACATTCCCCGCTATGAGAATGAGCTGTCTCTCAAGCTGGTCACCAGCACCCGGGCCCATGCTAAGATTACGTGAGTAATCCAGAGAGTTAATGAGGGGCATGTTTTGTAGAAGCTGACAATTCCAAGAGAATGAATCTCCTAGAGGGAGGCCTCCACCATAGAATGGAGACAGGATGTCCTCTCAGACCCATCAGAGAGCAACAGGAAGGGTTCATACATGGTACCTGGCATGGTTGCCAGCTAAGGCTACAGGTGAATCCCTTTGCTTGGCCCTTGTCTTGAGCCCTTGTTATCAGTGCCATGACATATTGTCTAAGCTCCAGCAACCTCTACCCCATCAGTGTGAGAATGGGTGGGTTGGAAGGGCAGAACCTTCACTGACTAGAAATCTCATCACCTTCCTTGGCTCTAATCCCAGATGTGGTGCTAAGTAGCTGGGTGACTTTGGACAAGCTACTTGACTCCCTCAAACTTTCATTTCCTTAACTATAGTACTGGGATAATGGTAATTACTTTATTTTTTTTTAATGAGGATTAACTGCTTGGAAGATGAGTCTTTCAAGCCACTTTTCTAAAACTTTCCCTGAACTGCCTCTGCTCTGTAGACTGTTAGACTTGGCCAGCATCTTTTGTTTTAGGTCCAGGTTGTCTAACCATGTCTAGGATGTTCTGCTATATTGCCATAGCACCATTAAGATACATTGTCTATGACCAGAGAAATATACCCAGGGCCACTGTACCATGGCATAAGCAAAGGCCCTGAAGTGCTGGTTCCAGTGAGATACATTCTAATCACAGTTCCCAAAGTCATCACTGCTCTCTTAGAGATGGCTCCCTGTACTTGGAATCTAGACAGAGGCTGGCCTCTGATCTGTGGAGCCAAAGGTCATCTTATTCATCCTATATCCCCAGCAGCAGTTAGCACAATGGCCTCTCCATGGAAGGGATTCAATCACCATTTCCAGAACAGAATAGAAATGAGCTAGGATCTAACCGTGAAGAAGACAGAGAAGAGAAAAAAAATGTTGATGGAAGGAAGATTGTTAATGAGACAGGTATCCAAGCCAGGTGACACATCTCCTGTCTCAACTTGCTGACCTGGCTCTATATTCTGCTCATTCTGCAGGTCCATTGACACTTCAGAAGCCAAGAAGGTGCCAGGGTTTGTTTGCTTCCTCACCTCAGAGGATATCCCTGGTAGTAACATAACCGGCCTTTTCAACGATGAGACTGTCTTTGCAAAAGATGAGGTATGTTGGACGTGTCATCAGAAATAACTGGAATAAATATCTCACTTTCAATTTGTGATGATTATTCCAAATTCCTAATCCTGCATATATTCTGACCACATTGTAATTTGGTCAGTATTTGGGATAATCCACAAGGGGCAGAATATGCTATTTGGTTATTTAATTGATGACTTCTGTATTTGCATAATAGGAGACTCCATGCCAAAATGGCAGGATTATAGGTTGTTTATAAGCACCTTTACTGAAAGAAAATAAAAATACACTAAATGGACTAACTAGAAACAGAATCATAAGCCCACCACTAGTTCTAGACAGCCCATTTCTATGACAGTTTACTTATTCTTTATGAAAACCTGGAATAACAGTCTAGGAGCCCCAAAGACAGTTGATATAAATGCTTCACCCACTGAATTGTTCCCAGAGGTTCATTTTATAATTCTAATACTGACTAAAGACTAAAGACTGCAAATTAGATTCAAGTGGATGTTACAATAGCCTTTTAAAAATATTAATGTGAAGGCAAAACAAAGAACAAAACCCTACAAACAGAACTCCCATAGCATTTGTGGAGGAAATTTATAGTGTCTGGTAGAAGAACAAATTAGTTTATCAATGTCTAGAATCCTGAGAGTGTGTTGCTAGCATCTTATTTATGGAGAGTCAACTGGGTACAAGCAGCCAGTACTGCAGAAGCAGTTATGCCAATACTTAATGGCCCTTCAGAGACAACTCCCAAAGCCTTGCATACTGAACATTGGTTGGTGTTGTTGGCAACCTTGCATCTCAATATGATAAGCTGTATAATAGTTTTTTTTCATGTGCTTTCTGGTGAGTATATGATTAAAATTATCCCCCAGGAAGATCTATTTTGAGTTCTATAGAAGATAACTCAGTCTGTTACTTGCTGTTGCACAGACATGAAGACCTGAGTTTACATCCCCAGAACCCATGCAAAACATGAGCTGTTGTGGCACACACACATATCAGCTTGAAGGCAGATCCCTAAAGCTCATTGGTCAGTCATGTTAGCCAATCCCTAAACTCCAGATTCAGTGAGAGATGCTGATCTCCACAAGCATGTGCACACATATACACATGAACATCTACAAGCACATATAACACACACACACACACACACACACACACACACACACACACACACAGTTTTAAGGAACTGTCTTCATGAAAGGAAGTAACAATCACTATAAATTAAAAAAAAAACAGGTGTTATCATGCCAAACCAGCATTGTTTGTGATTTGTAGCACTGGAGCATCTAGAGCAGGGTTCTCAACCTTCCATACGCAGTGACTCTTTAATACAGTTCCACATGCTGTGGTGACCCATAGCCGTAAACTTTGCTGCTTCATAACTGTCATTTTACTACTGTTATAAATCATAGTGTAAATATCTGATATGCAGGATATCTGAGATGTGACACCCACAGGTTGAGAACTGCTAAACTAGATGAAGTTATGACACATGAGTGTGACTTTGAGTTGGAAAGTGGTCTGCTGGAAAAGATTCTGAAGCTGAGAAACAAGACCATTTCTCTTTTTGGCTCATGGCAGACAAGAAGAATCACAGTCTGTATTCTATCCTGTGCAACTTCTCAATAAGCTACCAGACTGAAAATGCAAGAATTGGGCATTGAGCTGAAATCTTTCCTCTGTTACCAGTGATCTCTATGGCCTCCTTCTGTCACGCTGATTCTAAGTTCTTGTGAGAAGGATCATGGCCTCAGTTACTAGGGTCAGGAAACAAAAAGGCCTTCGAGCATTCCTAAAGTGTGCATTGACCAAAGGATGGGGGTACTTTTTGGCTTTCAGAATATCTATAAAGATTTGCTTCCTGATGAGCTTTATGGTGTTAAACAGTTTATCTCTGCTCTTAGGTTACTTGTGTTGGGCACATCATTGGTGCTGTGGTTGCTGACACCCCAGAACACGCACAGAGAGCTGCTAGAGAGGTGAAAATCACCTATGAAGATCTTCCAGCCATTATCACAATCCAGGTGACTGAGAAGTGGGTACTCCTCCAGAGGAGAGAGCTTCTGTACCCAGTGCATTTCTTTGGAGGATCCTCTGGACAAAAGCCTTCAACTTGAGTAGCACATAGAGATTTGACTACAGTTTACACCAGCTTCCCTTGGTTGTTTAAATGACTTTGATTCCTCATATTAAGAATAATGTACAAGCATAGCCTGCAAACACCCAGACTCTCACTTTAAGTACAATACTCAAATCATATATCATATACAACATTGCATTTAAAAATTGAGTTTTGCTAGATAATTTTGCTCAACTGTAGGTTATTATAGGTTTTCTGAGTTTGTTAAAGGTCAGCTAGTTGAAGCTATGTTATTCACTCCATATGTTAGGCCCATTAGCATATGGTATTCCCAATGTGATGGATTTATTGGGTTGTAACCCTATCATAAGGCAAGGATCATCTGTAAGTAGGTTTTATAATTCCTTCCAGGCCTAAAGTTTTTATTCTCCAGGGGGTCTTACCTTTCCCAATCCTGGGTTCAGTCCACTTATGACCAAGAAGAGTTCTTCAGGCCTCTTTCATTTTAACTGTGGTTGATTCCTTTTGGGATTTTCTCTCTGCTTTTCCAGAAGTCTAGAGCTGTCCATCTCCCACTGAGAAGATGGATAAAACACATTCCCTGAGCTTTAGGATGTGAAGGAACCCACTGAATGTAGAAAGGCCCCTCTTCTTGGTCACAGTCACCTTCCTCCCTAGAAAGCCATGTTCCTGAAGCTTCTTTTCTGCCCTTCAGGATGCTATAAAGAACAACTCCTTCTATGGCCCTGAGATAAAAATCGAGAAAGGAGATCTCAAGAAAGGCTTTTCTGAAGCTGACAATGTTGTCTCAGGTATGGGGGGCACCATGCAGCAGAAGGGACAGGGACATCAGTCTGTGAATTAAATTCTAGAGATACAGATAGAGGAAGTCCCAGAGAAGGGAAGTGAGTTGACAGCATCTTCTAATATAAGAAACTTTTGGTGTTTGGAAGGAAACAGTAGACACTTAGCAGGAATGGAGCTTTTCCCATTTAAATCTTCATTCTCCCATCTCCGAGCTGGATATACACAAGTGATCCTACATCATGTCTTTGGAAGGCTGTGTAGAGAGGATGATGAGCACCAATATGTTCAGCTTTGGAACAAATTTCCCACTCTCACAAGATGCCTGAAGATGTTCTTCCCCACTCTCTGTGAGCATCTGCCCCTCCCCATCCTCCCTGAACTGTAACTGTGAATTAGGCCTACAGCTTCCAGCCCAGGGCAAGGCTGTCCTTCAGCCCCCCAGGATACCTTTCCATTTTGACCCCTTAGGCTCTGCTAAGTCACTAGCCGGCTAACTAGTTCTCTAGGACTGGTTGATTCCATTCTGAAAGATGTGGAATCCAATTATGTTCCAATCATGTTTGCCAATTTCTTTTCTTTTAGCTTTTTCAGAACTTAACAGTCAACATCTTAGAAATCCCAGATGCTCAGTAACCTCAGTGAGGAGACTGTGTCCAATATATTTAATGCTATTCTGGCTTCCTCGATAGGAGGAGGATTAGACAAACAGACATAACTCACAGAGTGTTGGGACTTTAAGACCAGAAGTGACCATGAGCTGGTGGTTCCTTGGCAGCCCACCTTTCCTTTAGCAAGTGTTCTAGGTTGCTTCTCAGCTGCTGTGATAGAACACTGCTCAGGAACATTTTGGGAGCATTACAGGTTCCAGTCTATTCTTAAGGGAAGCCAAGGTGAGACCCTGGTGGCAGGAAGTAAACATGGAGGAACACTACTAGCTGCCATGCTTTCTTTGGTTGCTCTGTTGCTTTCTTTATGCAACCCAGGCCCAGTTGCCTAGGTGTGGTGCTGCCCACAGAGTGGGTAGGCCCTCCTCTACCAATTACAATGAATGCCACATAGTTATGTCTACAAGACAATCTGATGGAGACAATTCTTCAGGTGAAGTTCCCAGATGTGTCAAGTTGACAACCAAGATTAACCACTACAGCAGGCACATTTTGTACATATCTGGGATCATCAGGGATCTCTCATTCCTTCTCCAGGAGAATTGTATATTGGTGGCCAAGAACACTTCTACCTGGAGACCAACTGCACTATTGCCGTGCCAAAAGGTGAGGCAGGCGAGATGGAGCTCTTCGTGGGCACACAGAACACCATGAAAACCCAGGTCAGCTCCAGGTAGTGGTGGCAGTGACAAGAGAACTCCCAGTGGACCAGGTCAGGCAGGGTAGGTAGGAAATTGGGAAGAAGTAGATACTGGATAGAGATCCTAAAAGGGTCGTGGACCCAGATCCTGTCATCACCAAGGGTGATTTGACTTGCTGTTTAAGTTTTTCTGCTTCCATTTTCTCATGAATAAGATGGATCTTGCTAGTTTTATTTCATTAATCAGATGCATTTAAGTACTTGCACTAGAACCTAGTAAGTATTCACTTTTATAATTTTGATGCCATGTGGCCAATGCACATCAAGGCATATCCCACCCAAATATCTCATCTTTTAAAGTCAAGTATGGGACTAAGTGATAACCACCAACTTAGCAGGCACAGCTATCTATGTATAATATTGAACATGTAGTATCATTATGATATTACATGGACATGTACTACCTGGAACATGATATTGATTGCCAGGATTTTGGGCATGTACTCCTGCCATTGTGAGCTAAACACCCTTGCCAAATGAGATGATTTTTTTAAAGCTCTGAATGTATGTTGTTATCTTGCCCTTGTGGTTACAAAGAAATATCTGAGTTGCCTGAATTTACTTGGTGGTGACCGGTGAGTGCTGGCACCAGACTGCACTGGGAGGTGAGAGAGATTTTTCACTTCAGACATTTCAGAATTTTTAGTAGCCCAGGCATGTTGGACAGGTTGAGGTCAGACCTTGAAGAAGTCCAAACAATGGGTCAATGTGGGGGTTTCTTTTTCTTTGCATAGAGCTTTGTGGCAAAAATGTTGGGCGTTCCAGACAACAGAATTGTAGTCCGAGTGAAGAGAATGGGTGGAGGCTTTGGAGGGAAGGAGACCCGGAGCACTGTGGTGTCCACAGCAGTGGCCTTGGCTGCATACAAGTGAGTTTCTAGGCTTCCTTCTCCTACCACAGTTAGGTTGTCTGAGAAATACAACATTGTCAGCAAGGTCAGAGCAGCCTTCTAGATTCTTCCCTGTTGAAAGTAATTTTCCCTACTTTGATTTCTCTGTTCTCTGTGTTTTAAACCCTTGGACAGAAGGGCAAGGATGTCCTCACTAGCTTCTTTGTACATTGTCTTCTCTCCCTGACTGGCTGTAAGCTCCCTGGGTGTAAGGGGGAGGCTCACAGCCTGGCATTCCCTGTGTTCTTCAGCACAGCAACACCACTGCAAAGTTCAGTGCACAGATGGGAAGGAATCCTTCATACCATTCAGCATCTAGAGACACCGGGCTTAGGCTGCAAGAGGCTCACAGGTTTCTAACCCTCTTGACTCCCTGCTCCCCCAGGACAGGCCGCCCTGTGCGTTGCATGCTGGACCGTGATGAGGACATGCTGATAACTGGAGGCAGACATCCTTTCCTGGCTAAATACAAGGTTCTTGATCTTTTCTGTCTCCTTGGGAAGGCGGGATGAATCAGGACAGACAGACAGACAGACACGAGTGCTATTGAGAATGACTCTCCTTTCATCAGGTCGGCTTCATGAAGACTGGGAATATAGTGGCTCTGGAGGTGGATCACTTCAGCAACGGTGGCAACACCGAGGATCTCTCCCGGAGTGTAAGTAGGATCTGCTTGCCCCTAGGAGTGACTGGAAGGCCAAGGGTATGCTGCACCGTTCGTGGGCTTCCCTGCCTATTATTTTTATATAGAAACCTAACCAACTGCTCCTTATTTTCGGCTTTCCATCCTTGGGCAATCTCTAAGCAGAGAATGGTCATATTATAGCTATGATTAGAAATCCATCCTTTCTGTTCAAGATACTTTGTCATGCTAGCCCTGTTATGTATACATCTTTAGGAGTGTGTGTGTGTGTGTGTGTGTGTGTGTGTGTGTGTGTGCATGATAAATGAATATATTAGTTTGTTTATAAAATAAAAGCTTTGAACTAATTAAATCCAGAGAGCTTAAATGAGCAAAAAAAAAAAAAAAAAAAAAAGAAAAAACCACTTTACATATCAGTCAGCTCCAAGCAGAGGCTCAGAGACGTGAGCAGGAGGTGTCTGTGAACAGAGAATGGAAGTGATATGTGGAAGTGGCAGTTCTGTTATATTGGCTTCACTTGAACGTGGCTTGATCACTTAGCTACCTACCTGTAAGGGATGACTGCAGCTGCAAGACATGAGCTACTTGTTCCATCCCGCACAGAGGCATCCTTTGATGAAATTCAGTTGTGCTTAGTGATATGTATAGTGGACATTTATCTTTTCACACTTCCAGGGGCTAAAAGTTGGAACTGAAGTATTGGTAGGGCCACCATCCTGGGAGCTCTGGTGAAGATTCCCTTGCTTGTTGTCCAGTGGGTGTACCCTTGTCCTATCTCCCCACCTTCTACATCTGCCCCACATCACCCTCCTGTTCCTCTGTGTTCTTCCATCTCCAGCCTGTCCTTTCAGGTCTACCTCAATGACCCAGGACAAGCCACTTCTCTCAGGATCCTTAACTTTATGATCTGAGGCCACGATTAGGAGGTGACTTTGTTTTCTTTCTCCCATAAGAAGAGTTTCCTGTAGGTGTCTGGTATCTGCCTTTGGCTTGTGCGGAGTTTTTCCACCTTCTTCCTGATTTTCAGTCTAGTATCTGTTGATCTTGAGAAAGGGGCATGGGAACCTCCGACTGCAATTGCAGGTTTCCTGTTCTTTCTCTTGTTCTTCTCTGAGCTTTGTTAATTGTTATTTCATGTGTTTTTTCCTCTCTGTTGTTTGAGACCAAGCCAATGAGTACACTAGGTATTTTGGGAAGCTGACACTTCATCATTATATAATCTCTTTTGTAATGTTTTGTTCACAAGTCTACTTTATCTAATCCCACTAAAATCATTTTTTGTTCATTTGATTAATATTTACATGATATATTTTATATTTTTTTCTTTCAATTTATCTATATTATTAATTTTTTGAGGTGAAAATTCTAAAGACATGTAGTTAGGTCATATTTTTAAATGTACTGTTAATCTCGTTCTTGTATTTGCACTGATTTATTATCATGATGTGTATGTGTGCTCTTGCATAAATTCATGTGTACCACATGCACGTAGGAGCCTGTAAGACAAGAAGAGGATTTCAGGTCCCCTGGAAGTGGGTTGTGAGTTGCCATGTAGGTACTGAGAACAGAACTCTGGTCTTCTGAAAGAGCAGTAAGCACTCCTAACCACTGAGCCATCTCTCCAGTGTGACATGTCTGCTCCTTACCTTTTGTTTGCTTTCTTCTCTAGGTTTCAGTATTCTTTTTTATTTGTTTGTTTGTTAATTTTTGTCTGCCTTTCTCTGGGCTACTTAAATGTTTTGGAGAACCCCATCTTGATTTAGCAATAGTATTTTTATATTTCATATACACAGTTTAGTATCATCTGGGCTGTCTGCTTGTCTTTCTGGGTAAATGTAGAAACCTTATCCCCCCCTTGTCCCCTTTTGTATTATTTTTAGTTTGACTATTTACTTTGCTTATGTTGGAAAATGCATTAAGAATGTCAGAAATAATCTTGGCAGTTCAAAAAGGACCCAGTTTTTACTCACTTTTTAATAGTATTTTTTTTCTTTTTAACACTTTAAATTTATTTATTTATTCTCATTTTCTTTTCATTTAAAGAGTTTCCTGAGGTCATGGTCTTACTATATGATGTCAGGGGACACATTTTCTTTTTCTTTCTTTCTTTTCTTTTGATTATTAAAAGCATTTTAGCATAAATATATATGAATATATTTTTGTCAGTACTTGATTTTTTTAAAGGTTTAATAGTATGCATTGAACTCTTATTATTTACAAAGAATCATAAAGTATATGTAATACAAATGTATATGTAAAATGGAAATAGTCAAAGTTTTCTTGGTGTGTAAAGATTAAACATAATGATTTTAACTAACAAAAATTGCCACAAGGCTATCTTCTTAGCTCTTGAGTTATTAATGATTTATGGTCTAGGTGTACCCCACTCTGAGAGGGTGCTATACACTTATTGGGTTTTTTTTGTTGTTGTTTTTATTTTGGTGTTGTTTTTTAGCTTCATATGGTCTGAGAGTTGTTTCTGGGGTATTCAGAGCTTTCTGAGGCTAATATCAAATTATCAGTGACTGCATATTATGTCTGTTCTTCTGTGACTAGGTAACCTCACTCAGGATGATATTCTCTAGATACATCCATTTTCCTAGGAATTTCATAAAGTCATTGTTTCTGATAACTGAGTAGTACTCCATTGTGTAAATATACCACAATTTCTGTATCCATTCATCTACTGAAGGACATCTGGGTTCTTTCTAGCTTCTGACTATTTTAAATAAGGCTGCTATGAACAGGGTGGAGCATGTGTCCTTATTGTATGTTGGAGCATCTCTGGGGTAAATGCCCAGAAGTGGAATAACTGGGTCTTCAGGTAGGACTATGTCCTATTTTCTGAGGAACCACCAGACTGATTTCCAGAGTGGTTGTACCAGTTTACAACCCACCAACAGTGGAGGAGTGTTCCTCTTTCTCCGCAGGGGACACATTGTCTCCATTTCCATCATCTAAGACAGTGGCTGCTGTGGCTGCTGCTATTCTGCCTCCTTTCCTACTCTTTATCCTTTTAAGCACCTTTTTGGAGATTTATTTATTTTATTATATTAAATAATATAAATTAATTTTTGCCTGCATGAATGTTTATGAATCATGTGCATGCCTAGTGCTCTCTGAAGTCAGAAGAGGGCATTAGATCTCCTATAACTTGGATTATGGATGGCTGTGAGCATCTGCATGGGTACTAGGAGCTGAATCCAGGTCCTCTGCAAAAGCAACAAAGACTCTGAACTATTGTGGCTTCTCTCCAGCCATTTTTCCTTAGTTTTGTAGGATGTTCTCACAAGGCATGGGCCTTAGGGGCTGACTGCATTTCTGTTCAGCACCTGCTCCACTTCATCTATACACATATGGTGGATGGTTTTCTTTATTTGCTTTTGTTTTTGATCTTTTTCTGAAACAGGGTTTCTCTGTGTAGGATTCCTGGCTGTCCTGGAACTCACTCTGTAAACCAGACTGGCCTTGAACCCACAGAGATCTGCCTCCTGAGTGCTAAGGTTAAAAGCATACACCACCACTGTCAGGTGCATATGGTCTTCTTTCGGGAACATTTCATGATATGAATTAGTTTTCCTCTAATGATAAAGGACTGCATTCTATAATTACTCCATCTTTAGCTTCAGAAGTATAATTATTGTTTTATTACATATTTTTTAAGATTATTCTGCTTTGCAATTTCTCAGAATTTGGACTTACAGATCAATATATCTTGGGAAAATTCAGTTATTACTTCTATATCTTTAATTACACTTCCCTTCTTTCAGGGCCCAAGTGACATGAACATTAGGTCTTTCATTATTGTCCCATGAGTCCTTGAAATTCTCCTTTTGTTTTCAACTTTTTTTCTTGTGTAGAGTAGACGGGACAGTGCATATTATCTCTTCTGCGCCCACTGATTCCTCCAGCTGTTCTTTCTCTTCTGCTCGTCGAGAGACTCAGCGCATCACTCACTCATCTAAACAGTCACTTCATCCTTATTTAAATCTTGTTTCTTTGCTGAGACCATTTACTTCTGAAGTCTCTGTCTCAAGTGTGCTGATAATTGATTATGGAAACATTTGTACTGTGGTTGTGTTAAAAATCATTACCAGGTAATTTTAACATCATTATGGCCACAGGGTTGTCTCTATTCTTTAAATTTTAAAAAGATGTGTGTGTGTGTGTGTGTGTGTGTGTGTGTGTGTGTGTGTGTGTGTACATGTGTCATGGTACACATGTGGCAGTCTAAAGACAACTTTGTTGAGTCAGTTCTCTCCTCCCACCATCCCATGGAGCCCAGATCATAGCAGTGTGTATGCTACCCTTTGAGCCATCCCACCAGCCTCTCTTATTCCTTTGACTATGGTTTGGAGTCTTCCTGCCTCTTGGAGTAACGTATGATTCTCCTCATTCCTATCTGAAGAAATACTATATTAATGCATAGGCAATAATTTTGTTCTGAGTGAGTGAGCCATTTTAGTCTCTATAATCATTGAAATATTTATTTATTATTTATTTTTAAATTGGATTTATTTTATTTACATTTCAAATGTTATTCCCTTGCCTAGTTTCCCCTCCATATCCTCTATCCCATAGCCCCTCTCCCTGCTTCTATGAGGATGATCACTTACCCACCTCCTCCTGCCTCCCTGTCCTGACATTTCCCTACACTGGGACATTTAGCCTTGGCAGGACCAAGGACTTCTCCTCCCATTGGTGCCCAACAAGGCCATCCTCTGCTACATGTGCAGCTGAAGCCATGGGTCTGCCATTGTGTACTCTTTGGATAGTGGTTTAATCCCTGGGAACTCTAGTTGGTTGGTATTGTTGTTCTTATGGGGTTGCAAACCCCTTCAACTCCTTCAGTTCTTTCTTTAACTCCTCCATTAAGGATCTTGTTCTCAGTCCAATGGTTGGCTATGAGCAGTCACCTCTGTTTGTGTCAGGCTCTGGCACAGGAGACAGCTATATTAGGCTCCTGTCAGCATGTAATTCTTGGCATCAACAATATTGCCTGGGTTTGGTAGCTGTATATGATCTGAATCCTCA